>NC_140936.1:46466181-47746181 GCF_014529385.1 Adiantum capillus-veneris | reverse complement strand
TAGCGATGGGGATTAGTTGTGAGTACAAATCCTCTTGATTCATAATAAAATAACCACACTCACATCAAAAGAGAAGTTATAGTCAATAATAGATAGTATGATGGGATTTGGTGAGAGAAGTATTTCGTTGAGCCTTTCAGGACCAAATAGAAACACTATGCGTTGCTGAAAGTGAATCTTTCGACTAATCCAAATGTTGACCCTAATAGATTGCACAGAATGGAAATGAAAGAAATCTCCTCTATGTGGATTATGGTTTCATCGATGATATACTTAGTATGTTCAAAGATAAAGGTGTGAAAGGAGAAGAAGAAGAGAGTTTCTCTCCCAAGCCGTATTGTTGCCCTTAGGCAATAAGGATACTGCGGGGAGAAAGGTACATGTAGCAAGGAGATTCTAGAGTTTGCTGAAGAGAATGAGAACCTTAAGAGAGAGAGGTACTTGTGAAAGATGAATATATGGTTACTAACCTTGTGCACATAATTGTTTCTCGCAAGAGGGTTGTGCCCGTTACACTGACAAGATTGCTGCTTGAATACCTTCCAATGAAACAATTAGGACACAACAAGAGAGATGAAAGGAGGAGTAAAGATAGAAGTAGAGATAGATCTAAGTGTGGTGGTGGTATTAAAGATAAATAATGAGAGATAGAGAAGGAGTTAAAGACAAGTATTGGACTAGATATGCAAATGAAAGAAAAACTAGCAACATATATCTTACATGCGAGCAATTGCCACCACCTTAATGGAGAGAGAAGATGAGGCAAGACTTCAGCCTTTCTTCAAGAAAAAGTGTGGCACTAAGATGAGTGTGACACTATGGAATTGAGCTATTCTCACTCCCTCATAACTTGCCCCCAATGGAGAGAAGGTTGCCCTTTTTATAGGTGAGGGAGCCATGTTTTACATAATCACTTGATTAGGCTAAAGAGTTAGCCCAAATCAAATGTTCTTTGGATATTTCTGAAAATGGGCTATATTAGGACTCAAAATATCATGAAATTCAGCGTTTTTGGTCGTTGCGGCTCCATGTGGATGCATGATGTATATGGGCCCCACCTAGGCATCTTCTGTGTGGCTCCAGCAGGGGGTCCCAACTTGTGTGTCTTGTCCTTCAAGGCATTTTTGAGTGTCACATTCACATGCTTGTGTCTTTTATCCTCCAAATATCTTATTTTATGGAAAAAGACCAAGATTACCTCTTTTCACTTGATTCACCTATTTACCATCTCTTCTTGCAGTGTAGTTGTGAGAGGATTTTTCACTCTTTCCCTTGTAACTTTTGACCTGTAACTCGGATTGACATGCTTCAAGAAGAAAAATTGGCCTACTAAAAGAGCTTGACTTGGTTTTGGACTTTCCTCCACAACCTTAGGTCGGGATTTTCAAATTGGGATGGTCCAAGAAGCTTTGGATCTTCCTTTTCATAAAGTCTTGTAGTAGGCCCTTCCCTCTTGTATGTATCCAAGAAGGTATGCATTATTGAAGGGTTATATTATTAAATAAATGTGAAAAGAATAAAATAATTTATATGGTATAGCTGAGATATCAGAAGAAATATACAAATGCTTTTCCCCCAGACAAAAAGAGGCACAATCATTGATACTTCTCTGGCAGTACTTTCTAATAGTAATGTACATTTATATTACTTCAAAGGTAATACTAAGGTATGGTAGAAAGATTTTATTTATGCATATGAGCATTATATGAAGTATACTTATGCGTCAAAAAGTCATAAGATAAATCATTTAATGTCCGTTCCCACTATATACGTGCCACAGCACGACATCCACCCCCTCTAAACCTGCACATCCTCCGGTATGTACCACATTGTCTCTTTGTAAGATCATACCTCTTGTACATCTTCCTTGATTTCTTCTTCACTGGATGATTCCAAAGCTTCATGTTCACTTTGATCTTCACCTGTGCTTTGCTCTTCTTCCTCATCAACATCTTGTAGATCATTGTCTCCTCTTCTCTTAAACATTTTAATTTTTTTTCCCGCAATGGGAATCTTTACTTCTGTACCATCTAGTTCAGACAAGCTGTAAGTAGCATTTTCATGCACATGCTTTACAACATACAGTCCAAAACATCGTTTTGAGAACTTACTCATGACTGTGTGCTGGTTATCAAGGCTACTATCAAACACTAAAACCCAGTCACCTTTGTCAATTTCTTTGCTCCTGAGTCGATATCGCTGATCAAAGTAGTCCTTGTTTTTCAACCTTGCATTTTTGAGTCGTTCTTTTGTTGCAGTTTCAATGTCTCCAGGTCTTCTCTCGAGTTTCCTTATACGCAGTGCAAGGAGATCATCCCTGCTAAGCCCCTCTTGCCAAGGTAGTACATTCCATGTGGGAATTGTATCTTCAATTGGCATCACTGGCTTTTGACCATACATTACTCCGCAGGCTTGTAGCCAGTTATTACTGAGCTATGTGTTGTACGATCAGCCCATAAAGCATATGGTAACAGTTTTGGGCACTCACCAACTCTTCCTTCACAAGCCTTGGCCAAAGCTTTGATGATAGGAGGATGCCCTCTTTCACTCTTTCCACTGACTTCAGGGTTGTAAGCTGTGGTAAGAGAAAGCTTGATTCCTAATCTGGTAAAGAGATCCCTTGCTTCCTCAGCATCCACCTCACCTCTATCTGCAGTGATCTTTCCGTGACTAGATCCACAACCCATTTATAGTTCATGGCTAGTGGATATGTAGGGTGCAATCCATCATGATTTCGGACATTTGAATACATTTTGACAAGTTACACATGACTCTACAAATTGAGATACATCTTTATACATACCCTTCCACCAGTATTTTTCTTTCAACTTGGAGAAGGTTGCCCACATACCCCTGTGTCTAGACCATAGACTCTCATGAAACTCTTGCATGAGCTTTCTTGAGTCTCTTTTTTACATATAACCCGTTGTGGTGTAGCACCCTTTTGTTTAGGATGTTTCCACAAGTAACCATTCCTCAAAAAGTACCCATATGCTTTCCTGCGTATCCTCCTGAATTCTTGTTCAAACCAATCATCCTGTTTTGCTAGAGTACTCAAATAGCTTCCAATAAGAAGCCAATCACCTTCATAAAGATCTTTCAAGAACAATTCAAGTGTATTAGTCATGCAGACATAGTTACCTTTGACATGAGAGATGGAATAGAACTTTGTACCCACATCATCTCCCTCATCAATCATCTGTGACTCATCTTCATACCTTGCCCTAGTAGCATATCTGCCACTGTATTGTCTTTACCTGCAATGTGCTTGAACTCAGGATTTAAGGACTTAATGTAGGCAATCCACCGAAACATAGCAATGTCTGGCATTGAGCAGCTTGTAATCATCCCAAGAAGTGGTAGACAATCTGTTTCTACAACCACACATGCATCAATTAGGTACTCTTTCCCACTTTTCAAGGCTGTAACCATACCCCATAACTCTCTCTTTATCTGTGGATAGTTTCTTTGGCGATCACTTAGTACCTTTGCTCCAAATCTTACCACATACATGTGTCCTTCTTTGTCATCTTTCCCTATTGCCCATCCAATACCTGTAGGACTGGTGTCTACTGTCACAATTACTGGCCTTTGACACTCATAGTCTACCTTTCTCAAAGTCGTTTGCTGATTGGAGAAACTCCTTTAGCTTTTTCATGGATTTTACATGTGCTTTTGTCCATTTAAACTTTTGATTCTTTCTAAGCAGCTGATAAAGAGGATCAGCTACATGTGCATAATGTGGAATCCAAATAACATAGAAGACACATGGTCCCAGAAATCTTCTAACCTCAGTGATGCTAGTGCATGTTTCTTTCATTCTTTGGATGGCATCTACCTTTGTTGGACAAGGTTTCCTACCATATGGCCCACACATGTGCCCCACAATGAGCACTTCATTGACACCAAACATAGACTTTTTCCCTGACAATGTAAGATTCACTTCTTCCAGCCTAGACAAAATTTTATCACAATCATTTATGCGATTTACCACAAACTTGTGACATCCCTTGAGATCCAAAGCTTCATCTTTGTCACTTTATTCACATACTTTGATAGGCAAATCATCAATGAAAGGCATTGTGATTTGAGGAATAAAGTCACGTAAGACCTTATTCATTAAATTCATCATATGTGCAACCGAGTTGGTTGCTCCCTGTGGCAAGGTACACATCCTTACCAAACCCAAAGGTGTCCTCATGGTTGTCAAGTCTCTGCTTTCGATTGCAAGTTGAAATTGATCATACCTTGAGTAGAGATCCCCCATTGAGTAGATTGCCCTCCCTGCAAACGCCTCTGCAAACTCATCCACAATTGGACCTGTACCTACATTTCTAATTGTCACCTTGTTCACTGGTTGCATATCTTGGATGAAGTGTAGAGAACCATTCTTCTTTGGAGCTGTGAACCACCTGTTTGAGTATGGAGCACAAGAAGGCTCCAAGATTCCCATTTTGATTTTCTCATTCAGTAGCTCTACTAACTTTGGCAAATGAGCCTTTGGAACAGGAATATGCCGCAGATTCCAAGGCACATGAGGTATTGTGAAAATTACCATTGGAGCTACAATAGAAGGATTGACACATCCTATCTCATGTGCTCAAATGAAAAAGCCTTACCATGCTTTGAAAGTATTTCTTTGAAGCACTTTGTCTCCTCTTGTGTTAGAAACTCCTCGCAACCAATCTGCAACTCTTGAAAAGACTCCTTTGTGAAGGTATGCCCAATGTTTTTAGGATTCCTCAAACTTGGTTGTAAAGAAGCCTGCTCAATCTTTTCCCTGTTGTTGGGTGGTAAGGGTGAAGCTACTAGTTTCATCTTCTTTGCTACACTCTTGTATTTAGTTTCAACATGGACTTCTGGGCCAACTGTTTGGATTTCTTTAAAGGCTTCTATTACTTGATACATTTCCAGAGAGCAAACTTCCACAACTTCATTTTCAAGATGAAAATTAGACCCCATTATAGCATCAAGCTCACCCATAGTATCTACAAAAGAAACTTGTTCACACAAACCCAAAACATTTTCAGTAGGCTCTAGTAACCCACTCTTTTTCATGCCTATTTGTACATTATGCACATATTTCCTCTCACATCTCTTCAAATCTTCAAGTTTTGTAAAACATATTGATCCATTCCTTGTTACCAAGGAGCCCGTTGAAAAAGTTTCACCTATTTTTGGATCAGGCGAGACCCTTTTTCTTTCTGTACCACTACAATCTCGCTTTACAATGGTACTTGGCCAAAACCCATCATTTCTCTATGATCATGAAACTCTTTGCTCACCTTTGGTAGAGGATGTTCTCTGAGGTTGTCAAGATTTCTTTCATGGTTTACACAAGCTGTGAGAAATTGGAAATCTCGTTTACCATCTTTGCTACGTATCCTAGCATATGCTGAACCATCATCCATTACCTTTGTTTCCATTCGAACTCCCATAATGTAGGGTTGTCCAAGGATGAGATGATATGAAGATGTATCCTGTACAAAGAAGTTTTGGTCAATCTTTACATCACCTATTGTTACCTTCACACCTGGACATGCTGCATACAATTCACTGGATGAATTGTTTGCCACTTTTACCATCCAGCCATGATCTGTGTCCACCATTGGCCATTTGCACTTGTTGTAGAGACTCTTTGACATTATGTTTATTTCTGAACCATGGTCAATCAAGGCAACAAATGGATCTTCAAGATCACCTACCTTGACCAAGTTTCTGTAGTATCCCTTGCCCAATGACTTCGTGAATAGTAACTCCTAGGAATATCTTCAACTTCTTCATCATCATTTGAGAAACGCACTTGCTTCACTCTCCCACTAGATTGGTAGCATCCTACCACAGCTCCATCATCCTCCTTATTTTGCAGTTGCATCCCTTGTGTCTTCGAGGTTTCCCCTTCAACCTGTGGAGGATGAGAAACTTCAGCAAGGGTTTGCCTCTTCCTCTTGATGATGTCAATGATCTCCTCATGGAATTCACGCTTTGCAATGCCAAGAAATTCTCCCTTAGTAAACTCAATCTTTCTATTCAAGATCCTTTCCTCCAAGACTTTCTTTAAATCTGCAGCAACCTCAATATCAGATTGTAGTTTATAAGTTGGGCCTTTTGGCTTACCTTTTGTTGGCTCTTTCTTCTTTCTTGTTGTAGACTCCTCCATGAGTACTTCAGGTGGAGACGCTCCTTGTGTTGAGGGTATTTGGGAAGGCATTGAGTGCTTCTTCCCCCACTTCTGGAAGATCTTTTTGACGGTCCTTCATCAACATTCTCACGTCTGTGCTTCTCTTCTACAATCATCTCATTTTGTTGGCATTTTGTAATGTAGGCATGCACTGACAATGAGTCGACTGGATCATTCCATCCTGTTTCTAGACGTATGCAATCACCTAATTCATGTAGAATCTCTTTTGTAAGATTTCCCTTTTTAGCTAATTGCATGACATTTGGCCAAATTTGACCATGATGGTCACTCGCCTCTTCATCAGTAAGATGCTCAATTTTTACTCCATAAGTAGCTGCCTCAACTGAAGAGGTGGCATGGTTAGTTGCCATATCTTCAACTAAGGTTTGCATTCCCCCCTTCCCAAAGTTAGTTCTCAAGGGTAGACCTCTCTCTCTTAAGTGGATTTTACCATCCTTAAAAAAGACAACGTCTTTTGACAAAGCATCAAAAAAGTCATCACAATCCCTTCTTACATGGTCTGTACTATCACACCAAATACATCTATTAACAAACCCTTTTTTGGGCTGTTGTCTTTGCCTAAGAAGTGACCCTGATGGTGTGCCTTTTTCTTCAATCTTTGCAAGTTTCACCTTCAAGTCACGCATTCCCTTCACAAGTTCATCTAGCATAGACTCATCAAACTTAGGAGCTATATAAGTAGGCTTTACCATTTTGTCAGAAGTTGAGGTTGAAGGACTTGTAGTGTTTACTACCATCTTGTCCCTTCTTCTCTGTCGTTTAGCAAGCAACGAGACAGCACCTTCAACTTCATTCCAGTCGGTCTTTAGTCCTTCCTCAGCATCTTTATCTTCAAGGAGAAGCTCCAAATTTTCTTGAAACTCTTTACCTGCAGATTGTAAGAAAAGATCTGTCTTCTCTGCATCTAGTGTTGCCCTTTCTGTCTTGGTGAGTTGTGCATAGCGCCGCTCAAATTCCCTAAGAAGCTCTGTTATTGATAGTCCTTGCTTTGGCTTGACTACCCATTCTAAGAATGTCCTTTTGGTCACTCTCTTAGAGTCCTCCATGAAATATTCCTCCTTTAAAGCTACTTTGAGTTCTTCCCAATTTCTCCCATGCCGATATTTAATTGCACTAACATGCTCCCTAATTTCTGGAGCAACAACTAGCTCAAAGCTTTGAATCATCTTACCTTCTGACACGCGATGCAACTCCATCTCCTTCAGATACTCGTGTAAGTACTTGGTTACATCTTTGCCATTGGATTGATCCATTCTGTTGACGACCGCTTGTATGGCCTTCGTTGCTGAAATCTCCCTTCTTTCAATGGCATGTTGTTGCTCCATGAACATTGCAAATTCTTGAAACATTTGCATTGTTGATGGGTCAAAATGCATACCCTGTTGCTCAACATGATCACCCATGGTTACGCACAAACTCTCACCCTGATAGTTTCGCGTCGGGTTCACCAAAAATATGTCAAGAAGTTGGCGGTCTTGCCAGGAAGGCACCGGGCCTCTTGCTGTGAGAGTTGGTGAGGAAGCTCAAGGGTTATGAGAAGGAGCTAATATGTACATAACATAGCTTCTAGAGCTAAAGAAGAAATGTAGCCAAAAAAGCCACTCACTTTCCCTTACAAACACATACGTGATGGAGAGAACTCATGAAAGATAGTTAAAACAAAAATGAAAACATCGAGATTACGATCATATCGTATCATGGGTAGGATAAAAGGGTTAATGGATGAGTTAATGATAACTAATCTTTGTTGTCCAAATAAGCTACAGATTGCTCTTTGGAACTGTAGTTTTGTGCTTACTATAATGTATATGTTTTGTCTAGCGATGGGGATTAGTTGTGAGTACAAATCCTCTTGATTCATAATAAAATAACCACACTCACATCAAAAGAGAAGTTATAGTCAATAATAGGTAGTATGATGGGATCTGGTGAGAGAAGTATTTCGTTGAGCCATTCAGGACCAAATAGAAACACTATGCATTGCTGAAACTGAATCTTTCGACTAATCCAAATGTTGACCCTAATAGATTGCACAGAATGGAAATGAAAGAAATCGCCTCTATGTGGATTATGGTTATTCATCGATGATATACTTAGTATGTTCAAAGATAAAGGTGTGAAAGGAGAAGAAGAAGAGAGTTTCTCTCCCAAGCCGTATTGTTGCCCTTAGGCAATAAGGATATTGCGAGGAGAGAAGTACCTGTAGCAAGGAGATTCTAGAGTTTGTGGAAGAGAATGAGAACCTTAAGAGAGAGAGGTGCTTGTGAAAGATGAAGATCTGGTTACTAACCTTGTGCACATAATTGTTTCCCGCAAGAAGGTTGTGCCCGTTACATTGGCAAGATTGCTGCTTGAATACCTTCCAATGAAACAATTAGGACACAGCAAGAGAGATGAAAGGAGGAGTAAAGATAGAATTAGAGATAGATCTCAGTGTGGTGGTGGTATTAAAGATAAATAATGAGAGATAGAGAAGGAGTTAAAGACAAGTATTGGACTAGATATGCAAATGAAAGAAAAACTAGCAACATATATCTTACATGAGAGAAATTGCCACCACCTTAATGGAGAGAGAAGATGAGGCAAGACTTCAGCCTTTCTTCAGGAGAAAATTTGGCACTAAGATGAGTGTGACACTATGGATTTGATATTTTCTCAGTCACTCATAACTTGCCCCCAATGAAGAGAAGGTTGCCCTTTTTATAGGTGAGGGAGCCATATTTTACATAATCACTTGATTAGGCTAAAGAGTTAGCCCAAATCAAATGTTCTTTGGATATTTCTTAAAATGGGCTATATTAGGACTCAAAATATCATGAAATTCAGTATTTTTGGTCGTTGAGGCTCCATGTGGGTGCACGATGTATATGGGCCCCACTTAGGCATCTTCTGTGTGGCTCCAGCAGGGGGTCCCAACTTGTGTGTCTTGTCCTTCAAGGAATCTTTGAGGTGTCACATTCACATGCTTGTGTCTTTTATCCTCCAAATATCTTATTTTATGGAAAAAGACCAAGATTACCTCTTTTCACTTGATTCACCTGTTTACCATCTCTTCTTGCAGTGTAGTTGTGAGAGGATTTTTCACTCTTTTCCCTGTAACTTTTGACCTCTAACTCGGATTGACATGCTTCAAAAGGCAAAATTGACATACTAAAAGAGCTTGACTTGGTTTTTGCCTTTTCTCCATGCCCTTAGGTTGGGATGTTCAAATTGGGATGGTCCAAGAAGCTTTGGATCTTCCTTTTCATAAAGTCTTGTAGTAGTAGGCCCTTCCCTCTTGTATGTATCCAAGAAGGTATGCATTATTGAAGGGTTATATTATTAAATAAATGTGAAAAGAAGAAAATAATTTATATATGGTAGGGTATAGCTGAGATATTAGAAGAAATATACAAATGCTTTTCCCAAGACAAAAAGAGGCACAATCATTGATACTTATCTTGCAATACTTTCTAATAGTAATGTACATTTATATTACTTCAAAGGTAATACTAAGGTATGGTAGAAAGATTTTATTTATCCATATGAGTATTATATGAAGTATACTTATGCGTCAAAAAGTCACAAGATAAATCGTTTAATGCCCGTTCCCACTATATACGTGCCATAGCACGACATCCACCCCCTCTAAATTTGCACATCCTCCGGTATGTGCCACATTGTCTCTTTGTAAGATCAGACCTCTTGTACATCTTCCTTGCTTTCTTCTTCACTGGATGATTCCAGAGCTTCATGTTCACTTTGATCTTCACCTGTGTTTTGCTCTTATTCATCATCAACATCTTGTAGATCATTGTCTCCTCTTCTCTTAAACATTTTAATTCTTTTTCCCGCAATGGGAATCTTTACTTCTGTACCATCTAGTTCAGACAAGCTGTAAGTAGCATTTTCATGCACATGCTTTACAACATACAGTCCAAACTATCGTTTTGAGAACTTACGCATGACTGTGTGCTGGTTATCAAGGCTACTATCATACACTAAAACCCAGTCACCTTTGTCAATTGCTTTGTTGGTGAGTCGATGTCGCTTATCAAAGTAGTCCTGGTTTTTAACCTTGTATTTTTGAGTCGTTCTTTTGCTGCAGCTTCAATGTCTCCAGGTCTTCTCTCGAGTTGCCTTATACGCAGTGCAAGGAGATCATCCCTGCTAAGCCCCTCTTGCCAAGGTAGTACATTCTATGTGGGAATTGTATCTTCAATCAACATCATTGGCTTTTGACCATACATTAGCTCCGCAGGCATGTAGCCTATTATTACTGAGCTATGTGTTGTACGATCAGCCCATAAAGCATATGGTAACAGTTTTGGCCACTTACCAACTCTTCCTTCACAAGCCTTTGCCAAAGCTTTGATGATAGGAGGATGCCCTCTTTCACTCTTTCCATTGCCTTCAGGGTTGTAAGATGTGGTAAGAGAAAGCTTGATTCCTAATCTGGTAAATAACTCCCTTGCTTCCTCAGCATCCAGCTCACCTCTATCTGTAGTGATCTTTCCCACACAACCATAACGACAAATCACCTCATCAACCAGTGCTTGATATTCCTCTGAGTAGAGTTCACGTCTGTACACTTCATGCACTCTGTCAAATAATTGAAAAGGTGGTTCATTTGTACATATGTATTGCATGGACATTAAAGCCAGAGAGTCAGTCAAAAAGAGTGATCAAATAATTAGAGGGAGTGCTCTCAGACATTGGTTTGCATGGAGGAAATGTCAAAATCGAAGAGGACCCTAAGATGTCTTAAAGTCGGTACAAGGTACCGAGGAAAGCATCGATAGGCGGAGTGAAGGCAAGAAGGTTTCTTGGGTTTAGCCTCAAAGATTCAGATAGAGAAGAAAGGAGAAACCTGTTCAACAAATGGAAACAGTTACATAAAGTGGTTAAAGACAATGCTGGTGGTGGGGCAATCCAGAATCATAAGACGAACGTGTGGAAATGACTAGATAAAATTTTCCATTACGTTGAGCAGCATTCTTGGGACCAAAGTAAGCTCACATCATTTCAAGCATCCTTGCTGGATTGGAAAAAGGCTTACCTTATAGGGTGGGGTGCGCAACATATCACACATTACATGGTGGGTTGGCATTCTACGTATACAAAACAAAATTTTAAATTGTACTCTACTGACCACTTTGTTTTATTTCAATGCAGCACATACTGGTCAACCATGGTCCATATTTTGCCAAGACATACAACTCACTATCAATATGGTCCACACAAGGCATGGAAAAAACCCACTACATGGCAAGAACAAGTTATTTTAAGCACACTCAACATGGGGGAGGAAAAGAAAAGGCCAATAGCCTATTAGAGTTACACCAATGGACTTATAGATGACTAATTCATAGTGCAAGGTAGAAGGAACTTCTTAAGAGCTCAGAAATTACATGGTCTTTACAACACATCCGCAAAGAGAAGAAACAGATGGCTTGGGGAGCTTCAAATGCGGTGGAGCGCCATGCGAGGTGGTGCCGGTCATGAGTCAGGAGTGGGAGAAGATGGACCTGAGCCCGTCATTTTTATCCTCTTCGATGCACCTCCTTCTTCCTCACTTTGTACCTCTTGGATGTGCAAGCTCTGTAGACGAGCTCGTTCCTCTGTTGATGGCAGCATCCCCACGGGCATCAGGCGTCTTCTTTCCCTCCGAAACAACCGCTTGTTGTATGGATCTAAGCTTTACGGGTCTTCAACCCCTGCAGCCAGAGCCTGAGCTATGTAGGACATAAAATAGGGGGCTCTGAGTGCTTGGCACCCATACCCAATGCCAAATACGCGTAGAGCAAACTGTTTCTCAATCAGAATTAGTCTTTCTGCGTTTAGTGGGAGGGGGTGCCCACCACACAATCTTGTAGTAACTTTCATTGCAAACAGTGGAAACTTTGCATTGTCATCGGAGTATTCCTTGTGGTATATTATGATCTACATAAACATTGCAATGAATTTATTGGCCGTAAGTGAGATGACTGCAATTGCCAAGTACTTGAATTGTTTCTACAAACCTTTTTGTGCTTGAAACTCCCGATGTAGTGAGACAACGCCGCATCCTTGCCTTGGACTCCAGTGACAAGCCCTTGCCGTGAGCCTCCCGCTCTTCTAAGGAAACTATCGTCATACACTAGAACGTGGCAGCAAAAAAAAATGATCATGATATTTTATCACTGGGCCATCTCTAATACCATCTGAATGCACGACAAAAGTTACCATCTGATTCTCGTCCATTTCCAGCATCGACCTCCCCACAAGTGAATAGACTGACTATTCATTACCTGATCTTTGGGTGCCACGTGCCTACCCATGTTTTCCAAGCCGAGTTATTGCTCATCTGCTGGCAAATTGGCTTCTCCGGACTTCGCTTCATTGAACGTATCTTTGATCAGTTTCCACCCTGAAGTGAACTGTGAGTCACGAGCAGCTGTGTCAGCAATAAGATGTTGGTCCACTCCATCATCGTCCACAAACCCCATGTCTACCTCACAAAAATTCGCAAATGCCGCTAGGCAGTAGTCCTCCTGTATATTGAGCCCATGCATGATATCTGTGAGCAGAACATAGTGGGTGTCACCCGCCATAGCAAAGCTGGGAGCACAATTCAGAGGCAAAGTCACTTCCTTACTTGGGATTTCTTGCTTGAACCCTATTGCTGTATCCGCAAGAGAAACAAGAGTTAAACCTACATCAAATGTTTCCTTTCGTACCTCTACCCAGTCTTCTTCTGGGTTGAATTGCACCTCCATATTCTCTACCTCTTCCTCCTGCGCCAATGGACAACTACCGAAAGTTGTTGACTGCGAAGTCTCTGACTCACCATCCGTCTGCAAGTATAAGTAACAGACAAACCCATGGTAGAATTCCAATAAGAAACACTTTTTGAAGTGCTTCATACACCTGTCTTGTACAAGCAGTGCATTGGAGAGACACTTTTCTAGACAGCGATTCAGTCTCCTTGAAGCACTCTTGTCAGGGTCAAGGTCGGCAGGGTGCACATATCTCATTCCATCAACTGTCATGGAATTGTCATAAGTGACTGCCTCATACTGTTGTAAATGGTTTTGTAGGTACTCAAAGGAGCAATCTATAATCCTCTATATAGAAAACTCTGCATTGAACATTCCTGATAGTTCTGGTGCATGGTGATGAGCACAGGCGTTATATAATAATGTGAATAGTTTTTCTTCACATGTATCCTCTCTCACGTCTGTCTCCAGGACTATGATCCCCATGACTGAAGGAAAAAGCAAGCCAAAACTATTTGGTGTCATAACCAAGTGAATGTTGAGCCTCGAGTACCCCTCAATGTCCTTTTTTTCCTTGGTTTTGTCACGTGTGCTAATGTCATAAGAGGTGACGTTAGTTGAGTTAGAACCAAGAGAGTAGGGCCCCCAAGAATTTCCGAAGGACCCTATTCGCTTGGTTCTATCCCGTGCGCTAATGTCATAAGAGGTGACGTTGGTTGAGTCAGAACCAAGCGAGTAGGGGCCCCAAGAATCACCGAAGGGCCCTATTCTCTTGATTTTGTCCCGTGCGCTAATGTCATAAGAGGTGACCTTAGTTGAGTCAGAAACAAGCGAGTAGGGGCCCCAAGAATCTCCGAAAGGCCCTATTCGCTTGGTTCTGTCCTGTGACCTAAGCATTCGGAACAGGTGGATAAGAACAGAGCATATTATGTTATCAGTGATAGATTTATACGCCAACTCACTCACTATGCCCAAACTTAGGCACGATCACATAAGGAGTAATTATTCCAACCATGCATGCGTTTTTACCCTAAAGCAGTGGCTTCGGTGCGCACACAGTTAACAACACACAGGAAGGGGAGAGGCAGGGAGAAAGAACATGTCTCTGCAATATCCAATGGCGCTGAGTTGGATGGTGATGTCGAGGCGGGGGGGATGGCGAGGCGATGCGGTAGCAAAGGACTCAACCTAGTGGAGGTCATTCAATGCAGGATCACGAGAGCTGGCCAAGGGGAAGAGCGCAGAAAATGCAAAGGTGATGGTGATCTGTTTGTTCTACTTGGAGATGGAGATGGCGATCGGCGTCTGACTCTAAATGCAGGATCATGAGAGCTGGCCAAGGGCAAGGTCACAGAAAAGGAAAAGGCAGCGGCGATATGTTTGTTCCACTTGGAGATGGAGATGGATATGGACATGGAGATGGAGATGGCGACTCCAAGGGCGATTGGCGTCTGTCTGACCCTAAACGGTCACTCAAAAAGGCACGTGGGCTGCGCTCTCAAGGACAACTAGTATTAAATGGTCTGAAATTCCCATGCAGTACAATTTACCAACCGCAATCTCGCGCATAAGTGAAGTTGTTACCCTCCCCGAGGTAAGCATTCTAAGTTGAGGCATTACCCCCGCCAAACATCTCAAGTTTCAACTATTCTACCTCTTTTCGCGTCCACTACTACGCATCATTCTGACCCCCATCGACCTACACGGTAAGCAAACTCCATCACCTCTTACTCTAGCACATCCTCCTTCTCTTACTCTTGTTCTGCAGTGCTTCAGTGACGCGGAACTCTACACACAATGAAGAGGTATGCTACTTACTACCATTCCGTGCACTTGTATTTTGTGTAGCTAGTACCAGGTGAATAAGGGAAGGTAAACCCTGTTTGCTACACCTGTTCGCTTGGTACAGGTCATCGTCCTTGGTCAGTACCAAGCGAATAAGGTAAGGTCACTTAGTCCGAAGGGCCCTATTTTCTTGGTACTGACCAAAAGAAAAGTTAAGTGATGTCTGCTAGTACAGAGGTCAATACTAAGAAAATAAGGGGAAGGTAACCCCTGCTTGTTGCGGATTTAGGGTTTTCTTTTGCCAAATACGCGTTTTGATTTTATAAGAAAGAAATAAAATTACAACTGAACACCGGGTTTTGAGTTAGAAAACACTTCAGACTTTACAAAGAGTGGCCTATTAATTTCATGGGGTTTAGGGTTTGCAATAACCATGTAGTCCTTTTCCTTGACAACCAGGCTATCTCTTCGCAAAGCGTGTTGGCAAAGTTAATGGCTTCCTCATATTTACTGACTAGCTCAAGCACTTCATCCTTCATTTCCTGAAGCCAATTGATAGCCTCCATAGAGCCATTCTCGGCGAGCAATCGCTGCATGTCTTCGGGCCTTCTTGCTTCCAGAGAGTCTTTAAGGATTGAGACCCTCTGCCTGACGATCAGCATTTGTTGCAGCATCAGGCTAGCATCCTGCACATAGCATTTAACAAGTAAGCTCTTCAAACTAGGAGCTTGGAAATTGGGAGCAGAAAGCAAAGAATTACCAGCGGCTTACCTCAAGAATTGACTCCCGTGTTGACAGCAGCCACTCCCGAGCTGTGTCAGTCGAGAACATTAAAGGTAACATTGGGGGAGAGCCAAGGGGGGACCTCACGAGGAAGGCCCGGATGCCGTGTTGCTGGCGCTGCGGGAGTATACCTTGGAAAGGCATCACCACTATCCTAAGCTTCTTTTAGTTGTTCAGCGAAACCCTGAGGGAGGTTCTGAAACAACTTCTTCTTAAATAGACTTTTAGACATGCCTAAAAAGTAGAGCCTGGGTTCTGGCTTATGAGTGAGTGGTCTGTGAGGGGTGGTACCGCCATGCGGTTTCATGAAAGGTGGACGTGGGAGAGAGAATCAATGGTACCATCCCCTCAATATTAGGGGAGGTGATGGTAGGGAACGACATGACAATTAGGACCGCATCGATTTAACATCTCCTTCACATTGGTATTTTGTTGCAGCGGATGCAAACCTGTTCGCTTGCTTGTACACTTTTCTGAGGTCACTACCCAACGAATAAGGTATTTTTTTGTAGGGGATGCAAACTTGTTCGCTTGGTAGTGACCTCAAAAAATGTAAGTGATGTCTGCTATTACTATTTTCTGAAGTCACTACCGAGCGAATAAGGCAAGCCAAACTCTTTCCTATGCACCTATTCGCTCGGTAGTGACCTCAGAAAATATAAGTCATGTCTGCCATTACTATTTTTTGAGGTCAGTACCGAGCGAATAAGGCAAGGAAAATCTTTCCTATGCACCTATTCGCTCGGTAGTGACCTCAGAAAATATAATTCATGTCTGCTATTACTATTTTCTGAGGTCACTACGGAGAGAATAAGGTAAGGCAAACTCTTTCCTATGCACCTATTCGCTCGGTAGTTACCGCAGAAAATATAAGTCATGCCTGCTATTACTATTTTCTGAGGTCACTACCGAGCGAATAAGGCAAGGAAAATCCTTCCTATGCACCTATTCGCTCGGTAGTGACCTCAGAAAATATAAGTCATGCCTGCTATTACTATTTTCTGAGGTCAGTACCGAGCGAATAAGGGAAGGCAACTCTTTCCTATGCACCTATTCGCTTGGTACTGACCTTTCTCAAATCTGAAGTCCCTTGTGCTGACAACTGAATTGTCTTTTGGTGTTATTGTATTTGTAGAGGTGCCTCGTGTAAAGGCCTGCGCTAGGAGGGCAACAGGTGAATCTCTGAATGCTCAATCAAGAAGACGCCGATATGAGGCACACAGAGGTGTACTGCAAGAGCTGCGCAGGATAGAACAACATGTTCAACCTGCTATTCCATGTCTCCCTTTCCAATGAGTAGTGCGGGAGATTTGCAAGCAGTGGAGAGTCGGCATGCGATGGGCCAGCAGTGCACTCCTCTGCCTTCAAGAAATTGCTGAAGACTACCTAGTGGAATTCTTCAGCGATGGATATATCCTGGCTGCCCGTGCACACCTCGTCACTATCATGCCGCGGGATTTTGATACTCTGCGTAGGCTTCGTTTTTGCTACGATGGGCTGCTTCAGCCAGTGCCTATCCGGGATAGTAGAACCATGGATATTCGCAACATCCCCCCTCTCCATCCTTGTGCATGATAGACAGAGCCGTCTAGGGCTGAAACAAACAGCAGAAGGACCCGATCACGGGTCGAGAGAAACGACACAGATGGGTAGGCTGAGATAGCCATAGAGGGCCAATAGCGAGCCAGAGTGGACCCCGAGGCAGTCATGGAAGAAACAGAGACAGTTATCGAGGAGCCATCTAGACACCAAAATGAGCAAGTCATGGAGGATCCACAGCCCATCGTGGATGATGAGGGACAAGAGCAGGTCAGAGTGGAGTCTGAGGCATCTATGGAGCAACCAATATTGAAGGAAAATGATCCGGAGCCTGAGGAGCCTGAGGCTGTTAGGGAGGCTATTAGGGAGGAGCCTGAGGCAGCCAGGGAGCCAGCTCAAGAAAGGCCAGGACAAGGCTCTGCATCAGAAGGGCCATCCAACGTATCAGATGAGTCAATTATTTTAGAGCAAATCAACGAAGAGAATGAAGAAGAGTTGAGAATTTTGTTGAGCTCAGCGCCTCTGCATGCGCACATATACAGCTGCCTGCAAGGTCAGAGGAGGCCTGCATTACCAACCTCGATAATGTAGACTTCATGTGCATGCGAAGTTTCACCGACTCACTCGCAACGAATGAGGTCATCAATGTTGCTTTGTGGTAATTCTCATGCTCATTAATGGGTCTCTACCGATACATGGGTCAATACCAAGCGAGACAGTGGCTAATGAAATTGGATATTAGTACTCCTCGCTCAGTATTGACCCATGTCTTTGCTGTAGTTGCCAAGTTTTTCTCTATAATGGTTCACTACCTTAAAGACATGGGTCAATACCAAGCAAGTCAGTTGCTTATGGAATTCGAATCCTCCAATGACTCGCTCAATATTGACCCATGTCTTTGCAGCAGTCGTCAAGTTCTTCTTTATGATGGCTCATTTCAGCCAAGACATGGGTCAATACCAAGCGAATCCATGGTGATGTAATTCGATTAGCTGCCCCATTCGCTCGGTATTGACTCACTTGGTGTTCAAGTCTAATCTCTGCCAGTTGTTCATGTTAGCCATGTTGTCTCGCTTCTGCCCCCTGAGGTTCAAGAGAAAGTATACGTAATAGATCCGCTGATATCGCCCTATCTGCAGAACAACTCAGTTTCCTTTTTGAGTTTGATGAACTGGTTTAGCAGAGTCAACTTTGATCTAGCGCGCTTTCTGGTCACTGTGTACAATCAATCGTGAGTATTTTCTTGCCTTGTACAAAACATCTTGCATTGAGAATCTCTCCTCATCTTTGATGGTGTCTTTGTAGTGATCATTGGAGTCTGATGTTATTTGACATGGAAGCTAAGATTTTTTACTACGCAAACTCCGGGCAAAGCAGGGCGTTTCACGGTCGTGTTAAAATGTAAGGTCCATTTGGGTACATTTGGAAAGCAGTATCTCTTTGTAACTTGTTGCTGACTCAAGTGGTTATGTATGTAGTGCCGCGAAAAAACTTGTATGCTGTGTAGAGCATCTTTTGTTAGAACATGATCTAGAAAATGTAGTCCGGCACGAACGGGTAACCATGCCCACGCAGACTGATGACTATAGCTGTGTCTGGCAAACCTGTTTGAATGCCGTGTTGCTTATCAGTCAAATTATGGATATATCGAACGTAAGTAATCTGTTGTTTTATTGATTGCTGCAACGTATGTATGAAGCAACAGATGTCTATATCACGCTTCTACAAAAACTTCGATTACATAACTACACCAACAACGATGTGCGACATTTTTCTGTAATGGCCATCCATCATATTATAATCTCGGTAAACAAACGCACAAGAGAGGAAGCGGCGAGAGTTGACGAGTTCGAAGAGGCTCGCATTAACGAAATGACGCAACGCCACAATCAAACTCAAGAAGAAGTTCGAAATATGCAAGAAGCAATAAACCAATATTATGCGGACGCCGCAGAAGTAGAGGAATGGGCTACACGTCAACGGAAAGAGCAAGAACAACGGGAAGCTTCACAGGTGCAAGAAGCATGGGAAGCCATGGAAGAGGCCCATGATTTCGAGCGACGCGAAAGAATGCCCGAGACCAGCGTCCCCAAAGGCAGAGGTAGCAGCAACCGGAGCAGAGGGAAAGGGAGAAGTGGCACAAACCGTGGGAGAGGACAAGGGACGAGTGGCACAAACCGGGGGAGAGGACAGGGGACGAGTGGCACAAACCGGGGGAGAGGACAGTAGCAGGGAAAGGGAGCAAACTACTTGTATAAATCTTGAAAGAAACAACACAATATGTAAAGTTTTGAAACATTGAAAATGTACATTTTTGAAACATTGTTTGACCGCCAAAAAATATCTTTGCATTAGTCATTTCGAAGAGTACATCATGGTTTGCATGGCATCAAATCTCTTTGCGTGCACAAGGTATGTGACCTAGCTTCCGGTGGAAGCAATTAAGTGAAGTGTATTTGTTAGTGACTCCTTGCACAATGTTGTTTTCTCCCTGCGCCTTGGAATATGAAAAGAAGAAAAATTTAGATTGAGTCATAGTGTATTAAAGACAATCAAAATTTATCGATTTAGTAAGCACCTTTCTATTGTTGAGACTGAATGCATACAATTCTAGCAAAAGTGGAAGTTCTTCACATGTAAGATCTATCCTCAGCTGTGCCAGAGTTGTGCTTGACATTGTCTCCATCACAGTAAGTAGTCTGTCTTGAAAGTAGAGCTCCATTGATAAAGGTTTGTTCTCGAGGCTGCTCTCTGTATCTTGGTCGAATGGAATAAGCTGCCCACTAAGAATATGATATCTAATATAGTAAAACGATACTAAGAAATTTTGAGAGCTTATAATGAACTTGCAAACTATGGACTTCTTTTGCAAAATACAGATTTTGTTCTGTGATTGTTTCCTATCCCAGTTATCATCTAAAAAGTACAAACAGCTCTCAGACTTGCAAATGAACATTGTTGCGGTAGTTCTTATTTTCTCATCGAAGAAAAAATCTACAAACACTTCAAGAGGCATAAATAGTGCGAGCTGAACTATTTTAGTGGCAATTGAATACTTGAGGGACTTTTGTATATCCTGAAACAACTTATTCCTGAAGCTTTCACTAGTTTGCAAAGCAGGCAGGGACCAATTCTTGCTGTCAAAGGATGAAAGTGACAAAGGAGCTACACGACCCCAACCAACGGAAGTTCTCGGTTCCACATATGACATATCATAAAAGAAAATTCCATTATCTGCAAGTTCCTTGTGTTGTCTTCCTCGGTACATTTTCTCACCAATAAATGCATGGAAAGCATAAAAAATCCCAACTATACTCTCAAGACTGGTTGCCAATCTGTCCTATTCGATGGATAAATATCTGAAACATACCAAAGATGATATCCACCACTTAATATTCGAATATAATCATGCACTAAGTGAGATGCTGAAATAACTTACAGTTGGGTCGATGCCTTGGAAAACTTGGAGGAGATGTTTGCAACCTTATGTCTGCATGCTAGAAAGCATGTTGTATGAGGACCTCTTTCACCCGCTTGCTTTGTGCACACACTTTAAACTCTTTAACTTGACCCTTGAAAGCCTCCACGAAATCATTGCGTTGCCTCCTCTTCCTCCTCCTAGTTTGCAGTAGAACCCAACTTCTGATAGTTATTCGAGATGGAATCCATGCTTGATCGTCCGTAGTATAACTATTAAAAATGCTAGAAGAGTCAATGGTAGTGCTAGGCCTTCGAGAAGTAGACATGGTGTGCAGTAGAATGAATACACAGAAATGTTAGCCCAAATATGAAAAAGGAAAGAAGTTTTGAGAGGGAAGTAGAGCTACTCAAAGTTATATTTGGGCGGGAACAAAGATACTAGATAGAGTCTTCAATGAAAGTTCTGTAATTCCTCGGTACATAGTTAGTACGACTTACGGCATTTATGCCTTGAAAGCGTGAAATTGTGCAATTTGATGAACCAAAATAATATTTTCTCCCTTTTTTAAAAAGAGCTTGACTAAAAAAAGTCGATTTTCAACGTAACGTTAGCCTCTTTCTCATTGGTCGAGTGCCACTCTCTCTCTAGAACTGAAAGGCCCAAAAGTGAGTCCAGCTTTCTCCTAATGTGAGAGTTGGTTTCTCCACTGTGCTATGCTGGAAGTAACTGTCATCATCTTTCCATATGAGAACAACCATCATTGGAGTCTCATATGCCTTGATCTTGAGCAGCCAGCAGTGTGGGTGTTCAATTCAATAAAAGGAACTCACCCTGAAATTAGGCTGTAAGTGTTATGTATCAGAAAGTGTTTCTTATAGATATCCATGTAAATTTGAAAACCTCAAGCTAACATCCTGATACTCCTTTGTGCAGTTGTATAAAGAGGTTGTTGCTTGCTTATGGCAAGCTATGTGGAAGGTATGAACTATACAAGGCCCCAATCAAAGATGTACCTGTACCAAATCAAACCGATGCAAATTCTTGCGCTGGAGATGTCTTCTCCATGCAGAATATGTCCTGCAAAGCTATTTTGCATTAAAACCTTTCATGACTAAGGTAACCATTTGGCAATGCATTCAGTTAGTTTTGGTTTTCTTTATACAAGACTTCTCACCATGTGGTCTTTCAATTTTGTAGAGTGTTGTGCAAAACTACACATGATTATTTGCAAAGATATCGGGTAAGTCTAATACAACACCTGCTCACTATGTCGAACCCCAGAGAACCTGAAGATAGCGGCTTGGACGACCGCACAATTGATATGACCATACATGACGAGCCACCATGACGAGCCACCATGACAAACCCCTACATCAGATACATTGGAATCACAACGGGCCGAGGGGGTCATACCAGCCGAAGATGAAGAAAGGTTAAATGAGCATATGCAAGGTGCTAGTGTACAAGCAGAGGGGCTTATGGAGTAGACAATGAAAGAGACAAGTAGGCCAGTGGAGGAGCCAAAAGAGCCCATGGATGAAACCCTGGATGAGGCAAGGATGGATGAGGAAAGCACTCCTATGGATGAGCAAAAGGATATGGATGATGCAAGCCGGCCAACGGAGGCAGAGGAAAAGACCTTGGAGGAAACCGTGAATGAGGAAGAAAAAGCCATGGGGGAGACCCTTGATGAAGATGAGAATGATGACTACGACGATGAAGCTAAAGCAGAGGATAGCAACAATGGCAACAACACTATAGAGACCCAATATGGACCCTTGCTACCTGTAGATATGGTTGTTTCGGTAATGTCTCTTCAAGTATGGCAAAATATGTTCAGCTTCTAGCTACTGATAGCCGTTTTTCGGCTCTTTGTAATTGCCACAGTGAGTTACCTCACCCTACCAAAATCACCCAAACACTGTGGCTATTCCTACCATTTCACTGTACATAGGCGTACGTGAGTCACGGGACTTTTCCCATATCTTCTTAAAAAACCCTCAATTAGCTAGTCATTGGGCTAGTTAAGCCAAAAAAATAAAAAAATAAAAAATATAAGTATATTATGGCCCATTTGTGTGTAAATATTGCATTGTATATAGGGCCTAAATAAAAAGATTTTTCATAATTATTTTGGTATTTATTTAAATATTTCTACGTAGGATGTGTTATTTATGCTATGTACATTGACTCACCATTACCATATTTTTTCTTACCATTTTGCATACTCCTTATTCCATATAAAAATAATCTCATGCAAGCTTCTCTTATTTTTGGTGTAACTCCATCCCAACAAAAAACCAAAAAAACTAGTTCTATTTATGTGTATATTTTTTCACTATTGTGATTTTTTTCCTTCCTACATCTATTCTCTATTACTCTCATAAATTAGACCATCAAAAATATTCATTTTTTTATGGTAGACTTATGATGAGAGAGATTTATTTTGACCCCTTTATATTTTTTCCACCTATATTATTTATATTTGACATGTACATATATTTTTAGACCCCTCAATATTTGATTTTCTTAGTTGTACTATTCACTTATATCATGATCTCAACAATATCTTCAATTATAGACCTACCAAATAAGGTCAAGGGTAGGTGGCATGCATACATGCACTATGGAGGGCCCACTCTTGGAGGTATTCAAAAGAATCATCCAAAGAAGGACCCCACAAGGACTTTGTGCAGTGGAAAAAAACAGTCGGTTTTGCTGAATTTTTAAAGTTCACTTGCTCTCCGAATTTGAAAAGGTGATACAAACAAAAGTTGTAGCTCGTGGGCTGAACTTTTGCCTCAAATTTTTTCATATTGTTTTGAGCTACGAGCTGTGAGCTATGATTTTATTAGTGGACCCCAGTTTTTCCATGCTATGCAGCCACACTCTCTCTTCCACTTTATCATTTTCCTCTTTCACACACACTTCTCCACTCATCATCCCCACCTCTCTCACCACTCCTCTCTGCACCCTACTCACCTTCTCCTCAACCTTGAAGAATAAGAGAAACCATGGTGAACTCATACCTCCCACACACAATTCCATTCCAAAATTGACCACCTAGTCTCATTTTTCCTCCTCCAAATTACCCATATCTATCAAAAAAACCAAAAAATTCAGCCTCTTCTCTTAAAAGACAGCATCATGGTGGTTGATTACTCAGCTTCAATTACCTTGTCTCTCAAGGAAGGTCAAGAGTGGAGAAAAAATGTACCGTCAAAGCTAGTGGACCGTCAACAAGCGTCAAAATTGGCCCTACTCAAGACACTTGGAGCATCAACCTTGTACGAAATCCACCTTTTCTTACCTCTTAAGAGTTTTTCTTCCTTATTTGTATCCTACATGGATACTCCCATTGTAAATATCCAATTCCATTTGTAAATTAATACTAACTCTACTAACACTAACCCACTATGAAAAGTCCTATCACCTCCATTTCTCTCCTCTCTCTTTCCCCAACTTCTTGATAATTCCAAGCAAAAGAAATTAGATAAATTGCTGAAAATCTAACCCAACCATGGTTAGAGGATTAACCCTAGCCTTCAAAATTGCTATAAAAGGAGGGTGTAGCTAGCACAAAAGGGGGAGAAGAAAGAGCACTATGCTATAGCTTGAGAAGCCAAGCTCAACCTCTTGAGAAGGAGCTCTTGAGTGGAATCTCATTGGCATTAGGCATATGTAGGTGTTGTATTAGGGGTGATTAGCAAGGGAACTCTATGCCAATTTAAGAGAGAGTGATCATTAAATTGAGAGTAGGAAATCTATCATTTCTCCTACTAGAGTAAGCCCCAACATTTGCTGAATCAAGGAGGGTGAATTTGGACTAAGCATGGATACCTTGTCTCCCTTCCAACGTGAAGTCATGGACAATAATGATGTGTAAGTGTCTTGGTGTTTATTTAAGTTCTTGATAGCTTGTCTCCGGGTATTCTTATCAATTTAGCCATAAATCCCACATGCTGTAAGAGGGCGACAGGGTGGAGAGGACTCCCCTTGCCTTAAGACAGTGATTGGGGTGGCTTTTTTCTTGTGATGTGTTGTGGTGTAATTTACTCAGGCTATGTTGAACAAATACTAATCTCACTTTGATTGGTCATGACAGATTTGTAAGAAGGCATTAGTGCAACAAGCACCCCCTTCCCCCTTCTCTCTCTTTCTTACATATATATATTTATGTTTGCTTGATCATTAACGATACACTTCAAAGCAGCCCAAGCACCATCTCTCTCTCTCTCTCTCTCTCTCTCTCTCTCTCTCTCTCTCGTGTTTTAGTGTGTGAGAGTGTTCCATTGGTGTTAGGGTTAGTGTAAATTCCTTGCTTGTTTCTGGGTTGCTCTAACGATTCTCCTCTTTTGCGTCCTAGTTTACTCTTAAACTAGGTGGTACCCCTTGTGTAGTTGGGATTTGGCTGGGGGTTTGTTGTTTTGGTTTGTGTTGTGTTGTGCCCCAGTCCCATTGAGCAGCACAGGAGCCTTGAAGGGTATCTAGAGGTTGCTCTTCTTGTTGCCCTCCCCGGACCGCTTCACTACTTATATGTACTTGTCCACTTTTATAGAGGTTGATTATCTTGGACATCAATGGATTGCTGCTGATGCGCGTGCCTCTGGGTATAGTAGAACCCTTCGAGGATTTGCAAACATTTTGGATGGGAGCTTGTCGAGTCGTGGTTCGTCCAGGAACCAAAGAATTTATTCAGTTTCTTCTTCCACGCTTCAGAGTTTCCGTATGGTCTTCAATGCAAAGGCAAAACTTGTCACCACTAGTTACAATAGTTTGCGGTGTGTGCGGCGCTCATACGTTAGATTTTTCCTTTTTTATGATCAAAGAAAATGCGTTACCGTCAAGGGCCACTACCACCCTAAAAAAACACACTTACCTCTTTTGTACAAAACGTTTAGCCAAATCGATGTACCCTTTGATGCAAATAATACACTACTGATTGATGATACTCCTGAAAAGGGAGAACTAAATCCACTAGGAACAACTATCTCACCACCCTCTTTTGAGGGGCATACCTTTGATTTTTACCTTGAAGACATTTTGATTCCATACTTACAGGGATTCTATTTCAATCCATTGTTCACGGATGAGTTTGTACTTTCTAATGAATTAAGATGAGTCTTCTATCATGTCTTTGTCTTGCCTAACATTGAGAGAGAGAGAGAGAGAGAGAGAGAGAGAGAGAGAGAGAGAGAGAGAGAGAGAGAGAGAGAGAGATGTGGCAATGGCTAAAGAAATGTATTTCAAGAAAACTTATATTCACAGAGCACAATTGACAAATGAGCTCAAAAAAACTTCATGTATTTAAAGTCATTCTTATACACTTGGGTTCACAAGAATCTCTGTTACATTGACACTATTTCAACCCGACCATCCAACTCTTTGCACAAAATATCTTTTTCCCTACGCCGCATCAGCTTACGGCCAGCTAGGAAAAAGGAAAAATCTGAAAGGTTCCTGTCCATTGACTCTTCAATTGTGTCGTGTCGCAACTGCAGAAGACTGCATAGCTCCCTTATTGTAACCACGAACATTAGGCCATGCTCTTTATCAAACACTTCCGCATCCACAACAGGATTATCTTCAAAACCTGCAGAAACCTAGTCCATAGGAATGTACTTACCTCTGAGCATTTGTGATCGCATATACCAAAAGGAGACTAACAGTGATTGTCTTGCAATCAGGTACTTGACAACTAGAGTGTCAAGCGCGACCTCGCACCGTATGCGAGTCTCTTCCTTTACATACCATCCTCTGTCACATGATGACTGCTGAAATGACTTGCACATGAACATAGTTTTTGTAACACGTATATTGTAGTTATGAAACAACTCTATGAACAGTGCAGTAGGACCAAAGTTTGCAATTCTAACTAGTTTGGTGGGAATAGAGCTACGTAGAGACCTCTGTATATCCTTGTAGAGCTTACTTCGCATTGCCTCCACCATTGTTTCCTCAAGAACATGCCAGTCCACAGTGTTCCAGTCGGTTGGTAGAGGCACTTTCACCAACATGCCATTCTTATTCCCTAGGCAGAGTTGGTAGAAGTGGTCATAGAAAAATATTCCTTCATTAGCCAGGCTTTTTCTACTTCTCCCTGAATACTGTAGAGAACCAATGTGGGCATGAACGACAAGAAAGAGGCCTATTATGCACTCTAGAGGCTCCCATTGCTCATAACAAGAGGGATAAACATGAGCAAAATATATAACAAGAGTTCAACTAAGAGTATCAATAAGTCAAAATGAAAAATCTAATGCAGTTGAGATGTGAAGAATGGAGCCATTTCTCATAAGAAGAGGGATAAACGTTGCAAAATATATAAGAAAAGTTAAAATGAGAGTATCAATAAGTGAAATGACAAACCAAATGCAGTTGAGATGTCAAGAATACTTACAATTGCAACTTGGTTTATGTATATGTGACACATTTCCACTGTTTGCTATCACCTCTGGATGGGTAAACACATGCTGAACAAGAACTTCCTTTACAGATCTTTTGCCGATTTCAACTTTGAAATCCAACACTCTGGCCTTCCATGCTGAGCGATAAACATTGATAGCACTAGACCTATTGGGTCTTCTTGGTTGCATGAGGACCCATGAACCTTTGTTTATCCTTTGTCCAACCCATTGGTTCTCTGCACTTATTGAAGTTGATATTGTAATTGAGGATATGCTACTACTTGGCCTTCTAGGAAAAGTGCAGGTGTTGGTAGTTGGTGTGAGAGACCATAAACACCTAGAGCTTCTTGGGCGAGAAGACTTGGAAGCCATAGCTCTGAGAGAAAAGCTTTAGTGAAGGGAGATTCACTTTAAAAGCATCCTAATGGAGGGAAAGTGTTTTAGAATTCCAATATCTTGTGCGAGCTTAATGTTCACCCTCCAATACGTTAATGACCATAAGAGAATATCAGTAGCAGCAGGCAGGGGGACCACACATGCACCTAATATCTCGGTAAAAGCAAAGAAGTTACGATGCCACAATCCTAGATTCATGAAAGTTTTTAGGATATTTTCCTATTTTTTGAGTCTTTCCACCTATTTTCCTACGTAACGTAGCCCTCCTGCTCATTGTACGCGCTCTATTTTCTCTCTCCTTCATATGGCCCTCCAAATGACCTCCAAAATTTCCTAATGTTTCTTATACCCTTAAACATTCTTGCAGTTTAATCGTATGCCAAAGATCTCCTGAAAAATTTCAAGAGAGTCTGTGAGCCACCCTCTTATTGAATGACACGCCCCCCCTCGAAGGGATCAACGGTACATGATTCTTGACAATCATGGACCATGGAATTGAGAAGGACATGAAAAAGTGGGTGGCTTGGGGTCTTGATCTCACAATCTCCCTTTTGTGAGGCCGATGAATTACCAACCCATTATCACATGCTATTTTAAAGTCCCTAACCTAGATGATAAGGAAACTTAACACCGTTTTAATCTTTGAGACTTTGGTCAAGAATGAGCTAACCTGCATGTGTGAAAGCTAGCTGTTCTTAGGACCAAAATCACACTTTGAATTGGTGAAGTATCTTGTTCATGTGCATGCTTGTGCCAAAAATAGCTGATACACCTCGACCCCACAAACTCCCTTCCAATAATAGAGTAGTGCTCACCAATTTCCACATGAAATATGGGCTCATTGATGAGCTCTTGACATGAGTATTCTTTTGATAC
This sequence comes from Adiantum capillus-veneris, assembly GCF_014529385.1. Taxonomy (NCBI): domain Eukaryota; kingdom Viridiplantae; phylum Streptophyta; class Polypodiopsida; order Polypodiales; family Pteridaceae; genus Adiantum; species Adiantum capillus-veneris. The sequence goes on along the minus strand of NC_140936.1, from coordinate 47,718,035 downwards.
AATGGATTCAAGAGAATGGGCATTTACAAGATTTTCCAAGTATGCAAGTAATCCACTCAAAGTTGCCCTATTATGAAAAACAAGGATAGATTCTATAAGAGACTGTCACTTTCTCTTTATATTATCAATTATTTCTTTGTGGAATTCCCACTTTTCTATACCAAGAACTTCATCCAAGGTAAATTCCACTTTATTGTTCAAAATCCTCTCTTCCAAAACCTTTTTGAGATCCATTGCCGTAAACTACACTTTTAACAACGTATAGTGTTTCTCTTTGGCCCAGAAAGGCTCAATAAAATACTTCTTTGATCCGATCCCATCATACTACCCCTTATAGACTATAACTTTTCTTTTGACGTAAGTATAGTTATCTTGCTATGAACCAAGAGGATTTGTACACACAATTAATTCCAATCACTAGACAAAACATATATATTATGGTAAGCACAAAATTACAATTCCAAAGAACAATTCGTAGCCTATTTGTTCGGCAAAGATTGAATGCCATTAACTCATGTATTAACCCTTTCATATTACCCATGATACGATATATCCATAGCCTTAATGTATTCATCTTTGGGTTGTTTTAATATTCTCTTTTGTGTTCTTTCTTTGTATGTGTGAGTGCAAGAGAGAGAGGGTGGGACTTCTTTGATTGCACTTCCTTCCAAATCCTAGACTTCATGGCATCTATGGTTTAACTCCTTCATATAGTTTTTTGATTTCTCTCACAAACTCTCACAGCCACCCAAAAGCCGGCGCTTTCCTGGCAAGACCGCAAATTTCTCGACAACGGTCCTCAATTGTTTTCAAGGTCTCTAATTCATTCTGTTGCAAAAGTATTGTTCATTCAAACTTAATTAAGTATAATGGTTATGGTGCTATGGCTAATTAAGTTCACTCTCTATGTTCTCTAAGGAGTCTCATAAAAATGCTCACTATAGTTCTCTTGTTTCCGCTATCCTCAATGTTCATAGGCCATTTCCATTGGTATCAGAGCCATTGGTTTCTCTTTTCTTGCTTAAGAAGAGAGGTCCTTAAGTTTTCCATGAAAGGTTGGACCTGTTCATTGCAATAGGGTAAGTGGAATAGGGATCTATTATCTTGGTTGAAAAGGACTTAGTTCAAGGTACACCATTGGGAGCTATAGCCTTAATAATGGAGTCTCTCATGACTTGCCTTTCGTTTAACCATTTTTGAGCTACTAGCAAGCTCAACAGGAACCATAATCAACCAAGCAATGTTAGACCCTCTCCACTAGACTTTGCCATCAACAGTCTCTATACCACGGGTGTGGCCCGTTGAGAACTAATTTTGAAAGGGAAAGAAGAGTAGCGACTAAGGTTTTTGAGGGTACCAAAGCACAAAGTAATTTGTACTTAAGTTTGATTAGCATGGCTGACAATAACAAAGAGAGTAGAATGAATACTTACAACTTTGATTTTTCACATGAAGGTGCTAATGATGATGCCCCCATGTTTATTAATTATCTTGTTACTAGGTTGCAACAAGCTATGGAAAACCCTGCTTTACAAGCCAAAGTTACTGAACAACTTTGTGCTTATGGGATTTCCCTTCCTCTCCAAGAGGAGAGAGAGATTAGGAGTCCTCTTGATGAAATTCCTAGAGGAAGACTCTCTCCCATAAGAGAGGAGGAATCCAAAGAAGAAGAAAGACATGAATCACTAAGTTCCTTTGAAGATGTGGCCCCACAAAGATGGCAGTCTAGACGATCGCCAACTCCTCCCAAGAGGAAACGGTCAACCCATAGCCCTTCTCCTCGTCACTCTGAAAGGGAAGAGAGGAAACAAAGGAAGAAAAAGGCAAGAAAGAGGTCACCTACTTCTCCTTCTTCTTCACCTTTCTGCTCTTCGGATGAAAGCAACTATTCTCCTAGAGAATACAAGAGGAGAGGACATCACAAATACTACCCTGCTTGGAGAAGGTCCGAAAAGCTTAAGAAGTTCAAAGAGGGAGGAAAGAGTATCTCTTTGCGACACGGCCTTTGGAGACAAGGGCTTCACAAAGTCCTCCAAGCTACATCACATAGCTATGGACTTACAGAACCGTCAATGGTGGGCTAGCCTTCATGGAAACAACAAAGCCCGAAAGACATGGAAAACTCTACGAGTCTTTATCATGAAGAGATTCCTTGCAAGCGATGCAAGGGACAAAGTGTTTACCTAATGGCATAGTTTGAAGCTGCTGTCTACCGAGTCTATCCACAAATATGTAGACAAGTTTTGGGTAGCCTTTTAAAAATAAATATAAGAAAATATAAAATACATAGAATATATATATATTGGAAGTTACCCTAGATATAGGATCTAGCTAGGGTGTGAGATGATAATGAGATAGTAGAAATAAAGAACAATGCTTCTTGCCCCAAGTTAAAGAGACGGAGATATTGATGCTTTTCCCATAGTATTTTTTGATGGTAAAGTAAGAATATGATACCCTTGAGATAAATAATAGGATGAGATAGAAAGCTTATTATTATACTTAGATATGCATATGTACATTATAGAAAATATACTTATGTATCTAAAAAGTTGCAAGATAGATCTTGTAGCATTCATTCCCACTATGTATATGTCACAACACGACACCATATTTATGTGGATCCAGTCGCCCCTCCAAAAGGCTTTTGTATTATAATTTCTCCCATAGAGAGAGACTTGATAGAATACAAGCTTTGGGTTCCTTAAGAGCTTGATGGTGCAATGAAGATAGAGAGCTTCATGCACCACAATTATGTCCATAACTTAACTAGCTCAAGGAATTTACTTATCCCCGGCCTCAGTCCCAAGACCTCAAACACCTTTGAATGTGGAGAGAGCTAGCAGGAAATGAGGGTAGGGAAGAGGAAGAAGAAACATTCATATGAGAAAGAAATAGTTTCTCACTTATCATCACTCTTCTTGCTTAGCATAGCATAATAACATAGTAATGAAGATGGAGAAGATGGCAGGCGTAAGCATTGAAGCATGGCTCTTGGTTGGATTTACATTGCATAGCCAAGACTGCTGGTGTAGGCTCTCAACTTCTCGACAAGCTTGGAGAAGGAGCTGGAGTTCTTGCACTTGGCACTTCACACAATGAGTGTGTGTGTGTGTGTGTGTGTGTGTGTGTGTGTGTGTGGAAGAGTATAACCCCAAGCTAGCCCTCTACATGCATGGCCGGACCCCTCTTCTAGCTCATGCTTGTGGCTCATTGGATCTCTCAAGCCTAGCCAATCACAAGCCCTGGTCACAAATAGAAATAGAGGTAGCCCTTTGGACAAGTGTCCTCCTTTTGCTTTGAGAGAGAGATCTTGATAAATGCTTAAACAATTAATTTAACTATCTAAATTATGATTGGACCCCTTTAGAGGCCAATCAATAGGATTTAGGAACCTTATGAGGGCAACAAGGAGAGGATCTTGACATGTTTCCTTGTTGCCTCTTTAGACTAGGCTTGCCTTGAGTGAGGGTGTATGTGTTCTCTCTCATGCTCCTACAAGTAGGGCTCTTCCCCCCATGTGTAGGGATCTTTGTTGACCTTTGGAACACTTTAAGCCCATCTAGCACGTTAGTCATGACGCACCTTAAGCACCTTAGTCATTAAGCAACTCAAGCACCTTAGTCATCAAGCACGACAAGCACCTCAAGCACCTTAGTAAGCAAACACGAGAAGCACCCCAAGCTTGGGCCGGGTTCCCACCTCAAGAACAGCCCTAGCTTGCCTAAGGTCCTAGGTTTAAGGACTTTTAACACTAACCTTTGGAGGTCTTCAATTTAGATAACGCTAAGGTCTTTCAAGCACCACGGGGTCAAAGTCAATGGGTCTCATGTGGATCCATTGACTTTGGCCCCGTGGTGTCGAGATAGATCCATAAGCACATGTCTATATCCCTTCCGCTTTTGAGATATCATCAAGCGACCTCTGCGTAGGCTTCATTGTAAAGGCATAATCAATATGAACCTTTAATAAACAATCAAAGATGCGCATAAAAGCATGAAGTGTGCAAAAATTCACATTTGTGAAAGGGAAGTTAATTTTACGGTTCCATTCACTATCTTTTGTGGCACGATTGGGATCTCTAGCATAGGATATTGTAGCATCATCGAATGCTCCAACACACGTATACTTTGTGAATTGGCCTCTTCCTCTGCTTTTTCAAATGTTGCATTTTGTGAGCATTCCCCTTATAGACCATAATACAGAATGGACAAGGATGCAGAGCTCCAGCCTCTTGTTTGCACCCTAGTATGCACTTGATTTTTTTTCGAATGGCCACCTGAGTGCCAGTAACCTATCTCTCTCACTCTAGAAATTCATTCTCTCTACAAATTCTAGGTTCTCCTTGCTACAGGTATATCTCTCCCCGCAATATCCTTATTGGCTACGAGGAAGAATAGGGCTTGGGAGGGAAACTTCTCATCTCTTCACTTCTCTCATATCTACATTTCTCACATATTATCCTAGATGAATAATCCAAATGATGTGAATTTCTATCGCTTCCACTCCATGCAACCTATTAGAATTAATGTATGGATTAGCCGTAAGATACACTTTTAACAACGTATAGTGTTTCTCTTTGGCGCAGAAAGGCTCAATGAAATACTTCTTTTATTGGATCCCATCATACTTCCTCTTATAGACTATAACTTTTCTTTTGTCGTAGTATAGTTATCTTGCTATGAACCAAAAGGATTTGTACACACAATAGTCCCAATCACTAGACAAAACATATATATTATGGTAAGCACAAAATTACATTTCCAAAGAACAATTCATAGCCTATTTGTTTGGCAAAGATTGAACGCCACTAACTCATCTATTAACCCTTTCATATTACCCATGATACAATACAGCCATAGCCTTGATGTTATCATCTTTGTGTTGTTTTAATATTCTCTTTTGTGTTCTTTCTTTGTGTGTGTGAGTGCAAGAGAGAAAGAGTGGGACTTCTTTGATTGCAAAGGACTTAGCTTAAGGTACACCATTGGGAACTATAGTTTTAATAATAGAGTCTCTCATGGCTTGCCTTTGGACTAACCATTATTGAGCTACTAGCAAGCTCAACATGAATCATAATCAACCAGGAAATGTTAGACCCTCTCCACTAGCCTTTGCCATCAACAGTCTCTAAACGGGTGTGGCTGGTTGAGAACTAATTTTGAAAGGTAAAGAAGAGTAGCAATTAAGGTTTTTGAGGGTACCAAAGCACAAAGTAATTTATACATAAGTTTGATTAGCATGGCTGACAATAATGAAGAGATTAGAATGAAAACTAACAACTTTGATTTTTCACATGAAGGTGCTAATGATGATGCCCCCATGTTTATTAAATATCTTATTACTAGGCTGCAACCAGCTATGGGCAACCCTGCTTTACAAGCCAAAGTTACTCAACAACTTCATGCTCATGGGATTTCCCTTCCTCTCCAAGAGGAGAGAGATCTTAGGAGGCCTCGTGATGAGATTCCTAGAAGAAGACTCTTTCCCATAAGAGAGGAGGAATCCAAAGAACAAGAAAGACGTGAATCCCTAAGTTTCTTTGAAGATGTGGCCCCACAAAGATGGCGGTCTAGATGATCGCCAACTCCTCCCAAGAGGAAACAGCCAACCAGTAGCCCTTCTCCTCGTCACTCTAAAAGGGAACAGAGGAATCAAAGAAAGAAAAGGGCAAGAAAGAGGTCACCTACTTCTCCTTCTTCTTCACCTTCCTCCTCGTTGGATGAAAGCAACTATTCTTCTAGAGACTACAAGAGGAGAAGACATCAAAAATCCTACCGTGCTTGGAGAAGGTCCCAAAAGCTTAAGAAGTTCAAAGAGGAGGAAAGAGTATCTCTTTTCTTATCTATGATGGCACCTTTTGTGCTACTAACAAAGTATTGGACTTCATCCAACAATTTGACACGGCCTTTGGAGGCAAGGGCTTTACAAATTCCTCCAAGCTACATCAATAGCTATGGACTTCCAGAACCGTCAATGGTGGGCTAGCCTTCGTGGCAACGTTGAAGCCCCAAAGACAAGGAAAACTCTATGAGTCTTTATCATGAAGAGGTCCCTTGAAAGCAATGCAAGGGACAAATTATTTACCTAATGGCGTAGTTTGAAGCTGCTCTCTACCGAGTCTATCCACAAATATGTGGACAAGTTTTGGGATTTACATTGCAAGGCTACTTTCTTTCACAAGATAGCCTTTTTATCAAGAAAAAGTAACAATTTTGTGCGGGATTACCTAAAAAAATGGCCGAGTATGTCAACTCCCAATGGAATGGTTCTATCATCGAAGTAATCCACCAGATTATGGTTGCTTTGCGCATCAATTTACAACAAGGGGCTAAGAGGAATGTCAAGCCCATGGAAAACAAAGATCGACATGATGCAAAGGGGAAGAACAATGCCCAAAACTCTTCCCAAGGAAATTCCAACAACAACAACAACAACAATCGGTCCAAGGAGAAGGGAGTTTACAGAGGTAAAAATAAACTCTCTCTTGAAGAGCTAGAAAATTTTTGTAAGGACCAAAAATGCTTTAAGTATGGGGAGCAAGGACATGGCTATCGTTCTTGCCCCAAAAGAAATGCCTAGAAGAGACTCCTGGAGCTTCCATGATCGAAGCTCCAAAGAGGATGCTCATTGCAAAGGATTACCTCTCTCCTATGCTTGGGGAAAGGTAAGGGAGCACGATGACTTCATCTTGTTTGACTCTAGCTCTACTCAGAATTTTATATCAATGGAGCTGGCCACCAAGTTAGGCATTCAAGTTCATGACATGGGAGATGTTGTTGTAACAGATGGAGCCTTTAAGGGGCAAGAAGACGCAGTTATTCCATTGATTGGGAATATTGAGGCATCATGTCCAAGGCTATGTTGACAAAGAATATTTCTTCATCTCTCCTCTCAAACATGAAGATGTCATCCTAGGGGCACCATGGTTTGATCGTATGGCTGTTAATGTAAAGTTCCCTCAAAGAATATTTTATTTCAAGTAAAGGGAAAAGAACATGTACATAGATGATGATAATGATCCTCGTTGTACCATACCCCTTGTAAATTCTCCTACTTTTGACAAATCACTGAAAAGATCAATTTGTGCATACATGATTTTTGTCAAACAAACCATAAAAGGTCCTAATGTTTTATCAAATGAAGATGGTAGGAGTAAAGAAGAATTAGATTTTTCTCATTTTCTAAATGGATTCCAAGATTTTTTTATCAAAGATATTCAACGGACTTACCTCCAAAACAAGGGGATGATGACAATTGAATTGAGCTCCTACCAAGAAGCTCACCGCCTAACAAGCCTCCTTATTATCGAGTTTTCCAAGCTCAACAAGAGGAGATCACGAGGCAAGGATAAGAATTGGTAGACAAAGGGATGGTGAGGCCTATCTCCTCTCCCTTCTATTCTGCAATCCTTTTAGTGCAAAAGAAAGATGGTACATACCGCATGTGTGTGGACTATCAAGTGCTAAACCATATCACTATCAAAAACAAATTTCCCGTACCACCGGTAGAAGGTCTGTTTGATAAGCTACAAGGTTCAACCTAATTCAGTAGGATTGACCTTAAAAGTGGCTATAATCAAATAAGGATAGTGAATGAAAATATCGTAAAGACCACGTTCCGTACAACGTTTGGTCTTTATGAATATCTTGTCAAGCCTTTTGGTTTGACAAATGCTCCAGCCATGTTCAATCGCTTAATGAAGAAAATGTTTAGACCCTATCACAAATTCAGTGGAGTGTTCTTTGATGATATCATCATCTACTCCAAGTCCTTAGAGGAGCACAAGCAACATCTCTAGGTGATTTTTCAAGCTTTGAGGGAGAGTGTTGACGGCTGGGTCAACAACACAACGTAACTCAAGTTTCGTACCAAAGTCTTATCTTTTGCGAGTTATGAAATGCTGCGGATTATGGCTATAAACGTCATTTGTAATGAGTAGTTATTCTAGTTTCAGAAGTCGGGGTGCAATGGCACTTCCAGATTGTAAATACAAAGCCATTTGACCCTTTCAACCCCATTTTTGGTTAAACCTAAGGTGGCCTTAGTATATAAGGTACCTAGGTCATTTTGTAAAGGAGACTTTTAATCATAATCAAACTTAGCGCTGCCCTCTACTGTGTGTGAGAGAGAAAGAGAGTGAGCGTGAGCTTCATCCTCTCGCTACGCCCGGCTCGCTCAACACGTTGGAGATTCGACTGCACCATTGTTGTAGGCTCGAGGAGAGCTACGCGATAATGCCAAGCATTCCACGCAAGACGAAGCGCACACGGCGACGCATCTACGAGCTATTTGTGGTCGTAAGTGTATCAAACGATGTTTGTTTTCTGCATGCTAGTAGTCTATAGAATCGTGGTGACATAAGCTACGCATAGGTACTCATAAATTTCAGTTTTAGGGACTTTAAAAATTATGTTCTGTCATCCTACGCGTTTTTCGCAGATGGGTTTAGAGTGAGGGTTTTGAGTGTAGAAGCTTAGGGACAAGTGTATCCTAGTGAGGGGATGGTGTTCCTTCAGTTTCGTATGATTCTGGCATGATTAGGTGAGTTACCTTCCGTATGTGTGTATGTGGCTAGGTGGTGTAGTTGAGAGCAGTGAGGTTCTTGGTTGTGGTTTAGTTGGCCTTCCTGAGTGTTGTATGTGTAGGATGGTCTCAGCCTGACAAGCTTAAGAGATTTCCTCCGTGTGCCTATCGTGTCATCTGTGTCTTCGATTGACATTATGTTGATCTAGGTAGTGTTTGCATGCACTTCATGGGTGTGTGAGTCGCTCCCCGTCCAACATTGGTGCCACTGTCAGGGACACAAGGACCTAAGTAGGTTTCCTACTAACACTCGTGTGATGGTTGCTTGATTTAGGTTTGGCTAAAGAAAGCGTTTTTCTTAAGTGGATCCGGAAGAGGATATTCCGTGATCAAGTGGATAGCCAGGAAGCGTGTGTCTTGCCGAGGGTCTGCGACTAGATAGATTTAGTTAGGATCTGTGGATTAGAGTAGTTGTTGGTGGTCGAGTGATTTGTGAGGTGATAAAAGCATTTACTAGTCCGTGTGTGGCAGTGAAGCGTTTTTCTACTCATATATGCAAAACCCCATATGATTTGTAGGAGTAGCTTTAGGTAAGTGATCTGATTCTTATCTAGAGCTATTCATCACTAAATTATTTGCTAAAGTGTTTGATTGCATTTGAAATCACGAAAAAGTGTGCTTTGGAGGGTAAAAATGCATTAAACAAGCTTTTGTGAATATTTTTGTATGACTGACTGATGCTGTGCATATAAAAGAGCATTTGCAAGGGTTCTGTGAAGAAAACCTGCAATTCTGTAAACATAGACATCCTACACGTAGGATGTCTCAAGGGGGTTCTAGAGACCAAATTTGAAAATTTTGACTGCACCAGTGGGTTAAGAGGGTAGGTTTTACCCTAGTAACATATTGACTTGGGTGTTTTTCCCTATTTTTGTTGACCAAAAGCCAAAAGGAGGAGTCAGAAAACGTAAAATTTTAGAAAAGGCTTAAATTGAGTGATTTTTGCATGTTTTTGCTATTGTGAAGCATAATTGCACTTGCTGACATCAAGAGGAAGCATCAGGGACACTTCAGTCTCAAAAAATCAGCAGTAGACATCCTACGCGTAGGATGTCTACAGGGTGATCTGGTGGAAATTTTGAAATTCTGAGGTTACCAGTGTGTTTAGAAGGTAGGTTTTACCCTATTTTCACCTGGAAAGTGGAAATTTGACCAAATTTTGACAGATCAAAGCCAAAAGACGAAAATTGCCAGACATCCTACCCAAATTGTGTCCAAGGCCTAATTTTGAGACCAGACCATAGGATGGCTCCATAGGCATGTTCTAAATGTTGTATTGAGTGCATGTGATAAATTTCATCTCATTTCGGTCAGTGAAAGGGAAGATTGAGCGGACTTTAGCATTTTGACTAAAAAAGGCAAGAATAGCTAGTTTTGGGGTCTTTTGACATCCAAACCAAAATCTAAGCATACCACTGGGTTGCTAACATCAAGGGGAAGCTGTGGGACAAGTCTGGGGTCAAACAGGCCAAAAAGACATCCTACGCGTAGGATGTCATATGTGTGATTTGGCACTCCAAACTTAATTTTGAGCATACCATAGTGATCAACACCTTAAGGAGAGTCTGTAGTTCAAATTTGGGTTCATTCTGAGCAAAAATACATCCTACGCGTAGGATGTCTCTTGCATGATTTTGAGACCAAAATTCTACTTTGACCATACCATGCTGTCATATAGCCTTAGGCAAGTCTCCTAGTCAATTTTGGTCCAAATTGGAGTTGATTTGACTTAGGAATTCATCAGAACAGACATTAGGCTTTTGGAACAGATTCTTGATCATTTGACCAACCTATAGGTTTCATAATCAAAAAGTAAAAATAGCTGTGATTTAAGCACATCAAGGGGAAGCTACAGTGCAAGTTTGAGCTGAAACAGAGCAAAAAGACATCCTACGTGTACGATGTCTTCAGCTTTATTTAGGACTCCAAACCAACCTATGAGCACACCACTGTGATCAGCACATCAAGGAGAAGCTGGGGTGAAAATTTCAAGTCATTCAGAGCAAAAAGAATTTTTAGGTCCAAATGAAATTCTGAGCATACCATTGTGTTGCTGGACTTAAGGAGAGTCTCTGGACCAAATTTTGTTAAATTCTGAGCATATAGACATCCTACGCGTAGGATGTCTCCAGGCCAGTTTTAGGGACCAACTGTAATTTTGACCATACAGGAGTGTTCACAGTGTCACAGAGATCCCAATTTTTTTTTCAAAATTGAATTTGGACTCATTTTGACCAGTCTAAACTGCATTTCACGATTTTGGCCATAACTTTCACAAACGGTATCGGATCGGAAAAGTTTTTATATCAAAACGTAGCTTGAGAGCGGCTCTACAGATCTTAGAGCAAAACTTGAACTAAATGCATGCCAACGGCAACCTGTTAGGTCAACTTTGGAAAAAACATCGTTTAAGGAGTCAAAATACATCCGCAAATTAGGGGTGTCTAAAAGCGACAATTTGCGAGAATTGTGACGAAACGGTTGCGGTTTTGGACATAGTTTCGACTTTTCCCTAACCAAAGAACTTGAACACACTGGACTAAGTCTACTTGAACCAAGCAAAAGCTCTTAAGCCCAGAAATCATGTCTACCCTAGATTCAAACGCAACTTACACAAGCTTGGAGATCCCGACGATAGAGGAATATCCTCCCACAATGGATCTTCCAAACTTGCAATTGATAAAGACCCATCTTGTTGAGAGAGTTTGGATGATTGGTCATGAGAGTGAAGGACTATATAGATACATTGACGACAATGAGGTCAATCTTTATAGGTGCTCAGATCCATACCTAGTAGAGATAACGGATTATAAGCTCTTATATGTCTACACATACGGAGTCGACTGTCAATGGAGATCTATAGTTGTCGACAAGTATGGATGAGAATACAGAGTTGTAGAAAGCACAAATCCTTAGACTGTACTAGAAAGAGGTGGATATTTGGTCAATGAAGGACCACAAATTCCTCCACCAAACACGAGAATTCCTATAGGAATTCCAAGAAGAGAACCACCAGGATTCCCTTCAAGAGCGATAACGAGAGAAGGATTGGGAGAGTCTCTGGTTAGATTTGTAGACAATCGACGAGTTAGACCATCCCAAGTCCAGAAATGGGTAAACAAAAAATACTCCGGAGATAAAGATCCGAGAGATCACGTAACGGCTTTTAGATGAGTGATTAGAGCAGAGGAAGTTTCAGATTTTGCGACACAGTTTGCGGGATTTGGATTGACTCTAGAAGATGATGCAGCTACATGGTTCGACTCGGTGGAAAAATGGGATTTTGAGACCCTAGATGAGTTGTTTGAGGAGTTTATTGAAGAATTCTCACCAAAAGGCATTGCTCACAACACGGTCTCGCAAATCCATAGATTCAAACAAAAAGAGGATGAATCAGTACGCAAAACATCATTACGACTCAAGAGATATGTTAAGATCTGTCCGAGAGCGGAATTACCTACGCAAGCACAACTGATGCTGATCTTTATCCAGGGAATGAGAGATGAGGGCCTTCAGAAGGATCTGCATATGATAAGGAGCATGCCGCTAAACGAGTTGATCAAAGAAGCTCTTTATCTAGTGTATAACTGTGAGGCATACAAAGAAACGTACTTAAAGAGTCAAGGAGATGACACATCCTCTCAGCATAGTGTTTCACAGATAAGTGAGTTCATTACCAAGCCAACGGAAACTATTGATCAAGAAAAGCTTATCGACGACTTGGTCAAGAGGTTGATTCCTCTTGTAAGGTCTGATTCGGGAGAGCTGAAGTGGTGTGAAATGGAGAGAAAATGGACGAACCATACGGTGGAAGAGTGCTATTATAGCATGGAAAATGCTAGTGAGAGGTATGTAAAACCTGTTCCAGAAGCACCTACTCCACCTAGCTACATTACAGGAAATGCGCCAGGACCAGTAGGAGTTTTAAGGCCACAGCTTGTCTTAGGACAACAACCTCCGCTGCCAGGTGCTAGAATGCAGGTAGACATGAGATACATGCCAATGATGGAAACATCAAATAAACCAACGCCAGTACCAGCTACAATGTGGTATAGCAACCAAAGTGAGTACTACCCTTCGGAGCAACAAAATGTGAGAGAAACACATGGAGTGGTGAGGCCGGTACAACCTCCACCTCCTGGGTTTCAGTCGAAAGAAAGAAGGTATGAAATGGACGAAAGGATATTGCGATTCATTGCAAATAGCGGCTTATCTAGGTCAAAGCTTGCTTATAGCCAAGAGGAAATGCTAAAAGAATCTCCTCAACCAGAGACAGATTGTCACAAAAGTCATGACAACCACTTGGTCAAACAATGTCCTCATACGGAGATCACTGAAGTAAATGCCTATTGTCTTGAGTGTGGCATCACTCACTTGATCCCTGATTGCCCGAAAAAACCAAACCAAATCAGGAAAATCACAATAAATGTATCAGGGATTGTTCAGCTACCTAGTAGCTCAGAAAATGAAAATGTTGTACCAGTTCAAGTGGTTACGAGAGCACAAGCCCAAAAGAAAGCTGATGAGAATCCAGAGACAAAGAACATGGAAAGTGACACGAGTCCAAAGACAGATGATGGAACAAAGACAGATGCACCAAGTCAGAAAACCAAGAGCAAACGAAATAGTTGGAAAGCTAGAAAGACTAGGATGAAAGCACGAAGGGAACGAGAGCAAAACTCCCTAGCTGAGAAGCTTACCGAAGCTCAGGAGAAGATAAAACAACGTGAGGAAAAGGAGGCACCTTCTCTTACATAGATGGTTAAACCTCTAGAAGAACCATCCACAGATGAGACACCGAGAAGTGCTAGTTCAGGAGGATCTGTGTTGGTAGAGAAGGTTAATGAGACATTAGATTCCCTCTTGAAAGCCTATGATGCGAGTCTCAAAAAAAACCAAACCCAAGAACACAGGTGGATGACATATCCCTATACGGAACTAGAAAAGAAAAGGTTTGAAATGTGCAAGAAAATGATTCAAACAGCCCAAGCTTTACTAGAACCACCAGTTGCAAAACCTGAGGATGTGATCCGTGTCATGCCTACACAAATAATCCCACCAAACCAAGAACTAAAAGAGCCAGATTCTAGTCATAAGCACAGACCAAACCTCAAACACCCAGCATTAGAACCAAGGATAGTGTTGAATACCACGGATAACTCATCCGAGGGATTTCACCAAGCTATACCTGAGGATTGTAAAGAGATAGATGGTCTTGACGAATTGTGGAAACAAGTCAGAGAGGCCAATGAAGCCGGTGACCTAAGAAGACTTGTAGACAAGACTGGTGATGAACAAGGAGTGTTTCTACCACCAATAGAGGAATTTGAGACTGGATCTCAAATGAATCTAGACGTGCGATCGTATTGGGGTGACAAAGGATTTGTACAATCTATGGATAGTCAACCCCATTCGCTAAGAACACTACCGTCCTACATGGGAGAGTACGAGACCAAGTCAGATGTGGTTGCAGTCCCATCAAAGAGACTGTCTCCCAACAAGGCCATTGATTCAAAGGGGCTAGTAGATATTCTATCTACCCCAGTCACCTATACAATAATGTTAGCCGAGTTGCTCAGAATAAGACCAAACATGTGGGCTAATGTGGGTAAATGTCTAGAGAAATTTGGTGTAAAAACCCCAATGACTCAAATCGAGAAAGGCATCAAAGAGCTTGAAATGCCTCAACCAAATACTAGGCCAGTGTCATTAAACAAGGTAGACGAGTATTACGAGGGAGAAGATGGAAACACCACCCTTCCTTTGGAATTCAATGGTGTAAAAACCATGGCAATCCTGACAGTGGAGCTGGTGTGGCCATTGCAACCAAAGAGGTTTGGAAAAAATGGGGAAAACCTGCCTTGATATCCACACGAATGACCCTGCAGCTTGCAGACGGACACAAGGAAAATCCCATAGGACTACTAGAAAAAGTACTTGTTACTTCTTGTGGCATTGAATATGAACACACTTTTGTTGTTGTTGACTTTGGCAAGAAGAACAACTATGACATCATTCTGGGAAGACCATTCATGCGACAATTGAAAATGTTCCAAGATTGGGGTTATGACCATATATACCTGAGACATATGGAGACCATAACAAAGATAAACTTGAGGGACCATAGCTATAGGGATGTGACGAGAACACCTGTTGAGGAGTTTGATTCCGCCACAGTAGCAGGATCAGAACTTCCAGCTTGGTTAGGTAAGCCTAAAGAACTGTGGATGTGTGGAGCTTCACAATGTGGTAGCTAGAAACGTGAGGAATGTATCCTAGAGGAGGTTATAGAGGATATGGACTATATCCCAGAACCATTTCCTGAAGAAGAGTTAGAGCCTTTTGGATGGGAACACATCTTGGCTACTCTGGACGTGTGCTCCGTGGAGGATGCTCCCACAACAAATTTTTGTGATGAAAATAGCTATGATGTCGTTCCTTATTTTGCAGTGAGTGTAATCCAGGAAAACGAAGAGATCCAGACATCAACATGATCTCGAAATAAGGAGCAAACAAGGAAATGTGGAGAATCAAAAGATGAAGAAGACGACGAGTTCTATGACTCTGTAGAACACTTCAAGCTTCAAGAAGATCAACGACCCGGGACTCAATGTCATCGCTACACGAATAAAGTGCATCAAAAGTGGATTCCAAAGTCCTCGGTGAAGACACAGCCACCACAAGCATACTCATACATGGCTCCTAATAAGGATACAAAGACTCAGCTAGGAGGAATACGACCAGAACAACGAGCTAACAATGCTCTAATCAATGGGCTAGAAAAGTCCTCCAAGAAACTACCACCCACGAGCAAACAGACAGTAACTTTCCACTACCAGCCAAAAAATCAAGGGAAAGTACATGAAGTCAACCTTGCTGAGGATAGTAGCGATAGTGATGAATCGTACGACATCCCCTATCATCAACTCAGGGCATCACTATCACCAACCCCTTCAACAACAACCATGACAGGTCAAAAGAGCAGGACAACAAGTCAAAGCCAAAAAGCTCGACAAATTTGGATACCAAAAAGCCAGATCGGCCAAAAACACATATGGATCAAGAAGACAAAAATCTCTAATGACAAATCACAAGATCGAACACCAAAACAAAAACAAGGAAAACATGCACGAGCGGGTAAGAATATCACAAAGTCGCAAGCTTTCACAACTCAGGTTTGGGTTCCAAATAAGTTGATTCAAGCACAAAAAAGTCAGGAATTCATTTGGATTCCAAAACAACCACAGTATCAACTTTCAAAACCTGAATCCCATCCCCAACCAAGCGTACAAGGGCCAAAGCAAAGACCACTGTCAACTCACACAACAAAAAGGTGGATCCCAAAGAAGTCTCTTCAAACACAAATGAAACACGGGCAAGTATGGGTTCCCAAACGAGCGTCAGCAACAAAACAGCCAATAATCGCAAAGAAATGGGTCCCAAAGGAGAACAACAAAACTGGTGTCAGTGCATCGCCGCTTGAATTCTTACAATTCTTCCTACGATTACAGTACAGTTAGAAGAGAGCAAGTCACTTCAATCAAGCAACGATACAGGAGCTTCAAAGACCATTACATTGCTTAGAATAGGAAGTCTCGCCAACAAATGCCAATAAGCAAATTGCTTATACCCACAGCTTGCACAACATAAATCTTTTCCATGCATTGACTCTGTATGCATAATAGGGCTACATTACAAGGCCTGCACAGGCACAAATTTTAATTGCCCAAGCACAACACATACCCTTTGCGATACCCTGTCGGAAAGGATGACTCCAAATAGGAAGGGGGGAGGCATTCTGAATGCAGACCTAGCATTATGACTATTAGAGGGCAATGTTTTGTGAGATGCATTGCATTTTTGCATTTTATTGTGATAATTTTTTTAACGAAATTTAGAGTATATACCCTCATAGTAGTGTTACAGAGGAGTATGGGGACAAAATCCATATATGAGCCCCTAGGGACATGTGTATAGTGTAGATAGCATTTAGATTTCTATTTAAATGATTTTTCTTTTGATTGAGTTTTTTTAAGATTCTCTTCGTTTATTATTAAGAATTTCTTTTTTTCCATAATCCACATGAAGAAAAGACTGACGAGAGGCTTGAGCACTACAAAGAGAAGAAGGTACCGGGAAATGATGAAACTTCACGAAGTATGTCTCAGCAGCCACTACAACAGCCGAAGAACTTGTCACAAAGTAGTGTCAACATGCAATCGACAAGTCATACAAGTCAGAGTCGAGTAGCTAAGCCACAAAATGAGTGAGGTGTTAGTCCCAAAGCTTCAAGTAAAATTCTCTGTGGTCTAAGCGTCTTAGCTATTCGAGGTACTGCTCAAGATAGAAGAGTTGAGCATATTTACGTTGTGTCGCTCATGCTGGTATAGGTGAACAAAAGAGTCGAAGTCTAAGTACTTAAGTCGAATGAAGTGAAGGAGAAGGTCCAAAAGACACTCACGTATTGAGCACAATGAGATACGAGTGGAGAAACTTCTACATCAAAAACCCTTCTTGGAAAGGTGGAAGCTATTGAGACATCTTTTGATGTCACATGTGCTACATTTATTCCTTGAAACACCCATCATCTCCTTCTTTCACATTGCATGCTTTTGTTGACAAATTTCTCATATGCATATAGAGTGTCCCATAATTGGCACTTGCATCAGGCACTCTTTCCGTGTTTCACCCAAGCACTCACCTTTCATGAACATGTACTTCACGTTCAACTGCTCGACTCCAATAAGAGCGTATACCAAAGTCATTTTTTTCCCACCGGGTTTTTTCCCTTTGGTCATCCAGGTTTTAGACCCTGATCTAAAGACACCTATCACCATCCTCTTGTACATATTCCTTCTACATCAACAATAAGGAAATTCTACTCAAATCAATTGACAAATGAATTGGAGCACCAATTTCAGATCATAGCATACTTCTCCTCAATGGCGAGTCGAAGAATGGCCTACAATGACAACGCTGTAGACAACACTAACAACATGATTGCACAGGAACAAAGAAGTCCTCAATGAAGAAGAGTAGACATAAAAGTAATCAGAGGATCTCAAAAGATGAATGGTTATGATGATAGACGTCCGCTCTAATGGATCATAGTTCTTGCTGTGGTTCGACAAAGTTACAAGTACTGCAACAGATGAAGCCAAAACGAAAGCAAAGACCACATCGCCATCGACAATCAGGTCATGTCGGGGACGACATGAACGCGGAAGGGGGGAATGTTGACCGCTGGGTCAAAACACAACATAACTCAAGTTTCATACCAAAGTCTTATCATTTGCGAGTTATGAAATGCTGCGGATTATGGCTATAAACGTCATTTGTAATGAGTAGTTATTCTAGTTTCGGAAGCGAGGGAGCAATGGCACTTCCAGATTGTAAATACAAAGCCATTTGACCCTTTCAACCCCATTTTTGGTTAAACCTTCGGTAGCCTTAGTATATAACGTACCTAGGTCATTTTGTAAAAGGAGACTTTAATCATAATCAAAACTCAGCACTGCCGTCTACTGTGTGTGAGAGAGAAAGAGAGTGAGCGTGAGCTTTATCCTCTAGCTATGTGTGGCTCGCTCAACACATTGGAGATCCGACTGCACCATTGCTGTAGGCTCGAGGAGAGCTACGCGACAACGCCAAGCATTCCACGCGAGACGAAGGGCACACGCCAACGCATCTAAGAGCTATTTGTGGCGGTAAGTGTATCAAACGATGTCTGTTTTTTCGTGCTAGTAGTCTATAGAATCGTGGCGACATAAGCTACGCATAGGTACTCATAAATTTCAGTTTTAGGCACTTTCAAAAATCTATTCTGTCATCCTACACGTTTTCCGTAGATGGGTTTAGAGTGAGGATTTTGAGTGTAGAAGCTTAGGGACAGGTGTATCCTAGTGAGGGGATGGTGTTCCTTCAGTTTTGTATGATTCTGGCATGATTAGGTGAGTTACCTTCCGTATGTGTGTATGTGGCTAGGTGGTGTAGTTGAGAGCAGTGAGGTTCTTGATTGTGGTTTAGTTGGCCTTCTTGAGTGTTGTATGTGTAGGATGGTCTCAGCCTGACAAGCTTAAGAGATTTCCTCTGTGTGCCTATCGTGTCATCTGTGTCCTCGATTGACATTATGTTGATCTAGGTAGTGTTTGCATGCACTTCATGGGTGTGTGAGTCGCTCCCCATCCAACAGAGAGCAAGATTTTTATCAATCAAAAGAAGAGTGGATTTTTTCTTCAAGAGATTCAATACTTAGGTCATATTATCTCTCAAGATGGTATCCATATGGATCCATCTAAGTTAGAGGTAATACAGGCATGGCTTAATCCAAGGAATCTACCTGAGCTACAAAGATTTACTGGTATGTGCGCATGCTACAGATGCTTCATAGAAAACTTCTCTCAAATAGCAGGACCATTACATGACTTAACAAAGAAGAACGTTAAGTACTCATGGACTGCTAAAGAGAAAAATGCTTTTGACAAGCTCAAAGAGAAGCTTACCTCCCAACCAATGCTTATGCTTCCGGGTCTCTCAAAGCCATTTGAGGTCTAATGTGATGCTTGCAGTGATTGCCTTGGAGCAGTCTTCCTTTAAGAAGGGCATGCCATAGCATATGAGAGCCGAAGTCTCAATACGAATGAATGGGTCTTGGACATATATGAAAAAGAGCTACATGCCCTAGACACATGAAAGCATTATCTATTGGGGACTCCATTTATTTTGCAAACACACCACCAAAGTCTAAGGTACTTCATGTCTCAAACCAAGATTTTCTACAAACAAATGAGGTGGGAAAATTTTCTTTTGCAATTTTATTTTCGTATTGCTCACATTGTTGGTAAGCACAATCAAGTGGTTGATGCACTTTCACGATGACCAAGCGTCAATGCGGTGTCTACAGCAACTCACAATGATCTATCTTTTATGATAGATGAGTATGCTACTGACCCTGAAACTAAAGACATAATGTCAGCCCTTGCATTAGGGAAGAAAGAAGAACCATTCACCTTGCAGGATGATTATCTTCTCCATGGAAATAGGCTATGTGTTACGCACTCCCTTCGCGAGAAAGTCATGTGTGAATCCCATGCTCCTCCCTATGCGGGGCATAGAGGCATTCAACCTACTCTTTGAGGAGTTGAGAGATAGTTCTATTGGCCTACCATGAAAGTGGACCTACAAGAGTATGTTTCAAGATGTGTGGTATGCCAAAAGACCAAGTATGATAGAGGGAAGAAACCTAAATTACTCCAGTCATTGCTAGTTCCTAATTCACTATGGGAGAGTATATCCATGGATTTTATCTTTGGATTACCTAAGTTTATTATCCATGGGAATACGGGAATATGGACAATATTCGACACGTTTAACAAGCAAACACACTTTGTTCCTATCAAAAAGAATATTAAGGCACACCAAATGGAAAACCTCTTCATATCCCAGATTTTCAAACACCATGGATTGCCAACATCCATCGTGGTGAATAGAGATCCTAGAATGAATTTTTAAAAAGGTCTCTTTGGAAATCTAGGTACAAGATTGAATTTCTCTTCAGCCTATCACCCGCAAACAGATGGCCAAAGTGAGATAGCCAATCTTACCATTCTCAATCTACTAAAGAGTTATGTTACAGAAGTAGAGATCAATCCTCACAATGGGAGAAGTACTTAACCCTTGTAGAGTATGTGTACAATAATACTGTACATACTACTATAGGATAATAGAGGGAAGACCTAAAAGTCCCTTACTACTTCAATTACATGGGAAGATCTTCGCTGTTGATGAGTATAGCTGTGACCTACAATAATCTCCAAAAGATTAAGGAGGCTTTATCCATCTCTGAAAAAAGGCAAGAGGCTACTTCTGACAAGAAAAGAAATGCCTTAACGTTCAAATAAAATGATTGAGTATTACTAAAGTTTCCCAAGGTTCTATTAAGGCAAATGACGGGCAAAAATCCTACGGGCCATAAAAAATATTATGCTAAACTAGCAAAAAGATACTATGGTCCTTTTTAAATATTGAAGACAATCAATGACATGGATTATCAACTCAAGTTGCCCAACCATTGGCTCATACACAATGATTTTTATGTGAGCCTACTTAAGCCCTACAAAGGAGAGCCACCAAGAGAACCAATTATTGAAGACCCATTAGATATCGAAGGTCAAGAAGAGGTGCTACAACCCAAAGCTATCCTTCGACATGAAGACAAGGTGCTACAACATGGTAAGATTATCCGATGATATCTTATTAATTTGAAGATGGTAGATGGATGCAAGGAGTACAACTTATGTTGAGATTATATGTGAAGCTATTCAATATATGGCTTCTCTATATATGGCACCCAGGTCCCCTCTATATATACATCATCTCATGTGTTTATTCTACACACTTTGGGGTTCTATTGCTGTGCTCTCTTTCTCTCTCAACATGGTATCAAAGCAGTACATTTTTGTTTTCTATTTTTCTCCTGATTAAAAACAATTTTACAAAAACTACATGTTAGAGACAATGGAATCGATGTGATCTACAACTTTGCAGAAGAAAGTGTTTTCAAATTCTGCACCGATTTTGAGTTATTGTTTGCGGACTGTGTACATACCTGAAAAGCAACTTTTTCTTTTTGTTTTTGATTTGTATGCTAGTTGAAAACGATTTTGCAGAAACTATCCGTGTGAGGCACTGCAATCAATGTGTTCTACAACTTTCCAAAAGAAAGTTTTTTCAAATGCTGCACCGATTTTAAGTTATCGTTCGTGGACTGCATAAATACCTGAAAGCAACTTTCGTTTTATGTTTTTGATTTTTCTCTTAATTGAAAACGATTTTGCAGAAACTACCCATGGGAGACACCGGAATCAATGTGGTCTACAACTTTGCAGAAAAACTAGCCACTGTTGCCATCGGAATCGATGTGGTCTACAACTTTGCATAAGAATTTTTTCCAAATTTTGCATCGATTTTGAGTTATCGTTGGTGGACTGCGTACATGTCTGAAAAGCAACTTTCGCTTTTTGTTTTTTTTTTCCTCCTAATTGAGAACGATTTTGCAGAAATAACCCGCGAAGGCACTGAAATCAATGTGATCTATAACTTTGCAGAAGAAAGTTGTTTTTTTCAAATTCTGCACTGATCTTGAATTATCGTTGGTGGACTGCGTACATGCGTGAAAAGAAACTTTCATTTTTTGTTTTTTGATTTTTCTCGTAATTGAGAACGATTTTGTAGAAACTATTCGCTTGAGCCATCGGAATCGATGTGGTCTACAACTTTGCAGAGAAAGTGTCTCTAAATTCTACACCAATTTTGGGTTCTTGTCTCGGACTGCGAATATGTTTGAAAAGAAAAATTTTACTTTTTTGTTTTGATTTTCCTCATAATTGAAAACTTCTCAATTATATTGTTTCTTCATGAATCATATATTGTGCTGCAGAAGCCAGTTACATATCGTTCCGATTCAGTCGAGCCGTTGATGATCGTCCAACTTCTATCGAGCTACTGTTGGTACATGATCTTTTGTTATATGATATACTCGTTCATTGATTCTTGTATAATTATTCTTCTAGAGATATAGCTTACGTCATTCTATTGATAATTTCTCGTTGATACCATACTGATTTTGATGGTACCATGATGATGTTTGTTAGTACTTTGGTCATGGTGATTTTCATTCATACCATGATGATATTTCATTGATACCATGGTTATTCTCGGTGATTCCATGATGATATTTCGTTGATACCATGGTTATTCTCGGTGATGCCATGATGATATTTCGTTGATACCATGGTTATTCTTGGTGACGGCATGATGATATTTCATTGATTCCATGGTGATTTTCATTGATACCATGATGATGTCTCGTTGATACCATGCCTATTCTCGGTGATGCCATGATGTTGTTTCGTTGATACAATGATTATTTTTTGTGATATCATGATGTTGTTTTGTTGATACCATGATTATTCTCGGTGATACCATGATGTTTTTTTGTTGATACCATGGTTATTCTCAGTGATATCATGATGTTGTTTCGTTGATACCATGGTTATTCTCAGTGATACCATGATGTTGTTTCGTTGATACAATGATTATTCTTTGATGATTTTCATTGATACCATGATGATTTATTCATTTTTATTGATACAATGATGATATTTTGTTAATACTTTGTTGATACTCATTGATATCACTACATTGATAAATGTCATTTTATGTAGTATATACACATGTCATTGGCATCATGTATCATGCATCTTGTACTTTTTATGTTCATACTTTATGTACACATATGTTGTCGTGCGTATATATGTGGTCAAAAGAGTGGGGTCGCGAACCATCTCTTATGGCATTGTGAACGTAATTATTTCACTATAACGATGCTAATAATTTTCATGACTATGTTTTTTAAGTCTATGATCTATGTAGGATTGATCAAAGAATTGATTTCATGAAGACAAACTTGGTGACAATAAAAGATTTATGAAGACATGTTTGGTGATGCCATATTGATGACAACATGAAGATATGTTTGGTGATGTGATAGTGATGACAAGCTACATAGCAGATTCATGGAGACACTTTTGATTACGAGCTAATCGATAGCCTTTACACCTCTTTATTGAACCTTTGTATTCATTATTGTATTTGATAGGATAGGAGTAATGTAACTCCTCATAAAACATTCATTGTAAAAGGAGTGATGTAGCTCCTCATAAAATATTCATTGTAAAAGGAGTGATGTAGCTCCTCATGAACATTTCTATATTCAATGATTTTTATAATATAACGGTGGGTGTATATAGAGCTGTGGGTTTTTCCCTTGATCCCCCAAGGGTTTTTTTTATCCACAGCTAGGGACCCTTATTTAAGCGGGGGTGTTGAGCATATATGTGAAGCTACTCAATATATGGCTTCTCTATATATGGCACCCAGGTCCCCTCTATATATACATCACCTCATGTGTGTATTCTACACACTTTGGGGTTCTATTGTTGTGCTCTCTTTCTCTCTCAACAACTTAAGGATAGTATGAACCTTGTCAATGCTTACAATGCTATATAAGGGTAAGCAAATATAAATGGTTCCTTTAAAAGATCAATTTTTTTGTCTCATAAGACTAATCATTTTTTTATTGTGCACAAATTTAAGTAGTATGCATGCTTAGAATCATGTTTATCGTGAGAATGTCTCTCAAATACCAAGTAGAAATAATCACTCTACTTTTTGAACTATGATATGGACTAAAGAGCAGACATACTTGCGACAGCTAAGTCTCCCAAGACCAAAATGGATTAGTCATCCATCTTGGAATTATTTTTTAGGGTAAAAAAGGATCCTCTACCTTGACTAAGGCTTTATCTCCTCTACCTCATAGTCGAGGACGACTATGATTTCAAGAGAGAGGTAATGTCATAAAATCTAATATCAAACTAAACCAAATGATTTCATTTAACGTGTGAGAATAAATGAGAATAAGATTTAGAATATAGACAAGTGCTAATGGATCTATATCGACACCATGTGGCCAAAATCAATTGGTTCAAATGAGAGATGGTCTGTCAAAAAGAGAAATGCTAGCTAATGGAGCTTGAAAGACCTTAGGTTTAGCTTCATTAAAGACCTCAACATGTTAGTGTTAAAAAGTCCTTAGACCTAGGACCTTAGACAAGCTAGGGCTGTGCTTGAGATGGGATTCTGGCCCAAGTTTGAGGTGCTTGTCACGCTTGCTCACTAAGGTGCTTGAGGTGCTTCATGACTAAGGTTCTTAAGGTGCTTCATGACTAAGGTGCTTGAGGGGCTTAAAGCGTTCCCAAAGCCAACAAAGATCCCTACACATGGGGGGAGCGAGCCCTACTTGTAGGAGCATGAAAGAGAACACACACACCCTCACTCAAGGCAAGCCTAGTCTAAAGAGGCAACAAGGACACATGTCATGCTCCTCTCCATGTTGACCTCATAAGGTGCCTAAAGCCTATCTGTTGGCCTCTAAAGGGGTCCAATGATAATTTATCTAATTAAATCAATTGTTTAAGCATTTATCAAGTCCTCTCTCTCAAAGGGAAAAGGATGACACTTGTCCAATAGCTACCTCTATTGCTAGTTGTGACCGTGGCTTGTGATTGGCTAGGCTTGAGAGAGCCAATGAGCCACAAGCATGATCTATAAGAGGGGTCAACCATGCAAGTAGAGGGATAGCTTTGGGGGTATCCTCCCCCCCCCCCCCCCCCCCCCCCCCCCGCCACACACACACACACACACACTCTCATCGTGTGAAGTGTGAAGTGTGAAGTTCCAAGTGCAAGAACTCCATCTCCTTCTCCAAGCTTGTTGACAAGTTGAGAGCCTACACCAACACTCTTGGCTATGGAATGCAAATCCAACCAAGAGACATGTTTCAATGATTATGCTTTCCATCTTCTCCATCTTCATTACTATGCTATTATGCTATGCTAAGCAAGAACAATGATGGTAAGTGAGGAGTCTTTCTCATATGAATGTTTCTTCTTCTGAGGATGGATTGATCAATGTCATTGAAATACACTCTACAAGCTACAATGTTGTGCAAGGACATGCATCCTATACGAGTGTCGCGATTCTTTTCTTCTAGCCTAGCATGTGAAACGTAGAAGTTTCCCGAGGCAGTCATGAGAAGGGGGGGTGGGGAGGATGGAGGCAAAAGAAGAAAAGGGTTTTGAGGTATCTAGTTATGGGGAGGATCATCACGATCACCAACCAAGGCCTTTTGATGATCATTGTCGCTAGTGCATCTCCCAACAATAGAGGGATGTTGATGTTTGAGAGTTGAATAAAGTAGAGAAATGAATTTATTGTTGTCAAGTTGTAAGTGATGTTGTTTGAGGAGGTACATTAACCAAGGCCAATAGTAGAAGTGGCCACACTTAGAGAGCACAATAGGTGTTGATGAGGGAGGAAGGCCGAAGCGTAGCATACATGTGGGCTCTCCTAGCTATATGTAGCATAAGTGTGGGCTCTCTATATAGCTCCAACACCCTCACTCAAGTAGGAGTCCCTAACTGTGGATGAAAAAACCCTTGGGGGTACAAGGGAAAATCCCATAGCATTATATACATGCACTGTTATATTAACAATTATGAAAGTTTACAAAATTCATTTTTAAGGATCTACATCACTCCATAAAATACAATGTGCGCTCTCAAGCGTCTTTGGAAGTTTAACAACACTATATATACAATTGAATTGATGAAAATTCTTCAATATCTTTGATCAGTTCAATATCTTTGAGCCCATGTACATGATGCTTGACGTGGCTTTTATCCTCCGAACAACATTAACTCAAGAAACATATCGAAATGTGAAGGTTAGAAATAATCACATCACATTGTCCTTAGAGACGGTGGTGCATACAAAGTGTGTCAACTCTAGAAGGTGGCATGGGTAGATATATGCAAGCAAGCAGAAGCATGGCAAAGGACTGGAGCAGCTAGGAAAATCATGGGATGATAGGTAGCAGCGGAGTTGTATGACTGATGCGGCTTATAGACCAAGGAAGGCTCCATGAGGGGCTAATTTGGGTAGCAGACAAAGGAGATGCAAAGTGCAGCTTTTGGGTCCAGGAACATAGAGCTTGAAGTGCTGAAGGAGTAGATCCAAACTAATTTTCTTTTTATTGTGTGGGCAAAGGGTGCTGAGGAATCTGGTTAGGGGGAGGATCATCATGATCACCAACCAAGGCCTTTTGATGATCATTTGTCTCTAGTGCATCTCCCAAGAGTAGAGGGATGTTGATGTTTGAGAGTTGAATAAAGTAGAGAAATGAATTGCATGATTGTATTGAGATTTACTACATTTTTGTTGTCAAGTTGTAAGTGATGTTGTTTGAGGAGGTACATTTAGCAAGGCCAATAGTAGACGTGGCCGCACATAGAGAGCACGATAGGTGTTGATGAGGGAGGAAGGCCGAAGTGTAGCATACATGTGGGATCTCCTAGCTATATATAGCATAAGTGTGGGCTCTCTATATAGCTCCAACACCCTCACTCAAATAGGAGTCCCTAACTGTGGATGAAAAAACCCTTGGGGGTACAAGGGAAAAGCCCATAGCATTATATACATGCACTGTTATATTAACAATTATGAAAGTTTACAAAATTCATTTTTGAGGAGCTACATCACTCCATAATATACAATGTGCGCTTTCAAGTGTCTTTGGAAGTTTAACACCACTATATATATATATACAATTGAATTGATGCAAATTCTTCAACATCTTTGGTCAGCTTCAATATCTGTGAGCCCATGTACATGCTGCTTGACGTGGCTTTTATCCTGTGAACAACATTAACTTAAGAAACATATCAAAATGTGCAGGTTAGAAATAATCACATCACATTGTCCTTAGAGACAGTTCTCGATGCCGCTCTAGAGACAACAGAGAAACAAATAATGATGCCACGGGTACATATAACAACAATGCAGTACATGTGTGCACATAAACACAAGCCATCACAAAAATGATATGAAACACTAATGCTATATAATTACAGTTGCCAAATCCCTGATGGTGACTTGGGTGGAATAAGACGATAACAACCATAGCACCAATGACGATGATAGTGCAAGAAGACGATAACAACAATAGCACCAATCAAGAGAATGATAACAGGCTCCCAAGTATACATGAACTTTGTCACATTTCTCATCCTTGATATTGAGAATATATGCACTTGAAATATGATGAAATAAACATAATACCAATGGTAAGTACGAGGCACCGAGCTCTCGAGTATACATATAAGGTCTCTGTCACATCCATCATCTATCACATCATGAGGAAAGTATTAGTAAAATCATGACGTAAAAAATTATCGATTGACCAAATATAAGTGAAAAACTACACCAATAATGAGGCAACAACCATATAATCAAGACATGAAACAGATAGATCTATCTATACACAAGTTGGCTCACGAGTGCTAAATATGATGCTATCTTTGGACTATTATGATGCTGTCTTTGGACTGTTATGATGTTATCTTTGGATTGTAATGATGACAATGCTCGATATAGTTTCCTTGAACTAAAGTAATGTTGCCATCCTTCATGAGTCTCATGCTAGAAGCAGTGGCAATAATCTCTAAATATCCATTTAATACTTGTGAGAAAAGCTATACATAAATACAACATGCTGTTGATGTAATCAAAGCCAAAAAAGCAACTCGTGCTATACCAAAAATAATGGCAACACTATTTACAACCAAACTCTTAAACAGCAATATATTTCCTTAAAATAGCAAGGTAAAAATACCAATGTTTCACAATGTGTTGCCAATTGGGGCCGACGGTTGTAGCCAACGTCGTGAGTCATTGTAGTTCACATCTAGGGATTTAATATTTACGTGATCACTCAAAAATTTTACATGATCACAAAACATTAATTAACGTTAAAAACCATATAAATTGGATTTTTTCAAAATTGGTTTCTTTCCCCTTCATCCAATAGTATAAATGCATGACTTTGTCAATGTGAACAAAAGATTCACCTTACCAACTAAATGTTCACTCTAATGTCATTTTGAGAGATTATGTGAATTTTAAATCCCACTTCACATCACTCTAACGTCTCTGTTTTGTGTCCAGGCAAAGCATCCTTCTATAAATCGCCTCCCTATGCACGTGCAATTCGGGGCTTATAAGTTCAAGGTTAATAATAACAAACCCACTATGCATAGTGCCTGTCTCGCAGTAGTTTGCTAACGATGTTTGCAGGGGAGTACAGTAGTTGTTGCGAAGGCGGCTTAAATATGATTGTTCTTGGTCGCATGTGGGTGGAGGAAGTTACACCTAAGTCAATTGCTGATTTTGAGCACTAAATACTGCTTTTGGTGCCGCTTGTAACATGAGTCTCAAAAACTCTAGAAACATTATTTGAGTTGAAGGTCCTCATGTCCTCGGGGACTGCAACTGCACCACGTGCATGCTACTGAGACCATGAAAGCCAAGAACTATAGTACTAAGGGAGATGCACAGAAATTGGCAAGAAATGTACAAAATATTTCCATGGCTTCGTGAGCAAGCTCACAGACCTACTATACTATAGGCCGTCTCAGCTATTCTAAAAATAAGGTAATACTTTCTTATATATAGGAATCACAAGATGTGGCAGCGCTAAATTGATCTAGGAAAAGCATATAGACTATTCTTAGGATTCCATGCTTATTAATTAAAGCAGAAAAAGCATATACTAGTCTCGCCTGCAACTCTCTTGCTTCAAAAGATTCCATTGCTATGAAAATCTGCATAAATGAAACTAAATGTGGCAGCGTTATTATTAGTTTGCAATTCTTTCTTCCTTATGCCTAGACATAGCCTGCGGCTTCCGAATTTTCCCTCTCTTCCTTATATACGGCTTCTTCTCACTCGTCTCTTCTGCATGCGACCAAACAAGCAAATCCTCATTTTCACGAGTACCTAACAAACTTTCCTTTTCATGGCCTTCGTAGAAAAAAACTCGACTATGGCTTTTGTTGAATGTTGAACAAGAAAGCAACACAACTGTTAATACAAAGCTTCTTCTTGCATCTTCAAGAATGCTAAATTAATTCATCACAAGATTTATCTTTTGTGGGCGTGCTCTCCGCAGCTGTGATACCATGTTGAAGAGGGAGGAAGGCCGAGACAAGAGAGAGAGAGAGAGAGAGAGAGAGAGAGAGAGAGAGAGAGAGAGAGAGAGAGAGAGAGAGAGAGAGAGAGAGAGAGAGGAGACTCTAGATCTGCAATCCCCAAAGTGTGTGTAGAACACACACGGATTACACATATATAACGGGGACTCCTAGCTATATATATAGCATAAGTGTGGGCTCTCTATATAGCTCCAACAATAGGTAGCTCAGGTTGAGGTGTCTAGTAGATTGGGCAGGAGAAGTTTGGCTCATTTCTTTCATCATTATCCATTTTTTTGGTGAAAACATGTGGGATCTATGGTACTAGGTTGGGTAATATATAATTGCTATCTTGGAGGAACCACATGTGAAGGCACAAAGAGCAAAATATATGAACCCGGGCCATCTGCAAGGGATCTTGCTTTGCCCTATCCAAGCATATCGTACACTTAAATCCCTGCGTCCTCTATTTCCATAAATTCCAAAAGTAGCAAGCATTGGTACTAATTATCTTTTAGCACTTGATTAGTGTTTTCTACTTCATTGGCTTTATGAAGTCTCCTCAACCCATAATAGGTTGACCACAAGATTCCACTCCACGGCTAGCGATATGAATGAATATTGTGGTTTCCATAGCATACAAAATCCCTTTCTGTCAATTTCATGGCTCAAAGGGGGAGGGGATTCGAGGCCTCCTGCATCTAGTAGACATTTGTGACCATAATGGCCTACTCAAGCCAACCGATGTATGCGACACCAATAGAGAGAACCAATAGAGCAAAGATACACATTTTGTAGCCAACACATCCGCATGCAGAAGGTATGTGGAGGCTTTAACACAAATGCACCATAAATGAGATGTAGACACCTCCCATGTCAACACAAAAAACCTATAAGTGCATGGCAAGGGTGATGTGTTGGTGCTTGCTGGTGTCATTGTAAGAGGCTTCTTTTCTCCTTTATATCCTGTATGGTACCATGACTTGGCAATCAAAAATGTTTGTTTAGTTACCATTCTTGTAATTAGGGCTCTTTACCTTTGTCGATTGCCTTGATTACTCAAAATGTTTGCTAAGCACCCATTCACGACATCTCTTTTTTCCAAAGAACAAGTTTTTCTAATTCTTTGAGAAGCCTTCTTTACTTCTTCCCTACTCTCAAGCAATTATCTCCAACAAATGATTGTATGTTGAGGCATGTTAGTTACGAACAATAAATCCTACCATATTAAATATCCTAAAATCCCCAACACATATCAACTACGTTGATCCAAAATGTGTCACCATAATATCCATTTACCTAGGAATTCTTGGGTGTGCATAAAATTTATCACTGACCCAAATTACCCACCCCAATCATAACACCTACCTTGATATGATCCCTCCTAAGAAAGAATTGAGAACCAATGAAAAGAGAGCTTCTCTCTTCTCTTGGAAAAATGTCTTAGAGACATCCCCAAAGTGTAGACTACCATATAATTTTTAAGCTATACCCTTGGATGTGGTTGGGCAAAGGGTATACCTTGCTTGGGGTGGAAGTTAGCCGTTACTACTTGCAAAATCACGTTTGCCAACTCAAGTATGATATACCTCCCCAAAGAATGTCTCTCATAATGATGAATAACATGAGAACAAACAAGGGAGAAAGCTCACACCTACATATGTCAGAAGACCTCTCTCATGATCATAATACCATAGTATCAAATTCTTTTTTGGCAAGTGAAAGAAATCCAAGCTTATCCTTAACCTTGATTGAATGCAACTCAAAAGACCAGTATCAAATGAATCTACTATAAAACTACTATACTTGAGATATTTTTCTTGCCTTTGGAGAATGTAATAAATTCTCTCTCTCTCTCTCTCTCTCTCTCTCTCTCTCTCTCTCCATCTATTTACAAATTTACAATGTCACATATCTCGTAGTTTGTGGATAATCCTCCAAATGGAGGAGTTATCCTTGTATCTTGATTCTTTCTACCCCAATAGCATCTTCCCACATCGTAGCCATTAAAGACTAGTTTTTAAGTATACAATATGATTAAAGACCATATGAATATAACGATCCATACTCTGAATGATATAGCAAAAGTGACAGTAAATTTAGAGAGCTTAATGCCTCGTGATTCCATCCACGCATCAGTGGCCCATTTCCATGAGTTGCATACTACAAAACAGTTCCAAAACATGTGTCTCATGGTTTATGGCCTACTACATCTACAACATTTACTGTTGAACATGTTGTTCTTGCCTAGTTCGAATGATTCTTCACATAGAGACCTTGTGCTTCATTGAGCAAAGACTATATTCTTTGCAACTTTGAAGACCACTAGTTTTGATCCTTATGAACTGACCATATTTTAAAACATCTAATGTAAATTTGAGAATCTGGGAGGTATGTCCACCAGTTTACTGATTGAATCTTGATTGAATGGAATTAATTCAATGTGATAGGCATGCATGGCATAAGGAATGAGAATTGCTTGCACAATTTTTAATCTTACACGCAGAGGCCACAAGGGCAGTATTGAATTAATTAAAAGGATTCAGGAGCCAGCGGCCCCACGGAGATGTCAAAGTTTGAACTTTGACAACATCTCCAACAACATCTCTGTATTTTAGCGTGCCCTGCTCATGCGGCTGTCATGCACCGCCGCATTAGTGCAGGCAGCCATGTTATTATTTGCCTCACTGGTAGCGGCAGAAGGACTGCTGTCCCCGGGCCTAGCGGCGCTCAAGTTCCCTCTTTCTGTAGGCCAGCAGGTGGCTACATACACGCAGCAGCTCGCCTCCTCCGGCCGCTTCACCAATACTGAGGAGTTCTGCTGCAAAGGCCTGCATTCTGTACGGCGCCACGACCTTGTCCCTTACCTTCAACAGCTGCACGCGCATGTCCAAGCGCCGCAGACTGCTCGATGACTCCATCCTTCAATGCCGTAGCAAGCATGCGGCGGAAGCCGTGAAGACCCTAGAGCTCTTCTTCACCCGCTTTAGTGACATGCAGCTCGGCAATACGATCATAGTCTCCGAGCTCGAGTTTCTAGGGTCGCACCTCTCCACCTCCAGGTCCTTCCTGCCCAAGACCATCTCCGACCTGCTCCCCATGTCCGTCAACAAGCTGCCCAGTGTGCTCAACACACTAGACATCGCGTCCACCTCCGACATGGCCACCAACCTGCAAATGTGCACGGACAAGGACCCCAAGGGCTTCAATGATCGCACCTGCTCATTTTCCCTGGAGGACCTCACCTCCTTCGTTACCAGTAGGCTGGGCACCAGCACTCCCAAGGCCATGGAGTTCTTCTACGACGCCACCATCATGGACCAGCCGCTCACCATCCTGAGCGTGGACCTGGTCAGCCCCGCTGGCACCAAGCAGTACTCCTGCCACACCATGTCCTTCGCCTTCACGGCGCAGTACTACCACAACCTGCCTAGCACCAACATCTTGTAGTGCATAATGAGGTAATTTTACGTGTGTGATAACAATGAACGAAGATCTCTGCAAAATTTCAAGAGAGCCCCGTAAGCCGCCCTCTCATTAAATGACACGGCACCTTGGAAGGGATCAATGGTTCATGATGCTTGACAATCATGGACCATGGAATTGAGAAGTACATGAAAAACTGGGTAGCTTGGGATCTTGATCTCACAATCTCTCTTTTGGGAGGCCAATGAATTACCAACCCATTATCACATCCTATTTCATAGTCCCTAACCTAGATGATAAGGAAACTTAACACCGTTTTAATCTTTGAGACTTTGGTCAAGCATGAGCTAACCTGCACGTGTGAAAGCTAGATGTTCTTAGGCCCAAAAGCATACTTTAAATTGGTAAAGTATCTTGCTCATGTGCATGCTTGTGCCAAAAATAGCTGATGCACCTCGACCCCACAAACTCCCTTCCAAGAATAGAGTAGTGCTCACCAATTCCACATGAAATATGGGCTCATTGATGAGCTCTTGACATGAGTATTCTTTTGATACAATGGATTCAAGACAATGGGCATTTATAAGCTTTTCTAGAGTATGCAATTAATCCACTCAAAGTCGCCCTATTGGAAAAAATAATAGACCCTAAATGCTTCTAATGCAAAAGAGGTATTACTCAACTAGGATGGATGCTTTATGCGAGCATGAGAAGCTCGGCTGC
Organism: Adiantum capillus-veneris; assembly: GCF_014529385.1. NCBI lineage: Eukaryota > Viridiplantae > Streptophyta > Polypodiopsida > Polypodiales > Pteridaceae > Adiantum > Adiantum capillus-veneris. The sequence goes on along the minus strand of NC_140936.1, from coordinate 47,684,652 downwards.
TTGCAACTAGCAATGCTCTCTGATTGTCAGTGTAAATAGTGTTGGCAATGTCGTGTCCAACACCCAAATCATCCATAAGACATCTGAGCGTCTTTATATATGGCTCAGAGTCTATTAAAGTTGGTTTGATCACCTATATATATATGTATCTTGTCCAAAATATGAATCAATCCTGGGGAGCGTACATGGTGTGTCTCTTGTCTTCCCCCCCCCCCCCCCCCCCCCCCCCTCCCCCCTCTCTCTCTCTCTCTCTCTCTATCTCTCTCTCTTTCTTCCCCCCCTACATCTCAACATTGTATCAGAGAGGGAACGATCGTGCGACAATTCAACTCATGATGACGAAACATATTATATGAATGTGATTTGCTAGTAATATTTGTAATTTCTTCAAATTTTATTTCTAAGCACTGATTCTTATTAACCATGATTATTTTGTGTTGAGAAGAATATAGTTAGTGTTTTGTGTAGTGTTTATTGCTAATCAATGTGGTGATCATTGATCACATTTACTTTCTGATTTGTATTTTGACACCTCAGGCTTTGTCTCAATTTCTGAGGGTCTTCTGCTCAAAACTGGAGAAACGAAAAAGCATGCATGATCGATCATCGTTTTGTCTAAAACTTGTTCATCTACTTGTGCTCTTTCATTTGAGTACTTGGTTTGCAGCTTGACGTATGTTTCGTCTTTGTAAAGCTTCCGTGATCATTTTGCTATTTTTAGCATCAATGTTTTTGATCAAATTTAGCATTTAACTATTCATATTGTGGCCGTCACTCTCGAGCCTCATGCCACTCTGTTTTGAGGACTCTTTTATTATTGACCTATTTTTTGAGTGTCGTCTCTCGTCATCTTTGAACGTTCATAGATTCGAAAAATTATTGTCGGCTTGGAACTTTCCAAGATTGCAAAGGCACGATTGTTATAACAACGACTTCACCCAAGGTAAATTCCACCTTATTGTTCAAAATCCTCTCTTCCAAAACCTTTTTGAGATCCATTGCTGGCTCTATATTGGATTGGAGTTTGTAGGCTGGGCCCTTTGCTTTGGATTTTGTTACTTCCTTCTTCTTCTCTTTGCACGCTTCTTGCATAGGCACTCTGGGGACAGGCAGCTGTTGTGGGGAAGCTGATCTATGAGGCACTATGTGATTTTTGCCTCTACTCCTCATGGCCCGCTTTGAAGGCCCGTCATCCCCATTCTCATGCCTGCGTTTCCTTTTGATAATGGACTCATTGGCTTGACATTTGGCATTGTAAGCATGCACTAACATGGAGTCTACAAGGTCATTCCAGCCTGTTTCTAGCCGAATGCAATCTCCATCTTTATGCAAGACTTCTTAAGTCATTTTACCCTTCACAACAGACTCTATTGCCCATGGCCACACTTTTCCAATCCCATTAACTTATTCTTCCCCAACCTTGACTCATTTTTGCTTTACAGGCTCCACCTTCAACCCATAGGCGGCTCTCTCGACCATTGAGATGGCATGGCTAGTAGCCATGCCCTAAACTATCTTCTTCATCCCACCTTTGCCAAAATTTGTCGCCAAGAGATTACGTGTCCCACTTAAGTGAATTTTTCCATCTTTAAAGAAAACAAGCTCCTTCATCAAAGCATCTTTGAACGTTTCACAATCCCTTTTTACATGGTTAGTACTATCACACCATATGCATATATTTACAAAGCCTTCTCTATTTTGAGGTAGTTGCCCTATCGATTGACCCGATGGTTGCCAATTTTCTTCTAGCCTTGTAAGCTTTAACTTCAACTCTTGCATTTTCTTGGCAATATCATCTATAATGGACTTGTCACTCAGGCTTTATAGGACTCTTAGGCACAACTGGGGCTTGAGTAGGGTTAACTATCATCTTGTCTCTCTATTGGGTTGTTGCTTGGCTAGAAGTGAAATTGCATTTTCGACTTCATTCCAATTAGTCTTCAAGCCCTTCTTTTTCCAAACTACCCACTCATAAAAAGTCCTCTTTGTCACCCTTTTGGAGTCTTCCATGAAATTGTCTTTGTTAAATGCTAATTTGAATGCTTCCCAAGTTGTCCCATGCCCATTTATGATTCCCCTTACATGCTCTTTGATCTCGGGAACCACAACAAGCTCAAAGGTCCTGGCTTTAAGCTTGTCCTTATACTTTGCAAAAGCAATAGATCCATAGAGTGTTAATCCTACAAAACCTATAGAAAACATTTCTTTGCATATACCTCATGCAATAACATTTGTCTTCTTGTACCACTGCAATCCTGCTCTACAATGGTACATGACTAAAACCCCTTATATCCCTGTAGTCCTTGATTTCTTTTTTTGTCTCTGGCAAGGGTTTCTCTCTAAGACTGTCATGGTTCCTTTCATGGTCCACAGAAACAATAAGGAGCTGTACTATACGCTTTCCATCCCTGCTCCTTATCCTAGCATAGGATAACCCATCGTCCATCACCTTGGTTTCCATGCGAGTAGAAGTGATGTATGGCTGCCCAAGGATAAGAGGGTATGTAGACATCTCTTGTACAAAGCAATTCTCGTCATCTTTTACATCCGCCATAGTCACCTTTACATTTGGACGAAGCTCCGTACAACTCCCCTGATGAGTTTTTTGTTGCACAAATCATATATCCATGATTTGTCTCAATTGGCTATTTTCCTTTTTGAGAAAGACTCTTTGACATGAGGTTAATTTATGAACCATGATCTATCAATGCAATATATGGCTCTTCTAAGTCTCCCACTTTTACCAGGGACTCAAAATTAGAATGGACTTACAATTTCTTTGCTCCCCTTCAAGTGTGTGACTACTACCATTTGTAGATTTAAAAGAGTTTTTTCTTTCTTCACAATCAATCAAGACGTGATTTTTTGTCATCCAATCCATGCCAATAATTATGTCATGCACCCCCATGTCTATGAGATTAAAAAATCCTTTATGATTTTGACCATTCTCACATGAATACCAAATAGATTGTCATAGGGATTTTGTGATTTCTTCACAAAATCTCTTAGAATTTGAGCTTATTTGGTTTGTGGGTTTTTGATATTCACATGGACTCTCATACCGAGAAGCTCAACACCTTCCCAAGTCCATCGTAAACTTCCTAACATAATTCTTTGTAAACCTGACATAAAATCAACAAGGATGAGAATTTGAGACCTTAGCAAAGACATAAAGCTATGGTGATCAAGAAGATGAACATGGGATTTTCACTCTACATGCTAGATCTAGAAGCTCCAGAAAGGAGGGAAGTGTCTACTACCAAGGCACTTCGATTGTTTTCAATGTGATGGTGGAGATGTCACCAATACGTACACAATTATTCAAAGGATATGGAGATTAATAGTGTAATGGCTATAGAGTTGATGAGAAGCTTTGAGCTAGTTGCAGCTCTTCAAATTACAAAGCATGTAAGGACATTCATGATGGAGCATGGAGATATCTAGGAGGATTTCAAGGTAGAATCGACAATGTAAATGTCAAGGAAGATTTTAAGAAAGTAACCAAGATAGCATTTCTAGAGTGGATTTCCAAAAAACTATGCGCTTCTTGTTGGTGCTCTGTTGATGGGAGTTTGAATGCCACTATCCTTAATTATCTGGGATAGAGAAATTGAAAAGATTGAATTGTTTCTTCAGTTCGTAGGACCTAAGATCCAAGTAACTTTGAATATTGAAAAGATTGAATTGAAGTTGACATTAGATAACAAGGACAATGAATAGGGATTGAAGACAGAATGGAAAGAGGTCAAGGATACAATGTCACTTCTTACAAAGATACAAAAATGAAGACATAAAATAGTAGTGAATTCTCCATAAAAGTCAAAGTACTTAAAGAAGTCCTACATGGACTTGGAGACTCTGCTTGCTTGGAGATGGGATGGAAGGGTACTTTTGACACCTTATCCGTCCTACATGGACTTGGTGACTCTATTTGCTTAGAAATGGGATGGAAGGGTACTTTTGACACCTTATTAGTGCATGCTTATATTGCAAGGTTTCAAAAATTGAAGTGAGCATTGAAGAGAAACACATGTGACAAAATGGTAATGAAGGATCTTCAAAGAGGGTTACTAGAGGTGAAGGAACCATACATGAAATTTTCATGAGGCTACTGTTGAGAGAGAAAGAGAGAGCACAGAAATAGAACCCCAAAGTGTGTAGAATACACACATGAGATGATGTATATATAGAGGGGACCTGGGTGCCATATATAGAGAAGCCATATATTGAGTAGCTTCACATATAATCTCAACACGCCAACTCAAATAAGGGTCCCTAACTGTGGATGAAAAAAACCCTTGGGGGATCAAGGGAAAAAACCCACAGCTCTATATACACCCACCGTTATATTATAAAAATAATTGAATGTACAAATGTTCATGAGGAGCTACATCACTCCTTTTACAATGAATATTTTATGAGGAGCTACACGAATCCTTTTACAATGAATGTTTTATGAGGAGTTACATTACTCTTATCCTATCAAATATAATAATGAATATAAAGGTTCAATAAAGAGGTGTAAAGGCTTTTGATTAGCTCGTAAATCAGATGTGTCTCCGTGAATCTGTTGTGTAGCTTGTCATCAATATGGCATTACCAAACATGTCTTCATAAATCTTTTATTGTCACCAAGTTTGTCTTCATGAAATCAATTCTTTGATCAATCCTACATAGATCATAGACTCAAAAAACATAGTCATGAAAATTATTAGCATCGTTAGTGAAATAATTACGTTCACAATGCCATAAGAGATGGTTTGCCACGCCACTCTTTTGACGACATATATACACACGACAACATATGGTACATAAAGTATGAACGTAAAAGTACAAGATGCGTGATTACGTGATGCAAATGATATGCGTATATACTACAAAAAATGACAGTTATCAACGTAGTGATATCAATGAATATCATCAGAGTATTAACAAAACATCATCATTGTATCAATAAAAATGAATAAATCATCATGGTAGCAACAAAAAGCATCATGATATCACAGAGAATAATCATTGTATCAATGAAACAACATCATGGTATCACCGAGAATAACCATGGTATCAATGAAACAACATCATGACATCACCGAGAATAATCATTGTATCAACGAAACAACATCATGGAATCACCAAGAATAACCATGGTATCACCGAGAATAACCATGGTATCAATGAAACATCATCATGGTATGAACGAAAATCACCATGGAATCAACGAAATATCATCATTGTATCACCGATAATAACCATGTTGAAAGAGAAAGAGAGAGAACATAAATAGAACCCCAAAGTGTGTAGAATACACACATGAGATGATGTATATATAGAGGGGACCTGGGTGCCATATATAGAGAAGCCATATATTGAGTAGCTTCACATATAAGCTCAACAGCTACCTCACAAGAGACTCCTTTACAAGAAGTGCCATGAAGGAAGCATGATTAAGAAAGAAGCAAGATAAAACAAAGGAGAAATAAAAAATCCCATCTCGCATTGAAGTGGCTAGGCATTTGAAGAAGGTTTTGGAGGAGAGAATTTTGAAAGAGTAAGATGGAGTTTACTTTGGGTAGCTATACTAGGTATAGCAAAAAGCAATATTCACAAGGAATCAAGGACATAATCAAGTGATAAAGACAAGATCTAACTGAATTTATTCAACCAAAGGGTGAAGGGTGAAGGGGGAACCTCAAACGCACAAGGGATACAAGTTTATGATAAAAAAGGTGCTAACAATGTGGCAGTGCTCACATATCCTAGTTTGTAGTGAATTTATTGATTAAAAATGAAAAATTTTAATTGTAATTTTAGTCCATCTTAATTTTCAAGGTCAAAACATGGGTTTTTCATTTAGAAATATTAATTATTACCTTATATTTTAGTATGAATCTCGGTTGTTCTACTACTTTTGCTTGAAATTAAGCGTTCAAAAATAAGTTTCTTTTAATCACTCTAATGTGCTAGGGACCTAATCTTGTGGAAGAGAAAAGGAGGTGCAATTTGTGGATGATGATGAGGAAAATGAGGTCACTCCCTAAAGACACCAATGTAGAAGTCACCCCAAGAGAGATGCCAAAATTTTTGGTGAAGGTAGATGATCTTGAAGAGACTTTTGTGGCTTTGAGAGGCCATGATCTAGAGATAAACCTCATGTGTAAGCATCTCTACAAGAGAGGCCTACATGTGCATGCAAACAAAGGTTTAGGATGATGGTTCAACTTATGCAAGGATAAGAAGCAAGGATGCAAAGTGTGTTGTTAATTTTTTGACAATTTTCATGGACTATTAATGGAATTGTGAAACCCTCATAGAGAACCCTCTTCCAAAATAATCGAACAAGGCATTCATGAACTATAAGGAGATGAGGGGTTTTGGTCGAGTATCATTGTTGTAAAGCTAGATTGTAATGGTATGGGAAGAAAAGATTATCCCTAATCCAAAAAGGAAAGAAGATTTTTCTTCAAGTTTTTTATGCTGATGTGAATGAATCGATAGCAAATCTTGATGAGTTGGAAACAAATGAGAAGCAACATATACATAATGTGAAAAGGGATTTGAAGGAGAATTCTTTGATTGTAGATAATCAATGTATTGCAACTTTGTTCAAGCAAGAGGGAAGGAGTATGATGAGTGTATGATTAGTTCCAACTAGAAAAAGAAGGAGAGACTTGAAAAACAAGAGAACACACCTTTGGATTGGCAAGAATTAAACTTTACCATAACTTTTGAGAGACCTTACCAGGGGCAAAAAGGGATAAATTGCACTAAGCCAAAGTGGGAGGCTGCCTTGAGAGTTTTGAGTGAGCTATAAACATGATAAAACACCCACCACTAGGGTTCCCTACTCCACTCAGAGAAATGAAAAATGTTGCAATGCCAACAACTGGGGGATTCGTTGCAATGCCAACAACTGGGGGATTCGGAGAATCCCTAGAGGAGAGGCATCCTCTGATAAACAAACCAAACGTGAGATTCATCAAAGCCAATGAGTCCATGAGAGTGCTTATAGATTATGCTCATAAGAACATATATATATTCACAAAAGAGGATCCATATATCTTCTACAGGTGTGTAGAACCCATTGCTAGGGAGTTAACCACCCATAAGAACCTCTATGCTTTTACGTATACGAATGTCACCGGAGTGAAACTTTTGTTGGTAGATAAGTATGGATGTGAGTATAAACTTGTTGATCCAATTGACTTAGAATGCTACACATACAAGGGTACTCCGGTCTCTACTTACTTTCAGCCAATATGTGCCATAGCACATATCCGAGAGGATTCCACTGGGATTTTCTCCAAGACGTGAGGAGAGAACGAGAGACGTCTTTCCAAGAAACCACAAATTGGCTAGATTGGTGACTGAACCCAATGATTAAGACCATATCAAGTGGCTCAATGTGTCAAGACAAAGTACAATGGGTCAGGGGATCCATATGCACATGTCTCACTCTTCAAACAAGTTTTGAGAGCTGAACATATTGCAGATTTCCATACTCAGTATGAGGCATTTGGGCTGACATTGGAAGCAGCAGCCTTGACTTGGTTCCAACTACTAAATAGAGATAACTTTCCAAATATAGCACAACTCTTACAAGAATTCAGAGAAGGGTTCTCAAAAAGGGGAATCAAGCACAGCACGGTGCCCCAGATCTACGCTTTCAAATAGAAAAAGAATGAGAGTGAAGGAAGCTTTGCTTTGCTTCAAACAATACATAGATAGATATCCTATGAGAGAGCTACCACAAGATGAGAGAGTATCAGTTCTTTTTGTAGAGGGCTTGAATAATGAAACTCTCAAAAAGGACCTACATCAAAAAGGATGCACAACGTTTGAGCAAGTCACTAGAGAGCTCTATATGTAGTTGACAATTGTAAGGCATACAAAGAGGTGACTAAAGATATAGACAATGTGATTAGTAGTGTCTCATCTCCAAAGAGGGAATCAACAAGAGATTTTCTCATTCCTTGGGAACCAATCATTAATCAAGGGGTTGAGGGGTGATTAGAAGAATACACCAAGGCTACAAACATAACTTGAATGTACAACAACCTTAATTGAGAAGATGCAATACTTATGAAGGGGATCATCCCACTCCATGGTGTAACACTCAACCAAAACTGCAACAAGTGCTAGGCCAACAACCACCTCTTTTGAATGATGGTAGCGTTGTAGTCAACTACACTCACCCAATGTATGTGCCACAACCCGTGAAAAACCAGTACTCTATGGATGCGAATACGCTCATGTTCATAGACAATCATGAGTATGGTTCAAAGAACATTCTTACTAGGTAAGAACTACCATTGGCTGGATCACCAACTATGAAACAAGAAGGTCCATTCTATGAGTGTGGCAGTGACCATTGGGCATGAAGTTTTCCAAACAAGGGTCCACAAATAGAAATATTTTTATTTTGTGAACATTGTGGGAGAGAACATCTATGCCAAAACCATGCTAAGACTCCAAACTACAAGGGGAAAGCAACAATGAATGTTGTAGGCGTGATGCCTCTTCAAGTGTATCTGAGGTAGAACCCACGATTCTTGTAAAAGTGATGACTCGAGCTCAAGCTCAAGAAGCTGTTAAAAATGCAATTGTTGAGGAGAAACCCACATTGCCACCTCAAACAGAAATCGACAACATATCGATGAGAACTGCAAGAAAATCATGGAAAGACAAACGAGACAAAATAAAAGCCAAAAGGCTACATGAGAAAGCTGCTTTGAAAATTGAACTGAATAAAAAATGAGAGCAACAAAGGAAGAAAAACGCAAAGGGTCCTAAAGAGTCGAAGACTAACTCAGGAGGTTCAATCTTGGTGGACAAAGTCTTTGAACCTTTAGATGTAATTTTTAAGGCCTATGAAGCTAGGCTAAAACCCAATCAAACCTAGGAAGAGTATATCCTCATCGAGGGTATGAAAAAAAAGGTTGTAAATACGTAAGGAGCTGCTCATCCAAGCGGCCCAATCTCTTATGGAACCAGTTCTAAATGCTCCAAAAATGGAGGTGCTAATTTGTTAAAAAATCCAAGAATTGTAAAAAAAGATCAATAAGAGTCATGGTATTGTAAAATTCATGGTATTGTAAACAAGGACACACACTATATTCTAGAACCATTTCCAGAGGAGCTATTTGAATCCTTTGGATGGGATCAAATACTGGCCACTCTTGATGTGTGTGTGAATGAGGTGACCCTGACTAAATTTTGTGATAAAGAACGATATGATATAATTCCCTTGTTTACGATAAAGGTGTTGAAGGAAGCTAATGAGTTTTGTGAGTGTGAAAGCAGAAAATTTGAGACAGATAGCTACACCGTGGACCATGGTGCCAAAGTGAAAACGAAGAAATCAGAGCAACCACAAGAATATGTCATCATTGACATACTTGAAGAATTGACAAAAGTAGTTTCAAAGAAGTCAACCCCAAAAAAGAGCAAATGAAAGCAGAAAAAGGAAAAAAATACAAGTTCAACGTCAATTGTTCAACAAACACAAGATCAAAATAAGAACAAGGATAAAGAAGAAAATTGACTGTCTCCTACGATGATCAAATTCAACATATACGGAGAAATAGTACTCAAAATCACATGTTCAGCTATGATAAATCCAGAAGCAGGAAAGGATCTAATGACTTATGGAATGTGGATCATGATGGGAAAGCCACCAATCACTGAGCTAGAGAAGATCCTGTACACAAGTTCAAAAATACCGATTCCTAGCTTCGGAGTAGCAGAAGTTGTAATCAAGTTGAGTACCGGGGAGTATAAGGATACATTCCACATAATCGACTCCCATCACATCAAAGAGAGTCTGGTCCTGACAGAAAGTTGGAGGAACATCTTCTTTCGACAACAATCAAAAGCTTCAACAACAACTGTAAGAGTTCATGAAGCTTCTTAAATCCATGTGGAGAAAGAATCGCCGACCATCACGAAAGAGTGTAAAACTAAATTAAATGCTAAAATAGATCAACCTCGCAAGACAACTTTACCTTCAATGAGCCTCCATCAAACTTCCCGCAAAGCCTCTACATCAAGAGCCAAACCATCAACAATCCAATGGAGACCAAAGAAAAAATCCCATCAACCAACGTTACCATCATGAAAAAGAATCCAGAGGAAGCTAAAGAATGTCAACCAAGTGTTGGGATCCAAAGAGAACATCAATCACAAAGACCCAATTTGGATACATGAAACACAAGTTGAACCTCAACAACAAAAGGTGACAGGGTGGGTAGCATCAAATGAGTCAAGCACTGCTCAGGCTACTTCCAAGGAAATGCTAATGTTTGGGCCAAAAAATGTAAGTAACAACCTAGATCTACTCCCCTCAACCAAAGAGTTCTACAAAGATCAATAAGAGGTATAAACGTAAGACAAACAACTCAATCACGAGAAAGAACTACCACAAAAGGCAAAAGTAAAAATCAAAGCAACAAGAAATGCGACAAGTTTGGGTACCAAAGTCAGACCTCAGCCAAGCTACCCAAGATAAATAGGTGAAGCCACGGATGGTTCCGGTCAAGCTACTTGAAGCACAAGGATTTTATGAAGGTGACACACAAATATAGTTATCAAAAAATTGTAGCTCAACCTAGAACAACAAAGATCAATCAAGAAGCACAAGGATCCACCCAAAGGCACACAATCAATAGGAAGAGCCAATAGCCAGTCACCACTGATAGTGCTACGAACTCTAGATCGATACCTTGTCTTCAGATACAAAATCAAGGCTTCTACAAAGGAAATCATCAAGTTTGGATACCGAAGCCTAGTGTCCATCAAATTATAGAAGAAGGTAAAATGCCAAAGACGGTCACACAAGGACCAAAAACAAGATGGGTTCCAAAATTTCTTGTGGAAACTCAAACACAAAGAACCCACACAAAGATTTAACCACTTCATAAAGAAAAGGCTCCATCAGCCTCTACAATAGCTAAAGAACTTATTTCACAAAGTAGTGATAACATACGACAAGTAAGTCAAGAGGAGCCAAAGTATTTTAGTCTAATCAACAAAATGGTGGCATCCAAAGACCAACACAATGGAAGAGCCCTAAATTTCCAAAACTTATGGAATTGGGTTTTTGGCCTTGAACAGGTAAGTCCAAGTCGCCATTAAACATACATGGAATAAAAGTTAGAGTTGGGCAGCTAAGCCACTAAATGAGTGAGGCGTTAGTACCAAACATTCATGTAATATTATCTATGGTCTAAGCGTCTTAGTTATTCTAGGTACTGCTCAAGTTGGAAGAGTTGAGGATAATTACGTTGTGTCACTCATGCTGGTATAGGTAAGCATAAGAGTCAAAGTCATTGTAGTATAGTGGTAAGTGAAGGAGGAAGTCCAAAAGACACTCACACACACATCACGGTGAGGCCTAAGTGCACAAGCTTCTACACCAAAAACCCTTTTTGGAAACGTGAAAGCTATCAAGACGTCTTTTGATGTCACATGTGCTACATTTGTTCCTTGAAGCACCCATCAACTCCATCTCTTACACTGCATGCTTTTGTTTGAAAATTTCTCATAAGCATATAGAGTGTCCCATAATTGGTACTTGTGATGGGAGCAAAGCGAACCCCGAACCCCGACGGCCTCTAAAACACCGGGGACCGAATGGCGCGCCTCGAGCCTGTCATGGTAAAGCAAACAGGGGGCACCACCTAGCTTCAGCGGCTAGGACGCAAACAACACACCACCATAACAAAGTTTTCATCCAAGAGAGATGGATGCTTGGGAGAAATGATGAAAAGGAAAGGGAATGAGATCAAGTGAGAGAGAGAGAGAGAGAGAGAGAGAGAGAGAGAGAGAGAGTGAGGGAGGGGGTATAGCGGCTTAGTACTTAGGCATCACAAAAGGATGGCGAATCCGCACACCCTTCACATATACACAAGATCACTCCAAAACACAAGATTAGGTGGCGATTCCGCACACCTCACATGGGCAAAACATTGCAAGAAAACATACTCACAAAACCTCAAGCTTTATTTAGAGAATTAGGCGATGAAATGGGGAGCATAGGGTAGGGGAATGAGAAGAGAGAGAGTGGTAGAGCACATGGCAGATAGGTGGGAGTTGATGGTGAAGACTTGCACGAGGATTATGGCCATCATCCTTCATTTAGTTGCCCTTCATCTTCCATAGCCAAGGGTGTAGAGGTCATGCTCAAGACAAGCATGGTGATTGCGGTGATGGTGATGGTGTGGGTGTGTGTGTGTGCACTAGGCACACACAATGCATAGTGTGTTCTTTGGTGATGTTGTGTGTTTTTGTGTGATAGTGACCCCTCTCCTGCTGTCATCATTCGACTAGAGAAGTAGATTGGCCTCATGAAAGATGTTGTCGTATCCTTTTGGAGTAGCACAGCCCCCAATGAGTCATCACCAACACTTGAGGTGACATAGAATTTTTCATCCCACTTAGGTGGTGAGATAGTTGGTAGAGTGGCTAAGACCTCCTTTACCTTGTTGTAGTGATGTTCGCTTTCCTCGTCCCAAGTGAAAGTTGATCTTTGAGTGAGTTGTTGCAGTGGTAGAACAAGTTGTGATAGTAGATGTATGAATCTACTTAAGTACCTCACCTTCTTTACAAAAGAGACCAGTTGACGTGCGGTCGTTGGTGAAGGTAGGGCTATGAGTGCAGACACCTTACTTGGGTCGGCGTTGATACCTTTTGCTGAAATTTCATGGCCTAGAAGAATGACTTTACTCTCCCCAATGTGGCATTTATCCACATTTAATTGCCCACCTAGGCTCTACAACCTGGCCAAACCTTCAGTTACCTTTTCTAAATGTGAAATACGGGAGCTATATATACAAAAATCATCAATGAACACTCTTATGGATGTTCCAAAGAACGGTTGAAAAACATATGTGACATATCTTTGGAATGTGGCAGGTGCATTTGTGAGACCAAATGGCATAACCCCGTGTGCAAAACAACCCCATGGCATGATGAAACTGGTTTTTAGCTGATCTTCCAAGGCTATGCGTATTTGAAAGTATCCAGAATAACCATCACAGACGGTATAGCATTCAAAACCCGCTACTTCATTCAGAATTTCATCCAAGAAAGGGAGAGGAAAGTGGTCTCTCTTTGTAGCTGCATTTAGTGGTTTGTAGTCAACACAGACCCTCCACTTACCATTCTTTTTAGGCGTCACCACTACGGGTGACACCCTTTCTGAGTTTTCTACAGGATAGATGAATCCCGCCTCCAGCAGTTTCCTTACCTCGGCCAAGAGTGCCTTTTCTTGTATGACACCCAATCGTCGTAGCTTTTGCACAACTGGTTTTACCCCTTCCTTCAGCTTAATATGATGTTCCACCACTGTAATTCCTGTGATTCTTTCATAGTTGTCAATGAACAGGTTAGGAAATCCCATCAACATTTGCAAAAAACTATCTTTCTCCTCAAGTGTTAATTCCGTAGACAACATACCCTTCAACCTACTTCCTCCTAGGCCAGGTGATTTTCTCTCCTCTTCATTGGGTTTCCCTTTTGGTGATGGATCACCAGTTGTGCTTACCCTTTGTGGATCCTTCATAATGATACCCATCACATCAATGGAACTGTCACTTTCGTCGGTGGATGTGGTCTCACTAATATGGGCTAACATATCTTGTTGGTCATCTCTTACCCCAAGAGCCGGTGGTGGTGGTGGAATGGTGGTTGTCATAGTTGTTGGTTGACGCGATGTTCCTGATTTTGTTGACTCGGTTTCTTTGGCTTTCATTCGCTGCTTCTTGTCTTTAAGGTGAGCAATCTCAACAGCTAACTCGTACGTAGCCGGGAATCTACCTTTCACCTTCTCCTTGAGAAGCGGCCATAAGCCATGCGTGAACCGATCTTTTTTTAGGAAATCGGGTGCAGCTTCCCCCCTAGCCAGTGACTCAACCCACCGTTCCCACAAATCCACAAATTTGGACTCATAGGTGGCATATTCTAAAAGACCCTCCTGCTTCAAGTCTCTCAACTTGTCCCACAACTTTTCTGAAGTGGTACCTCCCCCAAAGCGCCTCTTAAAAGCGGTTTTTAAGAGTTCCCAGTCATCCTTGGTTGCTTGTGGATGTGCATTGTACCATGATCTAGCTTCTAGCTTCATGAGATGCTTAAAGATTCTAACCCGGGATTCATCCGTATCTTTGTTGCTCACTACACATGCTACTTCAAAGTCATCTAGGAAGTCTGTTACCAAATCCTCCCCCTTCTTTCCTTTAAATGTTGGAAATGCTACACTTGCCATGATTACTGAGAGAGAGCTAGAAAGACACACTGCTTAACTTGCAAAAGTTTTTTTCTTCTTTACAAGGAGGCGTGTATACCCTCTTATACTAGGACATAGATTAAAACTTCAAACGGTACATTGCCTTGTACCAAAGGTAAGAGAAATGGTTGATTTGATGCCAGAACCTCCAAAAACCGCTCCCCACCCCGCATGGTGTCAATGACGTGCTGGTAGTGAGCCTTCAAATCCAGTATTACCTTGATTGAGCGTACACGTGTTGGTATGTGTGATCTGTCTTGAGGTAGGTTGTACTGATTCATGTGAAGCTTAGAGGTGCTTAGTCATTGTCCAAGCTTGTGGGAGAGGGTGGTGTTCTTTCCTGAAACAAACTCAGTAGATCCCTAGTTTCTCTAGTGAGAGTGTGAGCCAATGCTTCCATTATCTGTTCTGCAACATCAGGTGCGACTTGAAAACTGACTGTGATAATTACCTCGGTGACTTGAGTTACCCGATTCTCAAAGTAGAATAGTGTTGATTCTCTATTGTGTAGAGCTCCTTCCATTTTGTTGTTGTGGGTTGGTTGTAGGTTGCGGACATGGTTTCGACCTTCTCCTTCTTCTTCTTGGCACATGGCCTATGTATATCCACTGGGTTTGGCGTGTTGGTTGACTCTCCCACTGCAAATCGATTACTGTTACGCCTGGCACTCGAGCTTCGATGGTGATGCGGAGTTCGTCTAGTTGTGCTTGGAGCTCTTCTTCTCATGTTGTCCAATTAGCAAATCCTGCTAGCCATTTATCCATTCACAATAGTTTAAGGGTTTCAGTCTTGTAAACTGAAGGGTTTCATGAAAAGATCCTCCGTGGGGGCACCAAATGACGGGAGCAAAGCGAACCCCGAACTGCGACGGCCTCTAAAACACCGGGGACCGAATGGCGCGCCTCGAGCCTGTCATGGTAAAGCAAACAGGGGGCACCACCTAGCTTCAGCAGCTAGGACGCAAACAACACACCACCATAACAAAGTTTTCATCCAAGAGAGATGGATGCTTGGGAGTAATGATGAAAAGGAAAGGGAATGAGATCAAGAGAGAGAGAGAGAGAGAGAGAGAGAGAGAGAGTGAGTGAGGGAGGGGGTATAGCGGCTTAGTACTTAGGCATCACAAAAGGATGGCGAATCTGCACACCCTTCACACATACACAAGCTCACTCCAAAACACAAGACTAGGTGGCGATTCCGCACACCTCACATGGGCAAAACATTGCAAGAAAACATAATCACAAAACCTCAAGCTTTATTTAGAGAATTAGGCGATGAAATGGGGAGCATAGGGTAGGGGAATGAGAAGGGAGAGAGTGGTAGAGCACATGGCGGATAGGTGGGAGTTGATGGCGAAGACTCGCACGAGGATTATGGCCATCATCCTTCATTTAGTTTCCCTTCATCTTCCATAGCGAAGGGTGTAGAGGTCATCCTCAAGACAAGCATGGTGATTGCGGTGATGGTGATGGTGTGGGTGTGTGTGTGTGCACTAGGCACACACAATGCATAGTGTGTTCTTTGGTGATGTTGTGTGTTTTTGTGTGATGGTGACCCCTCTTTATATAGGGGAGGAGGGGGGGGAGAAATTCTAGAATTTAGAAATGAAGAAATCATTATCTACATAGGCCATGTGACTGTGGGCCCCACTTGTCTGGCTGTGTGTATATGTGCCAGAACAGCAGTCTCATGAGAGAGAGGCTAAGAGAGAGAGATGGGTTGATGAAAAAAAGTGAGAGGTGACATGGAGAATAAAGTAATTACAAGAGGGGAGAGAGAGGAGTGTGTTCAGAGGTGAATCTGTGTGCAGATGTGTGTCAACACAAGAAAAATCAGGTAACCACCGGGTGGGGATGGGTCTGTGGGCACCTTTTTTAGTGAAACTGAGTGTGTGTGAGTGTGGGGGAGGTTATTTAGCTACAAGACAAGAGACATGGCGCCCTTTAGAGAGAGGGGGGGGGGGTATTTGGGTCATGGGATATGATAGGAGAGAGAAAGGGGGGGTGGGGTATACTATTTTGGAAGATAGGGTAAGTTGCATGTGAGTTAGGGTGCATTATTGGTGAGTTAGAATGCATTATTGGTGAGAGGTGGGGTAGCTTGAGGGGAGAGAGAAAGGAGAAAGGACAAGGGGAAGAGAGAGGGGGTCGACCTTTTGAGTGGAGGAGAGGAAAAGGGACACACGACGGGGCAACAGTGAAGAAAAAGGAGGCAAGGTGGGGATGGGCTTCCCCGCAGGCATGAGGTGGCCTATTTTACCTTTCTCATATATTTACATAATCATACTTTATGTTTTTCTTACTTTTTCCAATGTCTTTTATCACTCCCTCCCTAAGAGGGGGTTTTCATGGGGTGGGGACGAGAGAAGAGGGGTATGGGAGCTTGGCTTGTGAAAAGCCCCCATCACTTGCATTAGGCACTCTTCCTTCGTTTCCATCAAGCACTCACCTTGCATGACAGGTACTTCATGTCCAAATGCCCAACTCTAATAAGAGCGTATACCAAAGGCCCCTTTTTCCCACCGGGTTATTCCCTTTGGTCATCCAGGTTTTAGACCCTAATCTAGAATCACATCATCTTCTTGTATACATTCCTTCTACATAAAAAATAAGGAATTGTCTACCCAAATTAATCAACGATGACGTGGAGCAAAAATTGCAGGTCTCCATATGCTTATCAAGAATATCTTTTATCTCCAAGTTCGACAACAAAGCTTCGTCAAATAATGGCAAGTCAAAGAATGGCCTACAAAGACAAGTAACGATAATTTCCTCGACAATTGAAGTACAATACATGCATCAGCCATGCCACATGATATATGAAGCACTCAAGTAAGGGGGTATCATCATAAACAACAATGCAGTTCCCAAGATGAAGACTGACCTTGAAGACAAAGCTAAGGACAACCCTATGACAAGACTGCACAAGGTCGTGTCAAGGGACGACACGAATTAGGAATGGGGGAAGATTTGAGGATAGATGGAGAGAAAAGTCTTAGAAAAATAACGCTCTAAACACACACTAGGTGACTCACCATCTAAGGATCATTCCCCGACAGTGGCGCCAATGTTAGCGAGTCACTAGGATGGACGTGTGTAGCATAGTGATCTGGCACTAACATAATGTCAATACTCAGGGAAAGTGTCTCAAATGGGACACGGAGACTCTATGAGATTGTCAATCTCATGAAGTGAAATTTAACAAGAAAACACACTAGCTCAACAAGAAAACCAACACTGAATGTAATCAGGGAAATTTGCCTATTTCCTTTTTCACAACTCTAGGTCATCACACCATTTCGGCACTCGAACAGACTTGAAATGTGCAGAAACTTTAGGAGGAGGTCTAGGATACCTAAGGGCACTATCCTACCAAGTCTAGTCGCAATCCAACAAGGTACCAAAATCACAATACATCATGAAAAAGGTCCTGAAAACTGTAAGAAAACGTGCTAGAAATATCGTCCTGTGGTCTAAGAACACTCTCCTATGGTCAAAAGGACTAAAATCATTGATTTAAGCACTCAAATTTGCAATTAAGTCTTACTAACACGTGCCTACACTAGAATGAAAGAGAAAAGAAAGAGGAACACAATGCAAGTTTTGAAATTGAAAAATGTTTACCCATTCATTAACTGAGATGATTACAAGTTGGAGCAGCTCGTAGCTTGAGCATCTATTTTCATAGCTCCCTTCTTGTTCTCCAGATAAGCCTCCTTTCACATTAAGGTTATTGACCTTTATACCTAGGGATTTCTAAATGGCTAGTGGCCGACTCACATTGACCTTCACAAATATCATTACACTATTACAATGCAAGGAATTGATCCACTACTCTAGAATCAGGATGACACAGAGAATTACTATACTAGCTCGGAAAACTAATAGAGTGTAAATGTGGTGTCTAGCTACATGTCCAGCAAGTTGGGCACTCGTTCGATCTCTGCTCAAACAGTTGGTACGTCTTGAGCTTTTATGTGAAGCTACTCTAAATATAACCTCGCATCCCCTCTATATACATACCATCTTGTGTGCGTATTCTACACACTTTGGCGTTGCACTCTCTGTGTTCTTGTCTTTCTCTGTCTTCTCAACATGGTATAAGAGCGTGGTTGCTTTTTTCACAAAAATCGAGCATTTTTTTGCCTTGTGCGGCTTCCCGCAGTGCGCGCATAAAAAATTTACAATTCAGTAAAACATAAAATCATCATAACTTTTTGCTCAAAACTTAGATTTTAGTGTTTGAAGAGTCCTTCTTAAGGTTTTGAGGCATTCCGAAGCTATTGATCATGACAAATTTGCTAAATTTTGCACCAAAAGTAGCTTTTAAGAAATTGGTAACTATTTTCAACACGTTTTTTATTCAAATCCTCAAAAGATATGAGCTTTTATAATTTTTAATCTATTTGTGTTATTCATCTTTCTATGAATCTTTGATTTACCTTTCATGCATCATATTCAATTTGATTTGCATTAAATAATTTAGATCAAGAGTTAATTATGTTGTATTCAATTAGGTTTCTATATTGATACGTGTTGAGTTTTTTTTTGCATGATTCTTGGTTTTACTCTTCAAGGATTATATGAAATTTGATTTGTGTAAAAGAAATTAGAGTAAAAGTTATGCATATTAAAATTACAATATCTTCAACTCTCCTTGTTGCATAATTCTTGAGTTTGCTTTTTATGAATCATATGCAATTTCATTTATGTAAAAGAAATAGATTAAAATTTAAGCATATTAAAAATTACATCGTCTTCAATTCAAGCTATATATCAAAAGAAGTAGATAAATTGATTGATCTCGATACTCCTCTTTATATATATCACATATATTCTGATGCATGTACCTTTTGTTTCAATTGTGTATGATTTATGATAAAGATTAAATCAATATATATATATATCTATATATATATATTATTGAAATCACTAAAAGTTATATAATCTTGATAATTTGTTTTGTATTCCAAGTTTATATTAAAGAATTATTTTTGGATAATTCTTTTTATTCTTTTTGTATAAATATTAAAGTGTTATGTTTCAATGATTTATGTAGTTACGTCTCAAATACTTATTATTTTGATGATTTAATTTATAATCTTCAGTCAATATTGATACTTACGCTTTGAAAATTTACATTATTTGACTTCTTTGTGAATGTCAATGATAATGTATTTGATGATTTATCAAAGAGTTATATTTTGATGATTTTTTGAAGAGTTTTATTTTCTTTTGATTGGAAAAATCAAAGAGATAGAATTTTAATGATTTGAAATTATCAATAACTCAAGTCAAATTGTTATAGTTAGTTGATTCATATCTGTTCCTTACATATAGATGTTAAAGAGTTATAATTTTGATGATTTATCAAAGATATATATTTAAAACTTATGGTTTCTACTCATCATCAATTCTTATGATCGTTTGATATTAAGATTTATGTTTCTATGTGATGATTAGGAGTTGTTTCTACTAATTGTTCACTGTTGACATGGTTATTACTCCATGGAGTTGTTCCATGACGCGTTTTTATTATGATTAGAAATGGTTCATACTGTTCGTTCATTTTATTTTATTTTATTTTAAAATGGTTATTATTCCATGGAGTTATTCCATGAGTCATGATGTGTTTTCATAATGATGACAAATCGTTCGTATTTCTCTTTTGTCATTGAAATGATTATTATTTCATGATGCCATGATATGTTTTCATAATGATCACACGTCATTCGTATTGATCGTTTGTTATTGAGACATTTATTATTCCATGAAGCTATTCCATGATGCCATGATGCGTTTCCATGATGATCACGTCATTCGTACTGATTGTTCTATTATCTATATAGTTATTATTCCATGGAGTTGTTTTATGATGCCATGATACATTTCCATGATAATGACAAGTCGTTCATATTGATAGTTTTTTTTTTATAGATGGTTATTATTGTATGGAGTTACTCCATGATGCCATGATGATGCATTTTCATGATGATGACAAGTCATTTGTACTACTGTTTGTTCATTTTATTAATCATTCATTTCATTAAAATGTTTATTACTTCATAAAGTTATTCCATGATGCCATGACACATTTTCGTGATGAGTACAAGTTGTTTGTGTTGATCATTTTATTGAGCTGATTATTATTTCATGGAGTTGTTCCGTGATACCATGATACGATTCCATGATGATGAAAAGTCATTCGTACTCATCGTTCATTTTATTGATATGATTATTCTTTCATGGAGTTGTTTCATAATGCCATGCAATGTTTTCTTGATGATTAAAAGTCGTTCGTATTGATTGTTTGTTATTGAGATGATTGTTCTTTCGGAGAGTTGTTCCATGATGCCATGATGCGTTTTCATGATGATCACAAGTTGTTTGTATTGATCTTTCCATTATTGAGAAGGTTATTATTTTCTCAAGTTGCTCCATGTTGCCATGATGTGTTACCATGATGATCAGTAATCGTTCGTACCGATCGTTCATTTTATTGATAAACTTATTGTTTTATGGAGTTTTTCTATGATGCCATGATGTGTTTCCATGATGATTAAAAATTTTTCCTACTGATCGTTCATTTTATTGATATGTTTATTCTTCCGTGGAGGTGTTTCATGATGCCATGATATGTTTCCATGGTGATTAGAACTTGTTTGTACTAGTCGTTTATTACTGACATGATTATTGCTTTATAGAGTTGTTCTTATGATTCCATCATACATTTTCTTGATGATTAAATATCGTTCATATTGATCATTTTTCATAAGATGATTATTCTTCCATAGGATTTTTGCGTGATGCCATGATGTGTTTTCATGATGATTAGAAGTTGTTCATACTGGTCATTCGTTACTAAGATGATTATTCTTTTATAGAGTTCTTTCATGATTTCATCATATATTTTTATGATTAGAAGTCATTTCATGAGATCGTGATGCATTTTCATGGTGATTACAAATCGTTTGTATAGATCATTTCTCATTGAGATGGTTATTTTTTCATGGAGCTATTCCATAATGTCATGATGTGTTTTCATGGTGATTAGAAGTCGTTCATACTAATCATTTATTACTAAGATGGTTATTCATTTATAGTGTTGCTCCATGATTGCATGCTATGTCTTCATGATCGTTTTTATTGAGATAGTTAAATTGTATCATGGAGCTGTTTCATGAGACATGCTATGTTTTCATAATGATTAAAAGTCGTTGGTATTGATTGTTTATTAGTAAGAAGTTTATTCCTGTGGATTTGTTCCATGATACCATGATGCGTTTTCATGATGATATTGATCGTTTCTATTGAGATGGTTTTTTGTTTCATAGCATTGCTTCATAGATGGCTTAGTATAATTGAGATAGTTTTTGTTAGATAGAGTCATTTTAATATGGTGACATTTTTTCAAGATGATTTATTACAATTGAAAGAATTATTATTCCATGAAGTGAATTTATTATACCATGTTGATTGTTTTAAATTCATTTGTAATGAATAAGATGATCGTTTTATGATTTGATGATATTTTGTTATGTTTATTATTTTATGGATTTATTTTATAATTCCATGAAGATCTTTCTTAATGTTGAGCTTATATGTGAAGCTACTCAATATATGGCTTCTCTATATATGGCACCTAGGTCCCCTCTATATATACATCATCTCATGTGTGTATTCTACACACTTTGGGGTTCTACTTCTGTGCTCTCTCCTTCTCTCTCAACATGGTATCAGAGCAGTATGTTTTTGTTTTCGGTTTTTCTCCTGATCAAAATCGACCTTGCAGAAACTACTAGGTATAGAGATTGGAATCGATGTGGTCTACAACTTTGCAGAAGGAAGTTTCTTCAAATTCTACACCGATTTTGGGTTATCGTTCGCGGACTGTGTACATACCTGAAAAGCAACTTTCGCTTTTTGTTTTTGAGTTTTCTGCCAATTAGAAACGATTTTGCAGAAACTACCTCTGAAAGAGAGACCGGAATCGATGTGTTCTACAACTTTGCAGAAGGAAGTGTTTTCAAATTCTGCACCGATTTTGAGTTATCATTCGCGGACTGCGTACATACCTGAAAAGCAACTTCTGCTTTTTGTTTTTGATTTTTCTACTAATTGAAAACGATTTTGCAGAAACTACCCGCTAAGGAGACCGGAATCGATGTGGTCTACAACTTTGTCAAAAAAAGTGTTTTCAAATTCTGCATCGATTTTGAGTTATCGTTCGCGGACTGCGTACATACCTGAAAAGCAATTTTCGCTTTTTGTTTTTGATTTTTTTGCTTATTGAAAACGATTTTGCAGAAACTACCCGCTATAGAGACCGGAATCGATGTGTTCTACAACTTTGCAGAAGGAAGTGTTTTCAAATTCTGCACTGATTTTGAGTTATCGTTCGCGGACTGCGTACATACCTGAAAAGCAATTTTCGCTTTTTGTTTTTGATTTTTCTGCTTATTGAAAACGATTTTGCAGAAACTACCCGCGTGAGAGACCAGAATCGATGTGTTCTACAACTTTGCAGAAGAAACTACCCGCAATGGGAGACCGGAATCGATGTGGTCTATAACTTTGCAGAAGAAAGTTTCTCTAAATTCTGCACCGATTTTGGGTTATCGTCTCGGACTGCGAATATGTTTGAAAATCAAAATTTTACTTTTTGCTTTTGATTTTTCTCATAATTGAAAACTTCTCAATTATATTTTTCTTCATCAATCATATATTTGTTACTGACGTAACTTTGCTGCAGAAGCCAGTTACACATCGTTCCGATTCAGTCGAGCCGTTGATGATCGTCCAAATTCTATCGAGCTACTGTTGGTACATGATCTTTTGTTATATGATATACTCGTTCATTGATTCTCGTATAATTATTCTTTTAGAGATATAGTTTACGTCGTTTTATTGATAATTTCTCATTGATACCATAATGATTTTGATGGTACCATGATGATGTTTTGTTAATACTTTGGTCATGGTGATTTTCGTTGATACCATGATGATATGTCATTGATACCATGGTTATTCTCGGTGGTGCCATGATGATATTTCATTGATACCATGGTTATTCTCGGTGATTCCATGATGATATTTCGTTGATTCCATTGTGATTTTTGTTGATACCATGATGATGTTTTGTTGATACCATGGTTATTCTCAGTGATACCATGATGTTGTTTCGTTGATACCATGGTTATTCTCGGTGATGCCATGATGATGTTTCGTTGATACCATGGTTATTCTCGGTGATGCCATGATGTTGTTTCATTGATACAATGATTATTCTCGGTGATATCATGATGCTTTTCGTTGATACCATGATCATTTATTCATTTTTATTGATATGATGATGATATTTTGTTAATACTTTGATGGTATTCATTGATCACTACATTGATAAATGTTGTTTTATGTAGTATATACACATATCATTTGTATCACGTAATCACACATTTTGTACTTTTACGTTTATACTTTATGTACCATATGTTGTCGTGCGTATATATGTCGTCAAAAGAGTGGCGTCGCGAACCATCTCTTATGGCATTGTGAACGTAATTATTTCATTAACGATGCTAATATTTTTCATGACATGTTTTTTTTTTTTTTTTTGGAGTCTATGATCTATGTAGGATTGATCAAAGAATTGATTTTATGAATACAAACTTGGTGACAATAAAAGATTTATGAAGATATGTTTGGTGATGCAATATTGATGACAAGCTACACAGCAGATTCACGGAGAAACTTTTGATTACAAGCTAATCGATAGCTTTTACACCTCTTTATTGAACCTTTGTATTCATTATTGTATTGATAGGATAGGAGTAATGTAACTCCTCATAAAACATTCATTGTAAAAGGAGTGATGTAGCTCCTCGTAAACATTTGTATATTCAATGATTTTTATAATATAACGCTGGGTGTATATAGAGTTGTGGGTTTTTCCCTTGATCCCCCAAGGGTTTTTTCATCCACAGTTAGGGACCCTTATTTGAGCGGGGGTGTTGAGCTTATATGTGAAGCTACTCAATATATGGCTTCTCTATATATGGCACCCAGGTCCCCTCTATATATACATCATCTCATGTGTGTATTCTACACACTTTGGGGTTCTACTTCTGTGCTCTCTCCTTCTCTCTCAACACTTAATGAATATTCCTTATCATCTAGAATGTTTTTATTCCATGTAGTTATTCACTAATGATTTCTTATAATTTCAATGGTTCTTGTACCATGGTGCTATGCCATGATACCATGGTGTTAATAAAGGAGTATGAGCAGAAGGGCGACGCAAAAGAGAATGCGAGAAGAAGAGCACGACAATATGGTGAACTCTCTCTACTGTAATGTGTAGAGCATAGTGAGTTCTTATTAGGTTTTAACAAAATAATATGTGTACATACCTGACGGCCAGCCCACTTACCTGGGCGACCACATTGGGCTTTATACCCCAACAACCTCCCACTTAAAGTCCAATGTGGTACTTTAAGTGTGAGAGAAGCTACTATACAAGCTAATATACAAGAGATGTAGAGAAGTGATGTATTACCCTACACCTAACTGCTTGCGAAAGTGCGCAAAGCTCTCTGAGGGAAGTCCTTTTGTAAGTAGATCAGCAGGATTTTCTGTGGTGTGAACTTTGACAAGCTGAAGTTGCTTATCCTCGAGCATGTTCCTGATGAAATGATACTTCACATCCACGTGCTTTGTCTTTGAGTGATAAACTGGATTGCGAGCCAATTGTATAGCACTTTGACTATCACAATATAACACAGGCATCTCGTCTTTGATTCCCAAATCTGTTACTAGTCGATTAAGCCAAATTGATTCTTTGCATGCCTCTGATGCTGCAACATAGTCAGCCTCTGTAGTGGACTGAGTAACATAATCTTGTAATCTAGAACGCCATGATACTGCTCCACCACCCAATGTAAAGACATACCCTGACGTAGACCTTCGGTTGTCTAAGTCACCTGCATAATCTGAATCTGTAAAACCCTTTACACTTAGCTCCTCACTTCCATAGCATATACGCATACTCTTTGTAGCTTTCAGGTATCTCAATATTCCTTTCACTGCCTCCCAATGTTTCTTGCCTGGGTTTGACATGTATCTACTTACTACTCCCACTGCAAATGCAATGTCTAGGCGAGTAGCAATCATTGCATACATCAAACTACCCACTGCAAACGCATATGGAATCTTATCCATTTCAGCCTGTTCTTCCTCAGACACAGGACAATCTTGTTTGCTAAGTTTCACATATGGTGGCAATAGAACACTCAATGCCTTTCCCTTCTCCATATTGAAACGTTGCAAAACCTGGTCAATATACTCTGTTTGACATAACCAAATCAACTTCTTTGATCTGTCTCTCTCATGCGCATACGAAGTATATGACTTGCCTCACCCATGTCTTTCATGTCAAACGATTTTTCCATCTTTGACTTCAAAGCTGAAATTTGTTCCAAGTGCTTGCCAACAATCAACATGTCATCCACATACAAAATAAAAATCAGCCAACTGCCATCCTTAGCCTTCTTTGTATATAGACAGTGATCAAACTCACTACGTTTGTAGCCTTGAGAAATCATAAACTTGTGGAACTTATGGTACCATGCCCTCGGTGATTGTTTTAAGCCATAAAGACTCTTTAACAACTGGCATACCAAATCTTCCTTGCCTTTCTCAACAAACCCTTTTGGCTGCTGCATGTAAATTTCCACATCTAAATCACCATGCAAGAACGTTGTCTTGACATCCATTTGGTGCAACACCAAATCTAATATGGCAACCAATGCAAGAAAGCATCTCAAGTAGTCATCTTGACCACCGGAGAGAAGACTTCATCAAAGTCAATGCCTTGTTCTTGCTTAAAGCCCTTCGCAACAAGCCTTGCTTTGTACTTTGGCTGACTATCATGAGCGGTGATCTTATACCTGTAAACCCATTTACAAGGTAGAGCCTTTTTGCCCTGTGGTAATTTAACTAGCTTCCATGTCTGGTTTTTATGCAGAGCTCTCATCTCTGACTGCATGGCCAATTGCCAATTCCTGGAGTCCTTCATTTGCACTGCTTCCTTGTAACATGAAGGCTCATTGCAATCAGTCAACATGACATAGTTCATAGATGGAAAAAATCGATCAGGAGGTCGTGAGATCCATCCCGATTTACGCAAAATAGGTGGCTGAGGCTCAGCCACAACCTGTGGTTCCACTCTATCCTGTCCTTGCTCCTCTTGAGCCCTAACATTTTGTCTTTCACGTGCAAGTCTATCTTCTTGGAAGACAAATCTTCTAATCTCCTCAACCCTCTCTGGTTTAGAATCCTTGGATATCTTCCACATGTTATGTCCAAAAGTGGTGATGTAGCCAGCATCATCAAGTAAACCTGTGCTGATCAAGCTCTTTGTAATTGCGGGAACATGTCTCACATTCTTCAGCGTGAAAGAAGAGCGCGCCATTCTGAAACTTCAATTGAACATCTCCAACACCTAAGATCTCACATGTCTTCCCATTGCCTAGCTGAACATGATCTTTAGTGGTCACATAAGAGGTAAACCACTCCTTGTTTGGAGACACATGAAGTGATGCGCCTGAGTCTATAATCCAGTCACTTAGTTCATTTCCATCAGATGCTGTAAGAAGAGTTGAGTCCATTGTATTCTTCAAGAAGTAGATGTCTCTTGACAATAGACTGTCATCCTCTGCAACAGTGTTTGTCACATTTATTTCTTGAATCTTCACTGAGGACTTTTTCTTCTCAACATGGTCTTCATCTTTCTCTTTTCATGTGACTCTTCTTGCCACAATGGTAGCATTCTATGTCACTCTTGCCTTTAGCACTGCGGGACTTGCTATGAGACTGATTCCTCTTTCCACCTTTGTAATTTTCTTTGGTCCTTCCCCTGACAACTAAGGATGTTCCTTTGCCTTTGTCCATTGTCTTTCTGTTGGTTTCTTCAGTAAGGAGACTACCTTCTACACCTACTATGGTCAAACCATCTGGAGGTGCAGAATTACTCAAAGCTGTGCGAAAAGTGTCCCAACTTTTCGGTAATGTGATCAACAGGAACATAGCTCTAACAGGTTCATCAAACTTGACACCTTAACTTGAGCTGACAACTAACTGTAGATGGTGTTGAATTCATTTAGATGCTTGGACATAGGTGTCCCTTCTTTCATCTTCAAGTCAACAAGCTTCTTAAGCCAGTATCCCTGTGAAGATGCACTCTGCTTCTCATAAATATCACTCAACTTTGTCCATGCTTCATAAGCTGACATCTCATCTGCTACATTGAAGTAAACGCTTTCTGCCAAAGTCATCATAATGGTAGAAAGTGTCAATTCATCCATTTCGATCCATTCATCTTCGTCCATATCTTCTGGTTTTATCCCCTTGAGATTTATAGGTTTTATCTGCTTCTTTTGTACCAAAACGTGCCAAATCTACTTCTTCCACAATGGGAAATTGGTTCCATCTAGCTTCTTGATATTGTAAAGAGCAGTGTCCTATGATCCATCCATAACTACGCTTCACAGTAGTTTACTTTCTTGGGAAAAATTCGGTAGAGTTTCCCCTGTAAACTGACCTCTGAACCAATATCAACCTGTCAAATGAACCAAGGAAGCTTCAGATTCTGCAGAAATTTTGGCAGAGTCTCCTTTGTAAAATGGCTTTGGTGTACTCAAAAACAGACACAAAACAGCTCAAAAAACCACTGTCTCTCTAACACTGTAAGCTGTGGGTAAACCTGTCCTGCACGTGTACTGTCTCTCACTGTCCTGTAAGCATAGACTGCGACGATACCTCAATGGCATTAAAGCAAAGATGCAAACCCAACTGTCTAACTCACAGTCAATACATCCTAGCTGCCTATCTAAGGGTGCTCGAGGGATCGCTCCAAGACCTGTATCACCGAAAAGATCTCAACATTCGAGAATCCCCCAGCTCAATAAAACCTCACTCGACCCTCAACAAAGGATGCAGTAAATCTGATAGTGCATAGACTTCCCACAAAGTCATACATCCACAAATTTCCCACTGTATGATGTAACCGTTGTGGCGGTTGTTTGTTGCGTGACTCACTGCCAGCAAACTCTCAACAGACATACATAATCTCTAACAATACATCCCATGTGGAAGTACCTGTAATGTCAGGATGAAATCTGGAATATCAAGCAGCAAACACAAGCTACCTGATGAACTAGTGGATGTCGCCTATAGTCTGTGTGTAGGTGCGTCCGTGTCGTATGTGACACGCCTCCAAGAACTGTGAGCCGTCCTTCGTTGTGTAGACAACCACAAATCAGCACTCTGGAAGTGCACATATCCTCAGCACTTGCAGTCGTAGGCCGAAACCCCAAATTTGCAGAGTCGGATCTGCACCTGCTGAGACCACGTAGTCGAAAATGGCTTGCGCAGAACTTTGTCGAAGCCGAACGGTGGCCGAGATGACCTCAGAATGAAATTCTGAGAACACCAAGCCCTTTAGAATCTCCCATAGGATTTGGGGCCGTGTCTTCGCTTGTCAAATCTCACTCCAATCTGAGCAAGTGACTCTAGCTTCTTGCAATGCTGCCCGGAGCCTCGATCTAAGCTCTGATACCAGTTGAAGGAGTACGAGCGGAAGTGCAACGCGAGAGAGAGTGCGAGAAGAAGATCACGACGATATGGTGAACTCGTTCTACTGTAATGTGTAGAGCATAGTGAGTTCTTATTAGGTTTTAACAAAAGAATATGTGTACATACCTGGTGGCCCGCCCACTTCCCTGGGCGACCACATTGGGCTTTATACCCCAACAGTTAATCCATGATGATTTTTTAATGATTGAAAGAGTGATGCCATGGTGCTTTTCCATGATATTTTATCATGATTGAAATAATAATTATTTTATGGCTTTTCTTGATTATGCCATGATATTGTCTCATGTTAATTTGTAATGATTGTTTCATGATGTCATGATATTGTTTCATAATCTTGTTTTATGATATTTCTCTATGCTTGAGATATTTGTTTCTTCATAGATTTTCTCTGTGATGCCATTCCATGGTGATTAATTTATGATCAAGAAAACTTACATTGAATAGAGTCCATACAAATAAGAGATTCCCATGGTAAAATTTGAGTATCGGCTTAAAATTAGATAGAGGGTTTGAGGGAGGAAGCTAGGGTTTTTGGTTCCCAAACTATTATAATTATATCTATGTATTAGCATTGAGGCCCAATGTTTTCATGAAAAAGATTTGGGTTGTGATAGGTATTATGAGTGTGTGTACTCTGACTATAATTTTCATGGCTGATCTTCAAGCGTTGTCATTGTTCTTTGAAATTGATCAACTCTAGAGGTTTGTGATCCCATCATGAAGGCTTGAGGAGTTTGAGGGTGATGTGACTAGCGAACAAGTCTCTCAGCTTGAAAGAGTTAGTGTAATTTTGGTATGAAAATCTATCATTTTTTTTAATTCAAAATATCTCCATTTTGTATTTCATTTCAAGGTTTTTCAAGCCAAGGGGAAAACGTGTATGTTGAGCCATGGTTTATTTGCCCACAAATATCTTGATCTCTTATAGAGATCAACTCATAATATTGATGGTAAGGACTAAGTTAAGATATGTCTTCCTTGTTGAGCTTATATGTGAAGCTACTCAATATATGGCTTCTCTATATATGGTAGCCAGGTCCCCTCTATATATACATCATCTCATGTGTGTATTCTACACACTTTGGGGTTCTATTTCTGTGCTCTCTCTTTCTCTCTCAACATGGTATCAGAGCAGTACGATTTTGTTTTTGATTTTTCTCCTGATTGAAAACAATTTTGCAAAACCTACTTGCTTAAGACACCGGAATCGACGTGGCCTACAACTTTGCAGAAAGAAGTTTTTTCAAATTCTGCACTGATTTTGAGTTATCGTTCGCGGACTGCGTACATACCTTAAAAGCAACTTTCGCTTTTTGTTTTTTATTTTTTTGTTAATTGAAAACGATTTTGCAGAAACTACTCGAAGGAGGCACTGGAATCGATGTGGTCTACAACTTTGTAGAGGAAAGATTTTTCAAATTCTGCACCGATTTTGAGTTATCGTTCGCGGACTACGTACATACCTGAAAAGCAACTTTCATTTTATGTTTTTGATTTTTCTCTTAATTCAAAACGATTTTGCAAAAACTATTCTCAAAACGCACCGAAATTGATGTGGTCTATAACTTTGTAAAAGAAAGTTTTTTCAAATTCTGCACTGATTTTGAGTTATTGTTGGCAGACTATGTACATGCTTGAAAAGAAACTTTCATTTTTTGTTTTTGGATTTTTCTCCTAATTGAGAATGATTTTTTAGAAACTATTCGCTTAAGCCATCGGAATTGATGTGGTCTACAACTTTGGAGAAGAAAGTTTCTCTAAATTCTACACCGATTTTGGGTTATCGTCTCGGACTGCGAATATGTTTGAAAAGCAAAATTTTACTTTTTGCTTTTGATTTTCATCATAATTAAAAACTTCTCAATTATATTTTTTCTTCATCAATCATATATTTGTTTTTTACGTAACTTTGCTACAGAAGCCAGTTACATATCGTTCTGATTCAGTCGAGCCGTTGATGATCGTCCAAATTCTATCGAGCTACTGTTGGTACATGATCTTTTGTTATATGATATACTCGTTCATTGATTCTCGTATAATTATTCTTCTAGAGATATAGTTTACATCGTTATATTGATAATTTCTCGTTGATACCATAGTGATTTTGATGGTACCATGATGATATTTTGTTAGTGCTTTGGTCATGGTGATTTTCATTGATGCCATCATGATATTTCCTTGATACCATGGTTATTCTCGGTGATTCCATAATGATATTTCATTAATACCATGGTTATTCTTGGTGATGCCATGATGATATTTCGTTGATTCCATGGTGATTTTTGTTGAAACCATGATGATGTTTCATTGATACCATGGTTATTCTCGGTGATACCATGATGTTGTTTCGTTGATACCATGGTTATTCTTGGTGATTCCATGATGTTGTTTCGTTGATACAATGATTATTCTCGGTGATATCATGATGTTGTTTCGTTGATACCATGGTTATTCTCGGTGATACCATGATGTTGTTTCTTTGATACCATGGTTATTCTCGGTGATACCATGATGTTGTTTTGTTGATACAATGATTATTCTCGATGATGTCATGATGTTGTTTCATTGATACCATGGTTATTCTCGGTGATACCATGATGTTTTTTCATTGATACAATGATTATTCTCGGTGATATCATGATGCTTTTTGTTGATACCATGATGATTTATTCAATTTTATTGATACAATGATGATGTATATATAGAGGGGACATGGGTGCCATATATAGAGAATCCATATATTGAGTAGCTTCACATATAAGCTCAACATGCATGGGAAGATAACCCAACTGTACACATCACACCAACTCTTTTTACAACCTTATTTGCATCAAAGTGCACCTAGACAAAATCCAACAATTAGAGTTTTGACACATCCTTGTGAGGGTTTTAATTTTTATGATGGCAACATCATGCTCATCCAAGGTTGTCACTAGCTCATGCACTCTTTCTATCTCTAGTGCCTAGTTGAGAAGTGACACATGTGAGAAACTATGGAGAGAAAAGTGTTGGTAGATTTTCACGTGTCAGCATAGTTTTTACATTGTGAAAGATCCATCGAGTATTACAACAACTTCAAATTTTTTTTGTGATCCATATCTCAAAGCTATGAGGAAGAAACCAGTCGGATTTTTTTGAATGAAAACATGTTCTACTTGATTAACAGTTATTAAATCAGACTTTGGATCGCTTGATTTCCAGTGTTATTATCAACTGGGATATTATGGTTGGTTAATCTAAGTAATGAGCTTTGGATAATTAAT
This sequence comes from Adiantum capillus-veneris, assembly GCF_014529385.1. Classification (NCBI taxonomy): domain Eukaryota; kingdom Viridiplantae; phylum Streptophyta; class Polypodiopsida; order Polypodiales; family Pteridaceae; genus Adiantum; species Adiantum capillus-veneris. Next base: position 47,652,460 of record NC_140936.1, on the reverse strand, counting down.
TTTTTCATCATAGTTTAAACTTTTTTTTGAAAAGTACTGAATTAATTAAAGGAAAGAAGAAAGTACAAAAGCCCCTAAGGATTCAGGAAGGGTATCTCGTCCATCAGCGAACGCCCATATATAACATTTACTATTGGAAATGTTCTTCTTCCTCAATAATTCTCCTATTGATAAAGAGCTAGTGATGATTCTCTACATAAAGATTTTGTTCTTCATTGAGAAAGGCAAAGACTAGATTCATTGCAACATTGAAGACCACTAGTTTTGATCCTTATGAAATGACCATATTTTATAACATCTAATGTAAATTTGAGATTCTAGGAGTAGTAGCTTATTAAATTTTATAGTTGGGAATGTCCACCAATTAAGTGATGTAGAGGGGGATCCCAATATCTAAATCAGTTTCATGCATCTTGATTGAATGGAACTTCAACAATGATAGGAATGTGTACAAAGTTGATGCCAGGGTATCTAGGGCTATGGGTTTTCTGACTCGCATCAGCCTTATGATTTTATATGATTGCTATCATGTACCACACATAGATCTCAAAAAGTCATAGTAGCATTCATCAACACATTGCTCTTAGAAAGAGAGAGAGAGAGAGAGAGAGAGAGAGAGAGAGAGAGAGAGAGAGAGAGAGAGAGAGAGAGAGAGTTTCTATGATCACGTACATGTATCGAGCACTAGGATTCCATCACAAGAAATCAAAAACAGGGTGCTCGAAGATGTCATGACCCTCGGAGATGAGAAACTTCAGCAGCGATGTATGCTCATATTGAGCAACTGTAAACTAACATTCTAATATAAGAACCTTGAGAGAGAGAGAGAGGGAGAGAGAGAGAGAGAGAGAGAGAGAGAGAGAGAGAGAGAGAGAGAGAGAGAGAGAGAGAGAGAGAGAGATGCAACTTTGAGGTGAAAAATTAAAATTGATCGTCAAAAACTATAGTGAAGCAATTATGAGTTTTTTGATACTAAGCTCAATATTCCATATGTGTAGAGAAGACCGAGGATGGAGTGATCAATGTCAATGAAATACACTCTACAAGCCTTTTGATGATCATTTGTCTCGCTAGTGCATCTCCCAAGAATAGAGGAATTTTGATGTTTGAGAGTTGAATAAACTAGAAGGGTGAATTGAATGCTTGTATTGAGATTTACTACATTATTGTTCTCAAGTTGTAATAACTGATGTTTTCTAAGGAGGTACATTAAGCAAGGCCAATAGTAGACGTGGCCGCACTTAGAGAGCACGATAGGTAGCTCAGGTTGAGGTGTCAAGTAGCGTGGGCAAGAGAAGTTTGGCTCATTTCTTTCATCAAAATCCAATTCTTTTCGGTGAAAACATGTGGGCTCTACGGTACTAGGTTGGGTAGTATATAATTGCTATCTTGGAGGACCCACATGTGGAGGCACAAAGAGAAAAATAAATAAACGGAGTGGGCCATTTGCAAGGGATCTTGCTTTTCCCTATCCAAGCATATCATACACGTAAATCCCAACGTCCTCTATTTTCATAAATTCCGAAAGTAGAAAGCATTAGTACTAACTATCTTTTATCACTTGATTAGTCTTTTCTACTTCATTGGATTTATGACCTCTCCTCAACCCATAATTGGTTGACCACAAGCTTCCACCACACTGCTAGCGATATGAATGAATATTGTGGTTTCCATAGCATACAAAATCTCTTTCTGTCAAGTTCATGGCTTGAAGGGGGAGGGGATTTGGGGCCTCCTGCATCTAGTAGACATTCGTCACCATAATGGCCTACTCAAGCCAACCAATGTATGCGATGCAAGTAGAGAGAACCAATAGAGCAAAGATCACATTTTGTAGCCAAAACATCGACATGGATAAGGTATGTAGAGGCTTTAACACAAATGCACCATAAATGAGATGTAGACCCCTCCCATGTCAACACAAAAAAACTATAAGTGCATGGCAAGGGTGATTTGTTGGTGCTTGCTGGCGTGAGTTCATGTTCAATTGGGTGATAAGGTTGCAGAAGGCAAACTAGCATTATTTGATAATGGCTACCCCCAAACCCTCGTATGGCTTCACAACAATTTGTGCCAATGGAGCTTGTCCCTCTGGCAATCAAAAATGTTTGTTTAGTTACCATTCTTGTAATTAGATCTCTCCACCTTTGTCGATTTCCTTGATTACTCGAAATGTTTGCGAAGCACCCATTCCCGACATCTTTTTTTCCCAAAGAACAAGTTTTGCTAATTCTTTGAGAAGCCTTCTTTACTTCTTCCCTACTCTCAAGCAATTTTTTCCAAGGGATGATTGTATGTTGAGACATGTTATTTACAAACAATAGTTCCCACTATCTTAAATACCCTTAAGCAGGTTTGCACAGTAGCCTCACAGTATGGACAACACTCAACAGAGGTTCCAGTTTCTCAGTTAATTTAAGAGTCTTTGTCTCTTTTGAGCAGCCCATTTTTTTCCGTTTACCCTAATGTATGATTGCATTTCATGACAAAGCAAGAGCCAAGTGTTAACTGGGTCTACCTGCATGAGTTTGATCTTCTAAATCCTCCTCAGTACATCATCAACAAAACTCTTGTTAGACAATAGTAAATTGTTAACCATAAGGGCTCTAGGAGACCCACATTTCCCTTGCATGACAGCATCAAACAGTTCCATACAGAGTGGAAAATGATTAGACGTAGAAATTTTGAATTGAATTTGCATCTTACGATGGGCTCGGATCCATCCATCATGCATAAAATAAATTCTATCTAGTCTAGACCATGATGAGATATGCGATTTAGAGTGGAATGTGAACTCATTTTGATTAGCCCCATTAGTCCAGGCATCAAACAAGTGCACGTCAAAATCCATAGTATCCCAGCTTGTAGCTTCCTCTGTACACATGACAGTGCTGATAGAGGTTGTATCCTAAAGGTTGTTTACCAAATTGAAGTCACCTCCAAGGATGCCATTTGCAAGAGGCATAGACCTTACCCAGTTCCACATAGTCATTCTAAGAGCCATCTCATTAGGAGCATACAAATTAACCACATGAAGAGGTCCCCAAGGGGAGTCAATAGAAAATATAGAGCATCGACCAGAGTGATGATCAAGGATCCAATGTGGCTTGAAAGAATTTTTTATGAAGGTTAGAACTCTTGAGTAAGCTCCTTTCTTCCCCCCATAAAAACCAGAGTATCCTTTAAAATGAAAGATTTCACCTACTCTTTTATGTCATTTGTTTTCCTGAACTAGAATTACGTCAAGATCTTGTGTCAGAATCCAACGGTGAAGCATAGCTAGCCGGGTAGGGTCATTCAAACCTTTAACATTAAATGATGTAACCCTCATTGGGGAGTATTAAGGACTACCTAGGTTTGCCCATTCTCAAGAGACCCCTCATCACTATCCTCCATATCTACTTCTATGTTAATGACAGGAGCATCACCAAGAGATTTACCCTTCTCAACTATATTACAAGCTTCTTCAATAGATGCTAGAGTGTTAGGAGAGGGCATATCATGTAGAATGTCAAAGACATTGAGGCTAGCGTATCCTAAGGACTGTTGGCAGGGTTTGAAATCTTTCTTTGATAAAACTTGTTGAGACCCCTCTGTATCCATATGTATTTTGCCTTTATAAGTCTATCTCGGATTACCCATAGGTCTCGCAGAGGAAGAAGCACCGGGGTGACCGATACCAGATGTGTTTTTTGCCCGGGTCCCTGCATGACTTGTGGAGAATAGAGGTCTAGAAACCCCTTTGTTTATGTGAGGACCTGTACCTAGAGATGATGCATATGCTTGCACAACAATTGGCTCAGCATGTGTCATGCCTTGCTCCCACCTTCTCTTGATCTTCTTACTCTTGGCCTTGGCAATTTCCACAGCTCTCTTAAATGTAGCAGGCTCCTCTTGATCGACCTTCTCCCTTACACTTGGATGGAGACAATCCATAAACTATTGCACTTTAAAGAAATCCCCTTGAGGTACTTGGGATGCCCCCTCTAATTGCACCCAAAGTCCTTCGAAGTGTTGTAAAAACTCTTTAAAGTTAGCATGAACATCTTGCTGCAAACCTCTCAATTTTGTCATTGCTTTTGTAGTGGTTAGCTTCTTTCCAAACCTGTCAAAAATTGCTTGCTTCACTTGCTCCCATGTTTGCTTTTTGTCTTCCTCAATCTAAACCTTCAAACCACTTGCGAGCTCCTCCTTTATGTGCAAGAGGAAATACATGAAGCTTCGCTTCATCATTCACAATATGCATACCAATCTTATGCCACTCAAAGTCCGCAATCCAGTCCTTCACATCCTCCTTCCCTGTGAACTCTTGCCGACTATATGCCATCCCTTTGAAGTTGCTTCTCCCTTGCATTAGTACAACCAAAGTGTGTCTACCATAGACTATGGCATAGGAAGATAGGTGCAAGCTAGTAGAAGCATGGCGAGGGGCTGGAGCAGCTAGGGAGATCATGGACGGACAGGTAGCAACAGAGATGTATAAATGATGTCGTTTATAGGCCAAGGAAGGCTCTAGAAGGGGCTAATTTTGGGATCAAGAGAAGGAGGTGCAAGGTATAGTCTTTGTGTCTAGGAATGTAGAGCTTGAGGTGCTAAAGGAGCAGGTCCAGATGGCTCATCAAACCGAGCTACGGAGCCCAAGTTATTGGAGTTTGAAGGTACGATGCATTGCAGATTTTCTGGCCGGACAGGGCAGCTGAGGACATGTGGCCCAAGTGGATATCAGAGTACAGGTGCATAGAGCTCAATTTTTGGAACCGACCTGTCTTTTTAGATTGCAAATCGGAGCTACGGATTGCAGTTTATGGCGAGTTGAAGTTTTTCCAGGGGCTATGTTGGTGCCCACCTGACCACATAGGGAGTCGTGCCATCTGGATTTTTTTGGACCACGACAAGACTCAAGCAGGCGTTGTGTGATGTATAGAGATAGCAGGAGTTGGTTGCATGTCAAACAGACCCTGGAGTGGAAAGTTACAGAAGTCTGAAGATTGGGTGTAATTGTCGGGGGTGGACCACATATGGTTTTCTCGCGGCCTCGGTTCGGGGTCTCGAGGAGTCTTGCAGTGCGGCAAGGTTGGATGAGTTTGGAGTCAGAAAAGTGAGTTGGGGATCGGTTTTTGCGGCTTGGTGATCGGATCGGCAATTAACAATTGGCAGGCAAGGCAAGAGGTGGAAAAAAATGAGCTTGGGGATTTTTTTTTGGGAAAAAAGGTTTGAGTTTCAAGCTCTTGGAGGCAGCTCACGAGGGCATACCACGTGGTCGTCAGATGATCCCATATGCATTGACATGCAGCAATACCACAAGGTATAAGGGGTGTGATGTGGCACCCATTTGAGATATGTGAAGCGTGCGAGGGAGCTCCCTCTTGAGCTCAGCAATGGTGGACCGTATTGGGCGCTGTTTGAGGTGGCGTGCGGCCTTGCGGGGCGGCAAAACGGCATTTTTACTGGTGGTTTGTGGCGCGTGATGGCGTGGCCGCAGCCGGCAATTGGTGTTGCAATGATGATGTGGCAGCCTGATAAGGCCTTGTGCCCGTGCCCGTTGGGCCAAATCTTTTTTTGAAGGCAAAATGCCCCCCCCAATAGCGATGTTGCTATTGCCTAGGGGAGGTGTCCCGTAGTAGGAGTGAGAGGGAGAGTTTGAAGGTCTCAAGGGCCAATACAAAGGGGGTCATCCCATGGTAAAGTAGGAGATAGAGGCCGGATAGTACAAGTCAAGCCGGGCAGCCGAATTGAGTGGACAAAGAGCCAAGAGGTGTGCACCATGCAAAGGTTGCCAAAAGTGGTAGCAATGCAAAAGCATTCTAAAATGAAGCTTCAGTTGACTGCAGAGCTAGATAGCTCCTTCTTTTTTGTCTTTTTTAGCCTTAGCCAAGACCTATATAAGGGGATAGTAGTAAATGTTTAAGGGCTTTTTTGCCAGAGAGAGTTGTGGGAGGCTTGCAAATGTGTGTATTGTAAGCTTTCCATTGGAGCTACAGGATCGGTTGTACTATCTCCCTATGCAAGACTACTAAGCCTTTGCTCCTATTTCTTGTGTTGCTTCTCCCCATCCCCCTCCTTTTCTCTCGCTCTTGTACTTGCCAGGGCTTGCAAAGGGCATGCCTGCAGCTTGAAGTGCGTTACTAAGAGGGCAAAATCAGGGTGTTTTGTGAGCTAGAAAGGGTGAATTGAGCAGTGAGGGTGCATTTGTGATGAGACGTGTTTTTGCAAGGTATGAGATAGTTGTTTTGTGTGCTAAGGTGGGTTTGTTAGTGCAAATTAGCCAATTTGGAAGGTGTTATTTGAGAGTTTAGGGGTAATGTGGATACCCTGAGCTGTAGGGAGTCTTTGTGTTGTGTGTCGGGTGTGGACCTCATTCCCCCTGTCCATCTTCTGGTGCCCCCTCTGAGGAGAAATTGATTTCTTTGTTGGTTTTAATCAAAGAAAGTTATTTCCATCCAAGAGAGATGGTAGCGCACAGTTATGGACCAGCTTTCACCGAAGAAGAATATCCGGAAGAGTGGATGGCCAATTTCGAGTTGTATATGCTATCACTGCATATGCCAAATGAAGATAACAAGATGCAAACAATTGCGCTACTGATGTAGGAAGAGAAAATACATGGTTATATGCCTTGGAAGGAGAGCCAAGACTTATGTAGCCGGTGTTGCGGGCCCGTTTTCTACGTGATTTTTGTAAAGAGGTATTTACTGCCGATCTGGATGCAAGGTTGAAGAATTTGAAGCACGATGTGAACAAGGAGTTTGGTGTTTTCCTCGCCCGCTTCGAAGAGTGATGGAGAGACTTTACAGTGGCCATGCAACTGGCTAATGGTGGTGAGTACTTTAAATTGGAAACATTTATGGCTTGTTTGCACCCCAAAGTTCGTGAAAAGGTGGATTTTGAGGGCTCTGAGAATTACAACGGGGCTATTGCTATTGCACAGTCAAAGAGAAAAAAAATTAAAAAGAAGATTGAGCAAGGTGAGTTGGGATACGAAGTGATGGTTCCCAATCCAACCTCAAATCCGAGAGAAGAAGTTCAAGTGGAGAATCAACATAATCGAGGGGTAGCAACCGTTCCTCAACAATGGATACGTATAGTACAAAATTTGTCTGAGCAAATGCAAGAGTTGCGTTTAAGTGTTATGGACAGAGGTCAAGCAAGGACAGGAAGAGGCAGAGCTAGGCAATTGCTGGGCAAATGTTACAATTGCAGAGAAGACGGACACTATGCTCCAGATTTCCCTCACCCATCGAGGGAAAGGGGAAATATGTATCCCCTATTTGGTCAAGGCATGGGTCAGGCACAATTTAATGGTCAAAGGGAGTGGCAAGCAGTCAAAAACCAAGTACATGGTGGCTCCGTCAGGTAATGATGAGGTGCAAAGAGTTAGTATTATTGGTGTTGACAGGCAGAAGGTTGATATCATGGCTAACAAAAGAGCAAGAGGCGAAAGAGAGACGTAGATGGAACATGAAACTAGAGCAAAGAAGGGTAAAGAGAAGGTGAATGAAGGTAGATAGCAGCCAGAGCCAGGCAAGAGAAGGAAAAATTGAAGAATTACACATAAGGATTTTCAGTTGGGCCGCGATAATCCTGAATATGATCTGGTAAGAGATGTCCAAAATGAGAAAGATAACATCACTTTTGGGAAGCTGCTTGCATTAAACACTAAATTAAGTAGGCAGTGGTCAACCAGTGTCAGTGTGAGGCTTCCCCGAGTAGGAGGAGATGTGCATGCGGTATAGAATCTAGCCTCGAGGGTGGGAAGTCTGACCAATGTGCTTCCAATGGTGGACATTTTTCTTGAAATAAAGAAGCATGTTCAAGCCTATATTGATGGTGGTGCCCAGTTCTATGTGATCACAGAGTCTGCTATGAGGGATGTTGGTATTAAAGCTGTCGTTAGGTACAATGTGCGAATGAATGCCAAAGCTTGGTGTTTAGGAGTGGCACAGGATGTGAAGGTAAAGGTCATGGGAATTGAATGCTTGATTGATTTTTTTGTCATGAAAGCAGGTGAAAATGCTTATCCAATTATATTGGGGAGGCCATGGTTGTTGGCAATTGGGGTCAAGTAAGATTGGGAGAAGGGGGTATTTACCTTACCGGATCGAGAAAATGGAGGGAAAATCGTGTGGGATCTGAAGACCAGGGAGAGCCTCTTTCATCCATCAACAGGGGATGATAACAGGGATTCTAGCACCGGTTACGAATATGAAACCGAGTTGACTTATGATGAAGGATCCACCAGTGTTGAAGAGGAGGAGAGCGATGAAGAATTATTGAAGCTGAATATAGATTTGTTTGGAGTCACATAGATTCTACCAGTGCAAGTAAAGGTATGCAAGCCCCTGTCTGCAGTCTGAAGGCTAAAGAGGTGGAAGATATGCTAGGTACAGAGTTAACCAAGCAGGAGAAGGAAGGCTATATGGACCTATGTGCATCCTATCCCAACTTATTTGCAATGGAGTATAAAGATTCGAGAGGAGCTAAAGGAGTGGAGCATTGGATCCTACTTAAAGATGGATACAAGCCAAAAGCACAAAAGCTAAGGAGGATGAGAGATATTCAAAAGGAGGCTCTATGGCAGGAGATCAACAAGTTACTTAAGGTAGGTATTATATATCGAGTGAAAGAGTCTGAGTGGGTTTCTCCTGTTGTCATTACTCCAAAGAAGAATGGAAAATGGCGAGTATGTACTATAAGCCTTTGAATGTTGCGACCAAGCGGAATCATTACCCTCTGCCATTTCAAGATGAGATTGTAAACCAAGTTACCGGGCATGAATGCTATTCTATCATGGATGGTTTTTCAAGGTATTTTCAGATGGTTATTTCTTTTGAGGATCAACTGAAAACTACCTTCATCTCTCCATGGGGGTGCTTTGCCTACCGCATGATGCCTTTTGGACTGGTGAATGTGTATGCTATGTTTCAGGACTGGATGACTAAGGTGTTCGGGCCATACTTGGGTAAGTTTATCAGAGTTTTTATGGATGATATTGTTTGTTATAGTTCTAGGGCGGAACATTTGTCCAAGATGAGGCCATGCTTTCAAAGGCTAGATGAAGAAGGAGGGAAATTGAACCCAGACAAGTGCAAGCTGGCACAAGCAAGGGCTCATCTGTTGGGTCATGTGGTATCACAGAATGGAATAGAAGTAGATCTAGAGAAGGTGAAGGCATTGGTTCTCATGGAGCCTCCCACCAGTGCGACAGGGTTGGCATCGTTCATGCATAAGTTAAAGTATTTGTCCCGTTTCTTTTGGATGTTGTCTCATTATGTTTACCCTCTTCAGAAAAGGGCTCAACAGGTGCACGGTTTTCAATGGGATCATGAAGCTCAAGAATCATTTGACAAAGTGAAAGGTATTATATTTCAACTACCTACAGTGTGCCCTCGATCTCCCAACCAAGAGGATGACTTCTATATTGCTATGACGGTGGGTACGGTGGCCATTGGAGCAGTGTTGCTACAAAAGGTGGGGAGAAGTTATAAGCCTATTTACTTTGAAAGCAGGGTCATTAGTCTAGGGGAGACTACTTATACGGAGGCCGAATAGTGGGTGATGGCTTTAGTCTTTACCTGCAGGAAGTTCAAAGTGTATTTGATTGTTCGTAAATTTATGTGTTGATGGCTAACAATCTTTTGCCTGAAGTGGTGCTACACTTGAAGCCAAGGAAGTGAATCATGAAATGGGTGATAGAGCTTCAGGAATTTGAGTTCGAGTGCAAAGTAGATCACACAAGTCGGTCTCATTTGGCGGATATCCTAGTCAACAAAGAGGTCAAATTACTGATTTATCCAAGAGTGGTGCAAGAGGAGCCATACTTGAAAGTGACCTTTACTATGTGGTTTGATGGCGCTTACAGAAGGGTAACACAAAAAGCAGGTGGAGATGTGGTCATTCAAGATCCACACGGCACAATCATTTTTCCAAAGCTTACGACTTGGGAGAGGTGCATACCAACAATGATGCGGAGTATGTTACTTTACATCTGGGTCTAAAGCAGTGTATTGAATTTGGCATATTAGGGTTAATAGTGAAAGGTGACGCACTGTTGGTTATCAAACAACATTTGGGCCAATGGTAGGTAAAGAGGGATTCTCTCAACAATTGGTTTTTCTCTATAAAGATGCTGTTGAAGTTTTTTGAAGAGGTGCAGTTCAAACATGTGACAAGGGAACAGAATCAGGAAGCAAATCGGTTGGCTAGCAGTCATGTTCAAACACATGTGTTGAGTTTGTATGTGGCACCGGCTACTTATGCACGTAGAGAGACTTTAAAAGACATTGATGATTTCTTGATTACATGTCAATGTTCTGAAGGGCTTTCCAAGTTACAAAAGAGGATAATTGTTCACAGAGCTCAAAAGATCACTCTGGTAGGAGACGATCTTATGATGCACGATCGAAATGGAGTGCTACGTCGAATCCTTTACAAGGAGGAGATTGGTATGGTATTGGAGCAATGCCACGAGGAACGTGGACATCAGGGTAAGGATCAAGTCTTGTTTCATATTTTAAAAGTGGGTTTCGGTGGCCTTCTGTTGTGCAAGATGTGCACTACTGGTGCAAGACGTGCCATCAATGCCAAGTAATGGGTGAAAGACGATTGCTAGCCGAGCAGCAAGGGGCTATCATAGCACACGATGCTTTTGAGAAATGGGGTTTGGTCCATTGCCCAAGTCAGCCAACAGTAAAAGGTATGTTGTGGTGGCCATAGACTACCTTACCAGGTGGGTTGAAGCTAAAGTGGTCAAAGAGGTAAATGCACATATTGTTCCTCAGTTTGTTGTTGTTTGCATATGCTGTTGTTTTGGAGTACCTTGGGTGCTTATATCTGATCGAGTTCAAGGGTTTAGAAGTAAGTTGGTGCATGCCCTAGTAGAAAAGTTGGGGATTCAACATCGATTTTCATCTCCATACCATCCATAGTTCAATGGTTTGGTGGAAAGTGCCAATCGACAGATAGTCAATATGCTTACTAAGTACATCTACCAGCAAGTTGAAGAGTGGTAATCTAACCTTGACAAGTGTTTGTGGGCTTGCAGGACTTTGTACAAGGTGGCTACCAACTTTACTCCTTATGAGTTGGTATATGGCAAGGAAGTAGTATTACCCGTACATGTGCAATTAGGGGCACTCAAAGGTTTGTGGCGGATTGATAAAGCTCATCAAGATGTTTTGCAGGATAAGATTACAAGTCTTGAAACTGTGAAGATGGATCGTGAGGTAGCAACAGACTTTTATGTGAAGCAGCAAGAGAAAAGAGTAACAAAGTTCAACCAACATTTTCCATAAAAGTTGATTGAGAAGGGAGATCTAGTGATGAATTACGCGAGCTATCTTGACTTCACCTGGTTCATAAGAAATTATAAAAGAAGTGCACAGGGCCTTACAAGGTCCATCAAGCTTTTCCCAATGGTACCTACTCATTGATGAGGATGGATGGTCATTTTCTCAAGAAGAGGTCAATGGTGTGCATCTCAAGCTATATTTTGAGTGAGAGATGGTGCCAACAGTGCATCAAGTTCTAATGCAGGGGGTTGGGCAACCCACCTAAGCAATCTTATCATATGCTAGGAATAAAACTATATACATATAGTCGAGTTTTTTGGGTTTTCTCATAATGTGCTCAGTGTTTGCGGTTTGTAGGGGAATAAAGCTCTTATGTGGTTGAGCATAAAAGCTCAACTAGGGGGTGGGCAATGATGGTACATCCAAATTGTGTCTACCATAGAAGATGGCATCGACAGATAGGTGCAGGCTAGCAAAAGCATGGCAAAGGGCTGCAGCAGCTAGGAAGATCATGGACTAACAGGTAGCAACAAAGATGTATGACTGATGCAGTTTATAGGCTAAGGAAGGCTCCAGAAGGGGCTAATTTGGGGAGCAAGAGAAGAAAGTGCAAGGTGCAATCTTTGGGTATAGGAATGTAGAGCTTGAAGTGTTGAAGGAGGAGGTCTAGACAGCTCATCAAACCGAGGTACGGAGCCCAAGTTATTGGATTTTGAAGGTACGGTGAGTTGGAGATTCTGGCCGGACAGGGCAGTTGACGACAGGTGGCCCAAGTGGATGTCAGAGTACAAGTCCATAGTACTCAATTTTTGGAGCCTACCTATCTTTTCAGATTGCAGATCGGAGCTACGGATTGCATTTTATGGCCAGTTAAAGTTTTGTTGGGGGCTAGGTTGGCGCCCACCTGACCACATGGCGAGTTGTGCCATCTGTCATTTTTTGAACCGCGATAAGACTCGGTGATCGGATCGCGAATTAACAATTGGCGGACAGGGCCAGCAGTGGAAAAAAAAAAGAGCTTGGGGATTTGTTTAAGAAAAAAAATTGAGTTTCAAGCTCTTGGAGGCAGCTCATGAGGGCGTGCCACGTGGTCGTCATATGATCCCATATGCACTAACATGTAGCAATGTCGCGGGGTATAAAGGGTGTGATGTGGCACCCATTTGAGATATGTGAAGCGTGAGAGGGAGCTCCCTCTTGAGCTTAGCGATGGCGGCCCATATTGGGCGCTATTTGAGGTGGCGTGCGGCCCTGCGGGGGCAACGAAGTGGTGTTTTGACCGGTGGTTGGTGGCGCGTGATGGCGTGACCGCAGCCGGCGTTTGGTGTTGCAGTGATGATGTGGAAGCCTGGTAAGGCCTTGTGACCTCGCCCGTTGGGCCAAATCTTTCTTTGAAGGCAAAATTCCCCCCCTAATAGCGATGTCGCTATTGCCTAGGGGAGGGGTCCCGCAGCAAGAATGAGAGGGAGAGTTCGAAGGCCTCAAGGGCCAATACAAAGGGGGCCGTCCCATGGTAAAGCAAGAGAAAGAGGCCAGATAGTACAAGTCAAGCTGGGTGGCCAAATTGAGCGGACAAAGAGCCAAGAGGTGTGCACCATGCAAAGGTTGCCAAAATGGACTATGCCAAGTGGTAGCCATGCAAAAGCATTCTAAAACGAAGCTTCAATTGATTGCACGAGCTAGATAGCTCCTTGTTTTTTTCTTTTTTAGCCTTAGCCAAGCCCTATATAAGGGGATAGAAGTGAATCTTAAAGGGTTTTTTTGCCAGAGAGAGTTGTGGGAGGCTTGCAAACCTGTGTATTGTAGGCTTTCCATTGGAGCTGTAGAATTGGTTGCTCCTATTTCTCGTGTTGCTTCTCCCCATCCCCCTCCTTTTCTCTCTCTCTTTGTGTACTTGCTAGTGCTTGCAGAGGGTATGCCTGCAGCTTGAAGTGTGTTACCAAGAGGGCAGAATCGGGGTGTTTTGTGATCCGGAAAGGGTGAATTGAGTAGTGAGGGTGCATTTGTGCTTAGAGGTGTTTCTGCAAGGTATGAGATAGTTGTTTTGTGTGCTAAGGTGGGTTTGTTAGTGCAAATTATCCAATTTGAAGGTGTTATTTGAGAGGTTAGGGGTGCTGTGGATACCGTGAGTTGTAGGCAGGCTTTGTGCTGTGTGTCTAGTGTGGACTTCATTCCGCCTCTCCAGCATGAGTAACTCCACAAAAGTTGAAGTCTTGCACTTCAACCAAACCACCACTTTTCTTCAAAGAAGCTCAAACTTCAGAGTAAAACCGCTTCACCTGGGTACACAAACGGCAAATTTCCGCTTCTCAGCGGGATCGCCAAAGAATGATGGAGCAAAAGAAGTCGTGCGCAGACTCACACACCCAGACAACTCAACACCACACAAGGAATTCACTTAAATTCCAACCCACACACACCATCACTCAAGAGCTCAATGAAAATACTACCTGCAAGCTCAATTCAAACTCCAAACGCCTCGACCTACAAGCCCTTGCCTGCACGCAGACACTACAAGGTGAGTTGAGCTGATCAGCAGTTGAAATCACACTTGATGGTGACCAAAATATACGAGGAAAACCATCAAAAACTCAAAAACTCCAGTCACAAAAGGCCTTTCTCAAACCATTGCAAAAGATTCACCAAACTCCACTCTGTTGGACTCTTTGGAGTAGTGTTGTTAGGGTGCAAACAAGAAGGAAAACAAGCACCTCTATAGCCTTGCACACACCACACCGTAAAAAGGAAACAATATTAAGTTGCGAAAACACTTATGTCGAACACCTGTAAAGTTGGGCAGGAAACAGTCCTAACCCAAACCATGATTAAAATTGTTAAAAACCAAGATCATAAAGAAAAAGCTCGTGTCCTAAAGACCTCCGTAGAGTATCCATATGCTTGATTCCGACAACAGACGAAAGAGTTACAAGCTTTCGAAGATGGGGTCTCTCTCAAAAGCTCCAAAAAAGCTAGTCTCTGTTAGGAAAAAGGATGTGCAGGGAATTGCAGCTATTAAAAAGGGGATTTTTTGGCTCTTATCCCAAGGAATTTTCTCTCTCCTCTTAGCCGACATCTCTTTGGGCACCTTTTAATTGGTCCAATTTTGCCCTTTTTTTGGTGAAAAATGACCTATCGTTGGCCATTTGATCAAGGAATGGGGTGGGGGCAGGTGTTTGGGGGACCAAAAAGAAGGCCAGGCACTTGTCCAGATAGTGGGAACTCAAAATAGGCATCCTTTCCTCCCCCAACACCCACGAGCCCCCATTAGCAGGGCAAGGAAGCTCCATTTGCCCTTTTGATACAACCTTAGGGGGTACCCACTCCCCCCCTTATACCTTCCAATTTCCACTTGCTCCCCCCCATGTGGGATTACTCCATTGCCACTTGGCACCATCCTCCCACCTCCCCAACTTTCCCAAAAACTCCCAGCTTCTCCCAAAGCATGAGAGGACTTCTCTGACAATTTTCCCTGAGGCATATCTTGCTACTCTGGTCACTGAATGACGCACCGTAATACACGGCTCGAAGCCCATCACCTCGGCTATCTCTAGAAATATAAAACTTCAGCATTTCTAATCTTAGACCCCCAAGTTGTCCTACTTGCCCCTCTCGCATGAACCTGCAATCACCTCTAAGTTGAGACCGCCCGCTTCGGATGCTCATAACTCATGATATACAAGTCCAATTAACAAGCTATAAAGCACGGCTGAAAATACTTATTAAAAACCATATTTTGGAGTCTCAAACAACCCAAAACATTAGCATTCAAGCTTGGCAAAATCGCACCTTTGAACATGAAATTTTACAAAGCCACTTCCAAAACTTGCAGAGCTATGTACTAGTGGGCAAGATTTTTGGCATGATTTAGTGACTTCATGCTTATCCAAAAAATGCCAAACAACGCCAACCCTCATGACACTGATACAGGGTCACATAGTCTTGTAGAAAGCCGCACCTTCTTCTCTCAATTCTTTGCACACACACATCCATGGAAACCTCGAAACTTTCTTAGACTCTCCCAAGTGAAAATTTGAAGAGAGAAATCTCCCATTCACTCCTCCACACACTCAAAAACAGAACGCGAACACGACGGGATTGCACTAGACCACCTGTAAGAACCCTGTTTCCTCCCACACATAGAGAGGTGAAAGTTCTCCCTCAGTCTGGACCATCATAGCACCGTGAGTGATGTGGCAATTTGAAGCCTTTTCACACCTTCTTTGACCTTTTTTTTCCCAGTTTTGGCCAATTTTGACCCCCAACGGACATTTTTCGCGGGAAAAACCCGAAACAGACTCCAAAATTCACCAAATTTCGCATACTTGATCCTTGATACCCAAATCACTTTGTCACATCCCCACATTTCTTTTTGACCACTTCTAGGGTGGTACACGCATCATCGCAGATCAAGCATCCTAAATAGACAGTTACTGCATGCGCCAAACTTCTCGGGTAGGATGAGAGTGCCCGCACTTGTTGCTTGCATTATTTACATTTTAGAAAGCTAAAACACATTCTCTAAAAACAAAAGAGGCCACCGAGAACCATATCCAAGTCTCCGATACCCTATCTAAGCATGTACATGTGCCCGACTGCTGACACGCGAACCTGACTATTCATAATGTGTATACGTTGCATCTTTTTTAAAACTTGAAACCACTTTACAAGTTTCGAACTGCATGTATTTATATTTTTTTGTACACATGACCATGTAGATACACGCTACTTTGTATACACCGAAAGCGGTCTATCATCAGGTCGCATGAGCTCGGGGAGAAAAAGGTATTTCTTTTATATGAAAATGAAATGTCTTTTGACTTTCCATTTTAATGGGCTTTTCATTTTCATGGAGCTTTTCATTTTCTTATACTTGCCTTTGACTTATGCATTTGAAATGTTTTTAAAGAACTTTTAATTTTCTGAGATTGGGGAGACCTAATATGTATTGTCCTCCTTCTACAATGCCAAATATATCCATCTCCATGCTCCCTTTGTGTACAGGGCCATGCACCTATCTCATTACGTGAATAACTTAATGGGGTATGACGTGTCATGCAAATCTATACATCGAAAAGCATCAGAATATTTGCTTTACAATTGAGGGAGGGGCGGCTCAAGAGTCAAAATGTGGATGGGCCAAAATGTGGGGACGAATGTGATTGGCTGTAAGGCATGCTTTGAAGAAAGGCACCGCAAATATGCAGGCGAAGTGTGGAATGGAAGCTGGCACATGGAAGCTGGCACAAAGAAAAAAGGTGGAACCTTTGCTTGTTGCGAATGTGGACAGTGGAAGGAAGGAATTTGTTTTTGGGCTCTCTCTCTCTCTCCCCCCCTCCCCCCCCTTTCCTCTCTCTCTCTCTCTCTCTCTAGAAACGGGGGCTACATACATAAATGGTCGATTAAGCACTGGTGGGGGATCTAGAGCAATCATAATCAAATTCTCTCTCTCTCTCTCTCTCTTTTTGTGTGTGTGTGTGTGTGTGCGCGCGCGCGCGCGTGCGTGTGTGTATAGCCTCTCTCTCTCGCAGGCTAGGGCCCGGAGAGAAGTAGGGTATGGGCAATGCGGTCAAAGAATGTGGGAGGAGCGTGGGCAGCTGCTGCGAGCAGTCTAAAGAGTGCAGCGAGGTGTGCGTGGAGGGCTGCTGCAGCGCCTGCGAAAGGGCGGAACGTGCCTGCTGCTCGTGGCTCAGCAACCGCTGTTCTTGTGTCTACACCGGCTTGAAATGGTGCTTGCGGGGCGTGCTTGACTGCCTGGCCTTGCCCTTCATCTGTATGGCCTGCTGCGTTGATTGCTGCACTCATTCCCTCAAGTCCTGCACCGCTTGCCTTACAACATGCTGTCCCGCGCACCAACCGGCCACTTGACATCCTAACGTTCGGCCATCTATTCCTGATTCTCAGTACCTGGGGATGAGGATTCCTTATTTTCTTTGCGTTATTCAATGTGTAGGTGCCCCACTGCCCTGTTTGGAAGTGTGTTGTTGCAGAAAGAATCCTTTTAGTGCTTTGAGATGACTCATGAGAATTGGTTATTGGGAATTGTTGCTCAAATTACATTTTTACTCTTCTTAAGTTCATAATTAGATCAAATCTGGGCTCCAAGGATGTGTCGTTTGAAAAGTAAGCTGCACAGCCATTTACTTGCCATATTTCCTATGTGACTCCTTACAGTAATAAGTCTTGAGATTCTAGTAATGGTCACATCCAAATTCAATCCACTATTTCTCTTTTTTCCTTTTTTTTCCATACTCACAATTGGTTGTGGATATATTCAATTCTCCATTAAGAAATGTACTAATTGTTGTGGATATATTCAATTCTCCATTAAGAAATGCACGAAAGAACCTCAAGCCTCGAGGGGCCCAATACATCAAGGAACTACATAGCCCCACATAGAGGTGAGCCACTTCAAAAATTTCCGTACATACTATTACCTAGTTGAGACGATGACAAAAAGGATTGCTTGATTCCACTCGTCCGAACAAATTGTGTGTAGTTTAACAGAACTTGGCTTTTCACTAACTTTCCTCCCATGAGTAGATCACTCTTTAAAAACCCAATCTTCTAGGTCTTTTGTATTCATTTGACTATTTAGCCCGCAAGGCCTTTAGTAGTCAAGCATTTTTTGAATAAGTGAGGGGAGTCCTCACTTGCCACTTTGCACCTCGAGCACCTATTTGAGCCAATACGATAGCATCTTAACGGCTGTCAACATAGCCCCCCATAGCACCTTCCACATAAATTTCTTCATCGCATGGGTCCACTGAGGGTCCCACATGTTACTTGCTATTGACACCCATCGAGATTCAGGCCACTGCTTACCCACTGCTTGTTGAGGAGGGACAACCAATCAGTCTTGAGCATTAGGATGTGGTTTAGAGAATTGTATGCTCTTTGGCCACCGCCAAGCTTTCCATACGAATTTTGACTCACAAATAGGCATCAAGATATTTTCCAACCCTTCTTTGGCTCTGTTTATTAGCAGTCTTTAAGTTTCGTTGGGGTGAAACTAGGTAATCAATTGGCCCGCTTCTTTCCATCTCTTGCTACTACAATTGGGATCCTATTAAATAAAAAATTTGTGGGCTCGTTTGAATTTAAAGAACAATCAAGCAGGGTTTCCCTCTAGACTCACTTTTGTTCACCCATTGGTTATCTCGTGGTTACTATGCTCGAATCCAATGCTGCAAGATGGGAGATCTAAGGGCTGGCCTTAACAACATCTCTTGGCTAAGCTCTTTGTGGATGACTCCTTGCTCTTCTTAAAAGCTAGCTCTCTAAAAATCTGGAAGGCAAAAAATATTTTTAAAACTCTTCATCTGTGAATTTTGGAGAAATAAAATACACCCTTTTTCTATTCAATCTATAAATTTTTCTCCCAATTCCATTTTATGGTACCCTTCTGTATGTGAAAATGTGAGGACAGAAAATAATAACCCCTTCTGCTGCACTCACTTAATAGTCACTACAACAAAAAAAGGTGTTATAGACGTATATAGCGACGCTTCACGTCGCTATATGCGTCCTTGTGAAACTGTCGCAAAGAGCGTCGATGTACACGTGGAAAGGGTTTATTCGAGACGCACATAGCGACGCGTATATAGACGCTTATATAGACGCAGATAGCGACGTGGATATCGACGACCATAACATTAAAAAAAAAAATATTGGGCAAAGGGCAGGTAGCCTGGCCTATGCCCAGTGAAAAGATGGACACAGCCACCACAGCCAGACTTCTTGTCCTCTGCCCAAGAAAGCGAGCAGCACCAAAATCAACCATGCTCCCGCAAAAATTTTGATAGAGTTCCCTTCATTTTTACATAAACTTTTCAAAAAAAAAAATCATTTATACGCCTCCTACATGCTATCCATGTAGGATCTCACATGAGATTTAAAGCCAATGACCATAACGAACCATAACCATAACTTAAAAGCATAACCATAACCAACCAATATAACCACTTTGATCATAACCAGAAACAAAATTAACAATAACCATAAGCATAACCAGAAAGTTAAACATAACCATAAACAAAACCTGAACCATAACTATGTCTATACAAGAATAGGAGAAATAACCATGTCTATACAATGACAATGACAATAACCATAACCATAAGGAAAACAATAACTGTCTGAACAATAATCATAACCATATATATATGTCTATACAAAAGGAGACACAAAAGCGTGTCTGTGTCTCACAAAGCATATATATATGAAATCCGGTCCACTGATGACTAGGCGTCACAACCTGCACATAGGAAAACTCACAAAATTAGTATTGATATTACTTCACATATACTTACTTAATTAAATCAACTCACAGATATTAACGTCTCACCTCAAGCGATCAGCGAGACTGTAAGGCCGCCCAGTCTACAGGCTCTATTGAAGCATCAAGATCATTCAATACTTCATAGATACCTTTGCGATATCCATCTGACTCCTCCTGTTGTGTCGGGGCTCAATGCATCGCAAGATTCTGTGTTTATACAAAAATCAGAGGAGCTCTCCCACATTCTTGAATGTATGCATTGGATCCAGCAAATGGTTAATTAGTAGATCACCCTAGTACGGCAACGTATGGAGAATGGACAAACGTTTCATTCCTGGAACAGGTTGCCCCTCATGTTGCTCCTATCGGCGACGCCACTCTTGTACATGCATAGGACGACATTCGATGCGATCAAGCTGACCTTCGCGCAAGTGATGGCCATCTGGAAGATAATGGTGGTGGCCTTGATAAATTGTCTTTCGAAGAGAGGCAGAATAGCGCACATCCAAAGACTGCCCGCAAATTGGACATGCATTGTATCCCGAAGTTGTTAGCCCTGCATATATTAAAGCATGAATCAGGCCAAGGCAAAGTGCTTGCGAATAGCGAGATTTTGTAAATCAAGAACCATTACCAAAAGCTTCTCCGTATCCTTGCCAATCATGCATGGTCCACATAAGAAGTCCATGGATCCTTGCATGTTGTTGTCCTACTGATTCAACCGCATCTGCTATGTCGATCCCATGCCATAACTCCTAGAGCTCGTCAAGTAGTGGAGCTAGATAAACATCCATGTTTTTTGCCTTGAACTTACCAAGTACAATCAAGCTTAATATCAAATAACCTTTCTTGATGGCAAGCCACGGCGGGAGGTTGTAATTGATAAGGCACACAGGCCAAGTGCTCCATGACGAGCTACTCAAGCCAAATTAATTGACTCCATCCATTTACATGCCCAAACACAAATTGCGTGGTTCACTCTTAAAATGTGGCCAGGTATCTTCAATGTGCCTCCAGGCCTTTGAATCAGCAGACACCCTAAATATTGCGTCAGCGGATCTATTCGTAGAATGCCACCGCATCAACTTTGCAATGGAACCACAACGAAACATGCTTTTTATCCTAGGCATAATTGGGAAATGTCGCAATACTTTAGCTGGCACTGTCTCGCCAACTGCATCTTGTTTGTAGCGCATTGCTCCGCACTTAGGACACGATAGACAATCTGCGAATTCATTGCGAAAAAGAATGCAATCATTTGGACATGCATGAATCTTGTTGTAGTCCAAGCCAACTGAGGTCAATAGTTGCTTTGCGTCTGGCTTGGAGGCGCGCATTTCATTGCTTGCCGGGAGAAGTTGCTCCCGCAACAACCTGTTTAAGATACATTAAATTAAAAATCTCTCCAAGCACGTTGACGGGAGCAAAGCGAACCCCGAACCCCGACGGCCTCTAAAACACCGGGGACCGAATGGCGCGCCTCGAGCCTGTCATGGTAAAGCAAACACGGGGCACCACCTAGCTTCAGCGGCTAGGACGCAAACAACACACCACCATAACAAAGTTTTCATCCAAGAGAGATGGATGCTTGGGAGTAATGATGAAAAGGAAAGGGAATGAGATTAAGTGAGAGAGAGAGAGAGAGTGTGTGAGGGAGGGGGTATAGCGGCTTAGTGCTTAGGCATCACAAAAGGATGGCGAATCCGCACACCCTTCACATATACACAAGCTCACTCCAAAACACAAGACTAGGTGGCGATTCCGCACACCTCACATGGGCAAAACATTGCAAGAAAACATACTCACAAAACCTCAAGCTTTATTTAGAGAATTAGGCAATGAAATGGGGAGCATAGGGTAGGGGAATGAGAAGGGAGAGAGTGGTAGAGCACATGGCGGATAGGTGGGAGTTGATGGCGAAGACTCGCACGAGGATTATGGCCATCATCCTTCATTTAGTTGCCCTTCATCTTCCATAGCCAAGGGTGTAGAAGTCATGCTCAAGACAAGCATGGTGATTGTGGTGATGGTGATGGTGATGGTGTGGGTGTGTGTGTGTGTGCACTAGGCACACACAGTGC
Source organism: Adiantum capillus-veneris (assembly GCF_014529385.1). Classification (NCBI taxonomy): domain Eukaryota; kingdom Viridiplantae; phylum Streptophyta; class Polypodiopsida; order Polypodiales; family Pteridaceae; genus Adiantum; species Adiantum capillus-veneris. The sequence continues at coordinate 47,630,813 of NC_140936.1, read as the reverse complement.
ATAGGGTGTTCTTTGGTGATGTTGTGTCTTTGTGTGATGGTGACCCCTCTTTATATAGGGGAGGAGGGGGGGAAGAAATTCTAGAATTTAGAAATGAAGAAATCATTATCTACATAGGCCATGTGACTGTGGGCCCCACTTGTCTGACTGTGTGTATATGTGCTAGAACAGCAGTCTCATGAGAGAGAGACTAAGAGAGAGAGATGAGTTGATGAAAAAAAGTGAGAGGTGACATGGAGAATAAACTAATTACAAGAGGGGAGAGAGAGGAGTGTGTTTAGAGGTGAATTTGTGTGCAGATGTGTGTCAACACAAGAAAAATCAGGTAACCACCGGGTGGGGATGGGTCTGTGGGCACCTTTTTTAGTGAAACTGAGTGTGTGTGAGTGTGGGGGAGGTTATTTAACTACAAGACAAGAGACATGGCGCCCTTTAGAGAGAGGGGGGGGTATTTGGGTCATGGGATATGATAGGAGAGAGAAAGGGGGGGTGGGGTATACTATTTTGGAAGATAGGGTAAGTTGCATGTGAGTTAGGGTGCATTATTGGTGAGAGGTGGGGTAGCTTGAGGGGAGAGAGAAAGGAGAAAGGACAAGGGGAAGAGAGAGGGGGTTAACCTTTTGAGTGGAGGAGAGGAAAAGGGACACATGGCGGGGCAACAGTGAAGAAAAAGGAGGCAAGGTGGGGATGGGCTGCCCCGCTGGCATGAGGTGGCCTATTTTACCTTTCTCATATATTTACATAATCATACTTTATTTTTTTCTTACTTTTTCCAACGTCTTTTATCACTCCCTCCCTAAGAGGGGGTTTTCATGGGGTGGGGACGAGAGAAGAGGGGTATGGGAGCTTGGCTTGTGAAAAGCCCCCATCATTAGCCCTCCCCTTTTGGCTAGAGGCATTAATGTCTCTAGCTCATCTGTTTGATCATTATCGTTGGAGGTGGCGGCTGATGGTGTGTCCTCATCTGCAATGTCAATAGGTGGAGCCTGGTCAAATCGAAGAAAATAAGGTTTAAGTCGCCAACCATTTACCCTGGTTTTATGAAGTTTTCCATTAGCCTCCATAAGCTGGTAGCTTCCATTGGCATACTTTTTCTTGACGATGAAAGAAACTTCCCATCGGAGTAGGAGTTTCTTATCCTTGCGCGTGTCGAAGCGATTGTCGTAGCGGAGCACCAACATTCCTTTCTTCAATTCTTTTTTCCGGAGATGCTCGTTAAAGCTAAGCCGTCTATGCTCTGCTTGTGCTGCATAATAATTTATTGCTTCTTCTCTGTCCAGCTGCAGTCTTTCCAAGTTGATGATGTGATCTCTCAAATGCATGTTGGGTTGTTGAAGCTGGCTTGCCATTACTCTGAGACGTTGTAGTTGCACTTCAATGGGCAAGATTGCTTCCTTACCAAATACTAGATGATATGGTGTGAATCCCAAGGATGTACGAAATGAAGTTCTGTAGGCCCATAAAGCTGGTAGTAGATACTTATCCCAGTCTCCAGGATGATTGTTTACCTGCTTGGTAATAATTTTAGAAACCATTCCATTTACCTTTTCAACTAGGCCATTACATTGAGGGTAATATGGTGAAGAGTGCCTCCTTGTAATGCCCAGTTTCTGCATTAATTCTCCTACCAAGTCTGCTCTGAAACCTGGCCCTCTATCAGAGATAATCTCTAAAGGTGTACCAAACCTACATCATATGTGCTCGTAGATAAATTTAGCTACCTCTACCGCTATGATTCTAGTGGTGGCTGTAGCCTCTGCCCATCTAGTCATGTAGTCGACCCCCATGATAATGTAGAATTTTCCTGAGTTGGCCCTAGGTAATGGCCCAATGGCATCGATACCCCATTTTTCAAATGGGCCATATGAGAGAATAGGTGTCTATGGTTCAGGCATAAGTGACCTAGTGCCGGCCTTTTGACACAACTTACATGTTTTGCACCAGTGGTGTACATCACGGTTGAGGCTAGTCCATATGAAGCCTGCCTGCAAGATTTTCCTACTTGTTATGTCTAGGGCAAAGTGACCACCACAAACCCCGTCGTGACAGCTAGCAATTACTCCCGTGATTTCCTGAGAGAGAGGGACCTTCCTGAGTATTTGGTCCTTACCCTTACAGTACAAACCGTCATTGATGAGTCGATACCTTGTGGCCTTCCGCGTCAGCCATTGCTTTTGTCCCTTTGTTAAATCTGATGGGCATTCCCCTGTTTCCAAAAAAAGCATGATGTCAGGCAAGGCACCACTTGCTTGAAATAGAGGGAGCTTTAGTTTTATTGCTCCAACCACCACTTCTTGTAGTCTTTCACTTGCTAGGGCATCTGCTTCTTGGTTTTGAGCCCTTGGGATATGGTGTATTTGAACTTCTTCAAACTTACCCAACAAGGTTTTTACACCACTTAAGTGAGTCCTTAAACTAGGATTCTTGCATGTCCATGCTCCATTTACTTGCCTTACCAGAAGTAGAGCATCCCCAAATACATTAAGGCGTTGTACACCTTGCGAGATGCACCATTGTAGACCCTTGGTTAGTGCTGCATACTCAGCTTCATTGTTAGAATGTGAATCTAACAATTGACCCAACGAAAATACCTTTGTCATCAAAGATAACTATGCCTGCAGCTGCTTTGTCGAACGCTCCCTTGTAGGCTCCATCAAAGTAGAGAGAGTATGCTCCTTCTACCATCGGTGGTACTAGAGGTAATCGCACTTCTCCTTCCTTAGATTGCTTCTCCTTCCTGTCAAAGACTTGGTAGGTCATGAGTCCCCCCAAACTTGCCCTTGTCGTGCTTTCTACTTGTACCGTGTAGTCAAACTCTTGCAGACGAACTAGCCATTTAGTAATTCTAGCAGACACATCCATGTGTTGTACAACATAGGGAAATATTTCATCCGTGGTTAGAATCACAAATTGCTTAGGCAGCAAATATGACCTAAACTTTGTAGTTGCAAATCTAAGAGCTAGGACTAAGTGTTCCACATGGGTGAAACTTTTCTCTCCTGCTGTCATCATTCAACTAGAGAAGTAGATTGGCCTCATGAAAGATGTCGTCGTATCCTTTTGGAGTAGCACAGCCCCCAATGAGTCATCACCAACACTTGAGGTGACATAGAATTTTTCATCCCACTTAGGTGGTGAGATAGTTGGTAGAGTGGCTAAGACCTCCTTTACCTTGTTGTAGTGATGTTCGCTTTCCTCGTCCCAAGTGAAAGTTGATCTTTGAGTGAGTTGTTGCAGTGGTAGAACAAGTTGTGATAGTAGATGTATGAATCTACTTAAGTACCTCACCTTCTGTAGAAAAGAGACCAGTTGACGTGCGGTCGTTGGTGAAGGTAGGGCTATGAGTGCGGACACCTTACTTGGGTCGGCGTTGATACCTTTTGCTGAAATTTCATGGCCTAGTAGACTGACTTTACTCTCCCCAATGTGGCATTTATCCACATTTAATTGCCCACCTAGGCTCTGCAACCTGGCCAAACCTTCAGTTACCTTTTCTAAATGTGAAATACGGGAGCTATATATACAAAAATCATCAATGAACACTCTTATGGATGTTCCAAAGAACGGTTGAAAAACATATGTGACATATCTTTGGAATGTGGCAGGTGCATTTGTGAGACCAAATGGCATAACCCTGTATGCAAAACAACCCCATGGCGTGATAAAAGTGGTTTTTAGCTGATCTTCCAAGGCTATGCGTATTTGAAAGTATCCAGAATAACCATCACAGACGGTATAGCATTCAAAACCCGCTACTTCATTCAGAATTTCATCCAAGAAAGGGAGAGGAAAGTGGTCTCTCTTTGTAGCTGCATTTAGTGGTTTGTAGTCAACACAGACCCTCCACTTACCATTCTTTTTAGGCGTCACCACTACGGGTGACACCCATTCTGAGTTTTCTACAGGATAGATGAATCCCACCTCCAGCAGTTTCCTTACCTCGGCCAAGAGTGCCTTTTCTTGTATGACCCCCAATCGTCGTAGCTTTTGCACAACTGGTTTTACCCCTTCCTTCAGCTTAATATGATGTTCCACCACTGTAATGCCTGTGATTCTTTCATAGTTGTCAATGAACAGGTTAAGAAATCCCATCAGCATTTGCAAAAAACTATCTTTCTCCTCAAGTGTTAATTCCGTAGACAACATACCCTTCAACCTACTTTCTCCTAGGCCAGGTGATTTTCTCTCCTCTTCATTGGGTTTTCCTTTTGGTGATGGATCACCAGTTGTGCTTACCCTTTGTGGATCCTTCATAATGATACCCATCACATCAATGGAACTGTCACTTTCGTCGGTGGATGTGGTCTCCTCCTCAGAACTGGAAGATTCGCTAGTGGTTTCATCTGCCGATGTTTCCAGATTCATTTGCTTGTGCTTGCCAATCCTCATGTCGTAGTAGATTGTCTTCCCTTTCTTACCGGTCATGCGTAGAAGGCCAGTACCCCAGTCCTGTTTTGCCTTCATGGCCATCAACCATGGCCTTCCCAAAATTAGTGGATAGCCCTCCCCCTTAGTAGGCATTACAAAAACATCTACCTCTACCTCAGTGTTGAAAGCTTTGATTTTCACGGCACTTACCACACCCACACACTTTACTTTTGCGTTGTTTGCCATCTTTGCCTTGCATGGAGAAGGCATGTCAACCTCGAGCCCTAATCGAAGCATCATAGCTTCGCTCATTACACAGATTTGTGCACCTCCATCAATGTAGGTGTTTCCAACCCTCTTTCCTTTTATGTTTACGTCGACAATTGGAAGGATGTCATCCATGTTGCATCCCGAAATTGCTTCGGCTACTTTTGTTTTGGAGCGTCTTGTACTTACCATTTTAGACCATTGTCGGCTTACTTTTGGTGCAAGATGTAGCAGTTGTGGCCATGTAATCTTCGGTCCTTGCTCTACCACATCCAATGTTAGATCATAGGGCTTAGAACTTTCCCCTAGCTGGAAGTCGGTGATGCCCAATTTCCATCTTGGCCTGGATGGCCTCTTGCTAGTTTCTCCTCTCATGCTTCTCTCATCATCTGATTGTGTAGCTTTCTCCCTCCAAGCTCTTTTCACAGTCATGGCTTCAAGTGGTTCTAAAAAGGTTACCTTCTCCTTACCCTTGTCCCTCTCCTTTGCTCTGGGTGGATCCACTACTATGGATTTTCCTTTCTCTTCTAGCCTTATGATGTTTACAGGGCGATCAGGTGGTGGGGCTTGTGGAAGAGGTGGGATGGATGCTTGTAGTGGTGTCTGGGGTGGACGTAGAATTTGTGTTGGTGGGGGTGGTGCTCGGGGTGGGGGTGTTATTTCTCTAGGGGGTGACAATTGGTTCCTCCTACCTCCTCTATTATAGTTTTGTCGTGGTTTGGGACAATAGTACATACCGTGACCGTCTTCTCCGCAGTTGTAGCAATGATACTCCCTGTTTTGTTGTCGTGCTCTTTTAGGGTCTTGATCTCTTTCTTGACTCCTCCCTTGTTGTATTAAGTGGACAAACAAATTCTGCAGTTGGTCAGTAATATGGGCCAACATATCTTGTTGGTCATCTCTTACCCCAAGAGCCGGTGGTGGTGGTGGAATGGTGGTTGTCGTAGTTGCTGGTCGACGCGATGTTCCTGATTCTGTTGACTCGGTTTCTTTGGCTTTCATTCGCAGCTTCTTGTCTTTAAGGCGAGCAATCTCAACGGCTAACTCGTACGTAGCCGGGAATCTACCTTTCACCTTCTCCTTGAGAAGCGGCCATAAGCCATGCGTGAACCGATATTTTTTTAGGAAATCGGGTGCAGCTTCCCCCCTAGCCAGTGACTCAACCCACTATTCCCACAAATCCACAAATTTGGACTCATAGGTGGCATATTCTAAAAGACCCTCCTGCTTCAAGTCTCTCAACTTGTCCCACAACTTTTCTGAAGTGGTACCTCCCCCAAAGTGCCTCTTAAAAGCGGTTTTTAAGAGTTCCCAGTCATCCTTGGTTGCTTGTTGAAGTGCATTGTACCATGATCTAACTTCTAGCTTCATGAGATGCTTAAAGATTCTAACCCGGGATTCATCCGTATCTTTGTTGCTCACTACACATGCTACTTCAAAGTCATCTAGGAAGTCTGTTACCAAATCCTCGCCCTTCTTTCCTTTAAATGTTGGAAATGCTACACTTGCCATGATTACTGAGAGAGAGCTAGAAAGACACACTGCTTAACTTGCAAAAGTTTTTTTCTTCTTTACAAGGAGGCTAGTATACCCTCTTATACTAGGACATAGATTAAAACTTCAAACGGTACATTGCCTTGTACCAAAGGTAAGACAAATGGTTGATCTAATGCCAGAACTTCCAAAAACCGCTCCCCACCCGGCATGGTGTCAATGACGTGCTGGTAGTGAGCCTTCAAATCCAGTATTACCTTGATTGAGCGTACACGTGTTGGTATGTGTGATCTGTCTTGAGGTAGGTTGTACTGATTCATGTGAAGCTTAGAGGTGCTTAGTCACTGTCCAAGCTTGTGGGAGAGGGTGGTGTTCTTTCCTGAAACAAACTCAGTAGATCCCTAGTTTCTCTAGTGAGAGTGTGAGCCAATGCTTCCGTTATCTCTGCTGCAGCATCAGGTGCGACTTGAAAACTGACTGTGATAATTACCTCGGTGACTTGAGTTACCCGATTCTCAAAGTAGAATAGTGTTCATTCTCTATTGTGTAGAGCTCCTTCCATTTTGTTGTTGTGGGTTGGTTGTAGGTTGCGGACATGGTTTCAACCTTCTCCTTCTTCTTCTTGGCACATGGCCTATGTATATCCACTGGGTTTGGCGTATTGGTTGACTCTCCCACTCCAAATCGATTACCGTTACGCCTGGCACTCGAGCTTCGATGGATATGCGGAGTTCGTCTAGTTGTGCTTGGAGCTCTTCTTCTTCTGTCGTCCAATTAGCAAATCCTGCTAGCCATTCATCCATTCACAATAGTTTAAGGGTTTCAGTCTTGTAAACTGAAGGGTTTCATGAAAAGATCCTCAGTGGGGGCACCAAATGACGGGAGCAAAGCGAACCCCGAACCCCGACGGCCTCTAAAACACCGGGGACCGAATGGCGCGCCTCGAGCCCGTCATGGTAAAGCAAACAGGGGGCACCACCTAGCTTCAGCGGCTAGGACGCAAACAACACACCACCATAACAAAGTTTTCATCCAAGAGAGATGGATGCTTGGGAGTAATGATGAAAATGAAACGGAATGAGATCAAGTGAGAGAGAGAGAGAGAGAGAGAGAGTGTGAGGGAGGGGGTATAGCGGCTTAGTACTTAGGCATCACAAAAGGATGGCGAATCCGCACACCCTTCACATATACACAAGCTCACTCCAAAACACAAGACTAGGTGGCGATTCCGCACACCTCACATGGGCAAAACATTGCAAGAAAACATACTCACAAAACCTCAAGCTTTATTTAGAGAATTAGGCAATGAAATGGGGAGCATAGGGTAGGGGAATGAGAAGGGAGAGAGTGGTAGAGCACATGGCGGATAGCTGGGAGTTGATGGCGAAGACTCGCACGAGGATTATGGCCATCATCCTTCATTTAGTTGCCCTTCATCTTCCATAGCCAAGGGTGTAGAGGTCATGCTCAAGACAAGCATGGTGATTGCGGTGATGGTGATGGTGTGGGTGTGTGTGTGTGCACTAGGCACACACAGTGCATAGGGTGTTCTTTGGTGATGTTGTGTCTTTGTGTGATGGTGACTTCTCTTTATATAGGGAAGGAGGGGGGGAAGAAATTCTAGAATTTAGAAATGAAGAAATCATTATCTACATAGGCCATGTGACTGTTGGCCCCACTTGTGTGACTGTGTGTATATGTTCCAGAACAGCAGTCTCATGAGAGAGAGACTAAGAGAGAGAGATGGGTTGATGAGAAAAAGTGAGAGGTGACATGGAGAATAAACTAATTACAAGAGGGGAGAGAGAGGAGTGTTTTCAGAGGTGAATCTGTGTGCAGATGTGTGTGAACACAAGAAAAATCAGGTAACCACCGGGTGTGGATGGGTCTGTGGGCACCTTTTTTAGTGAAACTGAGTGTGTGTGAGTGTGGGGGAGGTTATTTAGCTGCAAGACAAGAGACATGGCGCCCTTTAGAGAGAGGGGGGGGGTATTTGGGTCATGGGATATGATAGGAGAGGGAAAGGGGGGGTGGGGTATACTATTTTGGAAGATAGGGTAAGTTGCATGTGAGTTAGGGTGCATTATTGGTGAGTTAGAATGCATTATTGGTGAGAGGTGGGGTAGCTTGAGGGGAGAGAGAAAGGAGAAAGGACAAGGGGAAGAGAGAGAGGGTTGACCTTTTGAGTGGAGGAGAGGAAAAGGGACACACAGCGGGGCAACAGTGAAGAAAAAGGAGGCAAGGTGGGGATGGGCTGCCCCGCAGGCATGAGGTGGCCTATTTTACCTTTCTCATATATTTACATAATCATACTTTATTTTTTTCTTACTTTTTCCAATGTCTTTTATCACTCCCTCCCTAAGAGGGGGTTTTCATGGGGTGGAGACGAGAGAAGAGGGGCATGGGAGCTTGGCTTGTGAAAAGCCCCCATCAACATCACCGTTGCAATCGGAAAATCTCTTTTATAAACTACGTACCTAAACAAAGCAGTGACGCTTGCATCTGACCACCCGTACACTGATTGAAGATTAAAAAACGCCAAACAAGTAAGAAGTGTCGATATTTTGGCTCCTTCATAAATTGGTTGACGTTCCAACTTCCTTAACATGTCTTCAGGAGATAAGCGCACGGCTTCTGGTGCTGCTTAGTTAGCGTTCTCCTCGCTTCTCTAGAAGAAGGCATCCAGAATCTCCTCCATGCTGTTGTCTTCTGTCTGTAAGTCCTTTTCTGCTTCCATCCTTGGCTCTATATTGGTCGGACCTTCACGCATAATCCTTTCTCTCTCTCTCTCTCTCTCTCTCTCTCTCTCTCTCAGATGTAGGTGCTATGTCGTGAAAATCAATGCCCGTTCCGTAGGAGTCGTATCGTAGATTCTGTACGGTTTCTTTAGAAAACTCTCCGTACTTGTGCACATGCTCATTACATATCCTACGCTTGCGCAGGATTTGATACTTGCAGAGCGTGCACGAGCATGCAATCTTTTCCTCCATGTTAGTTGATCACGTTGCCATCTACAATGATTATGAATGTTGTTTTAATATATATACTCCTCACAATGTAAACTACCTCGCATTCTCTAGTCTTGCCCAATCTCCGTACACCTCGGTCGAGAGGTGTACGGAGATCAGGACCATCGGGTCAAAATCTCGTCTTTATTGGTCAAATCCTATATGGGTCGACACATACGTGCACTCCCAGGTGTACATGGAAATGTATGTAGCGGGCAAAACCCCTTTGCCTCTACACGCTCTTGACATTGCTTTAAGATTACTTAATGAACTAAGGATGGTTTTGGTAGGCATAGAAGCCATTTTCGAAGTCCGTTTACGTTTTTCCGTAGAAAAACGCAACCGGATTTGACCTACCACTTATGTATTTGACGTTTCTTTTGTCCGTTTGACCTACGGCTTGCCATACACGCTCTTGAAATTGCCTTAAGACTACCTAATGGACTACGGATGGTTTTGGTATAAAAGCCATTTCCGAAGTCCGTTTGCATTTTTCCATAGAAAACCGCAACTGGATTTGACCTACGGCTTGTGTATTTGGTGTTTCTTCGATTCGTTTGATCTACGGCTTGCCATACGCGCTCTTGACATTGCCTAAAGACTACCTAATCGTCTATGGATGGTTTCAGTAGGCATATAGAAGCCATTTTCAAAGTCCGTTTGCGTTTTTCCGTAGAAAAACGCAACCTGATTTGACCTACGGCTTGTGTATTTGGCGTTAATTCAAACCCATTGACCTACGGCTTGACATACATGCTCTTGATATTTCTTTAAGACTACGTAATGAACTACGGATGGTTTCGGTAGGCATAGAAGCCATTTCCAAAGTCCGTTTACGTTTTTTCGTAGAAAAACGCAACAGGATTTGACCTACGGCTTGTGTATTTGGCGTTTCTTCTATCCGTTTGATCTACGGCTTTCCATACGCGCTCTTGACATTGCCTAAAGACTACCTAATTGTCTACGGATGGTTTCAGTAGGCATAGAAGCCATTTTCAAAGTTCGTTTGCGTTTTTTCGTAGAAAAACGCAACCGGATTTGACCTACCGCTTATGTATTTGACGTTAATTCAAAACCATTGACCTATGAATTAACATACATGCTCTTGAAATTGCTTTAAGACTACGTAATCAACTACGGATGGTTTCGGTAGGCATAGAAGCCATTTCCGAAGTCCGTTTGCGTTTTTCCGTAAAAAAACGCAACCGGATTTGACCTACTGCTTGTGTATTTGGCGTTTCTTCTATCCGTTTGACCTACAACTCGCCATACGTGCTCTTGACATTGCCTAAAGACTAACTAATCATTTATGGATGGTTTCAGTAGGCATAGAAGCCATTTCCGAAGTCCGTTTGCGTTTTTTCGTAGAGAAACGCAACCGGATTTGACCTACAGCTTGTGTATTTGACGTTTCTTCTATCTGTTTGACCTACGGCTTGCCATACATGGTCTTAACATTTCCTTAAGACTACTTAATGGACTACGGATGGTTTCGATAGGTGTAGAATCAGTTTTTGAAGTCCGTCTGCGTTTTTCTGTAGAAAAACGCAATCGGATTTGACCTACGGCTTGTGTATTGGGCGTTTCTTCTATCCGTTTGACCTACGGCTTACCATACGTGCTCGACATTGCCTAAAGACTACCTAATGGACTACGGATGGTTTAGGTAGACATAGAATCAGTTTCCCAAGACCGTCTGCATTTTTTCGTAGAAAAACGCAACCGGATTTGACCTACGGCTTGTGTATTTGACGTTTCTTCTGTCCATTTGACCTATGGCTTGCCATACATGCTCTTGACATTGCCTTAAGACTACCTAATGGACTACGGGTGGTTTCGGTAGGCATAGAAGCCATTTCCAAAGTCCGTTTGCATTTTTTCATAGAAAAACGCAACCAGATTTGACCTACGGTGTAGAAGCCGTTTATAAAGTCCGTTTGCGTTTTTTCGTAAAGAAACCCAATCGGACTTCAAAAATGGCTTGTATTTTGGGCGTTTCTTCTATCCGTTTGACCTACGGCTTGTTATATGCCCCCGTCCAACCTTTTTTGAGGAGGAAGCTTGTCTCTAAGAGCAACAACGGCGCTGTTGTTGCTCCCTAGAGGACTTTCATGTGTAAAGGTGAGAGTTGAGCTTCGAATGTATTTTGAGCTGGTCAAATGAAGTCATAGGCTGCATCAGACGATCCAGGTCACTTTGGCTCGACATGCACAACGTCCGGTCAGACTACTGACCATGGAGGAGATTGATGAGGTCTGCCAGCGATACTGGATCTCGTATGATCTACCTATCCCAGCTAGCTGTTTTAGCAGCTTAGTCCACACCTAGCAATTTAGGATTCCATAATATTTTATTTTGTCATTTTGTTATCTTGTTATTCTAACTTTGTATCAGTCTACCACATTGTAACTTTCTGGTCTCAAAGGTAACTTTGGCCTTTTAAAGAGTTAATATAACATTTCATTTCATTTCTTTCTTTAATTTTAATTTTTTACACAAACCATAACTCTCTCTTTCTCTCTCTCTCTCTCTCTCTCTCTCTCTCTCTCTAGTTTTAATTTCCTACGCATATTTTTCTCTCTCTATCTCTCTCTTTAATTTCCTACACGCACACACACTTCTCTCTTTCTCTCTCTCTCTCTTTAATTTCCTACACGCACACACACTTCTCTCTTTCTCTCTCTCTCTCTCTCTCTCTCTCTCTCTCTCTCTCTCTCTCTCTGTCATAATAATCAATATCTAATTCTCCTAAATGATTTTCTCATATTAAACTGATCATTTAATGTGGGGAAGGCCAGGGGAGAAAAAGATAGAATATTGGTTAAGCTAGCAGACCGGCCACAGTAGGGATCCAAAGGAGGGCAAATAGGGATCCAAAGGGGGGGCCATCTGCAAAAGATCCATGTGCAACAATGGGCTAAAAAGACCCTAAGGTTCAGCCCATTAAGACTTCCAAAATGCTAAGGTTCCAAAATTCAAAGGTTGTGTCCAAAGGTCAACTCTAGGGAAAATTGGATGCTTTGTGTGTGCCCTAAAAGTCTTTGCACATCCCTACATGGGAGGGGGCGAGCCCTAAAGGTAGGGGATGAGAGAGAAAGCCACACACACACACACACACACAGGCTCCCTTTACACAAAGGGAATGAGGGACACATGTCAGCTCCCTAGGCAAGATGCCCACAAGGTGTGCCCAATTTCTATTGGATGACCCTTGAAGTGGACCAATGAGAATTAAGCTAGAGTAAATCTAGTTTAATTAATTTAAAAACATTTAATAAAAAAAACCAATGAGAATTAAGTCTCATAGAAGACTATTGGGCAGTCTCCCAAGGGGTCCAATGAGCATTCAGGAGCCCCATGGCTTGCCTGATTCCTATTGGACAGGAGGCAAAGGGGTCCAATGAGAGTTTAGTTTAATTATTTAATTACCTAAAGCTCTCACAAAAGGGGAAAGGGGGACACATGTCAGAAGGCTATCACTTATGCTGCTTAATTGTAATTGGCTTGACTTGGGGAGCGCCAATGAGGCTGCAGCAAGAGCAATTAGCAAGAGGGCTCGCCCAAGAGAGAGAGGGGCTGATTTTTGCAAAGCATTATCACACACACACTCACACAAGCTTATGTGTTAATAAAGAGAAGCCTATCTCTTCCCAAGCTTTAATGGAGAACTCATCACCTACTCCAAGCTTGTGAGATAGAAGCCTATATCAACTCTCTCTTGGCATGTGGATGCAAATCCAACCAAGAGCCAAGCTTCAATGCATGCTCATCTCCTCTACCAAGCTAGTTACTAAGCTAAGCTATGCTACATATGAGTGATTATGTGAGGAGATGTACATCTTTCTCGTAAGATACTCCTTCTTCCTCTCAATCTACTCTCATACCCTGCTATCTCTCACCATCTTCGAAGGTGTGTGAGGTCTTGGGTCTGAGAACGGGGATAATTCAAGTTGTGTTTGTTAAGTGTTTTTCTTAGTGCATGAAGTTTCCATCTTCATTGCACTAGCTAGTCTTGAAGGAACACAAAAAATTGTATTGTACAATGTCTCTCTTGATGGAAGAAACCATAATACAAAGCCTTTTGGAGGGGGGACCGGCTCCATGAAAATCCGGTCCTCAACTGTTGTCAATAGCTTAATTTCTCTCTCTTTTGAAAGTATTGTCGATGCTATCTAACTAGGTGTTCTGCTTTTTGTTGCTCTCTCCACCCAAGCACTCTTGTAATTCTCATTAGGAATCTATTCTAATGAAATGCCCACTATGTTCATGCTAATTTCCGCTACACATAAGTTATTAGGCCATTAAATGTTACATTGGTATCAGAGCTCAAGGTTTCTCTTTTCTTGCTCAAGAAGGGAGGTCCTCAAGCTAGCTACAAATGGTTGGTATTATTAATTGCCTGTGAGTAAGTAGAATAGGGATTTTTTAGCCTTGTAGTGCGCCTGTCTTCGTGCAGTTAACGGGGCATCACCGTCGAGAGCTATGGTCTTAATAGTGGAGTTTTACGGGGCTTGCCTACGGCTTAACCACTATTGAGCTATTAGAAGCTTGACAGGAGCCGGTGCTGTTTTGGTGTCGAAAGACCCTCTCTTCTATTCCTTGCAATTAATGGTATTCGAGCCACGGGTACAGTAGCTTGAGTGCTTTTTCTAAAGGGGTAAAGAGGAGTAGCAACTAGGGCTTGAAGTGCCAAAGTACACCTAAAAAGTTTACACCTAAAAGTTGTTAGAATGGCTGACAATAGTAAAGAGAGTGAAATTAATGTTGATAACTTTGATTTTGCTCATGAGCAAGCTACTAATGATGCTTCAATGCTTGTTAATTATCTTGTTTCTAGGCTTCAACAAGCCATGGGCAATCCATCTCTCCAAAGTGAAGTGCAACGACAGCTCCGTGCTCATGGGATTCTCCAAGCTCATCACCATGACGAGAGAACACCTAGGAAGCCTCCTTGTGAGACTACCAAAAGAGGTATCTCTCCGATTCGGGAAGAAGAAGAGAATCCATATGAAGGGCGCAAGAATTTACTTCTTGATGATGCATCTCCTTCCCAAAGGAGAACTCAAGAGCCTCCACCGAAGGAACGAGAAATAAGCGAGTCTCCCGCCACCTCGGCGGAGATGGATCCACGAAGACGGCGGGCTAAATGCTCTCCATCACCACCAAAGTGGAGAAGACCATCACACTCTTCTCCACGCCATAATTCAAAGAGGGATGATAAAAATCAAGAGAAGAAAAAGGCGAGAAAGAGGACACCCTCTTCTCCATCTTCTTCATCCTCTTCCTCTTATGAAAGCTATGGTGAAGACGACAAAGATCAAGAGAAGAAAAAGGCGAGAAAGAGGTCACCCTCTTCTCCACCTTCTTCAAATTCTTCACCTTCTGAATAAAGTGATGGTGCAACCTTTGAACCATCAAAAAGAAGAGGCCATAGGAAATCCTATGCCCCATGGAAGAGGTCGTCCAAGTTGAAGAAATTCAAAGAGGGAGGGAAGAGCATCTCTTTCCTTACCTATGATGGTACCTTTGGTGCTACGAACAAAGTCTTGGCCTTTATCCAACAATTCGATGCGGCGTTTGGAGATGAGGGCTTCACGGAGTCCTCTAAGCTACGCCATGTAGCTATGCACTTTCAAAAGTCCGCCAGACAATGGTGGTCTAGCCTACGAGTCAACGGTGAAGCTCCACGAACATGGAAAGCTTTAAGAGCTTCCATTATGAAGCAGTTTTTGGCCACCGATGCCAAAGACAAAGTACTCACCGAATGGCAAAGCTTAAAGCTCTCTCCCAATGAATCTATCCACAAATATGTAGACAAGTTTTGGGACCTACAACTCAAAGCCACTGTCTTCAAAAAGTTGGATTTTGGAGAGCAAAAGCAACAATTTTGTGCGGGCTTAACTGAAGAAATGGCGGAGTATGTCAACTCCCAAAGACCACGTACCATATCGGCAGTAATACACCACACTATGGTTGCCTCTCAAATCAATTTCCAAACGGGGGCAAAAAGGAATAATAAGCCCCCGGAAAACAAGGGTTCCAATGAGCCTAAAGGGAAGGACAATGTCCAAAAGTCTCCTAAGGGCAACTCCGACAAAGCTAAAGAGAAGGGAGTTTACAAAGGTAAGAATAAACTCTCTCCTGAAGAGCTTGAGCGTTATCGTAAGGATAACCGGTGTTTCAAGTGCGGTGAACAAGGGCATGCGTACCGTGCTTGTCCCCAAAAGAACAACCGCCAAGATCCTCCTAGATCTTCCTTGGTTGAAATCCAAGAGGAGGAGACTCACCAAACTCACCACAAAGGATCTCCTCTATGCCATGCTTGGGGAAAGGTAAGAGAACATGATGCTTTTATTCTCTTTGACCCTGGTTCTACTCACAATTTTATATCTATAGAGCTGGCCACCAAGCTAGGAATACAATCCTACGAGATGGGAGATGTCCTACCCGCAGACAGTGCCTTCAAGGGGCAAGAAGCTTCAGTCACTCCCTTAATCGGGAAATTGAGGCTTCATGTCCAAGGCTATGTGGACAAAGAGGACTTCTTTATCTCTCCTCTCAAGCATGAGGATGTAATCCTAGGGGCACCATGGTTTGACCACTTGGCTGCCGATGTTAAATTTCCTGAAAGGAGAATCTCCTTTAAGTTCAGGGAAAAAGACATGTTTATAGATGCTAAGTGTTAAGGCGGTTACGCCGCTAGCGGAAGCTAAATAGCGAGAACTCAACCAACAACAGAATTTGTCAGACGAGGACGGAGCTTGACCCGCAGGCGCATGGAAACAACTAGGTGGGTGTCAAATCACCTACTCGACCTTCTAATGACAATTACTACTAAGGAAATCAAATCTAAGTTCTAAAATACGCAAGTGACTGAAATCCGTACTACGAACGAATGCTATACGAAACAGGATCTAGAATCATCGAATCGATCTCAAACTCAAGGGGAAGTCTATACACTAGGTAAGAACAACACCCTAAAGACTTGAATTGCAAAATCAACCTATAACCACTCCGTGCGGTAAACGCGTATGAAGACAAGCCGAAAAATACAGGTGACCGAAACTTGACCCCGATGGTACTAATGTGTAGCTCTGCTCATTGTGGCTCTATAGATATGCTGCACACTCTATTCCGACACACGAGTTGGAAGAAAACTCACACCGAAGCTCGTAGGAACTTACCACACATAGAAGCCGATAGCGCGCACTCTTGGTATCTGTGCGTAGCTCTCACCGTTGCTAACACAATGGCGGTGTCGCTTCTCCAATGGCGGCTTCGTAGCTCGCGTAGCAAGAAGATAAGACTCTCTCTCACTCTCTCTCTCTCTCAGACACAGTCACGGCGCTCAAAAACTCCCTTTGATTAAATTGAATCCTCCTTAGGTTACAAAACTTTGGCTTATATACCTCAGCCTTGGAGGTGAGAACATATCTAATTATTTACATCAGCAGGTGAAATTACGTCGGGATTACAAGCTGGAAACTCAATTGAGTCCCGTTACTTAATGAATGGCTCAAATCAAAATTAATGTCGGAAAGACATTTATTACAATCAATGGTTACAAAACGATGGGTGTGAGCAAAAATGTGGTTGTGATCCTCTGCTGGCTCAACACTCCCCCCCTCCGTGTTCATGTCGTCCCTGACATGACTTTTAGGCTGGGTCAATAGAGTCCTGTCGTCTTGAGCATCTGCAAATGTGATTCGTAGTGTAGGTTGCCGATGGTCAAGGTTGGGCCGAATATTTTGCTTTCGTGAGCGAAAAAGCCGGTGTAGAAAGCTTCTTCGAATGTTTGCATGTGGAAGCTAGGCAAAAACATAATTCTTTGGTATAAGAGATGTAACACCTTTGGTGATGGCTGCAATGAAAGATCATACATCATATCCGTCACTGTGTCGGCCGTCGATAGTAGACTCGAGGTCGTGGCTTTATCTGGTGCGAACACTTCAATGCATGCTAAGAGAGTCCTGCAGATTTTCTTTAGCATCTGACACGAAAGGTCAGGAGAGCCAGTAAAGAGTTTGATGGTGCCCGTTAGGGTTTTCACCATGTAGGCTTTACCTATTCTCTCTCCTGCCTTTGGTCCTGGCATCCTTGGGTAATTAAGCCAATTTGGCTTCTTTTCTGCAATCCTGCCATGCTCTTTCCAGCTTCTGACTCTTGGCACCGGGCAGAAGGTTGCATCCTCCCGAATCTCTTTTGGAGCCTCTACCAAGTAGATGAGGTAGGCTGGGTATTTGTTCAGCCAACCTTTCCTCCATCTAGGTTGAGAATCTACAATCTTCTTTGATTGTTCATCCTTTGTGATGTCGCCTTCATAAAGAGCGACATACTGCTCCTCCTCTATTCTCTTTTTCGTCTTTATCACTTCAAATTTCATCAGAGGGAAAGGCAGGTTGGGTTGCATCCACTCTTCGTGGAGCACTTTTGTGTCTAAACCTTGAATTCTAATGGAGATGAGGAGTCTCCTTTCCCATTCCATTTCCGCCTTGGCACTTTCCTCTGTTGACTTTTCTATTTGGTCCTGGAGCCTTTGTTCTTCTTCTTTAGAGATTCCTGAAGTCGAGGCCACTTCTTGAACTGGGGCTAGATCTTCAATTGTGGTTGCCTCTCCAGTTTCTGGTAGCTCTATGGCTGCTCCCCCTGCTTCTTCTTGTGGTGGCTCTGTTTCTCTTCTTTGTTGCTCTTGGAGGTCTTGGAGCTGTTTGCGGAGGGCCTCATTTTCTGTCCTTAGTGTTTGGTTTTCTGATGTGAGCCTCTCCTTTGCAGCCAATGATCCCTCCGCCATGTGCAATCTTTGCACTTGCTCTAACCTCAGCTCTCTTTGCAGACTTCTATCCTGATCTTCTAGAGCTGGTGAGAGGGCTCCCTCTTGTTCTGTTCCTGCTTTGCTAACTCTAGGGGTGGTCCTGAGTCTCATGATTGTCCTTTCTTGAAGTTCGACTCTTTCCCTTAGCTCAATGAACTCATCCTTGGCTGCCTCCAGCTCATCTTCTATTCGCTCCTTTGCTTCCTGTGAACTTGTTACCTCTCTTGAAGCTTCGGCTAGTTGGAGTATCAAGCCGTCTCTCTCGTTTTCTGCGTCGTAGAGTGATGCCTTATGACTTTCAGATTCAGTCATAACATTCTCTAACTTCTTCTGCAACTCTGCTACTTTTGTTTTGCTGTCTCAAGTGCTACTTCCTTTGCTCTGGATCTTTCTTTAATCTTGCTGAGCAGTTCATGCACCATGTGCATGTCTTTTTCATCTTCATCTGTCAACTTGACAGCTCTTTCTGCCACCACCTCCAATGGCTTCGGCTAGTCCATTTTCTCTTTACTCTCCATTGTACCCTTTGTCTTTTCCTTCGTCCCTTTCCGATCATCTTGTTTTCGTAGGGATATCCCATAAACTGCCTCCAGGGCCTCTTCTTCACTGTATCCGATCGCTACCAGATCCTCATAATCATCTTTCTTTTGCTGAACTGGATCTATCTCCGTTTCCTTGGTCCCGGCCTCCGGCTTTTCCATAATTTCTGTTTCTATTTCTATTGTGGTTTCCTCCAAAATAATTTCCATCTTCTTCGGGCTTGGTACAACAGTAAAAGAGGGCTGATTGTCTTCAGTCATCTTGGCTTTCCCTTTGTTTGCTTGCCCGTCTTTCTCTTGAGGTTCAGTAGACTCATCTACTTTTTTCTTCCCCTTGTCGTCCTTTTGCAGCTCAGCTTTTAAAAGCTGTACTTCCTCTTCAGTATAAGGCTCGACAGGTTGCTGCTCCAGTATGGCCTCCGACTCCTCATAAGCTCTAATATATTGATCATATTGATCAACATGTGGCCTGGCTGAGCTGGTTCCGACTTTACTGGGGTCTGGCACCCACATTTCTTCGAAGTCCCCCTTTAGAGCTCTTTCCGCTCTAAACTGCTCCACCAGCCTTTCCATTCTTGCGGCTTTTTGACTTTTGGTTTGCTTGGGATCAGCCTTCTTCTTCACTTTCTTCTTGAGCGGCTCGTCCACGGCCTCCTCAGGTTCTGAAACTATTTCTAGTTTTCGGCGTGCTCTTGTGGACGCCCTCTTGGATACTTCTTGCTGTTCTTCCTCCTCATCGGCTTCTCTAAGCCACTCATTCTGGGAGGGAATCTGGGGCCCTTGATCCCTAGCTCCAATAGCTTCATAAGCTATTCTTGTTAGGATTTCTCCTCCTCCTATGTACTTTGGCTTCTGGTTGTGCATGGAGATTACTTGCTCATGGATGTATTGAGCATAGTTCACCTCTTTTGGCATGTTGCTCTTCAGTGCCCATGTGATGGTTGTCGCAATGGCATGGGGTGGTGTAGTATACTTCTGCGGTCTCTTACTGCACACATGGAAAAACTGGTTGTATAATCGGCAAAGGGTTGCCGCTCGTTGATCTGCCATATCTCCGTAGGTTGTATTTTGTTTCTTTGATCCATAGACCTCTATGGCCTCCCTTCTTTCTCTGACAGAACTCCCTTTGTTGTGCAGCTTCTGTGCATCTGCAATGAGCTGTGGAGTGATCTGTACTTCAACTGTTTCTCCATCCATGGCTGTCAACGTGGCTTTCCCATCCTTCTGAATGGATGTTGCCAACTCATACACTCTTCTTGTGTCTACACCTGATGGTCTCGAGGTGAAGAACCTATGTAAGTCAGCCTTTTCCAGGTATCTGCTGATGTTCTCTGATCTGCTATAGTCCACTAATTCTCGTGGGATCATAGGTACATCGACCGATTGCCCTTGAGGATCTCTGAAAGTCCCCTGGTAGATCTTTATTCCCTCTTTTTCTAGTACTGCTTCCTCCACCCAAGTCTTGGTTGGCTTGAGGGTTTCTGTTGGAATATCAAAAGGTTCTGCTTCTGTAAGAGCGTCCTTGATGGTTGGTCTTTTTCTCTTAGTTGCCGATGACTTAGCGGAATCCATGGATCCTGTAACTCCAATTACAGAAGTTAGCGTCTTTTTTAGTACTGAAAGCCGAAATGAAGCTTTTAACTATTCAAATGACTTGAAAATTGAAACATGAGCTATTCAGGGCCTAAGGATGCAATGTAGGTGAAAAAATATGCAAACTGGGCTCAAAATCATGCTGGAGACATCATACGCGTATGATGTCTTTTGTGTCAAAATGACTTCATATTGGTTGTGCTTGTAGCTGATAGCGTATACATGAGTATCATATGCTTGGATTTGAGTTTGGATACCATTTGGTCAAGTTTTGGCCCGTTTAGTCCAGTTCAGGCTCTTGGAAAAATTTTGAAAGGGAAATGGATTTTATGATCCAAATTGGGTAAAACTTGGTGGATTACTTTCAAATGGCATGTAGAACACTTCTGTTTGGTGGGTGAAGCCCTGAGGTGCCAAAATCACATAGTGAGACATCATACGCGTATGATGTCTTTTAGTGCATTTTTGGACCAATTTTCTCTATAAGCTTGGTTTTGGCTTTAGATAGGCTTATTCAGTGGATTTATCAAGTTTGGATAGAATTTGGACTAAAAATGGCTCTGGAGACATCATACGCGTATGATGTCTTTTTCATCATTTTTTCATGGGATTGGTTCTGTGGACTCTCCATGTGCTAGTGAAGGACTGTTTATACTCAAATCTTGGTTTGGACTTGAATATGTTGGATTTGGGACAAAAATAGGCTTTGTATGAAGGATTTTCTCTTAATTGGGCTAATGGGGTGATCCACTTGACCAAATGGTTCCAAACTTCATATGTAGCATGTATTAGATATATATAATGGATGTATGATGACAAATGAGCATTTTTGGCTCTGTAAGTGCAAATAGACATTATACGCGTATGATGTCTTTTGTGTCAAAATGGTGCTTTTTGGTTCCAGATAGCTTGTAGATGTGTTAATCAACAATCCTACAAAGTTTCAATGAGTTTGGAGTTATTTTGACAAAATTAGGACCAAAAATCAATTTTATGGCCTACTTTGCGTCTTTTTGGTTTTCCTTGAGTTTTCTAACTCCAATTCTCATGATACTTGGTTCATAGGATGCGATTAACATGTGGAATGAGGCTATGCACTCAAATGTTGAAATGAATGTGAAAATCATGCTGTGAGACATCATACGCGTATGATGTCTTTTCTTGAAATGTTGGTCTTTTTTGTGCAAAGAATGCTTTGTGCTAGTGCGCTAAGCCCTGCTAACTAGTTTTCAACGTAAAAAGTCATCAGTTTAGCTAAAAAGCCCCCTTATAGGCATTTCAGTCTCCGAAGTCGTCTTTTTGCCTTGGAGTTGAATTTCTTCAACTTTTCTTCTCGAGAGTTGCATTTCCAGCTCATTGGATATGTTGTGAAGCCACCTATTCGGTTGAACTTGACTTTGGCTCCCCGTTCTCCATCTTTCTCCATTTGGTTGCCCGAAAGCGTCTTTTTCACCATCGGTAAGTGAATCAGCTTTCTTTTGGGTTTTGCTTGCAAACATAAGTCATCCATGTATATTTTAAGCTGCTTGTGAAGTTTCATGTCATTTGGTCTTCAATTTTAGCCGTTATGCCAAAATGACGCTTTGTGTGTCCGCAGCCGAATCGGTTGTTCCGACCTACTTTTGGTGGTCCAAACCTGGAGATACTCCATGGTTGCATTGCCCTCGATGTTGTTAAGCTTCCTGAGAAGTTTTGTGTCGTTTCGACAACTTTTTTTCTGTTTGCCTCTTGCAGGCTCTGTTGACCTAGGGTTTTTCAAGTCATTCTTTCTCGAGCTTTGAGTGTTAGAAACCCATCTTCTATGTTAGGGTAACCCACCTCTAAGTTCTTGCAAGGTTTGGTTAGGCGGTTGTGCCCCTACCTAGCGTTCCTCCCCATTCCCCGTCTGCTCTTGTTAACAATAAGCATCAAAAGATTATGGCAACGAGTCTACCTCTCATGTCTGGTGTCCTCTGAGCTCTCGTAGCAGTCGTAGAAGGCGGTAGAAGGTCGGATGCTCCTGTGTGCTCTTTGCTCTCTCCAAGAAGGTAATAGTGGAAATGAGCTTGATAGTGAAGTGAAAAATACTTAACTTCGGGCTTCCCGGATCACTTGTTACCAAATTTGACATGTGCTCCTATCTCGTCGTGACATGCACTTTAGGATTTGAAATTCCTCAATTTGGACTCCGTTTGACCTGTTTCTGAGAAATCTGTCCACTTTGCCAACATTCTGTCATTTCGGGCTTTCCGCAACTTTTTCAGAATTGTACCCAATTTTTATCCTGGGTTGCCCTTGTCATGAGGATCATCACCGTCTATTCTTTTCTTTTTTCCGATCTCATTTCACCTGCTTTTTTATTTTTCTTTTACTTTTATTAAGAAAATCATAAAAAATAAAGGAAAATAGCAAATTGAAGCAAAAAAATTCCAAACATACATGATAAATAGCTGGTAACCCTGTGTATATGAATATACACTTCTTTGTGATTTCTGGACTTGGATTACCACTTTTTTCCACTTTTTAGCTCCAAAAACACTCTCATTTAGTGATATTTACACATCTAGAGACCCAAATTCATCATTTGATCTCTTCTTGTTGCAAAACAAGGTATATAAGGGCATAAATATTATCAATATCCGCAATCAAACATAAAAAATTGCAAAATCATGTAAGACACTGCCCTTGTAATATAATTTTTGTTTTTCTTTGTTTTTTCCGCTTGAAGCTGCTTTGTAGCTCCTATATACCTCCCCCCCTCCTAGTCTGAGTCCTCCCGGACGACTATGAAGTGTCTGTGGGTGAAGCATTGTAGTTGTTTTGGTCATAAGTTCCCAATGCAATTGTAGAGCGACGATACAACATTCTTTCCAATAAAGCTGCTCTTTGTTTGATTGAAGGATTGGTGGTCGGGTTTTGGGTTGGTTTTGGCACTTCGGTAGTAGAATCAGTAGATGGATTCTTCGTTACCTTGTTGTTTTTTTACAATCCAAATCTGCTTCCGCTTTGCTTGTGCTTGCCACAAACTCTTTGCGACCCAAACCTGCTTTGTTCTGTGTGTTGATTCCTCGCCTTGAAATACCTAGGAGTTTCCGTTGATTGTATTGAAGGGAGTTCCTGTTTACAAATCTTTGGGATCCAAATTTGCTTGCTGTAGCTTTGTGCCGTCATGAACTTCTTTGGAATCCAGATCTGTTTCACTGTCCTTGATTGTCGGGGATCACTCTGTTGTCTGGTATTGAAGACTCTATTTGTGTTTTCTGGCATTTTTTTGGTCTCCATACCAACGTTGACTCCGTTTTATCCCAAGGTTGAGCTGTTATATTATTGCTTGTCTTCCTTATGCACTGTTGAGAATTCCTCTTCGAAGAGTAATCCGGTTGTATAGAAACTTTTGGTTGCCATTGCTTCTTCTTTTTCTCTGTTTGTTGTTTGCCCTTGTCCGTGGATTCTTCCTTTGGAGTTGGCTCTGCTCCTTTGGTGAACTTAATTGATTGACTTTCACCTTCGTATTTGATAAGCACTGATTTAGAACTCCAGTCAATCATTGCATTGTATTGCTTCTGCCATGGTTGTCCTAGCAATAATGGATGTTGTGTAGCTTGGTCTTCAACCACGTAAAACATATGAGGATACACATATTGGTTAATCTGTATATGTAAAACTGTGCATCCGACAGTTTTGATTGAATTCTCAGAATAACTCTTTAACTTTGCTTGGCAGTTTGTAGTTTAGTGTCGTTTGTCAATTGTCTATACAAACTGAGTGAAAGTAGGTTAGCTTGAGCTCCTGAATCCAATAGTGCTCTGGCTTTGATTTGGTTGGTCCCTACTTTGCATTCAATGATGGGTTCTTCTTTGTCATTCCCCATTTCTGTTATACTGACTGCGTTTATTCGTATTGCTCCTTCATTGCGCTGTTTCTGACGCAGTAGTCTTCTTTTCTCCATTCTTTCCTTCGCCTCAGCTTGCGCTTCCTCTACAATATTTTTCTTTTTTTGGACACGCAGCTTCTCTTGATGTATTTTGAGAAGCATGTCTTGGGTTAGCGGCAAAAGATACTTTTTCACTCTGCATCCACTAATCCAATTGGGCATTTCTTCTCCGTCCAATGTAGCAAGCTTGACGGCTCCACTTGGTGATAGATCTTTAATCACCAGAGGTCCCATCCCTCGCTTTTTAAGCTTTTTAGCATGCTGTTTCAGAGTGTAAACTAGGACATAGTCCCCAACTTTAAATTCTTTAGTCCGTACATGCTTATCAAAAAATTCCTTTTGTCGCCTTTTTTGAGCGTAGATGGAAGCTACTGCTTTTAGGCGAAGCTCATCTAGCTTTTCCAGGTCATCTATTCTATCAGAGAGCTCGTGCCCTGTCCACTCTAGATCCTTAGCCACCCTTAAGGTTGAAATCAAGAATTCTATTGGCAAGATAGCATTTAGCCCAAAAACCATGTTATATGGGGTCGTTCCTATGGATGTTTTATACGCCACCCTATATGCCCATAATGTTGAATGTAACTTTTGGTCCCAGTCAGTTCTCGACTCAGATACAATCTTCGTGAGGACCGTATTTTGTTTGTTGCTTCAGCTTGTCCGTTTGCTTGTGGATGATACGGGGCTGATTTCCTATGGATTACCATGAATTCATCTAGAAGGATCTCTATCACTTCATTTATGAAATGTGTGCCTCGATCACTCACAATTTCTATTGGCAGTCCATATCGTACAAAGACGTATTCATACAGAAATTGTGTCGTGGTCCTGGCATCTGCTTTTTGAGTTGCCTTTGCTTCGACCCACTTTGTTAGATAGTCTGTAGCCACAATGATGTATTGTGTATGAGTCTTATATGCAGGAGGTGAAATGGGTCCGACATAATCAATCCCCCATTTTGCAAAAGCTCTTGCCCCCATCATTGGTCTAAGCGGCATATCATCTCTTTTAAGTGGTACTTTGGTCCGCTGACAGTCATCACACCGGTTAACGTATTCCTCAGCGTCCATATGTAATGTTGGCCACCATATTCCTGCGGCTAAGACAAGTTTTGCAGTCTTATCACCTGAGAAATGGCCTCCACCTACTCCTACATGAGCTTGCTCTAGGATTATCACATACTCAGACTCTGATGCGCAAATCCTAAGCTGGTTGTCTTTACCTCTCTTATAGAGTTGATCTCCTATTAAAGCTTAATCTCTAGCTTCTGTCTCTACAGATTTCTGACGAGCTTTTGACGTTCCCTCTGGGAAAGTTCTATTTGTGAGATATTCAACAATATACTGACTCCATTTTGGAGCGATCATTATCTGATATAATGTTGAATACTCGGCTGGCGGTTTTGATGAACATCCAATACATACTGTGACATATTCATGTACGCTTTCTTTCATTCCTGGCCAATAGACTCCCAATTGTAACAAATTCCTATATGTGTTCCTTCTTGAACAATGAAATGCACATTCCTGAACATGTGCTTCGCACAGATATATATTATATTCCTCAGGATTGATGCATAGTCGTAAAACATGATCATTTCCCAATTGATACAACCTTCCTGCAACCAATTGAAGATTCTTGGATTGCTGAATAGCAATATGTTTCAGGTTGTATTCTCTTCTATCGAAGTCTCCTCCATAGGTTAATAGGTTAACGACATTTTGAGACCACCTCGGTATCATTTCTATGTTGAACAAGTACGCGTCTGGCATGTCGTCATCTACTCCTATAGGGTCTTCTCCATTCGTCAATCGCGAAAGATGATCAGCTCTAAGATGTGTTTTTCCTTTCTTTACTACTACCGTGAAGTCGAATTCCAGTAAGATAATGAACCATCTCACTATTCTCCCGGTATTGCATGGTTTATTCACTAGGTAGAGCAAGGCTTGGTGATCCGTAAAAAACACAAACTTGTTGGCTAGAAGATAATGCCGAAATTTCTTCACAGCATATATCATTCCTAATCCCTCTCGCTCTGTTGTGGTGTAATTCTTCTCTGCATGGTTGAGCTGTCGACTGGCGTAACAGATAGGAAAATCCATGTTTCCTTCTTCTGGCTGAGCCAGAATGCATCCTATTGCATATGCAGAAGCATCTATGTGCACATGGAATATCTTCTCCCAATCTGGTGATTTCAAGACTGGAGCAGTAATGAGTGCCTCTTTCAATTTCTTGAACGATTCCTCACACTCCTCTGTCCATTCAAAGTTCACTATTAGCCTGTAAAGTGGTTGGCCTATTATAGCGTACATGTAAATGAATCGTCTATAATATCCACAATGTCCCATAAAGCTCTGTACTTGTTTCGCATTGGTTGGTCTAGGCATATCCACTATAACTTTTATCTTCTCTAAATCCGTGGATATTCCGTTTTGTGAGACAATATGTCCCAGAATTCTGCCCTGTCGGACCATAAACACACATTTCTCAGGATTGAGACAAATGCGATATGTCCTACATTTCTCAAATACTTTTCTTAGGTGTTCTAGATGCTCATCTCTCAGTAGAGAATGTACACATAAGTCATCCATGTATATTTCGAGAAACAGCCTTAAGTATTCTTTGAAAGCATGCGTCATCAGCCTCTGGAAGGTTGCGGGAGCATTGGTTAGACCAAAAGGCATAACCCGATAAGCATAAATTCCCCACTCCGTTGCAAAAGCTGTTTTATGTTGATCTTCCAATGCTATGGCTAGCTGGTTATATCCTGAAAAACCATCAAGAAAGGAGTATGCTGTTTTCCCTGATACACGCTCTAGAACATGATCAGTTATCGGCAGGGGATAATTGTCCCTGATTGTTGCAGCATTCACTTTCTTTAGGTTGACACACACTCGGAGTTTTCCGTTCTTCTTAGGTACTACCACAATCGGAGATACCCAATCAGTGTGTTCAATCTCGTATATGAATTCAGCTTCCATTAGCTTATCTATCTCTTCTTTGATTCGCTTAGCAAACGTATCATTATATGTGTATGGTCTCTGTCTGCTAGGCTTTGCGTCTTGTTTCAGTGGGATTGTGTGTTGGCATATCGATGGGTCAACTCCCTTTAAGTCCTTATAAGACCATGCAAACACATCCCTATACTCTCTGAGAAGACTCAAAAGTCTCTCTTCCTCGCCTGGAGACAAATCTGTGGCTATGTACACCGGTCTAGGTGGCTCACCTGGAGCTGCTAAATCAACTTTTTTTGCATCCTCCGGTCCGTCATAAGATTCGTTCTCCTTCCTCTCTCGAATAGGTGGGGTTAATATCACCTTCCTATCCTCTATTGTGAATTTCCTATAGTGAGAGGGAACATCCATGTTTTCCTTGATTTTGGCGTTTTTGTCCTCTCCACTCTCAATTTCTGTAGTCCAAACTTCTTTCAGAGTTTTCTTGAGCTCTCTGTACTTGTTTCTACGTTCTAGCTTGGACTCCGTGTGTTCTCTGTTGCGCTTGTTCTTTTCTGATTTTTCTGTTTCAGTTTTCGTTCCATTCTTTTGAACTTGATTTCTTGAGCCTCTTTTGTCTTTTCGTAAGCTCTTTTGATCACTGCCTCTCATTCTTCCAGAAATCTTATCCTTAACACAATCTTCAGCCTTTACTAGCATTAGGAATTGATTTTTTCCTCTTATTCTAGGCATCGGATTGGTTCTAACCCCTTTTGTTTTTTTCTTTGCTCTATAGTGTTTCTGGCGTTGTTTAGTTTGGTTCGGAAAATCATAAAATCGGACATCCATTATAGTTTCTTCATTTCCGCTTGAATTGTCCGTTGACTCGTTGTCTGCTTCATTTTCCCACTCTGGATGATTGGGAATGTCGTGAAACACCTCTTCTTCATCTTCCTTTTCCAGTGTATCGTTCTTTTCGGTTTCTTTTTTGAGTACAGTTCTCAACATGAAATACGGAACCACTTCGTACCCGTCCTTGTCGCAAAATTTCGTTGTGGGACCATCCGGAATTGCACAAACATCTAGGGTTGCTAGAATGTGTGTCCATTCTAATGGTTCAAACGTGTCCTCTGGAAAGGGTTCTCCTATATAAGTTTCGTCTTCGATAGCCCTTTCTAAAACACAATCTTCTCGTTTCAGACTTCCACATTTCGAAGCTCCACACATCCATAACTCCTTGGGTTTACCTAACCAAGCTGGAAATTCGGATCCCGCCAAAGTAGCTGAATCAAATTCCTCTACCGGTGTTCGGTTCACATCGATCTTTGTAGCTATGGTCTTTCAGGTTCACACGTGTAGTGGTTTCCATATTTCTCAGGTATATGTGATCGTAGCCCCAATCCTGGACCATTTTCAACTGTCTCATGAATGGTCTTCCCAGTATGATATCATAGTTATTCTCCTTGCCAAAATCGACAATAGCAAAAGTATGTTCGTATTCAATGCCGCAAGAAGTCACTACAACTTTCTCTAATAACCCCATAGGTTTCTCCATGTGTCCATCTGCTAATTGGAGTTTCAACCTAGTCTTCCTTATTGCTGGTTTCCCCCATTTTTTCCAGGTTTCTTTTGTAGCTATGGCTACCCCAGCTCCGCTGTCTAGTATTGCCATTGTGTTCACTCCTTGGAATTCAACTGGTAAGGTTGTATTCCCCTCTTCACCTTCGCAATACTCTCCGACCTTGTTTAAGGGTACAGGCTTAGCGTTCTTTTGTGGCTTGCTCAGCTCCTCAATGCTCTCTTGCAATCTCGATGTTGGATCTTTTATCCCGAATTTCTCCAAGCATTTTCCTACAGTGGTCCACATATGTGGTCTTAGCCTCAAAAGCTCAGCTAGAGTGATAGTGCATGTCACTGGTGTTGACAAAATCTCTATCAATCCTTGCGAGTCCATGACTTTTTCTGATGAGATTTTTCGTGAGGGAAGTGCTCTAATCTCGGATTTTGCTTCATACTCTCCTAAGTATGAAGGTAAGGTTTTCAGTGAATGAGGTTTGCTCTCCATTGTTCTAACAGAGCCCCCATCTCCCCAGTAAGATTGCAGATCCAAGTCCACTTGAGATCCTGCCTCAAATTCCACTATGGGAGGATTCCTGATGTCCTTTTCCCAATTTGTCTGATTAGCTTGGCAACTTAGCTCGTTTGCAAAGTTTGCCTCTCTCACTTGTTTCCAAAATTCATTGTAATCCTCATCTCTTCCGTAAGACCTCTGTATGACTGGATGAAAACTCTCTATCTCCTGATCGGTTGTGTTCAACACTATGCGGTCATCCTTTTGTGTATTTTCAGGCTTTTGTGCACTGGGAGTCTTTTCAGCTACCCGTGAAACGATAGTCTCTTGCTGAATTGGGTTTTCCGTTCCACAATTCATTGTTTCTTTTGGTGGTTCTAATAAGGCTTGTGCAGTCTCGATCATTCTCTGGCACATTTCAAGTCTCTGCTTTTCCAATTCTGCGTTTGGGTATGTCATCCACCTCTGTTCTTGTGTTTGGTTGTTCTTTAACCTAGCTTCGTAAGCTCTCATCAGTGCGTCCAATGGTTCGTGTACTTGTCGACTAGCACTGATCCCCCTGAGCTTAAGCTCGTTGTTTCTTTGATACTCTTTTGTTTCGTTCTTTCCGGGCTCATCTCTCGTTTCCCGTTTTGACTCTCAAGTTTTTCTAATCTAGCTTTAGTTTGCTTTAGTTCCTCAGCTAGAATAGCGTCTTCACGTTCTTTTCTCAACTTCATGCGTGCTTTTCTAGCTTTCCATGTGTTTTTCTGACTCCGCGGTCCTTGACTAACCACTTCAGTCGCTAACTTTCCATTCTCAGGTTCTCTAGTGGTTTTCTTAGCTTGAGCTCTAGTAACAACTTGCGTTGGTATCAGAGTTTCATTTTCAGACCCACTGCTGGTAGGAATAGTTTCTAGCATATTCAATGTCGTCTTTTGCACTTTGTTTGGATTCTTTGAACAATCCTCAATGAAGTGAGTAACCCCACACTCAGTGCAATAAGCGTTAATTCTAATGATTTCCGTATGTGGGCAAACATTCATCAGATGGTCACCTCCACACTTGTAACAGGGTCCTAGTGCTGGTCTTGGTCCCGCTTGATTCGTCCTTTGTGGATAGGATGGTCTTTGTCCTGTTAACCCTCCATGAGCTATGAACATCAAGGTTCTTGCGTCCAAATTGTATCTCTCTTCATCAGAAGCACTTGTAATTGTTGGTGTTCCAACATTCCCCATCATGCCCCATGGTTCTGGTTGTTTTGGTTCTTCTGGTGGGTAATAAACTGTCGGAGACATGTGTGCACCCGATTCTTCGTAATAGGCTTGAACAGGCACTAAGGCTTGTTCTTCCTGATTCTCTAAGGTTGGTGCATATCTAATGCCCACTGGTCTTGCTCCTGGTAAAGGTGGTTGTTGTCCCAATACCGGTTGCGGTCTTTCTATCCCCATAGGTCCTGGTACATTTCCCGTTGGGTATCGAGGTACTGGATGTATCTGAGGTGGTGCTAATTGAGCAGGAGGTGCATACTGGCGCTCCCTTACATACCCTTTGTTGTAATAGCACTCCTCTGTTGGATGATTTGTCCATTTTTGTTCAATAGCACACCATTTCAGTGTTTTTGGCAATGGTTTTTGGTATGGTGCCATCCTTTTTAGAGCATCTTCTATCATTTGCTCTACATTTGGCATGGTTGTTGTTTGAACATTCTTTTTAGTGGTAGTCTCGCTCGCTACGGAGGAGGAGCTACTGGATGCAAAATCTGTATCCGCTGACACCTCTCCATAAACCGTACAGTTATCCACTAAGTACAATGCCTCTCTCGTTACTTGCTCGAAACTTGTACAAGCTTTCAAGTGCAAGTCCTTCTTGAGAGTGTCGTTCCTCAGTCCCTCAATAAAGAGAACAGATAGTCTGTCATCTTGTGGTCGTTCACGTACTGGACATCTCTCAATGTATTGTTTGAAGCGAAGTGAAGCTTCCTTCACTTTTTCGTGTTCTCTCTGTTTAAAAGCATATATTTGTGAGACCGTATTGTGCTTAATCCCTCGTTTTGAGAATTCCTCAGCAAACTCTCTTAGCAAATGGTCAATGTCATGGAATCCCCCTATGTTCATTGGTTGAAACCATGTCAATGCAGTACCTTCTAGAGTAAGACCAAATCCCTCGTATTGTGTATGGAAATCTGTTATCTACTCAGCTCTTAAGACTTGCTTAAAGAGTGACACATGTGCATACGGATCTCCTGAACCACCATACTTCTTGGCATACACTTGGCTACTTGAGATGGTCTCATACGTCTATGATCTGCTACCAATCTCATTGCTCCTGTGTCTCGGCTAAAGCTTTCTCTAGCACCATGGACTTCATGGGTTACCCTTGTCGGTTCCTCTGCCCTGAATCTACTACTGGGAGGTAAATGTGATGGTTCCGCTTCAAACCTTGGACCTGGAGTGGTATAGGTGGGGATTGGAACTGCACTACCTCGATTCGTCTCCATTGACTCTCTGGAATGTAATGATCCCATTGGTCCGAGCTTCGAGTCCCAAGGTTGACTGAAAGAGTCAGCAACCTGAGTTCTTTGTCCTCCTGTTGTCATTGAGTTTTGCACTCCATTTGTTGGTGCTGGTCTATGTGAGCTAGAAGTAACATAATACTGATGTAGTGGTCCCCCAAAGTATGTATATCCTTCTAATTCTTTCTTGACCATTGTTGAGTATTGCCTGCCATATCGTAAGCGGCAATTTTCACTTCCGATCCCTCTGTGTAGGTAAAGACATAAAGTCTTTTTTGGTCTGTCAACTCTCCGGTGTAGGGTTCTTCACATCTATAATAGAGATCTTGCTCCCCATTATTATATTTGTACAGCCCCACATAGATGTTATCAGTGTTGATCCTTGTAGTTTCATTCTCTCTTCTTAACCTCGCATTAGGGAAGTTCATTATTGGTGCTTTCTCCTCGAGTTCTTCATCTATTTTGGCTTTGGTGCCCATCAATCCCCACTTGTCCACAATGTTAGGGTTTAGGACTACCAAGTACATGGTACCCTCGTCATCTAGATATCTATCTCCGCTATAGCTCACAGGCACTAAGTCCTTGAACTCACTAGGTCTATCTTCTATCTTTACACAATAGCGGTCCATTCCATCTTTGTAGATCTTGGCACCTTGCTCATTGTCGTACTGGTATTTTATGAACAATAGCTTCATGGTGGCGGAAGGGTTTGATGATCCTGCTGCCATATTTTCTCTGTTGTTCAGGTTCAAGTGTTCCAAGTTTTCGGTGAAAATCTCGTAAGATCTCTCCGAAGAAATATCAGAGACACTTCCTTCAAAGATCGGCTCTAATGGTTGCACCCAACTTTGGTTTACACTTTCCTCGGTTGATATGACACTTGCTGGTTCCCCTTGTTTTGGTTGATTATTCCGGAGATTCCTGCCCGATCTCAAATTCATCAATTCCCCTAAAGGACTTTAACTTTTCCGTCTCGGCAATTTGTTTTCCTCAAGTTTTTGTGGTTAGAATTGATCCAAACTGACTGATTCTTTGTCAATTGTTTAATCTTGTCAGTTGGACAACTTCTGTTTCATCAAGTGAGAATTTTGTTACTGTTATGCTGAAAAAGACATTATACGCGTATGATGTCTTTTTTCACAGATTTTGACTATTTTGGTTATGCTCACTCTCAGTGGCCCCTTTATGCTCTGTTCACTCACAAAATTCAGTTTGAACTCTGTTTGAGCAAGTTATGGCTAGTTCAGGCTTTTCTTGGCAATTTTCTGCTTTTGACTTGTTTTTTGGGTCAATTGTGATCCAAATGGGATGAAACTTGAAATATAACCTCTAGACAGCTATTACAATGGATCTGTGTTAGCAAAGTATCAAAATATGTCCAAAATTAGGTCAAAGACATCATACGCGTATGATGTCTTTTTCATCAATTTGGGTCCAAACTTGATATTTATGCTTCCAACAGTGATTGTAACAATCTTGTCAGGTCAGATTTCAAAAATAAGCAGTGGAAGTGCCAAAAGACATTATACGCGTATGATGTATTTTTTCCCAGATTTTGACTATTTTTGGTTTTAAGCCTTCTCCAATGTTTATAATTGAGTTTCAAGTGTTTTTGTCAGGTTTGAATGTAAAAACAAGATTTGAATCCAAAATTTCCTATTCTTTGCGTTTCTTGGACTCCGACTTGTCTTTTTTGGGTTTCTTTGAGTGTTAATGCTCTTGTTTTAAGTTGATCTTAGGGTAAAACCCCCCTTCTAAACACTCTGGCAATGTCAAATTTTCAATTTTAGTCTCTGTTTAGGTCCTAAGACATCATACGCGTATGATGTCTAAAGTTGCAGATTTCCAGTTTTTCAGCACAGAACTCTTCCAATAGCTCTTTTAAGTGCTCAGCAACAATCAGTTACACAGAAAATTTTTCTGAACTTTGTTTATTGCATATTTCACTATCAAAGCGACTTTTTCAGTGATCTAACATGCAATCAAACACATCAAGGAAATAGAACACCAATTGATAGCTCTAGACCAGGATCAAATCAGGCCCTACCTAAGCTACTTCTAATCATAAAATGGATTTTTTGCAATTGAAAATATAAAGAGATTTACTACCACACAAGGAGTAGCAACTGCTTTTTATGTCAACAACCACTTAAACACCATAAAAAACAATCTAACCTAAGCTAAACTAAAAATACTGTCAACACGGAAGACCCAGGAATACACCACTTCCTAGTATCTCTCGAGACCTTCGGAGTCCACCACTCCTAGATCTTTTCTAACTAAAGTATACAAAGTAGTTTATACGACTCACCTCGTAGGATTAGTCTAAGGTCACCTACTTAGGGCTCTCGTCCCCGGCAACGGCGCCAAATGTTAAGGCGGTTACGCCGCTAGCGGAAGCTAAATAGCGAGAACTCAACCAACAACAGAATTTGTCAGACGAGGACGGAGCTTGACCCGCAGGCGCATGGAAACAACTAGGTGGGTGTCAAATCACCTACTCGACCTTCTAATGACAATCACTACTAAGGAAATCAAATCTAAGTTCTAAAATACGCAAGTGACTGAAATCCGTACTACGAACGAATGCTATACGAAACAGGATCTAGAATCATCGAATCGATCTCAAACTCAAGGGGAAGTCTATACACTAGGTAAGAACAACACCCTAAAGACTTGAACTGCAAAATCAACCTATAACCACTCCGTGCGGTAAACGCGTATGAAGACAGGCCGAAAAATACAGGTGACCGAAACTTGACCCCGATGGTACTAATGTGTAGCTCTACTCATTGTGGTTCTATAGATATGCTGCACACTCTATTCCGACACACGAGTTGGAAGAAAACTCACACCGAAGCTCGTAGGAACTTACCACACATAGAAGCCGATAGCGCGCACTCTTGGTATTTGTGCGTAGCTCTCACCGTTGCTAACACAATGGCGGTGTCGCTTCTCCAATGGCGGCTCCGTAGCTCGCGTAGCAAGAAGATAAGACTCTCTCTCACTCTCTCTCTCTCTCAGACACAGTCACGGCGCTCAAAAACTCCCTTTGATTAAATTGAATCCTCCTTAGGTTACAAAACTTTGGCTTATATACCTCAGCCTTGGAGGTGAGAACATCTCTAATTATTTACATCAGCAGGTGAAATTACGTCGGGATTACAAGCTGGAAACTCAATTGAGTCCCGTTACTTAATGAATGGCTCAAATCAAAATTAATGTCGGAAAGACATTTATTACAATCAATGGTTACAAAACGATGGGTGTGAGCAAAAATGTGGTTGTGATCCTCTGCTGGCTCAACACTAAGGAAATGGGTAACACCATCCCCATTGTACATACACCAGCTTTCAACAAGTCAATAGAGAGCTCTATTTCCGTGTACATGATTTTTGTTAAAGACTCTCAAAATGAACCTAATGCTTTAGCAAAAGAAAATAAAAGCAACCAAAAGGAATTAAGTTATCCAATTTTCTCAAGGGGTTTCAAGATGTTTTTATTGACGACATCCCTTGTGAGCTACCTCCTAAAGGAGGTAATGATGACCATGCAATTGAACTTCTTCCAGGAAGTTCACCGCCTAATAAACCTCCTTATAGAGTTTCTCAAGCTCAAAAAGAGGAGATTATGCGGCAAGTGCATGAGTTAGCTGAGAAGGGTATGGTTAGGCCAAGCTCATCTCCATTTTGCTCACCTGTGCTATTAGTGCAAAAGAAAGACGGCACATATCGTATGTGTGTCGACTATAGAGCACTAAATAGGATCACTATCAAGAATAGGTTTCCCGTTCCACAGGTAGAAGACCTATTTGATAAGCTACAAGGATCGACCTACTTCAGTAGGGTTGACCTAAAAAGTGGCTATCATCAAATAAGGATAGTTGATCAAGACATTGTAAAGACCGCATTTCGTACTACATTTGGTCTTTATGAATACATTGTCATGCCTTTTGGATTGACCAATGCACCAGCCACATTCCACCACTTGATGGAGAAGCTGTTCAGGCCTCATCGAACCTTCACTGGAGTGTTCTTTGATGATATTATCATGTACCCTAATTCATTGGAGGAACACAAGCAACACCTCCAGGTAATATTTCAAGTTTTAAGAGAGAATAAACTTTATGTTAATCGAAAGAAAAGTGAATTTTTCTTGCAAGAGATTCAGTATTTAGGTCACATTATCTCTCAAGATGGCATCCAAATGGATCCATCCAAGTTAGAGGTAATAAAAGGATGGCCTAAACCAAGGAATCTTCATGAACTAAGAAGCTTCATAGGTATGTGTGCATACTATAGACGCTTCATAGAAAAGTTCTCACAAATTGCGGGACCATTACATGACCTAACCAAGAAAAGCGTTAGGTATACATGGTCTGCTAAGGAGAACAATGCTTTCGAAAAGCTTATCTCTCAACCTGTGCTTACATTACCGGATCTCTCAAAACCATTTGAGGTCCAATGCGATGCTTGTGGTGATTGCCTTGGAGCTGTTTTGCTCCAAGAAGGGCATGCCATAGGCTATGAGAGTCGAAGGCTCGACCCTGTTGAGCAAGCTCTATGCATATACGAAAAGGAACTCGTTGCAGTTCTACATGCCTTAGACTCATGGAAGCACTATTTATTGGGGACTCCTTTCATTCTGCGAACGGATCACCAAAGTCTTAAGTACTTCATGACGCAGACCAAGCTCTCCGACAAACAAATGAGGTGGGCAAATTTCCTTTTGCAATTTCATTTTCATAGTGCTCACATTGCTGGCAAGCATAATCAAGTAGCTGATGAACTCTCAAGACGGCCGAGGGTGAATGCGGTTTCCATAGCAACTCACAATGATCTATCTTCAATGATAGATGAGTATGCTATTGATCCCGATTTTAGAGATGTGATTTCAGCCCTTTGCATTAGGGAAGAAAGAAGAACCATTTACTTTACAAGATGGTTATCTTCTCTATGGCAATAGACTATGAGTTAATAACTCACTACGTGAGAAAGTAATGTATGAATCTCATGCTCCACCTTATGCGGGGCATAGAGGGATTCAGTCTACCTTAAAGGGAATTGAAACATATTTCTATCGGCCTACCATGAAAGTGAACATACAAGAGTATGTTTCCAAATGTGTGGTATGCCAAAAGACAAAATTTGATAGAGGGAAGCAACTTGGATTGCTTCAACCCTTGCCAATCCCTAATTCACCATGGGAGAGCATATCCATGGATTTTATCTTTGGATTGCCTAAGTCTATCCATGGGAATACGGGAATATGGACGATAGTAGACAGGTTTAGTAAACAAGCTCATTTTATACCCCTCAAAAAGACTATCAAAGCCCATCAAATGGCAACCCTCTTTATTTCACAAATTTTCAAGTACCATGGCTTGCCCATGTCCATAGTGTCAGATAGAGATCCTAGAATGACCAGTAATTTCTGGAAGGGTCTTTTTGAGAATTTAGGAACAAGGCTAAACTTCTCTTCGGCCTATCATCCACAAACTGATGGCCAAAGAAAAATAGCTAACCTAACCATTCTCGATCTACTAAAAGCCTATGTAACGGAAGTAGATCAAAGATCCCAATGGGAGAAGTACTTACCCTTAGTGGAGTATGCTTACAATAACACTGTACATACTTCCACGGGAAAAGCACCTTTCGAGGTAATTGAGGGAAGATGAAAACGTCCCTTGCTACTTAAGGTACAAGGGAAGATCTTCGCTGCAGATGAGTATAGCCGAGACCTACAAGAATCTTTCCAAAAGATTAAGGATGCTATCTCTATCTCACAGCAAAGGCAAAAGTCTGCTGCTGACAAGCACAGAAGAGCCAAGCCTTTAAAGAAAACGATTGGGTCTTGTTAAAGTTTCCCAAGGCTCGATTAAGGCACACAACGGGCAAGAATCCTACGGGTCACCAAAAGTACTATGCTAAACTAGCAAAAAGGTACTATGGTCCCTTTCAGATTCTTAGGCCAATCAATGAGATGGCCTATCAACTCAAGTTTCCCAATCATTGGCTCATACATAATGCTTTTCATGTGAGCCTATTAAAGCCTTACAAAGGAGAGCCACCTCAAGAACCAACTATTGAAGACCCACCGGAGATCGAGGACCAAGAAGAGGTGCTGCAGCCCGAGTCCATTCTCCGACATGAAGACAAGGTACTAAGAGGCGGTAAGACTATCCGATGATATCTTATTAAGTTTAAGAATTATCCTTTTGAAGATGCTAGATGGATGCAAGGCATACAATTAAAGGATAACCCAAACCTTGTCAATGCTTACAATGCTTCCCAAGAGTAAGCAAATGTACAAAATGTTAAAAAAGAACAAAAATTTTGTCTTATAAGACTCTCTTTTTCTTTATCTGTGCACAAAAATGAAGTAGTATGCATGCTTAGATCAAGTTTTCGGAGACGACGTCTCCCAAACACCAAGTAGAGCTTGTCACTCTACTATGGAAGACTGATAGGACTAATGTGCAGACATGCTTGCGGCAGCCTCAGGCTCTCAAGCGCCAAATGGACTAGTCATCCATTGTGGAATGATGTCGTAGGGTAACATAGGGATCCTCTACCCTCGAAGAAAAGGACTCATGAACATGCTTTATCTTCTCTACACCATAGTCGAGGACGACTATGATTTCAAGAGAGAGGTAATGTCATAATAATCAATATCTAATTCTCCTAAATGATTTTCTCATATTAAACTGATCATTTAATGTGGGGAAGGCCAGGGGAGAAAAAGCTGGAATATTGGTTAAGCTAGAAGACCGGCCACAGTAGGGATCCAAAGGAGGGAAAATAGGGATCCAAAGGGGGGGCCATCTGCAAAAGAGCCATGTGCAACAATGGGCTAAGAAGACCCTAAGGTTCATCCCTTTAAGACTTCCAAAATGCTAAGGTTCCAAAATTCAAAGGTTGTGTCCAAAGGTCAACCCTAGGGAAAATTGGATGCTTTTTGTGTGCCCTAAAAGTCTTTGCACATCCCTACATGGGAGGGGGCGAGCCCTAAAGGTAGGGGATGAGAGAGAAAGCCACACACACACACACACACACAGGCTCCCTTTACACAAAGGGAATGAGGGACACATGTCAGCTCCCTAGGCAAGATGCCCACAAGGTGTGCCCAATTTCTATTGGATGACCCTTGAAGTGGACCAATGAGAATTAAGCTAGAGTAAATCTAGTTTAATTAATTTAAAAACATTTAATAAAAGAAACCAATGAGAATTAAGTATCCTAGAAGACTATTGGGCAGTCTCCCAAGGGGTCCAATGAGCATTCAGGAGCCCCATGGCTTGCCTGATTCCTATTGGCCAGGAGACAAAGGGGTCCAATGAGAGTTTAGTTTAATTATTTAATTACCTAAAGCTCTCACAAAAGGGGAAAGGGGGACACATGTCAGAAGGCTATCACTTATGCTGCTTAATTGTAATTGGCTTGACTTGGGGAGGGCCAATGAGGCTGCAGCAAGAGCAATTAGCAAGAGGGCTCGCCCAAGAGAGAGAGGGGCTGATTTTTGCAAAGCATTATCACACACACACTCACACAAGCTGATGTGTGAAGAAAGAGAAGACTATCTCTTCCCAAGCTTTAATGGAGAACTCATCACCTACTCTAAGCTTGTGAGATAGAAGCCTACATCAACACTCTCTTGGCATGTGGATGCAAATCCAACCAAGATCCAAGCTTCAATGCATGCTCATCTCCTCTACCAAGCTAATTACTAAGCTAAGCTATGCTACATATGAGTGATTATGTGAGGAGATGTACATCTTTCTCGTAAGATACTCCTTCTTCCTCTCAATCTACTCTCATACCCTGCTAGCTCTCACCATCTTCGAAGGTGTGTGAGGTCTTGGGTCGGAGAACGGGCATAATTCAAGTTGTGTTTGTTAAGTGTTTTGCTTAGTGCATGAAGTTTCCATCTTCATTGCACTAGCTAGTCTTGAAGGAACACAAAGAATTGTATTGTACAATGTCTCTCTTGATGGGAGAAACCATAATACAAAGCCTTTTGGAGGGGGGACCGGCTCCATGAAAATCCGGTCCTCAACTGTTGTCAATAGCTTAATTTCTCTCTCTTTTGAAAGTATTGTCGATGCTATCTAGCTGGGTGTTATGCTTTTTGTTGCTCTCTCCACCCAAGCACTCTTGTAATTCTCATTAGGAATCTATTCTAATGAAATGCCCACTATGTTCATGCTAATTTCCGCTACACATAAGTTATTAGGCCATTAAATGTTACACACACTCTCTCTCTCTCTTTCCTACACACACACACACCGCTCTCTCTCTCTCTCTCTTTCCTACACACACACACACCGCTCTCTCTCTCTCTCTCTCTCTCTCTCTCTCCTACACAAACACACACACACACACCAATCTCTCTCTCTCTCTCTCTCTCTCTCTCTCTCTCTCTCTTTCCTACATATACACACATACACAACGCTCTCTCTCTATCTCTATCTCTTTCCTACACACACACACACAATGTGGAGAGAGAGAGAGAGCGAGAGAGAGGGGTTGGGGGGGGGGGGGGGGAGGAGTGGCATAATACCTGTTACGCAGGTTTTGGCCAAGATCTGAGAACGCGCGCGTTGAGGGCAAAAATGCCCCCTTTTCGTGGGTTCGGCTTTTTTCCCCCCAAATTCTTTGCGCCGATATCTACGGCGATATATGCGTCGATAATTGTGTCGATATACACGTGGAAAACTTTACCTTGCTACGCTTATATCCACAGTCATATCGACGGAGTTATCGACAAATGGTAAGAACGTCGATATGGACGTGGAAAGGCACGGGCGTCGATATATAAGGCGTCAATAACTTTGGGTTATGTTGTAGTAAGTCACATAAAAATTAAGTGACCCTCCGCGGTGATAGGTTTAATGCAAACCCTTTTTATGCTTGGATCCAGCTCTCCTTCAACCAGGACTTGGTTTGCTCTATTTGTAATAGGGGACTTGAGATCTTCCCAGAAATCTTTGAAGAACTCAATCGTCAAGCCATCCCATCAAAGGGACTTCTCCCTACTGGATGATTGAAGTGAGAGTGAGCCTTCATCTTTGGTAAAAACCTTTCCCAACAAGTTTGCTTCTCTCAATTGTGAAACCATTCTATTAACACTACTGAGAAGAGAAGCTCTAGCTTCATTCACTTCAAGGGACAAATTCTTCAATTGGCCTTTGATATGGCATAAGTGATCAAGTATTAACTTAGCCATTTCATCTGAGTCTTGCGCTGCATTCCTTTGTCATTTGTGAGTGAGTGGATAAGACCTTGAGTCCTCAAAACTTTGGGAGACCTAATCTCAAGTCCAATTTTATAAACACTTTTATGATAGGAAATCATCATATACCAACTCCAAATCCAATACTAAATCAAAAATATAAGTACAAAGCCAAATCACTTTCGGTATACACCCGTGTTATCAAAATCATATCAAGGACAAGGGTGGTCAAACCACTACAGCATGCTTTTGTGATCGGTGCACGACATAAATTGGCAAATCTACACCAATAAGATGCACAACCTAAAGCAACAAATTTGCACTAATGCTTCTTAAACCAGTGGATCTGCATTTAGTTTTGTGTTTCCTAAATCGATAGATCCGCATTAGTGAATATGTAATTTGTTAGTGTGTTGCCTAAATTGGTGAATCTGCAATGGTAATGCTTAGATCTACGGATCTGCACAGATAATTGGTATTGACTAAATCGGCAAATCTACACCAGGATGAGTATTTACACACTGCCTAAATTGGTGAATCTGTATGCATAGGACCAATGGACTAGACAAGGCATAAAAAGAGAAAAACTTTTACTACCAGTTTGACACTGCATTGGAGTATGGTTGAGTAGTACTTACAAATTGTTCTTCACTAACCCAGGGCACCTCAGCTCATGTGAGCAGTTGTATATCTTAATCTCGAACCATCTCAATAGAAAGTTCATTCAGTGCATGTTTAAGCCCCAATGTGAGAGATAGATGGGTTCATAGCTCACAAAATAACATGAAAAGAGGAGTGATGTATTTGATGTATGTACCAGGAGGGTATACTACATTATAAAATATATATACCAGTGTGTGCATGCGGAGATAGGTACGAGTAGGAGAGAGCTACAACTATCAAACTCGCATCAGAGTATTGTTAACAAATAAAAAATGCATCAATTTTGTGCTAATAATCTACTATGTGATAAAACGATGTGTCATCCTGCTTAAGGTCAATCAATTTATGTCAATTAAAATACACAAAAAGATGGCACTGTCACTTAACGTCTACGGTGATTAAAAGAACTCAAAATTATTACACATGGGAGACTTTTATGATTGTTTATGTCAAAATTTGAAAGTCAAAGGATCATAGATACCGACATACAAATTGAAGCTAATAATGAGAGGTTTTAAGGTTAGGTAGATATTATCATAGAATAATTTTCCTCAATAGTGATTGCTTGAAGTGTGAATGCAACAATAAACAGTATTCATGCTCTTCAATGTAGAGATAATAAAGTAGAAGGGTTAATTCAAATGACTATATTTTATGTTCAGCTAGCGAGAGAGGCTGGAATATCTTGTGTCAAGGTGGTAGTACTGTTAATCAACAATTATTACGATATCTTGAAATTTTGTCTCTAATTCTAGAGCTTAACTTATGTGGATTTTCACCCACTAGGTTGTAAGGACATGGGTCCTATGGACAAGGCCACCGGCACAGCCGGACAGTGTGTACGCTAGGGGGAGGCTATAAGATAGCACGGTTGGGTTGGAGACTAGCACACGCATTACCACCGCCCTTTCACTAGTATCCGAGCTATTTTTGGAGAAGAGTAAAAGTGGGTTGCGTATGCATGTACGACAGATGGAATGTATTTGCAAGAACCTCTACCAATTTTGAAAGTGGAAGAACAATGGCCTCAGGAGCTATGGGAGCAGATCAGGAATAGAAAAGATGGAAGTTGCGACG
Source organism: Adiantum capillus-veneris (assembly GCF_014529385.1). Taxonomy (NCBI): domain Eukaryota; kingdom Viridiplantae; phylum Streptophyta; class Polypodiopsida; order Polypodiales; family Pteridaceae; genus Adiantum; species Adiantum capillus-veneris. Next base: position 47,588,353 of record NC_140936.1, on the reverse strand, counting down.
TGCTGCTTCTCTCCCACGTTCCGTAGAGAGCGACATCTCCGCTGTACAGCAACAGAAGACAGGCACTCTTTCATGTGTGGAGCGTGTAGATAGACAGCGACAATCGACTGCGACCGTCCCACCTCCGCACTCCACATTGCATGACTAAAGGCGGGCGACCAAGGGAAACTCAACCGGCAACTCGATGGCACCAAGGCTCCAAAGGCTTCCGTTGGCGCCGTTGGTTGCGCACATAGGAAGGCCCGCTTAACCCTTGCATGAACGAGGGTTGAACCCACCCCATGAGGATAAGAGGCCAACACTTTACCATCAAGCTATTGACCCTTTTTGTGTATAACAAGGAAAGATAGCCTACTTGTCTTGAGAGGAAAACTAGAAGGAAAGGAAAAGCTTTAAAACTTCACGGAAGTAGCTTCACCCTTCCTTTTCAATTCTTGGAGGAAGGCAAGTTTTCCTCCAAAAATACTTTTTTCCTCAAGGAGGTAGCTTCAAAGTGAACAAAAGCCTTCACAAAACAACGGGTTTTTGTGAAGAATCAACAAAGGTGTTCTTACAACAAACGACAAGTGAAGATCTCAAATTCTTGCGAGGCGAGGTTCGCATGCAACGCAAATCGCGGAGCATATAAAACACAAAGACTTCAATTTCACAAGGTATAAGTTGTCGTTTTTTTTCTCTCTTTGCATTAATGTGTGTTTACCATGGCTAGTGAAGAAATCCCACCTACACACACATTTGATTTTGAGCACGTAGATCAAAATCAAGGCACCACGGGTACTGTTGACACTAATATGCATGATGATGATGATCTAGGAGATCATGGGCTTGTAGATATGGCTTCTTTCAAGACTTTGGAACATCACCAAAGCATAGTTGAAAGCAACCTCTCTGCACTCAATTCAAATGTTACCAATCTTACGGAGTTACTTGTGAAATTTATAAATTCACAGACGAGGAGCCACAAGTGGCACGATTCAAGGGAGCCAAGCTCGCAGGACTCAAGGAGTCCAAGAGACAAGTGCTGCAGAAGATGCAGAAGGTAGCAATGCATTACTTAAGAATACCACCATTCCTGAGTTTCACGGGGAAGAGCGTGATTGCAACAAGGATGCGGTCAATACGTTCTTACACAAATGGAGTGATATTCATAGATTCAAATACACCCTGGATATAAAGACGGCTATGAAAACAAGTCTATCTCTTGAAGACAAGGCCTATAAGTGGTGGATGACATTTTCAATAGATGCTCGTCCTCCGTCTTGGGCTGTATTTCAAGCTTCCTTCTCCAAAGAGTTTTTGAACTCCAATGAATAAGATAAGAATTGGTTAGCATGGGATGTATGCCGCATGTTTGGCCTCTCTCTCAACTAGTACATTTCGAAGTATCGGAAAATTATATTAAAACTAGAAGGTCTAGATGAATTCCAAAAGATAGGAGGTTTTAATAGGGGTCTTGACAAAGACTATCGTCTTCATGTCAAGACCCAATATCCAAAAACTCTAGAAGAAGCCATCAGCCATGCGCAAAGATATAATAATGACCAAGAGAGGAAAGGAAATGTTACCTACTCTAAGAATACTTTTGCTAAGAGCAAGTTGGCTAAGAGCCAATGGCGAGGTAGATCTCCATTAGGCAAAATTTGGACTCACAAAGGGGCCCTTTAAAGAGTTTGACTTTACCTCTCTCTACCAAAATGGGTGCATGGATAAATTTTTGCAAACAAACTCCAAAGTTGGCGGAGGTTTGACAGTTAGAATGTCCTCTTCAAGCTCTATCTACTGATATATAGCACGCCATGAGATTCCTCATATTTTAGAAGATTCTTTTTTTGATCCACTTAGATTCCGACAGAGTTGTCACATCATAGGTGAATCAAAAAACGAATCTTCTAAAATATGAGGAATCGCATGGCGTGCTATATATCTGTAGATATTGAAGAGGACATTCTAACTGTCAAACCTCCGCCAACTTTGGAGTTTGTTTGCAAAAATTTATCTATGCGCCCATTTCGGTAGAGAGAGGTAAAGTCAAACTCCTTAAAGGGCCCCTTTGTGACTCCAAATTTTCCCTAATGACACACGTTCCAAGAGCAATAAGAGACAATCTACCTCTCCACGCCCACAAGAGGCTCAGAAGCCTAAGCAATCGCGAGATACTCCATGTGGGTCTCTCAACACTGTTGTTTTTGAGCGTGCAAAGAAACACAATTTGTGTTTTAGATGTATTTTGGACCAACATAACAAGAAAGATTGTCCTCTTTTGCAAGGGAAATAAAAGGCCATGCACACAAGGCAACTCCTCACATTAGATTCATCTCCTAAATATTGTGTTGTAGAGGTTCTTCATATGGAAGAAAAGCACAAGTGTTGTGTGTCAGCTTCAATGTGGCAATCCACCTTTGGCCCCAATGATTTGATTCGCATGCATGGCACTATTAATGGACAACGTGATGGTATTTTAGTGGATGATGGTGCAACTCATAACTTCTTGAACTATAAGCTAGTTAAAAAATTAAAGCTTACACAGACTCCCTGCTCTCACAAGTATGTGGTGGAGTAGATGTCTGGGAATGATAAAGAAGTATGGGACACGGTAGTTCAAGGGGTTGAGCTTGTTGTTCAAGATCATACGATGACCCTTGACTTCCAAGTTATGAACATGGACCATGCTGATGTAGTTTCACTACAAGAGGTTGTGTGCTCTTGTGACGCTGTTAGCGACGGAAATACACTGGGTTTTTATAACCCCCGGCGTCGCTAAAACCGTCGCTACGAGAGCGTCTCTATATGCATCGCTAAATGCGTCGCTATAAGCGTCGCTATATAGAGACGCTCATAGCGACGGTTATAGCGACATTTACACAGAAGACTATAGCGACGCTACAGAGCCATAAATAGCGACGGTTATAGCGACGCCCGAGAGATTTTTTTTTTGGTGACAGGGCATTGAATGCCCTGCCACCCATCAACCATATTGTACTTGATTCACTTTTTAAAAAAAGTGCAAGGGTAGATAATAGACCCAAAATAGTCACCCATAAGACGCATTGTTTGTAAAATTGACAAGCGTAAAATTGACAATTGTACACATCATAGGCAAAATGAATTGATTGGCAAATGTAATAATGACAATTGTTCAACATCATAGGCATAAAGAATTGATTGGCAAAAGGAACTGCGGTGACAAATGTAATAATATACATGGTTCAAAAAGACGTATAAAATCTGTCTCATGATACATAAGCTATGAGAAACCCTAAACTAATGCTATCTAGCTACAGCTAAAGTGACGTCGTCTAGTCAGACGTCTCATCGCGTCCAAGCGGCGTATCTGTCGGATTCTGCAAAAAAAGACAATAAGACAGCTTTCAGTAAGTATAAGCATATAACGACATTTATAAAACAATACAAAAAATAGAAAAGAGTAAACCCTAATACTAACCATGCCGCCGCGAGAATTGAGAATGTCCATCAGGGCGTTTAAGCCCTTCCTGCCTGTGTACTCGCACTCGTACGGTGTGGGATCACGTCCTGTCATCGACCACTGTCAAAACATACAAAGATTTCATTATGTTAGAATTAAAAAACTCATAAACCCTAAACTATCGAACATAAAGAGCAATGCGAAAACACTTACAAAATCGGCCTCAAATGATGCCCATCCACTGCTCCCCAAGTGGTGCGAGCTCCCTGCCTCTACTCGCGCTCTCGCTGCATCCTTTTGTTGCTTCCACTTGTCAGGATTCTCGCGCGCTGCTTTCTTCGCATTCTTCCAATCTTCTTTGGCCAACCAATCTGGCCTGTTCCACCCATTCTTGGTTGCTTTTTGCACTTCGGAACGCTTGTGTTTGCAGTATTCGCGCATTCGAATCTTCATCAGGTCTTCATTGAAGCGCTGATCCCGTGTTGGAACGGGAAACTCATCATGAAGTAGGTTGATGACTCTGTTTTTTAAATCACTTGGTACTTCACTCCATTTGTTTAGTATGTAGTGTCTAAACAGCTGAGAGCAAAGACCACGCATGCGCGAGATCACCTTCTTGCCGTCATTATCCATGATGATGCCGCCCCTGAAGTCGACGGAGTAAGGCAAGCCCTCTGGCCGGTGACGCCTGAACCTGGGTGTCCCGGCAGGGGTCTCTAGCGGCGTGTTGATGGGGGTACGGACGTTAGGTCTCTCCACCGGCGTCTGGGCCCCGAAGCGAGGAGTGTCGAGTGGGGTGGCTCCGGGCGGAGTAGGTAGAGGTGTGTAGCTGCTAGGAACAGTCAGCCGTGCAAAACCTGGCGTAGATGGCGATGCTGTGGTTGGTGTGGGGGCGGGCAAAGAAGGGGAGGGTAAAGAGTCTCGTCGAACACGAGGCGGTGTGGAGGCATCGGCGGCGGAATCCCCACAACAACCGCCACCGCCACCACTAGAGCGCCGGTGTCTAGACGAGTGTGAAGATCGTCTCGTCGACGCCGAAGCTTCGGAGCGTGCCGAATGCTCCGAAAGAGAGGGAGATGCGGATGGAGTAGGAACGCGCGATGCTGCGCCAGAGCGATGACGCTCCACGTACCACTGTCTCTGTTGTGGTGACAAAGAAGAAAGAAACTCCTCATCATCCATACTTGCATTAAACACACGAATATTTAAACTTAATATTGAATGAATAGAGTAGACAATGACGCAAAGACCATTAAATACAATGACGTAATGACGCATATAAATACAATGACGCAATGAATTGAGTGATAGAAGAGGCAAGTCGAAAACTTAGAATTTTCAATCAAAAGATGTGAGCGCGAGTAGAAAAGAGCATTCTGTTAGCCCGGGATAGTCATGCATGGTCCACATTAGAGTGCCTCTGATCAAAGCATTCTGTCGTCCTCTGTGTCGGCTCATATCCACCACCTCTATGCCAATCCACAATTGTTGTAGCTCTTCCAATAGTGGACGAAGATACACATCCATATTCTCCACTTTATATCGCCCTGGCACAATCAAGCTTAGCCATAGGTGCCCCTTCTTCGTAGTCAACCACGGGGGAATGTTGTAGTTGACGATGACAACGGGCCATACACTGTAAGATGTTGATCTTTGACCAAATGGATTTACGCCATCCATAGCAGGCCTAAGCGCAAATTTCGAGCTTCCCTGGCAAAATCCGACCATGTTCCATCTATATGTTTCCAGGTTGCGCAATCTGCAGGAATTCGTAGCACACCATCCGAAGATTTATTCTCCTCATGCCATGATGCTAGGGCGGCCATGGACTTACATTCGAAGAAATGCTTGATGCGAGGAAGCAGAGGAAAATGTCGCAAAACCTTTTGTGGAATTTTTGTCCCGTGGAGATCTACTCGATATCTTTCGGAATCACATTTCGGACACTTCTCCATGTCTATGTATTCCCCTCTGAAAAGAATGCAGTCATTAGGACAAGCGTGGATAGAATTGTAATCCATCCCCAAGTTTCGTAAAATCTTTCTTGCTTCATCTCGGAAATCTGGCATCACATTGTCAGCTGGTAGTATGTGCTCTTTCAGCAATCTACACAACATAAAAATACGATACAGTCGTGTAAAAATCTATCAGATCATTATACATTTAGAGTTTTATTAAAGTAAATTAATTGTAATAGATCACCTGAAAAGTGCTGTGATGCTAGTGTCACTCCATCCAAACTTTGCCTGCATGTTGAGAAGAACCAGGAGTGCTTTCAATCTAGACATACGTGCTCCATTATACAATGGCGTATCGGCTTCACTTTTCATATCATCATAGATAAGCCTTTCTGAATCCATGACCGTCTCAATCATTTCATCAATCTCGGGCTCAAACATTGCCTCGTTGGGAATGTGCTCTGCATGATCATCCCCCGAGTTGTCAGAGGCTACATCTTCTGGCCTCACATATGCTGCTTGACCAAAGCGCCTGCGAACACGTCTATTGGGTTGCAAGATTGCTGCTTGCTGGCCAACGTCAGAGTCCGACGAGTTATAATTGGAAACAACTCGATCTATAATAGATGGATTGAACTCGCCAAATTCGCGAACGTGCTGCAAAGAAACACGTCTTGTTCGTCGCACAGCATGCTTGCATTGATTACAAGGACATAAGACCCTCGTTGAGAGATAGGTGTTTCGGTTGGACGGTCCCACATCCTCGTCACTACTCATAATGAGGATAAAAATCTTATAACCTGGACAACAAATTTAATATTCTATTGGCATTCTTCGTCTTATCTCTCTCTCTCTCTCTCTCTTTACCTCACATTCTCTAGTCATGTCCAATCCCCGCACACCTCGGTCTAGAGGTGCACGGAGATCAGAACCACCGGGTTATAATCTCGTCTTTATTGGTCAATACCTATATTTGTGGGTACAAGAAATCTACAGACCCACGTCTACATGATACTGCATGTAGTGGACAAAACCCCTTTGCCTCTTCTCTAGTTGTAGCACTTCACAACATCTTAACATCTTTTCACAGTAGATCTTTTCACTGTTCGTCTAACTCTAAACCCTAAACCGTAAGTAATTCTTGTGTGGACTCGATCTAACGTAAATAAGCGTAAATCTAAATAAAAATAAACCTAAATCTAATTTAACGTAAGTCTACATCTAACCTAATCTTTAACGTCTTTTGGGATAGTTTCCTACGACGTTAAAACTCTCTTCTTCTTGTGTGTGTGTGTGTGTGTGTGTGTGTGTGGGTAAACCTAAATAAACCTAAGTCTAATCTTATATAACATAAATCTAAATCTAACGTAAATTATGTTATATTAAAAACAAAGAACTAAACTAACAGGGATTATAAGAACCTTAAAACTGATTTAACACATAATTTTTCACATAACTCGGCAAGAGTTGGCATTCTCATCACTATAGATGTGAGAGTTAACTTCCGGCGGTGACGCTGCCTCATCTCCATCCACATCTGACGACAGCAATTGGCCCTTTAGACCGTTCTTGCTCTTGTTACTAACTTTGAAGTTGCTGTTGAATGACTAGAGGTTGTCTAGATGGTCATTGTGTCGGGGACCTAGTGACTCTTGCCGCCCTGAAGATCCACCTTCTTCCCTATCTTCTGAAGACATTTCACCAGTACTTTTGGATCGACGGAGCCCACCATGAGTGAAGGCAGCAATACCCTATATTCCATTGAGGGCTTTCTTCACCCGCTTCATGCAGGCATCGCAGTCTATGGAGACCTAAATCTAATCTAATATAAAGTAAATCTAAATCTAGCGTAAATAAACGTAAATCTAATTAAAAATAAACCTAAATCTAATCTAATTTAACTTAAATAAACCTAAATCTAATTTAACTTAAGTCTACATCTAACCTAATCTTTAACGTCTTTTAGGATAGTTTCCTACGACGTTATAACTCTCTTCTTCTTGTGTGTGTGCGCGTGTGTGGATGTGTGTGCCAATAAAAAGAGATAAATGGTATAACCTTTCTATCACCCATGCCAAGTATGATAGATTGGTTATGCCATTTCCCTCTTGAATAATAGGTCTTGAGTTCAACTCCTCGTCGGCTAGATCTTTAGGTCTTTTAATTTTAATTAGTTTCCTACGACGTTAAATTAGTTTCTCTCTCTTTCTCTCTCAATGTGTGTGCGTTTTTTTGGATCGTATGCATGTTTTCTCTCTCTTTTCCTCTCTCAATGTGTGCGTTTTTTGTTTATGCATGTTCTCTCTCTCTTTTCCTCTCCCAATGCGTGCGTTTTTTGTTTATGCATGCTCTCTCTCTCTTTTCCTCTCTCAATGTGTGTGTGCATTCTTTGTTTATGTATGTGTGTGTGCGTTTTTGTTTATGTTTGTACTCTCTCTCTCTCTCTCTCTCTCTCTCTCTCTCTCTCAAAAACACTATGTGTGTGTGTGAGAGAGAGAGAGAGAGAGGGAGAGAGAAAGAGGGGAAGGGAACATGACAGTGAGGAGAGGGAAGGAGCATACCTGGCTCTCCTTCCTCTCCTCGTGTGTGTGTGTGTTTGTGTGTGTGTGTGTGTGTGGAGAAGAAAAAGAGAGAGAGAGAGAGAGATAGAGAGAGGGAGAGCGTTACTTGCTCCTTGCTTGAGGGCGCCGAAAAACTCAGATCTGAGATCTGAGTTTTTGGGCGCGCTCTATTATTTTTTTAGCCCAGTCGGCGTCGCTATGAGATTTGCGACGCTCATAGCGACGCCGGGATTTTTTTTTTTGAGCGTCGCTGTGTGAGAGTCGCTAATATGAATAGCCTCTTGTAGTGTTTTAGGACGGGAGTGGCTGCATGCTTTAGGAAACACATTGAACACTAGTTATGAACACAACTCCTTATCCTTTATGGCCAATGGTAAACATGTGCTTTTGCTTGGTGAGAAAAATATACCATCTGTACTTCTTATATGTACAGTTGAGCTTTCTATTTTGCAGAAAGAAGATTTAATAAATGAAGTCTTTTTTTGTTACTGCTTGTCTCCATGTCTTGTGAAGTCTCAAGAGCAAAGTGCGGTGAACTTTAGTAATGGTATGCAAAGTGTAATGAATTCTAACGGTATGCAAAGTGCAATGAATTCTACTGATAAACAAAAGTGTTAACAAATCTAACGAGCAAAGTGCTCTCAATTTTAATTCTATAGAGCAACATGCAGCTGTCATTAGGAAATTTTGGAGGTCATTTGGAGGGCCTTATTGAAGAGAGAGAAAAGAAGGCGCAGCCAATGAGCAACAAAGTTATGTAACGTAGAAATACATGGAAAACAACACAAAAATGAAAGAAAACATTTCAAAATATCGAGTTTTGTCCCATTTTTGTAAGGTAACTTCCTCGTCTCACAAAGTAGGGCCCATTGCTAGTAGCCACCAAGTTCATGACACTTGACTACTGATTGATAAATAAATCTCTCCCTTCATTAAAAGATATCCACTACCTTTATGAAAGGCTTTCAAACCTCATTCTCCCTCCATTTTACCTATGGCTTTGTCTTCTATCTGCCCAAGAAGTTCTAGAGGTTGCTCTACACTGTCCCCAACTAGGCTCACCATTAGTGTGCCAAGAAGACCATGTAGTAGCGTAAACACTATCTCAATCTCAAACTCTCTCACTACAGATAATAGGTGGCAAGATCAGAGGATAATCAAAGGTTCTTTGGTTCTTATGCAACCAAGAAGGAGAAAAAGCTCGAAAGCAACAAACATATTTGGTTCTGCATGGAAAGCAAGAGTTCTAGATTTCAAAGTCGAGGTTGGTAAGAAGACTGTGAAAGAAGTCTCTGTTCAACATGTTTTCACTCACTCTGATGTGATTACTAATGGCGGCGATGTCTCCATGGTGCATAATCCACGGTGCAATTGGAAGTTAATTATTTAGCACTCCTCTATAAATGTTCTCTTACATTTCAAATGTGAATCTTTTATTTTCTTCTCTTATTACAGGTATATAATTAGGTTATACAGATGTTTGTATTTATTTCTATTCTATTATATTCACAGATGTTTGTATTTATTTCTATTCTATTATACTCACAGATGTTTATCCTTCATCATATGAGGAATGTGAGCTACTAGAGTTCATTATAGGTCTCATCTCTGTGACCCATGCTCATATTGGAGTCTTGCAATATGTTGGCAGAACTAGCAAAATCCTGGCAGACGAGGGTATTTTCTTCTATGACCATTTCTACCAACTCAATCAAAGGAATCAGAGAGGAGTGTTGGTGAAGGTTCCACTACCAACCAGCTAGAACTCCATGGATTGGCCCGTTCCCGACACAACAATGAGTGAGGCATTGAGGAGCAGGCTCTACAGGGATGTTCAGATGAAGGTGGGGAAATAGTAGTGCCGGGTGGATTAAGTAAACCCTTATGTGGTGTGTCATCAATCAACAAAGTATTGAGAGCATCATAAGGCACATTGATCTGTTCAAAAGGCTTGTAGAAAAGTGGTGCATTAGCTTTAGTTGGGTGGAAATGTCTTGCAATGGTATTACAATTTCTTTGACTATACACAAAATAAAAAACCGATCTCTAATTTCAGCCAAATTGCAAACTATGGTAAAAAAAAGGGGATTCAGGTTTTGGCCGTGCATTGAAGATCAGATAGCAACCCTAAACTGTGGAATCAAAAAATTCAAAAATTCCTTTGTGCCTAGTCGAATTAATACTCTGACATTTCCCAAGCGAAAACTACGTAAATTGAAGAACTCTGTATGTACACTGTATGACTGTCGTAGCAGCAACAATCCATTGAGATCCAAGATAATCAATCTCTGCAATCATTGTGTATATACGTATAAGTAGTTAGAAACAAAAAATCATACATTATTTAAGTACAATGGATATTACCGGAACAACCATATCTACTTGAAGCAAGAGTCCATACTGGTGGACATTCATTTGTTGAGTGTCAATGTTCCTTGCTGTATTGCGAAGGGTATCCACCTCTTGTGGTTGTGCAATACATGAATCTTGTGTTTCCATGGTCGAATGGTTAACTTGTTCTGTTGTCTGTTCCTAGCCTTGATTTGCAATGTTAGCCTCCTCCTCTACATGGTCAAGACACTATATCTTCTCTCGACTTTGAAGAGCTCTTCACATATGCAATTATAGAAGATTGGACTCCCTGATTTTGATCATGAGCTGCATCCTGTGCCACAATAATAGGCACTCCCTTATCCTCCTTTGCTTGGCCTAGAAGCTCTGCTGCATTCCTCGGCTCTGAGAATCAATTTACATCTGCATTTTCAGAGGCTTGGTCTACCTTATATTGATCAACCCCAACTTCGGATTCAGCCACTCCAACTGCAAAGCTTACCGGTGTCTTTTCCTCTAATATGGGGTCAGTTTTAGGGATTTGGTTTCCAGTGGTGGAAACTGTCATGACTTCCTCTTCACCGGTCCTCGTTAAAGCTATAATATGGTCGTCAACAAAAACTATCTTTTGCATCTAAAACTCTTGGGGTTGAAAGAGATAGTAGATGTTGAATCATTGAAGCGCAGTACCTTTGTAAATATTCCAAGGTACAATTTTCCACAACATTCAGCAAAATTAGGTTAACTTGTGGTCAATACTTTAATTAATAATAGCACCAAGTTGGTCCAAACCATAGTAAGGAAATATCTTTGACATAAATGGATTCAAAGCAAACAAACTCTGTAGTATGTACTCTACATGGAGAAGGCATCTCTCTGATTAGGCACTTTGACAGCTTTAAAGGTTGACTTGTAGAGTTCATGATTTCCACAAAGCCTTCCATAGACATGAAGTAATCTTTTTACACATCTATGAACAGTGAAGGTTATAATTTGTTATTAAACATTATTCAGGTCATCAACCATACCCCCAATAAACACTAAAGGTTTTATCAACACTCACACTCTTATCTCTCAATGTGTTGCTTGTATGGAGTTGATAGGCCATACCACTTGTTTGTCCAGCTCAATGCATACAAGGCTCCAATGATTATTTGATTCATATGGCAACACCAGAGTTCTGACCTGAAGCAATGGACAGTGGACAAACCATCTCTCCAAATGTGGTATGTGGGGTGTTTTTTATTTGGAGTGGCACAGACAACTGTGGATCTAAAATATATATTTCAGTACGGGTTTCTTGAGGGAGCTGTCTCTTTATTAAGCTACAATAAAAAATAAGGATTTAATTAGAGACCAAGTACCAAAAAAATGGATCTTAAAGGTAGAGAAGAGCACTTACCTTAGGCATAAATAGACAATAGAGTCTTTAATTTGTGCATTGGGATCTTTCAAAATCCCAATATCAACAGAATCTAGTGCTAACTGCCTAGTACCATCAGCGAGGGGAATGGTTGCTAAGAGTCCTTCTTTCAAGGAATGTAAAATATTATTATTTCTTTCATTTAAGTCTGTGGTAACTTGCCCATAATTTCTCCTGTAGGCCTCTTCATCAGTAGCAGTAGGAGACTGTATCCTCTTTAACTTCTCTGCTTCAAAGTGACGTCTTTCTTCTTGCTCAGCTCTCGCTCTGGTGTTCACATCATGAGTAACCTCATGAATCTTAACCCCATGATCCCGGCGCCCTGGTGGTATTAGCAATATATCTTTCATTTTCGGATCAACAAACTCATTAGGGATAAGGAGCTTATTGTATCTCCAACGCACTCTCTTGAGAGTCTCACTGTCCTTGTCCATTATTGTCACCTAGTGAGCATGAACAGCAACAATGGTGATATCATTAAAATACTCCAGTAAAAAAGCTTCTACTGCTTCTTGAAGACACATCACGGCAACAGTCTTCCATCTCATTGTACCAGCACATGCTTCCTCACAAATCTATCTTACTGCTCTTTGGAAAGGAAGTTTAGGGACAAAAAGCTTAATACATTTCTGAGCTTTTTTAATCTCCTTAAATAAACCCATGTTTCTTTGAATATTCTTCATTCTTGGTCCCTTCAATATCTTCATTGGTTTACCTGAAGTTTTCTTCTTACTAGCAGACCTTCCACATGCTTTCTTTGCAAGCCCTGGTCCTTTCCCTGCCTTCCTTGCTGTTGCCTTGGTTCTTGCCATTCCACTAGAAGAGAAAAATGCAAAGGATCTCTCTCTCTCTCTCTCTCTCTCTCTCTCTCTCTCTCTCTCTCTCTCTCTCTCTCTCTCTCTCTCTCTCTCTCTCTCTCTCTCTCTTCCTTTTTTTGTGGATCACGGCGACCATTGTATTCCAAGATCCGATCGAGAGCCAAAACTCCAAGATGGCACTCCAACCGAGTGGACTGTGGTGCGGAACCGACCCCCGGTAAATCTTTAACGATCAATAACTTGGCAACCATAAATCCGATCATCGATATGAAAAGACCGACGTGCTCCAGAAATTCAGCACATTAGCCCGATGCATTCATTTCAGTTTTGTCCCCTCATGTAGTTGCCCAATCCAGCATAGATCTGCAATCGCCTTATACTTCAAACTGCCATAACGTCTTCATCGTAGCTCCAATCGACGAGCCGTATTACCCTCCAAGATTTTCTTCAATCCATCCAACTTTCGCTTTACTTCATCCAGTTGTGCATCCGCATCAAATCGGCTTCGAAAAGCCATCTCCAGGGCTTCGCAATTTGCTTTTTCTTCTTTACCAAGGCTATCGAACCAAAGCCTCGCTTTACCATGAACCAGGAGCGAGAACACGTGTACCGCAACATCTTCTCTCGATAAACCTCTTTTCAATACGAACAATCCGTAATCTTGAAGCTAGGTTTTAGCATCTTCAACCCCAGTGAAAATGGGAAATCCCATCCAAGCCATCACTAGCAGCACCTTCTCTTCAAAGGCCGCACCTTTGGCATCACCGAAATCACCACTTCGACATCAACTAGGAGCATCAGCACGCTCCTCAGTGGGGGTACCAGAAGATGGAGAGGGGGAATGGGGGAACACACCCGACACAAACACAAAGGCCTCTCTATAGCTCAGGGTATCCACAACACTCGTACCCTCTCGAAAACCTTAAAAAACACACCTTACACTAGCAGACCACCGCCTGCCCAATTTCCACTGCTCATACACTCCACAAATCTACCACACAAAGCACACTTACTGCCACGTTCTGTCTCCACCCTTACACACACCCACAGCTGCTCAATGTCACTCTCTCACACAAAACACCGTTGGTCTTGGGGAGCACACACTTCCACACTAACGGCACCGAGGGGAAACACCAGAGCAAGAGAAAGAGAAGGGTGGAAGGGAAAACAACAACAAAGCCGGGAAACAGTGGCTTTATTGCATTTCACAAAACATGTACACGCACTTACGCTGCCATCACCATGGCCATTTTCACGAGAAAATACAAAGGGCTTTGATAGGCACACTCTTCTATCAGAGAGCTCCACTTTGCAGGCTTCCAATGGCACCAAAAAGCTAACTTCGGCCGAGCATATCTCCGTCCTCCGGACTCCGATCCACGTGCTGTCACTTCTTGCTAGCATCATATGCTGCATACTACACATCAAACACCTAGCAAGCTCATGAAAACACCAGATGGAACATTTTTCAATGCAGGAAAATGGGCTCAGACCGGACCCCCGGAAAATCTTCAACAACTCGTATCTTGCTAACCAGAGCTCCAATCTGCAATCCGAGAAGACATGCATGCCCCATAACTCGATCTCTACACGTGCATCCACTAACATCAGGCTGGGCCACCTATCCCCATCTGCCCTGTCCGTCGGGGATCTGCTACACACTCTAACTTTAAACTTGAATATCTTGAGCACCGGGCTCCGTTTGACGAGCCGTCTAGACCGGCTTCTAGAGCACAATGAACACTACATTGCAGAACACTGCCTTGGCATTTCGGAAACCTTCACTTGCCATCCCCGCAGCACTTTTGGCCTAAAAGCCTGTCTTAAACATACACTTCCGCTATCCTTTGGCTACGCAAGATCTTGGCACCTGCCCTAGCCTTTTGCACTGGACTTGCCTGCTGTCTGTGCATGGCATAGACCATTTCCTAGCTTGGACCAACTTTTTGGTTGCACCAACGCTATCGACTCTCTGATGAAAGATTATGCAAATCTCGTAAAGTCAAGTCTCATAAATGACTATCTTCCAGACCACGTCCCAAAAATGGCTAGGACTACCAAATAAAACCAAGTATGGCTCCACAAAGGCGTACAACGGCAGTATCCACAAGTAACATACAATAGAAAGACAATATGCTCAAACGGGTGCCAAATGATGCATACCCACGGCAACTGCAAGTGACTTCCACTTTCCAGTGTATCACTCTACTCCTATATCTGTGTGAATCACCTCTTCCTATCCCTGTAACCTATAACCTGTAACCTGTAATGCCGAAGCTGAAGGTACTCAAAGAAGATCCTCCGTGGGGGCGCCAAAAGAATGTGAGCTAGATGGAAACACACACAACGCCTGTATAATCACCCAAAACACACACTTGTAATGATACACACACACACACACACACACACACACACACACACACACACACACTATGGGGCACCACTCTGCTTACACAACCCACCTAGCCGAGACAAGGAACACACCGATGGAGTGAGAGGAGAGAGACTATCCATTTACCCACTCAAAAAAGAGACACACACATACATACACACCCAAAAAAATCATCTCAAAAGAGGAAAATTTCTAATGTTTAGATACAATTGAGCTTGGGCCAACACTAATGGGGAAAGTAGCTCACACGATATGGATGAAATATGCCAGATATTATCACAAATTGGAGTTGAGGCTTCGCTCAAAGGAGAAACTTACACAGCCAAAACAAAAAAAAAATAGTGAAGAATTTGGAAAAATGGAGAGCACCATTGCATTCAAATTGGCGCAAAACCCCAGTTTATAATATCAAAGTGCTCAAATCCAACCTCAGATGAGCAGTTTATGGCCAAAACAGGCTCCAAAACCAGCAAAAACTCAATTGCGGCTGTTCCTCCTCTTCTCTCCACACTTTGCTAGTTTTTTTCTCACATTTTTTAGTTTCCACACTTCACTTTATCCCTTAGGCACTTTTGGCCTTTTGATTGACCTCAAATAGACCTCGAACATGCCAGAAAATGGCCACGTAGTGCATTTTTGTTACCCTTCTACATCCATCCGCACACCTGGTACTCAACTTTTTTCAATAATGCATCCCGTAATTACGTGAAGTGGTCCCCAAATACAATTCTCATGATCAACGTTTTGCATAATTCATCACAAGAAAACACCTCCGTTGTGTCCTCGCTTACTACGTGCAAGTATTGACTCCATTCGACCTCTTGACACCACTAGATGCCATCTGACGCACCTGCTTACCTCATGATGTGCGCCTGAGGATAGCTTCCTCGAGAAGTTTTATGTTGTTGTGCAGCTCCGCTGCCATGTAGAGAAAAAGAGCAGAGAAATGCAAGCTAAGCTTCTTTGAAGCCTACACATTAAGTGAGCAGTGATCAAGGCTTGATAACAGGCCAAGCTTAATGATTAATGTATGCCAGATGCGGCTTAGAAGGGCCAACAGATGCCTCAATGATGCCAAAAATGAGTATGCTTGTAGTGACCACAGGTGAGAGATTATGATCTAGAACCGTAGTGCTTGAAGTGCTCTACCGGCCTGTCTTTACGGCTCGTCGATTGGAGCTACGGTGAAGAAGTTATGGCAGTTTAAAGTTCAAGTCGATTGCAGATCCGTACCGTATTGGGCAACTGCAGCTGAGGTGACAAAAATGAAATGAATGCATGGGCCTGAAGTGCTCACTTTGTGGAGCGCGTTTGTCTTTTCAGATCAGCAATCGGAGTTCCGGTCGCCAAGTTATTGGTCGTTAAAGATTCACTAGGGGCCGGTTCCGTGCCAGACCAATCGACTCGACCGGTGTGCCATCTAGGAATTTTGGCCTCCTCAACAGGGTTTGTATGCGCTCTATGCAGTTTGAGAAGTCTAAAGGAATTAATGGCTTGTCAGATTGAGTTCAGGATCATGAGATAATATGGCTTGAGGCCGCTGTCAGCTGCCGGCACAACTAAGCAGGATGAATTTTGGAATCCGGATGTTATTGTCAGTCAAGGGTTGCTTTGGCTAGTATGTCACTCTGAACAATGATTTGGCCGATTTGTATACCAACTATGGTGTCGTTACCAAAGCACGATGTTTTTGATGAACATCTAGTTAAGAAAGTGCCTTTTAAAGAGCATTCATTTAGAGGTATGCCCAAAGCTACGGCAAGGAGCTCTCGGCTATTTTCATCGAGTGCGAGGCGGAGCCTTGGTTGATACATATGTCAAATGTAATGCCCTTAAATGGTGCCCAAGCCGAAGTGTATGCCAAATGTGGTGCCCTACAAGGGCATTAAGTCGGTCGCCCACCCAAAGGCTCACTGAATGGCCGCCCAATATCTTATTAAGGGTGTGAATAAAAGAAATTGGGAGCATGGCGAGATGGAGCAGGCAGAAAATGCGAGCGCAGGGAAAGAAGGTCAAGCTCGTCTGTGGGGTGCTCAAATGGGCGCGTGGGTGAAGGGAAAACTGTAGAACATCTTCTCCCGCTGTAGCTTGGTGCCCCAATCGCCGGATTTCATGCTGCTCGACTTTGCTGACTGCCACATCATCAACCTTGCTCCCACGCCACATCAGTCACGGCGCCGTGACTGCGTGGTGGGGGCAAAATTTGAGAGGGCTATTAATAAAAAAGAAGGGCATTGCATGCGAGGGAGAAATTGGAGGCATAACGAGGAGAGGAATTCAAGCCAAGGAGAGGCAAGGCGGAGAAGAGGAGAGGAAAGCGGCAAGCAGGGCTCTCTCTCTCTCTCGATCTCTGGACCAAGCAAAGCGAGCCAAGAAGGCAATTCCAATCAAAGGAGGGAGTTGAAGGAGGAAATAACTCGAGAGGAACCAAAGCCTGGCGAGGAAGCAACGAAAAGAGCAATAGGAGGAGATGTTAGACGGGCATCACGAAGTGGAGAAGGGGAATAGCACGAAGCAAGAGAATCTCTCTCTCTCTCTCTCTCAGCTTGAGAAGGGGAGGAAAAGCAAATGGCTCGGAGAGTCAGCACAAGAGGCAAGCATTGAAGAAAGATCTTTCTCTCGTTCTCAGATAAGCTTGAGAAGTCGAAGGAGTAAAGGAAGTCTCTCTCTAGTGCATAAGCAAGTGACTCAAGCTAAAGAAGCAAATAATATTGGGCCCTCCTCTATTTGTTTAAGCATCATAGCCTTTTGAAAAAGTACGATTACTCAGCTTTGCATTCACATCCAAGGGAATAGAAATTGGCTTACAATCAGCCATACCATACTTTGACAACATGTCCAAATCACACTGTCTCTGTGATAGCCATACACCCTCTAGAGTCCTGATCACCTCAATGCCAAGAAAGTAGCGCAACTCGCCTAAATCTTTCATTTCAAACTCCTGTTTAAGAAGACCCTTCACATGGTCAATCTCCATAGCATTGTCACCAACAATAATAAGGTCATCTACATATATGGTAATGACCACAATCCCCACATCACTCTCACGTACATAGAGTGAATGATCAGCATGAGCTCTCCTAAAACCAATACTGACAAGATACTTGGCAATCCTGTCATACCATGCTCTACAACCCTACTTCAAACCATACAAAGCTTTGAGAAGTCTGCATACATAATCTGGGTAACCTGGATCGACATAGCCAGGTGGCTGATCCATATACACTTCCTCTTGCAACTCACCATTCAAGAAGGCATTCTTTACATCCATTTGATGCATAATCCATCCTCTAGATGCAGCCACTGCTATGACAGCTCTCACAGTTGTCATCTTTGCCACTGGAGAAAAGGTCTCCTCATAGTCTATGCCATACGTCTGTGCATAACCCTTTGCGACCAGCCTTGCCTTGTGACGCTCAATGTTACCATCAGCCTTATGCTTGGTTTTATACACCCATTTACAGCCAATAGCTTTCTTGCCACTTGGCAATAGCACCAACTCCCATGTGTCGTTTGCTTCCAATGCAGCCATCTCTTCATTCATTGCATCATCCCAATGCACGTTTCCAACTGCATCCTCAAAACATGTGGGCTCCACATCCTGTATCACCTTAGCCATGTAGGCTTGGCGATGCGCTAGATACCCATCATAAGTCAATTTCTGAACTGGATTTCTGACTCTATTAGATCTGCGCGGTCCTGGGTCACTCCTTTGCCCTCTAGCATCTTCTTGTACTTTCCTTACACCAGGTGTCCTGACAGCCGGAATTCCAAATTCATCATCAAGACTTTGTTCAGAACCATCTGAATCCATGTCTACATGTGAAAAACCTGATGATGCATCAGCCATAAAGGGAGGTTCATCAACCTTTTCCTTTTCTTTTCGTGATACATTCCCTGTACCTGTTGGTGGAGTAACCTGCGTACGTAGTCTACCATTCCATGGTTTCTCAACAGAGCCACGAGAAGAGGACTCTTGTGGTCCACCCAAAACCTGTGACTGTGGCCTCACATTTTGTACAACCACATCATCTTTTACATCAGCCCCAATAGTGCCATGTGCATTACTGTACCAGCTGCTCATCCCATCAAAGACTACATCTCTGCTCACTCGTAATTCTCGTGTAGTAGGATTGTAGCACCTGTACCCCTTTTGTTCAAGGGAATATCCCACAAGAATACATTTCTCTACTTTAGGATCCAATTTCCTACGCAACTCATTTGGTACATGCACGTAAGCTATGCAGCAAACAATTTCAAGTGTGCTAAATCAGGCTTTGTACCTGTAAACTTTTCCTCAGGTGTTACATCATGCACCGCAATTGTAGGTGTCCTGTTCATAATGTACACAGTTGTATTTACGGCTTCAGCCCAGAAATGATGAGGCATGTTCTTCTCATTCATCAATGCACGTGCAACCTCTGCAATGTGCCTGTTTTTCCTTTCTGCGATCCCATTCTGTTGTGGAGTATATCTGCATGTAAACTGCCTGCGTATACCATGCATTCGCAAAAAATATGAAAAATCATTGAAGAAGTAATCTCCCTCTCCATCAAACCTCAATGTCTTGATTTGCATATCTGTCTCCTTCTCAATCATGACTTTGAAGTCTTGAAAGTGACCAAACACTTCACTTTTGTTACGCATGAAGTAGACCCATACTTTCCTTGTATGGTCATCAATGAAAGAGACATAATACCTGCAACCATGTATACTTGCAGTATCGGTTGGACCCCAAACATCTGTGTGCACCACCTCAAGTGTCTTTTTACATACATTGCGCTCATGTGGAAATGAGCCCTTTGACTATTTTCCAAACTGGCATGCTGCACACACTTTATGCATACCATCCACCTTGAATTTGGGCAAACCTTTTACAATCTGTTTTGATTGCATGCTGCGCAATCTCTGCTCATTGACATGGCCAATGCGTTTGTGCCAAATGTCAACATCAGCCACAACACCTGTGCCCTGTGCAAGTAATGCAGTTTTTACCTCAGGCATGTCTACATTCAGCGTAAACATTCTGCCCACACATTTGCCCTCTGTGATTAGCTTACAGCCATTCTGGAAATCTTCTACATAACAGCCATTTGGATTGAAGCGAACCTGCAAACCCTGCTCGACCATTTGTCCAACAGAAACAAGATTCTTTGTAATGTTTGGGACATGAAGTACATCTGCTAAGTACTTTGATTTCCCACTCTTCGTTGTGTCATCTCCTATCTGCACATAGCCTGACACATCTGGTTTGCGCATATCTCTAAACCACTCTCCACGAGACGTCATGTGATTAGAGGCACCTGAATCCACATACCAAACATCATCTTGGGTGGAATTCTCTGCAGTCATTGTATTCATTACATGCTGCATAACAAACATGCGCTCGTTTTTGCTGTCATCTGCATCTCTCCTAGTAGATGCATAGTTGCCCTGTTCTCTCTTTCCACTTGCTTTTCCCTTTGGACAGTCACGTGACATGTGACCTCTTTCACCACAAGTCCAACATTCTCTGCTATCTGGAGTATGTTGCTGCCTGCTTGATCCTGCACCACGACCTCTTTGACTCCCCCTGCCTTGAGACTGGTTTCCCCTGCCACCTGTATTGTTTTGATTTGATTGACCTTCAAGAAATTGGCCCCTACAACCCCTTGGGCCTCGACCACGACCTCTACGTCTACCTCTGTTGGAGTTAGAATAGAAGGCCTGTTCAGAATTATTTCTGCCATGAGAAGAAGATGTGTCAAGGTTCTTCTCCTCAAGAATAAGCATAGAAATCAAATCTTGGAACACGGGGATGTCGTCTCTTGTATTCATGGAAGACCTAAAATGTACATACTCATCTCCTAGACCATCCAAGCATGCACGGACAATGTCATCGTCTTCCACTGAGACTTTAATAGATCCAAGAGCCTCAATGATACTCTTGATCTTCAAGGCATAATAATTGATTGAGAGGTTGTTCCTCTTAACCTGATTTAGCTCCGACTTTAGTTGAAGCTTCCTAGCCTTGGTGTTCACCTCGAACACTCTGCCTAAGTTTCTCCATGCAATGGCGGGGGTTTCAACATCCTGTAGATAGCCCATCATGCCATCTGTGATGCTCATAGAAAGTCAATACATCACTCTGGCCTTGTTGCCAGTCCCTCAAAGCTTTCCTTTGTTCTGCTGTAGCATTTGCCTCGGGAATCTCTGGTTCCTTTTCATTGTCTCCTTCTACATAGTCCCAATAACCTTTTCCTTCTAGGAAATTTGTTATTCTGAAATTCCATGCAGGGTAGTTATTTTTCTCAAGCTTCTCAGTAACAATCTGACTGAAACCGTCAGACATCTTGAAGCACTAAGACAAAATAGCTGCAATCTGCAAAAACCTGCAAATCTGTTGAACCTGCTATCGTGGTACCTGTAACGCTTTCTACACTCAACGAGTGTCCACAATCAAGCGTACATACAACCACTGTACTTGTACAGTAAATCTCTGTATACTGCACTTTGGAGACCTGTTCAGAAACTTGTGCGAAAAACTTGTGGATTGCGAACGAAGGGATTGTGATGCTCTTGCTCTCTTAGCCTCTCTTGCCTGCACCAGGCTCTGATACCATGTAAATAATGAGGATGCAAGAGAGCTACACAAGACAAGCACAAAGCACACAGAGATGGAAAGCTTCTTCTTCTTCTTCACAGAAAAGAGAGTACAAAATGACTAAGTGCTAAAGCTGAAAAGTAGCACATATGTACATGCGGTCACTAAGTGTGAACTCACTAGAAGCGTACTAGGCTGGCACTATAAGTGTAGTCCAGCTGTAGAATCACTGGAAGAGATCCTCCGTGTCGGTCACCTAACGCGCTAGTGAGTAAATGCCGTAAGCGGCCAAGACCCGTAGTGGATGCCAGCTCAAGGTGTAGAGCTCGACATCTCAACAAAGACATGGGAGCAATGAGATTGACCGCAGACCATAGACGGATCAGACCATGGGGGGGGAGGCAACGAGAGAAACCTACGACCTCCCTGATGCACGATTAAGTCAAGACATGGGAGCAATGAGATTGACCGCAGACCATAGACGGATCAGACCATCCCAAGTAGCGAAGTGCATGCCAAAGAAGTATAGCGGATTGGGGGATCCATATGCCCATGTATCGCTCTTCAAGCAAGTCTTAAGAGAAGAATAGATCACTGATTTCCATACTCAGTACGAGGGATTCGGGCTGACCTTGGAAGGGACGGCCTTAACGTGGTTTCAACCTTTAAACCCTGAAACTTATCCGAATATTGAACATGTATTGCGCGAGTTCGTAGAAGAATTCTCAAACGGGGTATAAAGCATAATACTGTATCGCAGATATACGCTTTCAAACAAAGGGAGAATGAAAAAGTGAAGGAAGCAACCTTGAGATTCAAGCAATACATTGAGAGGTGCCCGAGGAGAGAGTTACCGCAGGACGAGAGATTGTCCGTGCTCTTCATTGAAGGACTTAGGAATGAAACCTTGAAAAAGGACCTTCACTTGAAAGCCTCTAGCACGTTTCAACAGGTTACAAGGGAAGTGTTATATCTTGTCGATAACTACAAAGCATATGGGGAAGTGTCAGAGGATACTGATTTAGTAACCAATGTCTCTTCATCGATTAAAAGCGAACCCTCTACCAAGGAAGATGCCCAGGCATCCTTGATGCCGACAACTGATCAATTGATAGAGGAGGTAACGAAGAGAATGCAGCAACATATGAGATCAAATCCAGTGATGAGACAGCCTCAAACGAGGAAGTGTGACACATGTGGGGGGGATCATCCGACACCGTGGTGCACTCAACAGCCGAAAGCACTAGTTGCGAATGGACGAGTACTGAAATGGTTCTCCATAGAACAAAAATGGACGAATCATAGCACGAAAGAGTGTTTTTATAACAAAAACTATGTGAGGGGAAGACTGTATGGGCCTCCAACAGGACCATCCCAACCACCTCCTCCAAGATATCAAGTGGAACCAAATATGAATCTGGTAGCAGGAGCAGACAGACTTCAACCTGTATTGGGTCAACAACCTCCATTACCATAGGAAAATAGGGCCATGATTAGGTATGCTCAACCACGTGAAGCATCACAAGGAACAAATAGTACACTTCAAGTTTCTTATTATGAGGAACCGAATGAGCCTTAGGCAACAAAACCTGAATCACAAATGTATGCAGACGAAGCATATCAACCATGGGGAAGTAGCGAGGGTATGGCACCACCAACGTATGTAGCACAACCTTCGAGAGATCAATATTTGGTAGACGAAAGAACGTTAATGTTCATTGCGAACCAGAATTACAAACTAAGAGGGTATCCTAATAGAGCAGGACAACCTATGGGACCACCTCCTCAAAATCAAACACCAATTGGACAGTGCTATATCTGTGAAAGTATGGATCATTGGGAGCGTAACTGTCCTTTCAAAGGCGAAAGAGTGAAAATTTTTGGGTTTTGTGACGGATGTGGTGTGAGTCACATATTGCCAGATTGCCCAAAAAATCCGGACAACAAGGGAAAAGCGACTATGAATATAGTGGGGGTGATACCAAGTGCAAGCAGCGGATCAGAAACCGATCTAATGATCCAAATCAATGCGATAACCAGAGCCCAAGCCAAGGACTTAAGGAAAAACGAGCCCATGGAGGAAAGGGTAGAGTTGCCTATACCCACAGAAAATGAAAGCTTATCCCCGTGAGAACCCAGAGAAAATCCTGGAAGGCGAAATGAGACAGGATGAAAACAAGAAGGGTGAACAGCCAAATTGCCATGCAAAACGAATTACATGAAATGAAGGAGCAACTCAAACAAGAGAGAGAGAGAGAGAGTAGGACTACTGAGGATAACAGCAAGCCGAGGAAATCGTCCTCGGGAGGATCGGTCTTGGTTGACAAAGTGCTAGAGCCGTTAGATGCTCTATTACCAGCGTACGAAGCAAGGCTAAAAACAAACCAAACCTTAGAGAAAAGATGGTTAACTTATCCTCAACCAGAAGTGGAAACGAAGCGTTTGGAAATGTGTAAACACCTCATTGAAATAGCCCAGGCGTTGATGGAACCTAAGATGGTTAGAACCCCAGAACAAGAAGTGTTGATTCATAAAGAGCGAGAAAAACTAAAAACCGATGAACCAAAACAAGTAAACGAACCCAGGCCTGTAACAATATTGTCGCTGAATCATCGAGTGGTGCCAAATACGACTGATGACGCTAAATCAATGACAATGATGCCAATTCCAGAAGTTGAAGAACAATGGCCACAACACTTATGGGAAACCATTAGAAACATAAAGAACAGGAGCCCAACGTTACAGTCTGCTCCAATTCTTGAGATTAACCTGGATAACGGATTTTATCCAGCCGATATACAATCGTTGTATGGGGATGCGGGAACGGAGATTTCGGTGGAAAGAAAATCCCAATCCTTGAAAACCCTGCCGTCATTTATAGGTGAACAAGAGGCACAATCGGAGATAAGGTTAGTTCCATCCCAGATAAGAACTACTCCACATATGGTTGACTCAAAGAGTCTTCAAGATATGCTGACGACACGTATAACATGCACAATCACGATGTCCGAACTCTTGAGAGTTAGACCACATTTATGGCAAGACATGGGGAAACATTTGGAGAACAAGGGAGTAAAGATTCCTCTTCCAACAAACCCTACGGGAGAAGAAAACAAATGGGAAAGTCAACCCACATTAGGAAATTTCAGAGGTCATTTGGAGGGCCATATGAAGAGAGAGAAAAATAGAGCACGTCCAATGAGCACGAAGGCTACGTTACGTAGGAAAGTACGTGGAAAGACTCAAAAAATAGGAAAATAGCATAAAACTTTCACGAATCTAGGATTGTAGCATTGTAATTTCCTTCCTTTTACCGAGCTTTTAGGTGCTTGCATGTGGTCCCACTTCTGATATTCTCTTATGGTCATTAACGTACTGGAGGGTGACCATTAAGCCCGCACAAGATATTGGAATTCTAAAACACTTTCCCTCCATTAGAATGCTTTCAAAGTGAATCTCCCTCCACTAAAGCTTTTCTCTGAGAGCTATGGCTTCCACGTCTTCTCGCCCAAGAAGCTCCAGGTGTTTACTGTCTCTCACACCAACAACCAACAGCTGCACTTTGCCTAGAAGGCCAAGTAGTAGCATATCCTCAATTACAATATCAACTTCAATAACTGCAGAGAACCAATGGGTTGGACAAAAGATAAACAAAGGTTCATGGGTCCTCATGCAACCAAGAAGACCCAAGAGGTCTAGTGGTATCAACGTTTACCGCTCAGCATGGAAGGCCAGATTGTTGGATTTCAAAGTTCAAATCAGCAAAAGATCTATAAAGGAAGTTCTTGTTCAGCATGTGTTTACCCATCCAAAGGTGATAGCAAACGGTGGAAATGTATCAGATATACATCAACCACGTTGCAATTGTAAGTGCTCTTGACATGTGAACTTACTAATACTCTCATTATAACTTTTCTTATATATTTTGCAATGTTTCTCCCGCTTGGTATGAGCAATGTCTCCATTCTTCACAGCTCAATTACATTAGATTTGTCATTTTTACTTATTGATACTCTTAGTTTAACTCTTCTTATATATATTGCAGATGTTTATCCCTCTTCTTATGAGCAATGGGAGCCTGTGGAGTGCATAATAGGCCTCTTCCATGTTGTTCATGCCCACATTGGTTCTCTACAGTATTCAGGGAGGAGCAGCAAAAGACTGGCTGATGAGGGAATATTTTTTTATGACCACTTCTACCAACTCAGCTCAGGGAATATTTATCCCTCTTCTTATGAGCAATGGGAGCTTGTGGAGTGCATAATAGGCCTCTTCCATGTTGTTCATGCCCACATTGGTTCTCTACAGTATTCAGGGAGGAGCAGCAAAATACTGGCTGATGAGGGAATATTTTTTTATGACCACTTCTACCAACTCAGCTCAGGGAATAAGAATGGCATGTTGGTGAAAGTGCCTCTACCAACCGATTGGAACACTGTGGACTGGCCAGTTCCCGAGGAAACAATGGTGGAGGCAATGCGAAGTAAGCTCTACAAGGATATACAGAGGTCTCTACGTAGCTCTATTCCCACCAAACTGGTTAGAATTGCAAAATTTTGTCCTCTTGCACTCTTCATAGAGTTGTTTCATATCTACAACATCCGTGTTACGAAAACTATGTTCATGTGTAAGTCATTTCAGCAGTTATCCTGTGACAAACTTCTTGATAGAGGATGGTATGTAAAGGAAGAGATTTGTTTACGGTGCGAGGTCGCGCTTGATAATCTAGTTGTCAAGTACATGATTGCAAGCCAATCACTGTTACTCTCGTTTTGGTATATGCGATCACAAATGCTCAATGGTAAGTACATTCCTATGGACCAGGTTTCTGCAGGTTTGGAAGATAATCCTGCTGTGGATGTGGAAGTGATTGATAAAGAGCATGGCCTACTGTTGGTGGTTACAATAAGGGAGCTATGCAGTCTTCAGCATTTGCGGCATGACATAATTGAAGAGTCAATGGACAAGGACCTATCAGATTTTTCCTTTTTCCTAGCTGGCCGTAAGGTGATGCGGCGAAGGGAAAAAGATATTTTGTGCAAAGAGTTGGATGGTCGGGTTGAAGTAGTGTCAATGTAATAGATATTCTTGTGAACCCAAGTGTATACAAAATGACTTTCAATACATGAAGTTTATTGAGCTCATTTGTCAATTGTGCCCTGTGAAAAAGTGTGCTTGAAATACATTTCTTTACCATGTCAAATCTCTCTCTCTCTCTCTCTCGCTCTCTCTCTCTCTCTCTCTCTCTCTCTCTCTCTCTCTCTCTCTCTCTCTCTCTCAATGTTAGACAAGACAAAGACATGATAGAAGAGTCATCTTAATTCATTAGAAAGTACAAACTCGTCCGTGAACAATGTACTGAGATACAATTTCTGTAAGTATGGAATCAGAATGTCTTCAAGGTAAAAATCAAAGGAATGCCCCTCGAAAGAAGGTGGTGAGATAGTTGTTCCCGACGGATTTAGTTCTCCCTTTTCAGGAGTATCATCAATCAGTAGTGTATTAGTTGCATCAAAGGGTACACCGATTTGGCTAAACGGTTTGTACAAAAGAGGTAAGTGTGGTTTTTTAGGGTGGTAGTGGCCCTCAACGGTAACGCATTTTCTTTGATCATACAAAAAGGCAAATCTTGACGTGTGAGCGTCGCATACACTGCAAATTATTGTAACTAGTGGCGACAAGTTTTGCCTTTGCATTGAAGACCATATGGCAACTCTGAAGCGCAGAAGAAGAAACTGAATAAATTCCTTGATTCCTGGATGAACCACGACTCGACAAGTTCCCATCCAAAACGTTTGCAAATCCTCAAAGGGTTCTGTGTCACCGAGAGGCACGCGCATCAGCAGCAATCCATTGACGTTCAAGATAATCAACCTTTGTAAAAGTTGACAAGAACATATAAGTAGTTAGAAGCTGAACATATTTTGCCATACTTGAATAGACATTACCGGAACAACCGTATCTACAGGTAGAAAGGGTCCATACTGGGTCTCTGTAGTGTTGATGTTGTTGTTGCTCTCCTCTGCTTTAGCTTCATCATTCACATCTTCATCAGGGGTCTCCCCCATGGCTCTTTCTGCCTCATTCAAGGTTTCCTCCAAGGTCTTTTCCTCTCCCTCGGTTGACCGGCTTGCCTCATACATCCTTGCCTGATCCATATCAGTTTTCTCATCCCTAGGCCTGCTTTCCTCGTCCATATCCTGTTGCTCATCTATAGGCCTGCTTTCCTCATCTTGGGTTTCAGCCATAGGCTCTTTTGGCTCCTCCACTGGCTGACTTGGCTCTTTCATTGTCTCCTCTGGTTGTACACTAGCACCTTCCATATGCTCATTTGACCTTTCCTCATCCTCGGCTCTTTCATCTTCTACTGATATGACCCCCTCGGCCCATTGTGATTCCACTGTATCGTATGATGTTGCCTGCTGTACCTAACTTCAGGATTGGAGACAGGACCTATATCTTCTTATATGATGTGCAAAGCATCTTTTATTTAAGGGAGGATTTCTCCCTGGCTATTATTTTCAGAGTCCAAGAGGAGAGGAGTGGATTTGTTTCAGAGGACAGTAGTGATGATGAGGCAATGGAAACATCGAGCAATCCAATGGAATGCCTCCGAAGATGCTTTGAGAAAGCTGAAAAATACAAGGAGACACTACCTGATGAAGCCACCTTCCAAGCAATAAGACAAAGCCTAAGACCATCAAAAAGTAACAAATAAGTGGAGGATTAGTTTAACCATTCAGTTCAGGGGTCAACTACATCTGTAGACCTGTGGCAGGAAAACCTCTTTCTGCAGGATGAGAGCTTCATGGTAACTCTCTCTCTCTCTCTCTCTCTCTCTCTCTCTCTCTCTCTCTCTTTGTGTCACCTCTGACATGATATGTGCAGTCTTGGATTGCTGACAAGGATGACTTCCTTCGGCGGCGGACTCGAGAGTATCGTGGAAGGGATGCGGCCCTAGCGCAGTACCTTTCAAAGCTTTGCGAGTCGCCGATAGTAGTTTTTCACAATTCCATGTCACAAGAGGGTTCAATAGCAACTTACACATTCAAGACACTATCATGCTTCTTGGGTGGACCCGTGCTGCCCAAAAGTGCAGATAAAGTCATTCTTGTGGACAAAGTGTTTGCTAGAGATTGTTTTGGTTACTGCCCGGGCTATACAGGTGGTCTGGCAGCGTATTACTACACCTACACAGCAATGGCACTAGCTCTTGGTAGACAAAACCCAGATGAACTTTTAGAGTATGGCAAACATCTCATGATTCGTTACAAGGGTGACGTGCCAAAAAACAAAATTGAACCTTCAAAATCTTGATACACTTCAAGTAGCAATTGTATAAGATCATGTATTACATAAATTTTGTACAATGTCATCCACTCAGAGTATCTTTCTCCACTTGTGATTCACATACACCATTGTCTCTCTCCACCTTCGTTGACTTTCACGAGCTCCGGAGTTGTTGTATGCCATTGATCTTTTAACTTTTTGTTGTTGTAAATGTCTGATGGCTTGTGCTGTTGCTGAATTTTCCAAGACTTCTTTTGCCTGCATTCGATGAATGATTCTACGATAGAACCATTCAAATAGTTCTCTCAAACTGTTAGCCTTGATTCGAGAGCCACCATGTCGTGTGTGCCTGAAATAAGCATTTCTTGCCATGTAATGAGACTTTTCCATCCCTTGGGTATTCCATATTGCCGGGTTCCCATACTTTTGTATAAAATATGGTAAATGATTGAAAATGATGTGCTGGATATGAAAACAGATTAGTTAGAATATTTTACACTCACATATTTGCACATAAGAGAGAATGAAATACACGATAATACCATGTAGTGAGTAATCTGGGTGTCTGTCCATGCTGTCTTGAATTATTTTTTCAGAAGGTTGAGATTCTCCTTGAACTTGTTCATATCACCTTGTGACCAGTCATCTTTGTCGCACATCAAAAATAGGATGTCTATTGATCGCGAAACCTCAGCCTTCGCGTTACGAGTAGTTGGTTCTTGGTCTTTGACTGCAATATGTAGCTTTTTCCAGCTCTGATACTCTACCTTACTAACATAAGATGTGTTATATATTTTTCCATGTTTTGTTAGCTTAGGATCTCTTGTACCTTGGGGTTTAGATAAAAACCTTCGTGCCTTCACCCCACCGATGGATGGTTTGCATGGGACATCCTTCTTAGCAGTTGATCTCTTTTCATCCCACTGGATTTTAACATTGCCACCATGAAGCCCCATATCCGACAGTACCATTTCTAAGCACTGCAGGGCTACTTGTTGTTCTGCCGAGTTCTTAATCTTCCAAGCAAACCCGATATATAAGTAGACCAATTTCTCCACAATTCTACAAAGGGCATGCATTGTACAAATGTGGACATTCACAAGTGGTATTTTCAAAACCGGTCGAAAAGCAGGATCCTCAATGTGACGTGTTAAGGCTTTTCTCCACCACTTTGGGTCCATGACCTTTGCAGGCTCCATGCAGAACAAACACGGCGACTTTGCCATTGCACCCATTCCAAAATTATACATGCACTTTAATGTTTTGAGGTCACGTGCAAGATGCCACTGAACTTGAAAGTCTCCCCTTCCATCTAGACGTAGTACCTCTCCCTGGTTAGTCTGTCGATCAATCACCTCCGGAATATTAGTTCGATGGAACACCCAATATAGAATCTCATGATCTTCTTTCTTTACCTGCAACACAAAATAAATGAGACTTAAGTAGATGTGAACATTTGAGCTTACCTGAGAATCTCGCTTACCTCAAACGCACCAAGCCACCATATGTTAGATTCGGATTGAACACTAAAATATAAAGGATCATCACTGGGACACTTTGAGAGGGCTCTATTCATTAAAGTAATAGTAACACGCTCTAGCTTTTTCTCTTTAACAAGCTCACACTCATCCACTTTTAACACAAAATGTAATACCCCTCGTGACTCTTCAAATGTGATGTTGTAAAACTCCACCATTCTCTTCTGTAATATCCGCAAGTCCATAAAAATATTATTGAACTCATCATATGCCATGTTTGCTCCATGGCCACCGTAAGTTGCTTTAAGATGAAAGGGTTGTCCAAGATAGTCTCCCTGTGCCTCGTTAAGCTTAAGCCTCTCTTTCCAAACACTTGAGGCTGATGGTAGAAGTTTGGATTTTATACCCTTCTTAACAAAGATGGATGAGACAGACTTTTGGATGGCCGAATATCCTCTTTTGCTTACACCAAGTGAATCAAGTGTGCCTTGTATCTCTTTTGCTGGCACTGAGTTCTCTGAAATAAAGCGGTCCACTACATTTCGTTGTAGGACCTTAAACTTCTTGTCATGTACTATATCTGCTGCCAGGCTTCTACTTATAAGTGGCTTCAATATCTTTCCTATATTGGCTTTGGGGTCAATGTTTTCCTTGTCAGGATAGATTGAATCTCTACATGAAGACAATTCATAAGTAAATAACAGAAAATTTGCTTCTCTAACACTATTTAGGCACATGAAAACAATGCATAACAAGAAAAAACAAAAAGATTACTTAACTAAGACAATGTAGCCAACCAAGACGCATCACCTTAATGCTCGGATTCTTTTCTTGAGACCTCCTGATGCAACCTACAATGTTTCAAGATTGCGCAATTTCTTCTTTCGGATACGACCACCCAAGATGGTGTCCTTCATTTGACAACTTCGCACCTTTCCTTTCAGTTCTTGTACTTCTGTTTTATGTTGCAAAATGGTAACCTGATCTGTAGAATGTATATGTGAAAGGAGAACAATCTCACATTGTTGAGCTTGGAGAATGCCCTTGTAAGTTTCAGCTTCTCTTGTAAGAGATTTACAATAACCTAGAAGGCCCTTTTTGTTGGAATTAGGGTTGCAGAGAAACACACACATCTTGGAGAAGACGAAGGAAGCTCAAGGCACACAATAGAGAGTGTGTTACTTAGTGTGCAATGGAAAGATAGATAGCCCTAGAGTGATGGGCGTATATACAATGCACGGGGGAAAAAACCTCCTAAAGAGGGAAAAAATGCCCCGGCGGTCCTAGTGTGTTCACACACATCACTACCACATGTATATGGTAACAAATCCCCCCTGGAGTGATGCGGTGAACGAGAGCTGGCACATGAGTAAAGGGAAGTGCCATGCCCTGAGGACAGGATCAGTCCACAAAGGGGAGTAAGCCCAAAGCTTTGCGGAAAGCTTCAAGCTTCTCACGAGACAATGCCTTTGTGAAAAGATCTGCAAGGTTGTCCTGTGTTGGCACATAAGCCAAGCTGATCTCTCCTGTTGAGAGCCTCTCCCTGACATAGTGGTAATGCACCTCAATGTGCTTTGTGCGAGCATGAAAAACTGGGTTTCTCGCAACTGCCAATGCGCTCTGACTGTCAGTGTAGATAGTGTTGGCAGTGTCCTGTCCAACACCCAAGTCAGCCATAAGGCGTCTGAGCCATACACACTCAACCGTAGCTGTGAAGACTGCCCTGTACTCAGCCTCACAACTCGAAGTGGCCACAGTAGGTTGCTTCTTGCTCAACCATGATATACATGAACTGCCAAGCATGAAACAAAAACCACTTGTGGACACTCGCGTGTCAAAACAACCAGCCCAATCTGAGTCCGAAAAAGCATGTAAGTCTGGCGGCAATGATCCCCCCTTGGGATAAAACAAGCCAAGATGTAAAGTGCCACTAAGGTAGCGGAAAATCCTCTTGACAGCCTGCCAATGCTTAGACCCTGGGCTATGCATAAATCTGCTGACCTACGAGACTGCAAACTGAATATCTGGCCTCGTGTTGCATACATAAATGAGGCAGCCAACAGCAGTTTGGTAAAGAGTGACATCAGCAGGATCGCCAGCATCATGTAGACTCAACTTCAAACCTGTTTCCATGGGAGTGGCAATAGGTTTGCAATCCTCAAGTCCAAACTTACATAGCAATGTCTCTATGTAACTTTTCTGACACAAGGCAATACCACCATCACACTGCTTAAACTGTATACCCAAGTAATGATGCAACAGCCCCAAATCTTTCATCTTGAAAGTAGCATTCAAATCAGCCTTAAATTCAGCAATATGTCTCTCATTTGGTCCAGTGATCAGCAAATCATCAACATAAAGAACCACAATGAGAAATACATCATCCTCACGCTTTACATACAATGTGCTTTCTGTTGGACTGTTACGAAAGCCTCGTTTAACCAAATGAGTGTCAGCTTTCTCATACCAAGCACGAGGAGATTGCTTCAACCCATACAAAGCCTTCTTACATTTGCACACTTTGTCCTCTTGTCCTTTTATGACAAAGCCGCGAGGCTGCGTTACATAAACTTCCTCAAATATGTCACCATTCAAGAAAGCAGTAACAATGTCTGATTGATGTACATCCCAACCAAAATGAGCTGCCAATGCACATAGAAAACGCACAGTAGTCATACGACAAGTGGGAGCAAAAGTCTCTTCATAATCTATGCCTTTTTGTTGTGCATAACCCTTTGCAACAAGTCGAGCCTTATGGCGATCGATCTCACCATCCGGCTTGCGTTTCAACTTGTAAACCCACTTCGTACCAATGGCCTTTTTGCCAGGAGGCAAATCACATAAAGTCCATGTGTCATTCTCTATAAGTGCATCATATTCTGATTTCATGGCAGCAATCCAATTTTCTGAATTCTGTGCTTCATCAAAAGACAGAGGCTCCTCAACATCATGTAAACTAGACACAGCCAAAGCATAACAATCTGATACATAAGATGCATGGCGAGAGCCTGAACGAGTACGACTAGATAAAGGTGCATCCAATTTACTGTCACGCAAAGTGTGCACCAGCCATTTTGGCATACCTCTAGCCTGCTCATTTTCAGCCCTTTCCTCATCAAGTACATCATGTACATCTGCATCAGTAATAGGCTGTTCTAAAACATTTTCAGAAACCCCCATAGGCTGTACATTTGCCTCATTGGAACTTACATTCGTATTTCCACCACTGAAAAGAGGCAACAAAGTGTCATAAATGTCCTGTGAGCTTACATTACTGTCTCTAGTACATGACAGCAAGGGTTGAACAGAATCTTCCACAAACACTACATCCCGTGAAACCAAAATACGTTTTGTTTGCGGATGATACAACCTGTAACCTTTGCTTTCAGCACTATAACCAACAAAAATACATTTGACAGCCTTATCATCCAATTTTTTGCGCTGCACTTGTGGCACCAAAGCATATGTCAAACAGCCAAAAACACGCATGTGCTCAATAGAAGGTTTTCTATCATGCCATGCTTCATATGGAGTAATAGACTGCAAAGATTTCGTAGGACACCTGTTAAGTACATAAGTGGCACACATGATGGCCTCAAGCCAAAAAGAATGCGGCAAAGCTTGACTTTTGACCATACATCGTGCCATTTCCGTTAGTGACCTGTTTTTCCTCTCAGCAACACCATTTTGCTGAGGTGTATAAGGCACTGTACATTGGTGTTTTATCCCACGACTAGCCAGAAATGCATTAAATTCATGAGACATATACTCCCCCCCTCGATCGGAACGGAGGGTGCCCATAGTACATTTTGAGACATTTTCAGCCATAGCCAAAAATTGTTTGAAGCACATAAAAACTTCGGACTTTTCTTTAAGCGGAAATACCCATGCATGCCTGGAGTAATCATCAATGAAAGTCACGAAGTACAGGTAATTGCCCAAGGACGGAGTTTGCATGGGCCCACAAACGTCACTATGCACAAGCTGCAACCTGTATGTGGCCCTAACTGAACCATCCTTTGGAAACTTAGAACGCTGCATTTTACCCAGAATACAGCCTTCACAAACATGTTTGATAGGTGCTTCAAGAGGCGGCAAAGAAGCAACCATATCAGATTTCTGCAAACGCAGCAAACTGGCAAAATTCAGATGACCAAAACGTGCATGCCAAAGTTTTGCATCTGAAATAGCCCTTGAATCTGCAACAGCATTTGCAAAATTTTGTCCACACTTGTCATACAAAGTGAGCTTATACAGCCCACGGCACAAAAGCCCAGATGCAACAATTTCATCACCAAAACTGAGATCATGAACTGTACATCTGTCATCCACAAATTTGACTACAAGTCCAAGTCTAGCAAGTGCGGATACAGACAAGAGATTCTTCTTGATCCCAGGTACATAAAGTGCATCAACAAGTGTGAAGGAACTGCCATTAGCAGCAGTGAGCACAATCTTTCGAACTCCCTGAACTGGATAAGAGGCGTTGTTGGCACAAGTGACTGAATTCCCATGAGGGACAGACTCGAGAGAGGTAAACAATTCACGATGTGAGGTAATGTGCTTTGTAGCACCACTGTCGAAATACCACACATGTGAATCTGCAGCAACTGACAAGCATGCATCATGGACAGCAGGATTGTAAGTGCACTCTACGCTAAAAGCCCATTCTGCATCAACATCAGCATCACAATCTCCTTTCACAGAAGACTCAACAATGGCTGCATTTGTAGTGGAACCAGCATTTGCAGTGGAACCACCCTCTTTCTTCTTAGCCTCTTTGGCCTTCAACTTAGGACACGACTTGATCAAGTGATCATTGGCTTTACAATAATGGCAACGCATCTTCTTTTTGCCCTTATCACAAGAATTGCCAGACAAAGTGCTGCTAGCAGAAGCATTAGGAACATAATTTTTGCCACTCGCAGCAGAACCATAAGAAGTGGCTGCATTACTGTTACCACCCTTTCTTTGAGAAGCAATAAAAGCCTGTTCAACTGCACGCTGCCTAGTCCTGTTTTTTCTAGAAAGTGACTCTTGCAACAGCAATGTGCATAATGCATCAAACTTGACAACTTCAGGATTTCCTTGGGTCATCAGTCTCCAAGTACTAGCAAAAGTCTGGTAGGAATCTGGTAAGGCATCAAGAACAGTCTGCACAAGGGAACTGTCAGAAATGACTTCACCTGCAGAAATGAGTTGCTCATTGATATCCTTGACACTAGCAAGGAAAGTGTCCATATCATCTTCCTCATGCATAATCTTCGACTCTAGCTCTTTACGCAGC
The DNA here is from genome assembly GCF_014529385.1 of Adiantum capillus-veneris. NCBI lineage: Eukaryota > Viridiplantae > Streptophyta > Polypodiopsida > Polypodiales > Pteridaceae > Adiantum > Adiantum capillus-veneris. Next base: position 47,552,808 of record NC_140936.1, on the reverse strand, counting down.
AAAGCAATTGTAGCCTCATTGCGACTTGCATAAAGACCTGCTAGAATATCCCAAGCCTGTTTTGCAGATTTTGCTGAATGGATGTGAGGAATAATGGTGTGCTTCACAGACAACGCAATCAATGCATGAGCCTGCGCATCCTTAACATCCCAACGAGCTTGTTCTGTTGTAGGCAAAACAACTCTAGCAGTTGCAATCCTTGCAGCAAGACCTGCAACATCCTCAATATCGCCTACATCTTCAGAACCAGGACGTACATCAATGCCCTGCACAATGTTCCAGACACCTTTTGACACAAGAACGTGTTGCATCATATAAGCCCACATAGGGTAGTTGTCCCCATCCAACCTGTCCTCAGCAGCAAACATCTTGAACACATCTGTGTTGTTGTTGTCAGCCATGGTAAATGCTGCACCTGATGTGAAAACTGCCCGAAAATAGGAGAAATGGAGCGGGAACAACTTGTGCTATATAGCACAAACCGTAGAAGACTATAAGGCACCTGTTATGCAGAAAACGGCACTGACAGAAAATCTGCACAAAATGACGAAATAACCTGTGCAGTACTGCCCGTAGTGGAAACGGAGGCCGAAATGAGCCCAAATCAAAATTCTGAGCAGACCGAGCTCTTAGAGCTTTCCCAAAATATTTGTCGACCTGCGAACGCTTGCCAAAGCTCACTGAAATCGGAGAAAGTGAGCAGGCGTGTGCTGGAGCAGCTGGCGACTAAGCCCAGGAGGACGTGACCTGCTCTGATACCAATTGTTGGAATTAGGGTTGCAGAGAAACACACACAGCTTGGAGAAGACGAAGGAAGCTCAAGGCACACAATAGAGAGTGTGTTACTTAGTGTGCAATGGAAAGATAGATAGCCCTAGAGTGATGGGCGTATATACAATGCACGGGGGAAAAAACCTCCTAAAGAGGGAAAAAATGCCCCGGCGGTCCTAGTGTGTTCACACACATCACTACCACATGTATATGGTAACACTTTTCTCCATCACCAGCAAAGGTCAATAAGCTTGTAGGATTGACAAACGGTGGAGACGCATTAGTCATTGGATTCTTAGGGTAGAGAGAGCCTCTCGTCCAGATATCTATGTGTTTAGCTCCCTGAGCTCTGAGCGTGTCTATGGAAGTGGGAGGTATATGTGTGTTTGTTTTACTACGCTTAATCAATGGTTGGTACTCATTGTCCAAATTAATGTGAAGGTGATATTTGGCTCATTTCTGGGTAACATTTGTGCCATTTGAGGAGTGCGCCATTAGCCAAATGTGCAGGTTTAATGGAAAGTGAATAGCGTTTGCGCCTTCGTCCCTCCATGTTAGCCTCATTCCCTCCATATTGACGAGGTTCATTCAATGCAACTGAAAAGAGGATTATCCCTCAATCACTACGAACAAATGTTCAGAAGAGTAAGGAATCTACTTAAAGTACACTTTTTGAACTTTTACTATGAAAGACCCAGCTCTATTATTTGCCATTTTTTCTAGAGAGAGTGCAAAAAATACATTTTCTTAGAAGGCCCTCCAAATGACCTCCGAAATTCCCTAATGAAGCCCAACCAGTCCCCATAAACAAGGTCGGAGATTACTGTGAAGGCGAGGAGGGGAATACGACCCTACCTGTGGAATATCAGGACATAAAAACGATAGCTATTCTAGATAGTGGAGCGGGAGTGGCGATTGCTACAAAGAAACTCTGGGAGAAGTGGGGTCGTCCAGCTCTCAGGAAAACGAGAATGAAACTACAACTCGCAGATGGGCATGTAGAGAGACCATTGGGAATCCTGGACCAAATAGTTGTAACTTCGTGTGGAATTAACTATGAGCACACCTTTGTTGTGGTGGATTTCGGGAAAACGAACAACTTTGACATTATTTTGGGACGAAATTTTATGCGTCAACTCAAAATGATACAAGATTGGGGGTACGACCAAATCTACCTAAGGCACGAAGAGCTAATAACGAAAATCAACATGAAGGATCACAGCTATAGAGACATGGAAAAAACACCAGTGCAAGAGTTTAATTCGACCATTGTAAATGAAAAAGAAATGCCTGCATGGATGTAAACGAAAGCGCATGTCTGGATGTGTGGAGCATCTGATTGTGGAGAGATAATCAAAGAGGAATGCGTTTTAACAAGATCCGTAGAAGACAAAGCTTATTTCCCAGAACCTTTCCCAGAACATTTATTTGAGCCATTCGGGTGGACTCAAATATTGTCAACCTTGGACATATGTGTTAACGAATGTACACCTACGAAATTTTGTGACGAAGAAGGATACGACCTAGTAACGTTGCAAATGGCTAGCGTCATCCTTGAGTCAGGATTAGAGAGCGAGGAACAAGAAGAAATACCACGTGAGACCGAGTGTAAAAGAATCATTGATGAGATATCTGTGGTGATCGATAGAAATCGAACAGAGGAGGAATTCACACATTCATTATGCTGTGACCTTCCATCACTGGACAATGAAATCCAACTGATAGAGGCTGATGATGAAAGATCAAGCGCATCAGAGACGAATAGGAAATACAGGTCGAGACAGGACAAGTTTTACAAGTTTCCTAACCAAAAACCTAGTCGATAGGAGCGGTATAAATCCAAGAGAACTAAAAAATCAAGGACGAAAAAGAATAATCCGATGCCTCTTGTCGATGACAGAACGGGATATCTAAATCTTGTCAAAGCTGATGATTGTGTCAAAGATGAGGTCACTGGCCGTTTTATCAAGACTAAACCACGGAAAAACAACAAGAAGAATAGAAACGAGAAGCAAACGACTAAGTTGCAGAAAGGGGGAAAACACAGTCTGGAATGACCAAAACAGAGAGGAAAACAGAGTACAATAAGCTTAAGCGACACTCAAAGACATATGGACGACTGACTTTGAAACAAATGAGGACATCAATTTTGACAAGATGGATGCACCGTCCCATTATAAGAAATATACCACACAAGATAGGAAAATCATAGTACAACAACCAATGAGACAACTGAAGGAACCGGGTACATCGTATGACGGTCCTGAGAAAGCCAAACGAATAGATCTAGCGGAGCCAGGAGAAAATCCAAAACCTGCATATATTGCCACTGATCTTACTGAAGAAGAGGAAAAGCTTTTCGTAGCTACTCTTAAACTGTATAGATATGTGTTTGCATGGTCATATAAAGATCTTAAGGGTGTGGATCCAAGTATCTGTCAACACACAATACCCCTTAAGAACGACGCCAAACCCAGCCGTCCCTATACTTATAATGAAACGTTTGCGAAAAAGATCAAGGAGGAGATAGATAAACATAAGGAGGTAGAGTTTATTTACAAAATTGAGCACACCGATTGGGTTTCACCGATTGTGGTGGTCCCGAAGAAAAATAGAAAGTTGAGAGTGTGCATCAATATCAAGAAAGTAAACACTGCTACAATTCGAGACAACTATCCCCTACCCATTACTGATCATGTAATAGAAAGGGTGGCAGGCAAAGAGGCTTATAGCTTCTTAGATGGCTTTTCGGGTTACAACCAACTCGCAATAAAGCCAGAGGATCAACACAAAACGGATTTGCAACCGAATGGGATATTTTTGCATTCCGGGTAATGGCTTTTGGCCTCACAAATGCACCAGCCACGTTTCAAAGGCTGATGGGTCATCCTTTTAAAGAATATCTAAGACAGTTCTTAGAAATTTACATGGATGACCTGTATGTTCACTCCCTTGTAAGAGTAGAGCACATAGAGCACTTGACAAAGGTGTTCGAAAAATGCAGATTGTATCGGATTTGCCCGAATCTAGAGAAATGTGTCTTCATGGTAAGACATGGCAAATGATTGAGACATATAGTGTCCAAAAACGGTATTTCGACAGACATGGAGAAGATCAGCGTCATTGTTGATCTACCACGACCAGTAAAGGTAAAGGAGGTACATGCATTTATGGGCCATTGTGGATATTATCGCAGATTTATCTACTCATATGCTATAATTACAAAACCACTTTACACACTGATAACTAAATTTGAGTGGACAGAGGAGTGCGCGGAAGCTTTTCAAACGTTGAAGCAGAGATTAATTTCCGCTCCAATTTTGAAGGCTCCGGATTGGGAGAGGATCTTTCACATCCACATAGATGCATCAGTGTATGCAATAGGATGCATACTTGCACAACCTGGGGAGAACAACATGGATTTTCCAATAAGTTACCCCAGTAGACAATTGAACAATGCAGAGAAGAATTACACAACAATTGAGAGGGAGGGATTGGGTATGGTCTATGCGGTGAAAAAGTTTAGACACTACTTACTTTCCAATAGATTTGTATTCTTCGTTGATCACCAAGCACTGATGTACTTAGTAAAAAAACCTTACAGTACGGGGAGAATTGTTCGATGGTTCATCATACTGCTTGAGTTTGACTTCACGGTAGTGGTCAAGAAAGGAACTACACACCAAAGAGCGGATCATTTATATAGAATGATGCATGGAGAAAACCCTGTAGGAGTTGATGATGATTTTCCAGATGCATATCTTTTCAACATAGAAATGGTTCCAAGATGGAGCAAGGATGTAATTCCTTTACTGACTATCGGGTCAATGAATGTGACAAGACAACCATCTACCATTGCAACATCCAGATCATTGGTAATGTTGGCGGGCAGGCTATACAAACAAGGATCGGATCAAATCCTTAGGCTTTGTGTTGAATCGAGTGAACGGGAATTATACCTAAACCAAGCTCATGTACAAACAACGGGAATTCACAATGGGCATGCACAGATGTATCAGAGATTGATGAGAATGGGTGTGTATTGGCCGGAAATGAGACATAGTGTTCATATGCATGTCAAATCTTGTATTAAATGCACGCTTCAAAAGCCAATAGAGTACGCGACTCTATTCAAATTATCTGTAGCGCCCCGATGGAGTAACTACATTGTTGAATATCTCACCACCAGGATACTGCCTAAGGGGATGAGTAGATCACGAATCAAAACGATCATGAAAGAGGCAGAAAACTATGTACTGATTGGGGATACTCTTTACAAGAGGGATAAAGACAATCAATCGAGAATGTGCACGACTGAAGAGGAATACATTCCTATCTTAGAGCAAGCACACAGCGGACAAGCTGGTGGACATTTCTCAGCTGACAAAATGGCCAAAGCAATTCTTATTGCAGGCATATGGTGGCCTACACTATTCATGGATGCGGAAGAGTTTGTGAAACGATGTGACGATTGCCAGAAAACAAAAATTCCTAGAGCGCGAGATGATATGCCCTTAAGACCAATGATGGGGGCAAGAGTGTTTGCGAAATGGGGAATAGATTTTGTAGGACCGATAGCGCCTCCGGGATATAAAACGCACGCTCAATACATTATTGTGGCAACAGATTATCTAACAAAAATGGGTGGAAGCTAAAGCAACAGCCAGAAATGATACAAAAACGACAGCACAGTTTTTGTATGAGAACATTTTCACCAGATATGGCTTACCAATTGAGCTCGTGAGAGATAGAGGCACTCACTTCATCAATGAAGTGATCGAATTCCTATTGGATGAATTCATGGTAATTCAAAGGAAGTCCGCCCCCTATCACCCACAAGCAAACGGCCAAGTAGAAAGTATGAATAAAATTTTGGTGACAATTCTCACCAAAATTGTCGGCGAATAGAGAGCTGACTGGGATCAAAAGATGCATTCATCTTTATGGGCATATCGAGTAGCTTACAAAACATCCATCGGGACGACTCCATTCAACATGGTATATGGAATTCAAGCGATTTTACCACTTGAATTCCTTATTCCCACGCTTCGAGTCGCTAAACAATTAGAATGGACGGGTCATGAATTATCCAATCAGATAGATGTCTTGGAAAAATTGGATGAAACTAGATTGAGAGTCGTTGCATCAATCTACGCGCAAAAACAAAACATGAAATCATTCTTTGATCAACATGTTATCAGCAAGGAATTTGTTACTGGGGATTACGTCTTAATGTATACCCTGAAACAACATTCCCAAAAACTCAAAAAGCGAGGAAATGGACCCTATGTGATTCATGACATATCATCTAGCGGTGCCATCAAACTTGCGACATTAGAGGGAGAGGAAATGCCTAACTGGATTAGTGGTTGCAGACTAAAGAAATACAATTTACCACTAACCACACAGATGCTTGCCAAAATACACACTGCGAAGGAGCGTAAGAACAAAGCAAAAGAAACAAAAGATCAAGTGCAGGAGGAGGCCAAAGTCAGGATTTTAAAAAGAAAACAAACCTTACAACAACAAAGAATTCCTCCACCAGCAGACACGGCTCAAATTCCTTTGTCTATGATTCAAACTGATGAGCAATGGGAAACAGGAATCGATGTTCGCATAAATATCAGACTCCCGCAGGGAAGGTATCAGCGAGCATTGATTGACATAGGAGCAAGAGTCAATGCGGTCAACTTCTCCACTTACAGGATGCTTACAGATGAACCCCTCGTCCACTTACAACAGCAAACGGTGGAACAATGCCAACATTGGGGATAGTAAACTTACCAATCAATCTTGATGGAAATAGTTGTCCTCATCAATTTTTCGTCATGAAAGATGGCGAAATCAGAGAATCAATATGCTTGGGAGTTCGATGGATGAGGATGTACAATGCAGTCTCACTGAATGGTCAGAACATGCGTTAAGGTACACACATGACTCTAGCGTGTACATGACTCCATCCGCCAAAACAGATCACTCGTGGCCAAGTATCCCCCTCGCCAATAAGCAACCGTCTAATCAACAAAAAACACCACCAAAGGTTATTCGGAAGGTTTGGATAAAGAAAACATTGCTGACCAACAAACCAAGCAAGATATGGCTACCTAAGGACAAACTCCAGAAGGAAGCAACATCATCTCCAAAACCTTTAGAAGTTACTCCAAAGTGGAAATGGCAACCAAAAAAGGATAACACTAAAGTTTCAACGCCAGAGCTCGAAAGGAAACCCAAATGTCAATGGAAACCTGTGAAAACTAAAGCAGAATCTGTAAAGATGCAACAAACTACATATAAATGGGTTCCAAAAATAGTTGCCAACACAACACCCACAATCAAGGAAAGAGCAATTCAACTGCAAGCTCTCATGTTTCATAAGCAGCTACCCTCGCCATCAAAAGCACTGAAAACTACGTTCAGTTCCCACATCTTGCACAGCATATTGTTACCCACCGCATTGTTTCAAACATCAGAATAGGGCCACATTACACGGCCATGCATAGACACAGAGTTCAAAACCCATGCACATGCACAAACCCTTCGTCCGGGACGACTCAGACAAGGAAGGGGGGAGTAATTGATGAATCTAGCAACAGTCAGGGCCATTAATACTAGAATGGTAACCTAACAGGACATAAAAGTGTCCTTTCCGGGTTTTGGGAAAAAATTCGTAGATCCACTCATTTTGAAAAATATTTTCATGAGCTTATAGTTCAATAACTACTACGTATGGAAAAAATGAGAAACTTGTATTTTTTCTCATCCCTTGGTCACTACAAGCCTCCAAAGTTGATGGACCAGTGCATTTTGCCCAAAACAGCAATTTCTTACAGTTGATTGCACATAAATAAGATTGGGGATTTTTATAGGACATGAGATAAAATGCCCCATTAGCTTCAATGGGTTGGTGACCAAAACATATGGTTGCTTTTACCTCACTAATTTTTTTTTGGTAAAAAAAAAGAGGTACAAAAAAGTTGCATTTTTGCCATTCTGCGGACCTATCATCAAAGTTTCTATAGTCACACTCAATACAGATACTATATACATGTTTTCTTAGTTTCCTTTGGGCCTTTGGATTCAAAAGGAGCCATGGAGCATGTCAAAAGGATAATGGATCTCTTACAATTGGAACCTTGGGGGCCTAAAGTGCTAAATACAGCAAACATGAAAAAACTGGGTTTAGCATTATGACCCCTAGAAACCCATAAAAACTACTCAATATCTAGCCAAGTTTGTAGTCTATGATTAGATATGGTTACTACCTACAAAATACACACAATTGGCCTAAGAAACTAGCAATAATATTGAGAAAGTTATACTTGCTACTCTAAAATGTATCGTATTCTTCAGCAATCAAAAAACTCAACCATCATCATATACTATGCTATATAGCATAGTAGGTCCCCCAAAACTCAAGGAAGATTAGCTTTATGTTATACATTACACTTACACAATCAAAATTGAATTTGAATATCAAGAAAGCCACCAAAAAAATCATAAAAGTGCTAATTTTGGCCAAAAAAAGGATTATGCAATTCTTATAAATTGGTCATAACTTTCAATTTTAACACTTAGCTCTCCCTACAAGCATCAAAACATGTTGAGAACTATAAAGGCCTAACCTCTAGCCATCTAAACCTCACAAACATGAAGTTTAGAAGTGGTATAGTTGCCAAAAATTGAAAAAAGGCCAAAAACAGACCCGTTTTTCACACAGTTTAGGTTCAAAAATGTTATGCAAGAGCAAGGTTAATGGTGAGATCGATACTAAAAAAAAAATGCTAAGTTTTTTTCAGCTCATAAGGCAACTTTGTGGATATATAGCACCTAGAAATTCATTTTCATACTCTTCAAATAATTCAAGCAAAATGGTCACTTAACAGGACACAAAAGTGTCCAAGGACATAAAAGTGTCCTGTTACCATTCTAGTGTTAAGGGGGTCCAATGTGTATATATGTACATAATGTGTGTGTTTTTTCATTATTTAGAGTTCAATTTTGAACATATTCGATCAAAACCTGGAATTTTTTGCGTATTTTTGTATTATCCGACTAGCATAATAATGAGTTGTAATGACAAATTCAAAGCATTGGGATGCTTCTAGAGAAAATATATGCTTAGGGGTGAGTATAATAATTTTGGCTAATTTTTGCTAGTTAATAAGTATTTTCATTTTATTGTGTTTGATTTTCGTTAATAAAACATCAAAAATTAGAAAATCTCGCTCACAAGTGTCGGAATCAAGTTCTGGAAGCAAATGAGGGAGGGTGATGTTCTGGGAGCTGACGAGGACCAAGTCACCTTCTTTGAAGAGTTCGGCAGGCCGTCGCTTTTGGTTGGCGTATTTGGCGATGCGTACCTTGCTTTGCTCGAGGCTTTTCTTTGCATGTTGCATGCGCATTTGCCATTGTTGAAGAAACTCCTCACATTCCAGATCCTGGGCATGCACATCGCCGGTTGCCAGTGCAAGAGGTGTGATGACTTCTTTACCTGTGGAGAGCTCGAATGGGGTATAGCCAGTGCTGCTATGGATGGAGTTGTTGTAGTGGAATTCCAGGACGTCCATGTATTCAGACCAGTCCTTCTGATCGGCCTTGACGTAGCTGTGGATGTAGTCTTCGATGCCTTGGTTGACTCTTTCAGTTTGACCATCAGTTTTAGGGTGGTAGGCGGAGGAGAAGCGGAGTTGGGTGCCTAGCAGCTTGAAGAGCTCGCGCCAGAGGTCACTGAGGAAGCGGGTGTCGCGATCAGAAACTAGGGCTAAGGGGAGGCCGTGTTATTTGAAGACTTTGGCGAAGAAGTGTTTGGCAACTTGGTAGGCGGTGATGGGAGGCTTTGCAGGGATGAAGTGGGCTTGCTTGGTGAAGTAGTCGACGACCACCATGATGGTAGTGTGGCCGTGGGAGGGGGGGAGGTCGACAATGAAGTCCATACTTACCATGTCCCAAGGTCGGGAGGGTGTTGGCATGGGATGAAGGAGGCCGACGGGTTTGACTCTTTGAGCTTTCACCAGTTGACAGGTTGGGTAGGTGCGCACGTAGTCGATGACGTCGTCCTTCATTTTGGGCCACATGTAGTGTTGATGGAGTTTGTCATAAGATCTTTTCTGGCCACCATGTCCAGCGAGCTTGCAGTCATGAGCTTCCCACATGAGGTCTTTCTTTAAATCTGGGTCATTGGGGATGTAGATTTTCCCATGCGCGTAGAAGAGGTTATCTTTGACTTCGAAGAGACCCAGGGAAGCTTTGTGTTCAGAGGACAGCGGGGTCAGCTTTTTGAGAGTTGAGGATGCGTTGGCGTAGGGTGCTGGTTGCAGTGGAGATGGTTGTGAGGGTGGGTCTTCGACTGAGGGCATCTGGCATGACATTTGTGGTGCCAGGTTTGTGGATGATGTCGATGTCGTACTCTGCAAGTGTGTCTTGCCACCTGGCTTACTTGGGGGTTATTTTGGGCTGTGTTTGGAAGTACTTGAGGGATATGTTATCTGTGTAGACTTTTGTGTGCTTGTCTTGGACATAGTGCCGCCACTTTCGGAGGCAGTGGACGACAGCTAGCATTTCCTTCTCATGTGTGGTCCATCTTGTCTCTACATCTATGAATTTGTGTGATTCATAGGCTATGGGTTGATTCTCTTGCATAAGGACACCACCAATGGCACCATCGGAGGCATCCGTATGAACTTCAAAGGGTTTAGTGAAATCGGGTAGTCGGAGGATGGGGGCACCACACATGGCTATCTTCAGGTTCTCAAAGGCTTCTTCTTCTCTGGAGGTCCACTGAAAGGGTTTGTGGCCTTTGGTTATCTCTGTAAGTGGTGCCGTAATCTTGCTAAAGTCGCGGATGAAGCGGCGTGTGTACTGACAAAAACCCACAAACTCGCGGACTTCTTTGATGGATGTCGGGGGAGCCCACTTGATGACGACGTCAACTTTCTTGGGATCCACCATGATACCTTCTGACGTGACGATGAAGCCAAGGAACTCGATTCTTTGGACAACAAACTCACATTTTTCCAGCTTTGCATAAAGTTGGTGTTCACGGAGGCGTTGGAGTACTCCGCCGACATGCTTTTGGTGCTCTTCTAAGGTCTTGCTGTAGATGAGAAGGTCATCAATGTGGTAGGGGGCCTTCATGCAGTAGGGGGCCTTGGGCGGGGGTGTACTCCCTGGGATGAGATCAATTTCGTGTTGAATTTGACGGGGAGGGGGTAGGCCGGGGGGAAGTTCTGGGGACATGACATATTTGTACTTCTGGAGGATGGGGGTAAGTGAGGGATCACCCACTTTGGCTTGTTCGAGGGTGATGGAGTTGAGTCTTGCTGTGGGCCGTTCCTGTGCTTGCATGATGTAGAGGTGAACCTGAGCTCCTTTCTTGAGAGCCCGCTCGGCTTGCTTTGCACTCATGAGATTGAGTTTGGGGAAAGAGTGCTCTGGGACTTTTTGTTTTCCTTTCATCGCTGCTAATTGAGCGGGGTCTTTGTGGTTGATGGGAGGGGGGTTGGGTGGAAGATGCGCTTGATGTGTGAATGCTTGCTTTGTGGTGAGTCTAGCGCCTTGAACTGTCACTGCTTTGCCTTGATTATTCAAAAGTAATTGATCCACCTTCATGCCTAGTAGTACAATGAGATACTTGTCGTTGAAGGACATATCAATAATTGCCTCAAAGTCATCCATGGGTACCACTATGAAGTCAATTCGGCATGTGAATTCACCCATCTCAATCCTGACTTGATGGGCTGCCTTGACATTGCTATCATTGCCTTGGGCAAACTTGACGGTAGTTTCATTTACGGTGGTGAGGCGTAGGCCCAGGCGAGCGGCGCACTGCGGTGATAGAAAATTGTGTGTAGCGCCTAAGTCTACCATGATCCATTGCTGCTGTGATCCAATTGTTGCCTGGACATATAGGTTCTGAATGTCTGTGATAGCCGCTGCCATGCATTGAGGGTGGAGGGATACCGCTCCAATATGGGGTTGTTGGTCAGCAACAGGGGTATCCATTTCATCGATTCTTATTTGGGGTGGGGAGGGTGGTTCTTCTATTTGGAGGGTGTTGACCCTGCTCGATGAGGATGAGGCTTGATTTCACTTGCGGACACATGCGTAGTAGGGGCCATGAGCAATTCTGCAGTCACTGCACTAGATGCGCTCGGGGTGCAGGTTGTTATTATTTTCGTTGTAAGTATTGGGGACAAAACTGTTGGACGTGGTGCTGGCAAAAGAGCTACGTGGGACTAAGACGCCATTTTCGCGGCCTAATCCAGGGTTGAAATTGGGTGGGGGTGGACGGGGGTCATTGCTTCTGTTATTGGGTATAAATCCGTGGCCTCATCCGGGGGTTGGGTTCGGCCAGTTGCTGGAGGCAGTGGGGGCAAAATTGTTGGGATGAGGGTTATTTCGAGGAAAACCTGGTGTTGATTTTGTGTCGCGGAGCTTTTCGGCCATATTGGCGGCCACTTCCCAGGTGGTGGGATTCTGCTTTTCTACTTCTCGACGGGCCCAGGGTTTAAGGCCCTACAGGAAACCATGTAGCCTGTCTTCTGTGTGCATCATTGGGAGCTGAAGCATCAGTCGACGATACTTGACAACGTAATCTGATATGTGGCCGTTTTGGCGCAGATCGCGCCACGAGTCTCTGACTTTGTTGCCTTCATTATCTGAGACAAAGTAGCTGATCATGTCTCTTTGTAAGTCCTCCCATTCCTCCCAGTTCTTTGATGTCTGTTCGGTGAGGAACCATACATAGGCGTTGTTGGCCAGGAAGGTTTTGGCCACTTGCACCCATCTACGTCTGCCTATGTCATTCCACTGAATGTAGTTTTCTACCTCTCTGAACCACTTGTTGAGTTCAAGTGAGGTGTGGTGTCCTTTGTACTTCTCTAGGGGAATGGGTTTGAATTTTCCCAATCTCTTTTCATCTCCTAGATTTCTCTCAGGGCTGTAGTAGCGTCCTTCACTTTGGTCATCCTGATAGTAGTCGTCTTCGTCGACTGTGTCTAGTCTTCCGGGCCGCGGTCCTCTTTGTGTGTTTCGCCGCGTGTTGACATTACCTGTGCATGGGCGGTCTTCGTGTGGCTAGCCTAGCTGTGTTTGAATCAGGTCACCCAGGTTAGCAGACATTAAGTTTATCTGGTGTTCCACGGAGGCCATGATGCGTGCCTCTAGTCTCTTTTCCATTGGGTCTTGGTCATCTTGTCGCAGCTTCTTTTCTTTGTTCTTCTTGCGGTCTCTATTCAAGTCAGGTTCAGTCCTGTATCCTTCGTCATGTTCTTGATTTCTAGCCATTGTGGTACTCTTGTGGCCGAAGCCGAGAAAAAATAAAAAATGTCAAAAACTGAAAAACTGCGAAAAAACGGCTTGAAAACGTCGAAAAACGCTGAGACAACGCAAAACGGGGTCCAAAGCGGCGAAAACCACGAGAAACGGGTCAAAAACGATTAACAATGATGAAAACCGGTCCCAAACGGTGTAAGAGGAGGCAAAACGTTGAAAAACGATGAAGAACGTGGAGAAACGAGGCAAAACGGCAAGGAACGCGGGTCAAACGAGGCAAAACGGCGAAAAACGGTGGGGAACGTGGAGAAACGCGTCAAAACGGGGCAAAGCGGCAAGGAACGCGGGTCAAACGAGGCAAAACGGTGGAGAACGTGGAGAAAACGCAAGGGACGTGGCAAAACGGGGCAAGAACGCAAGGGACATGGTGAAAACAGGCCAAGAACGCGGAGAACGTGGAAAAACGGGGCAAAACGGGCCGAAAATGTGGTGACAACCACGAGCCACGGGCCGACGTCGGGTCGGCGGGGGCTTGAGTTGAAGCTCTGATACCAAGTGTGACGCCCTCGTTCGGGACGTCGCGGAAACGGGACCGCGCCGGCTCACCTGCGTTGCAAACGGGACCTGCAGGCAAGCAAACGCGTACACAAGAACGCAACTTGAAAACGGGATGCAAGAGGGACACGAGATTGAGGGACACGAAGGAATGATCAATATTGCAAGAAAGTGCCGAATACAAGGGACGCGAAGAATCGCATGAAAACGGGGCTCGCAAGTTGGGGGAAGTGGCACATACTTCCCTTATATAGGTCGTGAATCTCGCTCTTCAGACTTCTTTGCTTGTCCCTTTGGACCTACAGCTTGTGCAAGGTGAATTGACAAGCTGCTTAAAGATTCATTTAACTTCTCAATCACTTCCGCCGTTACCTCCGGAAGCTCCCTTGATGTTGATTTTTGTGACTTACCTTTGGGTCTAAGACCTTCTATTGGAACCTCTCCCCTTAGGCACTTGAGTTTCCTATACTTCTTGGAAGCTCTAATTTCAGCTTCATCATAGGTGGCAGGTGCATCCGCCTCCACCTTTACCTTAAGATCAGGAAAGAGTCCAGCTATCAATCTCTCCTTCTTTAGAAATTCTGTACCATCACCAGGGTTAGCAACATTTCGTATCCATAGAGCCCAAAGATGTAGAAACTCTTGCTTGTACAAGTAGTAGTCATCTAAATCTTTTTTCTTATGAGAAACAATGTCTTGCCATAGTTTTTGAGTGTTTTGGGGATCAAAGAAGTATCTCTTGAAATGATTCACAACTTCCGTGTAATTCCCTTTAACTTCCTTAGACAAAGAGTCAAACCAAGTGCTAGCATCTTTCCTAAGGACCACCTCAAACATCTCTACATGTTCTTGATCAGTTACTATCCTCTTGATACGACAAGAAATCTTGAAATTTGCTAAAAATAATTTTGCATCCTCTCCAGGCTCTCCAATGAAAAGAGGGTATCCGGACATTTGGCGTTGGCTTTCCATTATTATGAAAGATTACAACATGAGTTGCAACAAGGGATACAATAGAAATTTAGAACCACTCGCTTGCAAATGAAGAAGTAAGAAAGTACCACTCTAGGTTTTCTTCTTCAGCTATCCAAGCTTCAATGAGGTCTCAATTTGTTTGATCAAAACAAAAGGGTAGACTATTTATGAGCTCTAAGAAGGGTTGAAATTCTTCAAAGCTAAGTCGATATACAAAAATATCTAAAACTTCATTTTCTGGATCTAGAAGAGCAACCACGTCCCAAGTAATGAATTGCACTTGCTCTACAATTCCCAATGCACAAGCGGTTTGTATAAAAACTAGATCTTTATGCTCGTCGAAGGCTCTGAGAAAGTAGCACTTGACTAGGAGCTCCTTTCCTTCGAGTTCCACATAGTCGGAATGAGGCAACCTTCTCACAATTTCATAAAGAACATCCTCCTCAAGTCCAATGAAGCTTGCAAGATTTAAAGACTCCACTTGTGCTACAAAACTCCTGGACAAAAACTCCTTAGGATTATGGTTAAATCATTCATAAGCATAAAGAGATTTACAATGTCTCTATGAACAAAGTGTCATAGAAAGTAGAGAAGGATGAGAATTTATACAAATATGCAATCTTCTCGATGCTCTCTTTATTAAGACAAGCCATAAATAGCTCCCTATCTCCTTTGTTGAAAGTGACAGGAAGACCATTAATAAGACGCAATTTAGGGAAAATGTCACCAAATGTGAGTCTATGAAGCATAAACTCTGGCCGCAAGTGTAAGGTTTCCAGTTTCCGAAACCTTCAAAATGGTACTAAGCTTGAAAAACTTAATGGAAAATGCTATTGCAGGACTCCAAACACTAATTATTTTGGTATTTTTGGATTTATAAGCAGAGCTTTACTATGTCTAGAAATTTTCAGAATCTGATTCCGATAAAAACAGGAACAGTTACGGGACCTGGAAAATTACCATGAAAATTTAATTGAATGGTTTCATTTTAATCATTAGCAAAAGACTTCTTTACACTAAGGTTCTAGAGTTAAATAGGAAATTCCAAATTTCATCATGGAAAATCTGCAAAAAATCAAACAGGCAAATTCTGGAAGGTATGGGGTGAGTATGGAAGCTGTGGAAATTGGCCAGAAGCAGTGATGGCTGAAAAATGCGCCATTTTTAAGCTGGGGGGCTGCTTGGACTAGTGTGAAGCTGCCAAAAGCTGCCAGATGCTCAGAAAAACCTATAAATAGGACCATTCTCTTCATATCTTGACAGACTCGGAGCCTTGCTACTCTCTCTCTCATCTAGAGAGAACACTACGCAGAAATCATTAGAGTTTAATCTCTAATTGATTAATCCTAACGGTAATTAACTTAATCCTTCTTAATTAGCAAGGTTAGATTAAGATAAATTGTTAATAAATCAAAGATTAGGCCTATGCATGCTCCTTAAACCTCTTTAAATTAATTAATCTCTGTTGATTATTGTAATTAAGCTTAGTAATATTAAGCTAATTAATTATCCTATCATATTATGGCTGAAATTAGCCAAATTAACCATGAATTAATGATAAATATATTAATTAAGCTTAGATTAAGATGAGGTAATTATCAGAGTTGCATTAGACAGTCATTAAGGTAGGAAAATTATCCTATAATTTTCTGAGTAATTTTCCTAATTAATTATGCAGAATTACTCTGTTTTTTGAGCTATTTAAATAGGGGAAATTAGTAAATTGATTTCAATTGCTACAATATATTTATCAGTGGTTAATTGGGTGTTAGGAACCCGTGATAATTAGGAAAAGCTCAGATAATGAATCTAGCTAATTAATTATGCAGAATTACTCTGTTTTTTGAGCTATTTAAATAGGGGAAATTAGTAAATTGATTTCAATTGCTATAATATATTTATCAGTGGTTAATTGGGTGTTAAGGAACCCGTGATAATTAGGAAAATCTCAGATAATGAATCTAGCTAATTAATTATGCAGAATTACTCTGTTTTTTGAGCTATTTAAATAGGGGAAATTAGTAAATTGATTTCAATTGCTATAATATATTTATCAGTGGTTAATTGGGTGTTAAGGAACCCGTGATAATTAGGAAAAGCTCAGATAATGAATCTAGCTAATTAATTATGCAGAATTACTCTGTTTTTTGAGCTATTTAAATAGGGGAAATTAGTAAATTGATTTCAATTGCTATAATATATTTATCAGTGGTTAATTGGGTGTTAAGGAACCCGTGATAATTAGGAAAAGCTCAGATAATGAATCTAGCTAATTAATTATGCAGAATTACTCTGTTTTTTGAGCTATTTAAATAGGGGAAATTAGTAAATTGATTTCAATTGCTATAATATATTTATCAGTGGTTAATTGGGTGTTAAGGAACCCGTGATAATTATGCTACCTTTAGGAAATTAGTTTAATGATATATTCCAGTAAAATTACTCCAATTTTGGGAAAAATAAAAAAGGGAAATATAGTAAAGTAAATAGAAAACCTTTGATATCAATATCAGAGAAGGAATAGACCTTGGAAAATCTATTATAATTATCCTAACCTTAGATAAATAGTTTAGGTACATATTTTGGTCAAAAGTAACCAATTTGTATATAATGGATAAGAAAACTGAAGAAATAAAATTATCTAAGCACCAGAGAATTAAACAAGGTCCAAAACCCTTATTTTGGATAAACAAGGAAAAATAAATGTTATTCAATAAATCCTCTAATGGATTAAGTCTTTTTATAAGGCCGCCGAGATGGCCCCCAAGAGAACCAGGGGAAACCCATTGACGGAAGATGAAGATACTAGTAACAAACGCAACAAAGCCAATAACGACCATGAAGCAGGGCCTAGCCATAGGCCCACAGAGGAGAGTTTACAGGCACCTGGCCCACAGCAGATGGACGACCAGTCCCAGGTGGTTTTCAATTATGCTACTAATAAGCTTTTAGGATTCAATTTAAGTTAAGCATTGCATACGAAGGTTTAAGAAGGAAAACACTGGCTGAAAAAGGAAGGTAACTTCCACGAAACCCACGATCAATAAGTGTAATTAGGAAAGGAATGATTGGGTTATTACTGGTTGAAATAGGAAAGAAATGTTTGACCATTCTTAAGACAACTTGTCTCAAGACACCTCTGATTCCTTGGAAATATTTTTACTCCAGGTAATGAGTAATGATGGAGATACCATCATGGAGGAGTCGGTTACCTCTGCACGTGTGGAGTTTTTACCCCGTGCTTGTTTATGTTTATGGATAGTACTTTTAAGTTTATCCTAGAGGAACCGCCCGGTTGTATGGGCAACTGGTTTTTGGCGTATGGGCGCCCGGACTTTGGGTGAAGACTTTTTCCACCCCGGTTATATAAATAAGGAATGGGTGTCGTTTTTCACCCTTGTATAGGTGGTCTTGAGACAAGTTAGTACTGGTCAGTGATACTTTAAAATGACAGTACCTTGTCTTAAGTATAAAGATGTCTGTTTTCTGAAAGAATGCTTTCAATGCTGTCTTCAAGGAATTACTGTGATGGAACATTAAAAGAAACCATTATTTTAAATGTTAAAATAATGTATTAATAAGATAAATGAATCTTGTGTGAGTGCGGGGTGGTAAGTGGGGATTGACTCAGGTTGTCAATCATGGACGGGTGGACCTGATTAGTCAGGTAACTATCCATTCCCGCGCACTAAAACGTGTAGAAACTTCACTTGGATGAGGAATCCACCAACGGCTGTGCCCTCACATATGTTAGAGGGAAAAAAGCGTTGGTTAAGGAGACCTTAATCTAAAGGATGAAGATTTAGGGCCGGAAATGTTGTTTTGGGTCCCGTTTCCATTGCGAGACAGGACTAGGTCTCTTCTAGGGCTATAAACCTAAACCATTGCCAATGGTAAGGGGGAATTCCCTGGAATTTTTCTTGTTAAGGACTTCGACTTTAGTAGGCCTAGAGACCTGTCAACAGTTCCATCCCGCTTTTGGGTGTCGGCGGGTTTGGAGACCTTACAGCAAGTTTCCTGAAGAGTCTTCCTCAATGGTGAAATGCACTCGCCAAACACCAAATTTCACTCTATTTACCAATCTTAGGGCACACACTACTTGGATGAATGTACGGTCTTCCTTAGTGCCCAACAGCAAAAGGAAAATGGAATCCACATGCAGGACCTTTCGTCTTAGCTTCACCACCCTCTTGTTATGAGGGAGACGCTTTGCTACCTGCTCCTGCAACTCAATCGGTAATAGAGCTAGATCTCTAAGGATTGAATTTTCACTGCACACACACTCCTTGTTAGAACAAATGATCGCTTTTTTGTTTTTGTAACAAACGTGGACAAACAAAAAGCCAACATACACACTATTTTGTTTGGCTGCACTTCATTTTAAAATAAAATGAACACATGTACATCAAAAGAAGTGTGGTAGTTGATGAGAGGTAGAATGACAGGTTGTGGAGATGCAAGAATTTCCCCTGTTCTTTCAGCCCCAAACATAAACACCATACGCTGCTGAAAATGTATCTTTCTACTAAGTGCAATATTTATCCTAATATGTGGTGTGAAGTAAAAAGGGAAAATTTCTGGGCCATTATCCATGCTCTATACATAACCTAATGCTTAAAATAGAAGAAAGATATATACATCAAAACTAAGATCGTACCTAATGAGAGGCAAAATAAAAGGATTTACGGAAGCATTTATTTCGGCTAACCTAAGAGAACCTAAAATTCTACGAATTACTCGTTGAAATTGCAAATTAGTACTAGCAATTATGTGTACCTTTTGCCTTGCAATCGGAATGAAAGGATCATACAAATTCTCGTGATTCATGCAAGCTACTTGATTATGCTAAAGGTTGAGCCTTCACATAACATACACAAGCCGTCCTCAGTGGGGGCACCAATTTGAGGCGGTCCGGGGCGGGCAACAAGAAGAGTGGCCTCTAAGCACCCTTGTAGGCTCCCGTGCTGCTCAATTGGGTTGGGGTTGGAAAAAACAACAAACACACACACCAACCCGCAACCTAACCCTACACAAATTTGGGGCACCACCTAGTTTTGGATGCGAACTGTAACATTTAATGGTCTATAATCTTATGTGTAGCGGAAATTAGCATGAACATAGTGGGCATTTCATTAGAATAGATTCCTAATGAGAATTACAAGAGTGCTTGGGTGGAGAGAGCAACAAAAAGCATAACACCTAGTTAGATAGCATCGACAATACTTTCAAAAGAGAGAGAAATTAAGCTATTGACAACAGTTGAGGACCGGATTTGCATGGAGCCGGTCCCCCCTCCAAAAGGCTTTGTATTATGGTTTCTCCCATCAAGAGAGACATTGTACAATACAATTCTTTGTGTTCCTTCAAGACTAGCTAGTGCAATGAAGATGGAAGCTTCATACACCAAGCAAAACACTTAATCAAACACAACTTGAATTATCCCCGTTCTCAGACCCAAGACCTCACACACCTTCGAAGATGGTGAGAGCTAGCAGGGTATGAGAGTAGATTGAGAAGAAAAAGAAGTATCTTACGAGAAAGATGTACATCTCCTCACATAATCACTCATATTAGCATAGCTTAGCTTAGTAATTAGCTTGGTAGAGAAGATGAGCATGCATTGAAGCTTGGCTCTTGGTTGGATTTGCATCCATATGCCAAGAGAGTGTTGATGTAGGCTTCTATCTCACAAGCTTGGAGTAGGTGATGAGCTCTCCATTAAAGCTTGGGAGGAGATAGAGTATTTTCCCTTCACACATGGTCAAGTGTGAGAGTGTGTGTGTCAATGCCAAGCAAAAATCAGCCCCCCCCTCTCTCTTGGGCGAGCCCTAGCTGCTAATTAGGTCTGGCTTTTGCCTCATTGGACCTCCCCAGGTCAAGCCAATAGGAATTAAGCAGCATAAGTGATAGCCTTCTGACATGTGTCCCCCTTTCCCCTTTTGTGAGAGCTTTAGGTAATTAAATAATTAAACTAAACTCTCATTGGACCCCTTTGCCTCCTGGCCAATAGGAATCAGGCAAGCCATGGGGCTCCTGAATGCTCATTGGACCCCTTGGGAGACTGCCCAATAGTCTTCTAGGAGACTTAATTCTCATTGGTTTCTTTTATTAAATGTTTTTAAATTAATTAAACTAGATTTACTCTAGCTTAATTCTCATTGGTCCACTTCAAGGGTCTTCCAATAGGAACTGGGCACACCTTGTGGGCATCTGGCCTAGGGAGCTGACATGTGTCCCTCATTCCCTTTGTGTAAAGGGAGCCTGTGTGTGTGTGTGTGTGGCTTTCTCTCTCATCTCCTAGCTTTGGGGCTCGCCCCCTCCCATGTAGGGATGTGCAAAGACTTTTAGGGCACACACAAAGCATCCAATTTTTCCTAGGGTTGACCTTTGGACACAACTTTTGAATTTTGGAACCTTAGCATTTTGGAAGTCTTAATGGGCTGAACCTTAGGGTCTTTTTGGCCCATTGTTTCACATGGCTCTTTTGCAGATGGCCCCCCCTTTGGATCCCTATTTTCCCTCCTTTGGATCCCTACTGTGGCCGGTCTGCTAGCTTAACCAATATTCTAGCTTTTTCTCCCTTGGCACTTCCCCATATTAAATGATCAGTTTAATATGAGAAAATCATTTAGGAGAATTAGATATTGATTATTATGACATTACCTCTCTCTTGAAATCATAGTCGTCCTCGACTATGGTGTAGAGAAGATAAAGCATATGCATGAGTCCTTTTCTTAGCGGGTAGAGGATCCCTATGTTACCCTACGACATCATTCCATAATGGATGACTAGTCCATTTGGCGCTTGAGAGCCTGAGGCTGCCGCAAGCATGTCTGCACATTAGTCCTATCAGTCTTCCATAGTAGAGTGACAAGCTCTACTTGGTGTTTGGGAGACGTCGTCTCCGCGAACTTGATCTAAGCATGCATACTACTTCATTTTTGTGCACAAATAAAGAAAAAGAGAGTCTTATAAGACAAAAATTTTGTTCATTTTTAACATTTTGTACATTTGCTTACTCTTGGGAAGCATTGTAAGCATTGACAAGGTTTAGGTTATCCTTTAATTGTATGCCTTGCATCCATCTAGCATCTTCAAAAGGATAATTCTTAAACCTAATAAGATATCGTCGGATAGTCTTACCGCCTCTTAATACCTTGTCTTCATGTCGGAGAATGGACTCGGGCTGCAGCACCTCCTCGTGGTCCTCGATCTCCGGTGGGTCTTCAATAGTTGGTTCTTGAGGTGGCTCTCCTTTGTAAGGCTTTAATAGACTCACATGAAAAGCATTGTGTATGAGCCAATGATTGGGCAACTTAAGTTGATAGGCCATCTCATTGATTGGCCTAAGAATCTGGAAGGGACCATAGTACCTTTTTGCTAGTTTAGCATAGTACTTTTGGTGGCCCGTAGGATTCTTGCCCGTCGTGTGCCTTAATCGAGCCTTGGGAAACTTTAACAAGACCCAATCGTTTTCTTTAAAGGCTTGGGCTCTTCTGTGCTTGTCAGCAGCAGCCTTTTGCCTTTGCTTTGAGATAGAGATAGCATCCTTAATCTTTTGGAAAGATTCTTGTAGGTCTCGGCTATACTCATCTGCAGCGAAGATCTTCCCATGTACCTTAAGTAGCAAGGGACTTTTTGATCCTCCCTCCATTACCTCGAAAGGTGCTTTTCCTGTGGAAGTATGTACAGTGTTATTGTAAGCATACTCTACTAAAGGTAAGTACTTCTCCCATTGGGATCTTTGATCTACTTCCGTTACATAGGCTTTTAGTAGATCGAGAATGGTTAGGTTAGCTATTTCACTTTGGCCATCAGTTTGTGGATGATAGGCCGAAGAGAAGTTTAGCCTTGTTCCTAAATTCTCAAAGAGACCCTTCCAGAAATTACTGGTCATTCTAGGATCTCTATCCGACACTATGGACATTGGCAAGCCATGGTACTTGAAAATTTGTGAAATGAAGAGGGTTGCCATTTGATGGGCTTTGATAGTTTTTTTAACAGGTATAAAATGAGCTTGTTTACTGAACCTGTCTACTATCGTCCATATTCCCGTATTCCCATGGATAGACTTAGGCAATCCAAAGATAAAATCCATGGATATGCTCTCCCAAGGTGAATTAGGGATTGGCAAGGGTTGAAGCAATCCAAGTTGCTTCCCTCTATCAAATTTTGTCTTTTGACATACCACACATTTGGAAACATACTCGTGTATGTTCACTTTCATGGTAGGCCAATAGAAATATGTTTCAATTCCCTTTAGGGTAGACTGAATCCCTCTATGCCCCGCATATGGGGGAGCATGAGATTCATACATTACTTTCTCACGTAGTGAGTTAGTAACGCATAGTCTATTGCCATAGAGAAGATAACCATCTTGTAAAGTAAATGGTTCTTCTTTCTTCCCTAATGCAAGGGCTGAAATCACATCTCTAAAATCGGAATCAATAGCATACTCATCTATCATTGAAGATAGATCATTGTGAGTTGCTATGGAAACCGCATTCACTCTCGGTCGTCTTGAGAGTGCATCGGCTACTTGATTATGCTTGCCAGCAATGTGAGCAATATGAAAATGAAATTGCGAAAGGAAATTTGCCCACCTCATTTGTTTGTCGGAAAGCTTGGTCTGCGTCATGAAGTACTTAAGACTTTGGTGATCCGTTCGCAGAATGAAAGGAGTCCCCAATAAATAGTGCTTCCATGAGTCTAAGGCATGTAGAACTGCAAGGAGTTCTTTTTCGTATATGCCTAGAGCTTGCTCAACAGGGTCGAGCCTTCGACTCTCATAGCCTATGGCGTGCCCTTCTTGGAGCAGAACAGCCCCAAGGCAATCACCACAAGCATCACATTGGACCTCAAATGGTTTTGAGAGATCCGGTAGTGTAAGCACAGGTTGAGAGATAAGATTTTCTTTAAGCTTTTCGAAAGCATTGTTCTCCTTAGCAGACCACGTATACCTAATATTTTTCTTTGTTAGGTCATGTAATGGTCCTGCAATTCGTGAGAACTTTTCTATGAAGCGTCTATAGTATGCACACATACCTATAAAGCTTCTTAGTTCATGAAGATTCCTTGGTTTAGGCCATCCTTTTATTACCTCTAACTTGGATGGATCCATTTGGATTCCATCTTGAGAGATAATGTGACCTAAATATTGAAGCTC
The DNA here is from genome assembly GCF_014529385.1 of Adiantum capillus-veneris. Lineage (NCBI taxonomy): Eukaryota > Viridiplantae > Streptophyta > Polypodiopsida > Polypodiales > Pteridaceae > Adiantum > Adiantum capillus-veneris. The sequence goes on along the minus strand of NC_140936.1, from coordinate 47,529,068 downwards.
TTGCAAGAAAAATTCACTTTTCTTTCGATTAACATAAAGTTTATTCTCTCTTAAAACTTGAAATATTACCTGGAGGTGTTGCTTGTGTTCCTCCAATGAATTAGAGTAGATGATAATATCATCAAAGAACACTCCAGTGAAGGTTCGATGAGGCCTGAACAGCTTCTCCATCAAGCGGTTGAATGTGGCTGGTGCATTGGTCAAGCCAAAAGGCATGACAATGTATTCGTAAAGACCAAATGTAGTACGAAATGCGGTCTTTACAATGTCTTGATCAACTATCCTTATTTGATGATAGCCACTTTTTAGGTCAATCCTACTGAAGTAGGTCGATCCTTGTAGCTTATCAAATAGGTCTTCTACCCTTGGAACGGGAAACCTATTCTTGATAGTGATCCTATTTAGTGCTCTATAGTCGACACACATACGATATGTGCCGTCTTTCTTTTGCACTAATAGCACAGGTGAGCAAAATGGAGATGAGCTAGGCCTAACCATGCCCTTCTCAACTAACTCATGCACTTGCCGCATAATATCCTCTTGTTGAGCTTGAGAAACTCTATAAGGAGGTTTGTTAGGCGGTGAACTTCCTGGAAGAAGTTCAATTGCATGGTCGTCATTACCTCGTTTAGGAGGTAGCTCACAAGGGATGTCGTCAATAAAAACATCTTGAAACCCCTTGAGAAAATTGAATAACTCTAATTCCTTTTGGTTGCTTTTATTTTCTTTTGTTAAGGCATTAGGTTCATTTTGAGAATCTTTAACAAAAATCATGTACACGGAAATAGAGCTCTTTATTGACTTGTTGAAAGCTGGTGTATGTACAATGGGGATGGTGTTACCCATCTCCTTAGCATCTATATACATGTCCTTTTCCCTGAACTTAAAGGAGATTCTCCTTTCAGGAAATTTAACATCGGCAGCCAGGCGGTCAAACCATGGTGCCCCTAGGATTACATCCTCATGCTTGAGAGGAGAGATAAAGAAGTCCTCTTTGTCCACATAGCCTTGGACATGAAGCCTCAATTTCCCGATTAAGGGAGTGACTGAAGCTTCTTGCCCCTTGAAGGCACTGTCTGCGGGTAGGATATCTCCCATCTCATAGGATTGTATGCCTAGCTTGGTGGCTAACTCCATAGATATGAAATTGTGAGTAGAACCAGGGTCAAAGAGAATAAAAGCATCATGTTCTCTTACCTTTCCCCAAGCATGGCATAGAGGAGATCCTTTGTGGTGAGTTTGATGAATCTCCTCCTCTTGGATTTCAACCAAAGAAGCTCTAGGAGGATCTTGGCGGTTGTTCTTTTGGGGACAAGCGCGGTATGCATGCCCTTGTTCGCCGCACTTGAAACACCGGTTATCTTTACGATAACGCTCAAGCTCTTCAGGAGAGAGTTTATTCTTTCCTTTGTAAACTCCCTTCTCTTTAGCTTTGTTGGAATTGCCCTTAGGAGACTTTTGGACATTGTCCTTCCCCTTAGGCTCATTGGAATCCTTGTTTTCCGGGGGCTTATTATTTCTTTTACCCCCTGTTTGGAAATTGATTCGCGAGGCCACCATAGTATGGTGTATTACCGCCGATATGGTACGTGGCCTTTGGGAGTTGACATACTCCGCCATTTCTTCGGTTAAGCCCGCACAAAATTGTTGCTTTTGCTCTCCAAAATCCAACTTTTTGAAGACAGTGACTTTGAGTTGTAGGTCCCAAAACTTGTCTACATATTTGTGGATGGATTCATTGGGAGAGAGCTTTAAGCTTCGCCATTCGGTGAGTACTTTGTCTTTGGCATCGGTGGCCAAAAACTGCTTCATAATGGAAGCTGTTAAAGCCTTCCATGTTCGTGGAGCTTCACCGTTGGCTCGTAGGCTAGACCACCATTGTCTGGCGGACTTTTGAAAGTGCATAGCTACATGGCGTAGCTTAGAGGACTCCGTGAAGCCCTCATCTCCAAACGCCGCATCGAATTGCTGGATAAATGCCAAAACTTTGTCTGTAGCACCGAAGGTGCCATCATAGGTAAGGAAAGAGATGCTCTTCCCTCCCTCTTTGAATTTCTTCAGCTTGGACGACCTCTTCCATGCGGCATAGGATTTCCTATGGCCTCTTCTTTTTGATGGTTCAAAAGTTGCACCATCACTTTCTTCAGAAGGTGAAGAATTTGAAGAAGGTGGGGAAGAGGGTGACCTCTTTCTCGCCTTTTTCTTGTCTTGATCTTTGTCGTCCTCACCATAGCTTTCATAAGAGGAAGAGGATGAAGAAGATGGAGAAGAGGGTGTCCTCTTTCTCGCCTTTTTCTTCTCTTGCTTTTTATCATCCCTCTTGGAATTGTGGTGAGGAGAAGAATATGATGGTCTTCTCCGCTTTGGTGGTGATGGAGAGCGTTTAGCCCGCCGTCTTCGTGGAGCCATCTCCGCCGAGGTGGCGGGAGACTCGCTTCTTTCTCGTTCCTTCGGTGGAGGCTCTTGAGTTCTCCTTTGGGAAGGAGATGCATCATCAAGAAGTAAGTTCTTGAGCCCTTCATATGGATTCTCTTCTTCTTCCCTAATCGGAGAGAGACCTCTTTTGGTAGTCTCACAAGGAGGCTTCCTAGGTGTTCTCTCGTCATGGTGATGAGCTTGGAGAATCCCGTGAGCACGGAGCTGCCGTTGCACTTCACTTTGGAGAGATGGATTGTCCATGGCTTGTTGAAGCCTAGAAACAAGATAGTTAACAAGCATTGAAGCATCATTAGTAGCTTGCTCATGAGCAAAATCAAAGTTATCAACATTAATTTCACTCTCTTTACTATTGTCAGCCATTCTAACAACTTTTAGGTGTAAACTTTTTAGGTGTACTTTGGCACTTCAAGCCCTAGTTGCTACTCCTCTTTACCCCTTTAGAAAAAGCACTCAAGCTACTGTACCCGCGGCTCGAATACCATTAATTGCAAGGAATAGAAGAGAGGGTCTTTCGACACCAAAACAGCACCGGCTCCTGTCAAGCTTCTAATAGCTCAATAGTGGTTAAGCCGTAGGCAAGCCCCGTAGGACTCCACTATTAAGACCATAGCTCTCGACGGTGATGCCCCGTTAACTGCACAAAGGCAGGCGCACTGCAAGGCTGAAAAATCCCTATTCTACTTACTCACAGGCAATTAATAATACCAACCATTTGTAGCTAACTTGAGGACCTCCCTTCTTGAGCAAGAAAAGAGAAACCTTGAGCTCTGATACCAATGTAACATTTAATGGCCTATAATCTTATGTGTAGCGGAAATTAGCATGAACATAGTGGGCATTTCATTAGAATAGATTCCTAATGAGAATTACAAGAGTGCTTGGGTGGAGAGAGCAACAAAAAGCATAACACCTAGTTAGATAGCATCGAAAATACTTTCAAAAGAGAGAGAAATTAAGCTATTGACAACAATTGAGGACCGGATTTGCATGGAGCCGGTCCCCCCTCCAAAAGGCTTTGTATTATGGTTTCTCCCATCAAGAGAAACATTGTACAATACAATTCTTTGTGTTCCTTCAAGACTAGCTAGTGCAATGAAGATGGAAGCTTCATACACCAAGCAAAACACTTAATCAAACACAACTTGAATTATCCCCGTTCTCAGACCCAAGACCTCACACACCTTCGAAGATGGTGAGAGCTAGCAGGGTATGAGAGTAGATTGAGAAGAAAAAGAAGTATCTTACGAGAAAGATGTACATCTCCTCACATAATCACTCATATTAGCATAGCTTAGCTTAGTAATTAGCTTGGTAGAGAAGATGAGCATGCATTGAAGCTTGGATCTTGGTTGGATTTGCATCCATATGCCAAGAGAGTGTTGATGTAGGCTTCTATCTCACAAGCTTGGAGTAGGTGATGAGCTCTCCATTAAAGCTTGGGAGGAGATAGAGTATTTTCCCTTCACACATGGTCAAGTGTGAGAGTGTGTGTGTCAATGCCAAGCAAAAATCAGCCCCCCCCTCTCTCTTGGGCGAGCCCTAGCTGCTAATTAGGTCTGGCTTTTGCCTCATTGGACCTCCCCAGGTCAAGCCAATAGGAATTAAGCAGCATAAGTGATAGCCTTCTGACATGTGTCCCCCTTTCCCCTTTTGTGAGAGATTTAGGTAATTAAATAATTAAACTAAACTCTCATTGGACCCCTTTGCCTCCTGGCCAATAGGAATCAGGCAAGCCATGGGGCTCCTGAATGCTCATTGGACCCCTTGGGAGACTGCCCAATAGTCTTCTAGGAGACTTAATTCTCATTGGTTTCTTTTATTAAATGTTTTTAAATTAATTAAACTAGATTTACTCTAGCTTAATTCTCATTGGTCCACTTCAAGGGTCTTCCAATAGGAACTGGGCACACCTTGTGGGCATCTGGCCTAGGGAGCTGACATGTGTCCCTCATTCCCTTTGTGTAAAGGGAGCCTGTGTGTGTGTGTGTGTGGCTTTCTCTCTCATCTCCTAGCTTTGGGGCTCGCCCCCTCCCATGTAGGGATGTGCAAAGACTTTTAGGGCACACACAAAGCATCCAATTTTTCCTAGGGTTGACCTTTGGACACAACTTTTGAATTTTGGAACCTTAGCATTTTGGAAGTCTTAATGGGCTGAACCTTAGGGTCTTTTTGGCCCATTGTTTCACATGGATCTTTTGCAGATGGCCCCCCCTTTGGATCCCTATTTTCCCTCCTTTGGATCCCTACTGTGGCCGGTCTGCTAGCTTAACCAATATTCTAGCTTTTTCTCCCTTGGCACTTCCCCATATTAAATGATCAGTTTAATATGAGAAAATCATTTAGGAGAATTAGATATTGATTATTATGACACGAACTAGGACGCGTAGAGAGAGAGAGAGAGAGAGAGAGAGAGTGTGCTCGGGCTGCTTTGAAATGTATCGGCAATGATCAAGCAAACACAATTATATATGTAAGAAAGAGAGAGAAGAGGGAAGGGGTGCTTGTTGCATTAATACCTTCTTACAAATCTGTCATGACCGATCAAAGTGAGATTAGTAGTTGTTCCACATATCTTGAGGAAATTTCACCACAACACATCACAAGAAAAGACACCCCAATCACCGCATTAAGGCTAGGGGAGTCCTCTCCACCCTATCGTCCTCTTACAGCATGTGGGATTTATGGCTAAATTGATGACAACACCCAGACACAAGCTATCAAGAACTAAAAAAATCACCAAGACACTTACACATCATTGTTGTCCATTACTTCACGTTGGAAGAGAGACAAAGTATCCAAGCTTAGTCCAAATCCACCCTCCTTGATTCAGCAAATATTGGGCTTACACTAGTAGGAGGAATGATAGATTTTCCACTCTCAATTGAATGATCGCTCTCTCTCTTACAATGGCATAGAGTTCCCGTGCTAATCACCCCTATTACAACACATGCACATGTATAGGACAATGAGCTTCCACTCAAGAGCTCCTTCTAGAGAGGTTGAGCTTTGCTTCTCAAGCTATAGCATAGTGCTCGATCTTGCTTATGGCTCTCTCCTTTGTGCTAGCTACACCCTCCTTTTATAGCAATTTTGAAGGCTAGGGTTACTCCTCTAACCATGGTTGGGTTATATTTTCAGCACTTATCTAATTTCTTTTGCTTGGAATTATCAAGAAGTTGGTGTGGATAGATGAAGAAGAGAGAGAGGAGAGAAGTGGAGGTGATAGGACTTTTCATAGTAGGTTTGTGTTAGTAAATTAGTAGAGTTAGTATTTTTATTGATTTACAAATGGAATTGGATATTTACAATGGGAGTATCTAAGTAGGATACAAATAAGGAAGAAAAAACTCTTAATAGGTAAGAAAACATGGATTTCTTACAATGTTGATGCTCCAAGTGTCTTGAGTAGGGTCAATTTTGACGCTTGCTGACGGTCCACTAGCTTTGATGGTACATTTTTTTCACTCTTGACCTTCCTTTGGGAGCCAAGGTAATTGAATATGAGTAATCAATCACCATGATGCTGTCTTTCAAGAGAAGAGGCTGAATTTTATGGTTTTTTGATAGATATGGGTAATATGGATGAGGAAAAATGAGACTAGGTGGTCAATTTTGGAATGGAAGTGTGTGTGGGAAACATGAGTTCACCATCTTTTCTCTTATTCTTCAAGGTTTAGAAGAAGGTGAGTAGGGTGCAGAGAGGAGTGGTGAGAGAGGTGGGGATGATGAGTGGAGAGGTGTGTGTGAAAGAGGAAAATGATAAAGTGGAAGAGGGAGTGTGGCTGCATAGCATGGGCAAACTAGGTTCCACAAATAAAATCATAGCTCACAGCTCGTAGCTCAAAAAAATATGAAAAACTTTGAGGTGAAATTTCAGCTCACGAGCTACAACTTTTGTTTGCATCACCTTTTGAAATTTGGGGAGCATGTGATCTTTAAAAATTCAGCAAAACCGACTGTTTTTTTCACTGCACAAGGTCCTTGTGAGGTCCTTCTTTGGATGATTCTTTTGAGTACCTCCAAGAGTGAGCTCCCCATGGTGCAAGCATGCATGCCACATACCCTTGACCTTATTTGGTAGGTCTATAATTGAAGATATTGTTGAGATCATGATATAAGTGAATAGTACAACTAAGAAAATAAAATATTGAGGGGTCTAAAAAACTATGTACATATCAAATATAAATAATATAGGTGAAAAAAATATAAAGGGGCCAAAATAAATCTCTCTCATTATAAGTCTACCATAAAAAAATGAATATTTTTGGTGGTCTAATTTATGAGAGTAAAAGAGAATAGATGTAGAAAGGAAAAATCACAATAGTGGAAAAATATACACATAAATAAAACTAGTTTTTTTGGATTTTTGTTGGGATGGAGTTACACGAAAAAAAAGAGAAGCTTGCATGAAATTATTTTTATATGGAATAAAGAGTATGCAAAATGGTAAGAAAAAATATGGTAATGGTGAGTCAATGTACATAGCATAAATAACACACCATAGGTAGATATATTTAAATAAATACCAAAATAATTATAAAAAATCCTTTTATTTAGGCCCTATATACAATGAAATATTTACACACAAATGGGCTATAATATACTTATATTGTTTATATTTTTTTTATTTTTTTGGCTCAACTAGCTCAGTGACTAGCTAATTAAGGGTTTTTAAGAAGATATGGGAAAAGTCCCCTAACTCGCACACACCTATATACAGTGAAATGGTAGGGATAGCCATAGTGTTTGGATGATTTTGGTAGGGTGGGTTAACTCACTATGGCAATTACGGAGAGCCGAAAAACGGCTATCAATGTAAAGGTGGAGCAAAACTTCTTTATACAAGACACATCCTCATATCATCTCATCATTGGACAACCCTACATTGTGAGAGTTCAAATGAAAACAAAGGTAATGGACAATGGTTTAACATATGCTAGCATATAAAGCAAAGATGGTAAACGTTGTCGTGCTGTGACACATACATAGTGGGAACGCATGCTACAAGATCTATCTTGTAATTTTTTAGATACATAATTATCTTTCCTATAATGTACATATGCATATTTAAGTATAATAATAAGCCTTCTATCTCATCCTATTATTTTTCTCAAGGGTAACCTATTCTTACTTACCATCAGAAAATACTATGGGAAAAGCATCAATAGCTCCGCCTCTTTAAGTTGGGGCAAAGAGCATTGATTCTTTATTTCTACTATATCATGATCATCTCACACCCTAGCTAGATCCTATCTCTAGGGTAAATTTCAATATATATATATTCTATGTATTTTTCATATATTTCTTTTTAAAGAGCTACTAGGAGGGAATCAAATCCTAGTGGGACATTAGGTGGCATGATTTCAAAGATACACTTATTTTAATGCATTATTGCAAGCATGATTACAAAACTTTGTCAAGGAGCAATGCCATGCTTTCATATGGCATGAGGTGTCCTTTGGAATCAAATGAAAGTCTAGGCTAAGGGGACCACAGGAAGACTTTTGCTGCCAGAAATGGACCCTATTTTGATGAATTGTTTACACAAGGTTCCAATCCGAATTGGAAAATTATTTTAAAATGAAAATCGCAACTAATGAGCTGAATGTTCTGCCCATATTTTTACATTTTTATTTGAAGCCACGGTTGAGGAGATGTAATCAAAATACTGGACCCTAGTCTACCCACATCATGCAGAGACAGTTCATTTCCAACTTTTCCAATTCCTGTTGACACTGGCTCCTCTCTTCTTGTGTAAACCCTTGGGGGTTCTCTTCACCTATAAAAGGGGACCTCTTCTTCCTTGAAAAGAACTCAAGCATTCAAGCCATTGAGGAGAGGAATTCTTGAGGGAGTGAGTAGTAATGCCTAATTGTACTTAGCCATTAACATAAGCCCAAGCCTACACTTTCTCCTTGAGAAAGACTAGCCATTCTTGTACCCTATCCTTGGAAGATCAACTCTAATCAAAGAAGGTGTCGGACTTGGCGTATCAAACAACGTTGAATTCTCCCCTCTTCTTCTCTCTCCATCAACAATGGTGTCGAAGGGTTTGTCAAGTAAGATGCGTTCTACATTGATGTTTTCTTGATTTCTTGTTGTTTTCTTTTTCATCTCGAATCCAACATATATATATATCTAATCTCATCTCCTTAACCAAATCTATACCTCTCACTCTTAGTAATTCCTCCTCTCTACAAATTCTAGGTTCTCTTTGCTACAGGTACATCTCTCTCCGCAGTATCCTTATTGCCTACGGACAAGAATAGGGCTTGGGTTGGAAACTTCTCATCTCTTCACTTCTCCCATATCTACATTTCACACATACTATCCTAGATGAATAACCCAGATGATGATAATTTCTATCACTTTCACTCTGTACGATCTATTAGAATTAATGTATGGATTAGCCGTAAAATACACTTTCAACAACGTATAGTGTTTCTCTTTGGCCCAGAAAGGATCAATGGAATACTTCTATCACTGGATCCCATCATACTACCTCTCATAGACTATAACTTTTCTTTTGACGTAAGCGTAGTTATCTTGCTATGAACAAAATTGTAGTTTTGGTAAGCACAAAACTACAATTCCAAAGAACAATTCGTAGCATATTTGGTCAGCCAAGATTGAATGCCATTAACTCATCTATTAACCCTTTCATATTACCCATGATACGATATGACCATAGCCTTGATGTTTTCATCTTTTTGTTATTTTGCATTCTCTTTTGTGTTCTTTCTTTGTGTGTGTGAGTGCAAGAGAGAAAGAGTGTGTCTTCTTTGATTGCACTTCTTTCCAAACCCTATTCTTCATGGAATCTATGGTTTAACTCCTTCATATAGTTTTTGTTGAGTTCTCTCACAAAATCTCGCAGCCATAAGGCCGGTGCTTTCCTGGCAAGACCGCAAAATTCTCGACATATTTTTGGTGAACCCGACGTGAATCTGCTAGGGTAAGAGTTTGTGGGTAACCATGGGTGATCATGTTGAGCAACAGGGTATGCATTTTGACCCAGTAACAATGCAAATGTTTCAAGCATTTGCAATTTTCATGCAACAACAACATGCTACTGAAAGAAGGGAGATTTCAGCAACGAAGGCCATACAAGCGGTCGTCAACAGAATGGATCAGTTCAATGGCAAAGATGTAATCAAGTACTTACGCGAGTATGTGAAGGAGATGGAGCTGCATCGCGTGCCAGAAGGTGAGATGATTCAAAGCTTTGAGCTAGTTGTTGCTCCAGAAATTAGGGAGCATGTTAGGGCAATTAAAGATGGGCATGGGAGAAATTGGAAAGAACTCAAAGTAGCTTTAAAGGAGGAGTATTTCATGGAGGACTCGGAGAGAGTGACCAAAAGGACATTCTTAGAATGGGTAGTCAAGCCAAAGCAAGGACTATCAATAACAGAGTTACTTAGGGAACTTGAGCGGCGCTATGCACAACTCACTAGGACAGAAAGGGCCACACTAGATGCAGAGAAGAGAGATCTTTTCTTATAAGCTGGAGGTAAAGAGTTTCAAGAAAATTTGGAGCTTTTCTTGAAGATAAAGATGCTGAGCAAGGACTAAAGACCGACTGGAATGAGGTTGAAGGTGCTGTCTCACTGCTTGACAAACGACAAAGAAGAAGGGACAAGATGGTAGTAAACACTACAAGTCTTTCCACCTCAACTTCTGACAAAATGGTAAATCCTACTTTTATCGCTCCTAAGTTTGATGAGTCCATGCTAGATGAGCTTGTGAAGGGAATGCGTGACTTGAAGGTGAAGTCACTTCCTAGGCAAAGACAACTACCCAAAGAAGGGTTTGTTAATAGATATATTTGGTGTGATAGTACCGACCATGTAAGAAGGGATTGTGATGATTTTAGTGATGCTTTGTCAAAAGATGTTGTCTTTTTTAAGGATGGTAAAATCCACTTAAGAGAGACACGTCTACCCTTGAGAACTAACTTTGGGAAGGGGGGAATGCAAACCTTAGTTGAAGATATGGCAACCAAGCATGCCACCTCTTCAGTTGAGGCAGCTACTTATGGAGTAAAAATTGAACATTTTTGTGATGAAGAGGTGAGTGACCATCATGGTCAAATTTGGCCAACTGTCATGCAATTAGCTAAAAAGGGAAAGCTTACAAAAGAGATTCTACATGAAGCATGTGATTGCATACGTCTAGAAACAGGATGGAATGATCCAGTGGACTCATTGTCAGTGCATGCCTACATTACAAAATGCCAACAACATGAGGCAATTGTAGAAGAGAAGCGCAGACGTGAGAATGCTGATGAAGGACCATCAAAAAGAGCTTCTAGAAGTGGGGGAAGAAGCGACTCAATACCTTCTCAAACACCCTCAACACACGAAGCATCTCCACCTGAAGTACTCATGGAGGAGTCTACAACAGGAAAGAAGAAAGAGCCAACAAAAGGTAAGACAAAAGGCCCAACTTATAAACTACATTCTGATATTGAGGTTGCTACAGATTTAAAGAAAGTCTTGGAGGAAAGGATCTTGAATAGCAAGATTGAGTTTACTCTGGGAGAAGTTCTTGGCATTGCAAAGCGTAAATTCCATGAGGAGATCATTGACATCATCAGGAGGAAGAGGCAAACCCTTGCTGAAGTTTCTCGTCCACAGGTTGAAGGGGAAACCTCAAAGACACAAGGGATGCAACTGCAAAATAGAGAGAATGATGGAGCTGTGGTAGGATCCAATCTAGTGGGAGAGTGAAGCAAGTGCATTTCTCAAATGATGATGAAGAAGTTGAAGATATTCCTAGGAGTTACTATTCACGAAGTCATTGGGCAAGGGCTATTACAGAAACTTTGGTCAAGGTAGGTGATCTTGAAGAGGCATTTGTTGCCTTGATTGACCATGGTTCAGAAATAAACATAATGTCAAAGAGTCTCTACAACAAGTGCAAATGGCCGATGGACACAGATCATGGCTGGATGGTAAAAGTGTCAAACAATTCATCTGGTGAATTGTATGCAGCATGTCCAGGTGTGAAAGTAACAATAGGTGATGTAAAGATTGACCAAAACTTCTTTGTACAGGATACATCTTCATATCATCTCATCCTTGGACAACCCTACATTGTGGGAGTTCGAATGGAAACAAAGGTAATGGATGATGGTTCAGCATATGCTAGGATACATAGAGAAGATGGTAAACGAGCGGTCCAATTTCTCAGAGTTTGTGTGAACCATGAAAGAAATCGTGACGACCTCAGAGAACATCCTCTACCAAAGGTGAGCAAAGAGTTTCATGACCATAGGGAAATGATGGGTTTTGGCCAAGTACCATTGTAAAGAGGGATTGCAGTGGTACAGAAAGAAAAAGGGTCTCGCCTGATCCAAAAATAGGTGAAGCTTTTTCAACGAGCTCCTTGGTAACAAAGAATGGATCAGTATGTTTTACAAAACTTGAAGATTTGAAGAGATGTGAGAGGCAATATGTGCATAATGTACAAATAGGCATGAAAAAGAGTGGGTTGCTAGAGCCTACTGAAAATGTTTTGGGTTTGTGTGAGCAAGTTTCTTTTGTAGATACTATGGGTGAGCTTGATGCTATAATGGAGTATAGTTTGCATCTTGAAAATGAAGTTGTGGAAGTATGCTCTGTGGAAATGTATGAAGTAATAGAAGCCTTTAAAGAAAGAAAAATAATTGGCCCAGAAGTCCATGTTGAAACTAAGTACAAGAGTGTAGCAAAGAAGGTGAAACTAGTAGCTTCACCCTTACCACCTAACAACAGGGAAAAGATCGAGCAGGCTTCTTTACAACCAATTTTGAGGGATCCTAAAAAGATTGGGCATACCTTCACAAAGGAGTCTTTCCAAGAGTTGCAGATTGGTCGCAAGGAGTTTCTAACACAGGAGGAGATAAAGTGCTTCAAAGAAATGCTTTCAAAGCATGGTAAGGCTTTTGCATTTGATCCACATGAGATAGGATGTGTTGATCCTTCTATTGTAGCTCCTATGGTAATTTTCACAATACCTCATGTGCCTTGAAATCTGCGGCTTATTCCGGTTCCAACGGCTCATTTGCCAAAGTTAGTAGAGCTACTGAATGAGAAAATCAAAATGGGAATCTTGGAGACTTATTGTGACCTATACTCAAACAGGTGGTTCACAATTCCAAAGAAGAATGGTTCTCTACACTTCATCCAAGATATGAAACCAGTAAACAAGGTGATGATTAGAAATGTAGATACAGGTCCAATTGTGGATGAGTTTGCAGAGGCGTTTGCAGGGAGGGCAATCTACTCAATGGAGGATCTCTACTCAGGGTATGATCAATTTCAGCTTGCAATCGAAAGCAGAGACTTGAAAACCATGAGGACACCTTTGGGTTTGGTAAGGATGTGTACCTTGCCACAGGGAGCAACCAACTTGGTTGCACATATGATGAATGGGATGAATAAGGTCTTACGTGACTTTATTCCTCAAATCACAATGCATTTCATTGATGATTTGCCTATCAAAGGATGTGAAGAAAGTGACAAAGATGAAGCTTTGGATCTCAAGGGATGTCACAGGTTTATGGTAAATCACATAAATGATTGTGATAAAATTTTGTCTAGGTTGGAAGAAATGAATCTTACATTGTCAAGGAAAAAGTCTATGTTTGGTGTCAATGAAGTGCTTATTGTGGGGCACATGTGTGGGCCATATGGTAGGAAACCTTGTCCATCAAAGGTAGATACCATCCAAAGAATGAAAGAAACATGCACTAGCATCACTGAAGTTCGAAGGTTTCTGGCAGCATGTGTTTTCTATGTTATTTGGATTCCACATTATGCACATGTACCTGATCCTCTTTATCAGCTGCTTAGAAAGAATCAGAAGTTTAAATGGACAGAAGCACATGTAAAATCCATGAAAAAACTACGAGTGTCAAAGGCCAGTAATTGTGACAGTAGACACCACTCCTACAGGGATTGGATGGGCAATAGGGCAAGATGACAAAGAAGGACACAGGTATGTGGTAAGATTTGGAGAAAACGTACTAAGTGCTCGCCAAAGAAACTATCCACAGATAAAGAGAGAGTTATGGGGTATGGTTACAGCCTTGAAAAGTGGGAAAGAGTACCTAATTGGTGCATGTGTGGTTGTAGAAACAGATTGTCTACCACTTCTTGGGATGATTACAAGCTGCTCAACACCAGACATTGCTATGTTGCGGTGGATTGCCTACATTAAGTCCTTAAATCCTGAGTTTAAGCACATTGCAGGTAAAGACAATACAGTGGCAGATATTCTATCAAGGGCAAGGTATGAAGATGAGTCACAAATGATTGACGAGGGAGATGATGTAGGCACAAAGTTCTATTCTATCTCTCATGTCAAAGGTAACAATGTCTGCATGACTAATCTATTTGAATCATTCTTGAAAGCGCTTTATGAAGGTGATTGGATTCTTATTGGAAGCTACTTGAGTACTCTAACAAAACAGGATGATTGGTCTGAACAAGAATTCAAGAGAATACGCAAGAAAGCATATGGGTACTTTTTGAAGGATGGTTGCTTGTGGAAGCATCCTAAACAAAAGGGTGCTACACCACAACGGGTTATATGTAAAAAAGAAACTCAAGTAAAGCTCATGCAAGAGTTTCATGAGAGTCTATGGGTTAGACACAGGGGTGTGTGGGCAACCTTCTCCAAGTTGAAAGAAAAATATCGGTGGAAGGGTTTGTATAAAGATGTATCTCAATTTGTAGAGTCATGTGTAACTTGTCAAATGTATTCAAATGTCCGACATCGTGATGGATTGCACCCTACATATCCACTAGCCGTGCACTATAAATGGGTTGTGGATCTCGTCATAATTCCTTTAGGACTCTGGTAGATGAGATACTTGGTTCTTGCACAAGAAGACCTAACTAATCAGGTTGAAGGAAGAGCATTAAGAGCTAAAACCACAGAAGTTGTGTGCAAATTCCTTCTTGATGAGGTGATTTGCCGTTATGGTTGTGTGGGATAAATCACTGCAGATAGAGAGATGAACTGGATTCCGAAGAAGCAAGGGAGTTCTTTTCTAGATTAGGAATCAATCTTTCTCTTACTACAGCTTACAACCCTGAAGGCAATGGAAAGAGTGAAAGAGGGCATCCTCCTATCATCAAAGCTTTGGCCACGGCTTATGAAGAAAGAGTTGTTGAGTGGCCAAAACTGTTACCATATGCTTTATGAGCTGATCGTACAACACATAGCTCAGTAACTGGCTACATGCCTGCGGAGCTAATGTATGGTCAAAAGCCAGTGATGCCGATTGAAGATACAATTCACACATGGAATATACTACCTTGGTAATGGAGGGGCTTAGCAGGGAAGAACTCCTTGCACTGGGTATAAGGCAGCTAGAGAGAAGACCTGGAGACATTGAAGCTGCAAAAGAACGAGTCAAAAATTCAAGGTTGAAAAACAAGGACTACTTTGATAAGTGACATCGACTCAGGAGAAAAGCAATTGACAAAGGTGACTGGGTTTTGGTGTATAATAGTAGCCTTGATAACCAGCACACAGTCATGCGTAAGTTTTCAAAAAGATGGTTTGGAATGTATGTTGTAAAGCATGTGTATGAAAATGCTACTTATAGCTTGTCTGAACTAGATGGTACAGACGTAAATATTCCCATTGCAGGAAAAAGGATCAAAATGTTTAAGAGAAGAGGAGACAATGATCCAGAAGATGTTGATGAGGAAGAAGAGCAAACCACAGGTAAAGATCAAAGTGAAGATGAAGCTTTAGAATCATCCAGTGAAGAAGAAAGCAAGGAAGATGTACAAGAGGGCTGATCTTACAAAGAAATAATGTGGCACATACCAGAGGATGTGCAGGTTTAGAGGGGGTGGATGTCGTGCTGTGACACGTACATAGTAGGAACGCATGCTACAACATCTATCTTGTAATTTTTTAGATACATAATTATCTTTCCTATAATGTATATATGCATATTTAAGTATAATAATAAGCCTTCTATCTCATCCTATTATTTTTCTCAAGGGTAACCTATTCTTACTTACCATCAGAAAATACTATGGGAAAAGCATCAATAGCTCCGCCTCTTTAACTTGGGGCAAAGAGCATTGATTCTTTATTTCTACTATCTCATTATCATCTCACACCCTAGCTAGATCCTATATCTAGGGTAAACTCCAATATATATATATTCTATGTATTTTTCATATTTTTCATATATTTCTTTTTAAATAGCTACTAGGAGGGAATCAAATCCTAGTGGGACATTAGGTGGCATGATTTCAAAGATACACTTATTTTAATGCATTATTGCAAGCATTACAAAAATTTGTCAAGGAGCAATGCCATGCTTTCATATCGCATGAGGTGTCCTTTGGAATCAAATGAAAGTCTAGGCTAAGGGGACCACAGGAAGACTTTTGCTGCCAGAAATGAGCCCTATTTTGATGAATTTTTTACACAAGGTTTGAATCCGAATTGGAAAATGATTTTAATGAAAATCGTAGCTTATGAGCTGAATTTTTTGCCCATATTTTTACATTTTTATTTGGAGCCACGGTTGAGGAGATATGATCAAAATACTGGACGCTAGTCTGCCCACAGCATGCAGGGACAACTCATTTCCAACTTTTCCAATTCCTGTTCACATTGGCTCCTCTCTTCTTGTGTAAACCCTTGGGGGTTCTCTTCACCTATAAAAGAGGACCTCTTCTTCCTTGAAAAGAACTCAAGCATTCAAGCCATTGAGAAGAGGAATTCTTGAGGGAGTGAGTAGTAATGCCTAATTGTACTTAGCCATTAACATAAGCCCAAGCCTACACTTTCTCCTAGAGAAAGACTAGCCATTCTTGTACCCTGTCCTTGGAAGATCAACTCTAATCAAAGAATGTGTTGGACTTGGCGTATCAAACAACGTTGAATTCTCCCCTCTTCTTCTCTCTCCATCAACAATGGTGTCGAAGGGTTTGTCAAGTAAGATGCGTTCTACATTGATGTTTTCTTGATTTCTTGTTGTTTTCTTTTTCATCTCTAATCCAACATATATATATATATATCTAATCTCATCTCCTCAACCAAATCTATACCTCTCACTCTTAGTAATTCCTCCTCTCTACAAATTCTAGGTTCTCTTTGCTACAGGTACATCTCTCCCCGCAGTATCCTTATTGCCTACGGGCAAGAATAGGGCTTGGGAGGGAAACTTCTCATCTCTTCACTTCTCCCATATCTACATTTCTCACATACTATCCTAGATGAATAACCCACATGATGATAATTTCTATCGCTTTCACTCTGTACGATCTATTAGAATTAATGTATGGATTAGCCGTAAAATACACTTTCAACAACGTATAGTGTTTCTCTTTGGCCCAGAAAGGCTCAATGAAATACTTCTATCACTGGATCCCATCATACTACCTCTCATAGGCTATAACTTTTCTTTTGACGTAAGCGTAGTTATCTTGCTATGAACTAAGAGGATTTGTACACACAATTAATCCCAATCACTAGACAAAATATATATATTATGGTAAGCACAAAACTACAATTCCAAAGAACAATTCGTAGCCTATTTGTTTGGCAAAGATTGAATGCCAGTAACTCATCTATTAACCCTTTCATATTACCCATGATACGATACAGGCATAGCCTTGATGTTTTCATCTTTGTGTTGTTTTAATATTCTCTTTTGTGTTCTTTCTTTGTGTGTGTGAGTGCAAGAGAGAAAGAGTGGGACTTCTTTGATTGCACTTTCTTCCAAATCCTAAACTTCATGGCATCTATGGTTAAACTCCTTTATATAGTTTTTGGAGTTCTCTGACAAACTCTCACAGCCAAAAGCCCGGTGCTTTCTTGGCAAGACTGCAAATTTCTCGAATACGGTCCTCAATTG
Organism: Adiantum capillus-veneris; assembly: GCF_014529385.1. Lineage (NCBI taxonomy): Eukaryota > Viridiplantae > Streptophyta > Polypodiopsida > Polypodiales > Pteridaceae > Adiantum > Adiantum capillus-veneris. Next base: position 47,511,754 of record NC_140936.1, on the reverse strand, counting down.
TTAATTTGAAGTTTTCTAATTCTTTCTGTTGAAAAAGTATTGTTCATTCCAACTTAATTAAGTATAATGGTTATGGTGCTATGGCTAATTAAGTTCACCCTCTATGTTCTCCAAGGAGTCTCATAAAAATGCTCACTATAGTTCTCTTGTTTCCACTATTCTTAATGTTCATAGGCCATTTCCATCACATTGGTATTAGAGCCATTGGTTTCTCTTTTCTTGCTTAAGAAGAGAGGTCCTTAAGTTGTCCATGAAAGGTTGGACCTGCTCATTGCAATAGGGTAAGTGGGATAGAGATCTATTATCTTGGTTGAAAAAGACTTAGTTCAAGGTACACTGTTGGGAACTATAGTCTTAATAATGGAGTTTCTCATGGGTTGCCTTTGGACTAACCATTATTGAGCTACTAGCAAGCTCAACACAAACCATAATCAACCGAGAAATATTAGACTCTCTCCACTAGACTTTGCCATCAACAGTCTCTAAACCACGGGTGTGGCTGGTTGAGAACTAATTTTGAAAGGTAAAGAAGAGTAGCGACTAAGGTTTTTGAGGGTACCAAAGCACAAAGTAATTTATACATAAGTTTGATTAGCATGGCTGACAATAACGAAGAGAGTAGAATGAATACTAACAACTTTGATTTTTCACATGAAGGTGCTAATGATGATGCCCCCATGTTTATTAATTATCTTATTACTTGGTTGCAACAAGCTATGGGCAACCCTGCTTTACAAGACAAAGTTACTCAACAACTTCGTGCTTATGGGATTTCCCTTCCTCTCCAAGAGGAGAGAGAGCTTAGTAGGCCTCTTGATGAGATTCCTAGAAGAAGACTCTCTCCCATAAGAGAGGAGGAATCCAAAGAACAAGAAAGACGTGAATCCCTAAGTTCCTTTGAAGATGTGCCCCACAAAGATGGCGGTCTAGACGATTTCCAACTCCTCCCAATAGGAAACGGTCAACCCGTAGCCCTTCTCCTCGTCACTCTAAAAGGGAAGAGAGGGAACAAAGGAAGAAAAAGGCAAGAAAGAGGTCACCTACTTCTCCTTATTCTTCACCTTCCTCCTCTTCGGATGAAAGCAACTATTCTCCTAGAGAATACAAGAGGAGAAGACATCAAAAATCCTACCCTGCTTGGAGAAGGTCCCAAAAGCTTAAGAAGTTCAAAGAGGAGGAAAGAGTATCTCTTTTCTTATCTATGATGGCACCTTTGGTGCTACTGACAAAGTATTGGCCTTCATCCAACAATTTGACACGGCCTTTGGAGAGAAGGGCTTTAAAAATTCCTCCAAGCTACATCAATAGCTATAGACTTCCAGAACCATCAATGGTGGGCTAGACTTCGTGGCAACGACGAAGTCCCAAAGACATGGAAAACTCTAAGAGTCTTTATCATGAAGAGGTCCCTTGCAAGCGATGCAAGGGACAAATTATTTACCTAATTGCGTAGTTTGAAGCTGCTCTCTACCGAGTCTATCCACAAATTTGTGGACAAGTTTTGGGATTACCTGACGAAATGTCAACCAAGAAAAAGCAACAATTTTGTGCGGGATTACCTGACAAAATGGTCGAGTAATTCAACTCCCAATGGCGTGGTTCTATCATCGAAGTAATCCACTAGACTATGGTTGCTTTGCGCATCAATTTACAACAAGGGGCTAAGAGGAATGGCAAGCCCATGGAAAACAAAGATCGACATGATGCAAAGGGGAAGAACAATGCCCAAAACTCTTCCCAAGGCAATTCCAACAACAACAACAACAACAATCGGTCCAAGGAGAAGGGAATTTACAAAGAAAAATAAATTCTCTCTTGAAAAGCTAGAAGCTTTTTGTAAGGACCACAAATGATTTAAGTATGGGGAGCAAGGACATGGCTATCGTTCTTGCCCCAAAAGGAATGCCTAGAATGATACTCTTAGACCTTCCATGATCAAAGCTCCAAAAGAGGATGCTCATTGCAAAGGATTACCTCTCTCCTATGCTTGGGGAGAGGTAAGGGAACATGATGCCTTCATCTTCTTTGACCCTGGCTCTACTCATAATTTTATATCAATGGAGCTGGCCACCAAGTTAGGCATTCAAGCTCATGACATGGGAGATGTTGTTGTAGCGAATGGAGCCTTCAAGGGGCAAGAAGACGCGATTATTCCCTTGATTGGGAATATTGAGGCTTCATGTCCAAGGCTATTTTGACAAAGAAGATTTCTTCATCTCTCCTCTCAAATATGAAGATGTCATCCTAGGGGCACCATGGTTTGATCGTATGGCTGTTAATGTAAAGTTCCCTGAAAGAAGGTTTTCTTTCAAGTAAAGGGAAAATAACATGTACATAGATGATGCTAATGATCCTCGTTGTACCATACCCCTTGTAAATTCTCTTGCTTTTGACAAATCAGCGAAAAGATCAATTTGTGCGTACATGATTTTTGTCAAACAATCCATAAAAGGTCCTAATGTTTTATCAAATGAAGATGGTAGGAATCAAGAAGATTTAGAATTTTCTAATTTTCTAAATGGATTCCAAGATGTTTTAATCAAAGATATTCAATGGACTTACCTCCAAAACAAAGGGATGATGACAATTGAATTGAGCTCCTACCAAGAAGCTCACCGCCTAACAAGCCTCCTTATCGAGTTTCCCAAGCTCAACAAGAAGAGATCACGAGGCAAGTATAAGAATTGGTAGACAAAGGGATGGTGAGGCCTATCTCCTCTCCCTTTTGTTCTCCAATCCTTTTAGTGCAAAAGAAAGATGGTACATACCGCATGTGTGTGGACTATCAAGCGCTAAACCATATCAATATCAAAAAAACATTTCCCATACCACGGGTAGAAGATCTGTTTGATAAGCTACAAGGTTCAACCTATTCAGTAGGATTGACCTTAAAAGTGTCTATAATCAAATAAGGATAGTGAATGAAGATATCGTAAAGACGACGTTCCGTACAACATTTGGTCTTTATGAATATCTTGTCAAGCCTTTTCGTTTGACAAATGCTCCAGCCATGTTCAATCGCTTAATGAAGAAAATCTTGAGACCCTATCACAAATTCACTAGAGTGTTCTTTGATGATATCATAATCTACTCCAAGTCCTTGGAGGAGCACAAGCAACATCTCCACGTGATTTTTCAAGCTTTGAGGGAGCGCAAGGTTTTTATCAATCAAAAGAAGTGTGGATTTTTCCTTCAAGAGATTTCAATACTTAGGTCATATTATCTCTCACGATGGTACCCATATGGATCCATCTAAGTTAGAGGTAATACAGGCATGGCTTAATCCAAGGAATCTACATAAGCTACAAAGATTTACTGGTATGTGCGCATACTATAGATGCTTCATAGAAAAATTCTCTCAAATAGCAGGACCATTACATGACTTAACAAAGAAGAATGTTAAGTACTCATGGACTACTAAAGAGAAAAATGCTTTTGACAAGCTCAAAGAGAAGCTTACCTCCCAACCAATGCTTATGCTTCCGGGTCTCTCAAAGCCATTTGAGGTCTAATGTGATGCTTGCGGTGATTGCCTTGGAGCAGTCTTCCTTCAAGAAGGGCATGCCATAGCATATGAGAGCCGAAGGCTCAATACGAATGAATGGGTCTTGGACATATATGAAAAAGAGCTACATGCCATAGACACATGAAAGCACTATCTATTGGGGACTCCACTTATTTTGCAAACACACCACCAAAGTCTTAAGTACTTCATGTCTCAAACCAAGATTTTCTACAAACAAATGAGGTGGGAAAATTTTCTTTTGCAATTTTATTTTCGTATTGCGCACATTGTTGGTAAGCACAATCAAGTGGTTGATGCACTTTGACGATGACCAAGAGTCAATGCGGTGTCTATAGCAACTCACAATGATCTATATTTTATGATAGATGAGTATGCTAGTGACCTTGCATTGGGGAAGAAAGAAGAACCATTCACCTTGCAGGATGATTATCGTCTCCATGGCAATAGGCTATGTGTTACCCACTCCCTTCACGAGAAAGTCATGTATGAATCCCATGATCCTCCCTATGCGGGGCATAGAGGCATTCAACCTACTCTTTCAGGAGTAGAGAGATAGTTCTATTGGCCTACCATGAAAGTGGACATAGAAGAGTCTGTTTCAAAATGTGTGGTATGCCAAAAGACCAAGTATGATAGAGGGAAGAAACCTAAATTACTCCAGTCATTGCCAGTTCCTAATTCACTATGGGAAAGTATATCCATGGATTTTATCTTTGGATTACCTAAGTTTATCCATGGGAATACGGGAATATGGACAATAGTCGACATGTTTAACAAGCAAACACACTTTGTTCCTATCAAACATAATATTAAGGCACACCAAATGGAAAACCTCTTCATATCCCACATTTTCAAACACCATGGATTGCCAACATCCATCATGGCGAATAGAGATCCTAGAATGAATTTTTAAAAAGGTCTCTTTGGAAATCTAGGTACAAGATTGAATTTCTCTTCGGCCTATCACCCACAAACGGATGGCCAAAGTGAGATAGCCAATTTTACAATTCTTAATCTACTAAAGAGCTATGTTACAAAAGTAGAGATCAATCCTCACAATGGGAGAAGTACTTAACCCTTGTAGAGTATGTGTACAATAATACTGTCCATACTACTATAGGATCATAGAGGGAAGACCTAAAAGTCCCTTACTAATTCAAGTACATGTGAAGATCTTCGCTGCTGCTGATGAGTATAGCTATGACCTACAATAATCTTTCCAAAACATTAAGGAGGCTTTATCCATCTCTCAAAAAAGGCAAAAGGCTACTTCTGACAAGAAGAGAAAGGCCTTAACGTTGAAATAAAATGATTGGGTATTACTAAAGTTTCCTATGGCTCGATAAAGGAAAACGACGGGAAAAAGTATTATGCTAAACTAGCAAAAAGATACTATGGTCCTTTTTAAATCATGAAGCCAATCAATGACATGGATAATCAACTCAAGTTTCTCAACCATTAGCTTATCACAATGATTTTCATGTGAGCCTACTTAGGCCCTACAAAGGAGAGCAACCAAGGGAACCAATTATTGAAGACCCATTAGGTATCGAAGATCAAGAAGAGGTGCTACAACCCAAAGCTATCCTTCGACATGAAGACAAGGTGCTACAACATGGTAAGATTATCCGATGATATCTTATTAAGTTGAAGATGTTAGATGCATGCAAGGAGTACAACTTAAGGATAGTATGAAGCTTGTCAATGCTATATTAGGGTAAGAAAATGTAAATGTTTCCTTTAAAAGATCAATGTTTTTGTCTCATAAGACTAATTTTCTGTTTATTGTACACAAATTTAAGTAGTATGAATGCTTAGAATCATGTTTCACTACAACATAATACCCAGCTTTCGACGTACCTTTTTTCGACGCACTGTACCTTTCCACGCACCTTTCCACCGGCATGCTGCTCGTCGATATACCCGTCGATAGAGGCGTGGAAATGCGCGTGGCAATGCCTATCGAAAGGTATATGTTTCCATGCGTATTTCCACACGTACCTCCACGCATATTTCGACGGCAAAAATTTGGGGAAAAAAAACCAAATCCGTGCGCAGGCGATCATTTTTTCCTGAGAGCGCACGCACATATCTGCTCTTGGAAACCTACAGCGTACGTATTATTGATCTCTCCTCCCCCCCCCCCCCCCCCCCCCCCCCCCCCCCCCCCCCCCCTCTCTCTCTCTCTCTCTCTCTCCCTCTCACACACACACACACACAAGCTACATCGCGCGTGTGTGTGTGTGTGTGTGTGTGTGTGAGAGAGAGAGAGAGAGAGAGAGAGAGAGAGAGAGAGAAAGAGAAAGAAAGATAGCGAGAGCGATATCGAGAGAGAGAGAAAGAAAGAGAGATAGGGTACGTAGAGAGAGAGAGAAATAGAGAGTGATATATATATATATATATATATATATATATATATATAGAGAGAGAGAGAGAGAGAGAGAGAGAGAGAGAGAGAGAGAGAGAGAGAGAGAGAGAGAGAGAGAGAGATAGAGATAGATAGATTTTATTATCATCCTCGGAGGTCAAATATGACCTATGGGACTAAAGTTACATGTGATGTAGTATGTGTATGGCTGATGAGTGACTCTCGATGCTCCAAAATTGTAGTGATGAGAGTCGCAATGGAGAGCCTACACTTTGGCTGGGAGAGGAAAGTGTGTAGGTCTAAGTTATGGCTGAAAATGTGAGAGAAGCAAGTTCGGATGTGATCAAAAGCTGAGCACTCTAGTAGTGTGTGGTACTCAGACTCTCGAACTTGCAGTGAGCATAATGTGCACAATCGATTTGACTCTTCTCCATTGCCCCAGCGCCCTATCTTGCATCGAAGGAAATGGGAGCTAAGCCGAATTGTTGCGATAGTGCGTATCGCGGACAAGGGAATAGGCTCAAGCATGTAAGTGTGAGTACGGTTTCCTCTCTCAGCGAAGAACATGGTTTTGTAGTTGGGGGCAATATAGGTGGTGTAATGTATGAAGCGTGACCCACCAGATTTCTCCCAAGCCGTAATACATTGGCGTTGTAGAAAAGCTTCATTCACTTGAGAGTCAATTGAAGCATCATGTAGAAAGTGTAATGCATCCCATCTCCCAAACCACTTCTTTATGTCTTGCATCCATCCCGTGCTCAAGATCTTGCTTTTATGCGTCTTTTGAACTTTTTTGCTTGCTTTCCATGCAACTGTAGGAAGTCGATGTGAGGGGCTTTGACGCATCTTTATCATGTACTCCACAACCCTTTCCATGCCCATAACCTCAATTAGAAGAGATCCCGACTCAAGAAGTAAGAGCATATATGGTGTTTGTGTCTTAACTTGGAGAAAGTTTGTAAGAAAACGCTTTTGGACATTCTCAAACTCTTTCCAAGTAGACTTTAAGATGCTCCCGCCCCACACTTCAACTCCATAAAGAAGAACCGGTGTCACCAATGCATCAAAAAGATACTTCTTGAGAATCCAACACTTGATGTTTCCTGCATTACACATGTTCTCAAATGCATAATATGCTCTCTTTGCTGCTTCCAAACGATGCATAGCACATTCATGCCACTTGTGATTGGATGGAACCTCAAGGCCAAGGTACTTAAAGCTCTCAACAACTTCAAGTGTCTCGTTGTTGTACACAATGCATGGCTTCTCCTTATGGTTGGTTTTCACAAGCATAACCTTTGTTTTGGATTCATTTACAATCAGCCCACTATGCAAGCAAAAGTTCTCAAGGACAACCATAAGCTTTTGTGCATCTTCTAAAGTGTGGGCTAGAAGCACTACATCATCCGCATACAACAAAAGCATGATTACCGCATTGCAAATAGTGACCTCTTCAATGCCTTCTTCTTGCATAAAGTCAAGTACCATTTGTTCCAATTGATTGATGCATAGACCAAAGAGAGTCGGTGACAATGGACATCCTTGTTTAACCTCAATAGTGCTTACAAAATTTTTTGAAATTTCTCTTCCCATGCGCAATTGACAAATCACCTTCTCATAGATTCGATAAACCGCAAGCATAAACTCACTTGGCACTTGGAGTTCTTCCATCCTTCTCCACAAATTGTTACGTGGAATCATATCAAAGGCTTTCTTAAAGTCCACAAAACAAAAATACAATCGCTTTCCTTTCAACCGACTTTCCTCCATGAGAACACGAAGAGTGACAAGATGATCAATGGTGCTATGGCATCGACGAAAACCCGCTTGTCCCTTTGCACGCTTGTCATTCTCTTCAGCCCAATCACTTAATTTCATCTCCATTATGCACCCAAACAACTTTGCCATAAAAGACCCAATCATTATAGTCCGGTAGTTGCTTACATTCTTTACATCCCCTCCTTTATGCAAAGGCTTAACCCAATTAGTACTCCAATCATAAGGCATACCATGTTGAAGTGCAAGGTTGAACATATCACACATCCACTCATGGGTAAAATCTCCCGTCCATTTGATCATCTCCGGCTTGATATATACCTTGAAGATCTCCCGCTTTGCGAGTGGCCAACTTTTCAAGCCCACCGCATACATCCTCAATAGTAAAAAAAGACGGCATACATGGGAGTGAACCATAAAATGGCATTTTTTTAGTATTTGTTTGCTCATATAATTGCCTACAATGTGTGTACATATCCACTAGACTCAAGCTACCAAAATTCTAAACCCGCTTGCCTCTCAAGTTTCTCCAAAATCTTCCACATGCATGTGCCTTTTCTTGGACTTGAAATTCTTGTTGCTTTACTTCCCATCTTCTTCTCTTCTTTTGAATCAATGCCTTGTATGTATGCAAATGACTTTGATAGTTGTCTTTGTCCATAGTTGCATCAAGCTTTATCAAGGACTTTCGAGCATCTTGACATTCTTTATCAAACCACCTTTTGCGTGATCTATCTTTGTTGATACCATGGATATGCTTTATGGCAAAGCATTCTTCCGCACAAGAACAAATAGCTTTCTTGAAAGCTTCCCATTTAGTTTCCAATGGTGCATCACATTGAAGCTTTGTCATCCATAATTTTTGCTCAACCATTTCAATGTACATTGGTGCCCGTTTGAAATCCATACATAGTGATAACTTCTCTTTCCTTTGGCTGAGATTATCATGCTTAGTTGCTTCTCCACATGAAAGGTCAATACATAAGGTGCGATGGTCGGATTCCGGGGTCCATTGACCAAACATAAAACTCTTTATGCGATACATGATGGCTTCAGAGAGTAGCATATAGTCAATCACACTATCCCCATTATGTCTCCTACATGTAAATCCATTGGTTCCACTCCACAAAGATATACCATTGGCAATGGGCATACCCGTGCTATTACACATGTGTAAAAGTAACTTTCCATAGTGATCCGGATCTTTGTCATCCATTGAAGTACGATCATACAAGTGAACTTCCTCCAACTCCCTTGAAATGTATGGCATATCAAATTGTTGAGTATCATGTTGCAATGTTTTTGTGCGAGCATTCATATCCCCAAATACAATAACATCACCTTCACCTTTGAAATAAGCAATGTCCTCTTCCAAATCAAAAAATGGTTGATCTCTATCCATGCAAGCATAAAAGGGAGAATCATGATGAGGAATGTAGCAACTGGCTACAAAAATGGGTGCTCTTTTTGGTGTCATAATTTTCAGCCATACATAACGTTTGTACTTGTCATCTTTCACAATTGATACAAAATCTTCCAATCCTTTCTTAACCATACATGCTAACCCTCCTTGTCCTCTTCGTTGCTTGAGATTATTTGGCCACATCAATGAATGTACATTGTAATCCTCCAAGCCGTTAATCCTTTGTGTATCATGCTCCCAAGTTTCAAGTGGAAGTACAACATCGTCTTTGCTTGTTAGTTCATCAATGCCAACCCCCGCATTCCATGGGTATCCATTACAATTCCAAAAGCATATTTTCAATTGTAACTCGGTCTCATAGGTCACGCATCCCCGTTTGCTTGAGAGACTTGCCTCCTCCTTGGGCACATTTTCTTCATGAGAGATCTCCTTGTTTTATTATTCTTTTCCTCATATGCCTTGCGAGGCATATTTTGTTGCTTAATAGTGCGATCTTCACATACAAAACATTTTGTATCCCTCAAATAGATCCAACTATTATCAAGGATAATCTTTCGCTTGGTCTCATCCGGCATGGTGCATACAATTGGCCGTTCTCCCGAGCGAGGAGCTCCTTGCTTCCCCACTCTATGTGCTCCATACACCATAACTCCGGACATGCCAAAGTGGGTTTTGAAGAAATCTTCAATAACAATGGCAAGAGAAGGAGGTGTCTCTAACTTCTCTTCGGGAATTCCATGAATAACAATGTTCTTGGAACGTCGCTCCCGTTCCTTCAACTCCTCCACATCCACATTCTCAACATTCTTTGTTTGAACCATAGCTTGCATGAGTGAGAAATTAGAAACCACATTGCTACCACATACATCAGCCCAAGACTTGTTTGCGCATACATTTTTCATGTCGCATACATCCCGGCTCATAGTGTCAAATTTCTCCTCTTTCAATACATGGTCATGCTCTACTTTGCTCATCCGCTCCTTCAAAGCATTCAAGTCCACAAGAGAGCGTTTACATTCCTTGACTTCCTCTTCAAGTTGCATCAAACATGTTGTTTGCATCTCAAGTGTCCTCTTGAGATTCTCATTCTCAACCACAAGTACCCTTAGTGTGCCATTCTCCATTGCAAGTGCTCGTAAGTCTTCGCCTTGTTTGTTTACGATCTCTTGCAATGATGCCAAGTACGCCATGATCATGGTTTTCGATGTCGTTGGTTGGGTGGTTGTGTTTCTATCTCCACACTTAGGAGATTTTGGATCATTTTCCACAATGGTTGTGGACCTTGTTGAAGAAGAAGAACCCTTGTGAGTGCCAGAAGACAATTTATGTAAAATAGGAGATGAGAATCAATTTTGTTGAACCTGTTCACTTCGGAAATGCTGCTACAGAAACACCTTCCATAACTCTGAAAATTTTTGTCTTTACATCAATGCGTAGAGGAATTTGTGCTCTTCCATTGAGGCTATAGATCACCCAAATCGGAGTTCGGATGAAGAAGTTATCATCAAAAGAGTGGACTGCTGTCTACTAGGTCAAAAAACGGCTGCGTTTTGAGAGAGATAGATAGATAGATTTTATTATCGTCCTCGGAGGTCAAATATGACCTATGGGACCAAAGTTACATGTGATGTAGTATGTGTACGGCTGATGAGTGACTCTCGATGCTCCAAAATTGTAGTGATGAGAGTCGCAATGGAGAGCCCACACTTTGGCTGGGAGAGGAAAGTGTGTAGGTCTAAGTTATGGCTGAAAATGTGAGAGAAGCAAGTTCGGATGTGATCAAAATCTGAGCACTCTAGTAGTGTGTGGTACTCAGACTCTCGAACTTGCAGTGAGCATAATGTGCACAGTCGATTTGACTCTTCTCCATTGCCCCAACGCCCTATCTCGCATCGAAGGAAATGGGAGCTAAGCCGAATTGCTGCGATAGTGCGTATCGCGGACAAGGGAATAGGCTCAAGCATGTAAGTGTGTGTGTGTGAGAGAGAGAGAGAGAGAGAGAGAGAGAGAGAGAGATAGTAGATGGAGAAAGTTGGTGTGAAAGAGTTATCTTGGCTGACCAATTGTGTGAAAAGGACAGAAACTCTCTCTATCTCTCTCTCTCCCTCTAGAAGAAACTATGGAACTAAAAGAGGTAAAGGGGGTTTGCCCGCTACATGCATTGTCATGTACACCAGGGAGAGCACGTATGTGTCTACCCATATAGGATTTGACCAATTAAGGCGAGATTTTGACCCGGTGGTCCTGATCTTTGTACACCTTTGGACCGGGGTGTGTGGAGATTGGGCAAGGCTAGAGAATGCGAGGTAGTTTACATTGTGAGGAGTATATATATATTAAAACAACATTCATAATCATTGTAGATGGCAACATCATCAACTAACATGGAGGAAAAGATTGTATGCTCATGCAGGCTCTGCAACTATCAAATCTTGCGCAAGCGTAGGATATGTAATGAGCATGTGCACAAGTACGGAGAGTTTGCTAGAGAAATTGTACTGAATCTACGATATGACTCCTATGGAACGGGCATTGATTTTGGAGACATAACACCTACATCTGAGAGATAGAGAAAAAGGATTATGCGTGAAGGTCCGACCAATATAGAGCCATGGATGGAAGCAAAAAAGGGCTTACAGACAGAAGACGACGGCAATGTGGAGGAGATGTTGGATGCCTTCTTCCAGACAAGCGAAGAGAACGCTAATGAAGCAGCACAGAAGCCGTGCGCCTATCTCCTGAAGACATGTTGAGAAAGTTGGCACATCAACCAATCTATGAAGGCGCCAAAACATTTACTCTTCGTACTTATCTGAGGTTTTTGAATCTGCAGTTAGTGTACGGGTGGTCAGATGCAAGTGTCACTGCTTTGTTTAGGTATGTAACTTACAAAAGAGATTTTAGGATTGCAACGGTGACGTTGTCACGAGTTTTCTGGAGCAAGGGATTGCCCATATGTACATACCCATGCATGGTGCATCGAATAAAGCATTGCCCATTTTCCAGAGCCAGGTGGTTACGTGGGGCCCACATGTGTACAGGTAGGGCAACATATACAAAGTGCATCGATTTTCACTATCAATAGTACCAGTGTGTTTTTTCTACAATAAGGATAAGTTGGAAGCGCGTAAAACTTCTCGAGGAAGCTATCCGTGGGTTGATGACATGAGGTAATCAGATGCGTCAGATGGCATCTAGTGGCGTCAGGAGGCCTAATGGGGTCAATACTTGCACGTGGATAAGTACAGACACGACGTGGGTGTTTTCTTGTGCTAATTATGAAGAAAGTTCATCATGAGGACCATATTTTGGGTCCACTTCACGTGGTGGCAAGATGCATTATTGAAGAAAGTCCAGTGCCAGGTGTGCGTATGGATGCAGCAGGGTGACAATTATGCACTGCGAGGTTAGTTTTTGGCCTGTTCGGGGTCTGTTTGAGGTCATCTAAAAGACCAAGGGTGCCCAAGTAATAAAGTTAAGTGTGGGAACTGAAAAATTAGAGAGAAGACCAGAAAAAACGTGGAGAAGAGAGGAGGAACAGCCGTATGTGTGTTTTTGCTCATTTTGGAGTCTGTTTTGGCCGTAAACTGCTCATCCGAGGTCGGACTTGAGCACTTTGACATTGTAGACTGGGGTTTTGGGCCGTTCTAGACACGATGGCGCTGTCCATTTTGCCAAATTCCTCGCTGTTTTTCTATTTTTTTGGCTGTGTAAGTTTCTCCTATGAGCGAAGCTTCTGCTCCAATTTGTGATTGTATCTGGCTTATTTTACCCATACTGTGTGAGCTATTTGCCCCATTGGTGTTGGCCCAAGCTCTAGTATATCTAGTTATCATAAGTTCTCCTCTTTTAAACTGAGTTTTTTGGGTGTGTGTGTGTGTGTGTGTGTGTCTTTGTGTGGAGTGGGCAAGTGGAAAGTCTCTCTCCTCCCATTCCATAGGTGTGTTCCCTGTCTTGGCTAGGTGTGTTGTGTAAGCCGAGTGGTGCCCCATAGTGTGTGTGTGTGTATCTTTCCAAGAGTGTGTATTGGGCCGTTATAGAGGCGTTGTAAGTGTTTCCATCCTGCTCACATTCTTTTGGCACCCCCACGGAGGATCTTCTTCGAGTACCTTCTGCTACGAGCTTCAAGCTTCGCGATTCGGGATTACATGTTACAGGTTACAGGTTACAGGAACATGTACAGGTACAGGTATAGGTGATTCACACAGGTAAAGGTAGCTGGAGTACAATGATATACTAGCAGTGGTGTCACTTATAGTTGTTGCGGGTATGCATCACTTGGCGCCTGTTTGAGCGCATTGTGTGTTGGATTGTACGTTACTTGTGGAAACTGCCATTGTACACATTTGTGGAGCCATACTTGGGTTTTATTTGGTAGTCCCACCCATTTCTGAGACTTGGTCTGGAAGATAGTCATTTCTGAGACTTGACTATACGAGATTTGCATAAGCCCTCGTGTGAGGGTCGATAGCGTGAGGTTTTATTGAGCTGGGGGATTCTCAAATGTGGAGATCCTTTCGGTGATACAGGTAGCTGGAGCACCCTTTTTGTGACCTCGCCATAGGATATGTACTAGTGGTTCCTACTTGATGCTCGGATTCTATTGTTGATAGTTTATGCATACATATACAGTCTATATTTTGGGTTCCTACTGCTCTACTTCTGGCGAAACTCTGCCAAAAGTTTTCCAAGTTATGATGGCTGGTCTTTTGGTCTTTTGAGCCATTTATGCTGCTGAAATTTTGGCAAAATCAGAGGATAAGTTAGGTGTGGCTTCTTGGGAGTTGCATGGGTGACTTTAATGGATGATCAAAATGGCCCTCAATTCACTCCATTTCATTTAACTCAAGAATCCAGATAAATGTTCATGTGTCCAGGAAGTTTTTTTTCCAGCAGTGCATAGTCTTTATGTTCGGGCCAAGAAGATTAAGAGAGATCCTGGAATGTCCTTTGCCTGTTGTAATTCCGATGATTAACTATGAAAACTCATTTGATGTGCATGTGTTTGTCCTTATCTAAAGTTGAGCTCCATTGAAGTTTCTGGTAACTGAGTCAGTCAAAAGTTTTGGGTTCTTGCACGTGTGTTTGAAGAGGTTCTCAAAGCATTAAGCTTGGGTAGCCATGGCTTTCTCTTATCCGGAGTTTCATGGAAGAAGTGATGAAGATGTGGAAGACTTTCTAGAAAAGATTGAGGTTGCCTACATTAGCAACCAGATTCATGACCTGGCGTAGATGTTACGTCTTCTCCAAATCTGTTTGAAGAGTGATGCACGAGTTTGGTCTAAAGCATTTGAAGAGGAGTTGTGTGTGGTTGACCCACCCGTAAGGTTGAGTTGGGACAATCTACGGCATGGATTGGAAGTGGAGTTTGTGAAGATAGAAGATCCTGACAAAGTGTGGCAAGAAGTATAGGCTTTAGTGCAAAAGGAAGGTGAGCCAACAGATGCGTACATACGTAAGTTCTCATTGGCATGGGGGAGGATGTGCAAGGCCTTAGCACCATAGGTACCGCCGCCTGACATGATGAAGAAGGACAGGTTCTTGGCTGGTCTTTGGGAGAATATATGTTGGAGAGTGGAGCTAAAGAAGCCTAGGACATATGAAGATGCACTAGAGGTAGCAAGGAACAAAGAGTGGAAGTTGAGGAAAATGAGTGAATTAGGGGTGGAGTCTTTGCCCATGAGGTCTGAATTTCAGCCTATGGATTCTTCGCAAGGTCGTATGCCAGGGGTTCATCATGAACCAGTGGTTTCTGTTACTCCTCAGGTTATGCCAGCAGTGGTCACTACAGCAGTGCAAGATGATGGGCTAAGGCAAGACATGAGGCAAGTGGTAGATTTGATGAAGAATCTCAGCCTAAACATGCTAGGTCAAGTGGGAAATAATCGAGGTCGAGGGAGGTTTGCAAATCAGCCAGGAGGTGAAGAAAGACCCAGGAATGGTGTTGGACAAAGCAATAGTAGGTACTGGAGGCAGACGCCCACATGTTACAATTGTGGAGGGTTGGGTCACATCAGCCCGCAATGTGATAAGCCACCAAGGATGGGGGGAGACATGTATCCATTGCCAAGACAGGTGCTAACTAGGTCAAATGATTATGGCATTGAAATTAAGGGAGATGAAGGAACCAGTGGATTAACCCAGGAGAAAAAGGGAAAGAAATAAGTGTTAAGTGTGGTTACCTTGGAGAAGGCATCAAAGCTAGAGGATACATTAGTGATGCCTATTGGGAAGAGGACTACAAAAGACAAGGAAGGAAGAAGTGTCCCAAGTCCTAGTAAGAAGAAGGGAAAGAGTCATGAAGGCGAGGATGTCAAGGCTAAGAGAAAAAGAAGGGCTTGTCGCAAGTTTCATGTTTCAGATTTTCCACTAGGGGATGGGCAATTAAGCTATGACTTGAAGGAGGATTTGACAAGCAAGAAGGCAGATGTTACTTTTGGGCAGCTTATAGAGATGGTGCCTAAGCTAAAGCGACAGTGGAAGAGGATGGTTAACCCAATGGAGAAAGAACCAGAGAGAGGTTCAGTGAAGGTGTTGGCAATGGATGAGCTACCAGTCATTTGTCCAATAGTAGATGTGTGGCATAAAAGGAAAAATTTGGGACAAGGTTATGTGGATGGCGGAGCCCAAATATGTGGCATAACACATTCATGTGTTGAGAATATGGGTCTTACAGTGACTGGGGTGTGAGGCTTTCGGATCAGATTGGCAAACCATCAAAAAGTAAAATGTTTGGGTGTTGTAAAGAGCTTAGAAGTGGAGGCATATGATGCAAAGGCAGTGGTTGATTTTCATGTGATGCCAGCAGGGCTGGGAGCATATCCTATTATACTGGGTAGACCATGGTTACGTGCACTAGGAGCTGTTCAGGATTAGAAACGTGGTACTATTAGCCTCTATGGAAAGACAAGTACGAAGAAGCTTTATAATATGGACACAAGGAAACGATTAGAGAAGCTTTATGAAGATGAGGATGAGTCTAGTGATGATGAAGACTATTCTACAGTGACTAATGAGGACAGTGATAGCACTTCCAGCAGTGATGAGGATGCTGATGTTGCATTTCTTTTGATGGACAAAGGAATCCAGGAGTCTGGTTTAGTTGCATTTGCAAATGAGGTTGAGGATGAAAGTGAAGGGCCTTATGAAGTGATTGAAGGGCTGATGCAGACCAAGGTTGAATCGTCAAAGAAACAGGAATTGATGACACAAATGATCAGTGGAGACCTGTCAGCTATGGAGAAGGAGATATATTTGCACATGCTAGCTGGTTTTCCTGATTTGTTCATTACTTCATATGAAGAGATCAGAGGGTTCAAGGGCAAAGAGATGCATATACAGATGAAAGAAGGTGCTAAGCCAATGCGACAAAGGCTAAGAAGGATGGGTCAAGAGCAGATGGAAGCCTTGCGAAAAGAGGTGGATAAGTTATTGAAGGCAAGGTTTATAGTTCCAGTGGAGACCACAGAATAGGTGAGTCCAGTAGTAGTCAGTCCAAAGAAGGATGGAAAGTGGAGGATTTGTGTAGATTTTAATCCCTTAAATGCAGCCACTAAGAAGAACCCATATCCTCTTCCATTCATTGATCAGATCTTGGATTCAGTGTGGCACGTTATGAGAGGTACAGTGTGTGTGATGGTTTTTCAGGCTATTTTCAATTGAAGATTGCTCTTAAAGACCGCACAAAGACAACTTTTATTACACCATGGGGCTGCTATTGCTACACAGTATTGCCATTTGGGTTGTCAAATGGACCATCTTTCTATCAAGAGAGAGCAAATTGGGTATTAGAACCATTCATTGGTAGTTGTGTTAAAGCTTTCATGGATGACTTCTATGTCTATAGCAGTAGGGTTGAACACCATGAGAAGTTGCAGATGGTATTGGCTCGATATGATGAATGTGGAGGACAACTTAATCCAAAGAAATGTCATCTAGCAGAGCCAAGGGTGAAGTTATTGGGCCATACGGTGTCAGAAAATGGCATTGAGGCTGATCCAAACAAGGTGAAGTCTATTATTCTTCTCCCATCACCTACGAGTACCAAGCAATTGGCAACCTTTATACACAAAGTCAAGTACATGGCACGGATTATTCCATTGTCTTCACATCTCCTTTATCCATTAGAGCAGGTGGCAAATCATGATCCATTACAATGGGATGACAAGTGTGAAGAAGTGTTTCAAGAGGTGAAAGAGGTGTTAGGGGGGTTGTCAGCCATGCATGCTCCTAATTGGGAGCAAGTGTTTTATGTAAATCCATCAGTAGGGGATGATGCCATTGGAGCCATGCTATTGCAAAAGGGGAAGGGCAGCCATTCCATGAGGCCAGTGTATTGTGCAAGCCGAGTGAAGTTGGTAGCAGAGAGAAAGTTCTCAGAAGTAGAGCTAGTGATGGCCAGTGTAATATTTGCTTGTCGACGATTTCGTCATTACTTGCTACCAAAACCTTTTGTTTTCTTGACGAGTTATGCCTTTTTGCTTCAGTTAGTTAATGGCAGTAACATGTTAAATGTGGTGAAGAAATGGGTAATTGAGCTGCAAGAGTTTGAGTGCTCTTTTCTAGTGGAAGACATTACAAGGGCTACGCTAGCTGATTTTCTCACTTACAAGGAGAATCCCCTCCTTGTTAAGGAAGAGGTGGTGAGAAAGGTAGTTGAAGAAGTTCCATAGATCAACAATGCACATGTTTTGTTCTTTGATGGCTCATACAGAAAGAGCCATGATGCAGCTTCAGGGGGTATAGCACTTTATGATCCAGAGGGGAAGCTAGTATGTAAGAGAGGGTTCAAGTTGGATGCGCATAGTAACAATGAGGCTGAATATGCTACTCTGGAAGCCGGATTACACATTTTTCTGAAGCATGGGGTTCGAAGGTTGAGCATAAAAGGTGATGCCTTGTTAGTTGTGAAGCAAGTGCTGGGTGTGTGGAAGAGCAAGAACACCTCATTGAAGGAAATGTGTTTCAGAATTAAAGACCTGTTAAAAAATTTTGAAGCATGGAGCATCAGACACATTGAATGTGCTCTAAATAGTGAGGCACATGAAGCAGCTCAAAGCATGATTGGGGAGCTATTTGTGTTGAGGACCAACTTACCTCTTTATCATGGCCGGGAAAGTTTGGCTGAAGAAGAGGAGTTTTTGCTAACAGGAATCATTCCAAAGGAGATTCAGAAGTCTAAGAAGTATGGTTTTGTGCATAGAGCATACAGGTACAAATTGATTGGTGATGTCTTATACATGAAAGGGGCTGATCTCGTGTTGAGACGTGTACCTTGGAGGGAGGAGCTTTACAGAGTGTTGGAAGCGAATCATGAAGGAGCATGTGGTGGACATTTTTCTCTAAAGATCACCTTGCATAAGATCTTGCAAGAGGGGTATGTCTGGCCTAGTTTGCACAAGGATGTTCACCATTGGTGTAGGTCTTGCAATAGGTGTCAAGCATTTGGGAAGAGAGTGTTGAAGCAAGAGCTACGAAAAACCATTATGGTGTTTGATGTGTTTGAAAAGTGGGGGATTGATGCAATAGGCCCGTTACCTATCACAAGCAAGGGCAATAGCTATATTTTGACTGCAGTGGACTATCTCTCTAGATGGGCAGAGGCTATCGCAGTAAAACAGATCACTGCAAAGCATGTGGAAAAATTTGTGTACGATGAAATATGTTGCAAGTTTGGGGTGCCATTGGAGCTACTTTCAGATAAGGGGCCAGGATTTAGAGCTAAACTGCTAGATTTTTTATGCGCAAAGATGAAGATTAGGCACCAGCATACCACTCCTTATTATCCACATTGTAATGGCTTAAATGAAAGGTTCAATGGTGAGTTGGTACAAATTCTTTCAAAAGTGACAGAGCACCAAGGAAAGAATTGGGATTTGGAATGGCCTAGTGCATTATGGGCTTACCGTACTTCGGTGAATACAGGTACAGGGTTTACTCCATTTCATTTGGTATATGGAAAGGAAGCACTATTGCCTGTGGAAGTAGAGTTGCCTGCAGTAAAGATGCTAGAGAAGCTACTTGGTCCGTCTAGTGATGCATTCAAAGAGAGGCTCTTACAGTTACAAGAGGTTCAACTGGATAGGATGAGTGCATTGGAACATTATGGGTAGATGCAAGATAGGGCTTTGGAAAAGATAAATGAAAAGGTTAAAAGTAAGGGTATCAAGAAGCATGACTTGGTTTTGCGCTACAACAGTAAGCTGGACAACACCTTCCAAAAGAAGTTTCAAATTAAGTGGGAAGGCCCTTTCAAGGTAGTGGAGTGTTTCCCGAATGGTACATATCAGTTGGCTAACCTGGATGGAATTCTGCATAAGTCAAGGGTCAATGGATTGCGTCTTAAATATATCATGCCAGGTTAATGATGGTGGAGCAAGATGAGATGTCTGTGGAGCAAGTAATGTCTGTGAGGGATGAGGAGACCTGTGATGAGGCGAGTCTCATATCTCTTTTTGCTGCTGATCATGAATGATCTAGCAGTCTAGGGGATGGACAAATTATGTCAAGAGTTTTTTGGAGCAAGGGATTGCGCATATGTACATACCCATGCATGGTGCATCGAATTGCCCATTTTCCAGAGCGAGGTGGTTACGTGGGGCCCACGTGTGTACAGGTAGGGCAGCATGTACATAGTGCATCGATTTTCACTATCACCGGTACCAGTGTGTTTTTTCTACAATCAGGAGAAGTTGGTAGCATGTAAAACTTCTCGAGGAAGCTATCCGCGGGCCGAAGACATGAGGTAAGCAGATGCATCAGATGGCATCTAGTGGCGTCAGGAGGCCGAATGGCATCAATACTTGCACGTGGATAAGTACAGACACGACGTGGGTGTTTTCTTGTGCTAATTATGCAGAAAGGTCATCATGAGGACTATCTTTTGGGTCCTCTTCACGTGGTGGCGGGATGCATTATTGAAAAACGTCCAGTGCCAGGTGTGCGTATGGATGCAGCAGGGTGACAACTATGCACTGCGAGGTTAGTTTTTGGCCTGTTCGGGGCCCGTTTGAGGTCATCTAAAAGGCCAAGGGTGCCCAAGTAATAAATCTGAGTGTGGGAACTGAAAAAATAGAGAGAAGACCAGAAAAAACGTGGAGAAGAGAGGAGGAACCACCACCGTAGGTGTGTTTTTGCTCATTTTGGAGCCTGTTTTGGCCGTAAACTTTGGCCGTAAACTGCTCATCCGAGGTCGGATTTGAGCACTTTGACATTGTAGACTGGGGTTTTGGGTCGTTCTGGATGCGATGACGCTGTCCATTTTTCCAAATTCCTCACTGTTTTTCTGTTGTTTTGGCTGTGTACGTTTCTCCTATGAGCGAAGCTTCTGCTCAAATTTGTGATTGTATTTGGCTTATTTTACCCATACTGTGTGATCTATTTGCCCCATTGGTGTTGGCCCAAGATCTAGTGTATCTATTTATCAGAAGTTCTCCTTTTTTGAGCTGAGTTTTTTGGGTGTGTGTGTGTGTGTGTGTCTTTGTGTGGAGTGGGCAAGTGGATAGTCTCTCTCCTCCCATTCCATAGGTGTGTTCCCTGTCTCGGCCAGGTGTGTTGTGTAAGTCGAGTGGTGCCCCATAGTGTGTGTGTGTATCTTTCCAAGAGTGTGTGTTGGGTCGTTATAGAGGCTGATGCATGGTTTTTAGGACCCCTTCTAAAGATGCAATAAAGGCACAGTCAGTTGTTGGGGAGATGAGGATACTCTAGTCCAAGGGATCTCAAAAGAGAAGAAAAATCTACTTCACAAGCACCAAAGAGGAAAAAGTGCCATGGACAGAAGATACGTGGGAACGAGCTCTTATGCATGCCTACAACCTATATCTTACAGAATAGCCCATTCTAGGTGTGAATTTCTAGTGAAATTTACACGAGGATGTTCGTGTGGACTCACAGCAGGGCATACTCCGTTTTAACTTTTTTACCGACAGTAAATATTTTTTACCACAGTAAATATTTTTCACCTACATGGTAAATACAAATCACTTTTTACCTACAGTAACTTTTTTTACCCATGGTAAATATTTTTTACTGCACCATAAGTATTTGGTAGGTAACAGTTCACTGTTACTAGAAGCAGTGATTGGGCATCAACAATGCAGTTACAGGAGGAGAAAAGGGGAAAATCTTAGGGTAAAGGTGAGTCAACAGGGATAAAGACTTTTGAGTTGAAAAGATACATGCTGATTTTTTCAAAGAACACATGTCAAAAGAAGCCATGGTTGAGGATTTTTTGAGAATTTGATATTCAGCAGGACCTAGCAGGTCCCCCCCTGACATGTGCAGAACCTCCAGTTTCAACAACCACCTTACCTGCTCTTAAATGCTGGTCAAGGCCTTATCATCATGTGTCACAATCAGAAAAATCAACATTTACCCTCCCCTCTCACATCACTCTAGAGAATATCTTGATGGTGACATATCAGGTGACCTCAATCTGTTGACCACCCTAAGCAAAAAGTAACCCCAATCAACAGATTTAAGCATGTTTATCCCTAATCCTAAACTCTCTCAGAAACCTATATAAGGAGGCCTTCTCTCACTCAAAACCAACACTTCACTCACTTCACCAAGCAACAAAGCTATGACGACATTGCTCACAACGAGGAGCTATGGATGGAGCTCTACTCTCTCTCCCTCTCTCTCTCTCCCTCTAGTATGCTACATTACCAGCCCTAAAACCTAAATAAGGAGTCTTCTCTCATGCTCCATGGCCACCATCCTCGCCATCATTCTCTAAGGTATTGATGTGTTGCTAATAGGATCATACCTACTTGCTGGGTTGATTGTTTTTGACAAGGGGTTATGCCATCCTTGGCTTGCTTCTCTATATCCTTGTTATGTATGATCAGATGCCATTGTATTGTTAAGCTGATGTCTTGTGTATATGCTACATAAGGTCCCTAAGCTTAGTTTCTATGTGTTTTTGCCATATGTTTTGATGCCATCATATGTTTTGATGCCTATGTGCACTATGTGTGAGGTCCCTAAACCTCTTAATTTAGGGTGGTGCCCCCTTTGCTTTGTTCTTTGCTTGTTTGCATGAGGCGTGGTTTGTAGAGTGTGCACGAGTACAGAGGCCACCCGATTGCATTGCTCTTTTTCCCACTATCATTTTGGTGCCCCCACTGAGGAGGGCTACACAGACCTTCAGTCCACAAGCAATGAAGATGTGCAATCTACAACATGGACGAATGGCGTGAGGAGTTTGCAAATTGGAGAACAGAAGAGGAGGAGGCTTTAGAGGCCTTAAAAGCTTTCATCGAGGTCTTGTTACCAGGTTGCAGTGTCATTGAAATTCAAGAAGTAAGTTCTTCTACATGCCTTGTTCGTGATCGTCGCCAACAAAGGAGAGTAAGAAGAAGAGCTTGATATACCTCTCCTCTCAACTTATGAGTGCTCCAGAAACCTCCAACGCACACGAGCTTGAAATATTCTACATCAACATACACGAAGGTACTGTGACACACATTAAGGGAAGAGAAAGCATCACCAGACCTCTCTTTCCTGAGGAGCCGACTAAGAGGAGGAAGATCACCTCTACACCTAAGTGGCCCAAGGCCGGAGCGCGTGCTCAAGCATAAGGTAACATTTGGCTTAATCTCATTAATAAGGGATTACATGACCACTACAGGCAAGAAAAAGGCTAGTGAGCAACCAACTTCAACCTCCAACTTGCAACCACGACTCTCACCCCTAAATCCTCCTGAAGCAAAGAGGCGAAGGCTTGCCTACAAGATTGCCGCCCGTCTACGAGTGCTCCCAGTGCACTTTGTGAATCCAGACACCACCAATCCCAAGCCAACCTCCTGTCCGCGTGAAGATCACTTTGGATATTGTCCAAAGTGATTTGGAGACAGGGTGAAAAGCCTCCCTGCCCTACCTTTGCTGCTAATTTTCAAGAAGTTATCTCAATCTAAGGAAACTATCTTAGTTGATGATGTGCTGCACATTAATGGTGTCACTTTCATTTGTCATGCTGATTATGGTAATAGCATCCAATTGTTGCTTGCTAAAAGGCTCAGCATTGTACAAAGTGTTTCCATCACGCCTTACGTCTTCACAGATGCATCAAGAAGAGTCGAAGTGATCCGAGGTGCTGACCTTCTATGGCTAATCAGGCTCATTGGTCCCAAGGTGGTGCAACTAAGCTAGGCTCTTGTGTGTAAGTATGGATGCCAATAATGAGAATGATGATCCCCATGTTTCCTTTCCATTTTGTGCGTCATATCCGTTTGAATATTTGTATTGATAGAAAAATCTTTTATCAGCAAAGAATAGCCCTGTTGTTTGGAGCCGAGAGACTTGGGGAAATCTTGCGCTCTCCTCATCCTGTCATTCTACCCTTACTAGACTATTACCATTCCTTTGATGTGTCGATCTTCATCCTATTTTGAGCTAAGTTGTGCTAAAGATCCAAATTGTAATTACCATACTCTATTTTAAAATAAATTGGAGCTGTTTGTGTAATTATTTACTCTCTCACTTATGGCCTTCCCTAATTTTTATGGTAAGCCTGGGGAGGTTGCTCCAGACTTTTTGGATAATTTCGAAATGGCCTTTCTGGTATCGGGAAGGGATGACGAAGCTACTAAGTTAAGGGCCTTTCCTTTGGTCTTGAGGGAAGGTGCAAAATTATGGTATAAAACTTTGGCACCTGAAGAAAGAAGAGACTGGGAGTCCTTAAAGATGGCCTTCATCGAAGAATTTCGCCGCCATGAGCCTCCAGAGGAGATATGGAGACAACTCTTAGAGCTACGCCAAACATCACCCAATGACTATAGAAGCTATGAAGGAAAGTTTTCCAACCTGTGGGAGAAATGGTGTGCATCACTAGGTGAAGGAGAAAGGGCGTCAGAATGCCTAAAGAAGGACTGTTTCCTGGCAAGGCTTTACCCCATCCTTCGAGAAAAGGTAATTTAAGGTAAATTCCCAGATACCTTTGATAAAGCTATGACTTATGCAAGGGAGAAGGATAGGAAGTTAAAATTCCAAGCTCAACTACAAGGGGGAATGGAGCCTCCACCGCTAGCTCAACCTACGGCAAGGGTAGTAGCAGGGACAGGAGCAACAGACCAAGAGTCCTCTCAACAAGAATTACTTCAACAAATCACCAATCAACTAGAGAGACTGTCCATCAATCTGGTTCAAGGTGTAAGGGCTCCCCAGCCAGGAAATGAACGAAATAGACAAGAAGGACAAAGGCAAGCACGTGAGTACATTTGCTACAACTGTGGAGAGGTAGGTCACGGCATGTATTATTGCCCCCATCCACGACGCTATCAAGGAAATGGTAATCAAAGACGGCCTCCTCGCCAGCAAGTCACTCCTCCTCGAGCTAGGCCACTAAATGGACAAAATGCACACGTGGCTCCACCAATCCAAATATTGAGACCCCCTCCTCCACCACCACAAGCACCAGCAGAGATCCCTCCACTACCATCGGGAGGGGAGGACAGGGCTGTCTCTGTCATAAGTCTTGACAATGGTAAGGATAAAGGGAAAGAAAAAATAGAGGAAGCTGTTGCCATGCCAATAAAGAGAGTTAGGAGACAAAGAACTGATGAAATGGAAGCTTCAGAGCCGGATAAAGGGAATGAGGGTTCCTCCCAAGTGATAGGAGACAAGAAAAGGAAGAGTAGGTCAAGGAGGCACATAGGAGTAGAAGACTTTCCACTTGGGGTAGGATCCATACCTTACGACCTAGTAGCAGATGTGAGTAAGCAAGGACCAAAGATTTCATGGCAACAACTCCTCCACCTTTCCCCAAAGATGCGTAGAACCTGGTCTAAGATGGTCAGCACCAGGAGGGCTAAGGAAAAGTCAGTTGGGTCTATTAGTGCAAGAGGAATGAAGGATGTCGTGCCAGTCATTGATGCAGAGATTAAGAGTCAGCGAGTCTCCAATGTGTACGTAGATGGTGGAGCCAAGATTTGTGTTATGACAGAGAAATTAATGCACAGGTTGGGTTTGGAAGTAAACGAGCAAACTTCCTTACAAGCTAAGATGGCAAATAATGTAAGGGTGGCTTGTGTGGGAAAGGTTAATGGAGTGAAGGTTTCAGCTTTTGGTGTTGCAATCTCAATTGTGCTAATGTGATCCCAACTAAGGGGGAGAGCTATCTGCTAATCCTTGGAAGACCTTGGCTTATGGCTATGAAAGCTAGGCAAGATTGGGAGACAGGTTCCCTTGAGTTGCGACCAAATCATAAGGTAGGTGGCAAGCAACAAAAAATTGTGTATGACATGAAGCAGGGTAAACAACAAGACCTAGAGATGGAGACTTCTATGGATGAATGGAGCACAAGCAGCTGCTCTTCATCTGAGGAGGATGCTAGATCTTTGGAAGTCATGGGTATAATACTGCGAAACCTAGAAGGAGAAGGTGGTCAAGACTCTCTAAACAAGGAAGAAGCCACAAGCTTAGAGGAGATGCTAGCTAAGGACCTACTAGAAGAAGAGAGAGAACCCTATTTGCAGGTACTAAAGAAGCATGCTGGCCTCTTTATAACTGATTACGAGCACATTAAAGGAGTGACGGTAACCCAACACCATATCCAATTAAAGGAAGGTGCCGTCAACCTTGTTGGTGATGAGGTATTTGCACATGTTGAAGCTCTAGTAGGTCATGTTTCTGAGTATAAAGAGATGGTTGTGGAGACGTTTACAGAGGGTTTCGATACAGGTTTGAAAAGTGATCAGGTTTGCTTGGCTATGCAGCAAGTGGAGGCAAATGGCAGGGTCTTGCTATGTTATGTGATGCTATGGATACATGTGTTATTGGAGGTTGCTTTACATATATATTTGTGTCAATGGCGAGGTTTTTTTTAAGTGGACTATACCATGGAGGGTTCTGTAGCAGATGGTAGGATAGCTGCTTATGATTCAGGCTTCTCAAGTGATGGCAAGTATGCTTATAGTGGACACGAAGGATTATGGATGTTTTACAGGTTGATGGCAATGAGCAATGCTTTACTTTTGATCCAGGTGGATTCTACACCATGCGTGGGGGAGCTTTGAGCTTTCCATTTGACCCTGGAGGGTGATGCAGTAGCAGATGCTTTTTTCTCTATCTCTATCCTATCTTTATAGCCACTATACTATCATTTTTCTTATGCAGTCTATAGCTCTATGTTATATAATTCTCTCTATACAGTCATCTTTTACCTAAATAATACTATGGTTGAGCATGAATGCTCAACGAGGGGTTGGGCAAAAAAAAAAAAAAAAAGAGAAGAAAAAAAGAAAAAAAGAGAATGCTACCAGTGAAAGCGGATATTGACAATGGATGGGGTATGGCTTTCAAGGGTCTAGGAGACCAATTGTTAGTCATGGATGGATACAATTATTCATCAGAAAGGACCAAACAGGGTGCATCAGCCAAGAAAGCAGTAACATGGCAAATTCAATTGGTACCAGGTGGGTAAGTATTAAAGAGAACCCTATTGTAGCACAACCTACAGCTAGAGGCATCAAATACCTCTAGCTTAAGGGGTAAGGTGCTTAACGTGCTTCATGACTAAGGTGCTTGAGGGGCTTAAAGTGTTCCCAAAGTCAACAAAGATCTCTACACATGGGGGAGCAAGCCCTACTTGTAGGACCATGAAAGAGAACACACACACCCTCACTCAAGGAAAGCCTAGTCTAAAGAGGCAATAAGGACACATATCACGCTCCTCTCCATGTTGACCTCATAAGGTGCCTAAAGACTATTTCTTGGTCTCTAAAGGGTTCCAATGATAATTTAGCTAATTAAATCAATTGTTTAAGAATTTATCAAGTCCTCTCTCTCAAAGGGGAAAGGATGACACTTGTCCAAAGGCTACCTCTATTGCTAGTTGTGACCATGGCTTGTGATTGGCTAGGCTGGAGAGAGCCAACGAGCCACAAGCATGATCTAGAAGAGGGGTCAACCATGCAAGTAGAGGGCTAGCTTGGGGGGATACTCCCCCCCGCCACACACACACACACACACACACACACACACTCATCGTGTGAAGTGCCAAGTGCAAGAACTCCATTTCCTTCTCCAAGATTGTTGACAAGTTGAGAGCCTACACCAACACTCTTGGCTATGGAATGCAAATCCAACCAAGAGACATGTTTCAATGATTAAGCTTGCCATCTTCTCCATCTTCATTACTATGCTATTATGCTAAGAAGAGTGATGGTAAGTGAGGAGTCTTTCTCATATGAATGTTTCTTCTTCTGAGGATGGATTAATCAATGTCAATGAAATACACTCTACGAGATAAAATGTTGAGCAAGGGCATGCATCCTATACGAGTGTCGTGAGTCTTGTCCTCTAGCCTAGCATGTGAAACATAGAAGTTGCCCGAGGCAGTCATGAGTAGGGGGGTGGGGAGGATGGACGAAAAAGAAGCAAAGGGTGCTAAGGAATCTGGTTAGGGGGAGGATCATCATGGTCACCAACCAAGGCCTTTTGATGATCATTTGTCGCTAGTGCATCTCCCAAGAATAGAGGGATGTTGATGTTTGAGAGTTGAATGAAGTAGAGAAATGAACTGTATGATTGTATTGAGATTCTACATTACTGTTGTCAAGTTGTAAGTGATGTTGTTTGAGGAGGTACATTAAGCAAGGCCAATAGTAGATGTGGCCGCACTTAGAGAGCACAATAGGTGTTGATGAGGGAGGAAGGCCAAAGTATAGCATACATGTGGGCTCTCCTAGCTATATATAGCATAAGTGTGGGCTCTCTATATAGCTCCAACACCCTCACTTAAATAGGAGTCCCTAAATGTGGATGAAAAAACCATTCAGGGTACAAGGGAAAAGCCCATAGCATTATATACATGCACTGTTATATTAACAATCGTGAAAGTTTACAAAATTCATTTTTGAGGAGCTACATCACTCCATAATATACAATGTGCGCTCTCAAGCATCTTTAGAAGTTTACCAACACTATATATACAATTGAATTGATGCAAATTCTTCAATATCTTTGGTCAGCTTCAATATCTTTGAGCCCATGTACATGCTGCTTGACATGGATTTTATCATGTGAGAACAACAATAACTCAAGAAAGATATCGAAATGTGAAGGTTAGAAATAATCACATCACATTGTCCTTAGAGACGGTTTGCAACGCCGCTCTAGAGACGACAAAGAAACAAATAATGATGCCATGGGTACATATAACAGCAATGCAATACATGTGTTTATGTGTGCACATAAACACAAGCCATCACAAAAATGATATGAAACACTAGTGTTGTATAATTACAGTTTCCAAAGCCCTGATGGTGACTAGGGTGGAATAAGACGATAACAACCATAGCACCAATGACGACGATAGTGCAAGAAGACAATAACAACAATAGCACGAATCAAGAGAATGATAACAGGTTCCCAAGTATGCATGAACTTTGTCACATTTCTCATCCTTCATATCGAGAATATCTGCACTTGAAATATGACGAAATAAACATAATACCAATGGTAAGTATGAGGCACTGAGCTCTCTGACAAAATAAAACATAATATCAATGCAGATAAGTACGAGGCCCCGATCTCTGGAGTATACATATAAGGTCTCTGTCACATCCATCATCTATCACATCATGAGGAAAGTATTAGTAAAATCATGACGTAAAATTATCGATTGACCAAATATAAGTGACAAACTCCACCAATAATGGGGCAACAACCATATAATCAAGACATGAAACAAATAGATCTATATATACACAAGTTGGCTCACGAGTGCTAAATATGGGATGTTATCTTTGGACTATTATGATGCCATCTTTGGATTGTTATGATGTTATCTTTGGATTGTAATGATGACAATGCTCGACATAGTTTCCTTGAACTAAAGTAATGCTGCCAGCCTTCATGAGTCTCATGCTAGAAACAGTGGCAATGATATCTAAATATCCATTTAATACTTATGAGAAAATCTATACATAAATACAACATGCTGTTGTATGATGTAATCAAATCCAAAAAAGCAACTCGTGCTATACCAAAAAATATGGCAACACTATTTACAACCAAGCTCTTAAAAAACAATATATTTTCTTAAAATAACAAGGTAAAAATACCAATGTTTCACAATGTGTTGCCAATTGGGGCCGATGGTTGTAGCCGATGTCGTGAGGCATTGTAGTTCACATCTGAGGATTTAATATTTACGTGATCACAAAACATTAGTTAACATTAACAACCATATAAATTTGAGTTTTTCAAAATTGGTTCTTTGCCCTTCATCCAATAGTATAAATGCATGACTTTGTCAATGTGAACAAAAGATTCACCTTACCAACCAAATGTTCACTCTAATGTCATTTTGAGTGATTATGTGAATTTTGAATCCCTGTGAATCACATCACTCTAACGTCTCTGTTTTGTGTCTAGGCAAAGCAGCCTTCTACAAATCGCCTCCCTATGCACGTGCAATTCTGGGATTATAAGTTCAAGGTTAATAATAACAAACTCACTATGCATAGTGCCCGTGAGATCTCATTAAGTATCTTGCGTAAAAATGAGCATCCATAATTAGCACTCGTCTATAGAGATGCATACTACATTGATCTCGTAGTAGTTTGCCAACAATGTTTGCAGGGGAGTACAATAGTTGTTGCGAAGGCGGTTTGAATATGATTGGCCTTGGCCGCATGTGGGTGGAGGAAGTTACACCTAAGTCGATTGCTGATTTTGAGCACTAAATACTGCTTTTGGTGCTGCTTGTAACATGAGTCTCAGAAACTCTAGCAACATTATTTGAGTTGAAGGTCCTCATGTCCTTAGGGACTGCAATTGCACCACGTGCATGCTAGTGAGACCGTGAAATCCAAGAACTATAGTACTAAGGGCGATGCTGCATAGAAATTGGCAGGAAATGTACAACAAATTGCCATGGCTTCGTGAGCAAGCTCGCAGACCTACTATAGTGTAGGCCGTCTCATCTATTCTAAAAATAAGGTAATACTTTCTTATATATAGCCATCACAAGATGTGGCAGCGCTAAATCAATCTAGGAAAATCATATAGACTATGCTTAGGATTCCATGCTTATTAATTAAATGATCAGAAAAAGCATATACTAGTCTCGTCTGCAACTCTCTTGCTTCAAAAGATGTCATCGCTATGAAAATCTGCATAAATGAAACTAGATGTGGCAGCGCTATTATTAGTTTGCAATTCTTTCTTCCTTATGCCTAGACACAGCCTGCGGCTTCCGAATTTTGCCTCTCTTCCTTATATATGGCTTCTTCTCACTCGTCTCTTCTGCATGCGGACACACACGCAGCTCCTCATTCACGAGAACCTAACAAATTTTCCTTTTCATCGCCTTTGTAGAAAAAAACTCGACTATGGCTTTTGTTGAACGTTGAACAAGAAAGAAACACATGAACTGCTAATACAAAGCTTCTTCTTGCATCTTCAAGAATGCTAAATTAATTCATCACAAGACTTATCTTTTGTGGGTGTGCTCTCCACAGTTGTGATACCATGGTGACAAGGGAGGAAGGCCGAGACGATAGAGAGAGAGAGAGAGAGAGAGAGAGAGAGAGAGAGAGAGAGAGAGAGAGAGAGAGAGAGAGAGAGACGACTCTAGATCTGCAAACCCCAAAGTGTGTGTAGAACACACACTGAGTACACATATATAATGGGGACTCCTAGCTATATATGTAGCATAAGTGTGGACTCTCTATATAGCTCCAACAATAGGTAGCTCAGGTTGAGGTGTCTAGTAGCGTGGGCAGGAAAAGTTTGGCTCATTTCTTTCATCAATATCCATTTTTTTTTGTGAAAACATGTGGGCTCTACGGTACTAGGTTGGGTAATATATAATTGCTATCTTGGAGGAACCACATGTGGAGGCACAAAGAGCAAAATATATGAACGCAGGCCATCTGCAAGGGATCTTGCTTTGCCCTATCCAAGCATATTGTACACGTAAATCCCCGCGTCCTCTATTTGCATAAATTCCAAAAGTAGCAAGCATTAGTACTAATTATCTGTTAGCACTTGATTAGTGTTTTCTAATTCATTGGCTTTATGACGTCTCCTCAACCCATAACAGGTTGACCACAAGCTTCCACTCCACTGCTAGCGATATGAATGAATATTGTGATTTCCATAGCATACAAAATCCCTTTCTGTCAATTTCATGGCTCAAAGGGGTAGGTGATTCGGGGCCTCCTGCATCTAGTAGACATTTGTGACCATAATGGCCTACTCAATCCAACCGATGTATGTGACACCAGTAGAGAGAACCAATAGAGCAAAGATACACATTTTGTCGCCAACACATTGGCATGCAGAAGGTATGTGGAGGCTTTAACACAAATGCACCATAAATGAGATGTAGACACCTCCCATGTCAACACAAAAAAACTATAAGTGCATGGCAAGGGTGATGTGTTGGTGCTTGCTGGCGTGAGTTCATGTTCAATTGGGTGATAAGGTTGGAAGAATGCAGACTAGAATTCTTTGATAATGGCTATCCCTAAACACTTGTATGGCTTCACAACAAATTGTGCAAGAAATTGTGCCAACGGAGCTTGCCCGTCAAGAGGTGATGATGTCATTGTTGTAGGAGGCTTCTTTTCTCCTTTATCTCCTTTATGGCACCATGACTTGGCAATCAAAAATGTTTGTTTAGTTACCATTCTTGTAATTAGGGCTCTTTACCTTTGTCAATTGCCTCAATTACTCAAAATGTTTGCTAAGCACCCATTCAGGACATCTATTTTTTCCAAAGAGCAAGTTTTGCTAATTATTTGAGAAGCCTTCTTTACTTCTCTCTCTCTCTCTCTCTCTCTCTCTCTCTCTCTCTCTCTCTCTCTCTCAACATCTATTTACAAATTTACAATGTCACATATCTCGTAGTTTGTGGATAATCCTCCAAATTGAGGAGTTTTGATGCATCTTGATTGAACGGAATTAATTCAATGTG
Organism: Adiantum capillus-veneris; assembly: GCF_014529385.1. Lineage (NCBI taxonomy): Eukaryota > Viridiplantae > Streptophyta > Polypodiopsida > Polypodiales > Pteridaceae > Adiantum > Adiantum capillus-veneris. The sequence continues at coordinate 47,479,734 of NC_140936.1, read as the reverse complement.
ATAGGCATGCATGGCATAAGGAATGAGAATTTCTTGCACAATTTTTAATCTTACACGGAGAGGCCACGAGGGCAGTATTGAATTAATTAAAAGGAAAGGCCCCACGGAGATGTCAAAGTTTGAACTTGGACGACATCTCCAACGACATCTCTGTATTTTAGCACCGACATCTCCAACGACATCTCTGTATTTTAGCATCTCTGTGTGTCACAATCAGCGAGGTCTGCAGGGCGCTACAGTACTAAACAGAATCCTTAATCAACTATTCTACGGATAGTAAAATATATAAGCTGGCCGTCTTGAGAGAATCGGCCTTGAGAGAATCTTTGTTGCCTCTGGCACTCCGTAGTATATATACGTCCTTGATAATTCGGAGCAGCAGCGCACAATTGTCAGTACCCTAGGCGCAGCTTTAGTTGATCCACAGAATTAAAATGGCGGCCTCCACCTGGCAACGTCAGCTTGCCTTGGTCATGCGCCTGTCATGTGCCACCGCATTAGTGCAAGCAACCATATTATTATTCGCCTCACTCGCAGCGGCAGAAGGACTGCTGTCCCCGGGCCTAGCGGCGCTCAAGTCCCCTCTTTGGGCAGGCCAGGTCGCTAGCTACACGTAGCAACTCGCCTCCTCTGACCGCTTCACCAATACCGAGGAGTTTCGTGGCCAGGCCCGCATCCTGTGCGGCTCCATGGCCTCGTGCCTCGCCTTCAACAGCTGCACGCTCATGTCCAGCCACCGCAGGCTGCTGGATGACTCCATCCTTCAATGCAGTAGCAAGCATGCGGCAGAAGCCGTGAGCACCCTGGAGCTCTTCTTCACCCGCTTCAGCGACATGCAGCCCAGCAATACGATCACAGTCTCCGAGCCCGAGTTGCTAGGGTCGTGCCTCTCCACCTCCAGGTCCTTCCTACCCAATCCCATCTCGGACCTGCTCCCCATGTCCGTCAACGAGCTGCCCATTGTGCTCAGCGCATTGGACATCGCGTCCACCTCCGACATGGCCACCAACTTGAAAATGTGCACGGACAAGGATCCCAAGGGCTTCAATGATCGCACATGCTCGTTTTCCCTGGAGGACCTCACCTCCTTCTTTACCAGCAGGCTGGGCACCAGCACTCCCAAGGCCATGGAGTTCTTCTTCGATGCCACCATCGTGGACCAGCCACTCACCATCCTGAGCTTGGATCTGGTCAGCCCCGCTGGCACCAAACAGTACTCCTGCCACACCATGTCCTTCGCCTTCACGGCGCAGTACTGCCACAACCTGCCTAGAACCAATATCTACAAGATGTCGGCCAGTGTCACCGACAAGACGTCAAGTAGGACCACCACCTACGACAACCTGGGCGTTTCCTGCTACCTGGACACGAGCGACTTCAGTCCCAACCACCCGGCCATGTGCAAGCTCAACATCAAGCCCGCCCAGGGCGAAGTCTGCCACCTCCTCGTCAACACTGTCGTCTATGCCGCGCCCTCCTAAGCCAGCTCAAATTATATAATTATATGATATCTTGCTATAAGTTGGTGGCAGCGTATTATATGATAACATAAATATAGTGAAGAACGATGAACTGATACAGTCAAGACTATGCACATTTTTACTTTACTTTTTTTTTTGTCATTTAGCACCTAATCACCTCCATGTTGTTCTACACGTCAACCACTCACAAAAAGTTTTGGGGACAGAGAGAAGGTCTTCTCCAAGTCTCTCTCACACATTTTGAGCTACTACTCTTGTTGGTGCAAAGCTAGGGCGTGGTTGAGGGCATGTGACAATGTCATAGCTCATGAGTTAGTGAAACTGCTTGAAAGACTTCTTGTGACTCGATGTGTGCACAATGAGGTAATCTTATGTGGGTGATAACAATGAATGAGATCCTTTAATGGCTCCAATAAAGTCAAGGCTACAAACATTTTTACTTTACACTTTTTTTCATCTATCACCAGATGACCAGTTGTTCTAGATATCAACAATCACCTAAGGTTTGGAGAAAGAACGCCTTTGTCTCTCTCTCATTTTGAGATACTACTCTAGTTAGTGCTCAACTAGGTGTGGTTGAGGACATGGGACCATGCCGTAGCTAATGATTGTTGTCGTTAGTGGAAATGATTCAAAGATTTTTTGTGACTTGTTGTGTGCATAATGAGGTAATTGTATGCATGTGATAATAGTGAATGGTCTTTTTTTATACCCTCAAAAATTCTTCCAATTTAATCGTATGCCAAAGATCTCCTACAAAATTTCAAGAGAGTCTTGCGAGCCACCCTCTCATTAAATGACATCCCCCCCCTGGAAGGGATGAATGGTACATGATGCTTGGCAATCATGGACCATGAAATTAAGAAGGACATTAAAAAGTGGGTGGCTTTGGGTCTTGGTCTCACAATCTCCCTTTTGGGAGGCTAATGAATTACCAACCCACTATCACATGCTATTTCAAAGTCCCTAACCTTGACTATAAGGAAATGTAACACTGTTTAATTGTTTGAGACTTTGGTCAAACATGAGCTATTGGGAGGCTAATGAATTACCAACCCACTATCACATGCTATTTCAAAGTCTCTAACCTTGACTATAAGGAAATGTAACACCGTTTAATTGTTTGAGACTTTGGTCAAACATGATCTAGCCTGCACATGTGAAAGCTATCCGTTCTTAGGCCCAAAAGGATACTTTAAATTGGTGAAGTATTTTGCTCATGTGCATGCTTGTGCAAAAAATAGCCGATGCACCTAGACCGCACAAACTCCCTTCCAAGAATAGAGTAATTGATGTAATCCACACCACCAAAACCCTTCCCTTGTTGGATAAGAATATGAGGAGTTTAATGTTATTGCTACAGTAGGGCTAGAGAAAGTACTGCTCACCAATTTCCACATGAAATATGGGCTCATTGATGAGCTATTGACATGAGTATTCTTTTGATACAATGAATTCAAGAGAATGGGAATTTACAAGCTTTTCCAAAGTATGAAATGAACGAGCTCATTAGGAAAATTTGGAGTCATTTGGAGGGCCTTCAAAGAAAATGTATTTTCGCACTTTCTCTCTAGAAAATATGGTGAATAATAGAGGTGGGTCTTTCATGGTAAAAGTTCAAAAAGTGTACTTTAAGTAGATTCTTTACTCTTCTGAACATTCATTCGTAATGATTGAGGGATAATTTTCTTTTCAGTTGCATTGAATGAATCTCGTCAACATGGAGGGAATGAAGCTAACATGGAGGGACGAAGGCGCAACCGCCTATTCACTTTCCATTAAACCCGCACATTTGGCTAATGGCACACTCCTCAAATGGCACAAATGTTATGCAGAAATGAGTCAAATATCACCTTCACATTGATTTGGACAATGAATACTAACCATTGATTAAGCGTAGTAAAGAAAACACACATATACCTCCCGCATCCATAGACACACTCAGAGCTCAGGGAGCTAAACACATAGATATCTAGACGAGAGGCTCTCTCTATCCTAAGAATCCAATGACTAATGCATCTGCATCGTTTGTCAATCCTACAAGCTTATTGACCTTTGCTGGTGATGGAGAAAAGGGCCTTCTGGGTTATTGTAAATCTCTTACAAGGGAAGCTAAAACTTATAAGGGCATTCTCCAAGCTCAATAATGTGAGATTGTTCATCTTTCACATTTACATTCTACAGATCAGGTTACCATTTTGCAACACAAAACAGAGGTACAAGAACTGAAAGGAAAGGTACGAAGTTGTCAAATGAAGGACACCATCTTGGGTGGTCGTATCCGAAACATTGCAGGTTGCATCTGGAGGTCTCAAGAAAAGAATCCGATCAATATTAAGGTGATGCTTCTTGGTTGAATAAATTGTCTTAGTTAAGTAATTTTTTTGTTTTTTCTTGTTATGCATTGTTTTCATGTGCCTAAATAGTGTTAGTGAAGTAAATTTTCTGTTATTTACTTATGCATTGTCTTCATGTAGAGATTCAATCTATCTTGACAAGGAAAACATTGACCCCAAAGCCAATATAGGACAGAGATTGAAGCCACTTATAAGTAGAAGCCTTGCAGTAGATATAGTACATGACAAGAATGTTAAGGTCCTACAACGAAATGTAGTGGACCGATTTATTTCAGAGAACTCAGTGCCTGCAAAAGAGATATAAGGCACACTTGATTCACTTGGTGTAAGCAAAAGAGGATATTCGGCTATACAAAAATCTGTCTCATCCATCTTTGTTAAGAAGGGAATAAAATCCAAACTTTTACCATCAGCCTCAAGTGTTTGGAAAGAGAGGCTTCAGCTTAACGACGCACATGGAGAATATCTTGGACAGCCCTTTCATATTAAAGCAACTTATAGTGGCCATTTAGCAAACATGGCATATGATGAGTTCAATAATATTTTATGGACCTGCAGATGTTGCAGAAGAGAATGGTGGAGTTTTACAACATCACATTTGAAGAGTCACGAGGGGTATTACATTTTGTGTTGAAACTGGATGATTGTGAGCTTGTTAAAGAGGGTAAGCGAGATTCTCAACTAAGCTCAAATGTTCACATCTACTTAAGTCTCATTTATTTTGTGTTGCAGGTAAAGAAAGAAGATCATGAGATTCTATATTGGGTGTTCCATCAAACTAATGTTCCGGAGGTGATTGATCGACAGACTAACTAGGGAGAGGTACTATGTCTAGATGGAAGGGGAGACTTTCAAGTTCAATGGCATCTTGCAGGTGACCTCAAAACATTAAAGTGCATGTATAATTGTGGAATTGGTGCAATGGAAAAGTCACCGTGTTTGTTCTGCATGGAGCGTGCAAAGGTCATGGACCCAAAGTGGTGGAGAAAAGCTCGAACATGCCACATTGAGGACCCTGCTTTTCGACCGGTTTTGAAAACACCACTTGTGAATGTCCACATCTGTACAATGCATGCCCTTTGTAGAATTGTGGAGAAATTTGTCTACTTATATATCGGGTTTGCTTGGAAAATCAAGAACTCAGCAGAGCGACAAGTGGCCCTGCAGTGCTTAGAATTGGTACTGTCGGATATGGGGCTTCATGGTGGCAATGTGAAAATCCAGCGGGATGAAAAGAGATCAACTGCTGAGAAGGATGTCCCATGCAAACCATCCATCGGTGGGGTGAAGGCACGAAGGTTTTTATCTAAACCCCAAGGAATACAAGATCCGAAGCTAACAAAACATGGAAAAATATTCAACACATCTTATGCTAGCAAGGTAGAGTATCAAAGCTGGAAAAAGCTACATATTGCAGTCAAAGATCAAGAACCAACTACTTGTAACGCAAAGGTTGAGGTTTGGCGATAAATAGACATGCTATTTTTGATGTGCGACAAAGATGACTGGTCACAAGGTGATATGAACAAGTTCAAGGAGAATCTCAACCTTCTCAAAAAATCATTCAAGACAGCATGAACAGACACCTAGATTACTCACTACATGGTATTATTGTGTATTTGATTCTCTTTTATGTGTAACTATGTGAGTGTAAAATATTATAAGTAATCTGTTTTCATATCCAGCACATCATTTTCAATCATTTACCATATTTTATACAAAAGTATGGGATCCCGGCAATATGGAATACCCAAGGGATGGAAAAGTCTCATTACATGGCGAGAAATGCTTATTTCAGGCACACACGACATGGTGGCTCTCGAATCAAGGCTAACAGTTTGAGAGAACTATTTGAATGGTTCTATCATAGAATCATTCATTGAATGCAGGCAAAAGAAGTCTTGGCCTCTTCAGCAATAGCACAAGCCATCAGACATTTACAACAAAAAAAAGTTAAAAGATCAATGGCATACAACAACTCTGGTGCTCGTGAAGGTCAACGAAGGTGGAGAGAGACAATGGTGTATGTGAACCAAAAGTGGAGAAAGATACTCTGAGTGGATGACATTGTACAAAATTTCTGTAATACATGATCTTATACAATCGCTACTTGAAGTGTATTAAGATTTTGAAGGTTCAATTTTGTTTTTTGGCACATCACCCTTGTAACAAATCATGAGATGTTTGCCATACTCTAAAAGTTCATCTAGGTTTTGTGTGCCAAGAGCTAGTGCTGAGGCAGTCCGGGGCGGGCAACAAAAAGAGTGGCCTCTAAGCACCCTTCTAGGCTCCCGTGTTGCTTAATTGGGTTGGGGTTGGAAAAAACATCAAACACACACACAAACCCGCAACCTAACCCTACACAAATTTGGGGCACCACCTAGTTTTGGATGCGAACTAGGACGCGTAGAGAGAGAGAGAGAGAGAGAGAGAGAGAGAGAGAGAGAGAGAGAGAGAGAGAGAGAGAGAGAGAGAGAGAGAGGGATAGTGCTCGGGCTGCTTTGAAATGTATCGGCAATGATCAAGAAAACACATTTATATATGTGAGAAAGAGAGAGAAGGGGAAGGGGGTTCTAGTTGCACTAATACCTTCTTACAAATCTGTCATGACCAATGAAAGTTAGATTAGTATTTGTTCAACATAGGTTGAGTAAATTACACCACAACACATCACAAGAAAAGCCACCCCAATCACTGTCTTAAGGCCAGGGGAGTCCTCTCCACCCTGTCGCCCTCTTACAGTATGTGAATTTATGGCTAAATTGAAGACAACACCCAGAGAGAAGCTATCAAGAACTTAAAAAAGCACCAAGACACTTACACATCATTTTTGTCCATTACTTCACGTTCAAAGAGAGACAAAGTATCCAAGCTTAGTCCAAATCCACCCTCCTTGATTCAGCAAATGATGGGCTTACACTAGTAGGAGAAATGATAGATTTCCTACTCTCAATTGAATGATCACTCTCTCTCTTACAATGGCATAGAGTTCCCTTGCTAATCACCCCTAGTACAACACATGCATATGCATAAGACAATGATCTTCCACTCAAGAGCTCCTTCTAGAGAGGTTGAGCTTGGCTTCTCAAGCTATAGCATAGTGCTCTTGCTTATGGCTCCCGCATTTGTGCTAGCTACACCCTCCTTTTATAGCAATTTTGAAGGCTAGGGTTACTCCTCTAACCATGGTTGGGTTAGATTTTTAGCACTTATCTAATTTCTTTTGCTTGGAATTATCAACAAGTTGGTGTGGATAGATGAAGAAGAGAGAGAGGAGAGAAGTGGAGGTGATAGGACTTTTCATAGTAGGTTAGTGTTAGTAAATTAGTAGAATTAGTATTTTTATTGATTTACAAATGGAATTGGATATTTACAATGGGAGTATCCATGTAGGATACAAATAAGGAAGAAAAAACTCTTAATAAGTGTCTTGAGTAGGGTCAATTTTGACGCTTGTTGACGGTCCACTAGCTTTGACGGTACATTTTTTCTCCACTCTTGACCTTCCTTGGAAGCCAAGGTAAGTGAACATGAGTAATCAATCACCATGATGCTGTCTTTAAAGAGAAGAGGCTGAATTTTGTGGTTTTTTTGATAGATATGCGTAATATGGATGAGGAAAAATGAGACTAGGTGGTCAATTTTGGAATGGAAGTGTGTGTAGGAGACATGAGTTCACCATGGTTTCTCTTATTCTTCAAGGTTGAGAAGAAGGTGAGTAGGGTGCAGAGAGGAGTGGTGAGAGAGGTAGGGATGATGAGTGGAGAAGTGTGTGTGAAAGAGGAAAATGATAAAGTGGAAGAGGGAGTGTGGCTGCATAGCATGGGCAAACTGGGGTCCACCAATAAAATCATAGCTCACAGCTCGTAGCTCAAAAAAATATGAAAAAATTTGAGGTAAAATTTCAGTTCACGAGCTACAACTTTTGTTTGTATCACCTTTCAAATTCAGGGAGCATGTGATCTTTAAAAATTCAGCAAAACCGAATGTTTTTTCCACTGCACAAAGTCCTTGTGAGGTCCTTCTTTGGATGATTCTTTTGAATACGTCCAAGAGTGAGCCCTTCATAGTGCATGCATGCATGCCACATACCCTTGACCTTATTTGGTAGGTCTATAACTGAAGATATTATTGAGATCATGACATAAGTGAATAGTACAACTAAGAAAATCAAATATTGAGGAGTCTTAAAAAATATGTACATGTCAAATATAAATACTATAGGTGGAAAAAATATAAAGCGGTCAAAAGAAATATCTCTCATTATAAGTCTACCATAAAAAAATGAATATTTTTGGTGGTCTAATTTATGAGAGTAATAGAGAATAGATGTAGGAAGGAAAAAATGACAATAGTGAAAAAATATACACATAAATAAACTAGTTTTTTTGGATTTTTGTTGGGATGAAGTTGCACCAAAAATAAGAGAAGCTTATATGAAATTATTTTTATATGGAATAAAGAGTACGCAACATAGTAAGAAAAAATATGGTAATGTTGAGTCAATGTACATAGCATAAATAACACACCATAGGTAGAAATATTTAAATAAATACCAAAATAATTATGAAAAATCCTTTTATTTAGGCCCTATATACAATGAAATATTTACACAAAAATGGGCCATAATATATTTTTATTTTTTATTTTTAATTTTTGTTTGGCTCAACTAGCCCAGTGACTAGCTAATTGAGGGTTTTTAAGAAGATATGGGAAAAGTCCCGTAACTCACACACACCTATATACAGTGAAATGGTAGGGATAGCCATAGTGTTTGGATGATTTTGGTAGGGTGGGTTAACTCACTATGGCAAATATTACGGAGAGCCGAAAAACGGCTATCAGTGCCATTGCTCTGTAAGTGTACTAATACGCTGTCCGACCACCTGTATAGCCCAGGCAATAACCAAAACAATCTCTGGCAAACACTTTGTCCACAAGAATGACTTTATCTGCACTTTTGGACAGCACGGGTCCACCCAAGAAGCGTGATAGTGTCTTTAATGTGTAAGTTGCTATTGTACCCTCTTGTGACATTCCATTGTGAAAAACTATTATCGGCGACTCGCAAAGCTTTGAAAGGTACTGTGCTGGGGCATTAGGAGATTTCGGAGGTCTTTTGGAGGGCCTTTTGGTAGAGAGAGGAAAATAAGCTCCTCCAATGAGAGAAGAGCCTACGTTACGTAGAAAAATAGATTGATATTAACAAAAATATAAAAGGTGTCCCTCTCCTCATTTAATAATCTAGTGGTCCTTGAAGACGATCACTCTCTTTTATTTAATGCGAGCACCTTTTTCAGAAGGTAGATGCGGTGCATTTGATACGGGATACGTCATCACTAGAACTCAAAAAGTCACAAAACTATCAAGTGGTGGAAGATTTTGAAACTTTTGATACTGCCAATGCGTCCGGAACGCACATATCTCCTAGAAATGAATGTCCAATTGCCTCGCTTAGACATCCAAAGAGGCCAAAAATGTCAAACACCCCTAAAAGAACATTTTACTAACGGCGCGCGAGGGGGCATTCCAAAATTTTGGAATGCCTCCTCGCGCGCCGTTAGTAAAAAGGCCCTTTTTCCCTCTTTTTAGGGAGCTTTTTGAGAGGAAAATGTCCAAAAACCTCTAAAAAGGGGCTTTTTGGAAAGATAAGTGTCCAAAAATCACTAAAAGGAGCTTTGTACTAACGGCGCGCGAGGGGGCATTCTAAAATTTTGGAATGCCTCCTCGCGCGCCGTTAGTAAAAAGGCCCTTTTTTCCTCTTTTTAGGGAGCTTTTTGAGAGGAAAATGTCCAAAAACCTCTAAAAAGGGGCTTTTTGGAAAGATAAGTGTCCAAAAATCACTAAAAGGAGCTTTGTACTAACGGCGCGCGAGGAGGCATTCCAAAATTTTGGAATGCCTCCTCGCGCGTCGTTAGTAAAAAGGTCCTATTTTCTTTTTTTTAGGGAGTTTTTTGAGAGGAAAATGTCCAAAAACCTCTAAAAAGGGGCTTTTTGGAAAGATAAGTGTCCAAAAATCTCTAAAAGGAGCTTTGTACTGACGGCGCGCAGAGGGGCATTCTCAAATTTTAGAATGCCTCCTCGCGCGCCTTAAGTAAAAAGCCCATTTTTGGGGGTTTTTTGACATTTTTTGCCTCTCCGGATGTCGGAATGAGACAAGTAGACATTCGTTTTTAAGGTATTTTGGCGTTTCGGATGCATTGGTGGTGTCAAAAATCCTCAAAATCTATCACTATTTTACAATTTATGACTTTTCAACTTTCAGTGATGACGTAAGCTGCATTGAATGCGCCGCACCTGCCTCTTGAAAAAGACGCTCGCATTAAATAAAAAAGTGACCGTTTTCAAGGACGATTGGGAATATAAATCTACTTTTTAGAGTGTCTGGTTGTCCTTTTGGACGTACTCACAAGGTGCAAGTGCATTTTAAAAAAAGTTTCTAGAGAGAGAAATACAATTTCTTACAAGGCCCTCCAAATGACCTCCTAAATTTTCTAATGCCGCATCCCTTACACGATACTCTCGAGTCCACCGTCGAAGAAAGCCATCCTTGTCAGCAATCCAAGATTGCACATATCATGTCTGAGTAGGTGACACACACACACACACACACACATAGCGAGAGAGAGAGAGAGAGAGAGAGAGAGAGAGAGAGAGAGAGGGAGAGTTACCATGAAGCTCTCATCGTACAGAAAGAGGTTTTCCTGCCACCCACAAGTCCACAGATGTAGTTGACCCCTGAACTAAATGGTTAAACCGATCCTCCACTTCTTTGTGACTTGTTGATGGTCTTAGGCTTTGTCTTATTGCTTGGAAGGTGGCTTCATCCGGTTGTGTCTCCTTGTATTTTTCAGCTTTCTCAAAGCATCTTCGGAGGCATTCCATCGGATTGCTGGATGCCTCCACTTTTTTGTGACTTGTTGATGGTCTTAGGCTTTGTCTTATTGCTTGGAATGTGGCTTTATCCGGTAGTGTCTCCTTGTATTTTTCAGCTTTCTCAAAGAATCTTCGGAGGCATTCCATTGGATTGCTGGATGTTTCCATTGCCTCATCATCACTACTATCCTCTGAAACAAATCCACTCCTCTCCTCTTGGACTCTGGAAATGATAGCCAGGGAGAAGTCCTCCCTTTAATAAAAGATGCTTTGCACATCATGTAAAAAGATATAGGTCCTGTCTCCAATCTTGAAGTCAGGCGCAGCAGGCAACATCATTTGAGCATGCTTCTCAGTGAAGTTACTGACATCCAAGGGTAGTTTGATTTCTGTTGTTTTCACAGAGATAATCTTACTTCTTTGTACTTCAATTGCCTCAACCTCAAGGTTGACTGTATCTTCAACCTCCTCGACTTCTTGTATATGTGTTGTCTCCTCGCATTCTTCGTATGGTGCTGCATCCTGCTCCTCTAACACCTCATCAGGATTCTGCATGAGGAATCCAAACAGGCTGTTCAGGTAAATCATAAAGCCAAGGAATTCCTGAATAAGTTTTCACTCTTTTTGGTGCAAAGGGCAGACTGAATGTCGACAAGCAGATGGTAATTCCCTATACTTCTTCAGTCCCTGTACTTTTCCACCACAGTCATTTAAACGAACGAGAGTCATACTGGGAAAAACAACCCTCCCTACCTGCACCATCAGTTCAAATTGATCTCTATAGGGTTGCAAGAATTCAATGTGCTGAGCTAAAAGGTCTTCAATATCAAATTTTGGGTTAAACATAGAATGAACTAGATCATTTTTGTCTCCAGCACCACACAATGCTACAAAATCACACAACCTCTCATCCGCTACAGTTGGGTCTTCCAGAGAAGGCACATCGTCTTTGGCTTTATCTTTACTTGCACAAGGACTGCTTGCTGGGAGATCTGCATCATCTGAGAAGTCTATATTCCTCTTTCTTCTATTTTCTTGACAAGTACTGTAGAGGGTGAGGGATCCTCTTGGCCTGCCGACTTCTCTAACTCATCTTCACAAATTGACTCTTCTTGATAAAATTCCTGGCAAAAGTCAATAGTTCTTTTGGCAAAAACACTAAGCAACTAAGCTGCAAAAGCTAGAATCCTAGCACAAGCTCTAAGTCCGGTTTTAGCCTCTTTTGCCTACTAGACGTTAATCCTATTCATCAGGAAACATGTCAATACTTTGTTCTCTCTCTCTCCCTCCCTCTCTCTCTCCAAAGCACACCAAAAAACACACATAGACTCTCTCTCTCTCTCTCTCTCTCTCTCTCTCTCTCTCTCTCTCTCTCTCTCTCCAAAGCACACCAAAAAACACACATAGACACACTGTGTGTGTGTGTGTGTGTGTGCGTCTCCAAAACACGCACATAGACACACACACACACACACAAACTCTCTCTCTCTCTCTCTCTCTGTACTAAAGGCGTGCATAGAGAGTTGCAAAGAGTCCTTGGTTGTCTCTGCCCGCCTTTAGTACACACACACACACACACACACACAGGTATCATAACTGTACTAAAGGCGCACGGAGAGAGTTGCAAAGGGTATTTGGTTGTCTCTGCACGCCTTTAGTACACACACACACACACACAGAGAGTATGTGTGTGTGTCTATTTTCCACCTTGTGTGTGTGTGTGTGTGTCTGTGTCTATCTATGTGTCTATGTGTGTGTATCTTTGTGTATCTGTGTCTATCTGTGTGTGTACGTGTGTGTGTGTGTGTATGTGTCTGTGTGTGTGTGTATGTGTATGTATGTGTTGAACAATATGGGCTTTTGTTTGTTTCCACACACACACACACACACACACACATACATACACACAAACATACTCTATGCTAGCTATTGTTAGAAATAGAGAGAGAGAGAGAGTGAGAGATGACCTTTTTTTGGTGCAGTTTGCAGAAACTCCATGGGAGCCGTCTTCTCCATTGCTCTCTCTTCGCTTTGTCTCTGTCCCTCTCCGTCTCTGTGTGTGTGTGTGTGTGTGTGTCCCTCTCTCTCTCTCTCTCTCTCTCTCTGTCTCTCTCTCACAAAAGTGAGTCTCCCTCCCTCTCTCTCTCTCTCTCTCTCTCTCTCTCTCTCTCTCCATCTACACTTATAACGGTTACCCCCGGCGGTGCCCCACGTGGTTATTAAAAAATAGAATGTAGTGTGCATGATGACGCACGTGCGGTCATTTAATGGGCCCGGATACTTTAGTACGTTACGTATAAAAGGTATAAGAGAGAAAGTGAGACACTCCAAGAGTCAAAGAGAGTGAGAGAAAGAGAATTCGAGCCTCCTTTTGCATCTCCGACAGAAAGCACGTGCAAAATATAGTAGTCTTCGCTTCTCCTATGAAGGTTTGGCCCTCTCTCTCTCTCTCTCTCTCTCTCTCTCTCTCTCTCTCTTTCCAAAAGGTCGTGAAGTGCCTCTCTCACTTTCTCTCTATCACCATCTCTCTCTCTCTCTCTCTCTCTTTATCTCACTGTAAATTTCATATCTCTCTCTCTCTTACACACACACACACACACACACACTCACAAACACACACACACACTCACTCACTCACACAAAGAACCTCACACTCTCCTAATTGTGTGTAAAAATCCTCTTGGTTCATAGCAAGATAACTACGCTTACGTCAAAAGAAAAGTTATAGTCTATGAGAGGTAGTATGATGGGATCCGATGATAGAATTATTTCATTGATCCTTTCTGGGCCAAAGAGAAACACTATACGTTGTTGAAAGTGTATTTTACGGCTAATCCATACGTTAATTCTAATAGATCGTACAGAGTGAAAGCGATAGAAATTATCATCATGTGGGTTATTCATCTAAGATAGTATGTGAGAAATGTAGATATGAGAGAAGAGAAGAGATGAGAAGTTTCCCTCCCAAGCCCTATTCTTGCCCGTAGGCAATAAGGATACTGCGGGGAGAGATGTACCTGTAGCAAGGAGAACGTAAAATTTGTAGAGAGGATGAATTACTAAGAGTGAAAGAGATAGATTTGGTTAAAGAGATGAGATTAGATATATATATATATATGCTGGATTAGAGATGAAAAAGAAAACAACAAGAAATCAAGAAAACATCAATGTAGAACACATCTTACTTGACAAACCCTTCGACACCATTATTGATGGAGAGAGAAGAAGAGTGGAGAATTCCACTTTGATTGATACAACAAGTGTAAGACCTTCTTTGATTAGAGTTGATCTTCCAAGGTTAGCTTGTTGCAAGAATGGCGAGTCTTCTTCTAGGAAAAAGTGTAGGCTTGGGCTTTTGTTAATGGCTAAGTACAATTAGGCGTTACTACTCACTCCCTCATGAATTCCTCTCATCAATGGCTTAAATGCTTGAGTTCCTTTCAAGGAAGAAGAGGTCCCCTTTTATAGGTGAAGGGAACCCCCAAGGGTTTACACAAGAAGAGAGGAGCCAGTGTGAACAGAAATTGGAAAAGTTGGAAATGAGCTGTCCCTACATGATGTGGGCAGACTGGGGTCCAGTATTTTGATCATATCTTCTCAACCGTGGATCTAAATAAACAAGTAAAAATATGGGCAGAAACTTCATCTCATTAGCTACGATTTTCATTTTAAAATCATTTTCCAATTCGGATTGGAACCTTGTGTAAACAATTCATCAAAATAGGGTCCATTTATGGCAGCAAAAGTCTTCATGTGGTCTCCTTAGCCTAGACTTTCATTTAATTCCAAAGGGTACCTCATGCCATATGAAAGCATGACATTGCTCCTTGACAAATTTTTGTAATCATGCTTGCAATAATGCATTAAAATAAGTGTATCTTTGAAATCATGCCACCTACTATCCCACTAGGATTTGATTCTCTCCTAGTAGCTATTTAAAAAGAAATATAAGAAAAGTATAAAAAATACATAGAATATATATATATATTGGAGTTTAACCTAGATATAGGATCTAGCTAGGGTGTGAGATGATAATGAAATAGTAGAAATAAAGAATCAATGCTTTTTGCCCCAAGTTAAAGAGACGGAGCTATTGATGCTTTTCCCATAGTATTTTCTGATGGTAAAGTAAGGATAGGTTACCCTTGAGAAAAATAATAGGATGAGATAGAAGGTTTATTATTATACTTAAATATGCATATGTACACTATAGGAAATATAATTATGTATCTAAACAAAATACAAGATAGATCTTGTAGCATGCATTCCCACTATATACGTGTCATAGCACGACAACGTCTGTACACTTCATGCACTCTGTCAAATAATTGAAAAGGTGGTTCATTTATACGTACATATGTTTTGCATGGACATTAAAGCCAGAGAGTGAGTCAAAAAGAGTGATCAAATCATTAGAGGGAGTGCTCTCAGACATTGGTTTGCATGGAGGAAATGTAAAAATTAAAGAGGACCCTAAGATGTCTCAAATTTGGTACAAGGTACCAAGGAAATCATCGATAGGCGGAGTGAAGGCAAGAAGGTTTCTTGGATTTAGCCTCAAAGATTCAGATAGAGAATAAAGGATAAACCTGTTCAAAAAATGGAAATAGTTACATAAAGTGGTTAAAGAGAATGCTGGTGGGCAATCCAGAATCACAAGGCGAACGTGTGGAAATCACTAGATAAAATTTTCCATTACGTTGAGCAGCATTCTTGGGACCAAAGTAAGCTCACATCATTTCAAGCAGCCTTGCTGGATTGGAAAAAGGCTTACCTTACAGGGTGGGGTGGGAAACATATCACACATTACATGGTGGGTTGGCATTCTACGTATACAAAATAAAATTTTAAATTGTACTCTACTGACCATTTTGTTTTATTTCAATGCAGCACATACTGTTCAACCATGGTCCATATTTTGCCAAGACATACAGCTCACTATCAATATGGTCCACACAAGGCATGGAAAAAACCCACTACATGGCAAGAACAGGTTATTTTAAGCACACTCAACATGGGGGAGGAAAAGAAAAGGCCAATAGCCTATTAGAGTTACACCAATGGACTTATAAACGACTAATTCATAGAGCAAGGCAGAAGAAACTTCTTAAGAGTTCAGAAATCACACGGTCTTTACAACACATCCGTAAAGAGAAGAAACAGATGGCTTGGGGACCTTCATATGCGGTGGAGCGCCATGTGAGGTGGCGTTTGTCACGAGTCAGGAGCAGGAGAAGATGGACCTGAGCCCGTCGTTTTTATCCTCTTTGATGCACCTCCTTCTTCCTCACTTTGTACCTCTTCGATATACAAGCTCTGTAGACGAGCTCGTTCCTCTGTTGATGGCAGCATCCCCACGGGCATCATGCGTCTTCTTTCCCTCAAAAACAGTCGCTTGTTGTATGGATCTAAGCTTTTCGGGTCTTCAACCCCTGCAGACAGAGCCTGAGCTGTGTAGGACATGAAATAGGGGGCTCTGAGTGCTTGGCACCCATACCCAATGCCAAATATGCGTAGAGAAAACTGTTTCTCAATCAAAATTAGTCTTTCTGCATTTAGTGGGAGGGGGTGCCCACCACACAATCTTGTAATAACTTTCATTGCAAACAGTGGGAACTTTGCGTTGTCATCGGAGTATTCCTTGTGGTATATTATGATCTACATAAAAATTGCAATGAATTTATGGGTCGTAAGTGAGAGAGTGCAATTGCCAAGTACTTGAATTGTTTCTACAAAAATTTTTGTGGTTGAAACGCCCGATGTAGTGAGACAACACCGCATCCTTGCCTTGGACTCCAGTGACAAGCCCTTGCCATGAGCCTGCCGCTCTTCTAAGGAAACTATCGTCATACACTAGCACCTGGCATTAAAAAAAAATGATCATGATATTTTATCACTGGGCCATCTCAATACCATCTGAATGCACGACAAAAGTTACCATCTGATTCTCGTCCATTTCCAGCATCGACCTCCCCCACAAGTGAATAGACTGAATATTCATTACCTGATATTTGGGTGCCACGTGCCTACCCATGTTTTCCAAGCCGAGTTGTTTTGTTGTCGATTCAAATTTCTCATATGTTGGCAAATTGGCCTCTCCGGACATCGCTTCATTGAACCTATCTTTGATCAGTTGTCACCCTAAAGTGAACTGTGAGTCACGGACAGCTGTGTCAGCAATAAGATGTTGGTCCACTCCATCATCTTCCACAAACCCCATGTTTGCCTCACAAAAATTTGCAATTGCTGCTAGGTAGTAGTCCTGCCGTACATTGAGCTCATCCATGATATCTGTGAGCAGAACATAGTGAGTGTCGCCCGCCATAACAAAGCTGGGAGCACAATTCAGAGGCAAAGTCACTTCCTTACTTGGGCTTTCTTGCTTGCACCCTATTGCTGCATCCGCAAGAGAAACAAGAGTTAATCCCGCATCAAATGTTTCCTTTAGTACCTCTACGCGTTCTTCTTTTGGGTTGAGTTGCACCTCCACATCCTCTACCTCTTCCTCTTGCGCCAATGAACAACTATCGAAAGTTGTTGACTGCGAAGTCTCTGACTCACCATCCGTCTGCAAGTATAAGTTACAGACAAACCCATGGTAGAATTCCAATAAGAGATACTTTTTGAAGTGCTTCATACACCTGTCTTGTACAAGCAGTGCATTGGAGGGACACTTTTCTAGACAGTGATTCAGTCTCCTTGAAGCACTCTTGTCAGGGTCAAGGTTGGCAAGGTGCACATATCTCATGCCATCAACTGTCATGGAATTGTCACAAGTGACCGCCTCATACTGTTGCAAATGGTTTTGTAGGTACTCAAAGAAGAAATCTATAATCTTCTGTATAGAAAACTTTGCATTGAACATTCCTGATAGTTCTGGTGCACGGTGATGAGCACGGGCGTTATATAAGAATGTGAATAGTTTTTCTTCACATGTATCCTCGCTCACGTCTGTCTCCAAGACTATGATCCCCATGACTAAAAGAAAAAGCAAGCCAAAACTATTTGGTGTTAGAACCAAGCAAATGTTGAGCCTTGAGTACCCCTCAATGTCCTTTTTTGCTTGGTTTTGTCTCGTGCGCTAATGTCATAAGAGGTGATGTTAGTTGAGTCAGAAACAAGTGAGTAGGGCCCCCAAGAATTTTCGAAGGACCCTATTCGCTTGGTTCTGTCCCGTGCGCTAATGTCATAAGAGGTGACATTTGTTGAGTCAGAACCAAACAAGTAGGGGCCCCAAGAATCATCAAAGGGCCCTATTTGCTTGGTTCTGTCCCGTACGCTAATGTCATAAGAGGTTATGTTAGTTGAGTCAGAACCAAGTGAGTAGGGGCCCCAAGAATCTCCGAAGGGCCCTATTTGCTTGGTTCTGTCTTGTGACGTAAGAATTTGGAACAGGTGGATAAGAACAGAGCATATTATGTTATCAGTGATAGATTTATAGGCCTACTCACTCACTATGCCCAAACTCAGGCATGGTCACATAAGGAGTAATTATTCCAACCATAATGCGGTACGGTCACATAAGGAGTAATTATTCGAACCATGCATGCGTTTTTACCCTAACGCAGTGTCTTCCGTGCGCACACAGTTAACAACACACAGGAAGGGGAGAGGCAGGGAGAAAGAACCTGTCTCTGCAATATCCAATGGAGCCGATTTGGATGGTGATGTCGCAGGCCACCGACAGCAAGAACCAGAGGGGGGCGATGGCGATGGTGACGCGGCAGCAAAGGACTCGACCTAAGTTGCATTATTCGTTATTCGAGAGACGTATAATATGCGAATAATGGGCGTATTATTCGTTTATCTAAATTATACGGCCGTATTATACGGTGCCACATCAGCATAAACGGGTAATCGTATAACTTCTTGATTTTTCGATCGAAATTATTTTCGATCAAAAATTATAACGATCGAATATGTTAGTATATATAGCAGCACGCGATAGGCCTTATACCAGCTTTCACAGTCAGCGTTGTCCATGTGAGTACTCTCACCAAACGATCAAAAAAAGTAATTTGTAAAAAAATAAAATAATTTGAGTTTAATAAAAATTAAAATTCAATAGAATTTTAAGTTTTGTGATTCAAATATATGAATTTGTTTTAAAAAACTTAGTAAATAGTTGAAAGTTTGTATTTTGTGAAGAGTTTAATCTCTCACCTGATACAAACTGTAATTATAAGAATCACTTTTCAATGTGTTCAATTAATTGACACTTGAAAGTGACTAATAAAAAAAAAGTAAGATATTATCGTTGTGTGTAGTGTGTACTCTTACATCAGATAATTAGTTTAAAAATATAATTACATAAAAATTAATTTTATGTAATTTAAAGTTCGATTTTGATGTGTAGAGATTTTCTCTCACTTCAAAATGAATATAATGAAACAAAATTATATTTTTATGTTTTGTGTAGAGCTATTCACACTGCTATGCTCTCACTAGAGTAAAAATTTAGGAAAAACATGTCCAAAAATATTGATATTCTCTTATCTTTATTTGGACTGCAAAATCTACCGTACTGTGTGAGAGCATACACATGCTCGCATTGTAGATAGATAATCGCTTTAAAATCTATGGTAAAGTGTAAGAACTTTTTGTTCACACTTTACATAGATACGATAATTATCAAGGATTGTAAGTGATTATCGTTTTGACATTTAAAAATGTCACTTATAGCTCTTGTATGTATAGCAATTTATAATAATAATCATTTTAATACTTGATTTAATTGTAATATTGATTATCGTAATGTGTTAAAGCTACAAGCTCGCACTTTAGATAAATCAATGCAATTTATATGTAATCCAATGGTATTGTTTTTTATTATTGTATTTTTGTTCAATCATTGTTTTTAATTATTTTAATTTCGTTCAATCATTGTTAGTTAAATTAGTTTAATGTTTTAATTGATCATTGACTTTGTTTTTACTAGCAAATTACTTTTGTGCATCATGGTGAAAGGACAAGAGTGGAGTTATGTGCATGAGTTGAAAGCTAGGAGAAATACATCTCGACTTAAATGTAAATCTTGTGGCCACGAGTTCAGTGGTAATGCAACCAGAATTAAAGAGCATTTATTTAAAGTCCCTGGCAATGTTGAAAAGTGCGGGGCACCACCAAAAGATATTCATGAAAAATTTTCCATGTATTCTCGCAAAGTAAAGTTCATTCTTGCAGCTAAACATAAAGGTGATGTTTCTAAAGATATTCATGCGAATATTGAACCATCTGTATTGAATGAGGCGGTGTGTACCACTCAAGTAAACGATCAAAATTCTCAATTAAACCCTCTTCATGGACATGCTTCTACATCAGGAGGAGTTCCTAGCACAAGCAAATCCGGCAGAGCGTCATCCAATGGACAGACAATGCTTGAAGCATTAGGTAAACAATGGTTTCTTGAGTTGCATTTAAAATGGACACAAGCATGTGGCATATCGTTCAATGCTATGCACAATCCAATATTTCAAGATGCTTTGATTAGTACAGCCAAAAAAGGATTTGTGCTTCCTGACTATAACAAGATGCGAATTGAATATCTTGATAAAGTCAAAGACAGTACTGAAGCCATTCTCAAATGCACAGTTCTAGAGTTTGTTCCAGCATATGGATGCACCATAGCATTGGATGGATGGACTAGCTGTCAGAAAAAACCATTAATCAATGTAATGCTTATTAACCCTAGAGGGGCTATGTTCGTGAAAGCAATTGACAGCTCATTGAAAGAGAAGACTATCACCACCTAGCAGGGGTGTATGAGCGTGCAATTGCAAAGGCAGGTGGACCAAAGAATGTGACTGCTATTATCACAGATAATGCGGCCAACTACAAAGGAGCAGGAAGAGCTATTCGAGTCAAGTATCCGGAGATTTCTTGGGTACCATGTGCAGCTCACACTTTAAATTTTCTTTTAAAAGATATTCGTAAAATGACATGTGTGAAGCAAACTTTATTGGATGCAAATCATGTGGTGAAATTCATTAGAGAGCATCAATTTTCGTATGCTCTTTTTCGAACCAAGTCACCAAATAAAGCTTTGCAAATATTTTGCGCGACAAGGTTTGCTACGGCATACTATGTTCTTGCTGCTTTGCAAGAGTTGAAGCTTGCATTGATGGAAACCTTAGCAGACAGAAGATGGGATGGATGGCTTAGCAAGTATCCAAGTTATCACGAAGCAGCTGGTTGATGTGCGCAAATAGTAAACTCGCTAGTCTTTTGGCGTAATGTAGAAAGAATAGTAACTGTGTCAAAGCCATTTGTAGATCTTTTGAGAGCAGTTGACACAGATTCTTTTATTTTTGGTCGGGTCTACTGGTATATGTTAGAGGCTATACGCAAGCTAAGAGAAAATGTCAGTTTTGGTGCAAAGGATAAAGCTACCATGATTACAATTGTTAACAAGCGTTGGGTGCAGTTGCATACGCCATTGCATGGTGCAGCTTTTGTATTGGATCCTAAGTTTCAAATGCATCAGCAATATGCCAACAAAGAAGTTATGTTCGACTTCAAAACAATGTGCTCCCAACTCTTAGGGTACGAAGATGGAAAAACAACTTTTCATCAGCGAGTAGATTATGCCAACAGAACTGGTATGTTTCAGGATCTGTGGCATATAGATGCCATTGGCAAAACAAGTGCACCTTTATGGTGGAAGGAGTATGGTGGAGAGAAAGTAGAGTTGCAACACATTGCAGTTAGAGTTTTATCAGTAGTTGCATCAAGTGGAAGTTGTGAGCGAAACTGGTCAGCATTCGACTTTGTGCACACTAAAAATCGAAACAGAATTCATACTAAATGGGCTGCTGATTTGGTGTATGTTTTTTGCAATATGAGACTTATTTATAAGCCTCAAAACATTGCAACTAGAGCCGCTCAAAAGCAATATGGAGTCTTCCAAACACATGAAGCTATTTCTGCAGAAGTTGATGATGATGATGATATGGAATGGGAGATAGTTTCAGAATGCTCAGATATGGACGAAGTAGATGATATGGTTGCACTTTTTGAAGATGGAGATGATTTGTGAGAGTACCATTGTAATACTTACTCAACAAGTTTTTGTATATGATGAAATAAAGTGTTATCTCGTTGTCGTTCACATCAAAACCTCTCTCTTTCTCTCTCTCATACGTACATATTCACTCACAATCAAATATAAACGGCCGATAATATCTTGTCGAATAACAATTACATAAAGTCGATGTAGGTTTGAAATTACAACAAGGTTCTGGGAAATTACTCAATCGAAAAGAGTTTGATATAATTTTGAGATTACAAAAAGCTTCTAAGTGACTTATGAGTTTGATAGATTTGCTATAAGTTTTTATATGGTAAAATCTATAATTCCTAGCTCAGGGGATGGTTGAGAAACATCTTTATGTGAAGTGGTAGTATCATGTGGCAAAGGTCCATACAATGATTCATATCGTTGAAGCTTTGCTTGTGCATCACTTAACTCTATTTCAAGCTCAAGAATACGGCCACGAAGCATGTCCGGTGTTTCTCCTTGGCTGGCTAATTCAGTGAGTGTTTCTGACTCTTCAGGAAGTAAAACAATAGGAAGCTTGCGAGGAGGCATTGGATTATTTGCATTGTGTGCTGCCACCTTTTCTGCAATGCGTCCACGTCCAACGCCAGTGGTGCCTGGATGATCTGACCAATCCACTCTCTTCAGCAAAACATATCGAACATAGAATTGCTGGATAAAGTAAATTGCTACTTGGTTGTTTTTTGGTAGGCATCTCTCTTGTCGTATAAACCTTTGCAGCAATACACATGCCAGTCCTTTATGTTGCAAATCAGAGAGCTTTAATGGAGCTGTATATTTTGCATTGCCACTTATTTGAAATAGTTGATGGCGTACAAAGTGATTAGGGCAAAGCTTTTTTGCAATCTTTAAGGGTTAATGGTTTGCCCTGCAGCTCAGATTCATCTTCTTTAATGTTGGCAATAGTAGAAAGATCTGCTTGTCCACATCTAACTTGTTCCTCTTTAAAAATTGCCTGAGCTTCAGCGTGGTTGAGTTCTTCTTCCATATTTGCATATCAGGTGAACATGTCGTTACTTTTAAATACCCATTCAATTAATTTGACATTGGATAGTATATCGAATGACAAACATAGATATTTTGTTCAATTAAACATACAATTAAATCTGACACCAAAAGTAAAACAATGATGAAATCATGAGACTGTGTTTTCATTAATCATCAGCTGGTCGTAATCTAGATGTCATTACAATGTTGTAACCCACTCAATGGGCACCATTTAAACATAAGGAGAGATCAAAAGCATTAGGCCGGGTTTTGGGGTTTTGGCGCTTGCCGGTTTCAAGATGAGCAAGTACATTACTCAAAAATTGTCTCTTGCTTTGTTCTTGGGGCTCTGGTAAGCACTTCAAAATGCGTTTACATGTATGACACATGGAATAAATATCCATAGCTTTGGTCCAGGAGGGAGGATTACTAGATATACATTCAGGGGCTGCCCATGGATAATCTCTCTCATATTGTTTTCTAGTTTCTATCTGCATATCCCATAGAGGAGGAAACTGGTTGTCGTACTTGCTTTAGTGCATGAACCCCAATCCACAATGCCGGCGTAGACACCTTTTTCGCCAAAATGCAGCATCATATTCCGAGAGTGTAGATCATTGTGGAGGTAGTTATGCGTATGTATATACTTCAGAGTTTGGAGGAGAGCATTGATGATCTGCAAAATATTCTCCTAGAATAGCTCTATTGTTCCTGCAGTGAGTACGTAATCGCGAATGACAGGCTAGCTACCGTCTGCAGTGCATTCTTTGATCCATTCCTCCACATGGCCGCCATTCCAAAATCGTGAAATGAGCATTGGTCGCTCCACGTGGCGCACCATGGCAAGAGGGTAGATAATACCTCAATGTGAAATATCCAAACTTGTTTCTTCGTCTTTGACCTGTTGCTCCATGGTGGGCCCATGTAAGTGTACTTTGAACACTTTTGTAGCATACACTTGATCTTTGAAAGCGGGATGTGTGACACCCACACATTTCACATGTGCCCATCTTCCCTCTCCCAGCTGTGGAGCTTGGATATTGAAGACGGCTGTGTCGGGTAAAAGGTGTAAAATAGGTGGTAGCTGAGAGAGGTCTAATGTAGCAACGGATGACATTGCAGGCTCTGTTCTAAGAATGATTTTTGGTTCAACAGCAGCTTCAGAAGAGCTGGCTTCCACTCTTGCACGCTTTGCTGCTCTTCCTAACTTTTCCTTGCTCTTGAACTCCGTGTAAAGCTGTTGCACAAGATGTATGCGCTCAGCTATGTTTGGCAAGGAAGTAATTGCAGGATTTTTCAGTTCTTGAAAGGTTTCCATGATCTGTCCAATGGTTTGTTTGACCATGTTTACTAAAGCACCTGATGTTAGGAGGGCTATGTCAAAAATAGCTGGTGCAAACTCTACCTGGAGCTGCTCAAACACAGACTTGGTTAGAGTCTCTGTAAGCTGATAAAAATGCTTCGAAGCGACAGGGTTTAAACAACGCCTAATCTCTGCCTCTGACGTGAATTGGAAGTGTCTCACAATCACTTCGGAGACGAACTTTCGTTGATGTTTCGCTAGCTTCGTGTCTGCCATATATGTATGACAAAATTATAAATTCAGAATCTTACGAAAAGATTGTACACCATAGTAACATACTTATTATATAATGAGTGTTAACCCTATATATATTAAATGATGATTCAAATTTATTAAATAATATTAAATTATTGCAAATTAAAGAGAAAATTTTATGATTACAAACCACATTGTGTGAATCGACCATGAAAATTAAATTAGACACACACAGAGAGAGAGAGAGAGAGAGAGAGAGAGAGAGAGAGAGAGAGAGAGAGAGAGAGAGAGAGAGAGAGAGAAACAAGCCAGGAGTGTGAGATGATCTCAGCACAAGAACTGGACCCTGCTATGTGCAGAAGTGTGAGATGATGAAAGAAATTACATCTAAAGGGTTTGGAAATCGTACATGTGAACAGCTCAGCTAGTGTGAGATATTCTCAGCACAAGTCCTGGATGCTGTTGTAAAATAGATTGATAGTTTTTATCAATCTAATCCCTCATAAAGTGTGTGGAACTCACAACACAACTATCAGCAGATAAATTAACAATTGCAGATGTAAGTTACCTATCGTATGTGTTTACGTCCAAAACAACACCAAGTCATTTAATGATGAAAAATGATGTTCTTTTGCAATATGAAACACACGAGTAACCAGTATGTCACATTAAGATGAAGAGGGCATGAAAATATGCATCTCTTCACTCTTAATATAACGAGTGGTAACGCTTGTGTTTCTATGTAACACATATGACATAAAAACTTAATCTAAAATTGTAAATTTTATAAGCTATTTTTAATGGAGTGTGTGGAACGCACAACACAACCATCAGCAAATAGCTCAACAATCTCAAATGTAAATCAATTGTTGTATATATCTATGTTCAGAGTAACACCAAGTCATCTGCTGATGAACAATGATGTTACTACAGAAATAGAAGCACAAAATAACAAAAGTCGCATTAAGATGAAGAGGGCATAAAGTATGCATCTCTACACTCTTAAAATGACGAACGTTAATCTTTGTGCTTCTATGTAGAATAATCAATAATGATTTACTTTAAGATTGTAAATTTTATAGGCCACTCTGAAGTGAGAGGTGTAGCATCATGCCTACTACACTCCACGAGTCGACCTCTAATCCTAACTCATCTCTATGGTGAGAGATATACTACTACACCATACGAGTGAGAATCTAAATTTACCCTAAGCCTTCCCTGGAGTGAGTTATATAACTACACACCACAGGAAAGGAAACTATATTCTACACACCTCTGGAGTGAGCCATATGGCTACACACCACGAAGTGGCCTACGACCTGAAAGCCAAATTTGTGGTGAGAGCCGAAACTACTGCACCACACAAGTCTGGCACAACACAAAAAAGAAGTTAGTATTTATTGAAAATTTAAAAAATTTACCTGAAAACCGCTGTAAACCGAAGACGCTGTCTCTATCTGTCAAACTCTCAGAAGCTCCAAGCTCTCCAAACTCCAAAAAAGTCCACAATGCTTTTCGATCGAATACGGCGACGATTGTATATATATATAGTTTTTCGATCGAAATAGTTTTTGATCGAAAATATCTCGATCGAAAACGGTTTTATACGGCTATTCGGTAATTATTCAGAAATACGGCGTATATTGACGTTTTATACGTATAATTTTTGTTATACGGGCGTATAAATGCAACGCAGGACTCGACCCAGTGGAGGTCACTCAACGCAGGATCACAAGAGCTGGCCAAGGGGAAGAGCGCAGAAAATGAAAAGGTGATGGCGATCTGCTTGTTCTACTTGGAGATGGAGATGGCGAATGCAAGGGCGATCGGCGTCTGACTCTAAACGTAGGATCACGAGAGCTAGCCAAGGAGAAGGGTGCAGAAAAGGTAAAGGCAGCGGTGATCTGTTTGTTCCACTTAGAGATGGAGATGGAGATGGCGACTGCAAGGGCTATTGGCATCTATCTGACCCTAAACGGTCACTCAAAAAGGCACGTGGGCTACGCTCTCAAGGACAACTAGTATTAAATGGTCTCAGATTCCCATGCAGTACGATTTACCAACTGCAATCTTGCGCATAAGTGAAGTTGTCACCCTCCCCAAGGTAAGCATTCTAATTTGAGGCATTACCCCCGCCAAACATCTCAAGTTTCAACTATTCTGCATCTTTTCGCGTCCACTACTGCGCATCATTCTTACCCCCATCGACTCTACGTGGTAAGCAAACTCCATCACCTCTTACTCTTGCGTATCCTCCTTCTCTTACTCTTGTTCTGCAGTGCTTCACTGACGCGGAACTCTACACACAGTGAAGAGGTCTGCTAATTACTACCCTTCTGTGCACTTGTATTTTGTGTAGTTAGTACCATGCGAATAAGGGAAGGTAAACCCTGTTTGCTGCACCTGTTCGCTTGGTACAGGTCATCGTCCTTGGTCAGTACCAAGCGAATAAGGTAAGGTCACTTAGTCCGAAGGGCCCTATTCGCTTGGTACTGACCAAAAGAAAAGTTAAGTGATGTCTGCTAGTACAGAGGTCAATACTAAGCAAATAAGGGGAAGGTAACCCCTGCTTGTTGCAGATTTAGGGTTTTCTTTTGCCAAATACACGTTTTGATTTTATAAGAAAGAAAAAAAATTACAATTGAACATCGGGTTTTGAGTTAGAGGGGGAGGGCCAAGGAGGGACCTCATGAGGAGGGCCAGGATGCGGTGTTGCTGGCGCTGCGGGAGTGTACCTTGGAAAGGCATCACCACTATCCTAAGCTTCTTTTAGTTGTTCTGTGAAACCCTAAGGGAGGTTCTGAAACAACTGCTTCTTAAATAGACTTTTAGACATGCCTAAAAAGCAGAGCCTGGGTTCTGGCTTATGAGTGAGTGGTATGTGAGGGGTGGTACCGCCATGCGGTTTCATGACAGGTGGACGTGGGAGAGAGAATCAATGGTACCATCCCCCCGATATTAGGGGAGGTGATGGTAGGGAATGACATGACAGTTAGGACCGCATCGATTTAACATCTCCTTCACATTGGTATTGTGTTGTAGCGGTTGCAAACCTGTTCACTTGCTTGTACACTTTTCTGAGGTCACTACCCAGCAAATAAGGTATTTTGTTGCAGGGGATGCAAACCTGTTCACTTGGTAGTGACCTTAGAAAATGTAAGTGATGTCTACTATTACTATTTTGTGAAGTCACTAACGAGCGAATAAGGCAAGGAAAACTCTTTCCTATGCACCTATTCGCTCGGTAGTGACCTCAGAAAATATAAGTCATGTCTGCCATTACTATTTTTTGAGGTCACTACCGAGCGAATAAGGCAAGGCAACTCTTTCCTATGCATCTATTTTCTCGGTAGTGACCTCAGAAAATATAAGTCATGTTTGCTATTACTATTTTCTGAGGTCACTACCGAGCGAATAAGGCAAGGAAAACTCTTTCCTATGCACCTATTCGCTCGGTAGTTACCTCAGAAAACATAATTCATGCCTGCTATTACTATTTTCTGAGGTCACTACCGAGCGAGTAAGGTAATGCAACTCTTTCGTATGCACCTATTCGCTCGGTAGTGACCTCAAAAAATATAAGTCATGCCTGCTATTACTATTTTCTGAGGTCAGTACCGAGCGAATAAGGGAAGGCAACTCTTTCCTATGCACCTATTCACTTGGTACTAACCTTTTCTGAAATCTGAAGTCCCTTGTGTTGACAAATGAATTGTCTTTTGGTGTTATTGTATTTGTAGAGATGCCTCGTGTGAAGGCCTGCGCTAGGAGGGCAACAGGTGAATCTTTGAATGCTCAAGCAAGAAGACGCTGATATGAGGCGCGCAGAGGTGTACTGCAAGAGTTGCACAGGATAGAACAGGGTGAAAGCATGAATAGGTGGAAAGCTATATATGTGATATAATTAAATAGCATAGCATGACATTGGGGGTGTGGTCACTGGTGCCATATTTCAGACGTCCAAATTTATATTCTAAAAAATGTTATACTAAAAAATTCAGCCTTCACACACCCACTTTGTTTCATGAGTAGTTGGCAGTTTCAAACACCGTGCCCCCTGACCCCCCGCCTCTCTCTCTCTCGCGCGCGCGTGCTCAAGGTCTACTGTGCTTAGATCTTCTACTGTGCAAGCTTGGCTGCTTCAAGGACAATTGCAGTAACCGCCCTCTTCTCTTCGAGGTATGTCTCTCCCATTGAACATGTACACTCTCTACTTCTTGAGCACGCGTGCCCCACCTGGGATCATTTAGCTACATTAAGCTGCATTTGGAGCTGCATGAGTGCCACACCTTGCTCATTTGCAACAAGAGGCGAGCTCCCGAGGTAATTTGCTAGTCCACAAGCTGCATTCAATCTTAGGGCAAATCCCATAGCACATCACTTTGAATGCCCTGCTTACAAGAGCAGGCCCATGAAGTTATTGTTTCTTTTTAGCAGGGATGATAAGCGAGGGCACACCACGTCTCATGAGTTCATTGGATGATGTGCATGTATATCACTTGAGACTGCATCATGGCACCTTCCTCAAAGCATCCGATTCAAGCAAGAAGCAGTCTAGTTAGGAACATTGAACCACCTATGCATACGAAGTTAATTTTGTCGTCTTGCCGAGGAATTTCATATGGAGCGTGGATTGCCATTGGAGGGAGTTGATCCGCGTAGCTTGACAAGAAACAATGACATCTCTGAGGAGGACTGGGAAGATGTCTTTATATGCCCAAAGCCTGTTCCGGGTAGCCAAAAGAAATTGAAGGCATACCATGCTCGGTCGGAGTTCTTACAAAAGCTTGTGTGGAGACACTGGGATGTCTACCAGGAGGATCCCTTCATGTATAAAGTAGGGACACAATTTGCAAAGGCTTTTGCATTGGAAAACTGCAGTGAATCTGGAAAACATCAAATTTCTTGGGCTATCTTTGCAGAGAGGGCAATGAGAGCCTCAGAAGAAAGACACAACTTGCAAAACAAGATCAAGAGGTGGGAAGAGCAGATGAGTGGTAGAGGGAGAGGTTCCAAAACCACTGCTGCCTCTACCAGATCATCATGGAAAATAGAAGGTACATCTGTACCATTGTCAAGCGTGCCTACAGGAGGATGCCTCGTAAAATTGGCAGAGGAGGATAGCAGGGCACTTGTAGAAATGAAGAATATTGCAGAGGGCAGATTGAAAGACTATAAGTCAAGACTTGAGGGTGCAAAGAAGCACGTAGAGGATCAAGTCAGAGAATTGCATAGGGCTGAGGGTGCTCAAAGCTCAAACACTTTGGCCATAAAGTTGCAAACAGAGATTGATTGCGTGCAAGACCCTGTACCTCGACAATGCCTGATTGATTTGATTGGACAGTTCTTGAGTACTACTAGAGAGAATGTTGCTGAATTAGAAGCCAATGTGGCTAAAGCAAAGGTGCATACCCTCCTACATGTGCTTCACTTTGTTTTGGAGTATGTGGTTCACTTCCATGTGGTTATGTGGTTAGAGTGTTATGGATTGTATGGTTATGTACTGTATGAGCATATTCTATTTCTGCTATGTGCTATATGGCCACAACATAGCCATCATCTTCATGGAGTGGGTGGTTATATGCTATGTGCTACGTGCTATATGGTCACAACATAGCCATCATCTTCATGGAGTGGGTGGTTATATGCCATGTGTGGTTATGTGCTATGTGCTTTATAGTTCAATCTAGGTGCATCATGTTCACAATAGTACCCTCATCTATTTGGAATGTGTGTGATTCTATGCTATGTGCTTTGTGTGGTTATGTGCTATGTGATACATAGCACAATGGACATGTGTAATATGTGCTATATAGCATACCTGTATGCTATATGCTCAAAGTATAGCCCTGAAGTGTGTGTTAAATATTGATATGTGCTACATAGAAAAATCTTTTTATGTGCTATGTGCTAAATAGCACATTTTGTGTGTTATATGTTCACAATATAGCCCTGGAGTGTGTGGAATAGTGAATTGTGCTATATAGCACAATCTCTATTTTTGCTATGTGCTACATAGGACATCTCTAAATGTGATGCTACATAGCAGAATATTTGTGCTATATGCTATGTGCTATGTCTCATATAGCCCACTGCATATCATATACCCAACAAGCTTGTGCCATATAGCATATAGAGAAAATGTTTGGGCTATATCTGGTATTTTAAAAAGTCTCTCTGCTATGATCTACAGTGCATACTCTATGTAGCACTTATAGCACATTATACTTGGACTGTGCTATGTGCAATATAGCACATTGCATATCATATACCACATCAAGCTTGTGTTTATAGCATATAGAGTAAGTGCTTGTCTTATATGTGGTATTGCAAATAAGGGATAAGATTCATGCTGCATATTCTTTTCAGCAATCTACTTTTGTTGGGTTATTGAGACTTAAATTAGATGTGTTGTCTTCTTTGTTTCATAGGCGCTACTTGCAGAAGTAGAGACCAACATAGCACAGGAATCAGAGCACTTTAAATTTTGTGTTACCATGGAGAGGACTTCACATAACGTGAGAGCCAGTTTGATGAAGCCTTTTCCTCCTGCGGATTTTAAGCATAGCATTAGCGAGGTGGCACTTAATGGGTTCTACCATTGTGTAGGAAGTGGATTCCTGTTCGATGCCAGAAGCTTGGATGTATTCTCCCTGCCTTGCACCCATGTGTACCATATTCTATGCTTCGCGCATGTATGTAGGGACTATGGCTATTGTGTTTCACTAGATTGCAACATGTCTGTTCCCCCTAGAGCTAAGCATATGATTGGTCTGAAGGTGAAGAGTGAGATGAAAGAATCAAGTGCAGGTAGTAACTCTGTCAATTATTTACTACTACTATTGCAGGCCCACTTTCCATTGGTAGTTTAAACTCTTGCATTTAATGAAATCATTTGCAGGTACAGACATTGCAGCAGAGACCTGTGTACAAGAATCATTGAGGAAAAAAACAGAGAGAGTCTCTACGCACGCCACTGGTAGGTACCAAAATCAGTATTTATGTGTGTATTTTGGGATACTCCAAGTGAGACTTTGTAAATAGTTTTCTTTTTAGGACAATCATTGCATGATTGCTCCAACAAGACGATGCATTCCACAAGGAAGAATGGCCTGATTACCCAGGGATGCAGCCAAGTCTTGAAGCGGAGTGTACCCGCGGGATGCAGCCAGCCCTTGAAGCGGAGTCTGCCGTAGGGGATGCAGTACGCGGAGTAGTTGAAGACATCTTGATGGCAAAGTCTTCTGCAGTCAAATCACCTAGGCAATGACTAACTCCAAGAAGGCTGTTGCGTTCTCCGTTGAGTGCCAAAGCATCACCAAGTGTGGACACTAGAGATGATGCATCAGATGAAGCAGTTGTAGATGCAGTGAAAGCAACACCCCCTCCAGCGGGAAAGAAGCCAACACCAAAGCGCAAGAAATCGACTCCCAAGAACTTAGGTGGAAGTCCCACAATGGATATACCTCTTTATTCATTTAGGAAGAGAAAGAAACCAAATGCAAAGCAATGAGTGTGTTTTTTTTGTAACTTCATGCAATTAGAAGATGTCTTTAGAAGGCATGTGCAATCCATTGCACCCCTATTGTATCCATGCTCATTGATGAATCAAGTGTTGGAATTTGTTAGTGACATGTCTCTTAATTCTTTGCATCGAGTAGTTGCAAACTATTTGATTTATTTTCTGTACATGTTTAGTAATATGTTTCTACTTTCTCTTGTCATAGATAATCAAGAAGCTGAAAAAAGAGGAACTTGCATGAGATGCACTCGCTCTTCAGGGTTTCTAGATGAGGGGTCTGTAGGTTTACTGGCTCAGTCTTATCCTGTGAAGAATCCAAGAAGGGGTGCTACAGCTTCCAGAGGGGTTACAGGCAAAAAAAAAGTGTCTTTTGATACAGTTGAGGGGTCTGTAGGTTCACTGGCTCAGTCTTATCCTATGAAGAATCCAAGAGGGGGTGCTAAAGCTTCCAGGGGGGTTACAGGAAAAAAAAAAAGAGTCTTTTGATACAGTTGATCCCTGCACACCTACTAGTACTGCTGAATTTGTTCCAAATGTGCCTAATGTAGTTGATGTGCAGGTTGTGCATGATGATGTGCATACATATGCTGACCGTGCTAAACTTGAAAAGGGTAAATTACCCACCCCCACCACAGTTGAATCTGGCACAGATGCCATTGATGATGCTATGGTAGTTGATGCCTGCACAGATGCCATTGTTGATGCTACGCTAGTTGAGGCCTGCACAAATGACATTGTGGATTCTATGGAAGTTGATGCTCGCACAGATTCTGCTGCTGATGGAAATGTTAATGATGGTGGAACAGAAAGTATTGTTCATGTTGTCATAGATGCCCTTCTTGATGCAGTTGTGGCTATGGGTACAGATGCCATTGTTGAATCTGGCGCAGATGCCATTGATGATGCTACCACAGTTGATGCCTGCACAGATGCCATTTTTGATGCTACGATAGTTGATGCCTGCACAAATGACATTGTGGATGCTATGGAAGTTGATGCTCGCACAGATGCTGCTGCTGATGGCAATGTTAATGATGGTGGAACAGAAAGTATTGTTCATGCTGTCATATATGCCCTTCTTGATGCAGTTGTGGCTATGGGTACAGATGCCACTCTTGAATCTGGCACAGATGCCATTGATGATGCTACCACAGTTGATGCTTTCACACATGCCATTGCTAATGCTACGATAGTTGATGCCTGCACAAATGACATTGTGGATGCTATGGAAGTTGATGCTAGCACATATGCTGCTGCTGATGGAAATGTTAATGATGGTGGAACAGAAAGTATTGTTCATTCTCTCATGGATGCCCTTCTTGATGCAGTTGTGCCTACGGGTACAGATGTGACTGTTAAGGATACTAGAGGCATGGGTGAGGAGGTCCTCATTGAGAGGCTGGAACACGTGAGGCAGTGGGTGCAAGTGATGTCATAGCGCAAGCCCAGGTGGTCTGTCCAAGTGATGCAGCTGATGACATTGTTGATGCAGAGGAGGCAAAGGGTATAGATGATGCTGTTGAAGATATGGGAGGCTTAGGTGAGGAGGACCTCACTAAGAGAGTACTTGGAATAGGCTCAACAGTGGGTAACGTTGATGTCGCGGCTTCTACCGACACAGTTGAGGCATACGACAGAGTAGTTCAATCGGGAGAGGCAATGGGAGAAGTTCTCGTGGCTGCTATGGACATGAAAGAGGCAAATACACATAATACAACTGAAGCATGTATAGAGAAAAACAATGAGGCAGGGAAAGGCGCAGAGGTACCCACTGGCAGAGCAGCTCAATCGGGAGAGGCAATGGGAGAACATTTCATGGCTGTTGTGGACACGAAAGAGGCAGTTGCACATGATACAACTGAGTCTTGTACAGATCCCACCATTGGGAATACCAAAAGTAAAAGTCCAGAGGTCCCTATGGGTCGAGTGGCTGCTGCTACACATACAGATGAGGTAGGTACAAAGAATGTTGATAAAGAGGCCAAAAATGGACATGAATATGAGAGGCAAGAGAGCCCGTGTCTTGTGGTAATGCGAGTACAAATTGTTGCACTTCCTCCTGCGTCTTTTGAGGACAAGAAGAGAAGGGACAATTTATGCATCATACTGGATGTGAATGGGCTTCTCATAAGGAGGTATAAGGTCTCCTTCTACAAAGGAATAGCGAGAAGCAGTATTCCTGATTGGGCAAGATCAAGGTATCAGGTAGTCACTGTGCCAAATGCTACAGGAAAGATGCAATTTGAATATGTGGTCAGGCCCAATGCATCAATCTTTTTGCATGCACTGCTACAAAGAGCACAAGATGCACTATGGAGCTGCATGACCCAGGACAATCTAGCACTTGCTTTGAGTGCATGCTTTCCTAGGCTGAACAAACAACATTTCCTCGATATTATCGGTCAAGAGGGGTGTAGAGAGGCAAGCTTCAATCTAAATGAAGTTCCTGGGATCCCTCCATGTAGAGATAACGCAAAGCCCATATTTTTCAATTTTTTGAAAGACTTCTGGAAGCACCATCCTAAGTTCAACTCTGATAATACACTGGTGGTGTATGACACACTCTACAAGTGTCTACTCAACCCTCCCAGGACTTGTGTCTGTCCTACTTCATTTGAACCAGCAGATATTTGTCAGTCCCCAATTTACCTGGTTAGCACATTGTTCCCTTGGTTAGTCAAGTGGAAAGTCTCACCCAACCCTAATGCTTATGCAAAGATGAACCAGTTTGAAAATCCTTCGGACAGTCTGTTTGCTCGTATCATCAGCCACTATAGAAGTCAATGAGAAGTATATAAGGAAGGTTGATTGTGGTTATGGAATCATGTATACAGCATTTTGTGCACTGAATGTACTTGCGATTACTATACAAAAAACTGACCTGTTCAAAGTTCTCTAAACTTAATGATTGAATGATGTAATTTTATTTTGGTGATATGATGTAATTTTATTTTGGTGATATGATGTTGTCATACTTTGATAGAGTCCTGCTACATGGCACACATAATAGCATAGACAGGACCATCGGGCTATTATTACACATAGTTATGCTATATAGCACTCATACTGCAAGAAATACTATGACATAATAGCATAGATAGGGAAATTGGCCTCTTATTACACACACTTACGCTATATGGCACACATAGTGCTCTCAATATGTAATATAGCTCTTTCACATACCACACATCATATCATAGACAGGAACATTGTGATATGTGATACACACACTTTTACTGTATAGCACACATGTTGCTATCTTACTACAATAGAGTCCTTTTATAGCATAGACAGGGACATTGGGCTATTATTACACACACTTGTACAATATAGCACACATAATAGCCTAGGTAGAGACAATGGGCTATCTTGACACATTACTTGGCTACATATCACATATAGTAGCATGTACACAACTCCATAACACCCAATGGGTAGCTATTCATAAGAGTGAGATGATTGTAAGAATGAGACATGTTTACCTGAGATTCATCAAGAAAGTGAATGGGATGCTCTTGATAATGTTTTCTTCCCAATCGTTTCCAAAAAATATCTTGGCTAAATTTTTTCAAGGTGCAACATGTTCACAATAGTAACCTCATTATCCGAAATGTGTGTGATTCTATGCTATGTGCTCTGTGTGGTTGTGTGCTATGTGATACATAGCACAATGGACATGTGTAAGGAGGTACTGAATGGTGAAGGCTATATAGAACATAATATAAGCCTGTTAAATAGGTGTCATGCTGCTTCATAGGGCATGGCATTGTAAATGGTTTCATGTAGTTTTGGAGATAAATAATATGTCTTTGAGGTAGCATCTACCAAAGGCATGTCAAACTTGATTGCCCTAACAAGGTGAGAGTACAGGTTAGTAGCTCCCCTATCATCAAGTAGAGTGTAGTGATTTGGGTCCCCCTCTTGCTGTTGATAATAACACCCTGTGACAACATAAGTGTTTTTTTCACATTTGTTTTTCCACTTATCTCTTAAGATGCAATCTGTCATCCATTTTCTCTTTGTACATCTCAAAAGAAAGAACTCTACACCTTCTACATTGCGAGCGTCTGCATTGACTGCAAAGTTATCACCTTCAATGAGATACTCACTCAGCATATCCTGGGATCCCTCAAACATTGCAGCTTCATCTTCTGGTACCGCAGTCTCTTTTGCTACCTCAGAGAGTGGTTTCAATGACTTATGTGTCCACTTGCCTATTATTTGCTGGAACAAGTCCTCCAATGGCCCTTCATGCAAGAATCACAAAAACAAGAAAGCCGCCTGGTCCTTAATTGAGTAGGATCATGACGACAAAAGCCTAAAATGCAATGGAGTGATCGAGATCTTGGTACTCTCTCACAACCCCATAGATTAGACTTGTCCAATTTTGTCTCTTTTACTAGCCAAAATTTCATGTTTATAGTAGGACTCGCTTTAGTGGATTGTGCATAAGAGATACATGCAACATTGGACATTGTTCTCGTCAAAAATGCAACCACGTCTGCAGCTTGCCTAAGAACAACTCCATTACTCTTGAGTTTTTCATGTGTAAGAGCTCTCTTTATCACAGCACCAGCGCCATCATGCTCCCCCTTGCCATGGCCAGAGCCAAAAAAATTCCATGTCATCTATGTACCTGTTAGTTGGTAATATCTAGCAACAAAGTAAAATGGCCTTGCAGCCTTGAATTGCGAGGCTGCACCATCTGAACACACCCACTGCTTCTTGAAATTCAGCCCCTGGTCTTTAAGCCACCGATCACAAAGAAGAAAAGAATGCTGGACAAATAGCGTATCATCTTGATATCATCGGAGATGTAGAAATGCATATGCTTGATAATTCTGTCATCTTCGTTGTCACGCATGTACGTTATGTGAACAAGGATGGTGCATTGATCTGTATGCCAATTCATGGATTGTACTTCATTTTGCTCTTTGAACGAGTAATTTTCAGCAAAGTCTACTACATATATAATGGTATCTGAAGGAAACACCTTCAACATTCTCTGTATTGATGTGCCTGCCATCTGTAAGTGAAATTGTGCTCGATGAAGGTTCTGATGTCGTCTTTTATCCTCCCTGTCAGCTCACTTAAATCCACCTATTTGAGTGACAACATCTTTCTCTTACGTCTTAGACCATGCTTAGTTTGAACTTTAATGTCCTCGAAGACTTGCAGTGGAACTGTCTTTGTCATCTCTGCAAGTTCTCATGGACAAAGGCTGATCTTTTCCACACCACAGTTTTTGCATTGGCCCATCAAGCAGGTGTGTTTATGGAACATATCCCCCTCAGCCTTTGTACATACGCATGATTCCCACAACTTCGTGATCCCTGAAAACGAGTGCTCAACGGCAAGACATTCTGCATTCACCCCATCTGATTTGCAAACATTGCATTTACATGTACATGACCTCCCATGAAAACCAAAAGCAGATGAGCGCATAACATTAAATGCATTTTTGAGATACATCAGTTTGATATGATAAACACAATAGCAAGTATTTCGATCTTTCAACTTTTGCACGAACCAAGGCTTCAGCTTCTCAAAGGACCTTTGCCCAATTGTGACATGTGGGTGGCTATCTTTAAACTTCAAGAAATACTCTGTCTGCTTGAAAAAAAAATGCATTAGAATTACATTTTTCTATATATCACACATAATAGCATAGCTACAGATGCATTGGTATAAATACACATAGCTATGCTACATAGCACAGATAATAGCACAGATAATAGCATAGATAGATAACTCAGCTTTCATTACATGCTCAATTTTGTTATATAACACATAATAGCATAGATAGGGATTTTTAGCTGTTATTACACACACGTCTGCTATATAGCACACATAGTGCTCTCATATTATAACACAGTTCTTCTACATAACACACAAAAGAGCATAGACAGGGATATTGTGCTATTATTACACATATCACACTCTGCATAGCACACATAATAGCATAGAGATGGATACCGTGCTACTATTACACTAACATCTGCTATGTAGCACACATAGTGCTCTCATATTATTATAAAATCTGATAGCACACATAATACCATAGATAGGTATATTGTGCTATTGCTATATAGAAAACATGACTCTGATAGAGTCCTGCTACATGGCACACATAATAGCATAGACAGGACCATCGGGCTATTATTACACATAGCTATGCTATATAGCACTCATACTGTAAGAAATACTATGACATAATAGCATAGATAGGGACATTGGCCTCTTATTACACACACTAACGCTATATGGCACACATAGTGCTCTCAATATGTAATATAGCGCTTTCACATACCACACATCATATCATAGACAAGAACATTGTGCTATTCTTACACACAGTTTTACTATATAGCACACATGTTGCTATCTTACTACAATACAGTCCTTTTACATGGCACACTTATAGCATAGACAGGGACATTGGGCTACACTTGTACAATATAGCACACATAATAGCATAGGTAGAGACAATGGACTATCTTGACACATTACTTGGCTACATATCACATATAGTAGGATGTACACAACTCCATAACACGCTGTCAGGAGTTTTTTGGAGTAAGAGATTGTGCATATGTACATATCCATGCATGGTGCATCAAATAAAGAATTGCCCATTTTTCAGAGCCAGGTGGTTACGTGGGGCCCACATGTGTACAGATAGGACAGGGTGTACATAGTGCATCGATTTTCACTATTACCAGTACCACTGTGTTTTTTCTATAATAAAGAGGATTTGTCAGTGCTTAAAACTTCTCGAGGAAGCTATCCGCGGGCCGACGACATGAGGTAAGCAGGTGCGTCAGATGGCATCTAGTGGCGTGAGGAGGCCGAACAGGGTCAATACTTGCACGTGGATGAGTATGGACACAACGTGGATGTTTTCTTGTGATAACTATGCAGAAAGGTCATCATGAGGACCATATTTTGGGGCCACTTCACATGGTGGCGGGATGCATTATTGGAAAAATTTGAGTGCCTGGTGTGTGCATGGATGCAGCAGGGTGACAACTATGCACTTTGAGGTCAGTTTTTGGCATGTTCGGGGTCCGTTTGAGGTCATCTAAAAGGCCAAGGGTGCCCAACTAATAAAGCTAAGTGTGGAAACTGAAAAAACAGAAAGAATACCAGAAAAAACGTGGAGAAGAGAGGAGGAACAACCGCAGGTGTGTTTTTGGGGTTTTTGGAGCCTGTTTTGATCGTAAACTGCTCATCCGAGGTCGGATTTGAGCACTTTGACATTGTAGATTGGGGTTTTGGGCCGTTCCGGACGCGATGACGCTGTTCGTTTTGCCAAATCCCTCACTCTTTTTTTGTTTTTTTTGCTGTGTAAGTTTCTCCTATGAGTGAAGCTTCTGCTCCAATTTGTGATTGTATCTGGTATCTTTTACCCATATTCTGTGAGCTATTTGCCCCATTGGTGTTGTCAATTGTATCTAAACATCATAAATTCTCCTCTTTTGAGCTGAGTTTTTTGGGTGTGTGTGTGTGTGTGTCTGTGTGGAGTGGGCAAGTGGATAGTCTCTCTCCTCTCACTCCAGAGCTGTGTTCCCTGTCTCGGCCAGGTGTGTTGTGTAAGCCGAGTGGTGCCCCATAGTGTGTGTGTGTGTGTATCATTCCAAGAGTGTGTGTCAGGTCGTTATAGAGGCGTTGTGCGTGTTTTCATCCCGCTCACATTCTTTTGGCGCCCCCACGGAGGATCTTCTTCGAGTACCTTCTGCCTCGAGCTTCAAGCTTCGAGATTCAAGATTACATGTTGCAGACTATAGGTTACAGGTTAAAGGGACAAGTACAGGTACAAGTGATTCACACAGGTACAGCTAGCTGGAGTACAGTGATATACTAGCAGTGATGTCACTTGCAATTGTTGTGGGTATGCATCACTTGGCGCCTGTTTGAGCGCATTGTCTGCTGGATTGTATGTTACTTGTGGGAACTGCCATTGTACACCTTTGTGGAGCTATATTTGGTTTT
Source organism: Adiantum capillus-veneris (assembly GCF_014529385.1). NCBI lineage: Eukaryota > Viridiplantae > Streptophyta > Polypodiopsida > Polypodiales > Pteridaceae > Adiantum > Adiantum capillus-veneris. The sequence continues at coordinate 47,439,905 of NC_140936.1, read as the reverse complement.
ATTTGGCAGTCCCAGCCATTTCTGAGACTTGGTCTGGAAGATAGTCATTTATGAGACTTGACTATACGCGATTTGCATAAGCCTTCGTGTGAGGGTCAATAGCGTGAGGTTTTATTGAGCTGGGGGATTCTCAAATGTGGAGATCCTTTCGGTGATACAGGTAGCCGAAGCACACTTTTCGTGACCTCGCTATAGGCTATGTACTAGTGATTCCTAATTGATGCTCGGGTTCTATTGTTGACAGTTTATGCATACATATACAGTCTATATTTTGGGTTGTCACTGCTCTACTTCTGAGGAAACTTTGTCAAAATTTTTCCAAAATGTGATGGCTGTTTTTTTGGTCTTTTGAGCCATTTATGCTGTTATGCTGCTGAAATTTTGGCAAAATAAGAGGATAAGACAGGTGTGCTTTCTTGGGAGCTTCATGGTTGGCTTTAATGGATGATCAAAATGGACCTAAGTTCACTCCTTTTCATTTAACACAGAGAATCCAGATAAATTTTCATGTGTCCAGGAAGATTTTTTCCAGCAGCGCATAGTCTTTATGTTCGGGCCAAGAAGATTAAGAGAGATATTGGAATGTCCTTTACCTGTTGTAATTCCAATGATCAACTATGAAAACTCATTTGATGTGCATGTGTTTGTCCTATTCTAAAGACAAGCTCCATTGAAGTTTTTGGGAATTGAGTCAGTAAAAGTTTTGGGTTCTTGCACGTGTGTTCAAAGGGGTTCTCAAAGCATTGTAACTTGGGTAGCCATGGCTTTCTCTTATCCGGAGTTTCATGGAAGAAGTGATGAAGATGTGGAAGATTTTTTGGAAAAGATGGAGGTTGCCTGCATTAGCAACCAGATTCATGACCCTGCGCAGATGTTACGTCTTCTCCAAATCTGTTTGAAGAGTGATGCACGAGTTTGGTCCAAAGCATTTGAAGAGAAGTTGCGTGGGGCTGATCCACCCGTAAGATTGAGTTGGGACAATCTAAGGCATGGATTGGAAGTGGAGTTTGTGAAGATAGAAGATCCTGACAAAGTGTAGCAAGAAGTACAAGGTTTGGTGCAGAAGGAAGGTGAGCCAGTAGATGCGTACATACGTAAGTTTTCATTGGCATGGGAGCGGATGTGCAAGGCCTTAGCACCACAAGTGCCCCTGCCTGACATGATGAAGAAGGACAGGTTCTTGGCTAGTCTTTGGGAGAATATACGTTGGAGAGTGGAGCTAAATGAGCCTAGGACATATATAGATGCACTAGAGGTAGCAAGGAACAAAGAGTGGAAGCTGATGAAAATGAGCTAGTTAGGGGTGGAGTCTTTCCCATGAGGTCTGAATGTCAGCCTATAGAGTCTTTACAATGTCGCATGTCAGGGGTTCATCATGAACCAGTGGTTCCTATTACTACTCAGGTTATGCGAGCAGTGGTCACTACATCGGTGCAAGATGATGGGCTAAGGCAAGACATGAGGCAAGTGGTAGATTTGATGAAGAATCTCAGCCTAAACATGCTAGGTCAAGTGGGAAATAATCGAGGTCGAGGGAGGTTTGCAAATCAGCCAGGAGGTGAAGAAAGGCCTAGGAATGGTGTTGGACAATGCAATGGTAGGTTTTGGAGGCAGACGCCCACATGTTACAATTGTGGAGAGTTGGGTCACATCAGCCCGCAATGTGATAAGCCACCAAGGATGGGGGGAGACATGTATCCATTTCCAAGACAGGTGTTAACTAGGTCAAATGATTATGGCATCGAAATTAAGGGAGATGATGGAACCAGTGGATTAACCCAAGAGGAAAAGGGAAAGACAAAAGTGCTAAGTGTAGTCACCTTGGAGAAGGCATCAAAGCTAGAGGATACATTAGTGATGCCTATTGGGAAGAGGACCACAGAGGAAAAGGAAGGAAGAAGTGCCCCAAGTCCTAGCAAGAAGAAGGGAAAGAGCCATGAAGGTGAGGATGTCAAGGCCAAGAGAAAAAGGAGGGCTCGTCGCAAGTTTCATGTTTCAGATTTTCCACTAGGGGATGGGCAATTAAGCTATGACTTGAAGGAGGGTCTGACAAGCAGGAAATCCGATGTTACTTTTGGGTAGCTTATAGAGATGGTGCCTAAGCTAAAGCTACAGTGGAAGAGGATGGTTAACCCAATGGAGAAAGAGCCAGAGAGAGGTTCAGTGAAGGTGTTGGCAATGGACGAGCTACCAGATATTTGTCCAATAGTAGATGTGTGGCACAAAAGGAAAAATTTAGGACAAGGCTATGTTGATGGCGGGGCCCAAATATGTGTGATAACACACTCATGTGTTGAGAAGATGGGTCTTACAGTGACTGGGGTGTCAGGGTCTCGGATCAGATTGGCAAACCATCAAAAAGTAAAATGCTTGGGTGTTGTAAAGATCTTAGAAGTGGAGGCATATGGTGCAAAGGAAGTGGTTGATTTTCATGTGATGCCAGCACGGTTGGGAGCATATCCTATTATACTGGGTAGACCATGGTTACGTGCAGTGGGAGCTGTTCAAGATTGGCGACATGGTACGATTAGCCTCTATGGAAAGACAGGTGCCTAGAAGCTATACAATATGGACACAAGGAAATGATTAGAGGAGATTTATGAAGATAAGGATGGGTCTAGTGATGAAGACTCTTCCACGGTGATAGATGAAGACAGTGATAGCACTACCAGCAGTGATGAGGATGCTGATGTTGCATTTGTTTTGATGGATAAAGAAATCCAGGAGTCTGGTTTAATCGCATTTGCAAATGAAGTTGAGGATGAAAGTGAAGGGCCTTATGAAGTGATTGAAGGGCTGATGCAAACCAAAGTTGAGTTGTCAAAGAAGCAGGATTTGATGACACAAATGATCAGTAGAGACCTCTCAGCTATGAAGAAGGAGATATATTTGCACATGCTGGCTAGTTTTCCTGATTTGTTCATTACTTCATATGAAGAGATCAGAGAGTTTAACGGTGAAGAGATGCATATAGAGCTGAAAGAAGGTGCTAAACCAGTGTGGAAAAGGCTAAGAAGGATGGGTCAAGAGCAAATGGAAGCCTTGTGAGAAGAGGTGGACAAGTTATTGAAGATAGGGTTCATAGTCCATGTGGAGACCACAGAATGGGTGAGTCCAGTTGTAGTCAGTCCAAAGAAGGATGGGAAGTGGAGAATTTGTGTAGATTTTAAACCCTTAAATGCAGCCACTAAGAAGAACCCATATCCTCTTCCATTCATCGATCAGATCTTGGATTCAGTGGCAGGTTATGAGAGGTACAGTGTGTGTGATGGTTTTTCAAGCTATTTTCAATTGAAGATTGCACTTAAAGACCACAGAAAGACAACTTTTATTACACCATGGGGCTGCTATTGCTACACGGTATTGCCATTTGGGTTGACAAATGGACCATCTTTCTATCAAGAGAGAGCAAATTGGGTATTGAAACCATTCATTGGTAGTTGTGTTAAGGCTTTTATGGATGACTTTTGTGTCTATAACAGTAGGGCTGAACACCATGAGAAGTTGCAGATGGTATTAGCTCGATATGATGAATGTGGAGGACAACTAAATCCAAAGAAATGTCATCTAGCACAGCCAAGGGTGAAGTTATTGGGCCACATGGTGTCATAAAATGGCATTGAGGTTGATCCAAACAAGGTTAAGTCTATTATTCTTCTTCCATCACCTACGAGTACAAAGCAATTGGCAACCTTTATACACAAAGTGAAGTACATGGCACGGTTTATTCCATTGTCTTCGCAACTCCTTTATCCATTACAACAAGTGTCAAAGCATGATCCATTGCAATGGGATGACAAGTGTGAATAAGTGTTTCAAGAGGTGAAAGAGGTGTTAGGGGGGTTGTCAGCCATGCAGGCTCCTGATTGGGAGAAAGTGTTTTATGTAAATCCATCAGTAGGGGATGATACCATTGGAGCCATGCTATTGCAAAAGGGGAAGGGCAGCCATTATATGAGGCCAGTGTATTGTCCAAGCCGAGTGAAGTTGGTAGCGGAGAGAAAGTTCTCGGAAGTAGAGCTAGTGATGGCCAGTGTAATATTTGCTTGTCGACGATTTCGTCATTACTTGCTACCACGACCTTTTGTTTTCTTGACGAGTTATGCCTTTTTTCCACAATTAATTAATGGCACTAACATGTCAAATGTGGTGAAGAAATGGGTAATTGAGATGCAAGAGTTTGAGTTCTCTTTTCTAGTGGAAGACAATACAAGGGCTACACTAGCTGATTTGTTGACCTACAAGGAGAATCCCCTTATTGTTAAGGAAGAGGTGGTGAGAAAGGTAGTTGAAGAAGTGCCACAGATCAGCAATGCACATGTGTTTTTCTTTGATGGTTCATACAGAAAGAGCCATGATGCAGCTTCAGGGGGTATAGCACTTTATGATCTAGAGGGGAAGCTAGTATGCAAGAGAGGGTTCAAATTGGATACTCATAGTAACAATGAGGCTGAATATGCTACTCTGGAAGCTGGATTACACATTTTTTTGAAGCATGGGGTTAGAAGGTTGAGCATAAAAGGTAATGCCTTGTTAGTGGTGAAGCAAGTGCTGGGTGTGTGGAAGAGCAAGAACAGCTCATTGAAGGAAATGTGTTTCAGAATTAAAGGCCTGTTAAAGAAGTTCAAAGCATGGAGCATCAGACACATTGAACGTGCTCTAAATGGAGAGGCACATGAAGCAACTCAAGGCATGATTGGGGAGCTATTTGTGTTGAGTACCACTTTACCTCTTTATCATAGCCGGGAAATTTTGGCTCAAGAAGAGGAGTTTTTGCTAACAGGAATCATTCCAAAGGAGATTCAGAAGTCTAAGAAGTATGGATTTGTGCATATAGCATACAGGTACAAATTGATTGGTGATGTCTTATACATGAAAGGGACTGATATCGTGTTGAGACGTGTACCTTGGTAGGAGGAGCTTTACAGAGTGTTGGAAGAGAATCATGAAGGCACATGTGGTGGCCATTTTGCTCTAAAGATCACCTTGCATAAGATTTTGCAAGAGGGGTATGTATGGCCTAGTTTGCACAAGGATGTTCAACATTGGTTTAGGTCTTCAATAGGTGTCAAGCATTTGGGAAGAGAGTGTTGAAGCCAGAGCTATGAAAAACCATTATGGCATTTGACGTGTTTGAAAATTGGGGGATTGATGCAATAGGCCCGTTACCTATCACAACCAGGGGCAAAAGCTATATTTTGATTGTGGTGGACTATCTCTCTAGATGGGCAGAGGCTATAGCAGTAAAACAGATCACTACAAAGGATGTGGAAAAATTTGTGTATGATGAAATATGTTGCAAGTTTGGGGTGCCATTGGAGCTACTTTTAGACAGGGGGCCAGGATTTAGAGCTAAACTGCTAGACTTTTTATGTGCAAAGATGAAGATTAGGCATCAGCATACTACTCCTTATTACCCGTAGTGTAATGGCTTAAATGAAAGATTCAATGGTGAGGTTGTACAAATTCTTTTGAAAGTGAAAGAGCACCAAGGAAAGAATTGGGATTTGGAATTGCCTAGTGCATTATGGGCTTACCGTACTTCGGTGAAGACAAGTGTATGGAAAGGAAGCACTATTGCCTATGGAGGTAGAGTTGCCTGCGGTCAAGATGTTAGAGAAGTTTCTTGGGCCGCCTAGTGATGCATTCAAAGAGAGGCTCTTGTAGTTACAAGAGGTTCAGTTGGATAGGATGAGCGCATTGGAGCATTATGGGCAGATGCAGGATAAGGCTTTGGCAAAGATAAATGAAAAGGTCAAAAGTAAGGGTATCAAGAAGCATGACTTGGTTTTGCGCTACAATAGTAACCTGGACAACACCTTCCAAAAGAAGTTTCAAATTAAGTGGGAAGGCCCTTTCAAGGTAGTGGAGTGTTTCTCGAATGGTACATATCAGTTGGCTAACCTGGATGGGGTTCTACATAAGTCAAGGGTAAATGGATTGCGTTTTAAATTGTATCATGCTAGATTGATGATGGTGGAGTAGGATGACAAGTTTGTGGAGCAAGTGATGTCTGTGAGGGATGAGGAGACCTATGATGAGGTGAGCCTCATATCTCTTTTTGCTGCTGCTGATCATGAATGATCTAGCAGGCTAGGGGATAGGCAAATTATTTCAGGAGTTTTTTGGAGTAAGAGATTGTGCATATGTACATATCCATGCATGGTGCATCAAATAAAGAATTGCCCATTTTTCAGAGCCAGGTGGTTACGTGGGGCCCACATGTGTACAGGTAGGACAGGGTGTACATAGTGCATCGATTTTCACTATTACCAGTACCACTGTGTTTTTTCTATAATAAAGAGGAGTTGTTAGTGCTTAAAACTTCTCGAGGAAGCTCTCCGCGGGCTGACGACATGAGGTAAGCAGGTGCGTCAGATGGCATCTAGTGACGTAAGGAGGCCGAACGGGGTCAATACTTGCACTTGGATGAGTATGGACACAACGTGGATGTTTTCTTGTGATAATTATGCAGAAAGGTCATCATGAGGACCATATTTTGGGTCCACTTCACGTGGTGGTGGGATGCATTATTGGAAAAATTTGAGTGTCAGGTGTGTGCATGGATGCAGCAGGGTGACAACTATGCACTGCGAGGTCAGTTTTTGGCCTGTTCAGGGTCCGTTTGAGGTCATCTAAAAGTCCAAGGGTGACCAACTAATAAAGCTAAGTGTGGGAACTGAAAAAACAGAGAGAAGACCAGAAAAAACGTGGAGAAGAGAGGAGGAACAGCCGCAGGTGTGTTTTTGGGGTTTTTGGAGCCTGTTTTGGTCGTAAACTGCTCATCCGAGGTCGGATTTGAGCACTTTGACATTGTAGACTGGGGTTTTGGGCCGTTCCGGATTGATGGCACTGTCCATTTTGCCAAATTCCTCACTCTTTTTCTGCTGTTTTTGCTGTGTAAGTGTCTCCTATGAGCGAAGCTTCTGCTCCAATTTGTGATTGTATCTGGTATCTTTTACCCATATTGTGTGAGCTATTTGCCCCATTGGTGTTGTCAATTGTATCTAAATATAAAAAATTCTCCTCTTTTGAGCTGAGTTTTTGGGATGGGTGTGTGTGTGTCTGTGTGGAGTGGGCAAGTGGATAGTCTCTCTCCTCTCACTCTAGAGGTGTGTTTCCTGTCTCGGCCAGGTGTGTTGTGTAAGCCGAGTGGTGCCCCATAGTGTGTGTGTGTGTATCATTCCAAGAGTGTGTGTCGGGTCGTTATAGAGGCGCTGTGTGTGTTTTCATCCCGCTCACAACGCAATGGGTAGCTATTCATAAGAGAGATGTTTCACTTGAGAGTTATTCATTGGAAGAATGAGACATGTTTACCTGAGATTCATCAAGTAAGTGTATGGGATGCTCTTGATAATGTTTTCTGCCCAATCGTTTCTAACAAATATCTTTCTTTTTTGTAGACACCCTACTGTGCTCTATCCAAAATGTAATGATTGTCTGCTTCAATTCCTCCGATAAGGACCAAGCATTTCCAGACTTCCTTTTGCATAAGTCGAACCTCAGTGTACTTGTCATAGAATCACTGTCAAGTCTACCCAAGCTGAATATAAATTCCTTGGATGAACATTCAATAGATTTTCCACTTTATGTAGAGTAACACCTCTACCTTGGCTCCCATTATCATGTAGTAATCCATTCACCAACATGCTGAATGTGCGTCGTTTTAAAAACTTCTCGTCAGCTGATTTTGGAATCTTTAATTCCTGTAAGGAGACCTTGAGTGTAGAAATAAGGCCATTTGTAGGAAGATACAAATCTTCACAGAATGGCAAGATTCTATCATCATTGAAAACACCTTGAAGAATTGCATTCTTATCTTCTTTCCCGTAACTATGCAACTGTCTCACAATGTCTTGAACAATATTCTGAATAGTACGTTGCTTCTTGTCTTCCTTTGTGTGTACATCGACGTCCTCCCTACGACAATCTTCCCTATGACAATCTTCCGCTTCAATGTTGACGCTTGGCTGTACTTGCTTTCTTGCACGACATCGCTTTCTGTACTCACGTTTAGCCTGTGCTTCATACTTCCTCACTGCAATAATTTCATCCTCATTTAGACAAGCCTTTCTCTTGGAGTGCACCTCCGTATGAATGGTGTCTATTCCATGTGCCTCATCATAAAATCCGTCGTCCACCATCCTGGAACAGTCTGCAGTAGTTTGAAATGAATGAAGTCGTACAAAACTTCCTGATTGTAATAGTGAACTGAAATCTAGTTGTGCTGCATTGTTGAGTTCAAGAAGCTCCATTGTTGCTTGTGAGGAGGTATGAGCTGGAACCAAAGCAAGAGGAAGGGAGTCTCCATCATCCATATTCTAAACAGGAGAGTAGGAGAGAGAGAGAGATGGAGATGGGCATTGGAGGCCATCAAAGAGAGAGAGAGATAAAGGGAGAGAGAGGGAAAGGTCCATGCGTGCTAACCGCTCCATGTCTTTCAATCCGAGTAGTGGAGTCGTGAAGTCAGTTATCTTACCTATATTCTTTTAAAAATTATTGACTTAAAAGCCCAGCTATGGTGCCATCCATAGCATCATACTTGGTGTCCATGGACACCAAGTATTGAGACACCATTCTATGCTTTCACCCAACGACACGTTCAACTTGCTATTCCATGTCTCCCTTTCCAGCGAGTAGTGCGGGAGATTTGCGAGCAGTGGAGATTCGGCATGCAATGGGACAGCAGTGCACTCCTCTGCCTTTAAGAAATTGCTGAAGACTACCTCGTGGAATTCTTCAACGATGGATATATCCTTGCTGCCCATGCACACCGCATCACTATCATGCCGCGGGATTTTGATACTCTTCGTAGGATTTGTTTTTGCTAGGATGGGCTGCTTCAGCCAGTGCCTATCCGGGATAGTAGAACCATGGATATTGTCAACATCCCCCCTCTCCATCCTCGTGCACAACAGACAGAGTCGTCTAGGGATGAAACAAACAGCAGAAGGACCCAATCACCGATCGAGAGAAATGACACAGACGGGCAGGCTGAGATAGCCGCAGAGGGACAAGAGAAAGCCAGAGTGGACCCCGAGGCAGTCATGGAAGAAACAGAGACAGTTATCGAGGAGCCAGCTAGACACCCAAATGAGCAATTCATGGAGGATCCGCAGCCCATCGTGGATGATGAGGGACAAGAGTAGGTCAGGGTGGAGCCTCGGGCATCTATGGAGCAACCAATATTGAAGGAAAATTATCCAGAGCCTGAGGAGCCTGAGGCTGTTAGGGAGGAGCCTGAGGAAGCCAGGGAGCCAGCTCAAGAAAGGCAAGGGCAAGGCTTTGCATCAGAAGGGACATCCAAGATATCAGATGAGTCAATTATTTTAGAGCAAATCAACGAAGAGAATGAAGAGGAGTTGAGAATTTTGTTGATATCGGCGCCTCTGCATGCGCACATACAGCTGCCTGCAAGGTCAGAGGAGGCCTGCATTACCAACCTCGATAATGTAGACTTCATGTGCATGCACAGTTTCACCGACTCGCTTGCAATGAATGAGGTCATCAATGTTTCTTTGTGGTAATTCTTATGCTCATTAAATGGGTCTCTACCAAGACATGGGTCAATACCAAGCGAGACAGTGGCTAATGAAATTGGATATTGGTACTACTCGCTCGGTATTGACCCATGTCTTTGCTGCAGTGCCAAGTTTTTCTTTATAATGGTTCACTACCTTAAAGACATGGGTCAATACCAAGAGAGTCAATTTCTTATGGAATTGGAATCTGCCACTGACTCGCTCGGTATTGACCCATGTCTTTGCGGCAGTCGTCAAGTTCTTCTTTATAATGGCTCATTTCAGCCAAGACATGGGTCAATACCAAGCGAATCTGTGGTGGATGGAATTAGATAGAGGTGCCCCACTCGCTCGGTATTGACTCACTTGGTGTTCAAGTCTAATCTCTGCCATTTGTTCATGTTAGCCACGCTGTCTCTCTTCTGGCCCCTGAGGTTCAAGAGAAAGTATACATAATAGATCCACTGATATCGCCTTATCTGCAGAACAACTCAGTTTCCTTTTTGAGTATGATGAACTGGTTTAGCAGAGTCAACTTTGATCTAGCGCGCTTTCTGGTCACTGCGTACAATCAATCGTGAGTATTTTCTTGCCTTGTAAAAAAGATGTTGCATTGAGAATCTCTCCTCATCTTTGATGGTGTCTTTGTAGTGATCATTGGAGTCTGATGTTATTTGAAATGAAAGCTAAGATTGTTAACTACGCAAACTCCGGGCAAACAGGGCGTTTCACGGTCGTGTAAAAACGTGAGGTCCATTTGGGTACATTTCAAAAGCAGTGTCTCTTTGTAATGTGTTGGTGACTCAAGTGGTTATGTATGTAGTGCTGCGAAAAAACTTGTATGCTATGTAGAGCATCTGTTGTTAGAACATGATCTAGGAAAGTAGTCCGGCACGAACGGGTAACCGTGTCCACGCAGACTGATGACTATAGTTGTGGCTGGCGAACCTGTTTGAATGATGTGTTACTCATCAGTCAAATTATGGATATATCAAATGTAAGTAATCTGTTGTTTTATTGTTTGCTGCAACGTATGTATGAAGCAACAGATGTCTATATCACGCTTCTACAGGAACTTCGATTACATAACTACACCAACAATGATGTGCGACATTTTTCTGTAATGGCCATCCAGCATATTATAATCTCGGTAAATAGACGCACAAGAGAGGAAGCGGCCAGACCTGACGAGTTTGAAGAGGCTCGCATTAACAAAATGACGTAACGCCACAATCATACTCAAGAAGAAGTTCGAAATATGCAAGAAGCAATAAACCAATATTATGCGGACTCCTCAGAAGTAGAGTAATGGGCTACACATCGACGGAAAGAGCAAGAACAACGGGAAGCTTCACAGGTGCAAGAAGCATGGGAAGCCATGGAAGAAGCCCATGATTTCGAGCGACGCGAAAGGATGCTCGAGACCAGCGTCCCCAGAGGTAGAGGTAGCTGCAATCGAAGCAGAGGGCAGGGGAGAAACCGGAGCAGAGAGCAAGGGATGAGTGGCACAAACTGCGGGAGAGGACAGGGGACGAGTGGCACAAACCGGGGGAGAGGACAGGGGACGAGTGGCACAAACTGGGAGAGAGGACAATAGCAGGGAAAGGGAGAAAATTAATTGTATAAATCTTGACAGAAACAACACAATATGTAAAGTTTTGAAACATTGTTTGACCGGCAAAAAATATCTCTGCATTAGTCATTTTGAAGAGTACATCATGGTTTGCATGGCATCAAAGCTCTTTGCATGCACAAGGGATGTGACCTAGCTTCCGGTGGAAGCAATTAAGTGAAGTGTATTTGTTAGTGACTCCTTGCACAATGTTGTTTTCTCCTTGCGCCTTGGAATTTGAAAATAATAAAAAGTTAGATTCAGTCATAGTATATTAAAGACAATCAAAATTTATCGATTTAGTAAGCACCTTTCTATTTTTGAAACTGAATGCATACAATTGTGGCAAAAGTGGAAGTTCTTCACATGTAAGATCTATCCTGAGCTGTGCCAGCATTGTGCTTGACATTATCTCCATCACAGTAAGTAGGTTGTCTAGAAAGTAGAGCTCCAATGATAAAGGTTTGTTCTCGAGGCTGTTCTCTGTATCTTGGTCGAGTGGAATAAGCTGCCCACTAAGAAGATGATATCTAATATAGTGAAACGATACTAAGAAATTTTGAGATCTTATAATGAACTTGCAAATTATGGACTTCTTTTGCAAAGTACAGATTTTGTTTTGTGATTGTTTCCTATCCGAGTTATCATCTAAAAAGTCCAAACAGCTCTCAGACTTGCAAATGAACATTGTTGCGGTAGTTCTTATTTTCTCATCGAAGAAAAAATCTACAAACACTTCAAGAGGCATAAATAGTTCGAGCCGAACTATTTTGTGGCAATTGAATACTTGAGGGACTTTTGTATATCCTGAAACAACTTATTCCTGAAGCTTTCACTAGTTTGCGAAGCAGGCAGGGACCAATCCTTGTTGTCAAAGGATGAAAGCGACAAAGGAGCTACACGACCCCAACCAATGGAAGTTCTCGGTTCCACATATGACATATCATAAAAGAAAATTCCATTATCTGCAAGTTCCTTGTGTTGTCTTCCTCGGTACATTTGCTCACCAATAAATGCATGGAAAGCATAAAAAATCCCAACTATACCCTCAACTGGTTGCCAATCTTTCCTATTCGATGGATAAATATATGAAACATACCAAAGATGATATCCACCACTTAATATTCGAATATAATCATGCACTAAGCAAGATGCTGAAATAATTTACAGTTGGGTCGATGCCTTGGAAAACTTGGAGGAGATATTTGCAACCTTAAGTCTGCATGCTGGCAAGCATGTTGTATGACGACCTCTTTCACCCGCTTGCTTTGTGCACACACTTTAAACTCTTTAACTTGACCCTTGAAAGCCTCCACGAAATCATTGCGTTGCCTCCTCTTCCTCCTCCTAGTTTGCAGTAGAACCCAACTTCCGATATTTATTCAAGATGGAATCCATGCTTGACCGTCTGTAGTATAACTGTTAAAAATGCTAACAGAGTCAATGGTAGTGCTAGGCCTTCGAGAAGTAGACATTGTGTGCAGTAGAATGAATACACAGAAAGGTTAGCGGAAATATGAAAAAGGGAAGAAGTTTTGAGAGGGAAGTAAAGCTACTCAAAGTCATATTTGGGCGGGAACAAAGATACTAGATAGAGTCTTCAATGAAAGTTCTGAAATTCCTCGGTACATAGTTAGTACGACTCACGGCATTTATGCCTGCGTGAAATTGTGCAATTTGATGAACCAAAATAATATTTCCTTCCTTTTTTTTAAAAAGAGCTTGACTCCAAAATGTCGATTTTTGTAAGGTCTCTGACCCCAATCAAAAGAGCACCATTGTACCTTGAAATGAATATAATGGAAAAAGTTACTATTTTTAGCAGTTTATCAAATTCTGTCAGTGCCATGATGTTTAGAATGTTTTAATGCTTCGAAATGTGAATTAACATAATTTTTGCAAAAAATTTCCAAAAATAGTAAGTTTTTGGGCACCCGACCCGTCTAGTTTTGATCGTCTCAAAAAACTGCACCCATATCCCGAATTTGAAAAAAATGCATTTTCGGACCCCAGGGGATGCTAAATATGGCAGGTACTCAGTCCAGTACGTCTTAGTTAGAGCTCCGTATAGAAATTTACGGCATCAAAATCCGACTTGTATGGGCCGTTTTAGCCTAAAATCAATTTTTCCAAAAATTGAGCGGGGAGGCACCGGAGCCTGGGACTGTGTGGGAACAGGTTCCAGGCCACTCCAAGACCAACTTTAGCAGCTAGGGGGCGCCCTCTTGCCTTGTGGGAGTCCTTGGCAAGTTTCCAAGCTTGCAACTAAGTGTGAGAACCAGTTAACTAAACCAATTGGACACTTGGTGGGTAGGCAACTAGACTTGCCATGCAAGGATTGAGTGCTCACTCAGATGCTTATAGCAACAAAAATCGATTTTCAGCCTATAGGATCCTATTTAAAGGCCTACTCACACACACACACACACACACACACACACACACACACACACACACATGCTCACACACTCACTCAGTACACACACACACCTACATACACCTTGGGGAGGTGCTGCCGGTACACACACCTTTTGAAGAAGAAGCAAGGAGGGAGGTGCTGTCGAATTATCGCCTCAAGAAACTCGATTAGATCAGAGAATCGAGAAGATTATCAACCCTGAGGTAACCACGATTTAATTAGTGCCTCCTGTAAATTCTTTTCATTACCATCTAAATCCCTCGTCTATTATGCTTATTCCTAATCGTAATTCTCTTTAATTACTCTCTAATTTCTCCTTAACCATATTCTGTTATGTAATCATCATCCCATAGCTGAATTATCAGCCCTTCATCACTCTTGATTTATGATTAGTGCATGATTATTAGAATTTTCTCTCTCTAGGTAGCATAGTAATTAATCGGTAAGCTGGTAATTGTGTAGATTGACGAGAATCACTCTTTCTATCATGCATCAATATTGTAGCTGATTTAGATTCATTTCTGTTATGCATTAAGATATAATTAAGGTAAGATTAATCTGTTCTTAAGTCTCTAAGAGGTGGTTTTTCTCACGCCTATGCATGCGGTGATTCTACTCCCTCTAATTGCTAGGAAAGAGATTAATCATGCTTAATTCATCTGTTTGGTAATTCCATTAGTGAAATCCTATTATTCTTAAGCTGAGTAATTATCTTTAGAGCCGGTTCCCATAGGATTATGTGTCATCCATAATGATTGCCATATGAAAAATCTAGACCTCTCATATAGGAGGGATTAATTGATGTTACTAATCTATCTATTGGGTTGTTATGACGCTTGCGGACATTAGCTCTTTTCTCCAAGTTAATTATTTAAAGTAGTGAGTTTAAAATGGCCCCGGTTAAGAGGACTCGCTTTGGTGGAGCCCACGACCACGAGGCAGGAACGAGCAAGGTGAACGGAAAGGGAAAAGCTCCCATGGAGGAACAAATACCGGCCATCTCACGGGCCATTGATGAAGAAATGGAAGAGGTAGGTCATAATTTTATTTAAGTCGTTTGAGTTAACATTGCACACGTTTAGTTATGAATGAACATATCCCCAAACATGTTGGAGAAATCCAACGGAAACCTCGGCATTGAATTCATTGTACATTAAGTTCTAAAAGTAGGAAGGAAATGATTGATGGGTATGCTGTTTGCAAGAGGAAAGAATGTCTGCTAGGGAAAATTTAGCTCAACATGTTCATTTTACTTACAATGTTGAATCAGTCCGGACCCCCCTACTGATCATAGGGGGCAGAGTTCCTCATTAAGGGCTCTTGAATCCACGACTTTCTTTTTATGCGGTGGATACCCACGACTTGCTTTCTATGCAGTGGGAACCCACGACTTGCTTTCTATGCAGTGGGAGTGTCCATGACGTGCTTTCTATGCGGTGGACATACCTAGTTGTATGGGCAGCTAGGCGACAACGGGAGGAGTGAACTCTCGCTGGAGGGGGGATGTTGTACCTCTACAACATTGGAATTTTAATGAATAAGTTTGAGTATAATTTTTACTAGAATACTGTCTTGGTGTTGTTTGCAATACTGGTTGAAGGGCTGTCTTAAGGAACAACGTGCTTCGGAATTAAAACAAGGAATGTTTATGTTGAAAAACCTTTGTGGTAGTAATTAGGTCACACAAGGAAGTGTGAGTGTGGGGGTGGAAAGTGGGGGCTTGGCTCAGGTTGCCAATGCCTACGAGATGGGTGATCCCGATTGGTCGGGAACTCTCTGTCCCCATAGTGCTTACTTCGATATTAGTAATACTCATTGTCCCTAGAGCGGTGAAATCTCGAGGGTACGTGCCTCTGAAACATGGGGAAAAAGGCGCTCGGGGTTTCTCTCCTCTTGGAAGGTGGGTCTTAGGATCGCTAGATAGTTTAAGTACGATTTCCTTGTGAGGTGGAGCTAGATCTCCTTGCTAGTAGGCTCGAACTCGACTCACTTGTGATGAGAGATCATCCGCTAGTCGAACCTTGAACCATTTTGTTTGCTTCCGCAATAGATCTAGTGGCCATCAGATTCACCACCAAATCCGCTGATTGATACGGCGGGGTGGGGACCTCACAATTTTCAACGTAACGTTAGCCTCTTCCATGTTAATAAAGGACCTTTTTGTGGAAAAATTAAAAGAACGTTTAAAGCTCAAAGTTGAGCTGAAAATTCCCGCTACCTTTTAGCAAGGAGTCACTATCGCCAGGGAGAAAGAATGGAAGGCTCAAATATTTAATGAGTATGGGAAAGTGGTCCATGTGCAAAGTAATGGTGGCCAAAATGAGGAAAATTAGGTAGAGGCTAGAGCCCAACCTACTCAAAGGGTTGCTAATACTAAACAATTATAGTGAAATATGCAATACATGATGACCATGATGACCGTGGTGGTCTTGGTCATGGTTGTGGTAGAGGAATGGCCCAGGCATGTGAAGCTCAACCTAATGCTTATGTGGATTGTGGAAAAGGTGTCTTTGAGCCACAATGGAGGTTCATACCTACCTACTATAATTGTGGTGAACTTGGTCATATCAGCACTTATTGTTCAAAGACAACAAGGATGGGAGGTGATATGAGGTGATATCTTTCCACTTCCGCAATAGATTCCTAGCAGGGCTAATGATTATGCATTGTATATATGGGGAGATCAAGGTAGTGAGCAGGAAAAGCAAGCCTCAACCTATGGTGGTCATGTTAGTATTGTATCGGTTGAAAAGAAAGAAGCAGATAAGCTGCCCGTAGGCAAAAGAGAGAGGGAAAGCTATGCCGCTCCAGGTCCTAGAAAAAAGAAAGGGAAAGAGAAAGAGGGTGAAGATGAAAAGCCAAGAGGAAGATAAGACCTTGTAGACGGTTTGAAGTACAAGATTTACCTTTGAGAGAAGGACACACAGCTTACAGTTTAAAGGAAGAGTTGATTGGGAGGAAAGTAGATTGTACTTTTGGAGAGTTGATGAATATGGTGCCCAAACTTAAAAGGTAGTGGAAGTCAATAGTGAATCCACAGAAAGAGCCAAGCATGGACAAGTCAGTGTTGGCTATGGGAGAGTTACCCGACATTTGTCTCATGGTGAACTTTTGGCACAAAGGTGTGGGCATGGGAGAGGACTACATTGATGGAGGTGCTCAAGTTTGTGTTTTCACATAGTCATGTGTCGAGAGACTAGGTCTCATTACATGCAGAAGCTCCGAGTTTTGGATTCAACTAGCAAACCATGCCAAAGTGAAGTGTTTGGGGCTGATTAAAAATTTGGAAGTTGAAGTCTTTAATGTGAATATTATAGTAAACTTTCATGTTATGCTAGTTGGCCTGGGAGCTTTTCCTCTCATTTTCGGACGACCGTGGTTGAGAGTTGTTGGTGCTGTGAAACAATGGGGAAAGGGCACAATCTATGTGTATGGTAGGAAGGGTCAAAAGAGGGTGTTTGATATGACTACCAAGCAACCTCTGGCACTAGAAGATGTGCATAAACTTGATGAGACCGAAGTTACTAGTGAAGACAGTTCTGAAGATTTAGAAAGCAGTACTGCTTCCAATTCCAGTGGGACGAGGGCAAAGTGTCATTCCTGTTGTTGGATGAGGAGAAGACAGTAGTGGGTGAGAAATTGCAAGTGTCAGGGAATCTAAATTCTTCAAGCCGTTTAGAGCAACTTGAAGAGTTGATGCAACCTAAATAGGAACTGCCAGTGAAGAAAGATCTAATTCAAAATATGCTCACTACTGATTTGATGCAAGGAAAAAGGAGGGAGTACTTAAGAATGTTGAATAGGTTTCCAAATCTTCTCAGCACTTCATATCAAGAAATAAGGGGTTTTGTTGGAGATCCTATGAAGATTGAGCTAGTTGAAGGGGCAAAGCCAAAACGACAGAAATTAAGAAGGATGGGTAAGGAGAAAATGAATGCTTTAAAGGAAGAAGCAGATAAAATTTTGGATGTAGGATTCATTGTGCCAGTGGATAATGCTAAGTGGGGGATCCTTATAGCGATCAATCCAAATAAAGACGGGTGTTGAAGAGTTTGCATTGATTACAAAATATTAAATGTAGTGACCAAGAAATCCTTACCCTTTGCCTTTCATTGATCAACTTGTAGATGCAGTGGCTGACCTTGAAATATACAATGTCTGTGATGGTTATTCTGAATATTTTCAGCATATCCTTGCTCTTGAAGACCGAAAAAGGCTACTTTCATCATGCCATGGGGTTGTTTCTACTTTTGCTAGCTTCCTTTTGGATTGAAAAATGGGCCTGAAAAGTTTCAAAGGAAAGTGGATTGGGTCCTTACCCCCTTTCAGAAAATGGGATTGAATCAAATCCAAAGAAAGTGGAAGCTTTGTTATTGCTGACATCTCCAAAAGATACCAGACAATTGGTCACTTTCATATAGAAGGTTAAATATTTGTCTCGTTTCATACCTTTGGCATCACAGCTATTATATCCATTGTAGCAAACATTTAAGAATGACCCCTTGGAGTGGTCTGGTGTTTGTGACAATGTTTTTGACAGAGTCAAAGAGGTTTTGAGTACACTACCCATTATGCAAGATCCTGACTAGGAAAATGAGTTTTAACCCATTAACGGGAGACGATGCCATTGGGTCCATGTTATTGAAAAAAGGGAAGGAATCTCAATATATGAAGCTTGTTCATTATGATAGCAGAGTGAACACTCCTCATGAAAGAGATTACTCTGAAACTGAATTGGTGACGAACAGTATGGTTTATGCTTGTAGACAATTTAGACACTACTTGTTCCAAAAGTTGTTCACTTTTCTCACCAGCTATTCATTGCTTCCTCATCTTTTCAATAATTTTAATATATAAAAAACAGTGATGAAATGGGTTATTGAACTTCAGGAGTTTCTTTTCACCTTTGTGGTGGAAGAGAGTAACTCGGGCTACCCTGGAAGATTTACTCACTTATAAAGATACTCTTGTTTTGGTTAAGGAAGAGGTAGTGCAAAAGAACAAAGTCAAGACTCTTGCCATATCCGATGCTTCATTGTTATATTTTGATGGCTCTTATTGAAGAAGTCATAATGGTGCTTCGGAAGGCATTGTCATTTATGATGCACAAGGAAACCTTGTAAGGAAAAAAGGGCTAAAACTTGATGCAAAAAGTAACAATGAAGCAGAGTACATGGCTCTTCAAGGTGCTTTTCTCATTGGTTTATAGTTGAAAATCGGACGCTTACAAATCAAAGGAGATGCCTTGTTGGTAGTGAGCAAGTATTGGGAGTGTGGAAGAATAAGAATCCTAAACTGAAGAATTTACGCTTCAAGGTGAAATCGTTTCTCAAAACGTTTGAAGCATGGACTTTGTAGCATGTTGAGAGGTCCTAAAATGAAGAAGCTCATGATGCTGCCCAAGAAATGATCACTTGTTTGTTTGTGTTGAAGGAATATGTCCCTTTATATCATGGGAGGGAAGTGCTATCAAAGGAGATGATTTTTCTATTGACAGGGGTTTTACCTGAAAGTCTACCATCCTCCAAAAAGTGTGATTTTATAAGGAGAGCTAGGAAGTACAAAATGCTTGATGATGTGCTCTATAAGAAAGGAAGTGATTTGGTTTTGCGTCGTGTGCCCTGCAAAAAGAGAAAATCTACAAGATTTTGGAAGAATATCATGAAGGATTGCCATTTTACCATGAAGATCATGTTGCATAAAATTTTGCAAGAAGGCTATGTGTGGCTATGCATTTAGCAAGATGTTCACCATTGGTGCAAGTCTTGTTTGCCTTGCCAAAATATGGGGAAGAGAATTATGAAGCCTGAATTACAAAAGACAATTCTAACTTTTGATGTGTTAAAAAAATGGGGTCTTGATGCTATTGGACTCTTACCCATGACTAGCAAAATAAATTCTTTTAGTTTGACAGCAATCGATTATTTATCACAATGGATAGAAGAGAAAGCTGTCAAACAGATTACCAGTAAAATGGGAAATTTTATATATAAGCATATATGCTACAAATTTGGTGTGCCACTAGAGCTACTTTCCAAGAAAGGATCCAGAATATAGAGGAGTGTTGTTTGATTTCTTATGCAAGAAACTCAATATACAGGACATGTACATTTCTCCTCATTATCCACAATGTAATGGTCTCAATGAGAGGTTCAATGGAGAGTTAATGAAGATCTTGACAAAGATGACCCAAACACATGGGAAGACTTGGGATTCAGAGTTTCCTTGTGCATTATGGGCCTACACAAATGCCATCAAAATGAGCACAAGATTTTCTCCTTACTACTTGGTTTATGGCAAGGAATCTTTGTTGCCAATCAAAATGGAGATCCCTGCACTCAAATTATTGTCATAGTTTAGGAGATGAAGAGAAAAGAGATAATGAGAAAAAAAGTTGTTGGATTTACAATGTTTGCAATTAGACAGAGTTTTAGCTTTGAGCTACTATGAAGAAGTGACAAAGAAAGCTCAGTTAAAGGCTAATGAATGCGTACACAATAATGGAATTGAAAAGGGTGATCTAGTGTTGCGTTACAATAGTAAGTTTGACAATACCTTTCAGAACAATTTTCAAATCAAGTGGGAATGTCCTTTTACTGTTGTGAACAAATTTGATAATAGCACATATTAGTTGGTAGATTTGAGTGGTGCACAACATAAATAGCATGCTCATGGTTATAGATTGAAAGTTTGGGAAGATTGAGAAGGAAGTGCCATGTGGCAGGGAAATTATCCCACATGAGAAGGAAAAATGGGAGAGTAGGGGGTACATAGGCTAAAGAGGGAAGCCATTATGGGTGTATAAAAGTGAAAGGAGCTCTCAAGGCTTGGCTATAGAGGGGCCCGTGGGATTCATGGGAGAGAAAAGGTGCATTTTTTGAGTCCCCACCCAGCTAAACATGCAGCTGGCACAAATTTTGGTCCCCGAACACTTGACCCCACCCCATTCCCTTGTTCAAGGGGTCGCCGACACCTCATTTTATGCCCAAAAAAGGCCAAAAATGAGCCAACTAAAAGATGTCTACCAAGAGAGACTTGTCGGCTAAGAAGAGAGAGAAAATTTTTGGGATAAAATAAGAAATCCCCCCATTTTAATAGCGGAAACACCTGCACAACTTCCATAGAGCTCATTTTTTAGCAAGAAAGAGTACACCCCTAGTTTTGAGCTGCCATAACTCTTTCACTTTTCATCTATTTTTTTACTATGTATACTCTATGAACATCTCCAAAAGACAAGATTCATCATGATGTCATCATTTTGTCCTAATTTTGAGTGTGTTCCATGCTTGCAGGATTTTTTATAAATCTCTATAGGTGTTCATCACAGGTGTTTTCGGGGACATAATAGTTCTTCCTTCCGACGATGTGATTCTTGCAAGGCTATAGAGGCTCTCATTTTTCTTTTCATTTTCATGCTAACAACATCATTGGATTCAAACATCAAAATAGTGTGCTCATAGCTACACTTGAGTGATGATCCTAGACTATGTAACCACTCTCGACCCACTACCACATCGGCTCACACCATATTTATATTTTCGAAGTTCAAGGACGTGTGATACCCTTGAACTTTTAGTAGTACATCTTTCTCTTGAGTGTCCCACACCTCAGCATTATGGCCATCTTCATTGCTACCTTGTAACGGTGGAGACTCAAAGTTTGTGGAAACTTGAGCCGTTTCATTAACTTATATTTAATGAAATTGTGTGAAGCACCATCATCCACCAAGATATGTACCTTGTTCCCTTGGATGGACCCATGCATACACACTAGCTCATGTGGACCAAATGTTGGATGCCACATGGAGTCTGTGATACAACATTCATGCACCACCTTGGTGTGTGTTACCTCCACATAGGAGAAACAAGAGGAGGACTCAAGTGTGAATAGATGCATCATGTGCGATGCTCTCTCTTTTACTTGGAAAGTAGATTTCCCCTTCGGACAATCCGTTTTTTCCTTCCCACTCCCTAAACATGTGAAACATACTTTTTCTTTTTTAGCCTTATGAGACTCTTTACTAGACAATAGACCCCTAGTCCCCATGGATTTATTTGGAGGCTTTTGATGCATCTACTATAAACTATATTTTGTTATGTCCATGCTGCATGCGTGCATTTGCATGTGTAGTGACAAGCACATGATTATTATGCAATGGTTTCTCATCAAGATTGTTGTGTATATGTGATTATAATATAGCCACCTTAAGCCTCTTGGGATCCTAATTTGACATGCTTCTTAAGCTCTACTGCTAGACCGCGAATAAACCCATGCACTTTTGAAAAGGTAAGTAACCTTTTTAGATTAATAATGACATCATGGTAGTGGGAGATGTACTCCAAAAATGTTTTATACTGACGCATAGAAAACTTATCATCCCAAGAAGACCAATTTTGTCCACATCAGTTGTGGGTAGAGATTCTTTTCTAAATACATCCTCCAAGGCTGTCCAAGCCTATGGTATGATTCCCTTCTCCTTGAGAGACATCCACCATTTGTAGCGATTGCCTTCTAACGAGAGACTTGTTTGCAGTGCTTGACTGCATCTTAGATCATGAATCCCATCCCATTTACTGAGAACTATATTCACTATATCCTTATTGTGTTCCCTTTTGTCTTCACTAAAAATTACTATTTCTGTATTTTCCAACAAATCATCCACCTCTTTTGGGGTGAGAGAGAGCAAAGATTCCGGATTGGGACCCTACTCATAATTGGAAGCTTGCTTCAGCATATGCATGCCATCAAATCCATTGGTTTTCTATTGCATATATTGCACTACTAAATCTGATAAGTTAGTGACATTTTCATTTGAACGTGCAAAACTATTCTCCAACACAAACATGTGTGTTTATAGTGCATGGAACTCTTGTATGTCAAGAAACTCATGGCCATCATGCTCCTGCTTTGGTGTTGCACGTGTATCCTCCGTGAGAGTATCGAATTGCCTCCTGACCACGGGGCAACGTCAAGTGTATTTGCTGCAAGATGCTCAAAATCGAACATATAATTCATGTTAATGTCTGAATCTGTGGCGGTATGTGTTGTGCTAGCAAGAAAAAAGTATCTTAGCTCAAAGATTATCGAATAAAAATTGAAGAAAACCGCTACAAGTAGAATACATGGTCGTGCTAAATTGAAACCACCAATAGATGGTGTTGATGCTGAAAACAAGGACGTAGTCTTCGTAAAAAATAGCTTGATGCTTTTCCAACTTGCTTTGAAAAGTGATCGAATTCTTTGTGTTGCAAAATCCGTGTGTGTTACTGGGCCGATTTTGGATTTCGGGACTTGCCCTGAATACACGTCAATTTGCAGATTTTTTTGACGTTCAGAGCCATTCAAAGTTTGTACTTTGTGGAGTGTTTACATACAAAGCTAGGAATTTTGCCCAGATTTGTTAACTCAATGATTGTGGGGTGTGTGTCCATGGTGGGGCATGCACCCTAAATTGTTTATTAGGATAGGTTTGGGAGGCCTTCGGAGCCCCTGTTTGAAATTACCTTAAAAAAGAAGGG
Organism: Adiantum capillus-veneris; assembly: GCF_014529385.1. Lineage (NCBI taxonomy): Eukaryota > Viridiplantae > Streptophyta > Polypodiopsida > Polypodiales > Pteridaceae > Adiantum > Adiantum capillus-veneris. Next base: position 47,416,835 of record NC_140936.1, on the reverse strand, counting down.
GAGGGCAAGCTGGAGACACCATTGCAGAGAGCAAGGGCGAGATCGAGCACCACAAAACTTGATTTGGTTCACTACAATGACAAAATTTTGTCCCCACACTGGTGCAAACCCATCAAGTTTTCTCTTGCTTGATTTGGTGTTGGTCAATGGCAGCCCCTCCCCTTGCTTGGCAGCCCTGCAAACGTGGTTGAGAGTTGCTTCATTTTTGCCTACCAAGCCCCCCTACATGGGGACGGTCCTTGACCCCTTCTCCATGTCTTGCATGCATGCAAATCATGCAAAAGGCAAAAGAATCACGCCCCTCCTTTCCAAAACATACTATGTGCTCTGATACTTGTGTAAAGTCGACGCGGATATTTGCGGGCATACCAACACCTACACTGATGTGTATAGCGATGGGCACACAATCACCTGCACCAACACAGCCTACAAAAATAGAAATGTGGGCTCTCTTCTCTTATCTCGCCCCATTTTTAAAGAAGTCTCTTGGTCTCTTCTTCTCTGTAGCTTCAATTCAGCTAATCCATGAAATCAAAGGAGTTGCTCCAGTCAGCACTAACTTTGAGAAAGGTAGACTATGAGTGTAAAAGGCTAGTAACTATGACAATAGACTCTAGTCCTACAGGAAATGGATGGGCAATAGGGAAAGATGATGAAGAAGCACATAAGTATGCGGTGAGATTTGGAGCAAAGGTACTAAGTGCTCGCCAAAGAAACTATTCACAAATAAAGAGAGAGATATGGGGTATGGTTACAACCTTGAAAAATGGGAAAGAGTACCTAATTGGTGCACGTGTGGTTGTAGAAACAGGCTGTCTACCACTTCTTGGGATGATTACAAGCTTCTCAATGCTAGAAATTGCTATGTTGCGATGGATTGCCTACATTAAGTCCTTAACTCTTGAGTTTAAGCAGATACAGAGTTTCATGAGAGACTATGGGCTAGACACAGGGGTGTATAATAAAACTTCTCTAAGCTCAAATAAAAATACTGGTGTATGTATAAAGATGTATGTCAGTTTGTAGAGTCATGTATAACTTGTCAAATGTATTCAAATGTACGGCATCGTGATGGATTGTACCCTACATATCCACTATCCATGCACTATAAATGGGTTGTGCATCTCGTCACCATACCTTTAGGACTCTAGCAGATGAGATACTTAGTTCTTGCATCAAAGGACCTAACTTACCCGGTTTAAGAGCAAGCATTAAGAGCAAAAACCATAGAAGTTGTGTATGAAAATTCCTTCTTGATGAGGACATTTGCCATTATGGTTGTGTGGAAAAGATAAGAGTGAAAGAGGACATCCTCCCATCATCAAAGCTTTGGCCAAGCCTTGCAATGGAAGAGTTGGTGAGTGGCCAAAGTTGTTTCCGTATGCTTTGTGGGTTGATTGTATAACGCATAGCTCAGTAACTAGCTATATTCTCGTGGAGCTAATGTATGGTCAAAATTCAGTGATGCCAATTGAAGATACAATTCACTTCTTTGTTAGATTTGTTCACTTTGACTGCATTTACAATGCCTACGCACTTCACTTTGACGTTTTTGCCATTTTAGCTTGGCAAGGTGTCAGCCTACCTACCTCTAGGACTAGATGGGGCCTCATTTTCTCACTCATGACGCATATCTATGTGCCACCATCTATGTAGACATTTGAGATACAGTGCCCTTTGATGTGGGCATCCATGATAGGTAGGATATCGTCAAGATTCCTTCCAGAGATAGCCCCATCTATCCTTGGTCTTGATTTTCTGGTACTTACCATCTTCGTCCATTGTCTCCTCATCCTTGGTGCAAGATGGAATAATTGGGGCCAGGCTACCTTTGGACCCTGCATCAATACATCTTGAACTAGGTCATATGGTTTAGAATACTCACCCATTGAAAAATCCACAATGTTGATCTTCCATCGAGGCTTAGATGCCTACTTGCTAGACTCTCCTTTTCCTTTCATCTTCTCCTCCCTTTGAGAGGCTTCTTCGTGCCCGGCATGCTTCACTCCCTCGGCATCCACTTCGCCTACTTTTCCTTTCCCATTGTTCTTCTCCTTGACAGGATCTTCTACCTTTGCCTTTCCTTTAGCTTCCAGGCTAATGACACTCACTGCTTGGTTTCCAGCAAGTGGTGGAGGTAGCGATGGAATGAGAGGTTTTGGTGATGGTGGTGGTTGTACGGGGGGTTGAAGGATTTGGACATGTGGAATCAACCCTAGTTGCATGGGTGGTGGTGGTCTTGCCCTTGATGGAGAGATCTGATTTTATCTTCCTCATCTATTGAAGTTTTGCCTTCTCAAATGTGGGCAGTAGTACATGCCATGGACATCCTTCCCACAATTTTAGCAGTGGTATTCTTGGTTTTTCCTTCTTTTTCCTCTCCCTTGTTCTCGTTTTTGACAGGTGCATGCCCTTGCTGCACCAGATGCATGGATAGACTTTAAAGCTGAGTAGTGATGTGACTCAACAGGTCTTGCTACTCTTTTGATGCATCTTGTGGTTGAATTCTCTAAATGGTTGTTGCAATCACTAGGGTTAGTTAGACTGAGCTCCATTCCTCTAACTTGCAGACTCTTGCTTGCATGTGCAGCTTCTTGTCTTTAAGGTGGGCTACTTCCACTGCCAACTCATATGTTGCAGGGAATCTCCCCTTCATCTTCTCTTTAAGCGGTGACCACAGGCTAGCAATGAAACGATCCTTCTTCAAGAAATTAGGTGCTCCTTCACCTTTCTCCAGTGAGGCAACCCATCGCTCCCACAAATCCACAAACTTGGTTTTGTAAGTGGCATATTCTAGCATATCCCCCTGCTTTAACTCTATCAACAGGTGCCATAGCGTTTTTGAGGTTGTGCCTCCACCAAACCTCTTCACAAAGGCAGCACGTAGTATGTCCCATGCATTCTTGGTAGCTACTAGCTTGAGGCAAAGCATTGTACCAAGACTTGGCCTCTACTTTCATTAGTAGAGGAAAGATTTGTAGCCGCGTGAGGCATCATCATCCTTGTTGGAAACCACACAAGTTATGTCAAAGTCATCTAGAAAGTCGGTGGTGATGTCTTCTCCCTTTTTGCCACTAAATGTGGGAAAAGAGACACTTTCCATGGTAGTAACTCAATGAACAAGAAATTACCAACCTTTTTATTTTAAATTACACAAATGACTCAGCGACTTATAGCGTCTTTCTTATAGGGTTGGGTGGATAGATTTAAAACACGATAAAGCTACAAACATTGAAAGAGTGGTGGTAATCCAACATGGGGAGGATAATAGGGTTTTGGGAGCTAAGAGTCTCTCCTAGCACCGTAGCACCAAACAAATACACAATCTTCTGTTGATAGAATATTTTTCTATCTACGTATATATTTACATGCATGTGTTGCAGAAACCTAAACGGAAGGGGGTTGGTCCATTATCCATGATGTACAGAGTGTAGAGAACTTACTTACACCCTTACCTTGCTGGTGTTGACAAGTCCGCACATCCACAGGAGGTCATCTCCCTTCATAGGCTCCACCTTCCCTTTGTCACTTAGCACGTATAGAGTGATGGCGATGCGTTTGACCATTTCTAGCCTTTTAGCTAGCAGCAGCTTCAAGTAATTACCGTAGTTGGATCATTGCATGAACTCCACTCCATTTAGTTGTAACTTGTCTCCGGCCCACTGGGTTTCACCCATGGTGGACAGTTTCTTCAGGATGAGCTGTACGGGGAGAGGAGGAAGACCCTCTACTCGCCCTCCAAAGCAGCAAGGATAGTAGCCAAACCACTCCTCTTTGGGGCATGAGATACTTTTTACCACTTCTCCCTCGGGGTTGTCAAAGTGGACTAGCAGCACTTGCATGCGCCGCGCTAATCGATAGGTGATCTTCCGCCGCTTCGCCTTGGATGACCTTCTTTTTGGCAAACTAGGCACGATTTTGCTTCCCAAACTCGAAGCTCTTGTGTGGCCAGGTGTTTCTTCCTTTGAGGTCATGTGATTTAGGACTGGCCTAGCCCTTCCTTTCCTTTGGCACGAGCAGCCACTTTTGGCCATTTAGGAGCAGAGGCTATACCTTTGCTTGCAGATTCCTTGGGGAAGAGAGGCCTCACCATATTATTTTCTTCCTTGATATGGATGACCTCTTCTTGAAGGATATTGATGTAGAGACATTTTGATTCTTCTTTACCTCCATTGATGGCACTCATTGAAAGAGTGTGGTGGGCGACGATAATGAGAGAAGCTTGCAAACCCCCCTCGTGTGGCTCTTGATTTGCACTTAGAGCGAGAGATGCGCGACGGAGAACTTACCTCCTGGATGTTTACGACGGTCTATTCTGACAGCATCACTTTGACGAAGGCGATCAGTGCTTCTTCAATCTCCTCCTCCTCCATTCTCTAATTGGAAAATTCTCGTAGCCATTTGTCCATGGTTGATGATACGCATAGTTCCAACATTGCAAACTGAAGGTTTTCGAGGAGCCATCCTCAGTAGGGGCACCAAATGACGGGCACAAAGCACAAAACGACCTCGACGGCCTCAACACCAGGACCATGCATGCCAAGCTCGTTATGGGAAATGAACAGGGGGCACCACCTAGCTTTGAGCGACTAGAACACGGAAAACGGTGATTTGAATAGCACTAATATTGCACACTGTAGAGAGAGAGAGAGAGAGAGAGAGAGAGAGAGAGAGAGAGAGAAAGAGAGAGACAGAGAGATGAAAACCCCTCAGAGGGTGAGGGAAACTTGACTAAAAGCGATATTTACAACAACCTTAGTTTCAGCGAGATGGTGAATCTGGTGATAGAGAGAGATAGAGAGATAGTGAGTCTGTAGTGCATTCTCTAGAGGAAATTCCATATACACAAGATTCTACTCTTGTGTGTGTGGTGACCCTTGGAGTCAAGTTCTATGCATGGATTCCTTCTCAAGTACTGACTCCCAAGTGCCCCCTAATAGTGACCTCTCATTGCCCTTTTATAGGTGCAGGCAGCATTACTTTAGGATAATTTGATTAGGTTAGGGCCCTAATCAGGAGAGACAAAGAAAGGAGTTGGGTCTGAGATGGTTGACCCTTGATTTGTCTTAGGAGAACTTTAAAATGACATCTCCTAGGTGGGCCTTTGTGACCATCACCTAGAGAGAGGTGGCAATATACAACAATTGGTTTTTTATACAAGATTTTGGCTTGAAAATGGGAAAATAGATTATCCTATGGATATTTACTGTGAAGATGTGTTGTGGGCGAGATGTCGGTGAATGACGGGCCTTGCTGGTGCATCGATGTAGCATGCTCACCAATTTCCGGGCCGGCAGGGACATGCCTCCGGCGTCATTCCTTGAACTGTGGTCGCCATCGCGTGATTTTGGCGTCTTTTGGTTGTTGTGTTACGTGTCGATGTCATGTTTCTCCCGGGTTTCTTCTTCTTATGCGTGTGTATAATGTGCGTGTGTTTGTGTGGATGGGTGTGTGCGCTTGTGAGCATGTGTAAATGTGTGGGTGTATGTGTGTGTGTGTGTGTGTGGGAACGCAAGAGAGAGAGAGAGAGGGACTATTATTTTAATTTTTTCTAGTTGTTGCTGGCTCCTTACACAGGAAAGAAGAAGAAGAGAGAGAGAATGAGAGTGAGAGGGAGAGAGAGCGAGAGACTGAGAGAGAGAGAGAGAGAGAGAGAGAGAGAGAGAGAGAGAGAGAGAGAGAGAGAGAGAGAGGAGATGGTGTAGATAAGTGCGTGTGGGTGTGTGTGTGTAGGCAACGAGAGAGAGAGAGGGAGAGTTTCTCGCTCTGCTGAAAACGAGAGAGAGCTGGGGGCTGAACGAGGGAGAGAGAGAGAGTGGGATGGTATGAGAAATGGGGAGAGAAAGGTTGAGAGAGAGAGAGAGAGAGAGAGAGAGAGAGAGAGAGAGAGAGAGAGAGAGAGAGAGAGAGAGAGAGAGAGAGAGAGAGATGGTGTGTGAGAGAGTGTATGTAGGTAAGTGGCGTGTGTCAAGAGAGAAAGACTTTTGAACCTTCTTGGGTTGGTGAAGACACAAAGAGGGGGGGCAATCAACGGGAGTAGGAGAGAGAGACTGAGGTGGTGTGTGTGTGTGTAGGTAACCATGACGAGAGAGAGAGAGAGAGAGAGAGAGCGAGAGAGAGAGAGAGAGAGAGAGAGAGAGAGAGAGAGATGGCAAGCAGAGGGTAGAGAGGGAGGAAGGGGTGAGGGAGTTGGGGAAAGATACTGAGAGGGTGTTTGTGGTGTATGGGTGGGGAGAAGAGAGAGAGAGAGAGAGAGAGAGAGAGAGAGAGAGAGAGAGAGGAACTTGTGTCTTCCAGCCTCATGGCTGCCGAGGAAGAGTGAGTGAGAGAGAGAGTGATGGCGAGTCAACAAGACGTGAGAGAGAGACGTGTGGGCGAGGGGGAGGGTGAGAGAGAAGAGTGAGAGGGGGAGAGAGAGAGATTGTGTGTGTCAGTGTGAATAATGAGAGAGAGAGAGAGAGATGAGAGACTATTGTCCCATGCATGGCGGACGCTTGTGCGTTGAGGAACGAGAGGGAGAGAGAGGGATTTCGGTTGCATGTGTTAATGGAGGGAGAGGGGCAATAATGGAGGAGATGGGGGAGGGTGGTGCCAAGGGAGGGGCTACCACTCTGGGCGTATGCATGGGAGGGAAAAGAGTGGGAAGGCGGCAACAACAAAAAAAGAACCTTTTATTATTTTATTTTTTATTATTACCAAGCTCCTTTTTTTGGGTTTGGATCCCGCGGCCGCAGCTTGTGAAAGCTGGCCATCAACACGAAAAACGGCAAGGGTCAAGCTTATACATGGGGTCCAAAAATGATCATTTTTGGCACGTGTCACTCATGCATACATGCCATGTGGCATAATCCTTACGGATACTGTACGGATGGTTGGAGGTATAAAAGGGCGATGTCACATGCTTATTTTTCACCTCTCCCAAACAATATGGGTGCGTGGTTTCATCTCTCCATCATACTCCACCATCGCTTCCTTCATCTTCCTCCTATTACATTTTTTCCATCTACCCACACAGTGTGATAGCAAAGAGTTAGAAGCTTTGGGAACACCTCCTTTCACGTTCTTTGTGCTATCTTTTTCAAATTGTTTATTTTCATCTCAACTGCCTGCACGATGCAATAGCGAGTAGTTTCAGACTTTGGAAACACCTCCTGTCGCGTTTTGTGGGATATTTTCTCAAAGTGACTATTTTATTCTCACCTCCCTGCACGACGCTATAGCGAGTAGTTCCAGACTTTCAAAATACCTCCTATCGCGTTGTTCGGGAAATATTTGAAGCATGTGACCTTTTCATCCTATCTTCTTGCACGACACGATAGCGTGTTTTTTTGAAAGTCTCATGAACCTCCTATCGTGTTGTTTGGGAATATTTTGTGGCAAAGATAAAGCACATCTCTTTGTTACTATCAGATGGCAAGGACAAAGCAAACTTCAAGAAAAGTTTACCAAGCTCTGAAGGATTCAGAGAAAGATGATGACAACGAAGAAGAATCATTCAATCTAGAGGCTAGAAATAAAGAAGAAGGAAAACCACTTACACAAGCTCGTTAGAGGCCTACCGCTAGGAAGAGAATGAGTTATCAAGTCAAATCTCTAAGGGAGATAAGGAAAGCACAAAACTTGTCTTCTTATTCCAAGGCTACCCTTCATGAGAGTTGTCAAAGAGATATCAGATAGACTAGTGAGTATGATGAAAAGAAAAAAATTGCTTCAGTCAGGTGGCAATCTCAAGCCTTGATGTGCCTTCAGAAGGCTGTTCAGGATTTCATAATAGACTTTATGAACGATGGGTACATTACAGCTGCATTTCTTAGAGGGTCACACTGATGAACAAATATTTTGTGCTTGTGTCAAGGCTGAGGTACAAGTTTGATAAGTCTCTTGAGCTTGTTTCTAGTGAGGATCTTAGGGCCTTTCAAATTTTAAATATCCCCCCGTCCAGGTAGTAGAAGAAGTCAGGGGTTGTCATTGAAGATGTTACACATCAATATGAGAGAAGAAAGGCCCAAGATATCAAAGTAGTCAAGGAGGTTGAGAGGGAGCAAGACATGATGTTAGAGGATACTATCCTTATATAGTGAGGCGGTCCGGGGCGGGCAACAAGAAGAGTGGCCTCTAAGCACCCTTGTAGGCTCCCGTGCTGCTCAATTGGGTTGGGGTTGGAGAAAACAACAAACACACTAACCCTACACAAATTTGGGGCACCACCTAGTTTTGGATGCGAACTAGGACGCGTAGAGACAGAGAGAGAGAGAGAGAAAGTGCTCAGGCTGCTTTGAAATGTATCGGCAATGATCAAGCAAACACAATTATATATGTAAGAAAGAGAGAGAAGAGGGAGGGGGTGCTTGTTGCATTAATACCTTCTTACAAATCTGTCATGACCGATCAAAGTGAGATTAGTATTTGTTCCACATAGCTCGAGGAAATTTCACCACAACACATCACAAGAAAAGCCACCCCCATTAGAAAATTTCGGAGGTCATTTGGAGGGCCTTGTAAGAAATTGTATTTCTCTCTCTAGAAACTTTTTTTAAAATGCACTTGCACCTTGTGAGTACATCCAAAAGGACAACCAGACACTTTAAAAAGTAGATTTATATTCCCAATCGTCCTTGAAAACGATCACTTTTTTATTTAATGTGAGCGTCTTTTTCAGGAGGCAGGTGCGGCGCATTCAAGGCAGCTTACGTCATCACTGAAAGTTGAAAAGTCGCAAACTGTCAAATAGTGATAGATTTTGAGGTTTTTGACACCACCAAAGCGTCCAGAACGCCAAAATACCCTAAAAACGAATGTCTACTTGTCTCATTCCGACATCCGGAGAGGCAAAAAATGTCAAAAAACCCCAAAAAATGGGCTTTTTACTTAAGGCGTGCGAGGAGGCATTCTAAAATGCTAGAATGCCCCTCTGCGCGCCGTTAGTACAAAGCTCCTTTTAGTGATTTTTGGACAATTATCTTTCAAGAAAGCCTACCCATGTTTCTCTATTGCACTTTTGCACCATGCTCTCTAACTCTCTCTCTCTCTCTCTCTCTCTCTCTCTCTCTCTCTCTCTCTCCTTTCTATAGCTTAGCATATTTAAAGAGAGAGAGAGAGTGAGAGACTCCCATTACTAACGGCGCGCGTGGAGCATGTTTTGACCTCAAAAAACACCTTCTCGCGCCGTTAGTATAAGGTAACAGAAAGACTCTCTCTCTCTCTCTTTCCCCCGCCTTACTTCCTCTCTCTATAACACTCACACATACACACATAAACACATACACTGGTGGATGCAAAGTACTAAAGGCGTGCATAGAGACATGCACACCGGTTGTGCCTCTCTACGCGCGCCTATAGTATAGAGAGAGAGAGAGAGAGAGAGAGAGAGAGAGAGAGAGAGAGAGAGAGAGAGAGAGGCTCTTTGTGTTTGTGTGTGTGTGTGTGTGTGTGTATGTTATATTTGTGTGTCTGTGTGTTTGTGAGTGTGTGTGTCTCTGTGTGTGTCTGTCTGTGTGTGTATGTTATATTTGTGTCTCTGTGTGTTTGTGTGTATGTTATATTTGTCTGTGTGTGTATGTGTGTGTGTCATCAAAATGCACTTTGTAGAATTGTAACAATGGGTGTGCGTGCTAAGATGATGAAGAAAAAACCTATGTGATAGATGGAGGCCTTTTTAGAGATTTTTTGACATTTTCCTCTCAAAAAGCTCTCTAAAAGTGGAAAAAAGGGGTTTTTTACTAACAGCGCGCGATGAGGCATTCCAAAATTTTGGAATGCCCCCTCGTGCGCCGTTAATAAAATGTTCTTTTAGGGGTTTTTGACATTCTTTGCCTCTTTGGATGTCGGAGCTAGGCAAGGACATTCATTTCTAGGATATTTGGGCGTTCCGGACGCATTGACAGTATCAAAAGTTTCAAAATCTTCCACCACTTGATAGTTTTGTAACTTTTTGAATTCTAGTGATGACGTAAGCCGTATCAAATGCACCGCATCTACCTTCTGAAAAAGGTGCTCGCATTAAATGAAAGAGAGTGATCGTCTTCAAGGACCACTAGATTATTAAATGAGGAGAGGGACACCTTATATATTTTTGTTAATATCAATCTATTTTTCTACGTAACGTAGGCTCTTCTCTCATTGGAGGAGCTTATTTTCCTCTCTCTTCCAAAAGGCCCTCCAAAAGACCTATGCAATCTCCTAATGCAATCACCGTCTTAAGGCCAGGGGAGTCCTCTCCACCCTGTCGCCCTCTTACAGCATGTGGGATTTATGGCTAAATTTATGACAACACCCAGACACAAGCTATCAAGAACTAAAAAAATCACCAAGACACTTACACATCATTGTTGTCCATTACTTCACGTTGGAAGAGAGACAAAGTATCCAACCTTAGTCCAAATCCACCCTCCTTGATTCAGCAAATGTTGGGCTTACACTAGTAGGAGGAATGATAGATTTTCCACTCTCAATTGAATGATCGCTCTCTCTCTCTTACAATGGCATAGAGTTCCCGTGCTAATCACCCCTATTACAACACATGCACATGCATACGACAATGAGCTTCCACTCAAGAGCTCCTTCTAGAGAGGTTCAACTTTGCTTCTCAAGCTATAGCATAATGCTCTTGCTTATGGCTCTCTCCTTTGTGCTAGCTACACCCTCCTTTTATAGCAATTTTGAAGGCTAGGGTTACTCCTCTAACCATGGTTGGGTTAGATTTTTAGCACTTATCTAATTTTTTTTGCTTGGAATTATCAAGAAGTTGGTGTGGATAGATGAAGAAGAGAGAGGAGAGAAGTGGAGGTGATAGGACTTTTCATAGTAGGTTAGTGTTAGTAAATTAGTAGAGTTAGTATTTTTATTGATTTACAAACGGAATTGGATATTTACAATGGGAGTATCCAAGTAGGATACAAATAAGGAAGAAAAAACTCTTAATAGGTCAGAAAACATGGATTTCTTACAATGTTGATGCTCCAAGTGTCTTGAGTAGGGTTAATTTTGACGCTTGTTGATGGTCCACTAGCTTTGACGGTACGTTTTTTTCACTCTTGACCTTCCTTTGGGAGCCAAGGTAATTAAATATGAGTAATCAATCACCATGATGCTGTCTTTCAAGAGAAGAGGCTGAATTTTATGGTTTTTTTTATAGATATGGGTAATATGGATGAGGAAAAATGAGACTAGGTGGTCAATTTTGGAATGGAAGTGTGTGTAGGAAACATGAGTTTACCATGGTTTCTCTTATTCTTCAAGGTTTAGAAGAAGGTGAGTAGGGTGCAGAGAGGAGTGGTAAGAGAGGTGGGGATGATGAGTGGAGAGGTGTCTGTGAAAGAGAAAAATGATAAAGTGAAAGAGGGAGTGTGGCTGCATAGCATGGGCAAACTGGGGTCCACAAATAAAATCGTAGCTCACAGCTCGTAGCTCAAAAAAATATGAAAAAATTTGAGGTGAAAGTTCAGCTCACGAGCTACAACTTTTGTTTGTATCACCTTTTGAAATTCGGGGAGCATGTGACCTTATTTGGTAGGTCTATAATTGAAGATATTGTTGAGATCATGATATAAGTGAATAGTACAACTAAGAAAAACAAATATTGAGGGGTCTAAAAAAATACGTACATGTCAAATATAAATAATATAGGTGGAAAAAATATAAAGGGGTCAAAATAAATCTCTCTCATTATAAGTCTACCATAAAAAAATGAATATTTTTGGTGGTCTAATTTATGAGAGTAAAAGAGAATAGATGTAGGAAGGAAAAATCACAATAGTCAAAAAATATACACATAAATAAAACTAGTTTTTTTGGATTTTTGTTGGGATGGAGTTACACAAAAAATAAGAGAAGCTTACATGAAATTATTTTTATATGGAATAAAGAGTATGCAAAATGGTAAGAAAAAATATGGTAATGGTGAGTCAATGTACATAGCATAAATAACACACCATAGGTAGAAATATTTAAATAAATACCAAAATAATTATGAAAAATCCTTTTATTTAAGCCCTATATACAATGAAATATTTACACACAAATGGGCCATAATAAACTTATATTTTTAATTTTTTTGGCTCAACTAGCCCAGTGACTAGCTAATTAAGGGTTTTTAAGAAGATATGGGGAAAGTCCCGTAACTCACACACACCTATATACAGTGAAATGGTAGGGATAGCCACAGTGTTTGGATGATTTTGGTAGGGTGGGTTAACTCACTATGGCAATTACGGAGAGCCGAAAAACGGCTATCAATAGCAAGCAAAAATTTTAAGAGCATCCAACCCTCTCCTTTATGAAAAAGTTACAGGACAAATGGTTGTGGATATCTCCATGTGTGGGAATGATGAGGTGTACTGTGACATATTCCCTCAAGACACAAGTATGCTTGTAAACCCCAACGTTGAGCTTGGTGATACTGTGCTCTTTATTTGTCTCAGGTATGTGTTGTCCCTTTGCTAATTATTAGTGCATGTGCGCCTACAAGGGCCTCATTGGGGGATGTGTTTTCTTTGACTTTAGGTGTCTTGTGAGGGATATTCTAGAGGCTATAGCTATGCAAATATCCATACCTGATCCTCTAGTGACACAGTGCCTATTCAACAAGCAAGTAATACTTAGTAGCTTTTTGATTGATGTTTTCTTATAGTGCTGCCAAACTTATCGTTGGTCACCTGAGTACCACAAGTAAGGATTACAATATAGAAGGTTTCAAGTACTACAATCAAAAAGATCCTTTACAAAGAGACTCAACATCTTATGGGTGAAGGGAGGTTGCTTTCCAATGCATGGAGATATCTTGAGTCAAGGTGCAGGATGACTACTTTCATTGTAAGTGTACATCTCATGTTCATGTTTCGTTGGTTTGTTTTGACTTTTGAACTTATGAATGTACTCATGTTCTTTTTCTATTTGTTGCAGTTGCACGAATATCCAGAGTCTTAGGTCATGTGGGTGAGAAAGAAGGTTGTTTCTATGGTTTTGGAAAGATCAATAAACCCAAAAGATCTAGACTCTCCTATAGCACCAAGTACATATGAAATAGAGTCTCCTTTGCCACCAAATAAAGGTAGAGCCACCAAGAGTTTGGATACAAAGAAAAGGGATCACAAGAAGAAGAGCCGTGCAAAGAAGATCACTTCAAAGAGAATACATACAAGTAAGAGCCCCTCAAAGAGAATTCCTACAAAGAAGAGCCATGCCAAGAAGAGTCATGCCAAGAGGAAGAGCCCCACCAAGAAGAAAAGCCCTGCATAAAGAAAAGCAGATACAAAGGGCCATCCATTTCACTCACCATTGAAATTCAAGGTTCAAAATCATCATTCAGCTAAGAACAGTAAGGGGGAGGCACCTAGCTCACCTTTCAAACTACCATTCATGTTGCCAAAGAAGGTTGCCAAGTCACCCAACCAGCCACTCCTGAGGAGCCCAAAGAACCAACCCCTACCAAGTCCCCCGTTGCCAGCTCTGAGGAGCCCAAGTCACCACCACCCTCTCCTGAATTGACTTCACCCCCTTCTGGAAAAAAAAGAAAAAGGGCTTTGAGGAAGTGAATCCGCTCAGGCAAAAAGAAACGTGGAGGTTCATGATTGATTACTTCACAAAAGTTATGTATACTTTTGTTCATTTTGTCCATATGAACAAACACCCTTTGGTGGTTCATAATTTTGTACTTCAAATACTTAATACCAACTATTCAATTCTTAAATGTGTATCATGTAAGTTTAAAACAACATAAATAATGAGCACAACTAGGTAGAAAAGACAAATATGTTTGCAAGATGCAATGATTACAACATTGAACTTGTTTTTTCAACTCGTTGCAAGTGGCTCAAATACAACTCTTTTTTACGGAAGGCAAGTGATGCAAGAGGTTGAATTCTCCAACCTTGTGCTCACCACAATTCCATCCACTTTGAATATATAATCAGGAGATGTTTCATCAAGAAACTCAAGAGATTATCTAACATCTTGTAGTCTCCAATTTGTTATTACTATAAGGCTTCTATGCTTAGTGTGTGGATGGATTGTGACCTTTAGTTCAAACTCTAGACAATTTTCTCAGAGTCGAAAGGAACCCAAACTACCTAACTTGCTTCTCCATCTCCTATAGTCATAGCCAGAATTATTGACTGACGACATAGCTGACATGAGATAGACATAGAAGTTGAGCTTACTCTACAACTAATATTATCACCAATATGGAAAGTTCTCGGTATTCCATCTGTCTCCAAGTTTTTTTATCGAAACTAGTCATAGAAAGTCTTCTATTAAGCCACGTCTTTGTCCTCTGTAACTCCATTGTTTTGAAACATGCCACAAAGACATGTATAGGCAAGAACCATTGAACTTAAATCCTTCTTGATATCTTTCCTAGAGAAATAGCTTTAAGTATGTCTTCTCTGATCTTGAATTTGAAGCTTGATATAGTACATGCATCAGGGGCTTCCCAGTCAAGTGAACTTATGGTGGGAACGGGTAACTGATGTAGTTCTCCATATGCACCTTCTCGTGATGGAATCTTGTATTCTGCAAAGTAGACAAAAAAATCCATTGTTTTGTAAAAAGAAGGTGGCTTGTCAGCATACATAACATCTACAATCCCTTTAGGCATTGCTTTGAATGTCCCACTTAGACTCTCCACAGGCTTCCATTCCATAGATGTTGAAGGAAATATATCTGGAATGGAATCAAAAAATGAGAAAGAACAATGGGATAATTAAAAATTCATTGTCTAAGTCTAGTACCATATCCTTGGCCATGTACACATGTTGAACCGTAGCTAGCCAGCCATTGTCAGTCACTTTGAAAGAAAGAAGACGACCTTTACAATGGTTTTTTATTTTATCTTGTTTGGTTCTCTTCACTCTGTTTACCTAGTCATTCAAACGAAAATACATGGGTTCCAAAGACCATCCTCTCTAACGTTATGAAAGTCACAAGAAGTTATGTTATGTAAAGGGCGACGTGCAGAAGACGCCATGGAATCTCAGAGATTAGAGAATAAAAAAGAAAATACAGAGACGCAAAGACCTAAACCTCTCACAAAATAGAGGGAAAGTAAAAAAAGCTATACGTTTGAAAAATGTAGGTGATTTATCATTAATGGCGTTGTGTTTAGAGCTTTCACACATAGATTTCGTATCTTTTGGACAACGATTTTATGAAATATAAAATAGAATAAAATATGAGACTTCGTTACTTTGGGCCATAAATTTTATAGCAGTTTCGGCCTTATGGTCAAGACGTTTAGCCGCTCTCCATCAAAATAGGACCATCAAAACCGAAGATAGAGGAGACAAGAGTACCATACTTTTGTATATGTGTCAAATGACTACTAGACTATTGCTTAATCCTTAGATAAGCAAATGTAATAGGACCAAATTTTAATTACCATGTTGATTTGGTTGCACGAGTATGTTATTTTGTCTATTTTGTAGATGATGCAGGGTGTCATGATATTGGGATTGTGATCGTGTTGCGATTTCGATTATGATCGTTGCTGCCATCAAGAGATTGAGATTGAGAGTGTGATTGTGATTGAGATTGAGAGTGAGAGTGTGATTGAGATTGAGATTGTGCACAAGATTGAGATTGAGAGTGAGTGAGAGTGTGATTGAGATAGCTCGGGGGTGGTCGGGAGGTTATGAAGCGAGCTATGCTCTTCTTGTAATGGTTATCTTGTATACGTAGAGACTCTTTATTTTCATCTGTTTACTCTACGTACTCTGTATATTCTTTGTTCATTATCAATGTATTTGCCTCTTCCCTATCGCGTGACAAGTGGTATCAGAGCGGTTTCAATCCTGCGGTAGCGATGGAAGCATATGAGCAGTGATTGAAGGAACAAGCGAAGATTATTCGATGGCTCAATGAAGATCTGAACAGATATGAAGAAGCGGATAAAGAAAAGAGAATACTTGGTGCAGAAAGACAAAGTAGAGGAGAAGATGGAAGTTAAACATGGAAACGTCCATCGCCATCTCCAAGAGATGAAGGATCAAAGAAGAAGAAACAAAAGATGAGGGATGATCAAGACGATGACGATGCGGGAGAAGCTGCGAGATCAATCAAGTTCAAGAAGAGCAAGGCCACCAAACTTTCAAATACCCGAACAAAGCCATTGATAAGGAAATATGTACCAAGACGGTTGAATTGGAGACTATTGACGATGTAGATGATAAAGGTAAGTCATCTAACCCTTCTTTTTTACTCTATGTCTTTGATGCATCATTTGAAAGCTTCTATGATCAAAGCCATGCATAAAATTTAAGACTTGAAATTGAATTTCTTAATTGATTCGAGTAGTACAAATTGATTCTTGTCCTCTAATCTGAGTGAGAAATTAAACCTGAAATTAAACTAAGAAATCAAGAGAGATGTTTGAGAAGAAATTTTGTTTAGATAAGAATTATTTGTATTATCATGATTGCTTATGTGTGTTTGTAAATTCCTCTTTGAAATATCAAATTTTGTGAGAATGCCAACAAAATATATTTATTTAGATAATCTTATTCTAAAGAAAAGATGTGAAGGCAGCACTAAAAACCAATTTGATTGTAGAGCTAAACAACTTCGAAGTAGGATTCTTCTTATCATGTAAAACATTCCTCTTAGAGTGAATTTGATGTTTTGTATGTTGAAAAATCCTGTTTCCAACTATGAGGACATAGTTAATTTTGATAAGGGAAGAATGTAATAGGACCAAATTTTGAAGTTCTTAAAGTCGAAAAGAATGTAGTAGGCAATATCTTTCGTTTAGCACGATTTGAAAGATTGTTGAATAGTCTATTAGATAGAGCTTATATGAATGAGTTTAAGATATTAAAAGAGAAAATATATTATCTTCTTTTTAAATAATAGACATATTTCACAAAGGTTAATGAATAACAGATAGTCTGTCTAGGAACTGTATGATAAAAACGTAGTTAAAATTTAGATTTTTATTAATACCAATGATCTATATTTATGTGTTTTAGCTTAAAATGCATGGGTAGAGTTAAAATAAGTTGAAAAAGTAGTGGAGATCCAAAAATAGGGTTTTTATGAGTCGCGACTTAAAAGTTGCGTTTTCAGCCAAAGAAAGATATTTTTCGTAATTTTGTCCACGTTGCCTTGTAGACCAAACCTGTTACCTTCGTTTTGAGTATCTGAAAGTCTATGTTCTGAGTTCGTTTGATCAACTTATGACAGAAACAAATTGACAGCAGCAACAGGATAACTTACAAGCAGCAACAGGTTAACTTACAAAGAGATATACACATGTAATATCTCTTTTGTTTCATCCAATCAAGAAGTGATTATATTCTTTTATGATGGTATAAAATGATGTTTTGAATTTGATTACCATGTTGATTTGGTTGCACGAGTATGTTCTTTTGGTTATTTTGTAGATGTTGCAGGGTGTCATGATATTGGGATTGTGATCGTGTTGCGATTTCGATTATGATCGTTGCTGCCATCAAGAAATTGAGATTGAGAGTGTGATTGTGATTGGGATTGAGAGTGAGACTGTGATTCAGATTGAGATTGTGCACAAGATTGAGATTGAGAGTGAGAGTGAGAGTGTGATTGAGATAGCTGGAGGGTGGTCGGGAGGTTATGAAACGAGCTATGCTCTTCTTGTAATGGTTATCTTGTATACATAGAGACTCTTTATTTTCATTTGTTTACTCTACGTACTCTGTATATTCTTTGTTCATTATCAATGTATTTGCCTCTTTCCTGTTGCATGATAGCAAACAACTCTTTTCTAGCCATTTTTGGCCCTAATGTTGAAAATAACTTTACAAAATTGGCTTTTATACCTTAGCCAAGGTTTCTTTGGTCAGAAACTAATCCTATGGGATCTCTAACTAAGGATAAATTAATACAATCTGGAATATTATAGCTTCGGCTCATAGATTACAATATCCACTTGTCAAATAAGAGTTATAATATTCTCGATTTATCAAAAGAATAAGTGTTTTTACAACAATAAAGCTCCCAAAAAATGTTACATGGGTTAGCTTGTTGCTAACATCTTCCCCCTCCGATCCGCCTTTGGTCTTCCTTTCCTTTGGTCTTCCTTTCCTTCCTCGCCAAGCCCTTCTAGCTCATGCCCTACCTCCTTACCTCCCTTGTTGCCTCACGGTCCCGAGAGAGAGAGAGAGAGAGAGAGAAAGAGAGAGAGAGAGAGAGAGAGAGAGAGAGAGAGAGAGAGAGAGAGAGAGCCAGACTCTTCTTCCTCCCTCCTTGCTTGGCCCTCCGATTTCCCTTTGGTCTTCCTTTCCTTCCTCGCCAAGCCCTTCCGGCTCATGCCCTGCCTCCTTACTTCCCTTGTTTCCTCACGGTCCACACACACTCACACACACAGCCAAACTCTTGTTCCTCCCTCCTTGCTTCGCCCTCCAGTTTTCCTTTGGTCTTCCTTTCCTTCTTCGCCAAGCCCTTTCGGCTCATGCCCTTCCTCCTTACCTCCCTTGTTGCCTCACGATCTAGAGAGAGAGAGAGAGAGAGAGAGAGAAAACCCAAATCTTTCGCCTCGGGATCCTCTCCTCCATCCCTTGTAATCTTCCCCTTACCCCTTCCCCCAAGAACCACCTTTCTCCTTACCCCTCCCCCAACCCCACCATTATGTCTCCCCTCTTGATAACACCCAATTATCCTCTTAACTCTTGTATTTCCTCCACCCCTTCTCCCCACCCACACCATCCCCATCCCAAACATAGCCTCCCCAAGAATCATAGAGGTTCAAAAAACTTGCAATGGAGGAGGAAGAAATAGGGCTAGAGCACCCTTCCTCTTGGGTCCACTTGCTCTTCTCCCATACCCCTCTCTTCCCTAACCTTTGGACCCCTCCTCCATGTAATTCGTCCTTTCTTCCTCTCTCTTACCATGGTGCTAGAAAAAGGTTTAAATACTGGCTTCCCCTCACCAACCCTCCTCTCTACAAAATCTTGACCTTAAGTAAGCAAACTATCTTCTCTCTTGAAAATAAAGTAACCAACTTCTCCTTTCACAACATGGCTAATCGCCCCCTCCCCTCCGCAGAGCGCAAGATTTTGGGTTTGGGACTCAATTACATTCCCCCCTCCCCTCCTCCACCTTCCTCTTCTATACTCGAGGCATATAGCAATCTTGAGAGAAGCTTACAACTCCAAATCTTTTTCAAAAATTCACTCCCTCTCTCTTCTTCCACTTCTAAAAAGAATGCACTCCTTACCCCTCCATCTTTTTCTATTCCCAATCCCTCTTGGAACCCGCCTTCTCACTCCACTACCATATGACTTTCTTTTGAGGATGCTCTCTCCCTTTTAAAACCTCTCCTTTGCCATTCTCCCCCTTTTTGTACTAAGCCCCTCGTACTAAAAGCGGTTTGCTTTCTTAAAAATGATCAAAAAATTGTAATCAAACCCGCGGATAAGAACCTTGGTCCCATCATCCTCTCCCAATCTTGGTACAATAAAGAAGCCTTGCGCCACCTCTTAGACCTTCTCACTTACTCCCCTATCTCTTCACCTCCTCTATCTTTTGTTCAATCCACTCTTCTTTCCATTGTTTCTCACTTTCATCTCCTCCCATCCGAAGAAAGATCCTACATCCTCTCCTCCTCTCAATCTTCTCCCAAACCTTGTCCCTTCTTCCTTTTGCCTAAAATCCATAAACGTACCCTTGTAGGCCGCCCTATTTGTTCCTACAAGGGGTATACTTAGAGAATGCCTCTAAGTGGCTACATGTGCAACTCTTCCCCATAGTCCTTGCCAAGAAACAACACCTTCTGGACTCTCATTCTCTCATCATAGACTTCGTCGCTATCACTTTATCTGGTCACATTACTCTCTTTACCTTCGACGTAGAGTCACTCTACATGAGAATCCCTATCCAAGATGGGCTTTATGCACTTAGAAACTCTATCCAGGGTCATTTCCCGTTCCAAAAATTATCTTCATCCTCTCTTTGGCCTCTCTCATTCTCAACCACCATTACATCTCCTTTCAAGGGAAATTTTGGCATCAAGTAAAAGGCACCACAATGGGGTCTAACTTTGTTGTGGTGTATGCTTGTCTATTTCTTCCCCTTCTCTCCTCTACTTCAAAAGGTTCACAGATGATGTTTTTGGGGTTTGGGATGGCCCCCCCTCTAGCCTTAAAAATCTTCTCCTTGACTACGGACATCCTCTCCAGGAGCACATAAAGATTACTCCCTTTATCTTCGCACATGAAGCTTTTATTTTGGACATTCACTTCTTTAAAGGGCCCTCTTTCCACTCTATAGGGATTCTTGACAAGCACTTCCACCAAAAGCCTCTCAACTCCTACAACTACATCCCGTGGTGGCAGTCTTGGCACCCTAGGCACCAGAAAATTTCTTTTATATTATCAGAGCTCAAAAGATATATCATTAGGGAAACCTCGCTCAAGGGATTTATCTTTATTCTCAACGTCTTCTTTTCACGGCTTAGAGCTAAGGGTTACCCTGCACCGTTCCTTAAGGATTGCTTTCTCTATGTGGCCTATACTTCTAGGCCCACTTTCCTTTTGAGAAGTAACCTCAAGAATACAGCACCTTTCATTGTAAAAATCCCCTTTACCTGCCAGCTTAATTTAGCCAAAACCGTTAACCAACCTCTCTCCAAACACCTGGAAATCCACTCCGAACTCCCCCCGTCTACCAAACCAATCATCTGCTGGCTCAATGCGCCCAACCTCGGCAACCTTCTCTCTAGTTAGAGCCCTACACCTTTCCCTTCATCTTCCCCTCCTCTCTTTCCCCCACCTTATTCTCCCTTAAAGCTATCTTGGACCACTTCCCCTTGTTCCAAACAAACAAAATCCTATTTCCCCTTCCCCCCCCATCCCCGCTTCTCTCTTTTCTCCATTTAATTTATGTCCTAATCTCCACCTCCTAGTACCATCTTGTAATTGGCACACTTAAACCATCCCTTTCTCTCCCTTGAACCCCCCCTTCCTCTCTTTCCTACCCCTTGATAGGGATTATTCCTCCTCTAATAAAGAGGCCTCTTCTCCCTTTAAACCTTGTACCTACCTCATTGGAACCCCCTCCATCTTCTTAGATGTTTCCTATTTAAACCCACCTACACCTCTTGTTTGGGTTACACCACTGAAGAGCTTTTATGCAAAACGCGTTTGGTGTTAACCTTGTGGCATTTGTAACCCCTTCCCACCTCCATCTCCCTCTCTCACTCTACCTGGAAAAAGTGTTTAGTTGCTCGCTGAGTGTTTAGTTAGCCGCTTAGGCTTTCGAAATAAATAATTTCTTAATTGATTTGAGTAGTCCTCTAATCTGCCTGAGAAATTAAACCTGAAATTAAACTAAGAAATCAAGAGAGATGTTTGAGAAGAAATTTTGTTTACATAAGAATTATTTGTATTATCATGATTGCTTATGTGTGTTTGTAAATTCCTCTTTGAAATATCAAATTTTGTGAGAATGCCAACAAAACATATTTATTTAGATAATCTTATTCTAAAGAAAAGATGTCAAGGCAGCACTAGAAACCAATTTGATTGTAGAGTTAAACAACTTCGAAGTAGGATTCTTCTTATCATGTAAAAGATTCCTCTTAGATTGAATTTGATGTTTTGTATGTTGAAAAATCCTGTTTCCAACTATGAGGATAGAGTTAATTTTGATAAGGGAAGAATGTAATAGGACCAAATTTTGAAGTTCTTAAAGTCGAAAAGAATGTAGTAGGCAATATCTTTCGTTTAGCACGATTTGAAAGATTGTTGAATAGTCTATTAGATAGAGCTTATATGAATGAGTTTAAGATATTAAAAGACAAAAAATATTATCTTCTTTTTAAATAATATGTGATAGACATATTTCACAGAGGTTAATGAATAACAAATAGTCTGTCTATGAGCAGAATGATAAAAACGTAGTTAAAATTGAGATTTTTATTAATACCAGTGTTTTAGCTTAAAATGCATGGGTAGAGTTAAAATAAGTTGAAAAAGTAGTGGAGACCCAAAAATAGGGTTTTTATGAGTCGCGACCTAAAAGTTGAGTTTTCAGCCAAAGAAATATATTTTTCGTCCACAGGTATATACAGGTAATATCTCTTTCGTTTCATCCAATCAAGAAGTGATTATACTCTTTTATGATGGTATAAAATGATGTTTTGAATTTGATTACCATGTTGATTTGGTTGCACGAGTATGTTCTTTTGGCTATTTTGTAGATGATGCAGGGTGTCATGATATTGGGATTGTGATCGTGTTGCGATTTCGATTATGATCGTTGCTGCCATCAAGAGATTGAGATTGAGAGTGTGATTGTGATTGAGATTAAGAGTGAGAGTGTGATTGAGATTGATATTGAGATTGTGCACAAGATTGAGATTAAGAGTGAGAGTGAGAGTGTGATTGAGATAGCTCGGGGGTGGTCGGGAGGTTATAAAACGAGCTATGCTCTTCTTGTAATGTTTATCTTGTATACATAAAGACTCTTTATTTTCATATGTTTACTCTACGTACTCTATATATTCTTTGTTCATTATCAATGTATTTTCCTCTTCCCTGTCGCATGACAGCAAACAACTCTTTTCTAGCCATTTTTGGCCCTAATGTTGAAAATAACTTTACAAAATTGGCTTTTATACCTTAGCCAAGGTTTCTTTGGTCAGAAACTAATCCTATGGGATCTCTAACTAAGGATAAATTAATACAATCTGGAAGCTTATAGCTTCGGCTCATAGATTACAATATCCACTTGTCAAATAAGAGTTATAATATTCTCGATTTATCAAAAGAATAAGTGTTTTTACAACAATAAAGCTCCCAAAAAATGTTACATGGGTTAGCTTGTTGCTAACATCTTCCTCCTCCGATCTGCCTTTGGTCTTCCTTTCCTTCCTCGCCAAGACCTTCTAGCTCATGCCCTACCTCCTTACCTCCCTTGTTGCCTCACGGTCCCGAGAGAGAGAGAGAGAGAGAGAGAGAGAGAGAGAGAGAGAGAGAGAGAGAGAGAGAGAGAGAGAGAGAGAGAGAGAGAGCCGGACTCTTCTTCCTCCCTCCTTGCTTGGCCCTCCAATGTCCCTTTGGTCTTCCTTTCCTTCCTCGCCAAGCCCTTCCGGCTCATGCTCTGCCTCCTTACTTCCCTTGTTTCCTCATGGTCCACACACACACACACACACACACACACACACACACACAGCCGAACTCTTCTTCCTCCGTCCTTGCTTCGCCCTGCAATTTCCCTTTGGTCTTCCTTTCCTTCCTCGCCAAGCCCTTTCCGCTCATGCCCTGCCTCGTTACCGCCCTTGTTGCCTCACGGTCTAGAGAGAGAGAGAGAGAGAGAGAGAGAGAGAGAGAGAGAGTCCCCTCCCTCCTTCTTCTTCTTCCTCCCATCTGCTACTTTCCTTTTCCCTTCCTCCCCCTTTTTCTTTGCAATCTCGAGGGATCTTTTTCTTTGTGTTTCGAAGGAGAGCCTTTTTTTATATCTCCCCCTTCCTCCCCTTTCCCCCTTCCCCCAGTATGATTTTTCTTGAGATTCACGCTCTTCCTTTCCTTATGCTCATTCCTGCTACCTCTCCTTGTTTCCCTGCATTCCCCTCTTTACCTTGCCTTGCTTCAGTTCTTGCCCTTCCCCCCACCGCTGCCTTGCCCTATCATGTTCTTATCCCCTCTTCCTTTTATTGCATGCCCAAAAAAACTTCTTAAAAAAGCGCCCTATAAGCAATGTGGCACCATAGTTTCTAGGGTGGTGGGAACAAAGAGATGATGTGGCATGCCAAACGTCAAGCTGCATGAAATCCATCAAGACTAGGACCCAAAAGTTGCCTCTCTGCAAGCTAGGCATCTTTCGCTTCTTACTCGACCTTGCTAGAGGGCCATGGAGACCAGCACGAGCTCCCCAAGCTCTGTGCTCTCCTCTTCTCGCAGGTACCCTTGCCTACTCCCCCGTTCACATTGAGAACAAAAAACCCTTTTTATGGGTGGCTACTTATCTAGAGGTCATGGGCATCCCTCCCTTGGGTGGCCATTGTGCCCATTCCCTGAGGCATTGTCCATATTTAGGATCCCCTAATTGACAATATCATTGTGAATTCAGTTACCCATATCTATGGCTTGAGTAGTTCCACATGTCCTCAAGATGCAGGTATAGGTGATCGCCTTGGGTGGAACGAGCATGAAGCTTCTCCGCTACAACTAAGCCGCACATCACCATATTCAAAAAGACTCTAAGGTGCTTATCATGCTCTCCAAATAGCATCACATTCTGCATACATATCCACCAGAGCAATGCTAAAGCATCATATTAAGCATACTTATTGGCCAAATCATCATCCAAGAATGACATTTGGGCTGAATCCAGTGCTAAGCCATCCATAGTCTCTTGTCATTTCCCTATTTGGTATTTCCCACCATCAATGTACTGTAAGAGATGTCATTTTTGACAAGATTCTCCTTGAGCATTTATTGTACTGCATTCCAAAACTTGGATGAGTCTCTAAACTCCCAGATGGCATGCCAATCAAGGTGACCAAACTGGTACGAAACTAGCCCTTGGTGAAATTTTAACGTCGTGCAATATCTTGGCAACCAGAACTCCGATTACTGATCTGAAAAGACCAACGTGCTCCACAAAATGATTATTTTAGTCTCATGCATTCATATCAACTTTGGCCCTTCATCAATAGCTGCCCAATCGGGTACACATATGCAATCAATCCCACCTTCAAACTGCTATATCTTCTTAATTGTAGCTTCGATTGACGAGCCGTAAAGATAGGCATAAAAATCACGTCAAACACTACAAATTTGTCTTGTTAAACTACATTTTGAATTGTAGGAGGCAACTTGATTTCTTGGGCCCCAAACCCATGTTTAATATACATTTCAATCATCCTGATTTCATGTCAGATCTCGGCATAAATCGTAAGTATAGAAAAACCTCAAAAATGTATGCAAATTTGCATCTTTCACTCCGTGCATGCAAAGCGGCACGATAATGTAGAAAACAATCGACGAGAGAGAGTGTTTGATAGCATGTGATCCTTTTCCTAGATCATGGTGCTCCCCTTGTGATAATATGTGCTAAACAAAATCTTACCATGTAGATCTACAATTGTAGGATGCAAATGTTGAGATGTCGAGCTCTACACCTTGAGCTGGCATCCACTACGGGTCTTGTCTGCTTACGGCATTTACTCACTGGTGCATTAGGTGACCGACACGGAGGATCTCTGCCAGTGATTCTACAGCTGGACTACACTTATAGTCCCAGCCTAGTATGCTTCTAGCGAGTTCACACTTAATGACCGCATGTACATATGTGCTATTTTTCAGCTTTAGCACTTAGTCATTTTGTACTCTCTTTTCTGTGAAGAAGAAGAAGAAGCTTTCCATCTCTGTGTGCTTTGTGCTTGTCTTGTGTAGCTCTCTTGCATCCTCATTCTTTACAGCAAAAATATAGCTGGTACATTAGTATCCCAAAATTCTTTGCTCCTACATGTGTCTAAAGAGAGAAATGGATGAAAGAGTTCTAGCATATACATTGGAGTTGGAAAAGAAAACCAAAGCATATGAAAAAATAAAATGAAAATCAATGAGAGACATACCTCAAGGTTGAAAACATCGTTCACTTGCCCAAAGTCAAGTGCACTTTGCAAACCTGAAAATAGTTGCGTGAAAGGTACCTTACCAAAACGCTAGCCTCAAAAGAGCTAGCATATATTTGACTTTCTAAACAATAAATTGGTGAAAACCAAGCAATATGAACTAGTAATTTTGGGTGTTGGCTTGTAAATCCAAATCCCTTGGTAAAATTTTTCATGGAAACCACTCAAAATAGCACTCAGTGGCGACCAATAGGCTATCGTATCTAATTGTGATTGAAATCAACTTGGCAAGCTAAAATTGTCCCCTATCCCTTGATATATTAAGAAATTTTTTCCTTGGAAGTACTACTAGGATTTGAGATCAAACCATGACCTTCAATACATATGGAGTGATTATGTACTAGCTGGGTCATACCCCCAAAAAATACCACTCTTAGAGACACAATCAATGTTGCAACTAAGCAAGACATCTTCTCACATTCGAAACTTAATCACAACTGGATCTTGAAATAATCTTTCTCCCAATATAAAGAAAAATATTTCCAATACTCCAAGGAAAGGTAGTTATACTACATTTCCTTTGGTGTTCAAACAAGAGATTACTTTCTTTGAGGCTCTTTTAGTCTATTCATGTTGTCCCATGGATTAGTTGCTTGATATCAAGGCCATGCCTACTTGCTATCCATTGAAAACATCATCCATAGTGGTTGCACCTTGTGCATTAAGCAAAAGATGTAAAGTGATCACCATTGTAGATATATACATCAGTCACAAGTAAATCTACCAGCCTCAACTCATCCTGAATAGAGTAACTAATGTTAAAGTGGAAGCATAAACAATGATTTAGTGGAATGAATCCCACCATATTCGCACACCATGCATGCATATAAAAAAAACAGAGTAATAAGCTCTTGGCTTCAATGATAGTCTCAACGGTCTGAGCCAGAACCATCCGTACCTTTCACGATTTCTAAGTGCATGGAATCATTGCCAAACGTAAACTGTGAGCTTAGATCCTCTTATTTCCAATACCCCAAACCTGTCTGCCATTCATCTTGATCCCAAGGCAATGAGCAATAGCCTAACATGGTAAAATAAGCTTTGCTTCTCATGATTATCACCAAAGCACCTTGCTTTGCAAAATAGATGATTTTGTCCAAAGTAAACAGTGAATCCCGACATAACCAAAAAAAACCTAAAATTTTATAACATGTTCATCCCTCTTAGGCTAGTTGATTTTGCTTGAATCTAGCTCATAGACATGTATGTTGATAGATTTAGAGCTATGCAGATGTAACTTGCATGTCCTTGTGGCCGACTTAGTTCATATCGACCTCCAATAAAAGTAACAATAAAAAATCAGGTAGGCATGTTACCAAGTTTACCCAAGTTTGGATGCTAGTAGCATATTCCAAACTTTAGAAGCTTCTATGCAAGATGCCCTAAAGTTAAGCCTTGCTTCTCATAAGTTTAACGGAAATATGAGACAAAATAGTGCCTAAGTGCTCGTAGCTAACTTGGGCTCCGGTTGACACACAAATGTCAAAGTAAAATAGAATTAACCTTGTCGAGTTGTCATAGAGAATCGGCCTAGCCAAATCATACATTTGAGAATTCATAGATTGCCTAATAGTGAAAGATGATAGCTCAAGAAGCCTAGTTATTAGATTTCTTCTTAGTGTAAAATCCTTATTGACCAATGTAACTTTTTCTTTCCAAGCTAGTTATGTAGAAAAGTTTGGAAAATCTAATAAGTTCAAAATTAGAAACTGTAAGTTTAACTTGCT
This sequence comes from Adiantum capillus-veneris, assembly GCF_014529385.1. NCBI lineage: Eukaryota > Viridiplantae > Streptophyta > Polypodiopsida > Polypodiales > Pteridaceae > Adiantum > Adiantum capillus-veneris. Next base: position 47,389,502 of record NC_140936.1, on the reverse strand, counting down.
TATCGTTTTGATAAAATCGCCACCTTTGGCATTGGAGTTCGTACTCCCCTTGTTATGGTTGGCTTATACAAAATGTTGCATATATGTAGAAGCCGTGCTTCACCAAGGACCATTGTCTTGCTGATGAACTTGAGTGCAATAATGCTTTGCCCAGGAGTCGTACCCTAAAAAAAATTCAAATCCAAATTTCAAAGGTGAGAGACTGATGGCCGGATAGCCTGGGAATGTTTGTCCTCTACATTAAGCCGAAAAATGATATGTCCCACCAACAAAAATTCCACCATGCCGAACATCTGTGAACGAATGATCAAAGCTAGCAATCTGCCTTTGCCAGAGAAAGTAATTTTTGGAAATCAATCCATAGAATCGTGGAAAATAGATTCATATACGGAGTAAAAACCTACCTAACAATGAAATGAAAAACCTGATCATCCTTTCACTATTGGTGGACTTAGTAAAAAGCCTTGCATGTTGCTGTATTCTCAATTCCCTTGCTAACAACACATTGCATGTTGCATAACTATGGCTGCCAATATTTCATGCTGAGATCATTGGGAAAGCTTAGTGGTGGTCTTACCATGAAGGCTCTTAGCCTTGCTAGTCTCATAAATTATGGTTGTTTCTCACCACAACTATGTTGTGAGCTTGCTGATAATTTATGCAACTTCATTGCTATCACCGGACTCTGATCTACACTTTGTCGTCGGATATGCTGTCGGGGGATAATTGTACGAAAGGTGAGCCGGGAAGGCACCGGGCCCCTAGCTATGAGAGGTGCGGAAAACAAGGTGTACCAGATTCAATTTATCGACAACAATTTTTAAAACAAGCAGTCCGTCTAATTTCCAGTTAATCGACAGAATCCATGATTAATCAATCCCTAATGGAAGCTTAAATGCTCTTACAAGAAAAAGTCTGGCTTAAATCGGGTGCTTAAACAAGAAATTGATGATACTCTGCTTATGCTCCTCGATTCGAATGGCTAATGGGCTTCGAGCCGGTTTAGGATGGCCAAAGAAAGATAAGCTTGAGGATTTTAATGGCTGTGATGGCTTTGAATCTTTGATTGGGTTTAGGGAATCGGCTCAATCCGCTTAGAGAGGTTTGGCTTATGGGTTTTAAGATTAGCTTGATTAAGGTGCAGTTAAGCTAAGCACCTTGGTTTAAGAGGTTAAGAATATAGAGTTTATTCGAGGAAGATTAGGATCGAGCTTATGAGAAGGATTAGCATTGAGCTTATGGTGAGGATTAGTTTGAGCTTATGAAAAGTTTTGGCCTTTGTTGATACCGGAGAGAGATCGAGAGCTTACTTGTGAGGTTAAGCCGATGATGATAAGAGATTCCGAGATTTGGCTATGATGAGAAGAAGGTCCCCCAGAGCTTAAGGAGCTTGCCCCGCTTATGAGCCTTGGCTTACCCTTCTAGAGAGAGTACTCATGGCCAGAGAAGATGATCCCTCTTCTTTTTCCTAGGGTCGTTCCTGTTGCTTTTCTATTAGCCTCCCCTTTGCTGCATGGGGCATGCTTTTCTAAAAATGTCCAGCACCCATTAGCAATGTCGCTAATGGGTCCAGCCTCTTGCTTACGTGGCAAGTGATTTTCGACTAACATGAAAATGTGTGCAGCTGGTACCGAACCTGTGCGCGAGGTGATTCCCAACAGGTTTCGCTTCTGTGGTAGGCTCAACCGAGCACCATGGCGCCTAGCGCGAAGCTCTTTCCCTCCTCCTGCGCCTTCTGTGCTCTGTTGAACGCCATGCCTTATTCCCTTTTACATTAGGTTTTTTAAAAAAAAAACCCTTTTGTTTTACCCCATTGGGCGGGCATGGCTTAAGGTGGGTGGCCAATTTTTTATTTGCCTTGGGCGGCCATAGCTCCATAAGGGAGGACACTCATAAAGTGCTTTGCGAAGCTTCCGTCGGCCTCTAAGCTTCATTAAGGCCCCACATTAGACATACATAGCGGCCAAAGCATTGCCAAGTTTCCCAATGGCGACATTCGGGCACACTTTACCGGCCATGCAATGGGTTAGCCCACATTAAGCATACATACCAGCAAGGCATTGGCACCATTCGGCACACTTACCGGCCAAAGCTGTGCCTAGCACGACATCTAGTATATAATGACAATGTCATCATGAATTTTCCTACCCATATCATTATCTCGTATAACGCCAAAATTACCCAGCTAGCAGCAGCCGGCAATTGTCATCATCCTCAAGCCTTATTATCTGATCAAGCGAAAATCTGGCTGACGAGCTGTAAATCCTTGCAGACCTCTCAAGGTGCATAAAAATGCATGCAAACCATGCTGAGGCTACAATATCCGAGACGGCACTCCGATCGAGCAGACCGAACTGGTACAGAGCTGGCCCCCGGTGAATTTTTAACGGTGGCTAATATCTTGGCGACCGGGACTCCGATCACTGATCTAAAAAGACCGACGCGCTTCACAAAGTGATCAATTCATTCCGATGCATTCATTTCATTTTTATCATGTCAAGTGCTATTGCCCAATCCGGCAAGGATGTGCAATCGACTTAAACTTCAAACTGCCATAACTTCTTTATCGTAGCTCCAATCGATGAGCCATAAAGACACGCTGGTAGATCACTTTAAGCATTGCAGTTCTAGATCATAAAATCCTATATGCACTCACATCAAGCATAGCCCTTTTTGGCATCATTAAGGCATCAACAGTTGGCCCTTTAAAGCCGCATCTGGCATACATCAATCATTAAACTTGGCTTGTTATCAAGCCCTCATCACTGACCATTAATCAAGTAGGCCTTCAATAAGCTTGATCTGCATCTTCTTGGCATATTTCTTAGCATGGGAGTGGAGCTGCACGACAATGCGTGCACTTTGACATTTCTTTGCATATTTTTGTTGCTTTGGCACCATGTACACATTTGCATTTTGGTACATGCCGATGATCTTGTCCCCATAGCCAAGAATTTTTGAGTCCAAAGCCTTAAGCTTGCAATTCTTTGTGTGACTGGATGGAATTTCTCTACGTATTTCTGAATTGATGGTGAAAATTTCAAGTAAAAGGCTATAGCAAAATGGTTCCTCGTCATGGCTACTTCCTTGCACCAAACCATGGTGGGAACACAGCTACCATATGGCCATTGATCGGTGACAAAAACCCTAAATTAAGGTGATGAATATGAATTGGATTCAAAGCTTGGCCATGGGGGCTTCATAGAGCAACACAAAGTGAAGAGAACACTCACAAGAGTTGCCACAGTCCATGGGATAGCAAGGCCATGTGAAGAAAAAATTTAGGCACACTGAGGCAAAACCTTTTGGAACCGTGGCTGACACCGTGTCTGGGAGCGACCCCGCCTCGTACCTTGCATGTATTGGCGGTTTCACGCATACATCTGTTCTTCATCCTCCTGTAAACGGTTCTTCCCACGGCCACCTTCATTGGGCCAAGCAATCCGGCAATCCTACTGGCCTCCTTTACTCCTCAAGCTCGTGCTTGGAAGCTTGGCTTCCCACATCGAGCTATTGCAGCTCTTCTTCAACCACATCCTCCATGAAGCTTTTGTGAGAGAGAGCGAGGATAGCCATGATAGAGAGAGAGTCCATCCTCCAAGATTTACACCTACTTTCCCCCCTCCTACATAATTGCCCTTCTCCTCTAAGCTCTGATACCAATATAAGGAGACTAAAAATTGATGCATGGAACTTTCCACCCATCCATGTCATATATAGGTTCCTGTCCTGATAAATATGTAATGGAGAGTTCATCCTCCAAGCTTTACACCTACTTTCCCCCCCCCCCCCCCCCCCCCCCCCCCTATCCCCACCCTCTATCCCCACCCTCTTTCTCCCCTCCCCATACTATTGACTTCTCCCGCTCCTCTTATCCTTGAGACACCATGCAAGACAAAGAATAGGACAACCCCCCCCCCCCCCCCCCCGCCCCCGCCCCATGGTGGGCACCCGCCATAGAGCCCCCCTCTCTCTCCTATCCACACCACCTCATCCCCTTCTCTCTTTCTCTCGTTCTTCTCAGCCCGAGACGCAGCGTAAGGAGCCGGAGCCCACTCTCTCTTCACCACACACCACACACACACACACACACACCCTCATCCTCTCCCTCACTCACCACCCCAATCCCCTCTCCTTCTTTTGCACTCTGTTTCGGCTCCACCCTGCTCGCAATCCCTCTCTCTCCCTCTTGGCCTGTAAAAGGCGTAGCGCAGATCTCTTCTCTCTCTCTCTCTCTCTCTCTCTCTCTCTCTCTCTCTCTCTCTCTCTCTCTCTCTCTCTCTCTCTCTCTCTCTCTCTCTCTCTCTCTCTCTCTCTCTCTCTCTCTCTATACACACACCACACACACACACACCTCACGCATACACACACACACACACACACACCATCCCCACCCCCCCCCCCACCCCCAAGCACGCGTAGCTGCTGCTAGTCGCCAGCACAGAGAAGAAAAAAGATATATAAAAAACACATATATAATATATATAGATAAGCCCCGTTCCCACCACACGCTTGCACACACATACAAATACACACACACACACGCAACTCACGCATGCGCACCCATATACATATATATATACACATCCACCCACATGCACATATGTACACACACACACACGCATATACGCACATAAATACAAGAAAAAATGAAGAATTCTATGACTACGATGACAACGAAAAAGAAGAAGGACCCAAAGCATGCGCCGCCAACAACAAAAAACAAAAATGCACCGAAGTCATGCCCCGGCCGACCCCGAAAAGAAGTATGCTCTACACCGACGCACCGACAACACACCATTTGCTGGCAACACGCAACCACGATGTTGTTTCCAGTAATTTATAGGGTATTTTCATCATTTCTTCAGTTTTCACCCAAGACATTGTAAAATTCCCATTTTTGTAAATTTCCTCTCTCTAGGTGATGGTCACAAAGGCCCACCTAGAGATTCTCATCTTTTAATAACCTCCCAAAACAAAGCAAGGGTCAACCACACCGAGCCCACCACTTGATTTGTCTCCCTGATTAAGCTTACCCTAATCACACTGGGATTACCATAATCCAAGCAGCCAACACCTATAAATTGGCACAGAGAGATCACTATCGGGGGGGCAGTCCATGAGAAGTTAGCACTTGATAGAGTGTAGTAGGAAGAGTTGACACTATCACCATCACGGGGAGGGGGCTTGTGTGTTGGGTTTGCCTTGGGAATTGCACCATGCGAAGACAGCCATGTCCACCTCTCGACACCAATGGTCGATGCTTACACGCACACACGCTCTTGATAGCAAGCTCCACAATCATTGGATCGTCTTAGAGAACGCACCAAGTAGTTTGCACCATCTTTTCTCCCTACCTCTCTACCACCACGGCGTGCCATTTGTAAATACTGCAGAGATAATTCTCCCTCACACCCTCGAGGGTTTTCATCATTTGCAAATCTCTCTCTCTCTCTCTCTCTCTCTCTCTCTCTCTCTCTCTCTCTCTCTCTCTCTCTCTCTGTGTGTAAGTTTGTGGGGTTCATATCATCGTGGTTTGCGTCCTAGCCACTCAAAGCTAGGTGGTGCCCCCTGTTCGCTTTACCATGACAGGCTCGAGGCGCGCCGTTCGGCCCCCGACGTTTTAGAGGCCGTCGAGGTTCGGGGTTCGCTTTGCCCCCGTCAACATGTATAGACATACTAGAAAATATCCAAAAGGAGAGTTTATGGGGAGTGCAAGGATACATGTGAAGAGTAGTAGAGAATTAAGAAGTAGAGAAATTGTAAATGGAGCTCAAGAAGGAGGTGAAAGTTTTAAACTGTAGGAGCAAAATCAAAAAGACCTCAAAGATCTATCTTTGATCTTTTGTTTGACAAGGAACTCTATCGACCAAGCTGCTACACTTCATCTTTGTGAGAACAACCCTCAAGCTAACTCTATTTTATTTTCAAATCATTGACAACCCATAGTAATATTTTATATGAAATTTTATAAGCAGTAGATGACGCAAGTGATCACAGTATGCAAGATTGCAAAGAGTGTGGGTATGGTGTAGTAGATAGTAAAAGGAGATAAAAGCAGGCAACAAACAATTCCGCACTAGAAAACTTGGCCATTTTTTCGCTCACTATCGACGACAACGCTTAGGGAAAACCAAGCAGGATCCACAGTAATGTCCATAATGCCATGCCTTAACCAATGACAACGGTGAGTGGCATTGTAGATGCAGCTATGGTCAAAAGGATATGATACGTGCACTACCATCAACACTTCCAACCAGATTTACAATGTCCTCTTATGCCCACCACCCCCTTCCCTTCTATGTATTTGTTTTGCCTACCACCTCTGTCCACATATAGTGGCGCCAAACTCTTTTTTCTCTTTGTCCCTCGTTAACTTCATACACTTGCTTATATCATGCATAAAAATGCTAGTGGGGAGCTACCTTCCATCGTTTCATGCCCCTCCCCCCCCTCTAAGAACATCACATAGTATTGTTTTTTGGGCAAACTTTACAACTATGCCATACAAATCTCCTCAAGATTACGACTGTGAGGTGGACATTGTTTTTGGTTTTAATCTCTTATACACACCCCCAGCTGTGAGTGGATACAAAAAACCTGTTGTGAGTAGGATGGAAACACACACAACACCTCTATAATCACCCGATACACACTCTTGGAATGATAAACACACACCCTACGGGGCACCACTAGGCTTACACAACGCACCTCGACGAGACAGGGAACACACCAATGGAGTGAGAGGAGAGAGACTATCCATTTACCCACTCAACACACAGAGAGACACACACACACCCAGAAAACTCATCTTAAAAGAGAAATATTTCTGATGTTTATATATATTTGAGCTTGGGCCAACACCAATGGGGCGAATAGCTCCCACAATATGGATGAAATATGCTAGATATAATCACAAATTGGAGTAGAGGCTTCTCTCAAAGGAGAAACTTACACAGCCAAAAAAATAGAAAATTAGTGAGCAATTTGACAAAATGAATAGTGCTATTGCGTCCGGAACAGCCCAAAACCCTAGTTTGCAAGATCAAAGTGCTCAAATCCGACCTCGGATGAGCAGTTTATGGACAAAATAGACTCCAAAAACAGCAAAAACTCAGTTGCGGCTGCTCCTCCTCTTCTCTCCACACATTGCTGTTTTTGTTCTTAGGTTTTTCAGTGTCTACACTTCACTTTATCCCTTGGGCACCTTTGGCCTTTTGATTCACCTCGAACAGGCCAAAAAATGGCCACGTAGTGCATTTTTGTTACCCTTCTACATTCATCCGCACACCTAGCACTCAACTTTTTTTAATAATGCATCCCGCAATGATGTGAAGTGGACCAAAATACAGTTCTCATGATGAATTTTTTGCATAATTCATCACAAGAAAACACCTTTGTTGTGTCCTCGCTTACCACGTGCAAGTATTGACCCCATTCGACCTCCTGACGCCACTAGATGCCATCTGACGCACGTGCTTACCTCTTGGTGTGCGCCCGGCTGATAGCTTCCTTGAGAAGATTTACATGCTATCAACTCCTCATTATGATAGAAAAAACACACTCGTACTGGTGATAATGAAAATCGATGTACTATGTACACGTTGTCCTACCTGTACACATATGGGCCCCACCTAACTGTTTGGCTCTAGAAGATGGGCAATTCTTTATTTAATGCACCATGCATGTGTATGTAAATATGTGCAATCACTTCTTCCAAAAAACTCCTAACATAATTTGCCCATCCCCTAGCCTGCTAGAGCATTCATGATCGGCAGCAGCAAAAAGAGATTGGAGACTTGCCGCATCATAGGTCTCCTCATCCCTCACAAATATTACTTGTTTTGTAGATAGCTCATCTTGCTCCACCATCATTAATCTAGCATGATATAATTTAAGACACAATCCATTTACCCTTGACTTATGTAGAATCCCATCCAGGCTAGCCAGTATGTACCATTCGGAAAACACTCCACTACCTTGAAAGGGCCTTCCCACTTAATTTGAAACTTCTTTTGGAATGTCTTGTTCAGCCTACTGTTATAGTGCAAAACCAAGTCACTTTGCTAAAGCCTATCTTGCATCTGCCCATAATGTTCCAATGCGCTCATCCTATCCAGCTGAACCTCTTGTAATTGTAAGATCCTCTCTTTGGATGCATTACTGGAGTGCCCAAGCAACTTCTCTAACATCTTGACCGCAGGCAACTCTACTTCTAGAGGCAATAGTGCTTTCTTTCCATATACCAAATGAAATGGAGTAAACCCTGTACCTGTCTTCACCAAAGTACGATAAGCCCATAATGCACTAGACAATTCCAAATCCCAATTCTTTCCTTGGTGCTCTGTCACTTTTGAAAGACTTTTTACCAACTCACCATTGAATCTTTCATTTAAGCCACTACATTGTGGATAATAAGGAGTGGTATGCTGGTGCCTAATTTTCATCTTTGTGCATAAAAAGTCTAGCAGTTTAGCTCTAACTCCTGGCCCCTTATGCGAAAGTAGCTCCAGTGGCACCCCAAAATTGCAACATATTTCATCGTACACAATTTTTTCCACAGCCTCTGCAGTGATTTGTTTTATTGCTATAGCCTCTGCCCATCTAGAGAGATAGTCCACTGCAGTCAAAATATAGTTTGTTGCCCCTGCTTGTGATGGGTAACGGGCCTTTTGCATCAATCCCTCACTTTTCAAACACATTAAATGCCATAATGGTTTTTTGTATCTCTCGCTTCAACTCTCTCTTCCCAAATGCTTGACACATATTGCGAGACCTACACCAATGGTGAACATCCTCGAAGACCTATTTAGTAATTTTGGGAATTATTCAAGTCCCATTTCTTATAACTCTATTAAAAAACTTAGTATTTTTGTGTAGTTTGAGCTATCATCTATTCATGGTTACACTCTATGTTTCATATGCCCCTTAACACATATCTATAGGGATATGTGTATTTATATACATACTTATATGCATCAACTACAATGACATCAAAAGAATGAGGGAAGCATGGCACTAACTCAATTTGCATTATACTACATTATTCATGTAGAAAATGTTCTTTGAATCAGTAGCTCAGATTTGAGACATTAACGTTAAAGAATTAGCTATATCAACACTCATAAAAAGAATCAACAATAATCAAAAACAAATTTTAGAATTGAAGGGACCTCAAAATAGTGTGGTGTTTAGAAACACCAAGATAAAACATAAAATTCAATTCACATATTTACATGGATCCAAGTATTTTACAACTCATCTGAGGAAATGATACTATGTCAAGAGGCTCAATGACTATAAATACATCATTAAACTTTTCGTTTTCTCATGTATTGCTCCAATACGTACAAGGTTTCTCTATCACAAGCTGCTTCATTTACCAACATATTGCAAGTATACTCTCGTTTGTCCCTTGCATAGATCCAACCAAGTAACCATGCAGTGATTGTTCTCTCCAAAAAGCTTTCAAGCTCTTCATTTGATTGATTCCACATTTTTGGAAAAATCAAGTAGGTTCCGGGCATATTCCACATTACACTATAAAGGGCCTCGTAAAAAATTAAGGTATTATTTCCATCCAGATCATGAAAAATTCTCCATGCTACATCCAAGTTCTTGTGGTATACAAATAGATATCCAATTAGAAGATCTGTCTTTTGGCATGCTACCTGTCCTGCTATGACATTAAATTTTTGATGGTGTTGTGGAAATCATAACTCAAGAATACGACGAGTCCTTTGCAATCTATCAGTGCTCCAAATCCACACCTCAAACCATTGCATGAAAAAATCAAGGAAAGTGAATGCATCTTTGCGAATAAAATGCCACACATTTGTACTCTCTTCAACAAGATGCATATGTTTTCCCCAATCTGGGCATACATCACCATGTTGCATTTCAATGGTCTTAAGTAAAACACCATTGAGTTCAAGGATCAATACTCTTCTTTGTTTCCGTATAGTATCTGAGGGTGATGGAATCAATTTCCTTCTAGGCCTATGAGTCCTCAATGACATGTGCCACCTCAATAGTAAATGCTTTGTACATTTGAAATCAAATTTATATGCTTCAGAATCTCCTGTTCCAAAAAAAAGGCATGATGGTCAATGGAAGAGATATTATTTTCAATTAACACACTGTGCACCAACATAATTTATTTTATCCATGATATATATAGACTTAAACCTTGAGAAGACAACAAAAGAAAATATTTTTCTTCAATACACAGAAGAAATCTTGTACAAAGAGCTCCAACCACAAAGATAAAAGAGAGACTCCTTTTCCAAGGCTGAATAACATCTAGTTGATGAAATATAAAAGTGTACATATTTGGTTCATGTTCAAATAATTGGACCCAACACATTGTTTTGATCAGAATACTAGAGCCCAACACATTGTTTTGGTCAAAATCTTCTTAACACATTTCCACCACTCTAGATGTATGTGAACATTCCAGGTACTTGAGTCAACGCGCACGCCAAGCCCTTACTGGTTGTTTTCTTCCACCTGCAATAAAAAATATGCTAGATTAGATAAAAATTTGATTTTATTTTTTATATTTTTTGATAAATCTAAAGTGAGTCCTACCCATAAGCTTAAGTAGGCCTTTTGTAGCTTTGATATGTATGCTTTTGCTGCAACTCTGCTAATGAAATGACCATGACCATACCCCAAGCTAGTAGCATAAGAAATAGCATGTTGATCACTCAAATTTTTTGTTTTGTGAGACAATTTTAACAAGTTCAGCTGGTTTGAAGATAATAGTGGCACACCAAACTTGGATGCCAACATAGTTGGATCCTTGCTTAAGGAGTTTACTACTTTCTTGAACATAACTTAACTTGTTATTGCACAATGGTAGCTGTGAAGATGCACAAGATGATCTTTCCACTTTGACTAAATTGTTGTCAAGTTCTTCCCTTAGAACTTGGACATTGAACATGCCCCATTCTTCTATAATGTCTTGAAACTTTGTAAATAGGTCATGAACCTCTGTGATTGGAGATTGTCCTAGCCGATTGAGTGAAATAACAGATCGAATGTCATCTGTATTATTTAGATTTAAAAGGTATGGTAGAAGCTCATTGCAAAGAAGATAGTCATGCCTCACTTGAAACCTTTAGGATATAAGTAGTTATCATTTGGGTTAATACATCCCTTGAAAGGGCTATCATCAATGAGCAATGTATTCTTTGTGTTGCATAAATTCCTGCACTGATACCAAACCCTCAACAAAGGCTTAAACATAGCCTCAACATTAGGCTTATCCGGTCTATACACTTTTCGAAGATTATGGATGTAGCAATCGTCTTGTCCCCATACCATAAAGAAATGATATTTTTTATGTGCATGCTTTTCAAGAGTCTTCACATAAGTGCAAACATTATTTTGTAGCATGGTTGACCAAATACCAACATGAAAGTATTGACATATCTCATCCAAAAATTCAAAACAACCCGGGCGAACAACAATTGTGGTGTGACCAAGGTCAATTTTGACACAATTTGTACATGGATGCCTCTTGTCTTCTTTGCTGAGTAAAACTCCATTAAGATCAAGAATGAGTTCATGTTTCTTCATGCTGATTGCATGAGCAATATTTTATGCATACGATACAAAAGAATGATAACAATTTAAGTTTTGCACTTATAAATCTCAAAACAAGGGACCATATATTTGCAGCACACAATTGTAAATTGCACACGTTTATTTACGTCTCATACTCCCATACTCATCTATAATGATGTCTCCTAAAAGTGATTGCATTTCTCTATTGATGTGGGAAGATTAAAAGACTAGTTTATCTCCATTTCTCTCAAAAGAAAATAAGCTTCCAAGTGGCCTACGTTTTCGTGCATCAAGACGTAGCTCCTCAATGTTGATGTCTACTTATGGCACACTGGATCCTTGATTTTGAATGTCAATTTCACCTGCAAAGACAACATAATAGAATTTTGTATTATCTTCCTAAAAGGGCCATATCTATACTAATCACATTGGAAAAATAAGTAACTTTGTTTTTCTCACCAACTTCAATCCCTTGCTCCCTTTCTTGAATGCTTTGGACTTTGTTTGTATTTGGTGTCGCTTTTCCTGTCCCTTTGTCAGTTTTTTCTTGTATGTCCTTGGTTACAAGAGTCACTTGGAGCTCTTCATTGGCTTCACCCTTTTTCTCACTACCCTTTGCATCCTCATCTCTTTGAGGCATGTTGTTAGTGTCGTGTGAAGGTTTTGGAGAATTTTACACAACAAAATCACTTTGATGCTCTACCACCACCATCTCCTCTTCACTATTCCTAATTTCACTGTCATGAATTTGGGTCTCTCCAATTGTAGGTAGCATGTTCTCGCTCTCTTTAGTCATGTCATTTGAATTTTTTTGAGAGGTTTGTTCTACAAGATTACTTTTGTGCTCTACAAGATCACCTTTATGAAACTCGGTCTCTCCAACAATGGTGGGTAGCACTTGTGCTATTTGAGATATGTTATCTCCGTCTTCTATTTTGTTGTTTTCATCTGAAAGATGAAAAAAGACAAATTTTTACCTATTTAGAAAATAGTCTAGTGGATTTTCAATAACCATGTAATCCATTCCATTTCCATCATCTAACCCAGATGTTTTATGCTAGAAAGGCTCCATTTAGCACATTAACACAAAAATGCTAACCTAGAATGATACCTAAAGCACATTTGAAAATGAGGCTTAATCTTAAGCTCAGCCTAAGGCTTAAGTCTCAAAGTTTAGGCTTTTGTTTCAAGCCTAAAACTTAAGTCTCAAAATTTATGCTTATGTTTGAGGTTTAAAATGTAAGTCCTAAGCCCTTTTTAGTCTTCATCATTCACTATGTGAAAACCTTTTATACTATGTGTACACTGAAGACCTATTTATAAAACCCCTTATCTATGAATTTTTTAAGGTATCATCCAATTTTCTTCATAATCTATAAGTATTTTGTTATTTGTAACATTTTTTTGCTACAATGCTCATGAGACTAACTCATATGGTAGTGCTACACTAACATACAAAGGCAAGGCTCGAACTAAAGTTCAATCCTACAAAATAAATTTCAGTTTCTTGTTATAGATTATGAATCTTTCTCTTTCTTAACATATGTAATTGCTACAATAGGATATGAAATTGTGAGCTTCACTTGGAAGTACTGAGGTAGGATTCTATGACAAGGACTTTTGACGCTCAAACTTAAGTTCATGCCTAAGGCTTAAGCTTATGTTTCAAGTGTAAGGCTAAAATATCAAGCCATGTCTAGTCGCAACGCATTCACTATGTATAAAATTATTATATTGTGCACATCTAGGGCCTATTCAAAAAACCTCTTAACTATGAATTTTTCAAGGTATGATCCTTTTTACTTCATGATCCATAAGTATTGCTATTTGGAAGATTATATTACTACAATGCTCTTGAGATTGGCATAACATGGTAGTGCTCATGAGCTCGGCTTCACATGGTAATGCTACACTAACATGTGGAGGCAAGGTTTAAACTTAAGTTCAAGCCTACAAACTAAATTTCAATGCCTTGTTAGGCACAAATACATTATGAGTTTCACGTAACATATACAAGTGCTACACTAGGATAAGGAAGTTCAAGTCTCACTTAGAACAACTCAGCCATGACTTTTTTGATTGAAGTTCATACACAAGTGCTTCACTATCTCTCCTTGTTAGGCTTGAACTTAAGTTTGAGCCTCCTTAGTGTTTGATAATGCTTCATTATTGTCTCACCAAAACCAAAATTTCTTACTCTTAAAACACATCTGTATGTTAGCTATGCTTTGTGAATTGACACTTTAAATAAAGACATGTGCTTTGTGATGGCTCAAACTCAAGTTTGATCCCCCCCATCATTTTTTAAAACAACAACAATTAAATCTAATTAAAATGAAATAATTTTAGATAAAGACACAAGATAGTATTAAGAAAATAGTGTTTGAAGGACCTAAAGTATCACAATTGATCAATTCAATACACTATCCTGCCTTTTTATACTTTAGGAGTCTGTTGGTACATGATAATGGCATGCATCATTAAACCTAGTATCAAAAATACTCTAAGAATCATTCGCACCTTCTTCATCAGCTACTACAATGTCTTGAGGGGCTCTATCATCCTCTTGTGCATCCTCATTGCCTGCATCATCATCCTCATTATCTTCATCATTTTCTTTTGCACACTCAACATCCACAATTGGACTCATTTCTCCAACATTGTCTGCCCCCCCTTGATGATCAAAATTTGTAGCTTCTTGAACTTCACTATCATCCATGTTGTCTACGTTATCGTTGTCTTCATTTCCATAAACATCCTCTCCACTGCTTTGTTGCTCATCGATGTCAATATTGTTAAGGTCTTCTTTTTCTTTATCATCCAGCTCCACTGTTTGTCTCGCAAGTGATGCTTGACTTGCACTACACCACTCCTGCAAGGATGGATTGCTCTCCAAAATACTAGATCATTGAGATTCTAACTCCATTGCTTCAAAATCATCTTTACACAGAGCAATTGCCCTTCTCTTCTTCGACAAGATTTGCTCCAACACAACTCCACCGCAAAAAATTTCCAACACATAGCTTTGCTAAGGACAAAACCCTGTGATAAGGCCTTCAATGAAGTTTCTATCAATAAATTCATGATCCTTTCCACGAGAGCCTGAGAAAAAGACTCTTTTTGTATGAGCTTTGTCAATAGCCTCAAATCTATCAACCTTGCTAACAAAAAGAGCAACCATTATAGAGTCCACAGTTCCATTTATCCATGAGTCATCTCTTGTTGCTTGGATATTTCCATATTCAATATGGACCTTAGTTGACTGGCTAGAAACCCCTTCAACAAGCATTCTGATATTGATGAAATCAATGAAACACACTAGCACATATTCGTATTGTGCATTCAATGTGTTTAGATTGAGTGCCAAATTTGCAAAAAAATCTATAGAGAGATTTTCTTTAGTACCATGAAGATCCAAGACAACCAATTGAAATGGTACATGCTCTGTATTGCAAAAGTCTTTGATCTTCCCCATATCAAAGCCCACCCCCTTGGTTCTCCATGGAATAGACTCATCTTGAGATATTATGCCCATATTAGCTCTATAAAGATGATTGAGGAGAGTTATTACACTTTTTGGAAGTGAGGGTGGAGTCTTCTTTGCTCTGTTGAGGGAGTCCTTGACATAGTACTGGCTATAGCTCCTCATTTGATTGTACTCATGCTCTCCTAGCTTGTACTTCTCACAAACTTGCTCCCAAGATAAATTTTCCCTTGTCAAATCAAAGAAGAATGATATTATTGCTTATTTCAACACTCAATATGTTTTTAGCTTCCAAGCCATCTCATCCATGTCCATTCTATGAGGGCTATCCCTTTTGAAGTGTGTGCTCTGTTGTCTCAACAAAGGTCTGCAAAATTGAAAATTTCAACATCAATATTGACAAGGCTCTAACTTGTGGGATTGAGACGTATAATTAATAAGTTCAAGCCTATCTAGATTGAATTGTTTCTTTATATGCTCACATACATCTATGCAAAGTCCAAAATACATGGGTATATGTAAGTGGGGCTCAAACTTAAGTTCGAGCCTCACTTAGCCTCATATGCAAGTGACACTAAATCTTAAGTTAAAACCTGAATTTAAGTTCTAAATGAGCACATGGAGGTCTTTCTTGAGCCTATGATAGACTCTAGTTTACAAATAGATATTGATTAAAAGACTCACATCCATGTTTTCAAAGAATAAAACAAGTACCTTCCAAGCCTCAAAGTCCTTCTTGGTTTGGTTGACACCAAGTGGTGGCTTAGAAGGACAACCATTTGCATGCCATTGTGCTCGTGCTTGCATAAGTTGGTCAAGAAATGGATCCTTTTGCATTGACATTGCAACAGATAGATTCGCATCTTTGGATATTTCACGAGAGATCTTTGGTGGGCAATTGAGAATAATCTTTGATCGTCTATATTTGAAATGTTGACGCAATTGAGGGGTAACCTTTGCAACGTTTGCACCATGCAAACATTTTGCAGCACTAATGGAGTGTTGTCCAGAGATGATCTAGTAATCAACATTCCGAACATCCTCTTTGGCAAGTTTGTCAAGAGGATGTTTTTTGGAAGGATCACAAGGCATCAAAATTGCTACTATCTTCTCTTGCTTTGGTTCTTGAATGAAGTCTAAAGTCAAAATCCTAACCCAATCTAGATTTAATCTTTTGTACACATAGTTTGATGGAGCAGGAAAACACCTTGTCACGTCAATGCTAAAGATTTCATTGATCCCAAAAGGATAGAATCCCTTCTTGATTTCTAAAGAGGTCAGTGCCTTGTTATCTTCAGATGGAGTTTCCATGTCCATCAACTCCTCTTCAGAAACCTCTTTTTCTTCTGCACTCTTTTTCATCTTCCTCTTTGCTAGTTTTTGTCGATCTTCCTCAAGAGTAGAATCATCCTTTGCCTTTCTTTTTCTTCTGAGTCCTTGTGCACCTTGCCCTTGTGAACCTTCTTTCGCCTCTAAATTAATGGTGGCAATGATCTTCTCTGCATGTGTTGAAGCGCTTGCACGGACACCTCTTGATGCTGCAAGTGCACTCCTAACTATGGCTTTCCCTGTCTTCTCCACAACTTTCTTAGGTAGTGCCCCTATTGTTTTCTTTGCATGTACAATCTTCTTTGGTAAGCTCAAGACTTGCTTTGCATGTTTCACTGCCTTCACTAGGTCTTCCACACAGTCCACACCCGAGTCTTCTTGATTAGTGAAGCTGGAGATCTTCAATCCTAATTTTACAATAGAATTTTCTTTTCCTAGTTTGCTACCATTCATGTCTGCTACATGAAAAGTGCCCAATGATAAGCAAAACTTGTTTGCCTTTGTGGTCTCTCCAATAGGTAGCACATTACATGCAAAGCATGGCATTGCTGTTGCATCCACATCATCTTTGACACCCACAATAATCCCCATGTCTCCATATTTCATATCACCTTGTGAAAAATATAGATGGATGTCACCTTTGTAGTTTGCATCTGTATCGTAGGTATCCACAAACCACTTCACTCCTTCTTCTTTTGTTAACTCAAAGGTCTTGTCAACCTTTATTCTTGGAGCAGTAGTTTTGACGTGAGTGGACATTCCAAGAACATCGAGTGTGAAGACTTGTGCACCTTGCTCTGGTATACTTTGTACATTGGAAGCCTCCATTCCTGAAACAACCAAAAAGAACAATGTTAGAACCTAAACAAGGATCATATGTTTAAGTTAAATAGTACATTTAAAAAAAAACACTAGCATGTGTAGGCGAGGCTCGAACTTAAGTTTGAGCCAAAAGATGTTGTTTTGTACCCTTGCTAGCCACAAGGATGTCATGAGAGTAGTCATGCAAGTTAGTGCTACATTAAATTTGAGCTTAAAAGTAAAGCTCTATGATTTTTCTAGCTAGAAGGATGTCATGAGGCTAGGCATGCACCCCAGTGCTACATTATCATATGGAGAGGAAGCTCAAACTTAAGTTTGAGCCTAAAAGTTATTTTTTATTCCCTGATGCACTTGAGGCTCGAACTTAAGATCGAGCCTAAAGGTGCTATTATATGCCCTTGATAGCCACAAATATGTCATAAAGCTAGCCTTCCATGCTAGTGCTACACTCAAATATGCAAGTGGGGATCAAACTTAAGTTTGAGCCTCTTGTCATTGGTAACCAAAAGGATGCCATGAGGCTAGACTTAAGTTCAATCCTAAGTGTTTTTCTATTCTTGCATGAATCCTAAAAGGACTTAGTGAATCTAGATTTTCATGATAGTGCTATACTAACATATCTAGGTGAGGCTCGAACTTAAGCTCGAGCCTCTTGCCTTTGGTAGCCACAAGGATGTCCCTCGCCTATCCTTACACCCTAGTGCTACAATAGCATATGAAAATAAGGCTAGCCACAAGGATTTCATGAGGCAAGCCTTGCATCCTAGTGCTAAAGAATATGCACGGGAAGCTCGAACTTAAGATCGAGCCTAAAGGTGTTCTTCTATTCCCTTGGTAGCAACAAGCCCTACATGCTGGTGCTACTCTAGTATATGCAAGTGAGGATCGAACTTAAGTTTGAGCCTACTGGCATTGGTAGCCACACAGATGTCATGAGGCTAACCTTACACCCTAGTGCTAAAGTAACATATATAGTTGATGCTCAAACTTAAGTTCAAGTCAGACTTGCTATATTAGCATATGTAGGCGAGGTTCGAACTTAAGCTCGAGCCTCTTTTCCTAAGTAGCCACAAGGATGTCATTAAGCCAGACTTGCTACAATAGCATATGTAGGCAAGGTTCGAACTTAAATTTGAGCCGCTTTCCCTAAGTAGACACAAGGATGACATTAAGTTAGACTTGCTATGTTAGCATAAGTAGGCAAGGTTCAAACTTAAGTTTGAGCCTCTTTCCCTAAGTAGCCACAAGGATGTCATTAAGATAGCCTACAATAGCATAAGCAGGCAAGGTTCGAACTTAAATTTGAGCCGCTTTCCCTAAGTATTCACAAGGATGTCATTAGGTTAGACTTGCTATACTAGCATATGTAGGCGAGGTTCGAACTTAAGTTCGAGCCTCTTTCCCTAAGTAGCCACAAGGATATCCCTCGGCTATCCTTACACATTGGTGCTACAATATCATATGCAATTGAGGCTTAAACTTAAGTTTGAACCTAAAGGTGTTGTTCTGTTCCCTTGGTATCCACAAGGATGTCATGAAGCTAGACTTTCATGCTAGTGCTATACTAGCATATGTAGGCAAGGCTCAAACTTAAGTTCGAGCCTCTTGCCCTTAGTAGACACAAGGATGTCATGAGGAAAGCCTTGCATCCTAGTGCTACACTAGCATATGAAAATGAGGCTTGAACTTAAGGTGCTATTCTATACCCATGGTAGCCACAAGGATGGCATTAGGCTTGCATTCCAGTGCTACACTGGCCTATGCAAGTGAGGATCAAACTTAAGTTCGAGCCTCTTGGAATTAGTATCTCTAAAGGATGAGTCCAGACATACTCCCTAATGCTACAATAGCTTATACAATTGAGGCTCAAACTTAAGCTCGAGCCTCAAAGTGTTTTTCTTTTCCTTTGGTATCCACATGGATGTCATGAAGCTATACATGCATCGTAGTGCTATACTGACATTTGTGGGCAAGGTCTACACTTAAGTGCAAGCTTTTTCCCATTGTTTGCCACAAGGAGGCTATTCTATGACCTTAGTAGCTATAAGGATTTCACAAGGATAACCTTTCCCCCTAGCGCTACAGTATGAAATACTCAAACTTTAGCTTGAGTCTAAAGATATTTTTCCATGTCCTTGAGCCACAAAGATGTCATGAGGCTGTGCCCTTGCATAGTAGGGCTACACAGCAAGCAAGGCTCTTTCCATTGGTAGCTACAAGGATGTTAGGAGGCAAGCCTTGCATCCTAGTTCAAAAGAATATGCACTTGAGGCTCGAACTTAAGATCGAGCCTAAAGGTGGTCTTCTATGTCCCGTGTAGCAACAAGCCCTACATGATGGTGCTACTCTACTATATGCAAGTGAGGATCGAACTTAAGTTTGAGCCTACCGGCAGTGGTAGCCACACAGATGTCATGAGGCTAACCGTACATCCTAGTGCTAAAGTAACATATACAGTTGAGGCTCAAACTTAAGCTCAAGGCAGACTTGCTATATTAGCATATGTAGGCAAGGTTCAAACTTAAGCTCGAGCTTCTTTCCCTAAGTAGCCACAAGGATGCCATTAAGCCATACTTGCTACAATAGCATATGTAGGCGAGGTTCAAACTTAAATTTGAGCCGCTTTCCCTAGAGCTATTATGCTCTAGCCCTAGTTAAGTCTCAAGCACTTGCATGAGGCAACACTATCATGCTAAAATATCCACAATAAGCTCATGAGGTCACGCTAGAGTGGAGTATGCTAGTGCTTTGAGAGCATTAGAAGGTGAGGTTTAAGCTACATCAGCTCATTGTTTTAGTTTCTCAACAAGGAAACAAGGCACCAAAAACGAGCTAAATATCAAAAGCAAAGAATCTACGTCAAGTGGAAATGTCACACTCAGTACCCAACCAAGTAAGTGTTGTTATCTATCTTTTTCTTTAAGTAGATTAATTACTTAATTACAGTTTTAAAAAAAACTTAATTAAAGTACTTATTGATTAAGTACTCTAATTAAAGAATAGACACTTACTTTCAATTTATAGAGCATGATTTTAGATGTAGTTGGAGTTTGATTAACTTAATGATATAGTTTAAAAGGTGTATTAAGGAGATGGTAGCAAACAATAATGAGTATAAGTAGTCATTAGAAGTAGATTAAATAGAGATTAGAAACTAATAGAATGATATTGAAGACTGAACTTTTGAGATGCAGGTTTAGGAGAGATTAAGAGGAAGGGAGGGATTGATTAAGAGGAGGCAAGGGAGATTACATAGAGAGATTAGAAGAGATTAGAGAGTGATTAAGAGGAGGCAAGGGAGATTACATAGAGAGATTAGAAGAGATTAGGGAGTGATTAAGAGGAGGCAAGGGAGATTACACAGAGAGATTAGGGAGTGATTAAGAGGATCTGATGTTAATTACATAGAAAGATTAGAAGAAGATATCACACACACACACACACACACACACGAGAGAGAGAGAGACAAAGAAGTGCACCTGGATAAGACTTTTGAATTTGAAATTCAAATTTCAAATCTAAACTGCAATCAGATCTTCACCTGCAATCAAAAAGAGAAAGATATGCACACACACACACAAACACAAAGTTAATGTAGAGTGTTTTGGGATTGCAAATAGATTCATAGAGGAGAGGGAGATGGGTAAGTAAAGAGCCATACCTGTCATGTCGTCGTCAGTTTTTTCACTGTCTGCACAAAAACCGAAACCCTGTTTTAATGTAGAAGAGAGAGAGGGAGAGAGAGAGATAGAGAATTAATCTAGAGTTGTGAAAAAGAGCCTTGTGGGGCCGCGAGCAGATTCGCAGAGGGCAAGGAGATGCGGGAGTAAAGAATCTCACTTGTCGCGCCGCCGTCGAATTCGTCACAGTCTGTAGAAAAAACGAAACCTATCATAATATAGAAGGTTTTAAAAGCATTAAAAAGCATTTAATAGCTTTTCCCACCAACCCTACCAAGGTTAGATTAGCAAACTCACGTGCGTGGACCAAAACTAATGGTTTTCATGATGGTTAAAAGAAGTGAAAAAAAAACTTTTCACGAAAATCAGCATAACTTTCGCATACAGAGTCCGATTGCAAAACTTTTTTTATGAGCCTGTAGCTTGAGAGCGGCTCTACGCTTTTCTGAAAAAACCATGTTCAGAAAACCTGTTGTAACCTGTTGTTTACAACAGGTTTTATGAACAATTTTCAAAAAAACGACGTTTAAGGAGTCAAAAAATTCGACGAAGTTAGGGGTGTCTAGAACTAGTTTTTTGAGAGTTTTGGGAAAATAATACTCACAAGTTGGACAGTTTTGACTTCCCTTGGCTAAAACCTCTTAGGATCAATGAGTGAGGGACCCACCTCCACCAACCCTCTTCCTTAACCGATTTCATTGCACCTTTTTGCATGTAAAATTGTCCTGCTACAACACATAAAACACCTGGACTATAATCACCAAGAATCGATTTACACATAAACAACTGAGAAAAAAACCTCATTGTATATTGAATGTCCATCAACGCTCAATTTTCATAGCATAATCTCCAAGCCCACCTATACTCAAACTAATGTCCTATCCTAAAAGAAAACTATATGACTAACTAGGCTCGAACTTAAGTTTGAGCCACTCATGCAACTACTTTGAAGCCTCACCTTCTTGTAAGCTCCGACTCTTTTGATAGGTCATTCAAGGAAACTTAGGTTTGATGTAAAGCTCATCATTACCTTGGCTCCACCTTACAACTCTTTAAATGTATAATATAGCTCGAACTTCAATTTGAGTCTCCTTCCAAATTCAAGGCTACTTCAACATAGCTTGGGTTTTTTCTCACACATGTTGTTGCTCGTAGATTTCTAACACTTGAATGTGCATCTATTGTCAAACTTGAGTTTGACATTGAGCTTTCTACCAAATTCCATGGGTGCCTCCATGTAACTTGGGCTACATCTTGCAACCCGTGTGACAAGTATAGATTTCTAACACTTGGATGTACATTTAGGCTCTAACTTGAGATCGAGCCACCTACAAAATTCCATGCTTGCCTCTATGAAACTTTGGCTTTGTGAAAATCTTTTTATCTAGGTATTTATAGCACTTAGATGTACATCTAGGATCAAACTTGAGCTTGAGCCTCCTACCGTCGTGCGTGGGTTGACTTATAGCTTGAGATCCATCTTGCAACTAGTTTAAGCCAAAGATTTCTAGCACTTAGACCTACATTTAGGCTCCATCTATGCTCTGGCATTGTAACTTAGGCACCATATTGGACCTATTTTCAGCTTTAGATTTCTAGCACTTAGATGTACATTTAGGCTCAAACTTGAGCTCGAGTGTTGGACGGGAGCGACTCACACACCCATGAAGTGCATGCAAAAACTACCTAGATCAACATAATGTCAATCGAGGACACAGATGACATGATAGGCACACGACAGAATTCTCTTTAGCTTGTCAGGCTGAGACCATCCTACACATACAACACTCTGGAAGGCCAACTAAACCAAAATCATGAACCTCACTGCTCTCAACTACACCACCTAGCCACATACACATATACTAAAGGTAACTCGCCTAATCATGCCAGATTCGTACGAAACTTAAGGAACACCATCCCATCACTAGGATACACCTGTCCCTAAGCTTCTACACTCAAAACCCTCACTCAAAACCCATCTGCGGAAAACACGTAGGATGACAGAGCCGAATTTTGAAAGTGCCCAAAACTGAAATTTATGAGTACCTATGCATAGCTTATGTCGCCTCAATTCTATAGACTACTAGCATGCAGAAAACAGACATCGTTTGATACACTTACAGCCACAAATAGCTCGTAGATGCGTCGGCGTGTGCGCTTCGTCTTCCGTGGAATGCTTGGCGTTGTCGCGTAGCTCTCCTCGAGCCTACAGCAATGGTGCAGTTGGATCTCCAATGTGTTGAGCGAGCGGGGCGTAGCTAGAGGATGAAGCTCACGCTCACTCTCTTTCTCTCTCACACACAGTAGACGACAGTGCTAAAGTTTGATTATGATAAAAGTCCTCTTTACAAAATGACCTAGGTACCTTATATACTAAGGCTACCTTAGGTTTAACCAAAAATGGGGTTGAAAGGGTCAAATGGCTTTGTATTTACAATCTGGAAGTGCCATTGCACCCCGGCTTCTGAAACTAGAATAACTACTCATTACAAATGACGTTTATATCCATATTCCGCAGCATTTCATAACTCGCAAAAGATAAGACTTTGGTATGAAACTTGAGTTATGTTGTGTTGTTGACCCAGCGGTCAACATTCCCCCCTTCTGCATTCATGTCGTCCCCAACATGACCTGATTGTCGATGGTGATGTGGTCTTTGCTGTCGTTTTGTTGTTGGAAAGAAAGTATAGACTATAGCCTTTGCAATAGCTTGTCTTGTTTGTCCAATCCGATGTACATAGTCTTCACATGATTCAGGAAAATCATAATTGATGACGAACTTTATGTCTTTCACATCCATGCTCCGAGCTGCAGCATCTGTTTCTGTCATTATAGGTCTACTGCCAGATCTAAATTCAAAAAGAACCCAATGTCATTGAACTTGACTCTTATCATCATGGATAGAGAAAGCTCCATCCATCACTTGCTCCAGCAAATCTGTGAATTCGGAGTATTTGTGATTCTCAGAAACAACTTCTACAATCTGTAGAATTGAGTGATTGGCTTTCTGTTCTTGTGAGCCAATGACAACTTTGTAAGGATTTTGTAGAAATTGTATGGCTAAACCCTTAACTTATTTAGGCCAGGTTGCACTCCAATGTAAAGTCTGTTTGTCAGGTCGAATCCAGGACTTAATTTTTCTAATTTGAGGTTCAAAACCCTGCCGAGCATTCGATCCGCATTATCAAGGACAAGCTTTTGAGATCCTCTGATTACTTTTATGTCTGGTCTTCTTCATTGGGGACTTCTTTGTTCCTGTGCAATCATGTTGTTAGTGTTGTCTGCAACTTTGTCATTGTAGGCCATTCTTCGACTCGCCATTGAGGAGAAGTATGCTATGATCTGAAATTGGTGCTCCAATTCATTTGTCAATTGATTTGAGTAGCATTTCCTTATTGTTGATGTAGAAGGAATATGTACAAGAGGATGGTGATAGGTGTCTTTAGATTAGGGTCTAAAACCTGGATGACCAAAGGGAAAAAACCCGGTGGGAAAAAAAATGTCTTTGGTATACGCTCTTATTGGAGTCGAGTAGTTGAACGTGAAGTACATGTTCATGAAAGGTGAGTGCTTGGGTGAAACACGGAAAGAGTGCCTGATGCAAGTGCCAATTATGGGACACTCTATATGCATATGAGAAATTTGTCAACAAAAGCATGCAATGTGAAAGAAGGAGATGATGGGTGTTTTGAGGAATAAATGTAGCACATGTGACATCAAAAGATGTCTCAATAGCTTCCACCTTTCCAAGAAGGGTTTTCGATGTAGAAGTTTCTCCACTCGTATCTCAGTGTGCTCAGTACGTGAGTGTCTTTTGGACCTTCTCCTTCACTTCACCAGACTTAAGTACTTAGACTTCGACTCTTTTGCTCACCTATATGAGCATGAGCGACACAATGTAAATATGCTCAACTCTTCCAGCTTGAGCAGTACCTAGAATAGCTAAGACGCTTAGACCACAGAGAATATTACTTGAAGCTTTGGGACTAACACCTCACTCATGTTGTGGCGTAGCTACTCGACTCTGACTTGTATGACTTGTCGGTTTCATGTTGACACTGCTTTGTGACAAGTTCTTCGGCTGTTGTAGTGGCTGCTGAGACATACTTTGTGAAGTTTCATAGTTTCCCTCTACCTTCTTCTCTTTGTAGTGCTCAGGCCTCTCATCAGTCTTTTCCTCATGTGGATTATGGATTTTTTTAAAAAAATCTTAATAATAAACAAAGAAAATCTTAAAACAACTCAACAAAAGAAAAATCATTCAAATAGAAATCTAAATGCTATGTACACTATACACATGTCCCTAGGGGCTCATATATGGATTTTGTCCCCATACTCCTCTGTAACTCTACTATGAGGGAATATACTCTAAATTTCGTCAAAAATTTATCACAATAAAACACAAAAATTCAATGCATCTAACAAAACATTGCCCTCTAATAGTCATAATGTTAGGTCCGCATTCAGAATGCCTCCCCCCTTCCTATTTGGAGTCATCCTTTACGACAGGGTATCGCAAAGGGTATGTGTTGTGCTTGGGCAATTAAAAGTTGTGCCTATGCAGGCCTTGTAATGTAGCCCTATTATGCATACACAGTCAATGCATGGAAAAGATTTATGTTGTGCAAGATGTGGGTATAAGCAATTTGCTTATTGGAATTTTTTGGCGAGGCTTCCTATTCTAAGCAATGTAATGGTCTCTGAAGCTCCTATATCGTTGCTTGATTGAAGCGACTTGCTCTCTTCTAACTGTACTGTAATCGTAGGAAGAATTGTAAGAATTCAAGCGGCGATGCACTGACAAAAGTTTTGTTGTTCTTCTTTGGGACCCATTTCTTTGCGATTATTGGTTGTGTTGTTGCTGGCTCTCGTTTGGGAACCCATACTTTCCCATGCTTTGTTTGTGTTTGAAGAGACTTCTTTGGGATCCACCTTTTTGTTGTGTGAGTCGACAGAGGTCTTTGCTTCAACCCTTGTACACTTGGTTGGGGACGGGATTTAGGCTTTGAAAGTTGATACTGTGGTTGTTTGGGAATTCAAATGAATTCCTCTTTTTTTTGTGCTTGAATCAACTTCTTTGGAGCCCAAACCTGAGTTGTGAAAGCTTGCGACTTTGTGATATTCTTACCCGTTCGTGCACGCTTTCCTTTTTTTTGTTTTCGTGTTGGATCTTGTGATTTGTCATTAGAGATCTTTGTCTTCTTGATCCATATCTGTTTTTGGCTTATCTGGATTTTTGGTATCCATATTTGTCGAGCTTTTTGGCTTTGACTTGTTGTCCTGTTCTTTTGACCTATCATGGTTGTTGTTGAAGGGGTTGGCGATAGTGATGGTCTGAGTTGATGATAGGGGATGTCATAAGATTCATCACTATCGCTACTATCCTCAAAAAGGTTGACTTCTTGTACTTTCCCTTGATTTTTTGGCTGGTAGTGGAAAGTTACTGTCTGTTTGCTCGTGGGTGGTAGTTTGTTGGAGGACTTTTCTAGCCCATTCATTAGAGCATTCTTAGATCGTTGCTCTGGTCCTATTCCTCCTAGCTCAGTCTTTGCATCCTTATTAGGAGCCCTGTATGAGGATGCTTGTGGTGGTTGTGTCTTCATTGAGGACTTTGGAATCCACTTTTGATGCACTTTATTCGTGTAGCAATGACATTGATTCTTGGGTCGTTGATCTTCTTGAAGCTCGAAGTGTTCTACAGAGTCATAGAACTCGTCGTCTTCTTCATCTTTTGATTCTCCACATTTTTTTGTTTGATCTTTATTTCGAGATCTTGTTGATGTCTGGTTCTCTTCGTTTTCCTGGATTACACTCACTGCAAAATAAGGAACGACATCATAGCCATTTTCATCACAAAACTTTGTTGTGGGAGCATCCTCCATGGCGCACACGTCCAGAGCAGCCAAGATGTGTTCCCATCCAAAAGGCTCTAACTCTTCTTCAGGAAATGGTTCTGGGATATAGTCCATATCCTCTATAACCCGTTCTAGGATACATTCCTCACGTTTCAAGCTACCACATTGTGAAGCTCCACACATCCACAGGTCTTTAGGCTTACCTAACCAAGCTGGAAGTTCTGATCCTGCTACTGTGGCGAAATCAAACTCCTCAACCGGTGTTCTTGTCACATCCCTATAGCTATGGTCCCTCAAGTTTACCTTTGTTATGGTTTCCATATGTCTCAGGTATATATGGTCATAACCCCAATCTTGGACCATTTTCAATTGTCGCATGAATGGTCTTCCCAGAATGATTTCATAGTTGTTCTTCTTGCCAAAGTCAACAACAGCAAAAGTGTGTTCATATTCAATGCCACAAGAAGTAACAATTACTTTTTCTAGCAGTCCTTGGGGCTTTTCCTTGTGTCCATCTGCAAGCTGCAGGGTCATTCGTGTGGATATCAAGGCAGGTTCTCCCCATTTTTTCCAAACCTCTTTGGTTGCAATGGCCACACCAGCTCCACTGTCAAGGATTGCCATGGTTTTTACACCATTGAATTCCATAGGAAGGGTGGTGTTTCCATCTTCTCCCTCGCAATACTCGCCTACCTTGTTTAATGGCACTTGCCTAGTATTTAGTTGAGGCATTTCAAGCTCTTTGATGCCTTCTTCGATTTGAGTCATTGGGGTTTTTACACCAAATTTCTCTAGACATTTACCCACATTAGCCCACATGTTTGGTCTTATTCTGAGCAACTCGGCTAACATTATTGTACAGGTGACTAGGGTAGATAGAATATCTACTAGCCCCTTTGAATCGATGGCCTTGTTGGGAGACAGTCTCTATGATGGGACTGCAACCACATCTGACTTGGTCTCCTACTCTCCCATGTAGGACGGTAGTGTTCTTAGAGAATGGGGTTGACTATCCATAGATTGTACAGATCCTTTGTCGCCCCAACACGATTGCACGTCTAGATTCATTTGAGATCCAGTCTCAAATTCCTCTATTGGTGGTAGAAACACTCCTCGTTCATCACCAGTCTTGTCTACTCGTCTTCTTAGGTCATCGGCTTCATTGGCCTCTCTGACTTGTTTCCACAATTCGTCAAGACCATCTATCTCTTTACAATCCTCAGGTATAGCTTGGTGAAATCCCTCTGAAGAGTTATCCGTGGTATTCAGTACTATCCTTGGTTCTACTGCTGGGTCTTTGAGTTTTGGTATGTGCTCATGACTAGAATCTAGCTCTTTTAGTTCCTCGTTTGGTGGAATTACTTGTGTAGGCATGACACGGATCACATCCTCAGGTTTTGCACCTGGTGGTTCTAGTAAAGCTTGGGCTGTTTGAATCATTTTATGGCACATTTCAAACCTTTGCTTTTCTAGTTCCATACAGGGATATGTCATCCACCTGTGTTCTTGGGTTTGGTTGTTTTTGAGCCTCGCATCATAGGCTTTCAAGAGGGCATCTAATGTCTCATTAGCCTTCTCTGCCAACACAGATCCTCCTGAACTAGAACTTCTCGGTTTCTCATCCGTGGATGGTTCTTCTAGAGGTTTAACCATCTGTGTAAGAGAAGGTGTCTCCTTTTCCTCGTGTTGTTTTATCTTCTCCTCAGCTTCGGTAAGCTTCTCAGCTAGGGATTTTTTCTCTCGTTCCCTTCGTGCTTTCATCCTAGTCTTTCTAGCTTTCCAACTATTTCGTTTGCTCTTGGTTTTCTGACTAGGTGCGTCTGTCTTTGGTCCATCATCTGTCTTTGGACTCGTGTCACTTTCCGTGTTCTTTGTCTTTGGATTCTCATCAGCTTTCTTTTGGGCTTGTGCTCTCGTAACCACTTGAACTGGTACGGCATTTTCATTTTCTAAGCTACTAGGTAGTTGAACAATCCCTGATACATTTGTCGTTATTTTCCTGATTTGGTTTGATTTTTTCAGGCAATCGGGGATCAAGTGAGTGATGCCACACTCAAGACAATAGGCATTTACTTCAGTGATCTCCGTATGAGGACATTGTTTGACCAAGTGGTTGTCACGACTTTTGTGACAATGTGTCTCTGGTTGAGGAGATTCTTTTAGCATTTCCTCTTGGCTATAAGCAAGCTTTGACCTAGATAAGCCGCTATTTGCAATGAATCGCAATGTCCTTTCGTCCATTTCATACCTTCTTTCTTTAGACTGAAACCAAGGAGGTGGAGGTTGTACCGGCCTCACCACTCCATGTGTTTCTCTCACATTTTGTTGCTCCGAAGGGTAGTACTCACTTTGGTTTCTATACCACATTGTAGCTGGTATTGGAGTTGGTTTATTTGATGCTTCCATCATTGGCATGTATCTCATGTCTACCGGAATTCTAGCACCTGGCAGCGGAGGTTGTTGTCCTAAGACAAGCTGTGGCCTTAAAACTCCTACTGGTCTTGGCGCATTCCCCGTAATGTATCTCGGTGGAGTAGGTGCTTCTGGAACAGGTTGTACATACCTCTCCCTAGCATTATCCATGCTAAAATAGCACTCTTCCCCCGTATGGTTCGTCCATTTTCTCTCAATTTCAAACCACTTCGGCTCTCCCGAATCAGACCTTACAAGAGGAATCAACCTCTTGACCAAGTCGTCGATAAGCTTTTCTTGATCAATAGGTGCCGTTGGCTTGTCAATGGACTCCCTTATTTGTGAAACACTGTGCTGAGAGGATGTGTCATCTCCTTGACTCTTTAAGTCCTTTTCTTTGTATGCCTCACAGTTATCCACTAGATAAAGAGCTTCTTTGATCAACTCGTTTAGCGTCATCCTCCTTATCATATGCAGATCCTTCTGAAGGCCCTCATCTCTCATTCCCTGGATAAATATCAGCATCAGTCGTGCTTGCGTAGGTAATTTCGCTCTCGGACAGAGCTTAACATATCTCTTGAGTCGTAATGATGCTTTGCGTACTGATTCATTCTCTTTCTATTTGAATCTATGGATTTGTGAGACCGTGTTGTGAGCAATGCCTTTTGGCAAGAATTCTTCAATAAACTCCTCAAACAGCTCATCTAGGGTCTCAAAATCCCATTTTTCCACCGAATCGAACCATGTAGCTGCATCATCTTCTAGAGTCAATCCAAATCCCGCAAACTGTGTCGCAAAATCTGAAACTTCCTCTGCTCTAATCACTCTTCTAAAAGCCGCTACGTGATCTCTCGGATCTTTGTCTCCGGGGTATTTTTTGTTTACCCATTTCTGGACTTGGGATGGTCTAACTCATCGATTGTCGACAAGTCTAACATGAGACTCTCCCAATCCTTCTTTCGTTATCTATGCGCTCCTTTCCGCAATGTCGAAGCAAGGGACTTGCCGATATACCGTGTGCCAGCCACAAATGGCTCTAAGCACACGACAAGCCTAAACTAGCAAGCTCAAGAGAGCAAAGGGTGTGTCACTCACCACTCTAAGCTCGCCTTCGTGGTGGATTCCTCGCCGCGATGAAGAAGAAGCTGCAGTCGTGCCGCGCTCAACCGCTTTGCCGCCGTCGTGCCTTCGTAATGCTCGATCGCACACACACTCTCCCTCTCTCTCTTTCACATACACACACACACACAAGGAGGTGAAGAAGAAGATGGAGATGGAGATGGAGCAAGAGCACTCTTCTATTGCACAAATGAGAGAATGAGTGAATTTTAGGTTTACTTGGCTTTTATATGAGCTCACCCCATTCACACTTGGGCGCCCAAGCTTAGCCAACTAATCCCTTGAATGTCCCAGTTAGAGTGCGCCTCTCATCGGCGATCACTCTTACCCTTTTCCTATTGGTCCGACAAGCCCGGTACTTGACTCTACCAAATACATAATACACGTCCTTCGTAGGTGATGGGGTGTCCGTGAGCCATGAGGGTTAACATGCCCCCCTTCCTGATATAGATTCCGTCCTCGGAAGCTATTGAGTTGAAGTTCGTTCGTCGAGGTGGAAGAGCATTTGAGATGAATGTCCTTAGCCTTCTTCAGTCACTGCAAAATGAAACAACAATGGCACAGTAATTGCATTCTCATAAGTGACTAAAAAGCATATGCAGTTTTAGGTAGACAAATTTATTGGTAAAAGAATTTCAAACAATTTGTTAGCAATGAACATTAAATTGCAATGTAATCAAATGCATAAACAGATGTAAAGGTAAAATATTAAACAAGTCTGGGGTCGCTAATTTGACGGTCGAAAGGCACTAGAGATCGAATATTAATACCATGGGTAAGATTCTTAATTTTCTGAGGTCAATTAAGTTGTTTAATCGCGAGAGCTAAGTATTCATGGTCGAGGGTTGACTAGCGGCTATATCTAGAAGACCTTGTAGTTAAGCTACCATAAAAGGAATTTCTCATGAAATCATCGCCTGACTCATTACTTTTTCTTTGACCCCCCAAAGTCTTTTCATAGTGATTCAATTTGATGTGTGTGCTTATTTTGTATGCCTTGGGTTTTTTGCTTTTCAAGGAAAAGCGCCCACACTGGGAACCTCTAGGGCTCTAGTACCATAGGCAATACATGTGAGTGAAGTACCAAATCAAGCTGAGATTTCTCTTCCAGCTTAAGATTTTACAGTGTGGCACTTCGATTTTTTTTTGTTCATTTTCAGCATTTTAATTTTGTAACTTTGGGGGGTCATATAACACTGATACACCTCCCCAGGCTCATCACACTAGTAAACTCCCTTTATAATACTTAAGCTAAAGGTCAATAGGGTCAAGCCCACTAGAAAGCCCTAGTACATTTCACACAATGCTGCCTAAATCAGATTAAGAACCTAAGTAACCATTAATTATTAGGAAGGCATTCCCCATGGTATTAAGAGAAGATTTCTAACACCTAACTTGGTCAAACTAGTTTGTCGAACTGCTTGATTTTTAAACCTAGACAAGTGATTATGACAAAAAATTACATTGAATTAAATGTTTGATACTAAGCAAATGCGGTGAATATTAGGCTACCAATCACAATTAAAGCTGACAATCATAGATGCAAAAAATATAAGGGGCAATGCTAATGGACAAGAAACACCTGTTTGTGTCGATGGTCGCGCTTGATTTGAAGAGTGAGTCGAGATAAATATTCCATGAAGGTCCAAATCCTACCAATAGCAACACGCTCCTGTATACACTAGGAAACAAAAGGAATACCTCCAGGAGGCACATTAGTGGAAAAAGGTACCAACACTTATTGAACACAACAAAAAACATAAGGAACCCTAACCTAATTATTTGCACTCCCCCTAGAGAGTCAAGGGAATAGGATATTGTAGAGGTTGGGGGGAAACCCTAAGGCTAAACCCCTATCCTTGTCGTCGAGATAAACAAAGTCATCATCCATGAGACCATATGTGCCATCCGTGTAGTCCTGTAAATTTTCTTCTTCATCATAGGTGCCCATGTTTACTAAGAAGGTCACTAGATGCCTATAGTCATCTTGGTCAAAAGGGTAGGCTTGTGCAATGGGAGAAACGCTCTCTACTAAGTATGGATCAGACATGGTCAAGAGACGTATCAGCCATTCTAACTCCTCAAAATTCCTCTCACATGCTAGCGTACCTATCAAATCCTATTCACATGCAAGCACTGGAAAGACCATGTGAAATATTTGTGAAAAGTAACGAGGGTACCTCTCACCCAAGGTAGGAGTGGATGACTCTAGCGTACTAGCCATATTTGTACATGCAAGTAGATGATGGTTAGAGTGCAAATATTACAAGGGTCGTGTTCTTGTGCATAATTTGTTTTTATGATTTGTGTTATGGATCTTGCTCTTTTACTTTTTTATCTTGTTTTTGTTAGTATAAGGCTTTATATATACATTCCCTAAGATCGGAGATTAAGAGGTCAGGGAGAAAGGTTGAGAGGGAAGCAAGTGAATGATGGATGTCCACAAACACTCCCCCCTTCCTTGGGTAGATCATACCGTTTGAAATGATGTCATCACCCTTTAAAACCAATTGTTCCAGTTGGTAATAGGTGAGGATTTTTGCCAGTAGTTTTCTATTACCCTAGGTGCCTCGTCAAGTTGCAAGGGTGGTAAGGTACTCTCCCAGGATCAAACTTGAAGTGGTTCATCAAGTGATTCTTGAACACTGGGAGGTGTGGATTCTTTTGTAGCTTCATGGAGGTCCACTACTATAGATGGAGGTTGTGTAGAAGCTTTTACCTCTATGGATGTATTAGATGAGGAGCTAGAAGCTTCATGGAACTCCCCCCTTCTTGAGCTAGGTGGAATAAATTGGTTTTGCCTTGGAGCCCAAACTAGATCTGGACTAGGTGTGTAGCATTCTGTGATCTTTCCCTTCCCACAATCATTGATTCGTTTTGGAGCTATGGGATTGGGCTCACATGGGTCAGGTGATAGGTAAGAGCACAATCTACGTTTTGGCACCCAGATTTGATCATTTCCTTGATAGTAGCCTTGGGCTTCCAATAGTCGTTTAGGGATCCATCGCAACATTTTCTTAATTTTCTTGGAGCGAGTGGTACGTTTCTTACAAGGCTTCTGTTTTTTAGCACTAGCTATGATCACTAAAGAAGCTTTAAGGACCCACTTGTATGTTTTCTTCGTTACATTAGGATGAGTCTTGTCAGAAGCGATATGCATTGCTTGTAGCATATTTAACGGTACAGGCATTTCATCCCCCTCAGGTGTTACCCAGGTCGTCCCCCTATTTCCCCAAGTGTCTATGGTTGCTGCTAGGTGGACCCAATCCACATTGTCGGACTCAGCCATCCCAGGTAGGATATCCATATAAGGAGAGTTCTCCCCAATATCCGTGTCTTCGTTACATGTGTAACAATACTGTTATGGAGCTGAGTGAATTGTTGTGTCTGATCGATTATCAATGATGAATTTATTTCCTAGAGGATGTGTTTGACCACTTAAAAGATCAACTCAAATGACAGAATCTTGGAACTGTAAGTAGACGTGGTTTTTGGACCAGTCATGCACCATTTTTGCTTCCCTCATGAATGGACGCCCTAAGATCATCTCAAATGACATAGGATGCTTGGAAAAATCCATAACGATGAAAATGTACCTTACCTTGTGTCCCAAGACCTTGATTATGAGATCCTTTAGCATTCCAATAGGCGTAACAATAGATCCATTAGCCATTTTAACCACTACGCTTGTGGCTTCAAGGTGAGGTCGCCCCATAGACTCCCAACAACTCTTTGTCACCATGCTGACTCCCGCACCACCGTCAAGGACCCCCTTTACAGTTAATCCTTTAGTAGTGATTGGTAGAGTAGCATTAGATTCATCACCTTCAAAGTATTGCCCCAACTTGTTAACGGGTACTTCAATTACAGATTCATGCCCCGCTAGGTCAGATGGTGGTGCTAAATGTTCCTCATCATTCATTGCCGAGTCAGGTTTGTTCATATGTGCAAACTGTGGTAATCCGGCCTGTAATTCTCCATTGAGGAAGGCTCGAAGAGCTGAGACTAGCTCGGGGTCTTTATATAGTTTGGACATGATGGTGGTTCTAACTTCTGAAGACATGAAATCCATCAATTTGGCAACATTTAATGGCATCTTGTGGGACGTAGGACCCTGACAAGAGAATGGTGAAGATGGAATCTCCACTTCCTCAAGGGGGTCGGGCATTCCCTCACCAAACATTCTCTCTAGTAGGAAAGGTGTGTGTCCACTTTCAGATGTCCTACCCTCACTCTCTTCCCGAATGATATTGGGTATAGCTAACGGCCTGTAGTTCTTGTGAGGTTGAACTTGTGTGGGAAACACTGTGTCCGACATCTGGATATGTTTGGGTTCAGGTTCTAATGTTCGTTGAGTTTCTTCCACCAAACCCCTCAGTTGTTGGACTCGTTCAATTTCCACTGTTGGGTTTGGATAGGTTCCAATCTTTCTCTTGCAATCCTCATTTTTTGTCTCTCGTGGCTTATCTTGGGGGTTCGCAACTGGGTGGTTTAACTTTGAATACTCTTTTGGTGTTCGTCGTAATTCCCTCTCGTGATCCTCCTCACTGGCTTTTTCCTTTGTAGTAATAGTTTTGGTCTCCGTGGTCTCTATCGAATCTGAGTCATCCTCAGGGTCATTCATATACACGGGATCCTCTCCTGTCCCTATATTATTCTTTGAACTAGGTTTTGAGCTAGAAGCATTAAGGGATTTCTTTCTTCGTGTTTTATTCTTTCTCGCTCGGCCAATGGATGCAGCATCTCTCTCTTCGAGGATGTAATTTTGCTTTTAGAGCATCGACCGTGTGAGTGCATTCACTAGTGCTATGTTTATAGTTGGTGGTGTCCCATCAACAATCTCTATTAAGTTCAATGGTGTGATTTTTGGTGCGTTTGGATTGTTAGGACACTGTGCGATCAAATGATCTATGCCACAACGATTACAAATGAGTATTGGCATTGCCAATACACTCCCTTGACTTGTTTTCATTAGTGCAGCATTCTTTTGCATTCTAATGGGGCACTCAGCTACTCGATGTGGTCCACCACATTCGTAGCACTGAAGAGGTGGTCTCCTGGAAAAACTATTAATGTTTTGGCGTCTTGCTGCTAGCGCAGTAGCTTGATATACCGGTTTGATTTGTCCCCAATGGTCTTCCATATAGTACATGGGACACTCCTCAAGCATGTCGACTCCATAGGTGATACTAGAGTCTATATCCTCTTCGCAATCTACATAAGTACTAGATGACTCGCAACCTATTTGGTTCATAGGTGTAACTCTTGGATGAGGCGTTGCGGTCCTAGCACTGGAGGTGGCAACGGTGTAGTTTGGACCACATTTTGGGTTCTAGGGACCATGTGATGTAATGGCAACTATTTCTCCATGGGTGGGGTAGGCATCAATGCAGGAACTCGAGGTGAGTCTGCCCAAGCTATAGGCGGTCTATTTTCCATGATGCGTTTAAGCATTAGTAAATCCTTCGCTTGATGGCCATACCTACCACACGCGTTACAAGTCCCGTTAAACTTTACTCTGAAAGTAGGGCATTCACTCGTAGTATGTGGGCCCAAGCAAATTGAGCACCATTGTTGCTCCCTTCTTGGATACATATGAGTGTTTTGTGGAGCACGATTACCCCTAAGGCTTTCTTGGATGGCCTTGGTGAGATCTGCCAAAGTCATCTCAGATATCGTTTTCTCTTTCACGATTGTCTTTATCTTCATTGGCTCATGCCCTGACGCTTGCGAGGTACTAGACTTCGGCTCGGCGGACACTCTTTCTCCTGCAATCATTAAATTATCCTCCAATTGGATTGCATTCATGGTGACTGCTTTCTAAGTAGTGATACCTCTAATGACTAGGCCATTATAGATACTTTCATGTCGTAGTCCCCTAATGAATCTATCGAGCAATTGTTTGTTGTTGAATCGCTCGTTTGGATTGCATCGAGAATTCAAATTCTTTAGGCGACTAATGAAGTCTCTCACGGATTCACCTTCTTCTCGTTGGGCTTTCTGGAGCTGAGAGGCTACACCCCAAAGTACTCCCTCTCGTATGTATTCTTTTAAGAACAGTATCCTAAGAGTAGAGTAGATCATTTTCTCTTCTACTCTTAAGGTTCTATACCAATCTCCAGCCTTTCCGCTTAGGGTCAAACTCAAAGCCTTACACTTATGTAGCTCATTGTGCTCTTCCAAGGAATCGCACACATATTCAAAGACTTCCATATGCTTTCTAGAATCTCCGTCTCCATTGAATTTATGTGTCAGCTTAGCTACTTGAACTGCCTTGCTCCTAGGCTCTCTATCAAGTGCACTACGCATGTTTTCTGCAATAGAGCGACCGATAGTTTGAGCAAATGCTGCCAAATCTCCTATTTGAGCAGGTATAATGGGTGTATGTGCTCCTGGAACCATATGTGAGATGGGAGTTGGCCTTGGCCTTGGCATACGCGCGGCTCTTGGGTCCCATATTTCATATGGTGGTGTACCAGACGGTGGTCCAAAGTTTACAGGCGTGGCCCTAGGCATAGGGGGTGCCTGATATGGCATGTTATTATTAAATGGCATGGCTCCACTTGTATAAGAGCTTGGATAATTCCATTGTCGATTGTAAGCTCTTGGAATAATCGGAGGTGTAGGAGCTACATGAGGCTGAGGTACGACAGGTGCACATGATTGATACATACATGTAGGTATAGTTGGGGGCACTGTGCTACTAGGCATCGACGCAGTGTTAACAAATGAACTCCATGGTGTACTTCTTGTCATGCTCACCATTGGGATATGCATGGTAGCCGTAGTGTCATTAAGAGAAAGATGAGCTAGATCTGGGAAGGTAAAGCTGCCACTTTTGGGCTCAGATTGTACTGAGGCTCCTGGCGAAACAACATATGGAGGATCAATGGGGCTCACTAAGGGAGTCTCCATTTGTGATAGGGTTGGTTGGTTGGCCTTTCCCGTATCCAAGAATCTCATTAGGCCTATTTAAGGCATGTTGATCTCTATGTTCTGCCTTTCTAACTCGACAATCCTATGGAGGACATCACAAACTTTCTGTTGTTGCTCATCTATGCTAGTAGCACTCAATGTGGATTGTAGAACATCTAACCAACCCACATGATAGGTGTGTCCTGTGTACCGATCAGTTAAAGCTTCTGCTTGTAGGTCATACTCCCAATTTTCGTTTAGGAATATCCCATCTAGGCCTGGCGTGCTGGAGGTTTCCCTTGAAGTGGAAGCATTATTGCTCCCCATAGCTTGCCCCTCCATGACTGCTACCTTGGGAGCACTCGGTTGCTCGTCTGGCATGATTGTTGTCATAGGAGCCTTTGCTTTCAGGGCTCGACTTTGTTCTAGCCTTCGTAGGTTCTCAATTTCCCTCTCCCTTGTTGCTTGCATATAGTGTTCGATCTCTTGTACTTTGGCAAGACTCCTACCATCGGGTAGTAAAACCTTAGAGGGAGATAGTCCTAAAGGATCAGGAGGTGCAGTGGATGGAACATTCACATGCACACTCTCAAGAAGCATAGGGTCCATTTTAGGCATGAATGACGAATTTACTTCCCCACTCCCTTCATTTATTTCATTAACCGCATGTTCGGAGCGAGTAGCTCTACTAAGGGTCTCTTTTAAGCGGCTAAACACGCTGGACCCGGGCCGTGGGCCCATGGCATGCATGTCTTGACTTGAACTATCAGGGTTTGGTGTAGGATACCCCTCCATGACTTCATAGTCAAAGGAAGAATCACTAGACGCGATATGAGGATCTTGGGTCGCGCTACCTTGAGTCCCGGCCGAAGGTCCAGAACCTAGGGTGGAGGAATAATGGGTGCCCGCGTAAATGGAGGCACTACCAATATGCTCGTTCTCTAACACTCGTCCAGAGCATAGGTTCATATGTCTTGGATCCCCTAGAAGTGTCAGTGAGGGCCCGTGAAGGCTGCTCACCTAGTAATTTGGGTGTTTTGCAACCCAAGTCTTTTCTTATTTATTTATTTTTTGATTTTTTGGTCCTTTTTTTTCTGACCCAGCTATAGAATAGAACGTATGATAGCTCAAAACGAGCGTCTCGGTCAGAGGGACGTGCCGTGCTTTACAGCCCTCTGTTTGGTCACTTTATGCCCTCGGAATCCCTAAAACCGTCAATTTCTAGTAGGGAACTAGGCCCAAATTAGAAATTCTAAGGGTGCAAGTGGGAAGAGAAGGGAGGAGAGTGGAGGACTTGCCCCACATGCTCTCATTCCCTCTTGAGGGGGTAGGGTATATATATAAGAGTGAGTCTAGTATATATCATAAGACTGAGGACTGAGGCCTGGGCTTGGGCTTGGGCTTGGGAAAACGATCCCGATCAAAATTTTAGTGTAGCCCCCCAGTCACTCACGCTTAAATATTTTCGGTTTTTTTAAAATAAAAAAAATTAAGCGCGCGGTTTAGGTGACCCTTTCTTGGGCTTGGGAAAATGATCCCGATCCCGATCAAAATTTTAGTGTAGCCCCCCAGTCACTCACGCTTAAATATTTTTGTTTTTTTTTATTTTTTTTTTTTTGGCGATGACCGCGGGCGGTTTAGGTGACCCTTTCTTGGCCACACACACTGTCACCTACCTAACCTCCCAGTCAACAGCTCACAGACAGCTCACTACCTTATCTACTTACTAACAGTGTTGCTAACCACTAACTAATCTGTTAACTGCTTGCTGACAGTGAGCTAACTGTCCACCTACTTCCTCTCTCACTACCTTACTGTGCAAAGACCGTGTGCAGGCAAACCTTGACAGAAAACTGTGTTCAGACTGTGTGCAAGCAAAAATTGCTAACTGCCTTCCTACTTATTCATTCACTACAAACAAGCTAACGACTACTAATTGTGCAACGACTTTGTGCAAACAGAAAAAACAACATTATGCAGAAATCACAGAACTTGCAGACATCACAGAAATTAACAACTTGCAGAAAAACAACTCATTCCTCTTCCTCTTCCTCTTTCTCTTCTTTCCTACTACAAACAACTCATAGGAGAAGCACAAAGTGCCTCTTGAGCTTAGTGCAGGGCGATTCCCCGGCAACGGCGCCAAAAATGTGCACTCCTTGCCGCACTGTCGAAGCAAGGGACTTGCCGATACACCGTGTGCGAGCCACAAATGGCTCCAAGCACACAACAAGCCTAAACCAGCAAGCCCAAGAGAGCAAAGGGTGTGTCACTCACCGCTCTACGCTCGCCTTCGTGGTGGATTCCTCGCCGCGATGAAGAAGAAGCTACAGTCGTGCCGCGCTCAACCGCTTTGCCGCCGTCGTGCCTTCGTAATGCTCGATCGCACACACTCTCCCTCTCTCTCTCTTTCACATACACACACACACAAGGAGGTGGAGAAGAAGAAGATGGAGATGGAGATGGAGCAAGAGCACTCTTCTATTGCACAAATGAGAGAATGAGTGAATTTTGGGTTTAGTTGGCTTTTATATGAGCTCACCCCATTCACACTTGGGCGCCCAGGCTTAGCCAACTAATCCCTTGAATGTCCCAGTTAGAGTGCGCCTCTCATCGGCGATCACTCTTACCCTTTTCCTATTGGTCCGACAAGCCCGGTACCTGACTCTACCAAATACATAATACACGACAGTCGTAGGTGATGGGGTGTCCATGAGCCGTGAGGGTTAACATTATAGCTCTTGAAGGGAATCCTGGTGGCTCTCTTCTTGGAACTCCTATAGGAATTCTCGTGTTTGGTGGAGGCATTTGTGGTCCTTCATTGACCAAATATCCACCTCTTTCTAGTACAGTCTGTGGATTTGTGCTTTCTACAACTCTGTATTCTCGTCCATACTTGTCGACAACTATAGATCTCCATTGACAGTCGACTCTGTATGTGTAGACATATAAGAGCTTGTAATCCGTTATCTCTTCTAGGTATGGATCTGAGCACCTATAAAGATTGACCTCATTGTCATCAATGTATCTATATAGTCCTTCACTCTCATGACCAATCATCCAAACTCTCTCAACAAGATGGGTCTTTATCAATTGCAAGTTTGTAAGATCTATTGTGGGAGGATATTCCTCTAT
Source organism: Adiantum capillus-veneris (assembly GCF_014529385.1). Lineage (NCBI taxonomy): Eukaryota > Viridiplantae > Streptophyta > Polypodiopsida > Polypodiales > Pteridaceae > Adiantum > Adiantum capillus-veneris. The sequence continues at coordinate 47,349,180 of NC_140936.1, read as the reverse complement.
CGTCGGGATCTCCAAGCTTGTGTAAGCTGCGTTTGAATCTAGGGTAGACATGATTTCTAGGATTAAGAGCTTTTGCTTGGTTCAAGTAGACTTAGTCCACTGTGTTCAAGTGCTTTGGTTAGGGAAAAGTCGAAACTATGTCCAAAAGCGCAACCGTTTCGTCACAATTCTCGTAAATTGTCGCTTTTAGACACCCCTAACTTCCGGATGAATTTTGAGGCCTCAAACAATGTTGTTTTCAAAGTTGACCTAACAAGTTGCCGTTGGCATGCATTTAGTTCAAGTTTTGCTCTAAGATCTGTAGAGGCGTTCTCAGGCTACATTTTGATATAAAAACTTTTCCGATCCGATACCGTTTGTGAAAGCTATGGCCAAAACAGTGAAATGCAATTTAGAATGGTCAAAATGAGTCCAAATTCAAATCTGAAAAAATATTTGGGATCTCTGTGACATTGTGAACACTTCTGTATGGTCAAAAGTACAGTTGGACCCTAACACTGGCCTAGAGACATCCTACGCGTAGTATGTCTATATGCTCAGAATTTAACTAAATTTGGTCCAGAGACTCCCCTTATGGTATGCTCAGAATTTCATTTGGACCTAAAAATGGCCTTGAGACATCCTACGCGTAGGATGTCTTTTTGCTCAGAATGACTTGAAATTTTCACCCCAGCTTCTCCTTGATGTGTTGATCACAGTGGTGTGCTCAAAGGTTGGTTTGGAGTCCTAAATCAAGCTAGAGACATCCTACGCGTAGGATGTCTTTTTGCTCTGTTTCAGCTCAAACTTTCACTGTAGCTTCCCCTTGATGTGCTAAGCTCACAGCTCTTTTTACTTTTTGATCCAGAATTTGCTCCAAAATCCTGATGTCTGTTCTGATGAATTCCCAAGTCAAATCAAGTCCAAATTGGACGAAATTTGACGAGGAGGCTTGCCTAAGGCTATACAACAGCATAGTATGGTCACAGTAGAACTTTGGTTTCAGAATTATGCCTTAGACATCCTACGCATAGGATGTCTAACTGCTCAGAATTGCCCCAAATTTGAACCACAGACTCTCCTTAAGGTGCTGATCACTGTGGTATGCTCAGAATTTTGTTTAAAGTTCAAAATCACACAGAAGACATACTACGCGTAGGATGTCTTTTTGGCCTGTTTGACCCCATACTTGTCCCACAGCTTCCCCTTGATATCAGTAACCCAGTGGTATTCTTAGATTTTGGTTTGGATTTCAAAAGTCCCAATTTTTAGCTATTCTTGCCTTTTTCAGTCAAAAGTGCTAAAGTCTGTTCAATCTTCCTTTCAATGACCCAAATGAGATGAAATTGATCACATGCACTCAATACAACATTTAGAACATGCCTTTGGAGTCATCCTATGGCTTGGTTTCAAAAATTATGCCTTGGACACAATTTAGGTAGGATGTCTGGCAATTCTCGTCTTTTGGCTTTGATCTGTCAAAATTTGGTCAAATTTCCACTTTCCAGGTGAAAAAAGGGTAAAAACTACCTTCTAAACACACTGGTAACCTCAGATTTTTAAAATTTCCACCAGATCACCCTGTAGACATCCTACGCGTAGGATGTCTACTACTGATTTTTTCAGACTGAAGTGTCCTTGATGCTTCCTTATGCTCTCAGCAAGTGCAAGTATGCTTTACAATTGAAAAAACATGCAAAAATCACTCAATTTAAGCCTTGTCTGAAATTTTACGTTTTCTGACCCCGCCTTTTGGCTTTTGGTCAACAAAAATAGGGAAAAACACCCAAGTCAATATGTTACTAGGGTAAAACCTACCCTCTGAACCCACTGGTGCAGTCAGAATTTTCAAATTTGGTCTCCAGAACCCTCTTGAGACATCCTACGCATAGGATGTCTATGTTTACAGAATTGCAGGTTTTCTTCACAAAACCCTTGCAAATGCTCTTTTATATACACAGCATCAATCAGTCATACAAAAATATCCACAAAAGCTTGTTTAATGCATTTTTACCCTCAAAATCACACTTTTCCGTGATTTCAAATGCAATCAAGCACTTTAGCAAATAATTCAGTGATGAATAACTCTAGATCAGAATCGGATCACTTACCTAAAGCTACTCCTACAAATCATATGGGGTTTTGCATCTATGAGTAGAAAAACGCTTCACTGCCACACACGGACTAGTAAACGCTTTTATCACCTCACAAATCACTCGACCACCAACAACTACTCTAATCCACAAATCCTAACTAAACCTATCTAGTCGCAGACCCTCGGCAAGACACACCCTTCCTGGCTATCCACTTGATCGCGGAATATCCTCTTCCGGATCCACTTAAGAAAAACGCTTTCTTTAGCCGAAACTAAATCAAGCAACCATCACACGAGTGTTAGTTGGAAACCTACTTAGGTCCTTGTGTCCCCGGCAGCGGCGCCAATGTTGGACGGGAGCAACTCACACACCCATGAAGTGCATGCAAACACTACCTAGATCAACATAATGTCAATCGAGGACACAGATGACACGATAGGCACACGGAGGAAATCTCTTTAGCTTGTCAGGCTGAGACCATCCTACACATACAACACTCTGGAAGTCCAACTAAACCACAATCAAGAACCTCACTGCTCTCAACTACACCACCTAGCCACATACACACATACTAAAGGTAACTCGCCTAATCATGCCAGATTCGTACGAAACTTAAGGAACACCATCCCCTCACTAGGATACACCTGTCCCTAAGCTTCTACACTCAAAACCCTCACTCAAAACCCATCTGCGGAAAACGCGTAGGATGACAGAGCCGAATTTTGAAAGTGCCCGAAACTGAAATTTATGAGTACCTATGCGTAACTTATGTCGCCACGATTCTATAGACTACTAGCACGCAGAAAACAGACATCGTTTGATACACTTACGGCCACAAATAGCTCGTAGATGCGTCGGTGTGTGCGCTTCGTCTTGCGTGGAATGCTTGGCGTTGTTGCGTAGCTCTCCTCGAGCCTACAGCAAAGGTGCAGTTGGATCTCCAATGTGTTAAGCGAGCGGGGCGTAGCAAGAGGATGAAGCTCACGCTCACTCTCTTTCTCTCTCACACACAGTAGACGATAGCGCTAAAGTTTGATTATGATAAAATTCCTCTTTACAAAATGACCTAGGTACCTTATATACTAAGGCTACCTTAGGTTTAACCAAAAATGGGGTTGAAAGGGTCAAATGGCTTTGTATTTACAATCTGGAAGTGCCATTGCACCCCGGCTTCTGAAACTAGAATAACTACTCATTACAAATGACGTTTATATCCATAATCCACAGCATTTCATAACTCGCAAAAGATAAGACTTTGGTACGAAACTTGAGTTATGTTGTGTTGTTGACCCAGCGGTCAACATCGAGCCTCCTACCATCCCCAATGGGTTGATTCAGTATAACTCGAGATCCATCTTGTAACTCTTGTGAGCTATATATTTCTAGCACTTGGATGTGCATAAAGGCTCCATCCTCCTATCAAATTCCATGGGTGCCTCTACAATGTAACATAGTCCCTATCTTGAAACTCTTGTCAGCTTTATATTTCTAGCACTTGGATGTACATACAACCTCAAACTTGAGCTCGAGCCTCCTACCATCCTCCATGGATTGACTCAGTGTAGATTTTCTTAATTGAATGGGATGCAAGATTTTGCCAAAATTGTGAGTGTATCTTGGGAATGCATTAAATTTTGAGTTATATGTTCAGGCATACAATTTTATTGATATCTCTTTATTTTCTCAAAATTTGCAGGGTCCAAAACAAGGTGATTCAGTGTTTCTTGTTGATGGTTCCACAAGGAAAGCTCGTGGGGTTATTCATTCCACTGATGCATCTCAACGTTGTGGTTTTGAATTGATTGGCACAACATGTGTCGCGATACATGTACTACAAAGTTTTGATGACACCTTCTTCATTCCATTCGTCACTATGGACGCATGAACCATGTCTCAAGCAGTTGGAAGCATCATCAAATGGCCATTGCATAATATTGTTATGGATAGAGTAAAATCTCACACAATAGATGAGGATTTTCTTGTTGTTCAAGAAGATGGCTTGATAGATAGAGCGAGTTGGAAAGAGAAAAGAGTCATCCTTTGGGCTGACAATAGATCTACAAAACTTGGTAATGGAGTGGTATTGCTGGTCCACCCATATGAGGCTATAAACTGTACTGAACTAGGTGAGAGTAGCTTGGGTGTCATTGTGGAAGGGTCGATGCATCCACATCAAAGTGATATTTCAAGTTTGAATTTGGTAAGCTGGCCTATTAGGCAGCTCACGTTTGAGAATGGTGAGCCCTTGATCAAAGACACTAGATCCTCTTCTGCCATTGAGGGTATTCAAGATTTCCTCATGGAAGAAACGGGAGATTCCCTTGACAACTTATATGCTTCCAGTGATGACTATGAGAAGAAGGTACCACCAATACATAACTAGGTCTTCTTCTTCATACTCAAAATGATAGAGAGCAGGATGCCATTGCCGATGACTATGATATAAGAGATGGGACAGGTAAGAAAAGGAGTTATGTACATAGAGTTATGCCTAGAAAAACAAAAGGTAATGCTCATGCTTTCAACAAGCAATATGATGCTACAAACATTCACAAATTTGCAACAATTGATTGTTGTGAGATGCGATGCTGCCAGATTGGAAACAAATCCAAAATCATGCAAGCGAGGACAGACTTTTGGGGACAAAGCTACACTAGTCAATGCACATTTGTATTGGATTGTATGAGCATGGCTCATAGGAAAGATCAAGAAGAGGAATGCTTCGAGTTTACTTTTGATCGAAAGAAGGTATGTAGTAAAGCATGGTATGTAATGCATGGAATAGGAAAGTCAACATTTTACAGGCTGCATAAAAAATTCTTGGATGGAGCATGCAATGGCAATCATGCAAACACTGGAATAATAAGGAAGAGCTTGACACATGTTGAGATGGCAAAAGCACTCATACAAGGCTTCATAGATAATAATGCAGATCAAATGCCACATAAGTCAAGGACAACCATGCATGGCACTCAGGAAACTCAACATGTTTTACCAACGATGTACAAACAAGTGGACATTTTGCGGGAAGTAAACGACACACTTGTCACAATGGAATACAAAAAGTTGTCACAGCCAACATTCTCAAGGTTGTGGAACACAGTCTTCAAGACAGTCACTTTATCAAAATCAAGCACATTCTCTAAATGTGACATTTGCACATCCATAAAGGTCAAGCTGGAGTCTACCAAAAATCAGGTGGAGCGTGCTAGATACATGGCACAGAGGAGATCACACATGTTGCAACAAATGAGCTGTAGAAATCTGTACTATGCTTGGAGGAGCTCTTCAACAATGAATCCAACCAAGTTCTTGTGCATTATACATGACAAGATGGACCAGAGTAAGACTGCTATACCAAAAATTAAACCAGATCCAAAATCTCTCAATGGAGTTGAGAGGCTTCCAGTATCGTTGACAGGAATGCTCACTCATGGACATGGACAAACAGCTTATGGTCACTTTGCATTGGGATTATGGCCGAGTGATCCCAACTTCACAATTGCATCTCTCTCAAAATGTCTAAGAAAATTAGAAAGAAGAGATAAACATATGTTTGGTGACTTGATCTTAGAAAACTCAAGTGTAGAACCATGAACAAATATTTTTGATTGTGTTTTTTCTACAGCTTCTCTCTATCACCATATGAAAGTGCTTAAGGAGAAAAACCAGTACTGCAAGGAACAGAGTGCTCAGAATGAAGAGGCAGAGACTGATCTAATCACAAATGTGAATGTGGACACTGAGAATTTTGCTTCTAGACAGGGAAATGATTGTCCAAGGATGCAATCAATCTCTGGTACTAATGCACATGTACAGGAGGATGGAAATGTATTTTGGGTTCAAGAGGTTGCCAAGAACATTGCTATTGCAACTTGACAATTGTGGTTCAGAAAATAAGAATCGATATGTGTTTGCATACCTATCATTGTTGGTTGCACAAGGAGTCTTTGACACTGTACAACTTGGATTTCTTATGGTTGGTCACACTCATGAAGACATTGATGCATTGTTCAGTCGCTTTTTTGAGAAGCTTAGAAAACAAGCCATTTTTACATTTCCACATTTGATGAAGATCTTCAGTGAGTGTGTTAGCATGCATCCAACACCTTTTCTCCTACAAAAGGTGGCAGACTTTAAAGGATTTGTAAAGGGGTTCTTACATGATGGAGCATATAGCTTAGTGGGTCATTCAAAGCCATTGCAATTTAGGTTCTATATGAGTGATGGAATACCTTTGATGCAGTACAAAGTGCACCCTAAAAATGTGGATTGGTTACCCAAAAATGGTAAAGAGTTATGGAAGAGAAATGACCAAGGAGGAGCCACGCTTCCTGAAGGTGTTCCAAAAGTATTACCACCCTTTGAGTATGTTAAAGATAGTGAGAAAGTTATGGAAGGAATAAAGAAGTATGTTAGTTGGTGGAAAGATCACTTGCAAGAGAAAGGAGATGAAAGTGAGTATGCTAGGTGGATCAACCCAATTCTTATGTACTGGGAGAATCTCATGCAAGCTATGCAAAACCCTGGACAAAGTGAAAACACTTTATTTGATGACTTTTGGCCAAGGAGTATGCGTGAACAAGATCATCCTCTTGAAGTTCCATTGGAAGATGGTCTAGATGAAGCACTTGACATAATATAGGGCCACTATTGTGGTCCAATGCGCAACAAACCTACTGAGGAGTTCAACCCAACTCTTGATGTGGAAAAGGGAGACTTTGTAATTGTGCAACCTTGTGATGAAAATTACCCAATTTGGTTAGGAGTGGCACCAACAGAATTTGATCAGAACAATGACTCGGCAACCTATCTTCAAGTGAAGATACAATACTGGGCACCAATTTCAAAGAAGAAGAATGCAAGTGATGTGGAGGTTTACAAGGATTGTTGGAACAAGTATTGGAGAGAGAACATCAATGATCCTCAACGTTGGGAAGACACTAGCTGCATCATTTGAGCATGGAAGCCCAAGGGTGGACGAATTCCTGAGAAAATCAAGATTCCAAAGGCAATAATCCTCAAGGCCAAAGAGAGTCAGTTGAAACTTGATGAACATGAGGCACCATCAAATGTCAATGCAAATGAAGAGGAATGATCTCTTAGCATTCACCTTTCATCTTATTCAATATGAATGGTGTTTTTTTTCACATTAGTCACCCAAGTTTTTCTTGCAACTTACATTTTAATTGTTTTATCAATTGAAGCATATGTGGGAAGAAAATTTTGGGTGCATGAGCATGTGTGTGTGTGTGCACGTGCGCGTGAGTGTGTGTGTGTGTGTGTGTGTGTGTGTGTGTGTGTGTGTGTGTGTGTGTGTGTGTGTGTGTGTGTGTGTATTTGTAAACTAACATGTGCAAAAACACTCTAGTGTATAGTATGGTTGTTGAAAACGGACCATATTGGATATTGCAGACTCATAAGCATCCACTAAACATTGTATCTCAGTTTTCATATGTGCAACAACCTAGTACAATACAACCTGACCTCAAGCCAATGAGACACAAATAATTGTCCCAAATTGTGAATTTTTCCCTATTTTCCTAAATAGGTGTTCTTGTGCAAACTAGGCCATACATACCCCTCTTGCAAGATCTTATGCAAGGTGATCTTTAGAGCAAAATGTCCACCACATGCACCTTCATGCTTCTCTTCCAACATTCTATAAAGCTCCTCCTGCCAAGGTACACGTCTCAACACGAGATCAACCCCTTTCATGTACAAGACATCACCAATCAATTGGTACCTAGATGCTCTATGCACAAAACCATACTTCTTAGACTTTCAAATGTCCTTCGGAATGATTGCTGTTAGCAAAAACTCCTCTTCTTGAGCAAAACTTTCCTGGCCATGATAAACAGGTAAATTGGTCCTCAACACAGATAGCTCCCCAATCATGCTTTGAGCTGCTTCATGTGCCTCTCCATTTAGAGCACGTTCAATGTGTTTGATGCTCTATGCTTTGAACTTTTTTAACCTGCCTTTAATTCTAAAACACATTTCCTTCAATGAGGTGTTCTTCCTCTTCCACACACCCAACACTTGCTTCACACCTAACAAGGCATCACCTTTTATGCTCAACCTTCTAATACCATGCTTTAAAAAGATGTGTAATCCGGATTCCAAAGTAGCATATTCAGCCCTATTGCTACTATGAGCATCCAATTTGAACCCTCTCTTGCATACTAGCTTCCCCTCTGGATCGTAAAGTGCGATATTCCCTGAAGCCGCATCATGGCTCTTTCTGTATGAGCCATCAAAGAACAACACATGTGCATTGCTGATCTGTGGCACTTCTGCAACTACCTTTCTCACAACCTCTTCCATAACAAGAAGGGGATTCTCCTTGTAAGTCAATAAATCAGCTAGGGTAGATCTTGTACTGTCTTCCACTAAAAAGGAGAACTCAAACTCTTGCAGTTCAATTACCCATTTCTTGACCACATTTGACATGTCAGTTCCATTAATTAACTATGGCAAAAAGGATTAACTCGTTAGGAAAATAAAAGGTCGTGGTAGCAAGTAACGATGAAATCGTCGACAAGCAGATATTACACTGGCCATCATTAGCTCTACTTCCGAGAATTTTCTCTCTGCTACCAAATTCACTCAGCTTGAACAATACACTGGCCTTATATAATGACTGCCCTTCCCCTTTTGCAATAGCATGGCTCCAATGGCATCATCCCCTTCTGATAGATTTACATAAAATACTTGCTCCCAATTAGGAGCCTGCATGGCTGACAACCCCCCTAACACCTATTTCACCTCTTGAAACACTTCTTCACACTTGTCATCCCATTGCAATGGATCATGCTTTACCACTTGTTGTAATGGATAAAGGATTTGTGAAGGCAATGGAATAAACCGCGCCACGTACTTCACTTTGTGTATAAATGTTGCCAATTGCTTTGTAATCTTAGGTGATGGAAGAAGAATAATAGACTTAACCTTGTCTGGATCAACCTCAATGCCATTTTCTAACACCATGTGGCCCAATAACTTCACCCTTGGCTGTGCTAGTAGATGACATTTCTTTGGATTTAGTTGTCCTCCACATTCATCATATCGAGCCAATACGATCTGCGGCTTCTCATGGTGTTCAGCCCTATTGTTGTAGACACAAAAGTCGTCCATAAAAGCTTTAACACAACTATCCATGAATGGTGCCAATACCCAATTTTCTCTCTCTTGGTAAAAACATGGTCCATTTGACAACCCAATTGGCAGTACCATGTAGCAATAACTACCCCATGGCATAATGAAAGTTATCTTTGTTCGGTCTTTAAGAGCAATCTTCAATTGGAAATAGCTTAAAAAACCATCACACACAGTGTACCTCTCGTAACTTGCCCCACTAAATCCAAGATCTGATCCATAAATGGAAGAGGATATGGGTTCTTCTTAGTGGCTCCATTTAAGGGTTTAAGATCTACAAAAATCCTCCACTTTCCATCCTTCTTTGGGTTGACCGCTACTGAACTCACCCATTCTGTTGTCTCCACTGGGACTATTAACCTTGCCTTCAATAACTTGTCCACCTCTTCATGCAAGGCTTCTATTCTCTCCATTTAAGGGTTTAAGATCTACAAAAATCCTCCACTTTCCATCCTTCTTTGGGCTGACCGCTACTGGACTCACCCATTCTGTTGTCTCCACTGGGACTATTAACCCTGCCTTCAATAACTTGTCCACCTCTTCCTGCAAAGCTTCCATTTGCTCTTGATCCATACTTCTTAGCCTTTGTCACATTGTATTAGCACCGTCTTTCAGCTCTATATGCATCTCTTCTCCCTTGAACCCTCTAATCTCTTCATATGAAGTAATGAACAAATCAGGAAAACTAGCCAGCATGTGCAAATATGTCTCCTTCTCCATAGCTGAGAAGTCTTCTCTGATCATTTGTGGCAAAATTCCTGCTTCTTTGAAAAATAAACCTTGGTTAGCATGATCCCTTCAATCACTTCATAAGACCCTTCACTTTCATCTTCAATTTCATTTGCAAATGCAACTAGACCAGTCTCATGGATTTCTTTGTCCATCAGAAGAAATGCAACATCAACATCCTCATCACTGCTAGTAGTACTATCACTGTCCTTATCAGACAGTGTGGAATAGTCTTCATCACTAGACTCATCCTCATCTTCATAAATTTCCTCAAATCATTTCCTTGTGTCCATATTATATAGCTTCTTGGCACCCATATTTCCACAGAGGCTAATTGTACCACGTCTCGAATCTTGAACAGTTCCCATTGCACGTAACCATGGTCTCCCAATATAATAGGATATGCTCCCAGGCATCACATGAGAATCAACCACCACCTTTGCATCATATGCCTCCACTTCTAAGCTCTTTGCAACACCCAAACATTTTACTTTTTGATGGTTTGCCATTTTGATTTGAAAACCTGACCCCAATCACTATAAGACTTATCTTCTCAACGCACAAGTGTGTTATGACACGTATTTGGGGTCCGCCATCAACATAACATCATCCCATATTTTTTCTTTTGTGCCACACATCTACTATTGGGAAAATGTCTGGTAGCTCATCCATCACCAATACCTTCACTGAACCTCTCTCTGGTTCTTTCTCCATTGGATTAACCATCCTCTTCCACTACCGCTTTAGCTTAGGCACCATCTCTATAAGATGCCCAAAAGCAACATCTACTTTCCTGCTTGTCATCCTCCTTCAAGTCATAGCTTAATTGCCCATCCTCTAGTGGAAAATCTGAAACATGAAACTTGCGACGATTCCTTCTTTTCCTCTTGGCCTTGACATCCTCACCTTCATGGCTCTTTCCTTTCTTCTTACTTGGACCTGGGGCACTGCTTCCTTCCTTATCCTGTGTGTTACTCTTCCCAATAGGCATCACCAATGTATCTTCCAGCTTTGTTTCCTTCTCCAAGGTGACCACACTTATCACTTTTGTCTTTCCCTTTTCCTCTTGGGTTAATCCACTGGTTCCTTCTTCTCCCTTAATTTCAATGCCATAATCATTTGAACTAGTTAGCACCTATCTTGGAAATGGATACATGTCTCCCCCCATCCTTGGTGGCTTATCATATTGCAAGCTGATGTGGCCCAACTCTTTGCAATTATATCACGTGGGTGTTAGCCTCCAGACTCTACCATTGCTTTGTCCAACACCATTCCTGGGTATTTCTTCACTTCCTGGCTGATTTGCAAACCTCCCCCAACCTCGATTATCTCCCACATTACCTAGCATGTTTAGACTAAGATTCTTCATTAAATATACCACTTGCCTCATGTCTTGCCTTAGACCATCATCTTGCACTGTTGTAGTAACCACCGCTAGCATAACCTGAGGAGTAACAGAAACCACTGGTTCATGATGAACCCCTAGCATGCGTCCTTGCAAGGAATTCATAGGCTGAAATTCAAACCTCCTGGGCAAGGACTCTACTCCTAGTTGAATCATTCTTCTCAGCTTCCACTCTTTGTTCCTGGCTAAATCTAGTGCATCTTCATATGTCCTAGGCTTCTTTAGCTCCACTCTCCAATGTACATTCTCTCAAAGACCAGCCAAACCCTGTACTTCTTTCCACACTTTGTCAGAATCTTTTGTCTTCACAAACTCCACTTCCAATCCATGCCTTAGATTGTCCCAACTTAATCTCACAGGTGGATCAGCAGCACGCAACTCCTGCTCAAATTCTTTGGCCAAACTCATGCATCACTCTTGAAACAAACATGGAGAAGACGTAACATCTGCACAGAATCATGAATCGGATTGCTAATGCAGGCAACCTCCATATTTTCCAAAAATTCTTCCACATCTTCATTACTTCTTGCATGAAATTCTTGATAAGAGAAATCCATGGTTACCCAAGTTTTGATGCTTTGAGAACCCCTTCGAACACATGTGCAAGAACCCAAAACTTTTGACTGACTCAATCCCCAGAAACTTTAATGGAGCTCATATTTAGATAAGGACAAACACATGCACATCAAATGAGTTTTCATATAGTTAATCATCAAAATTAAAACAAGCAAAGGGGATTCTAGTATCTCTCTTAATCTTCTTGGCCCGAACATAAAGACTATGCGGTGCTAGAAAACATTCTTCCTAGTAGACACGTCAACATTTATCTTGATTCTTTGTGTCAAATGAAAAGGAGATAATTGAGGTCCGTTTTGATCATCCATTAAAGCCAACCATGCAGCTCCCAAGAAGGCACACTTGACTTATCCTCTGATTTTGCCAGAATTTCAGCAGCGTAACAGCATAAATGGCTCAAAAGACCAAAAAACAAGCCATCACAACATGGAAAAATTTTGGCAGAGTTTTCCCAGAAGTAGAGCAGTAAGAACCCAAAATATAGACTATATATGTATGCATAACCTGCCAACAATAGAACCCGAGCATCAAGTAGGAATCACTAGTACATAGCCTATGGCAAGGTCACAAAAAGGGTGCTCCAGCCACATGTATCACCGAAAGGATCTCACATTTGAGAATCCCCCAGCTCAATAAAACCTCATGCTAGAGAGGGGGAATGGGGGAACACGCCCGGCACAAACACAAGGGCCTCTCTATAGCTCAGGGTATCCACAACATCCCTGTCCTCTCAGAAAACACCTTCAAAAACACAGCTTACACTAGCAGACCACCGCCTGCCCAATTTCCACTGCTCATACTCTCCACAAATCCACCACACAAAGCACACTTACTACGACGGTTTGTCTCCACCCTTACACACACCCACAACTGCTCAATATCACTCTCTCACACCTTACACTAGCAGAGCACCGTCTCCCCTTTCCACTGCTCATACTCTCCACAAATCCACCATACAAAGCACACCTACTGCCACGGTCTGTCGCCACCCTTACACACACCCACAACCGTTCAATCTCACTTTCTCACACCAAACATTGTAGGTCTGGGGGGCACACACATCCACACTACCGGTGTCAGGAGTTTTTTGGAGCAAGGGATTGCGCATATGTACATACACATGCATGGTGCATCGAATAAAGGATTGCCCAATTTCCATAGCCAGGTGGTTACGTGGGGCCCACATGTGTACAGGTAGGACAACATGTACATAGTGCATCCATTTTCACTATCACCAATACCAGTATGTTTTTTCTACAATAATGAGGAGTTTATAGCACGTAAAACTTCTCGAGGAAGCTATCCGCGGGCCGACGACATGAGGTAAGCAGCTGCGTCAGATGGCATCTAGTGGCGTCAAGAGGGCGAACGGGGTCAATATTTGCACGTGGATGAACACGGACACAAAGTCGTGTTTTCTTGTGAGAGTTATGCAGAAAGGTCATCATTAGGACCACTTTTTGGGACCACTTCACGTGGTTGCGAGACGCATTATTGAAAAAAAATGAGTGCCAGGTGTGCGCATGGATGCAGTAGGGTGACAACTATGCACTGCGAGGTCAATTTTTGGCCTGTTCGGGGTCCGTTTGAGGTCATCTAAAATGCCAAGGGTGCCCAACTAATAAATCTAAGTGTGAGAACTAAAAAAACTGAGAGAAGACCACAAAAAACGTGGAGAAGAGAGGAGGAACAGCCGCAGGTGTGTTTTTGCTCATTTTGGAGCTTGTTTTGGCCGTAAACTGCTCATCCGAGGTCGGATTTGAGCACTTTGACAATGTAGACTGGGGTTTTGGGCCATTCCGGATGCGATGGTGCTGTCCATTTTGCCAAATTACTCACTCTTTTCCTACTGTTTTTCTATGTAAGTTTCTCCTATGAGCGAAGTTTCTGCTCTAGTTTGTGATTGTATCTGGCTTATTTTACCCATATTGTGTGAGCTATTTGCCCCATTGGTGTTGGCCCAAGCTCAATTGTATCTAAACATCATAAATTATCCTCTTTTGAGCTGATTTTTTTGGGTGTGTGTGTGTGTGTGTGTGTGTGTGTCCGTGTGGAGTGGGCAAGTGGATAGTCTCTCTCCTCTCACTCTAGAGGTGTGTTCCCTGTCTCGGCCAGGTGTGTTGTCTAAGCCGAGTGGTGCCCCATAGTGTGTGTGTGTGTGTGTGTATCTTTCCAAGAGTGTGTGTTGGGTCATTATAGAGGCGTTGTGTGTGTTTTCATCCCGCTCACATTCTTTTGGCGCCCCCACGGAGGATCTTCTTCGAGTACCTTCTGCTTCGAGCTTCAAGCTTCGAGATTCGGGCTTACAGGTTGCAGGTTGCAGGTTCCAGATTACAGGTTACAGGTTATAGGTTATAGGGACAAGTACAGGTACAAGTGATTCACACAGGTACAAGTAGCTGGAGTACAGTGATATACTAGCAGTGATGTCACTTGCAGTTGTTGTGGGTATGCATCACTTGGCGCCTGTTTGAGCGCATTGTCTACTGGATTGTACGTTACTTGTGGAAACTGCCATTGTACGCATTTGTTGAGCCATACTTGGTTTTATTTGGCAGTCCCAGCCATTTCTGAGACTTGGTCTGGAAGATAGTCATTTCTGAGACTTGACTATACGCGATTTGCATTAGCCTTCGTGTGAGGGTCGATAGCGTGAGGTTTTTATTGAGCTGGGGGATTCTCAAATGTGGAGATCCTTTCGGTGATACAGGTAGTTGGAGCACCCTTTTTGTGACCTCGCCATAGGCTATGTACTAGTAATTCCTACTTGATGCTCGAGTTCTATTGTTGGCAGTTTATGCATACATATACAGTCTATATTTTGGGTTCCTACTGCTCTATTTATGGGGAAACTCTGCCAAAATTTTTCCAAGTTATGATGGCTGGTTTTTTGGTGTTTTGAGCCATTTATGTTGTTATGCTGCTAAAATTTTGGCAAAATCAGAGGTTAAGTTAGGTGTGCCTTCTTGGGAGCTTCATGGTTGGCTTTAATGGATGATCAAAATGGCCCTCAATTCACTCATTTTCATTTAACTCAAAGAATCCAGATTAATGTTCATGTGTCCAGGAAGATCTTTTTCCAGCAGCGCATAGTCTTTATGTTTGGGCCAAGAAGATTGAGAGAGATCCTGGAATGTCCTTTGCCTATTGTCATTCCGATGATTAACTATGAAAACTCATTTGATGTGCATGTGTTTGTCCTTATCTAAAGTTGAGCTCCATTGAAGTTTCTGGGGATTTCTGTGCACGTGTGTTCGAAGGGGTTCTCAAAGCATCATAATTTGGGTAGCCATGGCTTTCTCTTATCCGGAGTTTCATGGAAGAAGTGATGAAGATGTGGAAGAAATTTTGGAAAAGATTGAGGTTGCCTACATTAGCAACCAGATGACCCTACGCAAATGTTACGCCTTCTCCAAATTTGTTTGAGGAGTGATGCATGAGTTTGTTCTAAAGAATTTGAAGAGGAGTTGCGTGTGGCTGATCCACCTGTAAGGTTGAGTTGGGACAATCTACAACATGGGTTGGAAGTGGAGTTTGTGAAGATAGAAGATCCTGACAAAGTGTGGCAAGAAGTACAGGCTTTGGTGCAAAAGGAAGGTGAGCCAATAGATGCGTACATACGTAAGTTTTCATTGGCATGGGAGTGAATGTGCAAGGCCTTAGCACCACAGGTACCCCCGCCTGACATGATGAAGAAGGACAGGCTCTTGGCTGGTCTTTGGGATAATATACGTTGGAGAGTGGAGCTAAAGAAGCCTAGGACATATGAAGATGCACTAGAGGTAGCAGGGAACAAAGAGTGGAAGTTGAGGAAAATGAGCCAGTTAGGGGTGGAGTCTTTGCCAATGAGGTCTGAATTTCAGCCTATAGAGTCTTTACAAGGTCGCATGTCAGGGGTTCATCATGAACCAGTGGTTCCTCTTACTACTCAGGTTATGCCAGCAGTGGTCACTACATCGGTGCAAGATGATGGGCTAAGGCAAGACATGAGGCAAGTGGTAGATTTGATGAAGAATCTCAGCCTAAACATGCTAGGTCAAGTGGGAAATAATCGAAGTCGAGGGAGGTTTGAAAATCAGCCAAGAGGTGAAGAAAGGCCTAGGAATGGTGTTGGACAAAGCAATGGTAGGTACTGGAGGCAGACGCCCACATGTTATAACTGTGGAGAGTTGGGTCACATCAGCCCGCAATGTCATAAGCCACCAAGGATGGGGGGAGACATGTATCCATTGCCAAGACAGGTGCTAACTAGGTCAAATGATTATGGCATCGAAATTAAGGGAGACGAAGGAACCAGTGGATTAACCCAAGAGGAAAAGGGAAAGACAAAAGTGCTAAGTGTGGTCACCTTGGAGAAGGCATCAAAGCTAGAGGATACATTAGTGATGCCTATTGGGAAGAGGACCACAGAGGATAAGGAAGGAAGAAGTGCCCCAGGTCCTAGTAAGAAGAAAGGAAAGAGCCATGAAGGCAAGGATGTCAAGGCCAAGAGGAAAAGGAGAGCTCGTCGAAAGTTTCATGTTTCAGATTTTCCACTAGGGGATGGGCAATTAAGCTTATGACTTGAAGGAGGATCTGACGAGCAGGAAGGCAGATGTTACTTTTGGGCAGCTTATAGAGATGGTGCCTAAGCTAAAGCGACAGTGGAAGAGGATGGTTAACCCAATGGAGGAAGAGCCAGAGAGAGGTTCAGTAAAGGTGTTGGCAATGGATGAGCTACCAGACATTTGTCCAATAGTAGATGTGTGGTATAAAAGGAAAAATTTGGGACAAGGTTATGTGGATGGCGGAGCCCAAATATGCGTCATAACACACTCATGCGTTGAGAAGATGGGTCTCACAATGGCTGGGGTGTCAGGTTTTCGGATCAGATTGGCAAACCATCAAAAAGTAAAATGCTTGGGTGTTGTAAAGAGCATAGAAGTGGAGGCATATGATGCAAAGGCAGTGGTTGATTTTCATGTGATGCCAGCAGGGTTGGGAGCATATCCTATTATACTGGGCAGACCATGGTTACGTGCAGTGGGAGCTGTTCAAGATTGGCGACATGGTACGATTAGCCTCTATGGAAAGACAGGTACCAAGAAGCTTTATAATATGGACACAAGGAAACTATTAGAGGAGCTTTATGAAGATGAGGATGAGTCTAGTGATGAAGACTCTTCCACGGTGACAGATGAGGACATTGATAGCACTACCAGTAGTGATGAGGATGCTGATGTTGCATTTCTTTTGATGGACAAAGAAATACAGGAGTTTGGTTTAGTTGCATTTGCGAATGAGGTTGAAGATGAAAGTGAAGTGCCTTATGAAGTGATTGAAGGGCTGATGCAAACCAAGGTTGAGTTGTCAAAGAAGCAGGAATTGATGACACAAATGATCAGTGGAGACCTCTCAGCTATGGAGAAGGATATATATTTGCATATGCTGGCTAGTTTTCCTGATTTGTTCATTACTTCATATGAAGAGATCAGAGGGTTCAAGGGTGAAGAGATGCATATAGAGCTGAAAGAAGGTGCTAAGCCAGTGCGGGAAAGGCTAAGAAGGATGGGTCAAGAGAAAATGGAAGCCTTGCGAGAAGAGGTGGACAAGTTGTTGAAGGCAGGGTTCATAGTCCCTGTGGAGACCACAGAATGGGTGAGTCCAGTAGTAGTCAGTCCAAAGAAGGATGGGAAGTGGAGAATTTGTGTAGATTTTAAACCCGTAAATGCATCCACTAAGAAGAACCCATATCCTCTTCCATTCATCGATCAGATCTTGGATTCAGTGGCAAGTTATGAGAGGTACAGTGTGTGTGATGGTTTTTCAGGCTATTTTCAATTGAAGATTGCTCTTAAAGACCGCACAAAGAACACTTTTATTACGCCATGGGGCTGCTATTGCTACACAGTATTGCCATTTGGGTTGTCAAATGGACCTTCCTTTTATCAAGAGAGAGCAAATTGGGTGTTGGAACCATTCATTGGTAGTTGTGTTAAAGCTTTTATGGATGACTTCTGTGTTTATAGCAGTAGGGTTGAACACCATGAGAAGCTGCAGATGCTATTGGCTCGATATGATGAATGTGGAGGACAACTAAATCCAAAGAAATGTCATCTAGCACATCCAAGGGTGAAGTTATTGGGCCATATGGTGTCAGAAAATGGCATTGAGGCTGATCCAGATAAGGTTAAGTCTATTATTCTTCTTCCATCACCTATGAGTACGAAGCAATTGGCAACGTTTATACACAAAGTGAAGTACATGGCACGGTTTATTCCATTGTCTTCGCAGCTTCTTTATCCATTACAGCAAGTGGCAAAGCATGATCCATTGCAATGGGATGACAAGTGTGAAGAAGTGTTTCAAGAGGTGAAAGAGGTGTTAGGAGGGTTGTCAGCCATGCAGGCTCCTGATTGGGAGAAAGTGTTTTATGTAAATCCATCAGTAGGGGATGATGCCATTGGAGCCATGCTATTGCAAAAGGGGAAGGGCAGCCATTATATGAGGCCAGTGTATTGTGCAAGCAGAGTGAAGTTGGTAGTGGAGAGAAAGTTCTCGGAAGTAGAGCTAGTGATAGCCAGTGTAATATTTGCTTGTCGACGATTTCGTCATTACTTGCTACCACGGCCTTTTTTTTTCTTGACGAGTTATGCCTTTTTGCCACAGTTAATTAATGGTACTAACATGTCAAATGTGGTGAAGAAATGGGTAATTGAGCTGCAAGAGTTTGAGTTCTCTTTTCTAGTGGAAGATAGTACAAGGGCTACCCTAGCTGATTTGTTGACCTACAAGGAGAATCCCCTTGTTGTTAAGGAAGAGGTGGTGAGAAAGGTAGTTGAAGAAGTGCCACAGATCAGCAATGCACATGTGTTGTTCTTTGATGGTTCATACAGAAAGAGCCATGATGCAGCTTTAGGGGGTATAGCACTTTATGATCCAGAGGGGAAGCTAGTATGCAAGAGAGGGTTCAAATTGGATGCTCATAGTAACAATGAGGCTGAATATGCTACTCTGGAAGCCGGATTACACATTTGTTTGAGCCATGGGGTTCGAAGGTTGAGCATAAAAGGTGATGCCTTGTTAGTGGTGAAGCAAGTGCTGGGTGTGTGGAAGAGCAAGAACACCTCATTGAAGGAAATGTGCTTCAGAATTAAAGGCATGTTCAAAAAGTTCGAAGCATGGAGCATCAAACACATTGAACGTGCTCTAAATGGAGAGGCACATGAAGCAGCTCAAGGCATGATTGGGGAGCTATTTGTGTTGAGGACCACTTTACCTCTTTATCATGGCCGGGAAAGTTTGGCTCAAGAAGAGGAGTTTTTGCTAACAGGAATCATTCCAAAGGAGATTCAGAAGTCTAAGAAGTATGGCTTTGTGCGTAGAGCATACACGTACAAATTGATTGGTGATGTCTTATACATGAAAGGGGCTGATCTCGTGTTGAGACGTGTACCTTGGCGGGAGGAGCTTTACAGAGTGTTGGAAGAGAATCATGAAGGCGCATGTGGTGGCCATTTTGCTCTAAAGATCACCTTGCATAAGATTTTGGAAGAGGGGTATGTATGGCCTAGTTTGCACAAGGATGTTCACCATTGGTGTAGGTCTTGCAATAGGTGTCAAGCATTTGGGAAGAGAGTGTTGAAGCCAGAGCTACAAAAAACCATTATGGCGTTTGATGTGTTTGAAAAGTGGGGGATTGATGCAATAGGCTGGTTACCTATCACAAGCAGGGGCAAAAGCTATATCTTGACGGCAGTGGACTATCTCTCTAGATGGGCAGACTGAGCCTGCTGTCGCTCAAGGTCTCTTTCCTCCGTTGTGCGTTCTAGTTGTGTCCTCAGGCTTTCTAACTCCTCTTGCCCAGATGCTTGCTTTTGTTGGGCCTCCTGTACCTGCTTTTCCTTTTCACTCAGCACTATGTGCTGATACTGGAATTGTCATTCTAATTCCCTTAGAGTTTGCTTGTAATCAAAACTAGCCACTACCTGGTAGGCTTCGTGGTATCCGATTGCTTCTGTAGGAGGTATAAACTCCTTTTGCGAGGTTGAATGGGGAGGAGTTGGCTGTTTTTTGTTCGATGGAGAAGGGGGAGGAGGAGGAGATTTTGACGAGGGAGGAGGCGATCTTTTAGGTGAGGAGGAGGTGGGCTTGATTCTTCTCGTACATGCCTCTTTTTGGAAGTCTCTTCCCCTTGTTGCGCAGATGCTTCCACTTTTCTTTTCTTTAGAATCTTGATGATTCTTTGGTGGGTGAGATCCGTCGCCCTTCGCGCTCCCACATTCCTTTCTCTTTGGATCTTCTTTAGCTGCTCTGCCTGGTTTGTTTCATTAGCCGCGTCTTTCTCCTTCGTTCCTTCAGTGGACTGGGAAGAAATTTCCACTTCCGCGGCCTTTTGCTCTGCTTCTAACCTTTGCTTCTCCGCGCATATGCGAGTTGCATTTTCTATTCTTTCTTTCCTTTTCCTTTCGAATCTTCTTTTTTGTGTTTGTTGTGTTGCAGCCGCTCTAGCCTGGCTGTCAGCCCGTAACTTGGTTCTTCTTTCCTCGACTCTTTTTTGAGCTTCCGCATATGCTTTTTGCAGGTCCGACTGCGGTACTGCACTTCTCTCCCTTCTTTTTCTCTCGAGCGGCTTTGTGGAGTCTTCCTCCTCGCTTTCTTCAAACTCTGATGGCCCTTTGTCTTTCGACTCTTGAGATTTTCCTCATCATCTGTCTCCGTTTTTTCTTCATCACTCGAGCTTTTGTTGGTGGCCTTTGCTGAGCGCGATGATGTCGTGCCTGGGGTCGTCCTTACGGAATGAGCAACTAGCTTTGCTTTTTGGATTAGGGCCGTTTGAGAACTGGCAGCTGGAAAATCTTCGATCATTCCCAAAGCCTGGTATGCTATTCTGGTTAGCATCGGCCCTGCGTTCATGAAGCTTTTGTTTTTTGCCGAGCTTTTCAAATTTGCTTCAATCAAGTTTTCCAAAATGTAAGAACCGTAGTCGTAGCGAATGGTTCTATTTTCGACTGTCGCTAGAGCCATGACCACGGCAATGTGCAGAATTGGCTCGGTGTAGCGAGGAGGCTTTTGTACTCTGAAATGCTGAGAGATGAATATCATCGTCAATTCCAGCTCTCCGTATATCATGTGTTTCATGCCAGGACCAAACACATAGAGGTCCATTACCACTACGTTCGAGAGCGAGTGTTGGCGGTCGACATCGACTTGGTCTACATCAGCACAGAGGAGCAGATAGCGGATATCTTTACCAAGGCCCTCGGAGCTGAGAAGCTTCCACATTTCCGGACTATGCTTGGACATTGCGACATGCAGAGCTCGAGGGGGAGTGTTGAGATGTCGAGCTCTACACCTTGAGCTGGCATCCACTACGGGTCTTGGCCGCTTACGGCATTTAGTCACTTGCGCGTTAGGTGACCGACACGGAGGATCTCTGCCAGTGATTCTACAGCTGGACTACACTTATAGTGCCAGCCTAGTACGCTTCTAGCAAGTTCACACTTAGTGACCGCATGTACATATGTGCTAATTTTCAACTTTAGCACTTAGTCATTTTGTACTCTCTTTTCTGTGAAGAAGAAGAAGAAGCTTTCCATCTCTGTGTGCTTTGTGCTTGTCTTGTGTAGCTCTCTTGCATCCTCATTCTTTACAGTCTTGACTTAATCGTTCTCGTGCATCATGGAGGTCATAGGTTGCTCTCGTTGGCTCCCCCCCCCCAAATCTACTACTAGGAGGCAAATGTGATGGGGTGGCTGCAAATGTCGGATCTACAGTCGTATGTGTAGAGATGGGAACCACCCTACCTCAATTCGTAGCCATTGATTCTCTGGAATGTAACGTCCCCATGGGGCTTGGCATCGAATAATGAGGTCGACTGAAAGAATCAGCTACATGAGTCCTCCCTCCTCCTGTGGTCAACGGTTCTAGCACGACAGTTGTAGGGGCTGTTCTTAGAGGGCTTGGAGTGACATAGTACTGGTGAAGTGGTCCCCCAAAGTACGTATATCCTTCCAATTCTTTTTTATCGATTGTTGCTGATAGCGGGAAAAAGACCAGTGAAATCGGGTGGCCTCTGTACTCGTGCACACTCCACAAACCACGCCTCATGCAAACAAGCAAAGAACAAAACAAAGGGGACACCACCCTAAATTAAGAGGTTTAGGGACCTCACACATAGTGCACATAGGCAAGTGAGACTTCTGGCATTATGATGGCATCAAAACATATGGCAAAACACATAGAAACGAAGCTTAGGGACCTTATGTAGCATATATATACACAAGACATCAGCTTAACAATACAACAGCATCTGATCATACATAACAAGGATATAGAGAAGCAAGCCAAGGATGGCATAATCCCTTGTCAAAAACAATCAACCCAGCAAGTAGGTATGATCAACACATCAATACCTTAGAGAATGATGGCGAGGATGGTGGCCATGGAGCATGAAAGAAGACTCCTTATTTAGGTTTTAGGTCTAGTAATGTAGCATACTAGAGGGAGAGAGAGTAGAGCTCCATCCATAGCTCCTCGTTGTGAGCAATGTCGTCATAGCTTCGTTGCTTGGTGAAGTGGGTGAAGTGTTGGTTTTGAGTGAGAGAAGGCCTCCTTATATAGGTTTCTAAGAGGGTTTAGGATTAGGGATAAACATGCTTAAATCCACTGATTGGGGTTACTTTTTGCTTAGGGTGGTCAACACATTGAAGTCACCTGATATGTCACCATCAAGATATTCTCTAGAGTGATGTGAGAGGGGAGGGTAAATGCTGATTTTTCTGATTGTGACACATGGGGATAAGGCCTTGACCAGCATTTAAGAGCACGTAAGGTGGCTGTTGAAACTGGAGGTTATGCACATGTCAGGGGGGGACCTGCGGGGGGGAGGTGGCAGCTGGGTCCTCCTAAATATCAAGTTCTCAAAAAATCCTCAACCATGGCTTCTTTTGACATGTGTTCTTTGAAAAAATCAGCATGTCTCTTTTCAACTCAAAAGTCTTTATCCCTGTTGACTCACCTTTACCATAATATTTTCCCCTTTTCTCCTCCTGTAACTGCATTGTTGATGCCCAATCATTGCTTCTAGTAATAGTGAACTATTACCTACCAAATACTTATGGTGCAGTAAAAAATATTTACCATGGATAAAAAAAGTTACTGTAGGTAAAAAGTGATTTGTATTTACCATGTAGGTGAAAAATATTTACTATAGGTGAAAAATATTTACTGTGGTAAAAAATATTTACTATCGGTAAAAAAGTGAAAACGGAGTATGCTGTGCTGTGAGTCCACACGAACATCCTCGTGTAAATTTCACTAGAAATTCACACCTAGAATGGGCTATTCTGTAAGATATAGGTTGTAGGCATGCATAAGAGCTCGTTCCCACGTATCTTCTGTCCATGGCACGTTTTACTCTTTGGTGCTTGTGAAGTAGATTTTTCTTCTCTTTCGAGATCCCTTGGACTAGAGTATCCTCATCTCCCCAACAACTGACTGTGCCTTTATTGCATCTTCAGAAGGGGTCCTAAAAACCATGCATCAGTTGCATATGGTCTTCCATACTTGTCGTATGCTGCAATTTTCGTTTCGGCTTCCTCTGTGTAGGTGAAGACATATAAAGTCCTTTCCGCTCAGTCATCTCCTTGACGTAGGGTTCCTCGCATCTATAATAGAGATCTTGCTCTCCATTATTATACTTGTATAACCCCAAGTAGACATTATCCGTGTTTATTCTCAATGTTTTGTTTTCTCGTCTTAATCTCGCATTAGGTAAGCTCATTGTTGGAGCCCTTTCCTCATGTTCCTCGTCTATTTTGGCTTTTATGCCCATCAATCCCCACTTGTCTACAATGTTAGGATTCAGGACTACGAAGTACATGATACCCTCGTCATCTAGGTACCTGTCTCCACTATAGCTCACAGGCATTAAATCCCTGAACTCACTTGGTCTCTCTTCTATTTTCACACAGTAGAGGTCCATACCATCTTTGTATATCTTGGCACGTTGCTTGTTGTCATATTGATACTTGATGAACAATAGCTTTAGTGCGGCCGAGGGGTCCGATGGTCGTGCTGCCATGTTTTCTCTCCCGTTTAGTTCTGTGAAATACTCGAAAGATCTCTCTGAAGAAGTGTCGGAAATGACCTCTTCAAGGATCGGCTCTAACGGTTGCACTATCCCTTGGTTTACACTCTCCTCCGTTGATGCAACACTCATTTGATCCGCTAATTTTAGGTGTCTGGTGTTGATTTGTTTTCCCGATCTCAAAAACATGAAGAAAGTGGGATTTACTGAGACTAAATCCAAACCTCTTACCTGGAGATGGAAAGATCTTTCAATTCCTTCGACTACATGTGTTGTTACTTGATCGGTCTTTGCAAATGATTACACTGGATGGCTATGAGATCACTGTATCATTCCAACTATCAAGCAGATTCAACACTTCAAAATGTTCTCAACACAAGTTTGCTTGCAGATTATTGACAGTATGTCCAATTTGAGTTTTGAAAACTCCTGGTATCTTGTATAACCTAGGTCTATGAACAGGTCAAAAATGAGTTGGATCTGGGCCAGAGGTACACCGATCGCGATCGTACTTCTGAGCCCAAATCAGATGAAACTTCACTAGCTTGTTCACTAGGCTATTTTAAGACTACCTGCCAGAAACTTTTGCATTTGGATCATCAAAAGTCAAGATTTTGCAGTTTCTGGGTCTGTCAGGCTAGTTTTACCCAAGTGGCCTGATTTTCTTGGTTTTTGATGTTTTTGGGTGTGGTTGCTTTAGACAAAGTTGTTTAGAATCTTATCAGGAAGGCACATGTCAAATCTGGTCCAAATCTGACACTGAGGTACACCGATCGCGATCGTAGTACTTGGGCTAAATCTGATGAAATTCTAACAAGTGTTTCCTAGTGTTTTGTGCTACCACTTTGTGATTTGAATCAATATCAATCCTGTTTGGTCAGATTTTCAGAATTTCAGAGTCTTATGGCTTTTTTGTCCAAAGTTATGGTTTTCTGGTTTCTCGACTCTAACTTTTGCCCCAAATCTGATTGGAATGTGATTTGCTTATCCTACTCCTAAGTACGGAACTGAAAAAACATAAGAAATTGAATCAAACAAAACAAACACGACAAATTTTGGGTGAGATTTCAGTACTCAATCGAATTAGAGAAATTGAAGAGCAAAAATGCTTTAACACATTCACTCACAGCTCCCTAAATCTCCTAAGAGAGGATCTAGCTGGTCCACTAGTTCTAGACTCCACTAGGCTCTAAACCCTTGTCTAGCAGTCTAACTGAGGTGTAAAATGGATTTGTGTATTGATCTTTTTTAAGGAGTCTAACTGCGCACTCGGTCACTCATCACCTAAGCTGCATTCCCCGGCAGCGGCGCCAATGTTTGCGGATCGCCGCGACGGATGTCCATGGCATAGCTCTCAAGCATCAACGTATTTATCAATACAGGGGAAGCGACTCGGATGAGGCATGGGAACTCACTAGGGTGTCAATCCTAATGAAGTGAACTCGAAGAGATGCAACTTACTAACTCTACAAGCAAATCAAACGCGTTACCGCCAAGTAATCTGCCTATGTCCTCCTACACCGTTCTTCAGTCATCACTCCCACTTACCATGCAAATCATATCGGAATTGCACGAAACTTGAAGGGAAGCTACAGGGGATTATTAGGAACATGTCCTATCACTGCCACAGCATTCTGGAGAGGTACAGCGATCGCAATCGTTAGTCCCAAAGACAGCAAAAACAACGAATAGATGATCCTAATGGGTCGTTTTAGGGTCCCTAAAGCCTCTCCTAGGGTCAAAACAACATAAAACACGCATATAGACACTCAAAACAGCGATTTAAGGCCTCAAACTCGTAGTTGAAAACCTTCACCGAATCTTGAATGATTACACTTGAATGAAAGAGCAAGAGGAGAGGAACACAATGCAATATTCAAATCTGAATTTGGATTACCGTAGCCACAATGGCGAAGATTACAAGTTTGAACAAGAAGGATCTCTCAAACGTACGGTGTCTTCTCAGTTCTCCATTCAAAATATTATCCTCAAACTTACAAAAAATGACATTTATAGATTAGGTCTTTACAAAATGGCTTGTCCGGCCATAATCCCCTCATCCTAAAACTGGCTCTCTAATATACAATTGCTCCCATAAGAATAATCATACATCCTTGACAATTTCCCGGCTTAGAGATGTTTCTTTACAAGAGAACTTTACAATGCTTTCTCAGAAAATTATGGTCCTTTTGGCTATGGCCACTTGTCGCTTCGTACACCAAACAAGTTTCGTAATGACTAAGGTGCTTAAGGTGTGTCATGACTAAGGTGCTAGAGGGGCTTAAAGTGTTTCAAAAGTCAACAAAAATCCCTACACATGGGGGGCCGAGCCCTACTTATAGGAGCATGAGAGAGAACACATACACCCTCACTCAAGGCAAGCCTAGTCTAAAGAGGCAACAAGGAAACATGTCAAGATCCTCTCCATGTTGCCCTCATAAGGTTCCTAAAGCCTATTGGTTGGCCTCTAAAGCGGTCCAATCATAATTTAGATAGTTAAATTAATTGTTTAAGCATTTATCAAGATCTCTCTCTCAAAGCAAAAGGAGGACACTTGTCCAAATGGCTACCTCTATTGCTATTTGTGACCAGGGCTTGTGATTGGCTAGGCTTGAGAGATCCAATGAGCCACAAGCATGAGCTAGAAAAAGGGGGTCCGACCATGCATGTAGAGGTCTAGCTTGGGGGTATACTCTCCCACACACACACACACACACACACACACTCATTGTGTGAAGTGCCAAGTGCAAGAACTCCAGCTCCTTCTCGAAGCTTGTCGAGAAGTTCAGAGCCTACACCAACAGTCTTGGCTATGGAATGTAAATCCAACCAAGAGCCATGCTTCAATGCTTATGCTTGCCATCTTCTCTATCCATTAGGAAAATATTGGACTTCTTTGGGGCCTTGTAAGGTTTGGTATTAAGTTTCTAATTGGTAGGGAGTGAAGGGAACATAAAAAACCTCTTAGTTGTTTTGAGCTAGAGTATGTCAGTTTTCAAACGAAATTGACTAGGGAGGTCTTTGGCCCATATTTAATAGGCCTTGGAAGATGGACCATTGGTTAATTGGAGGGGAAGGTGCAAGTTGTTTAATGGGTAAAAGATCAAGGCTCCATATGATGTGGGGGTGCAATCTTGACCATTGGATCTTGCACAAGATCAAGGGTAGAGGTTGAAAGGCGCCATTTGAAGTGGGGGCTCAATCTCAGCCTTTGGATCTCAATCAAGATCAAGGGAGGAGGTGAAAAGGCGCATTTTGAAGAGAGGGGAGCCCATCCTAGCCACTAGATCTCCCTCAAGATGAAGGGTGGAGGTTGAAAGGGGCCTTTTGATGATATCCATTGGATGACAAAAGGATCTAATGGTTGAGATTGAAGCCCCCCCTTTCCCACTCCCCAAATTCAAATTACATTGTACCATCATGTCATCTTCACTTTTCCAACTGTCACCTCACTATCACATCCCCTTTTCTAGTTTTAAAACGCTTGTAAGAGCATGGTTTTCTCCTCTAAAAGGTTGTTTTGACCTACGCAAACCAAGGGAAAGAGGGGACAAACTATGACACACCTAGCTCTTCCTAGTTGTAGAGTGTGTCCACCACCCTCTTCCTATTGGCTGGCCTCTAATTAACCTTAATCCCAAAGGGCCCCTAGAGGGTTCATATTTTTTATAATGTATTCATTACTATGCTATTATGCTATGCTAAGCAAGAAGAGTGTTGATAAGTGAGAAACTATTTCTTTCTCATATGAATGTTTCTTCTTCCTCTTCCCTACCCTCATTTCCTGCTAGCTCTCTCCACCTTCAAAGGAGTTTGAGGTCTTGGGACTAAGTCTGGGAATAAGTAAATTCCTTCAGCTAGTTAAGTTATGGACATAATTGTGGTGCATGAAGCTCTCTATCTTCATTGCACTATCAAGCTCTGAAGGAACCCAAAGCTTGTATTCTATCAAGTCTCTCTCTATGGGAGAAATTATAATACAAAATCCTTTTGGAGGGGGACCAGATCCACATAAATATGGTGTCGTGTTGTGACATATACATAGTGGGAATGAATTCTACAATATCTATCTTGAAACTTTTTAGATACATAATTATATTTCCTATAATGTACATATGCATATCTAAGTATAATAATAAGATTTTTATCTCCTATTATTTATCTCAAGGGTAGCATATTCTTACTTTACCATCAGAAAATACTATGGGAAAAGCATCAATAGCTCCGTCTCTTTAACTTGGGGCAAGAAGCATTCTTCTTTATTTCTACTATCTCATCATCATCTCACACCCTAGCTAGATCCTATATCTAGGGTAACTTCCAATATATATATATATTCTATGTATTTTTTATATTTTTCTTATATTTCTTTTTAAATAGCTACCCAAAACTTGTCTACATATTTGTGGATAGACTCGGTAGACAGCAGCTTCAAACCCCGGGGCGGTCACTTATCAAAAGCTTCCTATATCACGTGCATTCAAGAGGTTATTAATAATACCTCAATATACATACTATATTTACACTACGTGTCCATTTA
Source organism: Adiantum capillus-veneris (assembly GCF_014529385.1). Lineage (NCBI taxonomy): Eukaryota > Viridiplantae > Streptophyta > Polypodiopsida > Polypodiales > Pteridaceae > Adiantum > Adiantum capillus-veneris. The sequence continues at coordinate 47,320,627 of NC_140936.1, read as the reverse complement.
AAAAACCCCCACCCCCCTCTGTATGTATACATTTTGATACATTTTGATCTTTTAATAATCCTCTCCAGTTAACTCATGTGATAGCATACACATTCTAAAAAGTGACCGCCCCGGGCTTCAAACTATGCCATTAGGTAAACACTTTGTCCCTTGCATCGCTTGCAAGGAATCTTTCATGAGAAAGACTCGTATACGTGTGTGGGAGCATTCGATGATGCTACAATATCCTATGCTAGAGAGCCCAATCGTGCCACAAAAGACAGTGGATGGAACCCTAAAATTAACTTCCCTCTCACAAATGTGAATTTTTACACACTTCATGCATTTATGCACATCTTTGATTCTTTATTAAAGGTTCATATTGATTATGCCTTTACAATGAAGCCTACGGCGAGGTCACTTGATGATATCTCAAAAGTGGAAGGGATACATGTGCTTATGGATCTATCTCGACACCACGGGGCCAAAGTCAATGGGTCCAAATGAGACCCATTGACTTTGACCCCCTGGTGCTTGAAAGACCTTAGGGTTATCTGCATTGAAGACCTCCAAAGGTTAGTGTTAAAAGTCCTTAGACCTAGGACCTTAGGCAAGCTAGGGCTATTCTTGAGGTGGAAACCCGGCCCAAGCTTGGGGTGCTTGTCGTGCTTGCTTACTAAGGTGCTTGAGGTGCTTGTCATGCTTGATGACTAAGGTGCTTGAGGTGCTTGGTGTGCTTGATGACTAAGGTGCTTGAGTTGCTTAATGACTAAGGTGCTTAAGGTGCATCATGACTAAGGTGCTAGAGGGGCTAGAGGGGCTTAAAACTTGGCTAGATATTGAGTAGTTTTTATGGGTTTCTAGGGGTCATAATGGTAAACCCAGTTTTTTCATGTTTGCTGTATTTAGCACTTTATGCCCCCAAGGTTCCAATTGTAAGAGATCCATTATCCTTTTGACATGCTCCATGGCTCCTTTTGAATCCAAAGGCCCAAAGGAAACTAAGAAAACATGTATATAGTATCTGTATTGAGTGTGACTATAGAAACTTTGATGATAGGTCCGCAGAATGGCAAAAATGCAACTTTTTTGTACCTCTTTTTTTTTACCAAAAAACAATTAGTGAGGTAAAAGCAACCATATGTTTTGGTCACCAACCCATTGAAGCTAATGGGGCATTTTATCTCATGTCCTATAAAAATCCCCAATCTTATTTATGTGCAATCAACCGTAAGAAATTGCTGTTTAGGGCAAAATGCACTGGTCCATCAACTTTGGAGGCTTGTAGTGACCAAGGGATGAGAAAAAATACAAGTTTCTCATTTTTTCCATATGTAGTAGTTATTGAACTATAAGCTCATGAAAATATTTTTCAAAATGAGTGGATCTACGAATTTTTTCCCAAAACCCAGAAAGGACACTTTTATGTCCTGTTAGGTTACCATTCTAGTATTAATGGCCCTGACTGTTGCTAGATTCATCAATTACTCCCCCCTTCCTTGTCTGAGTCGTCCCGGACGAAGGGTTTGTGCATGTGCATGGGTTTTGAACTCTGTGTCTATGCATGGCCGTGTAATGTGGCCCTATTCTGATGTTTGAAACTATGCGGTGGGTAACAATATGCTGTGCAAGATGTGGGAACTGAACGTAGTTTTCAGTGGCTTTTGATGGCGAGGGTAGCTGCTTATGAAACATGAGAGCTTGCAGTTGAATTTCTCTTTCCTTGATTGTGGGTGTTGTGTTGGCAACTATTTTTGGAACCCATTTATATGTAGTTTGTTGCATCTTTACAGATTCTGCTTTAGTTTTCACAGGTTTCCATTGACATTTGGGTTTCCTTTCGAGCTCTGGCGTTGAAACTTTAGTGTTATCCTTTTTTGGTTGCCATTTCCACTTTGGAGTAACTTCTGAAGGTTTTGGAGATGATGTTGCTTCCATCTGGAGTTTGTCCTTAGGTAGCCATATCTTGCTTGGTTTGTTGGTCAGCAATGTTTTCTTTATCCAAACCTTCCGAATAACCTTTGGTGGTGTTTTTTGTTGATTAGACGGTTGCTTATTGGCGAGGGGGATACTTGGCCACGAGTGATCTGTTTTGGCGAATGGAGTCATGTACACGCTAGAGTCATGTGTGTACCTTAACGCATGTTCTGACCATTCAGTGAGACTGCATTGTACATCCTCATCCATCGAACTCCCAAGCATATTGATTCTCTGATTTCGCCGTCTTTCATGACAAAAAATTGATGAGGACAACTATTTTCATCAAGATTGATTGGTAAGTTTACTATCCCCAATGTTGGCATTGTTGCACCGTTTGCTGTTGTAAGTGGACGAGGGGTTCATCTGTAAGCATCCTGTAAGTGGAGAAGTTGACCGCATTGACTCTTGCTCCTGTGTCAATCAATGCTCACTGATACCTTCCCTGCGGGAGTCTGATATTTATGCGAACATCGATTCCTGTTTCCCATTGCTCATCAGTTTGAATCATAGACAAAGGAATTTGAGCCGTGTCTGCTGGTGGAGGAATTCTTTGTTGTTGTAAGGTTTGTTTTCTTTTTAAAATCCTGACTTTGGCCTCCTCCTGCGCTTGATCTTTTGTTTCTTTTGCTTTGTTCTTACGTTCCTTCGCAGCGTGTATTTTGGCAAGCATCTGTGTGGTTAGTGGTAAATTGTATTTCTTTAGTCTGCAACCACTAATCCAGTTAGGCATTTCCTCTCCCTCTAATGTCGCAAGTTTGATGGCACCGCTAGATGATATGTCATGAATCACATAGGGTCCATTTCCTCGCTTTTTGAGTTTTCGGGAATGTTGTTTCAGGGTATACATTAAGACGTAATCCCCAGTAGCAAATTCCTTGCTGATAACATGTTGATCAAAGAATGATTTCATGTTTTGTTTTTGCGCGTAGATTGATGCAACGACTCTCAATCTAGTTTCATCCAATTTTTCCAGGACATCTATCTGATTGGATAATTCATGACCCGTTCATTCTAATTGTTTAGCGACTCGAAGTGTGGGAATAAGGAATTCAAGTGGTAAAATCGCTTGAATTCCATATACCATGTTGAATGGAGTCGTCCCGATGGATGTTTTGTAAGCTACTCGATATGCCCATAAAGATGAATGCATCTTTTGATCCCAGTCAGCTCTCTATTCGCCGACAATTTTGGTGAGAATTGTCATTAAAATTTTATTCATACTTTCTACTTGGCCGTTCGCTTGTGGGTGATAGGGGGCGGACTTCCTTTGAATTACCATGAATTCATCCAATAGGAATTCGATCACTTCATTGATGAAGTGAGTGCCTCTATCTCTCACGAGCTCAATTGGTAAGCCATATCTGGTGAAAATGTTCTCATACAAAAACTGTGCTGTCGTTTTTGCATCATTTCTGGCTATTGCTTTAGCTTCCACCCATTTTTGTTAGATAATCTGTTGCCACAATAATGTATTGAGCGTGCATTTTATATCCCGGAGGCGCTATCGGTCCTACAGAATCTATTCCCCATTTTGCAAACGCTCTTTCCCCCATCATTGGTCTTAAGGGCATATCATCTCGCGCTCTAGGAATTTTTGTTTTCTGGCAATCGTCACATCGTTTCACAAACTCTTCCGCGTCCATGAATAGTGTAGGCCACCATATGCCTACAATAAGAATTGATTTTGCCGTTTTGTCAGCTGAGAAATGTCCACTAGCTTGTCCGTTGTGTGCTTGCTCTAAGATAGGAATGTATTCCTCTTCAGTCACGCACATTCTCGATTGATTGTCTTTATCCCTCTTGTAAAGAGTGTCCCCAATCAGTACATAGTTTTCTTCCTCTTTCATGATCGTTTTGATTCGTGATCTACTCATCCCCTTAGGCAGTATCCTGGTGGTGAGGTATTCAACAATGTAGTTACTCCATCGGGGCGCTACAGATAATTTGAATAGAGTCGCGTACTCTATTGGCTTTTGAAGCGTGCATTTAATACAAGATTTGACATGCATATAAACACTATGTCTCATTTCCGGCCAATACACACCCATTCTCATCAATCTCTGATACATCTGTGCATGCCCATTGTGAATTCCCGTTGTTTGTACATGAGCTTGGTTTAGGTATAATTCCTGTTCACTTGATTCAACACAAAGCCTAAGGATTTGATCCAATCCTTTTTTGTATAGCCTGCCCGCCAACATTACCAATGATCTGGATGTTGCAATGGTAGATGGTTGTCTTGTCACATTCATTGACCCGATAGTCAGCAAAGGAATTACATCCTTACTCCATCTTGGAACCATTTCTATGTTGAAAAGATATGCATCTGGCAAATCATCATCAACTCCTACACGGTTTTCTCCATGCATCATTCTATATAAATGATCCGCTCTTTGGTGTGTAGTTCCTTTCTTGACCACTACCGTGAAGTCAAACTCGAGTAGTATGATGAACCATCGAACAATTCTCCCCGTACTGCAAGGTTTGTTTACTAAGTATAGCAGTGCTTGGTGATCAACGAAGAATACAAATCTATTGGAAAGTAAGTAGTGTCTAAACTTTTTCACCGCATAGACCATACCCAATCCCTCCCTCTCAATTGTTGTGTAATTCTTCTCTGCATTGTTCAATTGTCTACTGGAGTAACTTATTGGAAAATCCATGTTGTTCTCCCCAGGTTGTGCAAGTATGCATCCTATTGCATACGCTGATGCATCTATGTGGATGTGAAAGATCCTCTCCCAATCCGGAGCCTTCAAAATTGGAGCGGAAATTAATCTCTACTTCAACGTTTGAAAAGCTTCCTCGCACTCCTCTGTCCACTCAAATTTAGTTATCAGTGCGTAAAGTGGTTTCGTAATTATAGCATATGAGTAGATAAATCTGCGATAATATCCACAATGGCCCATAAATGCATGTACCTCCTTTACCTTTACTGGTCGTGGTAGATCAACAATGACGCTGATCTTCTCCATGTCTGTCGAAATACCATTTTTGGACACTATATGTCTCAATCATTTGCCATGTCTTACCATGAAGACACATTTCTCTGGATTCGGGCAAATCCGATACAGTCTGCATTTTTCGAACACCTTTGTCAAGTGCTCTATGTGCTCTACTCTTACAAGGGAGTGAACACACAGGTCATCCATGTAAATTTCTAAGAATTGTCTTAGATATTCTTTAAAAGCATGACCCATCAGCCTTTGAAACGTGGCTGGTGCATTTGTGAGGCCAAAAGCCATTACCCGGAATGCAAAAATACCCCATTCGGTTGCGAAATCCGTTTTGTGCTGATCCTCTGGCTTTATTGCGAGTTGGTTGTAACCCAAAAAGCCATCTAAGAAGCTATAAGCCTCTTTGCCTGCCACCCTTTCTATTACATGATCAGTTATGGGTAGGGGATAGTTGTCTCGAATTGTAGGAGCGTTTACTTTCTTGAGATTGATGCACACTCTCAACTTTCCATTTTTCTTCGGGACCACCACAATCGGTGAAACCCAATCGGTGTGCTCAATTTTGTAAATAAACTCTACCTCCTTAAGTTTATCTATCTCCTCCTTGATCTTTTTCGCAAATGTTTCATTATAAGTATAGGGACGGCTGGGTTTGGCGTCGTTCTTAAGGGGTATTGTGTGTTGACAGATACTTGGATCCACACCCTTAAGATCTTTATATGACCATGCAAACACATATCTATACTGTTTAAGAGTAGCTACGAAAAGCTTTTCCTCTTCTTCAGTAAGATCAGTGGCAATATATGCAGGTTTTGGATTTTCTCCTGGCTCCGCTAGATCTATTCGTTTGGCTTTCTCAGGACTGTCATATGATGTACCCGGTTCCTTCAGTTCTCTCATTGGTTGTTGTACTATGATTTTCTTATCTTGTGTGGTATATTTCTTATAATGGGACGGTGCATTCATCTTGTCAGAATTGATGTCCTCATTTGTTTCAAAGTCAGTCGTCCATATGTCTTTGAGTGTCGCTTAAGCTTATTGTACTCTGTTTTCCTCTCTGTTTTGGTCATTCCAGACTGTGTTTTCCCCCTTTCTGCAACTTAGTCGTTTGCTTCTCGTTTCTATTCTTCTTGTTGTTTTTCCGCGTTTTAGTCTTGATAAAACGGCCAGTGACCTCGTCTTTGACACAATCATCAGCTTTGACAAGATTTAGATATCCCGTTCTGTCATCGACAAGAGGCATCGGATTATGCTTTTTCGTCCTTGATTTTTTAGTTCTCTTGGATTTATACCGCTCCTATCAACTAGGTTTTTGGTTAGGAAACTTGTAAAACTTGTCCTGTCTCGACCTGTATTTCCTATTCGTCTCTGATGCGCTTGATCTTTCATCATCAGCCTCTATCAGTTGGATTTCATTGTCCAGTGATGGAAGGTCACAGCATAATAAATGTGTGAATTCCTCCTTTGTTCGATTTCTATCGATCACCACAGATATCTCATCAATGATTCTTTTACACTCGGTCTCACGTGGTAGTTCTTCTTGTTCCTCACTCTCTAATCCTGACTCAAGGATGACGCTAGCCATTTGCAACATTACTAGGTCGTATCCTTCTTCGTCACAAAATTTCGTAGGTGTACATTCGTTAACACATATGTCCAAGGTTGACAATATTTGATTCCACCCGAATGGCTCAAATAAATGTTCTGGGAAATAAGCTTTGTCTTCTACGGATCTTTCCAAAACGCATTCCTCTTTGATTATCTCTCCACAATCAGATGCTCCACACATCCAGACATGCGCTTTCGTTTACATCCATGCAGGCATTTCTTTTTCATTTACAGTGGTCGAATTAAACTCTTGCACTGGTGTTTTTGCCATGTCTCTATAGCTGTGATCCTTCATGTTGATTTTCGTTATTAGCTCTTCGTGCCTTAGGTAGATTTGGTCGTGGCCCCAATCTTGTATCATTTTGAGTTGACGCATAAAATTTCGTCCCAAAATAATGTCAAAGTTGTTCGTTTTCCCGAAATCCACCACAACAAAGGTGTGCTCATAGTTAATTCCACACGAAGTTACAACTATTTGGTCCAGGATTCCCAATGGTCTCTCTACATACCCATCTGCGAGTTGTAGTTTCATTCTCGTTTTCCTGAGATCTGGACGACCCCACTTCTCCCAGAGTTTCTTTGTAGCAATCGCCACTCCCGCTCCACTGTCTAGGATAGCTATCGTTTTTATGTCCTGATATTCCACAGGTAGGGTCGTATTCCCCTCCTCGCCTTCACAGTAATCTCCGACCTTGTTTATGGGGACTGGTTGGGCTTCATTAGGAAATTTCGGAGGTCATTTGGAGGGCCTTCTAAGAAAATGTATTTTTTGCACTCTCTCTCTAGAAAAAATGGCAAATAATAGAGCTGGGTCTTTCATAGTAAAAGTTCAAAAAGTGTACCTTAAGTAGATTCCTTACTCTTCTGAACATTTGTTCGTAGTGATTGAGGGATAATCCTCTTTTCAGTTGCATTGAATGAACCTCGTTAATATGGAGGGAATGAGGCTAACATGGAGGGACGAAGGCGCAACCTCTATTCACTTTCCATTAAACCTGCACATTTGGCTAATGGCGCACTCCTCAAATGGCACAAATGTTACCCAGAAATGAGCCAAATATCACCTTCACATTGATTTGGACAATGAGTACCAACCATTGATTAAGCGCAGTAAAACAAACACACATATACCTCCCGCTTCCATAGACACGCTCAGAGCTCAGGGAGCTAAACACATAGATATTTGGACGAGAGGCTCTCTCTACCCTAAGAATCCAATGACTAATGCGTCTCCACCGTTTGTCAATCCTACAAGCTTATTGACCTTTGCTGGTGATGGAGAAAAGGGCCTTCTGGGTTATTGTAAATCTCTTACAAGAGAAGCTGAAACTTACAAGGGCATTCTCCAAGCTCAACAATGTGAGATTGTTCGCCTTTCACATTTACATTCTACAGATCAGGTTACCATTTTGCAACATAAAACAGAGGTACAAGAACTGAAAGGAAAGGTGCGAAGTTGTCAAATGAAGGACACCATCTTGGGTGGTCGTATCCGAAAGAAGAAATTGCGCAATCTTGAAACATTGCAGGTTGCATCAAGAGGTCTCAAGAAAAGAATCCGAGCATTAAGGTGATGCTTCTTGGTTGGCTACATTGTCTTAGTTAAGTAATCTTTTTGTTTTTTCTTGTTATGCATTGTTTTCATGTGCCTAAATAGTGTTAGAGAAGCAAATTTTCTGTTATTTACTTATGCATTGTCTTCATGTAGAGATTCAATCTATCCTGACAAGGAAAACATTGACCCCAAAGCCAATATAGGAAAGATATTGAAGCCACTTATAAGTAGAAGCCTGGCAGTAGATATAGTACATGACAAGAAGTTTAAGATCCTACAAAGAAATGTAGTGGACCGCTTTATTTCAGAGAACTCAGTGCCAGCAAAAGAGATACAAGGCACACTTGATTCACTTGGTGTAAGCAAAAGAGGATATTCAGCTATCCAAAAGTCTTTCTCATCCATCTTTGTTAAGAAGGGTATAAAATCCAAACTTCTACCATCAGCCTCAAGTGTTTGGAAAGAGAGGCTTCAGCTTAACGAGGCACAGGGAGACTATCTTGGAAAACCCTTTCATCTTAAAGCAAATTACGGTGGCCATGGAGCAAACATGGCATATGATGAGTTCAATAATATTTTTATGGACTTGCGGATATTACAGAAGAGAATGGTGGAGTTTTACAACATCACATTTGAAGAGTCACGAGGGGTATTACATTTTGTGTTAAAACTGGATGAGTGTGAGCTTGTTAAAGAGAAAAAGCTAGAGCGTGTTACTATTACTTTAATGAATAGAGCCCTCTCAAAGTGTCCCAGTGATGATCCTTTATATTTTAGTGTTCAATCCGAATCTAACATATGGTGGCTTGGTGCGTTTGAGGTAAGCGAGATTCTCAGGTAAGCTCAAATGTTCACATCTACTTAAGTCTCATTTATTTTGTGTTGCAGGTAAAGAAAGAAGATCATGAGATTCTATATTGGGTGTTCCATCGAACTAATATTCCGGAGGTGATTGATCGACAGACTAACCAGGGAGAGGTACTACGTCTAGATGAAAGGGGAGACTTTCAAGTTCAGTGGCATCTTGCAGGTGACCTCAAAACATTAAAGTGCATGTATAATTTTGGAATGGGTGCAATGGCAAAGTCGCCGTGTTTGTTCTGCATGGAGCCTGCAAAGGTCATGGACCCAAAGTGGTGGAGAAAAGCTCCAACACGTCACATTGAGGATCCTGCTTTTCGATCGGTTTTGAAAATACCACTTGTGAATGTCCACATTTGTACAATGCATGCCCTTTGTAGAATTGTGGAGAAATTGGTCTACTTATATATCGGGTTTGCTTGGAAGATTAAGAACTCGGCAGAACAACAAGTAGCCCTGTAGTGCTTAGAAATGGTACTGGCGGATATGGGGCTTCATGGTGGCAATGTTAAAATCCAGCGGGATGAAAAGAGATCAACTGCTGAGAAGGATGTCCCATGCAAACCATCCATCGGTGGGGTGAAGGCACGGAGGTTTTTATCTAAACCCCAAGGTACAAGAGATCCGAAGCTAACAAAACATGGAAAAATATATAACACATCTTATGTTAGTAAGGTAGAGTATCAGAGCTAGAAAAAGCTACATATTGCAGTCAAAGACCAAGAACCAACTACTCGTAACGCGAAGGCTGAGGTTTGGCGATCAATAGACATCCTATTTTTGATGTGCGACAAAGATGACTGGTCACAAGGTGATATGAACAAGTTCAAGGAGAATCTCAACCTTCTGAAAAAATCATTCAAGACAGCATGGATAGACACCCAGATTACTCACTACATGGTATTATCGTGTATTTCATTCTCTCTTATGTGCAAATATGTGAGTGTAAAATATTCTAACTAATATGTTTTCATATCCAGCACATCATCTTCAATCATTTACCATATTTTATACAAAAGTATGGGAACCCGGCAATATGGAATACCCAAGGGATGGAAAAGTCTCATTACATGGCGAGAAATGCTTATTTCAGGCACACACGACATGGTGGCTCTCGAATCAAGGCTAACAATTTGAGAGAACTATTTGAATGGTTCTATCGTAGAATCATTCATCGAAAGCAGGCAAAAGAAGTCTTGGCAAATTCAGCAACAGCACAAGCCATCAGACATTTACAACAACAAAAAGTTAAAAGATCAATTGCATACAACAACGCCGGAGCTCGTGAAAGTCAACGAAGGTGGAGAGAGACAATGGTGTATGTGAATCAAAAGTGGAGAAAGATACTCTGAGTGGATGACATTGTACAAAACTTCTGTAATACATGATCTTATACAATTGCTACTTGAAGTGTATCAAGATTTTGAAGGTTCAATTTTGTTTTTTGGCACGTCACCCTTGTAACGAATCATGAGATGTTTGCCATACTCTAAAAGTTCATCTGGGTTTTGTCTACCAAGAGCTAGTGCCATTGCTGTGTAGGTGTAGTAATACGCTGCCCGACCACCTGTATAGCCCGGGGAGTAACCAAAACAATCTCTAGCAAACACTTTGTCCACAAGAATGACTTTATCTGCACTTTTGGGCAGAACGGGTCCACCCAAGAAGCATAATAGTGTCTTGAATGTGTAAGTTGCTATTGAACCCTCTTGTGACATGGAATTGTGAAAAACTACTATCGGTGACTCGCAAAGCTTTGAAAGGTACTGCGCTAGGGCCGCATCCCTTCCATGATACTCTCGAGTCCGCCGCCGAAGGAAGTCATCCTTGTCAGCAATCCAAGACTGCACATATCATTCGGTGACACAGAACCCTTTGAGGATTTGCAAACGTTTCGGATGGGAACTTGTCGAGTCGTGGTTCATCCAGGAACCAAGGAATTTATTCAGTTTCTTCTTCTACGCTTCAGAGTTGCCATATGGTCTTCAATGCAAAGGCAAAACTTGTCGCCACTAGTTACAATAATTTGCAGCGTATGCGACGCTCACACGTCAGATTTTGCCTTTTTGTATGATCGAAGAAAATGCGTTACCATTGAGGGCCACTACCACCCTAAAAAACCACACTTACCTCTTTTGTACAAACCGTTTAGCCAAATCGGTGTACCCTTTGATGCAACTAATACACTACTGATTGATGATACTCCTGAAAAGGGAGAACTAAATCCGTCGGGAACAACTATCTCACCACCTTCTTTCGAGGGGCATTCCTTCGATTTTTACCTTGAAGACATTCTGATTCCATACTTACAAAAATTGTATCTCAGTCCATTGTTCACGGACGAGTTTGTACTTTCTAATGAATTAAGATGACTCTTCTATCATGTCTTTGTCTTGTCTAACATTGAGAGAGAGAGAGAGAGAGAGAGAGAGAGAGAGCGAGAGAGAGAGAGAGAGAGAGAGAGAGAGAGAGAGAGAGAGATTTGACATGGTAAAGAAATGTATTTCAAGCACACTTTTTCACAGGGCACAATTGACAAATGAGCTCAATAAACTTCATGTATTGAAAGTCATTTTGTATACACTTGGGTTCACAAGAATATCTATTACATTGACACTACTTCAACCCGACCATCCAACTCTTTGCACAAAATATCTTTTTCCCTTCGCCGCATCACCTTACGGCCAGCTAGGAAAAAGGAAAAATCTGATAGGTCCTTGTCCATTGACTCTTCAATTATGTCATGCCGCAAATGCTGAAGACTGCATAGCTCCCTTATTTTAACCACCAACAGTAGGCCATGCTCTTTATCAATCACTTCCACATCCACAGCAGGATTATCTTCCAAACCTGCAGAAACCTGGTCCATAGGAATGTACTTACCATTGAGCATTTGTGATCGCATATACCAAAACGAGAGTAACAGTGATTGGCTTGCAATCATGTACTTGACAACTAGATTATCAAGCGCGACCTCGCACCGTAAACCAATCTCTTCCTTTACATACCATCCTCTGTCAAGAAGTTTGTCACAGGATGACTGCTGAAATGACTTACACATGAACATAGTTTTCGTAACACGGATGTTGTAGCTATGAAACAACTCTATGAAGAGTGCAAGAGGACAAAAGTTTGCAATTCTAACCAGTTTGGTGGGAATAGAGCTACGTAGAGACCTCTGTATATCCTTGTAGAGCTTACTTCGCATTGCCTCCACCATTGTTTCCTCGGGAACTGGCCAGTCCACAGTGTTCCAATCGGTTGGTAGAGGCACTTTCACCAACATGCCATTCTTATTCCCTGAGCTGAGTTGGTAGAAGTGGTCATAAAAAAATATTCCCTCATCAGCCAGTATTTTGCTGCTCCTCCCTGAATACTGTAGAGAACCAATGTGGGCATGAACAACATGGAAGAGGCCTATTATGCACTCCACAGGCTCCCATTGCTCATAAGAAGAGGGATAAATATTCCCTGAGCTGAGTTGGTAGAAGTGGTCATAAAAAAATATTCCCTCATCAGCCAGTCTTTTGTTGCTCCTCCCTGAATACTGTAGAGAACCAATGTGGGCATGAACAACATGGAAGAGGCCTATTATGCACTCCACAGGCTCCCATTGCTCATAAGAAGAGGGATAAACATCTGCAATATATATAAGAAGAGTTAAACTAAGAGTATCAATAAGTAAAAATGACAAATCTAATGTAATTGAGCTGTGAAGAATGGAGACATTGCTCATAACAAGCGGGAGAAACATTGCAAAATATATAAGAAAAGTTATAATGAGAGTATCAGTAAGTTCACATGTCAAGAGCACTTACAATTGCAACGTGGTTGATGTATATCTGATACATTTCCACCGTTTGCTATCACCTCTGGATGGGTAAACACATGCTGAACAAGAACTTCCTTTACAGATCTTTTGCTGATTTCAACTTTGAAATCCAACACTCTTGCCTTCCATGCTGAGCGGTAAACGTTGATACCACTAGACCTCTTGGGTCTTCTTGGTTGCATGAGGACCCATGAGCCTTTGTTTATCCTTTGTCCAACCCATTGGTTCTCTGCAATTATTGAAGTTGATATTGTAATTGAGGATATGCTACTACTTGGCCTTCTAGGCAAAGTGCAGCTGTTGGTTGTTGGTGTGAGAGACAGTAAACACCTGGAGCTTCTTGGGCGAGAAGACGTGGAAGCCATAGCTCTCAGAGAAAAGCTTTAGTGGAGGGAGATTCACTTTGAAAGCATTCTAATGGAGGGAAAGTGTTTTAGAATTCCAATATCTTGTGCAGGCTTAATGGTCACCCTCCAGTACGTTAATGACCATAAGAGAATATCAGAAGTGGGACCACATGCAAGCACCTAAAAGCTCGGTAAAAGGAAGAAAATTACGATGCTGCAATCCTAGATTCGTGAAAGTTTTATGCTATTTTCCTATTTTTTGAGTCTTTCCACGTACTTTCCTTCGTAACGTAGCCTTCGTGCTCATTGGACGTGCTCTATTTTTCTCTCTCTTCATATGGCCCTCCAAATGACCTCTGAAATGTCCTAATGTGGGTTGACTTTCCCATTTGTTTTCTTCTCCCGTAGGGTTTGTCGGAAGAGGAATCTTTACTCCCTTGTTCTCCAAATGTTTCCCCATGTCTTGCCATAAATGTGGTCTAACTCTCAAGAGTTCGGACATCGTGATTGTGCATGTTATAGGTGTCGACAACATATCTTGAAGACTCTTTGAGTCAACCATATGTGGAGTAGTTCTTATCTGGGATGGAACTAACCTTATCTCCGATTGTGCCTCATGTTCACCTATAAATGACGGCAGGGTTTTCAAGGATTGGGATTTTCTTTCCACCGAAATCTCCGTTCCCGCATCCCCATACAACGATTGTATATCGGCTGGATAAAATCCGTTATCCAGGTTAATCTCAAGAATTGGAGCAGACTGTACGTCGGGCTCCCGTTCTTTCTATTTCTAATGGTTTCCCATAAGTGTTGTGGCCATTGTTCTTCAACTTCTGGAATTGGCATCATTGTCATTGATTTAGCGTCATCAGTCGTATTTGGCACCACTCAATTATTCAGAGACAATATTGTTTCAGGCCTGGGTTCGTTTACTTGTTTTGGTTCATCGGTTTTTAGTTTTTCTCGCTCTTTATGAATCAACACTTCTTGTTCTGGGGTTCTAACCATCTTAGGTTCCATCAACGCCTGGGCTATTTCAATGAGGTGTTTACACATTTCCAAACGCTTCGTTTCCACTTCTGGTTGAGGATAAGTTAACCATCTTTTCTCTAAGGTTTGGTTTGTTTTTAGCCTTGCTTCGTACGCTGGTAATAGAGCATCTAACGGCTCTAGCACTTTGTCAACCAAGACCGATCCTCCCAAGGACGCTTTCCTCGTCTTGCTGTTTTCCTCAGTAGTCCTACTCTCTCTCTCTCTCTCTCTCTCTCTCTCTCTCTCTCTCTCTCTCTCTCTCTCTCTCTCTCTCTCTCTCTCTCTCTCTCTCTCTCTTGTTTGAGTTGCTCCTTCGTTTCATGTAATTCGTTTTGCATGGCAATTTGGCTATTCACCCTTCTTGTTTTCATCTTGTCTCATTTCGCCTTCCAGGATTTTCTCTGGGTTCTCATGGGGATAAGCTTTCATTTTCTGTGGGTATAGGCAAATCTACCCTTTCCTCCATGGGCTCATTTTTCCTTAAGTCCTTGGCTTGGGCTCTGGTTATCGCATTGATTTGGATCATTAGATCGGTTTCTGATCCGCTGCTTGCACTTGGTATCACCCCCACTATATTCATAGTCGCTTTTCCCTTGTTGTCCGGATTTTTTGGGCAATCCGGCAATATGTGACTCACACCACATCCGTCACAAAACCCAAAAATTTTCACTCTTTCGCCTTTGAAAGGACAGTTACGCTCCCAATGATCCGTACTTCCATAGATATAGCACTGTCCAATTGGTATTTGATTTTGAGGAGGTGGTCCCATAGGTTGTCCTGCTCTATTAGGATACCCTCTTAGTTTGTAATTCTGGTTCGCAATGAACATTAACGTTCTTTCGTCTACCAAATATTGATCTCTCGAAGGTTGTGCTACATACGTTGGTGGTGCCATACCCTCGCTACTTCCCCATGGTTGATATGCTTCGTCTGCATACATTTGTGATTCAGGTTTTGTTGCCTAAGGCTCATTTGGTTCCTCATAATAAGAAACTTGAAGTGTACTATTTGTTCCTTGTGATGCTTCACGTGGTTGAGCATACCTAATCATGGCCCTATTTTCCTATGGTAATGGAGGTTGTTGACCCAATACAGGTTGAAGTCTGTCTGCTCCTGCTACCAGATTCATATTTGGTTCCACTTGATATCTTGGAGGAGGTGGTTGGGATGGTCCTGTTGGAGGCCCATACAGTCTTTCCCTCACATAGTTTTTGTTATAAAAACACTCTTTCGTGCTATGATTCGTCCATTTTTGTTCTATGGAGAACCATTTCAGTACTCGTCCATTCGCAACTAGTGCTCTCGGCTATTGAGTGCACCACGGTGTCGGATGATCCCCCCCACATGTGTCACACTTCCTCGTTTGAGGCTGTCTCATCACTGGATTTGATCTCATATGTTGCTGCATTCTCTTCGTTACCTCCTCTATCAATTGATCAGTTGTCGGCATCAAGGATGCCTGGGCATCTTCCTTGGTAGAGGGTTCGCTTTTAATCGATGAAGAGACATTGGTTACTAAATCAGTATCCTCTGACACTTCCCCATATGCTTTGTAGTTATCGACAAGATATAACACTTCCCTTGTAACCTGTTGAAACGTGCTACAGGCTTTCAAGTGAAGGTCCTTTTTCAAGGTTTCATTCCTAAGTCCTTCGATGAAGAGCACGGACAATCTCTCGTCCTGTGGTAATTCTCTCCTTGGGCACCTCTCAATGTATTGCTTGAATCTCAAGGTTGCTTCCTTCACTTTTTCATTCTCCCTTTGTTTGAAAGTGTATATCTGCGATACAGTATTATGCTTTATACCCCGTTTGATAATTCTTCTGCGAACTCGCGCAATACATGTTCAATATTCAGACAAGTTTCAGGGTTTAAAGGTTGAAACCACGTTAAGGCAGTCCCTTCCAAGGTCAGCCCGAATCCCTCGTACTGAGTATGGAAATCAGTGATCTATTCTTCTCTTAAGACTTGCTTGAAGAGCGATACATGGGCATATGGATCCCCCGATCCGCTATACTTCTTTGGCATGCACTTCGCTACTTGGGATGGTCTGATCCGTCTATGGTCTGCGGTCAATCTCATTGCTCCCATGTCTTGACTTAATCGTGCATCAGGGAGGTCGTAGGTTTCTCTCGTTGGCTCCCCCCCCATGGTCTGATCCGTCTATGGTCTGCGGTCAATCTCATTGCTCCCATGTCTTTGTTGAGATGTCGAGCTCTACACCTTGAGCTGGCATCCACTACGGGTCTTGGCCGCTTACGGCATTTACTCACTAGCGCGTTAGGTGACCGACACAGAGGATCTCTTCCAGTGATTCTATAGCTAGACTACACTTATAGTGCCAACCTAGTACGCTTCTAGTGAGTTCACACTTAGTGACCGCATGTACATATGTGCTACTTTTCAGCTTTAGCACTTAGTCATTTTGTACTCTCTTTTCTGTGAAGAAGAAGAAGAAGCTTTCCATATCTGTGTGCTTTGTGCTTGTCTTGTGTAGCTCTCTTGCATCCTCATTCTTTACATGGTATTAGAGCCTGGTGCAGGCAAGAGAGGCTAAGAGAGCAAGAGCATCACAATCCCTTCGTTCGCAATCCACAAGTTTTTCGCACAAGTTTCTGAACAGGTCTCCAAAGTGCAGTATACAGAGATTTACTGTACAAGTACAGTGGTTGTATGTATGCTTGATTATGGACACTCGTTGAGTGTAGAAAGCGTTACAGGTACCACGATAGCAGGTTCAGTAGATTTGCAGGTTTTTGCTGATTGCAGCTATTTTGTCTTAGTGCTTCAAGATGTCTGACGGTTTCAATCAGATTGTTACTGAGAAGCTTGAGAAAAATAACTACCCTGCATGGAATTTCAGAATAACAAATTTCCTAGAAGGAAAAGGTTATTGGGACTATGTAGAAGGAGATAATGAAAAGGAACCAGAGATTCCCGAGGCAAATGCTACAGCAAAACAAAGGAAAGCCTTGAGGGACTGGCAACAAGGCCAGAGCAAAGTGATGTATTGACTTTCTATGACCATCACAGATGGCATGATGGGCTATCTACAGGATGTTGCAACCCCCGCCATTGCATGGAGAAACTTAGGCAGAGTGTTTGAGGTGAACACCAAGGCTAGGAAGCTTCAACTAAAGTCGGAGCTAAATTAGGTTAAGAGGAACAACCTCTCAATCAATGATTATGCCTTGAAGATCAAGAGTATCATTGAGGCTCTTGGATCTATTAAAGTCTCAGTGGAAGACGATGACATTGTCCATGCATGCTTGGATGGTCTAGGAGATGAGTATGTACATTTTAGGTCTTCCATGAATACAAGAGACGACATCCCCGTGTTCCAAGATTTGATTTCTATGCTTATTCTTGAGGAGAAGAACCTTGACACATCTTCTTCTCATGGCAGAAATAATTATGAATAGGCCTTCTATTCTAAGTCCAACAGAGGTAGACGTAGAGGTCGTGGTTGAGGCCCAAGGGGTTGTAGGGGCCAATTTCTTGAAGGTCAATCAAATCAAAACAATACATGTGGCAAGGGAAACCAGTCTCAAGGCAGGGGGAGTCAAAGAGGTCGTGGTGCAAGATCAAGCAGGCAGCAACATACTCCAGATAGCAGAGAATGTTGGACTTGTGGTGAAAGAGGTCACATGTCACGTGACTGTCCAAAGGGAAAAGCAAGTGGAAAGAGAGAACAGGGCAACTATGTATCTACTAGCAGAGATGCAAATGACAGCAAAAACGAGCGCATGTTTGTCATGCAGCATGTAGTGAATACAATGACTGCAGAGAATTCCACCCAAGATGATGTTTGGTATGTGGATTCAAGTGCCTCTAATCACATGACGTCTCATGGAGAGTGGTTTAGAGATATGCGCAAACCAGATGTGGCAGGCTATATGCAGATAGGAGATGACACAACGAAGAGTGGGAAATCAAAGTACTTAGCAGATGTACTTCATGTCCCAAACATTACAAAGAATCTTGTTTCTGTTGGACAAATGGTCGAGCAGGGTTTGCAGGTTCGCTTCAATCCAAATGGCTGTTATGTAGAAGATTTCCAGAATGGTTGTAAGCTGATCACAGAGGGCAAATGTGTGGGCAGAATGTTTACGCTGAATGTAGACATGCCTGAGGTAAAAACTGCATTATTTGCACAGGGCACAGGTGTTGTGGCTGATGTTGACATTTGGCACAAACGCATTGGCCATGTCAATGAGCAGAGATTGCGCAGCATGCAATCAAAACAGATTGTAAAAGGTTTGCCCAAATTCAAGGTGGATGGTATGCATAAAGTGTGTGCATCATGCCAGTTTGGAAAATAGTCAAAGGGCTCATTTCCACATGAGCGCAATGTATGTAAAAAGCCACTTGAGGTGCTGCACACAGATGTTTGGGGTCCAACCGATACTGCAAGTATACATGGTTGCAGGTATTATATCTCTTTCATTGATGACCATACAAGGAAAGTATGGGTCTACTTCATGCGTAACAAAAGTGAAGTGTTTGGTCACTTTCAAGACTTCAAAGTCATGATTGAGAAGGAGACAGATATGCAAATCAAGACACTGAGGTTTGATGGAGGGGGAGAGTACTTCTTCAATGATTTTTTAGATTTTCTGCGAATGCATGGTATACGCAGGCAGTTTACATGCAGATATACTCCACAACAGAATGGGATCGCAGAAAGGAAAAACAGGCACATTGCAGAGGTTGCACGTGCATTGATGAATGAGAAGAACATGCCTCATCATTTCTGGGCTGAAGCCGTAAATACAGCTGTGTACATTATGAACAGGACACCTACAGCTGCGGTGCATGATGTAACACCTGAGGAAAAGTTTACAGGTACAAAGCCTGATTTGGCACACTTGAAATTGTTTGGCTGCATAGCTTACGTGCATGTACCAGATGAGTTGCATAGGAAATTGGATCCTAAAGCAGAGAAATGTATTCTTGTGGGATATTCCCTTGAACAAAAGGGGTACAGTTCCTACAATCCTACTACACGAGAATTATGAGTGAGCAGAGATGTAGTCTTTGATGAGATGAGCAGCTGGTACAGTAATGCACATGGCACTATTGGGGCTGATGTAAAAGATGATGTGGTTGTACAAAATGTGAGGCCACAGTCACAGGTTTTGAGTGGACCACAAGAGTCCTCTTCTCGTGGCTCTGTTGAGAAACCATGGAATGGTAGACTACGTACGCAGGTTACTCCACCAACAGGTACAGGGAATGTATCACAAAAAGGAAAGGAAAAGGTTGATGAACCTCCCTTTATGGCTGATGCATCATCAGGTTTTTCACATGTAGACATGGATTCAGATGGTTCTGAACAAAGTCTTGATGATGAATTTGGAATTCCGGCTGTCAGGACACCTGGTGTAAGGAAAGTACAAGAAGATGCTAGAGGGCAAAGGAGTGACCCAGGACCGCGCAGATCTAATAGAGTCAGAAATCCAGTTCAGAAATTGACTTATGATGGGTATCTAGCGCATCACCAAGCCTACATGGCTAATGTGATACAGGATGTGGAGCCCACATGTTTTGAGGATGCAGTTGGAAACGTGCATTGGGATGATGCAATGAATGAAGAGATGGCTGCATTGGAAGCAAACGACACATGGGAGTTGGTGCCATTGCCAAGTGGCAAGAAAGCTATTGGCTGTAAATGGGTGTATAAAACCAAGCATAAGGCTGATGGTAACATTGAGCGTCACAAGGCAAGGCTGGTCGCAAAGGGTTATGCACAGACGTATGGCATAGACTATGAGGAGACCTTTTCTCCAGTGGCAAAGATGACGACTGTGAGAGCTGTCATAGCAGTGGCTGCATCTAGAGGATGGATTATGCATCAAATGGATGTAAAGAATGCCTTCTTGAATGGTGAGTTGCAAGAGGAAGTGGATATGGATCAGCCACCTGGTTATGTCGATCCAGGTTACCCAGATTATGTATGCAGACTTCTCAAAGCTTTGTATGGTTTGAAGCGGGGCTGTAGAGCATGGTATGACAGGATTTCCAAGTATCTTGTCAGTATTGGTTTTAGGAGAGCTCATGCTGATCATTCACTCTATGTACATGAGAGGATGTGGGGATTGTGGTCATTACCATATATGTAGATGACCTTATTATTGTTGGTGACAATGCTATGGAGATTGACCATGTGAAGGGTCTTCTCAAACAGGAGTTTGAAATGAAAGATTTAGGCGAGTTGCGCTACTTTCTTGGCATTGAGGTGATCAGGACTCCAGAGGGTGTATGGCTATCACAGAGACAGTGTGATTTGGACATGTTGTCAAAGTATGGTATGGCTGATTGTAAGCCAATTTCTATTCCCTTGGATGTGAATGCAAAGCTGAGTGCAGAGAAGGGTGATGTTGTTGAGGATGTCAACATGTACAGGAAGATTGTGGGTAGTCTAATCTACCTTACTATCACGAGGCCAGACTTGAGCTACACAGTAGGCTTGGAGAGTTAGTTCATGCAGCTTCTGAGGAAGCCACATTTGGATGGAGTACGCCGCACACTTAGGTATGTGCAAGGTACTCTTGACTACGCATTGTTCTATGCAGCAGATGCACCATTAGCATTGTATGGGTATACAGATGCAGATTGGGCAAGTAGCATTATTGATAGGAGATCTACGAGTGGCTTCATGTTCTCTTTAGGGAGTGCTGCTGTTACTTGGAGCAGCAAAAAGTAGCCTACGGTTGCTTTATCGAGCACAGAGGCCGAGTACAGAGGTGTAGCAGTTGCGGCGTGCGAGGTAGCTTGGCTACGCACATTACTTGAGGACTTGGGAGTGCAGGTGGACCAGCAGATTTTCATCCATTGTGACAACCTCAGCAGCATGCAGTTGTCTAGGAACCCAGTGTTCCATGCCAGGACCAAACACATAGAGGTCCATTACCACTACGTTCGAGAGCGAGTGTTAGCGGGCGACATCGACTTGGTCTACATCAACATAGAGGAGAAGATAGCGGATATCTTTACCAAGGCCCTCGGAGTTGAGAAGCTTCCCCATTTCCGGACTATGCTTAGACTCTGCGACATGCAGAGCTCGAGGGGGAGTGTTGAGATGTCGAGCTCTACACCTTGAGCTGGCATCCACTACGGGTCTTGGCCGCTTACGGCATTTACTCACTGGCGCGTTAGGTGACCGACACGGAGGATCTCTGCCAGTGATTCTACAGCTGGACTTCACTTATAGTGCCAGCCTAGTACGCTTCTAGCAAGTTCACACTTAGTGACCGCATGTACATATGTGCTAATTTTCAACTTTAGCACTTAGTCATTTTGTACACTCTTTTCTGTGAAGAAGAAGAAGAAGCTTTCCATCTCTGTGTGCTTTGTGCTTGTCTTGTGTAGCTCTCTTGCATCCTCATTCTTTACAGTCTTGACTTAATCGTTCTCGTGCATCATGGAGGTCATAGGTTGCTCTCGTTGGCTCCCCCCCCCCCCCCCCCCCCCCCAAATCTACTACTAGGAGGCAAATGTGATGGGGTGGCTGCAAATGTCGGATCTACAGTCGTATGTGTAGAGATGGGAACCACCCTACCTCGATTCGTAGCCATTGATTCTCTGGAATGTAATGTCCCCATGGGGCTTGGCATCGAATAATGAGGTCGACTGAAAGAATCAGCTACATGAGTCCTCCCTCCTCCTGTGGTCAACGGTTCTAGCACGATAGTTGTAGGGGCTGTTCTTAGAGGGCTTGGAGTGACATAGTACTGGTGAAGTGGTCCCCCAAAGTACATATATCCTTCCAATTCTTTTTTATTGATTGTTGCCGATAGCGGGAAAAAGAGAAGTGCAATTGGGTGGCCTCTGTACTCGTGCACACTCCACAAACCACGCCTCATGCAAACAAGCAAAGAACAAAACAAAGGGGGCACCACCCTAAATTAAGAGGTTTAGGGACCTCACACATAGTGCACATAGGCAAGTGAGACTTCTGGCATTATGATGGCATCAAAAAATATGGCAAAACACATAGAAACGAAGCTTAGGGACCTTATGTAGCATATATATACACAAGACATCAGCTTAACAATACAACAGCATCTGATCATACATAACAAGGATATAGAGAAGCAAGCCAAGGATGGCATAATCCCTTGTCAAAAACAATCAACCCAGCAAGTAGGTATGATCAACACATCAATACCTTAAAGAATGATGGCGAGGATGGTGGCCATGGAGCATGAGAGAAGACTCCTTATTTAGGTTTTAGGGCTAGTAATGTAGCATACTAGAGGGAGAGAGAGTAGAGCTCCATCCATAGCTCCTCATTGTGAGCAATGTCGTCATAGCTTCGTTGCTTGGTGAAGTGGGTGAAGTGTTGGTTTTGAGTGAGAGAAGGCCTCCTTATATAGGTTTCTGAGAGGGTTTAGGATTAGGGATAAACCTGCTTAAATCCACTGATTGGGGTTACTTTTTGCTTAGGGTGGTCAACAGATTGAGGTCACCTGATATGTCACCATCAAGATATTCTCTAGAGTGATGTGAGAGGGGAGGGTAAATGCTGATTTTTCTGATTGTGACACATGGGGATAAGGCCTTGACCAGCATTTCAGAGCAGGTAAGGTGGCTATTGAAACTGAAGGTTCTGCACATGTCAGGGGGGGACCTGCGGGGGGGAGGTGGCAGCTGGGTCCTCCTGAATATCAAATTCTCAAAAAATCCTCAACCATGGCTTCTTTTGACATGTGTTCTTTGAAAAAATCAG
This sequence comes from Adiantum capillus-veneris, assembly GCF_014529385.1. Classification (NCBI taxonomy): domain Eukaryota; kingdom Viridiplantae; phylum Streptophyta; class Polypodiopsida; order Polypodiales; family Pteridaceae; genus Adiantum; species Adiantum capillus-veneris. Next base: position 47,297,745 of record NC_140936.1, on the reverse strand, counting down.
CATGTCTCTTTTCAACTCAAAAGTCTTTATCCCTGTTGACTCACCTTTACCATAAGATTTTCCCCTTTTCTCCTCTTGTAATTGCATTGTTGATGCCCAATCACTGCTTCTAGTAACAGTGAATTGTTACCTACCAAATACTTATGGTGCAGTAAAAAATATTTACCATGGGTAAAAAAAGTTACTGTAGGTAAAAAGTGATTTGTATTTACCATGTAGGTGAAAAATATTTACTGTAGGTAAAAAATATTTACTGTCGGTAAAAAAGTGAAAACGGAGTATGCTGTGCTGTGAGTCCACACGAACATCCTCGTGTAAATTTCACTAGAAATTCACACCTAGAATGGGCTATTCTGTAAGATATAGGTTGTAGGCATGCATAAGAGCTCGTTCCCACGTATCTTCTGTCCATGGCACTTTTTACTCTTTGGTGCTTGTGAAGTAGATTTTTCTTCTCTTTCGAGATCCCTTGGACTAGAGTATCCTCATCTCCCCAAAAACTGATTGTGCCTTTATTGCATCTTCAGAAGGGGTCCTAAAAACCATGCATCATATAGCCCTCCCCCTTAAGCTAAAGGTATTTGATGCCTCTAGCTGTAGGTTGTGCTACAATAGGGTTCTTTTGAATACTTACCCACCTGGTACCAATTGAATTTGCCATGTTACTGCTTTCTTGGCTAATGCACCTTGTTTAGTCCTTTCTGATGAATAATTGTATCCATCCATGACTAAAAACTGGTCTCCTAGGCCCTTGAAAGCCATACCCCATCATTGTCAATATCCGCTTTCACTGGTAGAATTCTCTTTTTTTCTTTTTTTCTTCTCTTTTTTTCCTTTTTTTTTGTCTTCTCTTTTTTTTTTTTTTTTTGAAACGACTATGTACATGATTGTTACCTTAGTTGGAGCTCGAATATGATGAGCTCTCCTCTGAACCATCCTTAGCATTGATTTCACCAGCATATGGCTGTGAAAGACGACATTGGTAGGCCTTCAATCGCCAACCATTTACCGGGGTCTGATGTACCTTACCATCTAGGTCACCTAGTTGGTAACTACCATTTGAGAACCTCTGTATCACTACAAAAGGGCCTTACCACTTAAGCAAGAACTTACCATCCTTCCTGCGATCAAAGCGATTGTCGTATCTGAGCACTAAAGAACCTTCCTTGATACCTTTCTTGACAAGGTTGCGATTGAACTTCTTTCGTTTCTTCTTTGCCTGGGCTGCATAGTACTTCACTGCTGACTCTCGATCTAGCCCTAACCTCTCCAAATCGATGATTCTTCCTTCCACTTGCTTCTCTTGACTATCCTCTTGATGTGCTTTTAGAACTCGGAGGCTCGCTAGCTCCACTTCTATAGGCAATAGTGCCTCTTGCCCGTAAACCAAGTGAAAAGGTGTATACCCCAAGGATGTTTTAAAGGATGTTCTGTAGGCCCAAAGTGCTGCATCTAGGTGTTTGTCCCATGCCTTAGGATGTAAATGCACTTGCTTAGTGATGATTTTACATATAAGACCATTTACCTTTTCCACAAGACCATTGCACTGAGGGTAGTATGGTGTAGAGTGCCTGCACTTGATTTTTAACTTGCTCATCAATTGCCCGACTAAATCAGCTCGAAATCCCGGTCCCCTATCCAAGAGAATCTCCAAAGGTGTGCCAAAACGGCAACAAAGGCATTCAAAAATGAAATCACTTACGTCCTTGGCTGTGATGCGCTTTGTGGGACGAGCTTCTGTCCATCTGGTCATGTACTCCACCCCCATAATGATGTATTCCTTCCCTGATTGAGTGCAAGGTAGTGGCCCTATTGCATCTATCCCCCATTTTTCAAATGGCCCATAGGTTTTGATTGGATGTTGATTTTCATGGGTAAGACTCCTTGGTCCAGCTTTTTGCCAAACCTCACATGTGCGGCACCAATGTTGTACATCTCGATGGAGGCTTGGCCACGTGAACCCTGCTTGTAAAATCTTTCTGCTAGTAATCTCTTGTGCAAAGTGGCCACCACACACACCTTCATGACAACTAAACAAAATATCCTTTATCTCTTGGGATGCAGGAACTCTCCTTAAGACAGCATCTTTCCCTCTACAATACAAGTCCTCATTCACTAAGCTATAGCTGGTAGCCTTTTTTGCCAACCACCTACGTTCACTTTTACTCATACCAGAGGGTGCTTCACAATGCTCAAGAAAGTAAAGTAAATCATGCAGCTCCTCCTTTCCCTGGTATAAAGGACTTTTCACAAGGATAGCACCTACTATGAGAGTTTGTAGTTCTTCACCTGCTAAGGCATCTGCTTCTCGATTTTGATCTCTAGGTACAAAGTGCACTCAAACTTCTTTAAAACCCTTCAACAAGGCCTTTGCTTCCCTCATCTTAACAGACAATTTGTCATTTTTACAGGCCCATACACCAACCATTTGCTTAACAATCAACATGGAGTCACCAAAAACATTTAGCTTTGTGATGCCCTGAGAAAGACAACATTGCAACCCTAAAACAAGGGCATGGTACTCAGCCTCATTGTTAGAATGAACCTCTTTTAGATGAAACCCTTTTGCAAAGATCTTCTCCTTCTCTGGACCTAATATTACTCTGCATGTTGATGCCTTGTCTTTGGTCCTCTTTTAAGCCCCATCAAAATACAGACTGTGTGCTCCCAGTAGAACTTCAGGCTCCGGGATAGGCGGTACCTTACTAGGTGCCTCTTTCTTGGCCTTCTCATAACACCTTTGTGTGAGGACATCTGCCAAACAAGCACGGGTGGAATCCTCTACTTGTAGTGTGTAGTCAAACTCTTGAAGCTGCACCACCCACTTTGCTATTCTTTGAGACAATTCCATGTGTTGTAGGGCATATGGAAAAACCTCCTCAGTTGTGATCACCACAAATTGTCTCGGAAGTAAGTAAGCCCAAAACTTCTCCACTGCAAACTTAAGAGCTAGCACCAATTGCTTAGTTGCGCTGAAACCCTTTTCAGCAGCTGTCATCACTCTACTAGAGAAGTAGACTGGTCTCATGAGAGATGTCTTTGGGTCTTTTTGCATCAAGACAGCTCCTAGAGCTTCTGGACCTACACTAGGATTTACATAGAATAATTCACCCCATGTGGGTTGTAGGACGACAGGCAATGAGCTCAAAATGGTTTTAACTTCTTGAAAGCACCTTTCACCCTCCTCACTCCATGTCAATGTAGTGTGTTTAGTGAGCTGCTGCAAAGGATAGATTGCCTGAGAAAGGAGATGTATGAATCGTCCCATGTAGCGAACCTTTTGAATGAAGGAGACTAGTTGCTTCACGTTTGAAGGAGTAGGTAAAGCTAAAAATGTCTTTACCTTTTCAGGGTCAGCCTCAATACCATCTTGAGACACAACATGGCCTAGTAGAGTGACCTTGCTCTCACCTATGTGGCACTTGTCTTTATTCAATTGCCCACCCAATTGGGCCAGACGGGTGAAACCTTCATCAACCTTGGACAGATGTACTTCCCTAGAGCTGTAAATGCAAAAATCATCAATGAAGACTCGTATGGACTTACCAAAGTAAGGTTGAAACACCAAGTTCATAAACCTCTGGAAAGTAGCTGGGGCATTAGTTAAACCAAAAGGCATAACTCTATAAGCAAAACACCCCCAAGGTGTTATGAAGGTAGTCTTTCTTTGGTCTTCATCTGCAATTCTGATTTGGAAGTAGCCTGAGTACCCATCACACACTGTGTACCTTTCATGACCAGCCACTTCATTTAGTATTTCATCTTGAAAAGGCAAAGGAAAATGGTCCCTTTTTGTGGCTGCGTTTAGAGGCTTGTAATCCACACATACCCTCCACTTCCCATTTTTCTTTGGTGCTACCACAACTGGAGACACCCACTCAGAATCTTCCACTGGGTAGATAAATCCTGCCTTGAGTAATCTTTTTACTTCTTTTAAGAGTGCATCTTGTTGCACTAGCCCTAATCTCCTTAGCCTTTGCACCACTGGTTTGGCACCTTCCTTTAATTGGATATGGTGTTGGGTTACCGTCACTCCTTTAATGTGCTCGTAATCAGTTATAAAGAGGCCAGCATGCTTCTTTAGTACCTGCAAATAGGGTTCTCTCTCTTCTTCTAGTAGGTCCTTAGCTAGCATCTCCTCTAAGCCTGTGGCTTCTTCCTTGTTTAGAGAGTCTTGACCACCTTCTCCTTCTGGGTTTCGCAGTATTATACCCATGACTTCCAAAGAGCTAGCATCCTCTCAGATGACTCATCCTCAGATGAAGAGCAGCTGCTTGTGCTCCATTCATCCATAGAAGTCTCCATCTCTAGGTCTTGTTGTCTACCCTGCTTCATGTCATACACAATTTTTTGTTGCTTTCCACCTACCTTATGATTTGGTCGCAACTCAAGGGAACCTGTCTCCCAATCTTGCCTAGCTTTCATAGCCATAAGCCAAGGTCTTCCAAGGATTAGCGGATAGCCCTCCCCCTTAGTTGGGATCACATAAGCATCAATTGAGATTGCAACACCAAAAGCTGAAACCTTCACTCCATTAACCTTTCCCACACAAGCCACCCTTACATTATTTGCCATCTTAGCTTGTAAGGAAGTTTGCTCGTTTACTTCCAAACCCAACCTGTGCATTAATTTCTCTGTCATAACACAAATCTCGGCTCCACCATCTACGTACACATTGGAGACTCGCTGACTCTTAATCTCTGCATCAATGACTGGCACGATATCCTTCATGCCTCTTGCACTAATAGACCCAACTGACTTTGCCTTAGCCCTCCTGGTGCTGACCATCTTAGACCAGGTTCTACGCATCTTTGGGGAAAGGTGGAGGAGTTGCTGCCATGAAATCTTTGGTCCTTGCTTACTCACATCTGCTACCAGGTCGTAAGGTATGGATCCTACCCCAAGTGGAAAGTCTTCTACTCCTATGTGCCTCCTTGACCTACTCTTCCTTTTCTTGTCTCCTATCACTTGGGAGGAACCCTCATTCCCTTTATCCGGCTCTGAAGCTTCCATTTCATCAGTTCTTTGTCTCCTAACTCTCTTTATTGGCATGGCAACAGCTTCCTCCATTTTTTCTTTCCCTTTATCCTTACCATTGTCAAGACTTATGACAGAGACAGCCCTGTCCTCCCCTCCCGATGGTAGTGGAGGGATCTCTGCTGGTGCTTGTGGTGGTGGAGGAGGGGGTCTCAATATTTGGATTGGTGGAGCCACGTGTGCATTTTGTCCATTTAGTGGCCTAGCTCGAGGAGGAGTGACTTGCTGGCGAGGAGGCCGTCTTTGATTACCATTTCCTTGATAGCGTCGTGGATGGGGGCAATAATACATGCCGTGACCTACCTCTCCACAGTTGTAGCAAATGTACTCACGTGCTTGCCTTTGTCCTTCTTGTCTATTTCGTTCATTTCCTAGCTGGGGAGCCCTTACACCTTGAACCAGATTGATGGACAGGCTCTCTAGTTGATTGGTGATTTGTTGAAGTAATTCTTGTTGAGAGGACTCTTGGTCTGTTGCTCCTGTCCCTGCTACTACCCTTGCCGTAGGTTGAGCTAGCGGTGGAGGCTCCATTCCCCCTTGTAGTTGAGCTTGGAATTTTAACTTCCTATCCTTCTCCCTTGCATAAGTCATAGCTTTATCAAAGGTATCTGGGAATTTACCTTTTACCTTTTCTCGAAGGATGGGGTAAAGCCCTGCCAGGAAACAGTCCTTCTTTAGGCATTCTGGCGCCCTTTCTCTTTCACCTAGTGATGCACACCATTTCTCCCACAGGTTGGAAAACTTTCCTTCATAGCTTCTATAGTCATTGGGTGATGTTTGGTGTAGCTCTAAGAGCTGTCTCCATATCTCCTCTGGAGGCTCATGGCGGCAAAATTCTTCGATGAAGGCCATCTTTAGGACTCCCAGTCTCTTCTTTCTTCAGGTGCCAAAGTTTCATACCATAATTTTGCACCTTCCCTCAAGACCAAGGGAAAGGCCCTTAACTTAGTAGCTTTGTCATCCCTTCCTGATACCAGAAAGGCCATTTCCAAATTATCCAAAAAGTCTGGAGCAACCTCCCCAGGCTTACCATAAGAATTAGGGAAGGCCATAAGTGAGAGAGTAAACAATTACACAAACAGCTCCAATTTATTTAAAAATAGAGTATGGTAATTACAATTTGGAGCTTTAGCACGACTTAGCTCAGAATAGGATGAAGATCGACACATCAAAGGAATGGTAATAGTCTAGTAAGGGTAGAATGACAGGATGAGGAGAGCGCAAGATTTCCCCAAGTCTCTCGGATCCAAACAACAGGGCTATTCTTTGCTGATAAAAGATTTTTCTATCAATACAAATATTCACACGGATATGACGCACAAAATGGAAAGGAAACATGCGGGGATCATCATTCTCATTCTTGGCATCCATACTTACACACAAGAGCCTAGCTTAGTTGCACCACCTTGGGACCAATGAGCTTGATCAGCCACAGAAGGTCAGCACCTCGGATCACTTCGACTCTTCCTGATGCATCTATGAAGACATAAGGCGTGATGGCAACACTTTGTACAATGCTGAGCCTTTTAGCAAGCAACAATTGGATGCTATTACCATAATCAGCATGACGAATGAAAGTGACACCATTAATGTGCAGCACATCATCAACTAAGATAGTTTCCTTAGATTGAGATAACTTCTTGAAAATTAGCAGCAAAGGTAGGGCAGGGAGGCTTTTCACCCGGTCTCCAAAGCACTTTGGACAATATCCAAAGTGATCTTCACGCGGACAGGAGGTTGGCTTGGGATTGGTGGTGTCTGGATTCACAAAGTGCACTGGGAGCACTCGTAGACGGGCGGCAATCTTGTAGGCAAGCCTTCGCCTCTTTGCTTCAGGAGGATTTAGGGGTGAGAGTCGTGGTTGCAAGTTGCAGGTTGAAGTTGGTTGCTCACTAGCCTTTTTCTTGCCTGTAGTGGTCATGTAATCCCTTATTAATGAGATTAAGCCAAATGTTACCTTACGCTTGAGCACGCGCTGCGGCCTTGGGCCACTTAGGTGTAGAGGTGATCTTCCTCCTCTTAGTCGGCTCCTCAGGAAAGAGAGGTCTGGTGATGCTTTCTCTTCCCTTAATGTGTGTCACAGTACCTTCGTGTATGTTGATGTAGAATATTTCAAGCTCGTGTGCATTGGAGGTTTCTAGAGCACTCATAGGTTAAGAGGAGAGGTATATCAAGCTCTTCTTCTTACTCTCCTTCGTTGACGACGATCACGAACAAGGCATGTAAAAGAACTTACTTCTTGAATTTCAATGACACTGCAACCTGGTAACAAGACCTCGATGAAAGCTTTGAAGGCCTCTAAAGCCTCCTCCTCTTCTGTTCTCCAATTTGCAAACTCCTCACGCCATTCGTCCATGTTGTAGATTGCACATCTTCATTGCTTGTGGACTGAAGGTCTGTGTAGCCTTCCTCCGTGGGGGCACCAAAATGATAGCGGGAAAAAGAGCAGTGAAATCGGGTGGCCTCTGTACTCGTGCACACTCCACAAACCACGCCTCATGCAAACAAGCAAAGAACAAAACAAAGGGGGCACCACCCTAAATTAAGAGGTTTAGGGACCTCACACATAGTGCACATAGGCAAGTGAGACTTCTGGCATTATGATGGCATCAAAACATATGGCAAAACACATAGAAACGAAGCTTAGGGACCTTATGTAGCATATATATACACAAGACATCAGCTTAACAATACAACAGCATCTGATCATACATAACAAGGATATAGAGAAGCAAGTCAAGGATGGCATAATCTCTTGTCAAAAACAATCAACCCAGCAAGTAGGTATGATCAACACATCAATACCTTAGAGAATGATGGCGAGGATGGTGGCCATGGAGCATGAGATAAGACTCCTTATTTAGGTTTTAGGGCTAGTAATGTGGCATACTAGAGGGAGAGAGAGTAGAGCCCCATCCATAGCTCCTCGTTGTGAGCAATGCCGTCATAGCTTCGTTGCTTGGTGAAGTGGGTGAAGTGTTGGTTTTGAGTGAGAGAAGTCCTCCTTATATAGGTTTCTGAGAGGGTTTAGGATTAGGGATAAACATGCTTAAATCCACTGATTGGGGTTACTTTTTGCTTAGGGTGGTCAACAGATTGAGGTCACCTGATATGTCACCATCAAGATATTCTCTAGAGTGATGTGAGAGGGGAGCGTAAATGCTGATTTTTCTGATTGTGACACATGGGGATAAGGCCTTGACCAGCATTTAAGAGCAGGTAAGGTGGCTGTTGAAACTGGAGGTTCTCCACATGTCAGGGGGGGACCTGCGGGGGGGAGGTGGCAGCTGGGTCCTCCTGAATATCAAATTCTCAAAAAATCCTCAACCATGGCTTCTTTTGACATGTGTTCTTTGAAAAAATCAGCATGTCTCTTTTCAACTCAAAAGTCTTTATCCCTGTTGACTCACCTTTACCATAAGATTTTCCCCTTTTCTCCTCTTGTAATTGCATTGTTGATGCCCAATCACTGCTTCTAGTAACAGTGAATTGTTACCTACCAAATACTTATGGTGCAGTAAAAAATATTTACCATGGGTAAAAAACGTTACTGTAGGTAAAAAGTGATTTGTATTTACCATGTAGGTGAAAAATATTTACTGTGGTACAAAATATTTACTGTCGGTAAAAAAGTGAAAACGGAGTATGCTGTGCTGTGAGTCCACACGAACATCCTCGTGTAAATTTCACTAGAAATTCACACCTAGAATGGGCTATTCTGTAAGATATAGGTTGTAGGCATGCATAAGAGCTCGTTCCCACGTATCTTCTGTCCATGGCACTTTTTACTCTTTGGTGCTTGTGAAGTAGATTTTTCTTCTCTTTCGAGATCCCTTGGACTAGAGTATCCTCATCTCCCCAACAACTGACTGTGCCTTTATTGCATCTTCAGAAGGGGTCCTAAAAACCATGCATCAGTTGCATATCGTCTTCCATACTTGTCGTATGCTGCAATTTTCGTTTCCGCTTCCTCTTTGTAGGTGAAGACATATAAAGTCCTTTCCGCTCAGTCATCTCCTTGACGTAGGGTTCCTCGCATCTATAATAGAGATCTTGCTCTCCATTATTATACTTGTATAACCCGAAGTAGACATTATCTGTGTTTATTCTCAATGTTTTGTTTTCTCGTCTTAATCTCGCATTAGGTAAGCTCATTGTTGGAGCTGTTTCCTCATGTTCCTCGTCTATTTTGGCTTTTATGCCCATCAATCCCCACTTGTCTACAATCTTAGGATTCAGGACTATGAAGTACATGATACCCTCGTCATCTAGGTACCTGTCTCCACTATAGCTCACAGGCATTAAATCCCTGAACTCACTTGGTCTCTCTTCTATTTTCACACAGTAGAGGTTCATACCATCTTTGTATATCTTGGCACCTTGCTTGTTGTCATATTGATACTTGATGAACAATAGCTTTAGTGCGGCCGAGGGGTCCGATGGTCCTGCTGCCATGTTTTCTCTCCCGTTTAGTTTTATTTGTCCCAAGTGTTCTGTGAAATACTCGGAAGATCTCTCTGAAGAAGTGTCGGAAATGACCTCTTCAAGGATCGGCTCTAACGGTTGCACTATCCCTTGGTTTACACTCTCCTCCGTTGATGCAACACTCATTTGATCCACTAATTTTAGGTGTCTGGTGTTGATTTGTTTTCCCGATCTCGAAAACATGAAGAAAGTGGGATTTACTGAGACTAAATCCAAACCTCTTACCTGGAGATGGAAAGATCTTTCAATTCCTTCGACTACATGTGTTGTTACTTGATCGGTCTCTGCAAATGATTACACTGGATGGCTATGAGATCACTGTATCATTCCAACTATCAAGCAGATTCAACACTTCAAAATGTTCTCAACACAAGTTTGCTTGCAGATTATTGACAGTATGTCCAATTTGAGTTTTGAAAACTCCTGGTATCTTGTATAACCTAGGTCTATGAACAGGTCAAAAATGAGTTGGATCTGGGCCAGAGGTACACCGATCGCGATCGTACTTCTGAGCCCAAATCAGATGAAACTTCACTAGCTTGTTCACTAGGCTATTTTAAGACTACCTGCCAGAAACTTTTGCATTTGGATCATCAAAAGTCAAGATTTTGCAGTTTTTGGGTCTGTCAGGCTAGTTTTACCCAAGTGGCCTGATTTTCTTGGTTTTTGATGTTTTTGGGTGTGGTTGCTTTAGACAAAGTTGTTTAGAATCTTATCAGGAAGGCACATGTCAAATCTGGTCCAAATCTGACACTGAGGTACACCGATCGCGATCGTAGTACTTGGGCTAAATCTGATGAAATTTTATCTGCTCCCTCTAACAAGTGTTTCCTAGTGTTTTGTGCTACCACTTTGTGATTTGAATCAATATCAATCCTGTTTGGTCAGATTTTCAGAATTTCAGAGTCTTATGGCTTTTTTGGCCAAAGTTATGGTTTTCTGGTTTCTCGACTCTAACTTTTGCCCCAAATCTGATTGGAATGTGATTTGCTTATCCTACTCCTAAGTACGGAACTGAAAAAACATAAGAAATTGAATCAAACAAAACAAACACGACAAATTTTGGGTGAGATTTCAGTACTCAATCGAATTAGAGAAATTGAAGAGCAAAAATGCTTTAACACATTCACTCACAGCTCCCTAAATCTCCTAAGAGAGGATCTAGCTGGTCCACTAGGCTCTAAACCCTTGTCTAGGAGTCTAACTGAGGTGTAAAATGGATTTGTGTATTGATCTTTTTTAAGGAGTCTAACTGCGCACTCGGTCACTCATCACCTAAGCTGCATTCCCTGGCAGCGGCGCCAATGTTTGCGGATCGCCGCGACGGATGTCCATGGCATAGCTCTCAAGCATCAACGTATTTATCAATACAGGGGAAGCGACTCGGATGAGGCATGGGAACTCACTAGGGTGTCAATCCTAATGAAGTGAACTCGAAGAGATGCAACTTACTAACTCTACAAGCAAATCAAACGCGTTACCGCCAAGTAATCTGCCTATGTCCTCCTACACCGTTCTTCAGTCATCACTCCCACTTACCATGCAAATCATATCGGAATTGCACGAAACTTGAAGGGAAGCTACAGGGGATTATTAGGAACATGTCCTATCACTGTCACAGCATTCTGGAGAGGTACAACGATCGCAATCGTTCGTCCCAAAGTCAGCAAAAACAACAAATAGATGATCCTAATGGGTCGTTTTAGGGTCCCTAAAGCCTCTCCTAGGGTCAAAACAACGTAAAACACGCATATAGACATTTATAGATTAGGTCTTTACAAAATGGCTTGTCCGGCCATAATCCCCTAATTCTAAAACTGGCTCTCTAATATACAATTGCTCCCATAAGAATAATCATACATCCTTGACAATTTCCCGGCTTAGAGATGTTTCTTTACAAGAGAACTTTACAATGGTTTCTCAGAAAATTATGGTCCTTTTGGCTATGGCCACTTGTTGCTTCGTACACCAAACAAGTTTCGTAATGACTAAGGTGCTTAAGGTGCGTCATGACTAAGGTGCTAGAGGGGCTTAAAGTGTTTCAAAAGTCAACAAAGATCCCTACACATGGGGGGCTGAGCCCTACTTATAGGAGCATGAGAGAGAACACATACACCCTCACTCAAGGCAAGCCTAGTCTAAAGAGGCAACAAGGAAACATGTCAAGATCCTCTCCATGTTGCCCTCATAAGGTTCCTAAAGCCTATTGGTTGGCCTCTAAAGCGGTCCAATCATAATTTAGATAGTTAAATTAATTGTTTAAGCATTTATCAAGATCTCTCTCTCAAAGCAAAAGGAGGACACTTGTCCAAATGGCTACCTCTATTGCTATTTGTGACCAGGGCTTGTGATTGGCTAGGCTTGAGAGATCAAATGAGCCACAAGCATGAGCTAGAAAAAGGGGGGCCGACCATGCATGTAGAGGTCTAGCTTGGGGGTATACTCTCCCACACACACACACACACACACACTCATTGTGTGAAGTGCCAAGTGCAAGAACTCCAGCTCCTTCTCGAAGCTTGTCGAGAAGTTCAGAGCCTACACCAACAGTCTTGGCTATGGAATGTAAATCCAACCAAGATCCATGCTTCAATGCTTATGCTTGCCATCTTCTCTATCCATTAGGAAAATATTGGACTTCTTTGGGGCCTTGTAAGGTTTGGTATTAAGTTTCTAATTGGTAGGGAGTTAAGGGAACATAAAAAACCTCTTAGTGGTTTTGAGCTAGAGTATGTCAGTTTTCAAACGAAATTGACTAGGGAGGTCTTTGGCCCATATTTAATAGGCCTTGGAAGATGGACCATTGGTTAATTGGAGGGGAAGGTGCAAGTTGTTTAATGGGTAAAAGAGCAAGGCTCCATATGATGTGGGGGTGCAATCTTGACCACTGGATCTTGCACAAGATCAAGGGTAGAGGTTGAAAGGCACCATTTGAAGTGGGGGCTCAATCTCAGCCTTTGGATCTCAATCAAGATCAAGGGAGGAGGTGAAAAGGCGCATTTTGAAGAGAGGGGAGCCCATCCTAGCCACTAGATCTCCCTCAAGATGAAGGGTGGAGGTTGAAAGGCGCCTTTTGATGATATCCATTGGATGACAAAAGGATCTAATGGTTGAGATTGAAGCCCCCCCCCCCCCCCCCCCCCCCCCCCCCCCCCCCCCCCCCCCCCCCACTCCCCAAATTCAAATTACATTGTACCATCATGTCATCTTCACTTTTCCAACTGTCACCTCACTATCACATCCCCTTTTCCAGTTTTAAAACGCTTGTAAGAGCATGGTTTTCTCCTCTAAAAGGTTGTTTTGACCTACGCAAACCAAGGGAAAGAGGGGACAAACTATGACACACCTAGCTCTTCCTAGTTGTTGAGTGTGTCCACCACCCTCTTCCTATTGGCTGGCCTCTAATTAACCTTAATCCCAAAGGGCCCCTAGAGGGTTCATATTTCTCCTAATGTATTCATTACTATGCTATTATGCTATGCTAAGCAAGAAGAGTGTTGATAAGTGAGAAACTATTTCTTTCTCATATGAATGTTTCTTCTTCCTCTTCCCTACCCTCATTTCCTGCTAGCTCTCTCCACCTTCAAAGGAGTTTGAGGTCTTGGGACTAAGGCCGGGGATAAGTAAATTCCTTCAGCTAGTTAAGTTATGGACATAATTGTGGTGCATGAAGCTCTCTATCTTCATTGTACCATCAAGCTCTTAAGGAACCCAAAGCTTGTATTCTATCAAGTCTCTCTCTATGGGAGAAATTATAATACAAAATCCTTTTGGAGGGGGACCAGATCCACATAAATATGGTGTCGTGTTGTGACATATACATAGTGGGAATGAATGCTACAATATCTATCTTGAAACTTTTTAGATACATAATTATATTTCCTATAATGTACATATGCATATCTAAGTATAATAATAAGATTTTTATCTCCTCCTATTATTTATCTCAAGGGTAGCATATTCTTACTTTACCATCAGAAAATACTATGGGAAAAGCATCAATAGCTCCGTCTCTTTAACTTGGGGCAAGAAGCATTCTTCTTTATTTCTACTATCTCATCATCATCTCACACCCTAGCTAGATCCTATATCTAGGGTAACTTCCAATATATATATATATTCTATGTATTTTTTATATTTTTCTTATATTTCTTTTTAAATAGCTACCCAAAACTTGTCTACATATTTGTGGATAGACTCGGTAGACAGTAGCTTCAAACCCCGGGGCGGTCACTTATCAAAAGCTTCCTATATCACGTTCATTCAAGAGGTTATTAATAATACCTCAATATACATACTATATTTACACTACGTGTCCATTTAAAAAACCCCCACCCCCCTCTGTATGTATACATTTTGATACATTTGGATCTTTTAGTAATCCTCTCCAGTTAACTCATGTGATAGCATACACATTCTAAAAAGTGACCGCCCCGGGTTTCAAACTATGCCATTAGGTAAACACTTTGTCCCTTGCATCGCTTGCAAGGAATCTTTCATGATAAAGACTCGTATACGTGTGTGGGAGCATTCGATGATGCTACAATATCCTATGCTAGAGAGCCCAATCGTGCCACAAAAGACAGTGGATGGAACCCTAACATTAACTTCCCTCTCACAAATGTGAATTTTTACACACTTCATGCATTTATGCACATCTTTGATTCTTTATTAAAGGTTCATATTGATTATGCCTTTACAATGAAGCCTACGGCGAGGTCACTTGATGATATCTCAAAAGTGGAAGGGATACATGTGCTTATGGATCTATCTCGACACCACGGGGCCAAAGTCAATGGGTCCAAATGAGACCCATTGACTTTGACCCCCTGGTGCTTGAAAGACCTTAGGGTTATCTGCATTGAATACCTCCAAAGGTTAGTGTTAAAAGTCCTTAGACCTAGGACCTTAGGCAAGCTAGGGCTATTCTTGAGGTGGGAACCCGGCCCAAGCTTGGGGTGCTTGTCGTGCTTGCTTACTAAGGTGCTTGAGGTGCTTGTCATGCTTGATTACTAACGTGCTTGAGGTGCTTGGTGTGCTTGATGACTAAGGTGCTTGAGTTGCTTAATGACTAAGGTGCTTAAGGTGAATCATGACTAAGGTGCTAGAGGGGCTTAAAGTGTTTCAAAAGTCAACAAAGATCCCTACACATGGGGGGCGAGCCCTACTTATAGGATCATGAGAGAGAACACATACACCCTCACTCAAGGCAAGCCTAGTCTAAAGAGGCAACAAGGAAACATGTCAAGCTCCTCTCCATGTTGCCCTCATAAGATTCCTAAAGCCTATTGGTTGGCCTCTAAAGGGGTCCAATCATAATTTAGATAGTTAAATTAATTGTTTAAGCATTTATCAAGATCTCTCCCTCAAAGCAAAAGGAGGACACTTGTCCAACGGGCTACCTCTATTTCTATTTGTGACTAGGGCTTGTGATTGTCTAGGCTTGAGAGATCCAATGAGCCACAAGCATGAGCTATAAGAGGGGGTCCGACCATGCATGTAGAGGTCTAGCTTGGGGGTATACTCTCCCACACACACACACACACACACACACACACTCATTGTGTGAAGTGCCAAGTGCAAGAACACCAGCTCCTTCTCGAAGCTTGTCGAGAAGTTTAGAGCCTACACCAACAGTCTTGGCTATGGAATGTAAATCCAACCAAGACCAATCCTTCAATGCTTATGCTTGCCATCTTCTCTATCTATTAGGAAAATATTGGACTTCTTTGGGGCCTTGTAAGGTTTGGTATTAAGTTTCTATTTGTTAGGGGGTTAAGGGAATAGAAAAAACATCTTAGTGGTTTTGAGCTAGAGTATGTCAGTTTTCAAAAGAAAACGACTAGTGGGGTCTTTGGCCTATATTTAATAGGCCTTGGAAGATGGACCATTGGTTAATTGGAGGGGAAGGTGCAAGTTGTTTAATGGGTAAAAGAGCAAGGCTCCATATGATGTGGGGGTGCAATCTTGACCATTGGATCTTGCACAAGATCAAGGGTAGAGGTTGAAAGGCGCCATTTGAAGTGGGGGCTCAATCTCGACCTTTGGATATTAATCAAGATCAAGGGAGGAGGTGAAAAGGCGCATTTTGAAGAGAGGGGAGCCCATCCTAGCCACTAGATCTCACTCAAGATGAAGGGTGGAGGTTGAAAGGCGCCTTTTGATGATATCCATTGGATAAAAAAAGGATCTAATGGTTGAGATTGAAGCCCCCACCCCCCCTTTCCCCCTCCCCAAATTCAAATTACATTGTGCCATATGTCATCTTCACTTTTCCAACTGTCACCTCACTATCACACCCCCTTTTCCAGGTTTTAAAGGCCTGTAAGAGCATGGTTTTCTCCTCTAAAAGGTTGTTTTGACCTAGTCAAACCAAGGGAAAGAGGGGAAAAACTATGACACACCTAGCTCTTCCTAGTTGTAGAGTGTGTCCACCACCCTCTTCCTATGGCTGGCCTCTAATTAACCTTAATCCCAAAGGGCCCCTAGAGGGTTCATATTTCTCCTAATGTCTTCATTACTATGCTATATATTATGCTATGCTAAGCAAGAAGAGTGTTGATAAGTGAGAAACTATTTCTTTGTCATATGAATGTTTCTTCTTCCTCTTCCCTACCCTCATTTCCTGCTAGATCTCTCCACCTTCAACGGAGTTTGAGGTCTTGGGATTAAGGCTGGGGATAATTAAATTCCTTTAGCTAGTTAAGTTATGGACATAATTGTGGTGCATGAAGCTCTCTATCTTCATTGCACCATCAAGCTCTTAAGGAACCCAAAGCTTGTATTCTATCAAGTCTCTCTCTATGGGAGAAATTATAATACAAAAGCCTTTTGGAGGGGGACCAGATCCACATAATATGGTGTCCTGTTGTGACATATACATAGTGAGAATGAATGCTACAAGATCTATCTTGCAACTTTTTAGATACATAATTATATTTCCTATAATGTACATATGCATATCTAAGTATAATAATAAGCTTTCTATCTCCTCCTATTATTTATCTCAAGTCTAAAGATGTTTTGCATTAAGCGATTGAACATGGCTAGAGCATTTGTCAAACCAAAAGGCTTGACAAGATATTCATAAAGACCAAACGTTCTACGGAACGTGGTCTTTACGATATCTTCATTCACTATCCTTATTTGATTATAGACACTTTTAAGGTCAATCCTACTGAATTAGGTTGAACCTTGTAGCTTATCAAATAGATCTTCTACCCGTGCTACGGGAAATTATTTTTTGATAGTGATATGGTTTAGCGCTTGATATCCACACACATGAGGTATATACCATCTTTCTTTTGCACTAAATGGATTGGAGAACAAAAGGGAGAGGAGATAGGCCTCACCATCCCTTTGTCTACCAATTCTTATACTTGCCTCGTGATCTCCCCTTGTTGAGCTTGGGAAACTCAATAAGGAGGCTTGTTAGGCGGTGAGCTTCCTGGTAGGAGCTCAATTCAATTGTCATCATCCCCTTGTTTTGGAGGTAAGTCCATTGAATATCTTTGATAAAAACATCATTGAATATCTTTCATAAAAACATCTTGGAATCCATTTAGAAAATTAGAAAAGTCTAAATCTTCTTGATTCCTACCATCTTCATTTGATAAAACATTAGAACCTTTTATGGATTGTTTGACAAAAATCATGTACGCACAAATTGATCTTTTTAGTGATTTGTCAAAAGCAGGAGAATTTACAAGGGGTATGGTACAATGAGGATCATTAGCATCATCTATGTACACGTTCTTTTCCCTTAACTTGAAAGAAAACCTTCTTTCAGGGAACTTTACATTAACAGCCATACGATCAAACCATGGTGCCCCTAGGATGACATCTTCATGTTTGAGAGGAGAGATGAAGAAATCTTTTTTGTCAACATAGCCTTGGACATGAAGCCTCAATATTCCCAATCAAGGGAATAACTGCGTCTTCTTGCCCCTTGAAGGCTCCATTGGCTACAACCACATCTCCCATGTCATGAGCTTGAATTCCTAACTTGGTGGCCAACTCCATTGATATAAAATTCTAGCTCTTCAAGAGAGAGTTTATTTTTCGATGTAAACTCCCTTCTCCTTGGACCGATTGTTGTTCTTGTTGTTGTTGGAATTGCCTTGGGAAGAGTTTGGGCATTGTTCTTCCCCTTTGCATCATGTCAATCTTTGTTTTCCATGGGCTTGACATTCCTCTTAGCCCCTTGTTGTAAATTGATGCGCAAAGCAATCATAGTCTAGTGGATTACTTTGATGATAGAACCAGGCCATTAGGAGTTGACATACTCGGCCATTTCGTCAGGTAATCCCGCACAAAATTGTTGCTTTTGCTACAAAGTCTATCTTGTGAAAGAAAGTAGCCTTGAGATGTAAATCCCAAAACTTGTCCACATATTTGTGGATAGACTCGGTAGAGAGCAGCTTCAAACTATGCAATTAGGTAAATAATTTTTCCCTTGCATCGCTTGCAAGGGACCTCTTCATGATAAAGACTCGTAGAGTTTTCCATGTATTTGCGGCTTCGTCGTTGCCACGAAGGCTAGCCCACCATTGACGGTTCTGGAAGTCCATAGCGATTGATGTAGCTTGGAGGAATTTGTGAAGCCCTTCTCTCCAAAGGCCGTGTCAAATTGTTGGATGAAGGCCAATACTTTGTCAGTAGCACCAAAGGTGCCATCATAGATAAGAAAAGAGATACTCTTCTTTGAACTTCTTAAGCTTTTGGGACCTTCTCCAAGCAGGGTAGGATTTTTGATGTCTTCTCCTCTTGTATTCTCTAGGAGAATAGCTGCTTTCATCCGAAGAAGAGGAAGGTGAAGAAGAAGGAGAAGTAAGCAGGGATTTCATTAACGTAATCACGATCGGGTGATTACGTAAATAACTCTAGTATTTACACAAAAAAATCACGTTATCACGTTAATTGTTAACATGACTTTGATTTTGACCTGCAAAAACCTATAGAGCCAGTTAGCCCTCTGGGCTTTTAAATTTTCCCTGCGGGCCCTGTTGGGCATCTTTATTTTCCCGGTGGGCCCGCCGAGTATATGCAGTAGCCCAACGGGCCCACCGGGAAAATGAAAAAACCCGGTGGGAGTAACTATATGGTAAATAGTGTGCTAACCCCGATCTTTTAGCTAGGTAAATCCTTGGGGAGTGTATCAGAGTTCCAGGTATTGTCATCTCCTTGTGAATTGACCTAAGGTTACAGAGTCACAGGTCCTTTTTTCGGTCGGACATGATTCTTAATTCGGTAACCACTTCTAAAAAATTTTAATTCGTTTACCGACATAAAGATACGAAACCAAAACAACTAAAAACTTGGGGAATCATGCTCATTGCGAAGAAGCGATTGGTCCAAATGAGGGCTGTAATTGGTTTTAGAAGATGAGCATATGTAAATGACGAGTCGATAGTCAAGGGTCGTATGTCCTCTATTAGTGTACCGGGCATATAAAGATCCTTGAAGTCTTATGTTTGAGTTGATTTACAATATAAGAGCTAGAATCCTTGATTGGGTTAAAATAGCTTTTATATATTGAATTGGTTGCATGGGTGGGCTACAATCCTTCAACATTGGGTACAAGTAGTCCCCAATTGGGTGATTATATTGAAGATTTATTTGTGTTAGTTCATGCATTGGTTTATACAGAGATTGCATTATTTATTACGATAGATTATTAGTGCATGAAATGACCAATTGTATATTTTATTGCTTTCGTTAGTTTTTTTGTAGCAAATGAAATTAGATGTGTCTTATTGTTTGCAAATCAAAGTGGACATATAAATAATCATTATAATAATAATTTCATAGAGAGATTCATAGCATTGTTATGGTTATTATGCCATGTATAGATTACATTGCAATGTGTATGGTTGCTCACAATATAGGTGATCGATATGTGGATTGACTAGCGTGCATTGAAAATCTCATATTGTGCATCATGGTTACTTTCATATTGAATGGTTTTTAAATTATAATATATATTGAAAATAAAAAATTTGTTTTCAGTTTGTAACATCTTGTTCTTTTCTCTTCAGTTTTAATTTAAAAGCAATGGAGCAAAATGTGGGCACAAGTGGTACGAAGAAGCCAAAGAATAAAAAGGCTCCTAGCAAAGAGTGGGATTATGCTCACAACATATGCGGCCGATATATGGAGTGGCAATGTAAATTTTGTCACACAACAAAATCTGGCGGTGCACCACGTATTAGGGAGCATTTTTTGGGTAGCGCTAAAAACAATTGTAGAAAATGTGAACATTCTCAGGCACCTGCAGTTGCAAAGCGTTTGAGAGAAGAGCTTGCCAAAAAGGGGTGGCAAAAGACAACAGATATATCGCTCTATGCCTTCGAATCAAGAGTTCCCAAAGTCAAATATTAACTCCGCAGATCCTGCAGTGACGCCAACTAACCTTGGAGAGCAACCTGCGCAAGGAGAGGAAATTCCAAGGAGTATTCTTTTTAAACGTCACAATAAAGGTGGACTTTGTCAAATGAGTCAAAAATCATTACATCAAAGCTTTCAAGTGCAGTCTCTAGAAGAAGCACAAACAGCACTCGCCAAATCAATATTCTTTATTGGAAGTGCTTTGGTCATGGTAGACAGTGAGAGGCGGAAGTGAAAAAAAAACGACCCGGGGGCCTCTACACCAAGACTATGCACAATGGCCTCATCATGGGGGATACACAATAGGGGCACCACCTAGCAAGATATGCGGCTAGGACGCATACATATACACAATGAAGCATGCCATGGAAAGCAATTTCAAGATCCACGCCCAAATGTGGAATGGGGTGGTCGGAGAATAAGGTGAGAGGAGTGGTGAATGAGTGAGAATGGGCTTGCTACTCGTGCATGTTAGTAAGGAAGATAATGAGGTAGGGGAAACTTGCGAGTATGCTCACTTGTCATACAAGAGGTGGCGAATCCGCACACCTCAAGATGGAAGTAGCAAGATGATACGAATATGAGAGGGAGAGAGAGAGTGTGTGTGTTTATGGTGGTGAATCCACACACCTTTACATAAGCAAAAAAAAAAAGGCAAGGAACAAGTATATAACATACTCACAATGAGATGTATCCAAAGCGACACAAAGTATGGCACCAAGATGGAGTGTGTTGATTGCTTGCAAAAGATGAATACAATAGGTAGCGTATGGCAGGAAAATGAGAAGGGGACAAGATCGTAGGAGGCATAATGGAGATATGGGAGTTGATGGCGAGGAATATCATGAGTGTGTTCACCCTTCCTCTTCTTGAAATTGTGTCTTCAACCCTTAATTACAAGTGGTGTGGAGGTGTGGTGCTCATCTTTTGTGCATGGTGATGGTGATGATGATGGTGTTGTGATTATGTGATTAGGGTTCATGCTACAAGCATGTAGCACAAGAGTGTGTATGGATAGGTGTGTGTGTGTGTGTGTGTGTGTTCTCTCCCCCAAGTGAGCTCTCATGGCCTCCTTATATAGGGAATGAGGGGAGGATTTAGCAATATTTCTATTTGAGGTGAGTGTCCCACTTGGGTGACTAGGAAAATGGGGTGCATGTGACTATGGCTCCCATCTTGTCTCCTCATTATTTAAAATACCAGAGTCAATAGAGAGAGAAGAAGAGAGAATGTGGGTAGGATGTAGAGGATAGGAGATATTTACAATAGTCTAGCTTTGGCTAGACATAAGCTTATTAGGGAGAGAAGAGAGAGGTAAGAAAATTATAAGAGAGGTTGTCGAAGGTGGATAATTGTTGATGAGGATGGATCCTCCAAAAATGGTGATAGAATCACTCTAGACTTGCCAAGACCTCATTAAAAGAGCCTTGTCTCTTGTAATCATTCTTGAAGACTTGTAGAACCATAGCCATTCTAGAGGGAAGAAAACTAGGGATGGCCTGTATGTCACCATTACATGAGAAAACTGGGGACTACAAAAATCATAGCTCCGCGTTCATAACTACAAAAATTCTGAAAAAAATTGAGCTTAAAGTTGAGATCAGGAGCTACATCTTTCATGTTGAACGCTCCTTCAGATTCGGGGTTCTTCTTTAATTAAAAAATTCAGCCAAATAATGTATTATTTGTGGTTGCAAAAGTCTTTTGGTGGTCCCCTTTGAGTGGACTTCTATCTTGCCTTCAAGTGTAAGCTCCTTCATGTGTATGAAAACATGACCTAGAGTTTTGAAAAGATTGGCAATCATTTAGATGGAGGTATTATTGAAATTTGAAAGTGGGGTTGAGGTTTGAAAATGAAAACTAGTGAATAAAATATTTGGTAGGGTGGAATAATATACATACATGAAAAATATATTAAAAAATACTAAAATATATAATGTAATTTAGAATATATATATTTAATATTTAAGGTCAAAAGAGAGATCAACAAAGAAAGCTTACTTATTTATGCTACATCGTGATTGATTAGCATAACTCTTATTTATTTAATAAAGGCTAAAACTTTTGTGAAAAAGGAAGAAAAAATCAAAAGTAACTTATATAATAGGAAATATTTTGGTAAAAGGAAAAAGATATATGGGGGGGTTCCCATGCATGGAAAATCTTGCCTCAACAGCAATCATTGGAAGGTTGCTTGGAAGAAAATCGGTGAGTTCAGTTCAGGATTTTCAGCTCCTTCTTATCACACGATAAGAAATGTTTTCTTGGACAAATGTTACATCGAAGTCAAAGAGCGTGCTGGCAAAATAATACTTGGGAATATTTCGCTTTCAGGATGTACGATTGTGAGTGATGGCTGGTCAAATGTTCAGAGAAGACCGTTGATCAATGTAATGCTAGTTTGTCCAAGGGGAGAAACGTTTATAAAGGTGATTGATAGTTCTAGTGCAATTAAAAGTGGCAAATACATTTCTGAGGTCTTGATTGATGTAGTTAAAGAAATTGGTGTTGAACATGTCGTTCAAGTTGTGATGGACAACTCAAAGAAGTGTAAAAACGCCAGTAAATTAATAAAGAAGTGCTTTCCACACATTTTTGCCAATGGTTGTAATACTCACAGCTTGAACTTGGTGTTGAAAGATTGGTACACTAGCAAAGAAACCACATGGTTCGCCAAAATAATTGATACAGCACGTCAAGTTGTGAAATTTATCTTGAAATGACAGAGAGTGCTCGATTTGTATAGGATGCGCATGTCAGTGATGCAGAAACTTCCTACTGAAACTCGGTTCAGCACACACTTTTATACCTTGGAATCACTTCTCCATAATAAATGTGTTGTAATTGACACATTCAATTGCGCGACCTTTGATGAATGGCAGCTTGAGCAGAAAGAAACAGTGAAAGATAAAATTACATGTCTATGTGGCAATGTAAACAAGGTTTCTTGGTGGAGGAGTGTAATGGATGCATACCATGTAATGATGCCCGTTATGTTCGTGATCCGCAATCTTGATCAAAAGGCACCAAACTTGGGCAAAGTGTGGATGACATGGTGGTCAGTCCAACAGAGTCTTGAAAATCCTGAAGAGTTGAAAGAGTCTATAGTAGATAACGAGTAGTGATTACCATTCTCTAGCAAAAACAGCGGAAAATTTTGGCTAAGTATTTTCATGCAAGGTGGAAGAGCGCTCATAGTCCACTCCATAGCGTGGCTTACATGCTTGATCCAGAGTATTGGAATTTAGATCTGATGTCCAATATAGAGGTGTAGGCGATTTCTATCACGTGGTCAACACGCTCTACTCCAACGTTCATGACTGAATTCATTGCATCAAAGAAATTAGTGCATTTAGATTAAAAGAAGGACCTTTTGCGAATGATTTTGTACAGGTAATGGCAGAAGAGCAACCTGCATGGAAGCGGTGGATGATGAATGGTGGAGAGCATTTCTCTACCTTACGGCTTCTTGCAATGAAAGTACTCGCCCAATGTGCAGCAAATTCAAGTTCAGAGAGAAACTAGAGTATGTACAACTACGTTCACAACACTATTCTCAACAAACTATTAGCAGACAGAGCAGAGAAATTAGTGTATATGTATTGCAACGAAAAGATACTGAATCACATCGAAAGTGCTGGCTACGAGGAGGAAATGCCAACCTGGTTGTATGATTGTCAAAATGAAAATGAAGAAGATTTCAATGTTGGTGTATCTCAATGCACTGTAGACAAAATAGAAGAGAATTTGATAATAGATGTGGAGGTTGAATTACAAGGAGAACCACAACACTCAGACTTAGAACTAGATAACAACTCAACTGATTCAATATAGCTTGAGAGCAGAATGAGTAAATGTCAAAAACCATTGTAAAAGACCTTGTATTCAAATGTGTTTTGAGTAATTACAATGCAAAATATGCTCGATAGTACATAGTTTGTCGCGATATTACATAGTTTTTCGATCTCAATTGTGTTGCCCTGAAGCAACATCTTGCTCATCAAACAGATTTCTAATTGTGCTAGGGGTATCTGGGCGTTCTTGCTTGAATTTATATTCGTTTGCCATGCCAAACATAATATATATTCCTTTTGGAATATCTTGTGAACATATTGCGCATCGACTATTGTTTTGCATCAAATGAATAAGACAAACTAAATGATAATAGTGACCACATGTCAATGTATAGTACCCACTCCATCCATCAAAATTCTTGTAGCACACTGGACATTGGGAAGATGACGATGCATCTGAAGTAGACGAGGGGACCAACTCCGGATGCAAGACAAGGTGGTTGATGTGTGTCCCTTGTACAGGTGTTGGATTCACTCGCTGTGTTAGGGTTTGAACGTCTTGACTTAAGTGGTGAATGCTTTTCTCCATCCGGACTTGTGAGGGTTGCGGTGTCTGGGTGGATATAGAAAGACGTGTTATTTTTGCATCTTTCTCTGCCAAATATGTCATGTAAATATCCTTCTCTCTCTTTAATTGTAGGTCGGCGCCTTCCACTATCAATGCCAGCTCATCTCGAGTGAAAGTGACACAAGTCTCCCTTAAATCATGAGTGGCAACAGTTGTCTCCTCTCTACTGATTGTTGTTGCACAAAGTGAGCATATAACATTTTGGCAAAATATAGCGCACAATCTGCATTGTGCAGGGGATGGCCATAAACCTCCAAATAAATCCTCTCAGCGTTATCTTTGATACCATCATGGGTTCACTTCGATACCTTCCACCTTCCTTTCTTGATCTCTGCGTCCTCACATGGCCATATTGTCTTGATCATGTTCTTTGTCACTTCTTTATTGATCTCTTTCCACTGCATATGGTTTGGATTTGCCCACTTTGAGAGTCGACGAGCAGTACATGTCGCTTGTTGTGCCGACATGCCGTGTGCCAGAGACTTCATGTGTTGAAATGCATTAACAGGCACTTGTTGTTGATCATCAGGCAATGATTGGGTGCCAACATCTTGTTCTTGATCGGCCATTTTCTCTTAGAGCTACAGTCAACAGAGTGGCAAATATTTATTATCATCGGCAAATATATATTCTCACTCATTGGGACACTGCGCGAAATCCACTAAAAACCACCACTTCAAATGCGACTAATTGAACCACAAGGCAAATTTGAAATATTGACAGTTAAATAACAAATTTGAAATGATTAAAGATAATTGACTCAATTAGGTGAACCACTTCAAACCAGATAATACACTTCAATAAAAAAAAGAATACACTTGACAAGACATGTATATCATAGAAATGTTTAAATCGGATAAAATGATGGTGCAAGTTCAACAGGTGGACGTTGCACAGGGTTAGGGTTTGTCTTTAAATGTTCTTTGAAAAATATCAACACGTCAGAAGCATTCCTTCTTTGGTCCCGCTCTTTTAACTTCATCCAACAATCTACTTTAATTTGAATAGCCCTCATAACATCTTGGTCCGGATGGTGAAAAACTTCATCTGGAAAATAAAATTTTCTGGCTGCACTCCAAAAATCTGTCAGCATGTCGAACAGGTAGCCCAATGCATAAATGTCGCAGGATTTTGTGTATGCATCTGCGCACCGTGGATTGTATATTTCGGGAGCAATCCACGGTTGCTTAGCCATCACGGCGTTCCCTACTCTTTGTGCATTCAGAACTGCTTCGTCCGACTATGCGCTTGGAGACAAATAATTATTTGCTATGCGCTTAGTAGGTTTTCTCAGCATCATACCCCAATCAATGATACCGACGCGGGGTTTATTGGTGCGAGTAAAGTCCAACATTACGTTGAACGGGTGCACGTCGCTGTGCACTATACCGGCCGAGTGGGCAGCCGCAACGCCTTCCATTAAGGAATGACAAATTGTCGGCATCTTCTCGACCACGACTTTGTTCCACACCGTGTCTATCTCGCTTACAGGGTTGTTTGCTACAGGCAATGACCTCCAGCCGTGTTGTAGCCTGTGCATGTGTCGTCTGAACAATCCGTGAGCGAACGGTAAGCAGAACATTATGTCGCCCACGACACCCCCATTGTAGTATGGGAATATCGTGATCCAAGGAGCTTCTGTAGTAAACCCAATGCACCTTACAATGGAGGGGTGAAGCGTTTGCATTCTTTGCTCTGTCTGAAAGCTGTTAAATTTCGCCTCACTCCCTCCCTTGTAACATTTTCCCACATATGAAATGTGGTCTGGAAAAAATGAGATGCCTTTGATAGTGTACAATGTGCACACACCGAAGGAGCCTGCTCCAATCCTCATACCTTCTACCAAGGCTTCGTGACGGATGCCGACAAGATGAGTGCACTTTGCATTCAAAGAAGTGCGCATGATTGTGTCGGTGCCGCTGCCATCGGATCGACCTCCCAAAGCTTCTTGCGCATCTTGGGCCATCTTCAATCTCTTGGGTAAAGCTGCTTGGTCCTGCGCTTTCACACGCTTCATCTTTACCTTCTGTTCTTTCCACAATTTATCTCATAGCTCTAATTTTGACATGTCGCAAGCAGGTGGGATATCTTCCTTTAAGTCTCTGCAACATACTTTCATATTGCCCAACACTGTCCTAACCTTGTGGTGGGGGTCAAATTCTCGTATCCCAGTTGGACTCAACAAATCGTATTGGCCTTCAAGTCGCAACCTACGCTCTTTGTTCTCCCATATAGCGCTAGTGATGTCTTTCATGTAGACATCGCTTTCACTAATCTGCTGTATGTGATTAGCTACACATGATGAGATTGCCAAAATACATTCTTTACGAATGGAACGCATGATACATTTCTTTTGATCTGGCGTCATATTTGCACTGGACAGTACAAAAACAGAATATCAAACACAAATTCATGGTTGCGAATGACACTAACACTCTCACACTATCTCAGGTAAACTCTTAACCACCACTTGAAGACTTTAACAAATGTTATGGAAATATTGATAAACATTGAACACACGCTTCATCTTTACCTTCTGTTCTTTCCACAATTTATCTCATAGCTCTAATTTTGACATGTCGCAAGCAGGTGGGATATCTTCCTTTAAGTCTCTGCAACATACTTTCATATTGCCCAACACTGTCCTAACCTTGTGGTGGGGGTCAAATTCTCGTATCCCAGCTGGACTCAACAAATCGTATTGGCCTTCAAGTCGCAACCTATGCTCTTTGTTCTCCCATATAGCGCTAGTGATGTCTTTCATGTAGACATCGCTTTCACTAATCTGCTGTATGTGATTAGCTACACATGATGAGATTGCCAAAATACATTCTTTACGAATGGAACGCATGATACATTTCTTTTGATCTGGCGTCATATTTGCACTGGACAGTACAAAAACAGAATATCAAACACAAATTCATGGTTGCGAATGACACTAACACTCTCACACTATCTCAGGTAAACTCTTAACCACCACTTGAAGACTTTAACAAATGTTATGGAAATATTGATAAACATTGAACACACGCTTCATCTTTACCTTCTGTTCTTTCCACAATTTATCTCATAGCTCTAATTTTGACATGTCGCAAGCAGGTGGGATATCTTCCTTTAAGTCTCTGCAACATACTTTCATATTGCCCAACACTGTCCTAACCTTGTGGTGGGGGTCAAATTCTCGTATCCCAGCTGGACTCAACAAATCGTATTGGCCTTCAAGTCGCAACCTACGCTCTTTGTTCTCCCATATAGCGCTAGTGATGTCTTTCATGTAGACATCGCTTTCACTAATCTGCTGTATGTGATTAGCTACACATGATGAGATTGCCAAAATACATTCTTTACGAATGGAACGCATGATACATTTCTTTTGATCTGGCGTCATATTTGCACTGGACAGTACAAAAACAGAATATCAAACACAAATTCATGGTTGCGAATGACACTAACACTCTCACACTATCTCAGGTAAACTCTTAACCACCACTTGAAGACTTTAACAAATGTTATGGAAATATTGATAAACATTGAATATAATCTTCACTTAAAATTTCAATCCGTTACACATGTAAAATGCAGTTCAAACAAATGGTTTATAAGAACTTAATTCAGACAAACAATACTTTTTTCTCTGTGCGCACATACTAATTCAAACAAAGCACACACCGCCTTAAAATCTTCAAAAACATTTAAAACATTGGAAGTATACAAATTGGACTAGCAAATTTTGTTCACACAATTTTTTACATAGAATTTATGTAAATGTAGCAATCAAAAAGTGATGATAATTGATGCTCTTTAAAAGATACAAAAGAATATTTAACATGCAAATTGTATGTATTTAGATTTTTTGCAGAGAATTTATGTAAATGAAGCATTAAAACCAGCGATAATGCTTGAGAGTCCTTTAAAAAGATTAAAAACGAATATTAAACATGCAATTTGTGTGAAAATATTTTTTTACATGTAATTTATATAAATGGAACATTTAAAGTAGCGATGATTGATAAATAAAGTATTCTATATAAATGAAACATTTGAAATAGCAATGATCGATGAATAAAGTATTCTATATAAATGGAACATTTAAAATAGTGATGATTGATGAATAAAGTTTTTAATATAGATTGAACATTTAAAATAGCAATAATTGATGAATAAAGTATTCTTTTGAATATGATTAGCTAGTATATAATTTCAAATGGACAGTTAAAAACTACAAAATCAAACAATTCATACATTTTGTATATGAAATACTCTTCACAGCCGCGTTACCGACAAAGTATTTCATATACTTAATACTTAAAAAATTAATTGCACATGCACATACAAATTATATGACGTTCGTACGGCCGGGTTAACGACCTGAACACCACATTTATGCAAATACATATGCTTCTAACAAACGACACTCTATTAGCCACGTTACCGACCGAGTGCCACCTGAATCTAAGAAAAAACAATGGCCTACATACGAACATCATATAGCCATGTTACCGATCGATGCCCATATGTTTTTTGGGAAAGGAGAAGGAAAGTTGACTTACCATAAGGATACTAGATTCGCCGTGTTACCGACGTAGTACCCAGACAGTAAGCCAATACTTACCACAAGGACACCATCCTCCCCGCGTCACCGAGGTGATGCCCCTGTGATAAGCACGGTTTCGTAGAACAGCTTACACACACACTCCCATTGTGTGGTAAGATACCTTATTACTGTCACGCACTACGACAAAAGGCACACTACCCCACAACGCATACACACACAAAACACATACCCGGATCGTGTGGTCAGGTACTCTGCCTACTGCCGCGCACTGCAACACAGAGCACACTCCCACACGACCCCCTCTCTCCTCTCTCCTCTCTCCTCTCGACGTACCTGCTAAGGTACCTGCTAAGTTGTTGAGTAACTTTGTCTTGTAAAGCAGGGTTGTCCATAGCTTGTTGCAACCTAGTAATAAGATAATTAATAAACATGGGGGCGTCATCATTAGCACCTTCATGTGAAAAATCAAAGTTGTTAGTATTCATTCTACTCTCTTCGTTATTGTCAGTCATTCTAATCAAACTTATGTATAAATTACTTTGTTCTTTGGTACCCTCAAAAACCTTAGTCGCTACTCTTCTTTACCTTTCAAAATTAGTTATCAACCAGCCACACCCGTGGTTTAGAGACTATTGATGGCAAAGTCTAGTAGAGAGGGTCTAACATTGCTCGGTTGATTATGGTTCCTGTTGAGCTTGCTAGTAGCTTAATAATGGTTAGTCCAAAGGCAAGCCGTGAGAGACTCCATTATTAAGACTATAGTTCCCAACGGTGTACCTTGAACTAAGTCCTTTTCAACCAAGATAATAGATCCCTATCCCACTTACCCTATTGCAATGAACAGGTCCAACCTTTCATGAACTTAATTAGCCATAGCACCATAACCAGTATACTTAATTAAGTTGGAATGAACAATACTTTTTCAACATAAAGAATTAGAGAACTTGAAAACAATCGAGGACCGTAGTCGAGAAATTTGCGATCTTGTCAGGAAAGCACCAGGCGTTTGACTATGAGAGTTTGTGAGAGAACTCCAAAATCTATATGAAGGAGTTAAACCATAGATTCCATGAAGTCTAGGATTTGGAAGAAAGTGCAATCAAAGAAGTCCCACGCTTTCTCTCTTGCACTCACACACACAAAGAAAGAACACAAAAGAGAATATTAAAACAACACAAAGATGAAAACATCAAGGCTATGGCTGTGTTGTATCATGGGTAATATGAAAGGGTCAATAGATGAGTTAATGGCATTCAATCTTTGCCAAAAAAATAGGCTACGAATTGTTCTTTGGAAATGTAATTTTGTGTTTACCATAATATATATGTTTTGTCTAGTGACTGGAACTAATTGTGTGTACAAATCCTCTTGGTTCATAGCAAGATAACTATACTTACGTCAAAAGAAAAGTTATAGTCTATAAGAGGTAGTATGATGGGATCCAATGAAAGAAGTATTTCATTTGAGCCTTCCTGCACCAAATAGAAACACTATACGTTGTTAAAAGTGTATTTTACGGCTAATACATACATTAATTCTAATATATCACATAGTCTTAGAGTGGAAGCGATAGAAATTCATGTCATTTGGATTATTCATCTAGGATAGTATGTGAGAAATGTAGATATGAGAGAAGTGAAGAGATGAGAGTTTCCCTCCCAAGCCCTATTCTTCCACGTAGCCAATAAGGATATTTCGGGGAGAGATGTACCTGTAGCAAGGAGAACCTACAATCTGTAGAGAGAATGAATTTCTAGAGTGAGAGAGATAGGTTTAGTTAGAGAGGGAGATGAAATTAGAGATATATGTTGGATTAGAGATGAAAAAAAAAACAACAAGAAATCAACAAAATATCAAAGTAAAACACATCTTACTTGACAAACCCTTCAGGAGTTATTCACCATTTTTTATGGAGAGAGAAGAAGAGGAAAGACTTCAAGCCTTGATAGATGCACCAAGTTCAAGTCCTTCTTTGATTAGACCTTATATTCCGAAGATAACTTACAAGATTGGCTAGTCTTCCTCTAGGAGTAAGTGTAGGCATTAGGAAGAGGATGGGTTGTAGGAGGGCCTCTTTATTTACCATGAGCTTATGGAGGTGATTAACATTTTGACAAATAGGTGTACGCCATGTGTGCAAGAATGGTGGGTGTGTAAGAGATGTGTAACGGTGGTCAAAGGACGTACTTTTTCTCCCAAAAAGGAGGTGGATTTTTTCGGCCTTCCATAACTCCCACATATGATCTCCAATTAGGGCGGAGATCATAGATTTTTATTCTTTGCGTTGAGCTCTTTCCATAGCTATGCTACATGATATGGTTTTACCTGCTAGATTTTAAATTCCATTTTGGGGGGGAAACTTTGAATTCAAATAAACTAGTCATTTTGCCTGTTTGAATTCAAAAGTTGTCCTTTGATTACTTTCTTAATACTAAAGGTTTGACTTACTTAAACTCCCAAATAGAGAGGTCCTCCTAGACCCCATTCTCTTCCTAATGGCTTAAGCTTATGTTTATGGCTAAGTACAATTAGGCATTACCACTCTCACTCCCTCATGAATTCATCTCATGAATGGCTTGCATGGTTTTCAAGGAAGAAGAGAGCCAGTGTGAACAGAAATTGAAAAAGTTGGAAATGAGTTGTTCCTGCATGATGTGGGCAGACTGAGGTCCAGTCAGTTTATTGTATCTCCTCAACCATGGCTCCAAATAAAAACGTAAAAATATGGGCATAGAATTCAGCTCATAAGCTACGACTCTCATTTTATATACTTTTTCCAATTCGGATTGGAACCTTGTGTAAAAAAAAACCATTAAAATAGGGTACATTTTTGGCAGCAAAAGTCTTCTTGTGCTTCCCTTAGGCTAGACTTTCATTTGATTCCAATGGATACCTCATGCAATATGAAAGCATGACATTACTACTTGACAAAGTTTTGTAATCATACTTACAATAATGCATTAAAATAGGTGTATCTTTGAGAATCATGCAAGCTAGTGTCCCACTAGGATTTGATTCCTTCCTAGTAGCTATTTAAAAAGAGATATAAGAAAAATATAAAAAATACATAGAATATATATAAATTGGAAGTTACCCTAGATATAGAATCTAGCTAGGGTGTGAGATGATAATGAGATAGTAGAAATAAAGAACCGATGCTTCTTGTCCCCAGTTAAAGAGACGGAGCTATTGACGATTTTCCCATAGTATTTTCTAACGATAAAGTAAGAATATGCTATCCTTGAGATAAATAATAGGATGAGATATAAAGCTTATTATTATACCTAGATATGGATATGTATATTAAAAAATATACTTATGTATCTAAAAAGTTGCAAGATAGATCTTGTAGCATTCGTTCCCACTATGTACATGTCACAGCACGACATCCACCCCCTCTAAACCTGCACATTTGCCGGTATGTGCCACATTTTGTCTTTTTAAGATCAGCCCTTGTGTAGATCTCCCATGATTTCATCTTTAGTGATAGCTTCCAACGCTTCATCTTCACCTGTGTTTTGTTCTTCCTCCTCTTCAACATCTTCTTGATCATTGTCTCCTCTTCTCTTAAACATTCTGATCCTTTTTCCTTCGATGGGAATCTTTATTTTTGTACCATCTAGTTTAGACAAGCTGTAAGTAGCATTTTTTTGCACATGCTTTACAACATACGGTCCAAACCATCTTTTTGAGAACTTATGCATGATTGTGCGCTGGTTATCAAGGCTACTATCACACAGAGTCACCTTTATCAATTTCCCGATGTCACTTATCAAAGTAGTCCTTGTTTTTCAACCTTGCATTTTTGAGTCGTCCTTCTGTAGCCTCAATGTCTCCGGGTCTTCTCCCTTGTTGCCTTATGCGCAATGCAAGGAGACCTTCCCTGCTAAGCCCCTCTTGCCAAGGTAGTACATTCCATGTGGGATTTGTATCCTCAATTGACATCACTGGCTTTTGGCCATGCATTAGCTCCACAGGCAGTATAGCCAGTTATTGAGCTATGTGTACAGTCAGCCCATAAAGCATATGGTAACAGTTTTGAACACTCACCAACTCTTCCTTCGCAAGACTTGGCCAAAACTTTTATGATAGGAGGATGCCCTCTTTCACTCTTTCCATTGCTTCAGGGTTGTAAGATGTAGTAAGAGAAAGCTTGATTCCTACTCTAGAAAAGAACTCCCTTGCTTCCTCGGTATCCAGTTCACCTCTGCTGCAGTGATCTTTCCTACACAACCATAACGGAAAATAACCTCATCAAGAAGGAATTTGCATACAAATTCTGTGGTTTTAGCTCTTAATGCTCTCCCTTCAACCTGGTTATTTAGGTCCTCTCATGCAAGAACTAAGTATCTCATCTGTCAAAGTCCTAAAGGCATTGTGACTAGATCCACAACCCATTTATAGTGCTTGGCTAGTGGATATGTAGGGTGCAATCCATCATGATGTTGGACATTTGAATACATTTGACAAGCTACACATGACTCTACAAATTGAGATACATCTTATACATACCCTTCCACCAGTATTTTTCTTTCAACTTGGATAAGGTTGCCCACACACCCCTATGTCTAGCCCATGGACTCTCATGAAACTCTTGTGTTAGGTTAGATTAGGTTATCTTATACGTTAAGTTAGATTAAGTTAAGCTATGTTAGGTTAAGTTATATTAGGTTAGGTTAGATTAAGCTACGTTAAGTTAGGTTAGGTTATCTTATATGTTAGATAAGGTTAAGTTAATCTATGTTAGGTTTAGCTATGTTAGGTTACGTTAGGTTATGTTAGGTTAGGTTAGGTAAAGCTACATTAGGTTAAATTAGGTTAAGCTACGTTTGACAATACGGCAAGCCATAGAGCTTACCCATAGCGCATATTAAAAACAACACAATGACAATCCGTTCGTCAATACGGCAAGCCATAAAGCTTACCCACAACACATATGCATTGTGGGCAAGCTTTATGGCTTTCTGTATTGCCAACGACTCTCCATTGTATTGTTTATATGTCCGCAAGAGACACAAGACAATCCCGATAGATTTCAGCAGCAGAGAGATGCAACCAAAGCACGTTTGGAGTCTGTTGGAGCGTCACATCTTGGGAGTGGAGGCTAAGATACGCTTCGACATGAGTTTGTAAGTATTATATGTATGCTTTAAATTATTAATAATATATATGTTAGTTGAATATTTATCTAATGATTAAACCATAATTTTACAGGAAGTTGCCGTGAAGCGCCTTCTGACACGCCAAGAGGAGAAGTATGGGTACAAGCATGGACTTGTGGCCCTTTTGACCCAGCTGCAGGAGGAGGGAGAGGACGTCGATTGGGAGTCATTACCATGAGGGTCTTCTCACTCAGTTATTGTTTGCATATGTACAATTTTGTAGTGCTTATGTTTATGGTTTATGGTTATGTTTATGGTATGGCACAGATTTTATGGTTAAGGTTTGACAGTCAAATTAAGATTATGGTTTTGCTATGATGGTATGAAAATCATTTGATGGTTATGGTTATGGTTATGGTTATGGTTATGGTTATGGTTATGGTTATGGTTATGATTGTGCAATGATGGTTATAGTTGTGCAATGATGGTATGGCAATCAAGTGATGGTTATGGTTTTGCTATGATAATATAGCAATCATGTGATGGTTATGGTTATGGTATGAGAAGCAAGTTATGGTAATGGTTATGGTATGGTTTTACAGTTTATGGTTTATGGTTATGTTAATGGTTTTATAGTTTTCAACTCATGTTTTAATTATGTTAACAAGTTATGTTATTCTTACAATTTTGCTAATTGCCATACACTCGCTTTTTAGCGTCAGCTTGTAGGTGGAGTGTGGTTGCTTGTGTACTCTTCCTTTGAGCAGAGAGGGTTGTTTTCTTTTGTTGAAGTACATGCAGTATTAGTTCCCAGCCCTCTCTACCCAAAAAAAAAAAATACAGATTTTGGTTATCGGTACAAGTGACCGTATCAGTGTCGGTAGGGGTAACGGTATAGGTGTCGTAATTGACTATATAGATACCGGTGCTCATTCCATTGCGTATTCCGACACCTATTTAAAGGTGTATTTCGACGTCCACTATATCGATGGTCATACCGATGTTACGATACCGACGCCTCTTTCGAGGCCTATTTCAGCGCTTTTTAGTTTAAAAAGTAACGCTATTTCGTCGGTACCTGCGTCGATTTCTACGTGACGTCTTGTAGTGAGTTCTTGCACTTGGTACTTCACACAATGAGAGTGTGTCTGTGTGTGTGTGGGAGAGTATACCCCCAAGCATTGTTCTTTATTTCTACTATCTCATTATCATCTCACACCCTAGCTAGATCCTATATCTAGGGTAACTTCCAATATATATATTTTTTATGTATTTTTTATATTTCTCTTATATTTATTTTTAAATAGCTACCAAAACTTGTCTACATATTTGTGGATAGACTCGGTAGACAGCAGCTTCAAACTATGCCATTATGTAAACACTTTGTCCCTTGCATCACTTCCAAGGAATCTCTTCATGATAAAGACTCGTATACGTGTCTAGGAGCATTCGATGATGCTACAATATCCTATTCTAGAGAGCCCAATCGTGCCACAAAAGACAGTGAACGGAACCCTAAAATTAACTTCCCTCTCACAAATGTGAATTTTTGCACACTTCATGCTTTTGAGGTGGGAACCCGGCCCAAGCTTGGGGTGCTTGTCCTGCTTGCTTACTAAGGTGCTTGAGGTGCTTGTCGTGCTTGATGACTAAGGTGCTTGATTTCCTTAATGACTAAGGTGCTTAAGTTGCATCATGACTAAGGTGCTAGAGGGGCTTAAAGTGTTCCAAAAGTCAACAAAGATCCCTACACATGGGGGGGCGAGCCCTACTTGTAGGAGCATGAGAGAGAACACATACACCCTCACTCAAGGCAATCCTAGTCTAAAGAGGCAACAAGGAAACATGTCAAGCTCCTCTCCATGTTGCCCTCATAAGGTTCCTAGAGCCTATTGGTTGGCCTTTAAAGGGGTCCAATCATAATTTAGATAGTTAAATTAATTGTTTAAGCATTTATCAAGATCTCTCTCTCAAAGCAAAAGGAGGACACTTGTCCAAAGGGCTACCTCTATTGCTATTTGTGACCAGGGCTTGTGATTGGCTAGGCTTGAGAGATCCAATGAGCCACAACCATGAGCTAGAAGAGGGGTCCGACCATGCATGTAGAGGGCTAGCTTGGGGATATACTCTCCCACACACACACACACACACACACACACACACACACACACACACTCATTGTGTGAAGTGCCAAGTGCAAGAACTCCAGTTCCTTCTCCAAGCTTGTCGAGAAGTTGAGAGCCTACACCAACAGTCTTGGCTATGGAATGTAAATCCAACCAAGAGCCAAGCTTCAATGCTTATGCTTGACATCTTCTCCATCTTCATTACTATGCTATTATGCTATGATAAGCAAAAAGAGTGATGATAAGTGAGAAACTATTTGTTTCTCATATGAATGTTTCTTCTTCCTCTTCCCTACCCTCATTTCCTGCTAGCTCTCTCCACCTTCAAAGGTGTTTGAGGTCTTGGGACTGAGGCCGAGGATAAGTAAATTCCTTCAGCTAGTTAAGTTATGGACATAATTTTGGTGCATGAAGCTCTCTATCTTCATCGCACCATCAAGCTCTTAAGGAACTCAAAGATTGTATTCTATCAAGTCTCTCTCTATGGGAGAAATTATAATACAAAAGCCTTTTGGAGGGGGCACCGGATCCACATAAATATGGTGTCGTGTTGTGACATATACATAGTGGGAATGAATGCTACAAGATCTATCTTGCAACTTTTTAGATACATAAGTATATTTCCTATAATGTACATATGCATATCTAAGTATAATAATAAGCTTTCTATCTCCTCCTATTATTTATCTCAAGGGTAGCATATTCTTACTTTACTGTCAGAAAATACTATGGGAAAAGCATCAATAGCTTCGTATCTTTAACTTGGGGCAAGAAGCATTGTTCTTTATTTCCACTATCTCATTATCATCTCACACCCTAGCTAGATCCTATATCTAGGGTAACTTCCAATATATATATATATTCTATGTATTTTTTTATATTTTTCAGATAATTCTTTTTAAATAGCTACCCAAAACTTGTCTACATATTTGTGGATAGACTCCATAGACAGCAGCTTCAAACTATGCCATTAGGTAAACACTTTGTCCCTTGCATCGCTTGCAAGGAATCTCTTCATGATAAAGACTCGTAGAGTTTTCCATGTCTTTGGGGCTTCGTTGTTGCCACGAAGGCTAGCCCACCATTGATGGTTCTATAAGTCCATGGCTATGTGATGTAGCTTGGAGGACTTTGTGAATCCCTTGTCTCCAAAGTCCGTGTCGCATTATTGGATGAAGGCCAATACTTTTTCAGTAGCTCCAAAGGCGCCATCATAGATAAAAAAGGAAAACTCTTTCTTCCCTCTTTCAAATTCTTAAGCTTTTCGGACCTTCTCCAAGCAGGGTAGTATTTGTAATGTCCTCTCCTCTTGCATTCTCTAGGAGAATAGTTGCTTTCATCCAAAAAGCATGAAGGTGAAGAAGAAGGAGAAGTAGGTTACCTCTTTCTTGCCTTTTTCTTCTTTGTTTCCTCTCTTCCCTTTTAGAGTGATGAGGAGAAGGGCTATGGGTTGATCGTTTCCTCTTGGGAGGATTTAACGATCGTCTCGACTACCATCTTTGTGGGGCCACATCTTCAAAGGAACTTAGTGACTCACGTCTTTCTTGTTCTTTGGATTCCTCCTCTCTTATGGGAGAGTCTCTTCTTCTATGAATTTCATCAAGAGGCCTCCTAATCTCTCTCTCCTCTTGGAGAGGAAGGGAAATCCCATAAGCACAAAGTTTTTGAGTAAATTTGGCTTGTAAAGCAGGGTTTCCCATAGCTTGTTGCAACCTAGTCACAAGATAATTAATAAACATGGGGGCATCATCATTAGCACCTTCATGTGAAAAATCAAAGTTGTGATCAGTATTCGTTCTACTCTCTTTGTTATTGTCAGCCATGCTAATCAAACTTATGTATAAATTACTTTGTGCTTTGGTACCCTCAAAAACCTTAGTCGCTACTCTTCTTTACCTTTCAAAATTAGTTCTCAACAGGTCACACCCGTGGTTTAGAGACTGTTGATGGCAAAGTCTAGTGGAGAGGGTCTAACATTGCTCGGTTGATTATGGTTCCTGGTAAGCTTCCTAGTAGCTCAATAATGGTTAAACAAAAGGCAAGTCGTGAGAGACTCCATTATTAAGTCTATAGTTCCCAATGGTGTACCTTGAACTAAGTCCTTTTCAACCAAGATAATAGATCCCTATCCCACTTACCCTATTGCAATGAACAAGTCCAACCTTTTATGGAAAACTTAAGGACCTCTCTTCTTAAGCAAGAAAAGTGAAGCCAATGGCTCTGATACCAATCTGATGGAAATCGCCTATGAACATTGAGAATAGCGGAAACAAGAGAACTCTTGTGAGCATTTTTATGAGACTCCTTAGAGAACATAGAGGGTGAACTTAATTAGCCATAGCACCATAACCATTATACTTAATTAAGTTGGAATGAACAATGCTTTTGCAAAAGAAAGAATTAGAGAACTTGAAAACAATTGAGGACCATTGTCGAGAAATTTGTGGTCTTGCCAGGAAAGCACCGAGCTTTTGGCTGTGAGAGTTTGTGAGAGAAATCAAAAAACTATATGAAGGAGTTAAACCATAGATGCCATGAAGTCTAGTATTTGGAAGGAAGTGCAATCAAAGAAGTCCCACTCTTTCTCTCTTGCACTCACACATACAAAGAAAGAACACAAAAGAGAATATTAAAACAACACAAAGATGAATACATCAAGGCTATGGATATATCGTATCATGGGTAATATGAAAAGGTCGATAGATGAGTTAATGGCGTTCAATCTTTGCCGAACAAATAGGCTACGAATTGTTCTTTGGAATTGTAACTTTGTGCTTACCATAATATATATGTTTTGTCTAGTGATTGGGATTAATTGTGTGTACAAATCCTCTTGGTTCATAGCAAGATAACTATACTTACGTCAAAAGAAAAGTTATAGTCTATAAGGGGTAGTATGATAGGATTGGATCAAAGAAGTATTTCATTTAGCCTTTCTCGGTCAAAGAGAAACACTATACGTTGTTAAAAGTGTATTTTACGGCAATGGATCTCAATAACGTTTTGGAAGAGAGGATTTTGAACAATAAGGTGGAATTTACCTTGGGTGAAGTTCTTGGTATAGCAAAGTGGGAATTCCACGAAGAAATAATTGATAATATAAAGAGAAAGTGACAGTCTCTTATAGAATCTATCCTTATAGGGTGAAGAAGAGACTTTAAATGCACAGGGTGTATAGGTCAATGGCGAGCAAGGTGAAAAAACTATTGTTGGATGTTACAAGTCTAGGGGAGGAGTAAAACATGTTCGCTTCTTGGATGATGATGAAGATGAAGTCGAGACCACTCACAAGAGCTATTACTTAAAGAGTCATTGGGCAAGAGTAACTACCAAGACCCTGGTAAAAGTGGGAGACTTAGAAGAGCCCTATATTGTATTGATAGATCATGGATCAGAAATTAACCTCATGTCAAAGATTTTCATCAAAAAAGAAAATGGCCAATTGATATGAATCACGGATGAATGATTCGTGCAAAAAACAACTTAACAACGGGCTTACATGATTTCCAAGAGCAATATCAAAGAATTCATCGCCTTCAAGAATTAGCAGCATCTTTGCTATCCAAGCAGAAAATCCTTGGCCTTGAAAAGGGAGAACAAAACGTTGGCCAGAAGGAAAACCATTGACGAGAATAGTCATAGCCATATCTGGTTGCAAGAAGATGTATAAGATAAGATCACAAAATCTGCACACCATATATGGTGAAGGCCACGGCTAAGGATGAGAGAATAATATCACAATCGTGCTTTTTCAATCTTGGAAAGTTCAAAGACGACATTAATTTTTCCAATCTACGAACGTTCAAAGATGACGAGAGACGACGCTCAAAAAATAGGTGAAAGGAGACGTCAATAATATAAGAGTCCTCAAAATAGAGTGATGTGAGGCTCGAGAATGATGGCCACAATATGAACAGTTAGGTGCTAAATTTGATATAAAAAATTGATGCTAAATATAGCAAAACAATCACGATGCTTTACAAAGACGAAACATACGTCAAGCTCGATTGCAGTAAAAACAGCATAATTTTTTGCTTCAAACCAAATGCTCAAATTGAAGAGCACAAGTAGATGAACAAGTTTTGGATGAAACGGCAATCGATCATGCTTTTTTGTTTCTCCAAATTTGAGCAAAAGACCCTCAAAAATTGAGACGATCACTACAAGAGGCTCTTCACATTAGCGACGCTCACACAGCGACGCTCAAAAAAAAAAATTCCCGGCGTCGCTATAAGTGTCGCTATGAGCGTCGCAAATTTACAAAGAAATTTGCGACGCTCATAGCGACGCCAGCTGGGGAAAAAAAATAACCGAGCGCGCCCAAAAACTCAGATCTCAGATCTGAGTTTTTCGGCGCCCTCAAGCAAAGAGCAGGTAACGCTCTCCCTCACTCTCTCTCTCTCTCTCTTTTTCTTTTACACACACACACATACACACACACACACACACACACACACGAGGAGAGGAAGGAGAGCCAGGTATGCTCCTTCCTTCTCCTCATTCTCATGTTCCCTTCCCCTCTTTCTCTCTCCCTCGCTCTCTCTCTCACACACACACATACACACACACATAGTGTTTTTTAGAGAGAGAGAGAGAGAGAGAGAGAGAGAGAGCGAGAGAGAGTGCAAACACGCACACACATACATAAACAAAGAATGCACACACACATTGAGAGAGAAAAAGAGAGAGAGAGCATGCATAAACAAAAAACGCACGCATTGAGAGAGGAAAAGAGAGAGAGAACATGCATAAACAAAAAACGCACACATTGAGAGAGGAAAAGAGAAAGAAAACATGCATACGATCCAAAAAAACGCACACACATTGAAAGAAAAAGAAAGAGAAACTAAGGGAGCGTCGTAGGAAACTAATTAAAATTAAAAGACCTAAAGATCTAGCCGACGAAGAGTTGAACTGAAGACCTTTTATTCAAGAGAGAAATGGCATAATCAATCTATCATACTTGGCATGGGTGATAGAAAGGTTATACCATTTATCTCTTTTTATTGGCACACACATCCACACACGCGCACACACACAGGAAGAAGAGAGTTATAACGTCGTAGGAAACTATCTTAAAAGACGTTAAAGATTAGGTTATATGTAGACTTACATTAAATTAGATTTAGGTTTATTTTTAACTAGATTTACGTTTATTTAAGCTAGATTTAGATTTACGTTATATTAGATTAGATGCGGGTCTCCATAGACTGCGATGCCTGCATGAAGCGGGTGAAGAAAGCCCTCAATGGAATATAGGGTATTGCTGCCTTCACTCATGGTGGGCTCCGTCGATCCAAAAGTACTGGTGAAATGTCTTCAGAAGATAGGGAAGAAGGTGGATCTTCAGGGCGGCAAGAGTCACTACATCCCCGACACAATGACCATCTAGACAACCTCTAGTCATTAGACTTACGTTAAATTAGATTGAGCTTTATTTTTAGTTAGATTTACGTTTATTTAGATTTACGCTTATTTACGTTAGATCGAGTCCACGCAAGAATTACTTACGGTTTAGGGTTTAGAGTTAGACGAACAGTGAAAAGATCTACTGTGAAAAGATGTTAAGATGAAGTGAAGTGCTACAGCTAGAGAAGAGGCAAAGGGATTTTGTCCACTACATGCAGTATCATGTAGACGTGGGTGTCTAGATTTCTTGTACCCACAAATATAGGTATTGAACAATAAAGACGAGATTATAACCCGGTGGTTCTGATCTCCGTGCACCTCTAGACCGAGGTGTGCGGGGATTGGACATGACTAGAGAATGTGAGGTAAAGAGAGAGAGAGAGAGAGAGAGAGAGAGAGAGAGAGAGAGAGAGAGAGAGAGAGAGATAAGACGAAGAATGCCAATAGAATATTAAATTTGTTGTCCAGGTTATAAGTTTTTTATCCTCATTATGAGTAGCGACGAGGATGTGGGACCGTCCAACCGAAACACCTATCTCTCAACGAGGGTCTTATGTCCTTGTAATCAATGCAAGCATGATGTGCGACGGACAAGACGTGTTTCTTTGCAGCACGTTCGTGAATTTGGCGAGTTCGATCCATCTATTATAGATCGAGTTGTTGCCAATTATAACTCGTCGGACTCTGACGCTGGCCAACAAGCAGCAATCTTGCAACCCAATAGACGTATTCGCAGGCGCTTTGGTCAAGCAGCATATGTGAGGCCACAAGATGTAGCTTCTGACAGCTCGGGGGATGATCATGCAGAGCACATTCCCAACGAGGCAATGTTTGAGCCCGAGATTGATGAAATGATCGAGACGATCATGGATTCAGAAAGGCTTATCTATGATGATATGAAAAGTGAAGCCGATACATCATTGTATAATGGAGCACGTATGTCTAGATTGAAAGCACTCCTGGTTCTTCTCAACATGCAGGCAAAGTTTGGATGGAGTGACACTAGCGTCACAGCGCTTTTCAGGTGATCTATTACAATTAGTTTACTTTAATAGAACTCTAAATGTATAATGATCTGATAGATTTTTACACGACTGTATCATATTTTTATGTTGTGTAGATTGCTGAAAGAGCACATTCTACCAGCTGACAATGTGATGCCAGATTCCCGAGATGAAGCAAGAAAGATTTTGCGAAACTTGGGGATGGATTACAATTCTATCCACGCTTGTCCTAATGACTGCATTCTTTTCAGAGGGGAATACACAGACATGGAGAAGTGTCCGAAATGTGATTCCGAAAGATATCGAGTAGATCTCCACGGGACAAAAATTCCACAAAAGGTTTTGCGACATTTTCCTTTGCTTCCTCGCATCAAGCATTTCTTCGAATGTAAGTCCATGGCCGCCCTAGCATCATGGCATGAGGAGAATAAATCTTCGGATGGTGTGCTACGAATTCCTGCAGATTGCGCAGCGTGGAAACATATAGATGGAACATGGTCGGATTTTGCCAGGGAAGCTCGAAATTTGCGCTTAGGCCTGGCTATGGATGGCGTAAATCCATTTGGTCAAAGATCAACATCTTACAGTGTATGGCCCGTTGTCATCGTCAACTACAACATTCCCCCGTGGTTGACTACGAAGAAGGGGCACCTATGGCTAAGCTTGATTGTGCCAGGGCGATATAAAGTGGGGAATATGGATGTGTATCTTCGTCCACTATTGGAAGAGCTACAACAATTGTGGATTGGCATAGAGGTGGTGGATATGAGCCGACACACAGGACGACGGAATGCTTTGATCAGAGGTATTCTAATGTGGACCATGCATGACTATCCCGGGCTAACAGAATGCTCAGGTGATCTATTGACACTCCTCTCTCAGACACTGTAAATCTTGTTTTTCCCCATAGTTGATCTATTATCATGTGTATACATGCAGGGCTTCAAACAAGCAGATACAGAGCATGTGTCACATGTGGACCTAGACTGAATGCACGTAGGGCACCCTCACTGAAGAAGCAAATCTACGAAGGTCATCAAGCGTATCTTCCGGAGAATCATGTGTTACGCGACGGCTTTTTGGGAAGAGAGCCACCAAGGATGTCTGCACAAGCATGGTTAGAGCAGAAGGAGATGTGCGATGACGGATTGCCTCCAGGGATGAAGAGACTATCTCTATGGTACGAGTTACCATACTGGCCCCGACTCGTGATCAATCACTTGCTCGATCCAATGCACATATTCAAGAATGTGGGTAATCTACTATGGGACCATTTGACCGGCAAGAAAGATACTTTGGGAGC
Source organism: Adiantum capillus-veneris (assembly GCF_014529385.1). Classification (NCBI taxonomy): domain Eukaryota; kingdom Viridiplantae; phylum Streptophyta; class Polypodiopsida; order Polypodiales; family Pteridaceae; genus Adiantum; species Adiantum capillus-veneris. Next base: position 47,253,916 of record NC_140936.1, on the reverse strand, counting down.
CAGAGTTGACCTTAGAAATGTGGATCGTATGGAGCAATATTGGCCGCAAACAGCGTCTGATGGATCGATAAAACTTCCTAAAGCACCATGGATTTTCACAGGAGCCCAAGAACGCAAAGTAAAAGAGGCCATTCGATCTTTGCGGACCCCCACTGGCGTAATGCACTCGCTCCGAACGTGTTTTACTAAAGAAGGAAAGCTTACCGGTTTGAAGTCACACGATTGGCATAAAATGTGTCAGGTACGTTCATAGTGGACTTTAATATCATTGCATAAAATGTGGACTTTAATATCATTGCTGCACATACTTTACAGTTTATTTTACCGGTTGCCATTGAGGGATGTTTGTCTCTCGACATCCGTAACACAATCTACAAACTTGCAAAGCTGGTGCAATGGATCTCACAAAAGGAGATCGACGTAGACTCCATACCATTCGCCAAACTAAATGCTGCGGAGCTTGTGTGCATGTTTGAGAAACATTTTCCTACTACAATGCTAACCATTCAGGTGCATCTTCTTATTCACATAGTTGATGAGGTGGAAATAGCTGGCACAGTTCATTCCAGATGGATGTTCTTCTTAGAGCGTTTCATGAAAACGCTTAAGGGATATGTGCGTCAAAAGGCACGTCCGGAGGGTAGCATGGCAGAAGGTTGGTTGGTATCAGAGTCCCTAGTGTACATTGGAGAGTGGCTAGACGGATTTGATAAATCCCGGGACACGCTATGGCGAACCATAGATGATGAGCGCATATCTGGGATTGTCATGTGCAATCTCGGTGTTGAGAAGAAGATGACGGAAGATCTAGAGGCTAAAATCAACCGATTTTGCATGCTTCACAATCCAGTGATGCAAAAGTGGATTTCACAATATGAGGATGCAAAGCAAGAGCGACAAAGGGCACGAATCGAGTGGAGACGGGGAAGACGACCACCGATGCACTATCCAGCGGTTTTGGAGAGCCTACCAACCTTCATGAGCTTAAGATGGTTGCACAACCAATTGAAAAGCGCACAACAATGCGGTGACGAAGTGACTGAAGAAGAGTGGGAGTACTCTCGGGGTTGCGCGACCAAGGTAAGTTTGCAATGTACGACTAGCAAGTGACTTTATTTATAAACGTTTGAACGGCCACTCATAATCTTTGTTCGTTGTAGTATAAGTCATACACAGCAGCATGGTGTAAAGGTCGACATTTTAGGGTGGAACGAATCGACAAAAAGCGTTTTACTCAAGATTGTGGAATCATGGCAAAATTTGAACAGTCTAGTCGACGACGTTCCTCTGATGCAGATCCCGTGGTGGCGGAACTCACTTACTTCGGCACGCTGCAAGAGATTTTGAGGATCGATTACAGAGGATTTTTTGTCGACTTGTTCGACGTGCAATGGTTCAAGATAATCATGGAGGGTCGAAACGCTACTGTGCGTAGAGGAGAGTCTGGTTTTCTTGAGGTGGATTCTACTAAGAAATGGACTGACCTAAGAGACACTTTCGTACTACCCGAGCATTGTGAACAAGTAAGTATATAAATAGTTAACATCCCCCTTTTACAAGTTATGTGCTTGAAAGCTCTCATGTAAGTTATGTGGCTCTGGCAGGTAGTATTTCATCCTACAAAGTCTACATCAAACTGGTGGTACGTCATAGAGGTAGCCCCTCGTAGTGCAAGGACGTATGAAGGCTACCATGTGCCAATCACAACGACATCAATGGAGGAGATCAGAGAAGATGCTCAATCAGAAGCCGCTGCGGTGGTGCCAGACGAGCATCAAGATGCTACTACTCTATATGGGGTGCATGCAGAGGAGCTACAAAATGAAACAGAGGATATGTGTTTAAACGGAGAGCTCTATATAGATATAGGAAGTTATGCTGAGTTATGCGAGGATGAGAGAGAGATCTCTTAAAGCCACAAATATTGTATTTGAACAATTTTGCTCCGTGCTGTAAAAGCTCTAGCTCTCTAAGTAGCTTCCATGGTGTGTAACGCTCTTTTCTACTCGCGCTCACATCTTTTGATTGAAAATTCTGAGTTTTCGACTTGCCTCTTCTACCACTCGATTCATTGCGTCATTGTATTTATATGCGTCATTACGTCATTGTATTTAATGGTCTTTGCGTCATTATCTACTCTATTCATTCAATATTAAGTTTAAATATTCGTGTGTTTAATGCAGGTATGGATGATGAGGAGTTTCTTTCTTCTTTGTCACCGCAGCAGAGACAGTGGTACGTGGAGCGTCATCGCTCTGGCGCATCATCGCGCGTTCCTACACCATCCGCATCTCCCTCTCTTTCGGAGCATTCGGCGCGCTCCGAAGCTTCGGCGTCGACGAGACAAGCGTCACACTCGTCTAGACACCGGCGCTCTAGTGGTGGCGGTGGCGGTTGTTGTGGGGATTCCGCCACCCATGCCTCCACACCGCCTCGTGTTCGACGAGGCTCTTTACCCTCCCCTTCTTTGCCCGCCCCCACACCAGCCACAGCATCGCCGTCTACGCCAGGTTTTGCACGGCTGACTGTTCCTAGAAGCTACACACCTCTACCTACTCCGCCAGGAGCCACCCCACTCGACACTCCTCGCTTCGGCGCCCAGACGCCGATGGAGACACCTGACGTCCGTACCCCCATCGACACGCCGCTAGAGACCCCTGCCGGGACACCCAGGTTCACGCGTCACCGGCCAGAGGGCTTGCCTTACTCCGTCGACATCAGCGGCGGCATCATCATGGATGATGACGGCAAGAAGGTGATCTCGCGCATGCGTGGTCTTTGCTCTCAGCTGTTTAGACACTATATACTAAACAAATGGAGTGAAGTACCAAGTGATTTAAAAAACAGAGTCATCAGCATACTTCATGATGAGTTTCCCGTTCCAACACGGGATCAGCGCTTCAATGAAGACCTGATGAAGATTCGAATGCGCGAATACTGCAAACACAAGCGTTCCGAAGTGCAAAAAGCAATCAAGAATGGGTGGAATAGGCCAGATTGGCTGGCCAAAGAAGATTGGAAGAATGCGAAGAAAGCAGCGCGCGAGAATCCCGACAAGTGGAAGCAACAAAAGGATGCAGCCAGAGCGCGAGTAGAGGCAGGGAGCTCGCACCACTTGGGGAGCGGTGGATGGGCATCATTTGAGGCCGATTTTGTAAGTCTTTTCACATTGCTCTTTATGCATGTTCGATAGTTTAGGGTTTATGAGTTTTTTAGTTCTAACATAATGAAATCTTTGTATGTTTTGACAGTGGTCGATGACAGGACGTGATCCCACACTGTACGAGCGCGAGTACGCAGGCAGGAAGGGCTTAAACACCCTGATGGACATTCTCAGTTCTCGCGGCGGCATGGTTAGTATTAGGGTTTACTCTTTTTTATTTTTTGTATTGTTTTATAAATGTCGTTATATGTTTATATTTACTGAAAACTGTCTTATTGTCTTTTTTTGCAGAATCCGACAGATACGCCGCTTGGACGCGATGAGACGTCTGATTAGACGACGTCAGTTTAGCCGTAGCTAGATAGCATTAGTTTAGGGTTTCTCATAGCTTATGTATCATGAGACGGATTTTATACGTCTTTTGAACCATGTATATTATTACATTTGTCACCGCAATTCCTTTTGCCAATCAATTTTTTATGCCTATGATGTTGTACAATTGTCATTATTACATTTGCCAATCAATTCAGTTTGTCTATGATGTGTACAATTGTCAATTTTGCAAACAATGCGTTTTGTGGGTGACTATTTTGGGTCTATTATTTACCTTTGTACTTTTTTTAAAAAGTGAATCAAGTACAATATGGTTGATGGGTGGCAGGGCATTCAATGCCCTGCCACCAAAAAAATATTCTCTCAGGCGTCGCTATAAGCGTCGCTATTTATGGCTCTGTTGCGTCGCTATACTCTTCTGTGAGAGCGTCGCTATAGGCGTCGGTATACGCGTCGCTATATAGCGACGCTCATAGCGACGCCTATAGCGACGCAGATAGCGACGCTCTCGTAGCGACGCTTTTAGCGACGGTTATAGCAACGTCGGGGGTTATAAAAACCCAGTGTATTTCCGTCGCTAAGAGCGTCACAAGAGCACACAACCTCTTGTAGTGGATGTTGAGGTGTTAAAATACAAATCAACAAGTAAATGTGATCAATGATTCACCACATCGATTATCAATAAACACTACACAAAACACTAATCATATTCTTCTTAACACAAAATAATCATGATTAATAAGAATCAGTGCTTAGAAATAAAATTTGAAGAAATTATGAATCTTATGAGCAAACCACATTCGTATAATATGTTTTGTCATCATGAGTTGAATTGTCGCATGATTGTTCCCGCTCTGATACAATGTTGAGATGTAGGGGTCAGAGAGAGAGAGAGAGAGAGAGAGAGAGAGAGAGAGAGAGAGAGAGAGAGAGAGAGAGAGAGAGAGAGAGAGAGAGAGAGAGGGGGGGGGGGGGGGGGGAGAGAGAGACACCATGTATGCTCCCAAAGACTGATTCATATTGAGGACAAGATACATATATATAGGTGAGACCAACTTGAGTAGAGTGATCCATATATAGCTCCATCCGTCTTCACACCTATGGTTGAGTGTGTATGGCTCAAACGTCTTATGGCTGATTTGGATATTGGACATGACGCTGCCAACACTATCTACACTAATAGTCAAAAGTGCATTGATAGTTGCGAACAGCCCAATTTCTCATGCTCGCATAAAGCACATTGAGGTGCAATACTACTATGTCAGGGAGAGGCCCTCAGCAGGAGAGATCATCTTGGCTTATGTGCCAACACGGGACAACCTTCCAAACCTTTTCACAAAGGCATTGTCTCATGAGAACTTTGAGGCCTTCATAAAGCTTTGGACTTACTCCCCTTTGTGAGCTAATCATGTCCTCAAGGCATGGCACTTCCCTATACTCTATGTGCCAGGTCTCGTTCACTGCATCACTCCCAAGGGGAATTTGTTACCATATACTTGTGGTAGCGATGTCTGTGAACACACTTAGGACCGTCGAGGCATTTTTTCCCTCACTGGGAGGTTTTTCCTCCATGCATTGTAAATTCGCCCATGACTCTAGGGCTAGCTTATCTTTCCTTTGCACACTAAGTAATACACTCTCTGTTGTGTGCCTTGAGCTTCCTTTCTCTTCTCCAAGTTGTGTGTGTTTTTTTGCAACCCTAATTCCAACATTAGAGTACACCATTCCCAGTCTAGCTTTCTAGATACTTTGTGGATTAGAAGTGGATTTTCATTTAAGTGTTTCCTATGCTAGATTAGGTGAATTAACCTCTACATCCATCCTAGTTGAGTAATACCTCTTTTGCATTAGAAGCATTTAGGGTCTATTATTTTTTTCATAATAGGGCGACTTTGAGTGGATTAATTGTATACTTTGGAAAAGCTTGTAAATGCCCATTCTCTTGAATCCATTGTATCAAAAGAATACTCATTTCAAGAGCTCATCAATGAGCCCATATTTCATGTGGAAATTGGTGAGCACTACTCTATTCTTGGAAGGGAGTTTGTGGGGTCGAGGTGTATTGGCTATTTTTCGCACAAGCATGCACATGAACAAGATACTTCACCAATTTAAAGTATGCTTTTGGGCCTAAGAACAGCTAGCTTTCATACGTGCAGGTAAGCTCATGCTTGACCAAAGTCTCAAAGATTAAAACGGTGTTAAGTTTCCTTATCATCTAGGTTAGGGACTTTGAAATAGCATGTGATAATGAGTTGGTAATTCATCGGCCTCGCAAAAGGGAGATTGTGAGATCAAGACCCCAAGCCACCCACTTTTTCATGTCCTTCTCAATTCGATGGTCCATGATTGTCAAGCATCATGTACCGTTGATCACTTCCAGGGGGGGCGTGTCATTTAATGAGAGGGTGGCTCGCAGACTCTCTTGAAATTTTTCAGGAGAAATTTGGCATTCGATTAAATTGCAAGAATTTTTAAGGGTATAAGAAAAGCTCGTTCATTTCATACTTTGGAAAAGCTTGTAAATGCCCATTCTCTTGAATTCATTGTATCAAAAGAATACTTATGTCAAGAGCTCATCAATGAGCCCATATTTCATGTGGAAATTGGTGAGCAGTACTTTCTCTAGCCCTACTGTAGCAATAACATTAAACTCCTCATATTCTTATCTAACAAGGAAAGGATTCTGGTGGTGTGGATTACATCAATTACTCTATTCTTGGGCGGGAGTTTGTGCAGTGGAGGTGCATCAGCTATTTTTGCACAAGTATGCACATGAGCAAAATACTTCACCAATTTAAAGTATCCTTTTGGGCCTAAGAACAGCTAGCTTTCACATGTGCAGGCTAGCTCATGTTTGACCAAAGTCTCAAACAATTAAACTGTGTTACATTTCCTTATAGTCAAGGTTAGGGACTTTGAAATAGCATGTGATAGTGGGTTGGTAATTCATTAGCCACCCAAAAGGGATATTGTGAGATCAAGACCCAAAGCCACCCACTTTTTAATGTCCTTCTTAATTCCATGGTCCATGATTGCCAAGCATCATGTACCGTTGATCTCTTCCAGGGGGGGGATGTCATTTAATGAGAGGGTGGCTCGCAGAACTCTCTTGAAAGTTTGTAGGAGACCTTTGGCAAACGATTAAATTGGAAGAATGTTTGAGGGTATAAAAAAAGACCATTCACTGTTATCACACGCATACAATTACCTCATTATGCACACAAAAAGTCACAAGAAATCTTTGAATCATTTCCACTAACGACAACAATCATTAGCTACGGCATGGTCCCATGCCCTCAACCGCACCTAGCTGAGCACCAACGAGAGTAGTATCTCAAAATGAGAGAGAGACAAAGGCGTTCGTTCTCCAAACCTTAGGTGATTGTTGATATCTAGAACAACCTGAAGGTCATCTGGTGGTAGATGACAAAAAGTGTAAAGTAAAAATGTTTGTAGCCTTGACTTTATTGGAGCCATTAAAGGATCTCGTTCATTGTTATCACACACATACGATTACCTCATTGTGCACACATCGAGTCACAAGAAGTCTTTGAAGAATTTTCACTAACTCATGAGCTACGGCATTGTCACATGCACTCAACCGCGCCTCACCAACACTAGGAGTAGCTCAAAGTGAGTGAGAGAGACTTGGAGAAGACCTTCTCTCTCTCCCCAAAACGTTTTGTGAGTGGTTGACATGTAGAACAACATGGAGGTGATTAGGTGTTAAATGACAAAAAAAAAGTAAAGTAAAATGTTTATAGCCTTGACTGTATTGGAGCCATATAGTATACTTTCAGTTCATCGTTCTTCACTATATTTATGTTATCGTATAATACGCTGCCACCAACTTATAGGTAGATATCATATAATTTGAGCTAGGGCGTAGACGACAGCATTGACAAGGAGGTGGCAGATCTCGCCTTGGCCGGGCTTGATGTTGAGCTTGCTCATGGCCGAGTGGTTGGGACTGAAGCCGCTAGTGTCCAGGTGGCAGGAAACGCCCAGGTTGTCGTAGGTGGTGGTCTTGCCTGACGTCTTGTCGGTGACACTGGCCGACATCTTGTAGATATTGGTGCTAGGCAGGTTGTGGCAGTACTACGCCGTGAAGGCGAAGGGCATGCTGTGGCAGGAGTGCTGCTTGGTTGCAGCGGGGCTGACCAAATCCAGGCTCAGGATGGTGAGCGGTTGGTCCATGATGGTGGCGTCGTAGAAGAACTCCATGGCCTTGGGAGTGCTGGTGCCCAGCCTGCTGGTAACAAAGGAGGTGAGGTCCTCCAAGGAAAACTAGTAGGTGCGATCATTGAATCCCTTGGGATCCTTGTCCGTGCACATTTGCAGGTTGGTGGCCATGGCGGTGGCCATGTCGGAGGTGGACGCGATGTCCAGTGTGATGAGCACGCTGGGCAGCTCGTTGACGTACATGGGGAGCAGGTCGGAGATGGGCATGGGCAGGAAGGACCTGGAGGTGGAGAGGCGCGACCCTAGAAACTCGGGCTCGGAGACTGTGATCGTATTGCCGGGCTACATGTCACTGAAGCGGCTGAAGAAGAGCACCAGGGTGGTCACGGCTTCCGCCGCATGCTTGCTACGGCATTGAAGGATGGAGTCGTCCAGCAGCCTGCGGCGCCTAGACATGCGCGTGCAGCTGTTGAAGGCGAGGGACGAGGCCGTGGCACCGCACAGGATGCGGGCCTAGCCGCAGAACTCCTCGATATTGGTGAAGCGGCCGGAGGAGGCGAGCTGCTGCGTGTAGGTAGCCACCTGGCCTGCGGAAAGAGGGGACTAGAGCGCCGCTAGGCCCGGGCACAGCAGTCCTTCTGCCGCTGCGAGTGAGGCGAATAATAATATGGCTGCCTGCACTAATGCGGCGACGCATGACAGGCGCATGAGCAGGGCACGCTGACGTTGCCAGGTGGAGGCCGCCATTTTAATTCTGTGGATCAACTAAAGCTGTGCCTAGGGTACTGAGAACTGTGCGCTGCTGCTCCGAATTATCAAGGACGTATCTGTGCCACAGACGACAAAGATAGTTCTCTCGAGGCGGCCAGCTTATATATTTTACTATCTGTAGAATAGTTGGATTAAGGACTCTGTCTAGTACTGTAGCGTCCTGCAGACCGCGCTGATTGCGACACACAGAGACTAGAGATAATGTTCTTGCCTCGTCGGAGATGTTTGGCTTCTAGCTCGGTGCTAAAATACAGAGATGTCGTTGGAGATGTCGTCCAAGTTCAAAGCTAATGGTCTTCAAAGTTGCAAAGAATATAGTCTTTGCTCAATGAAGCACAAAGTCTCTATGTGGAGAATCATCCGAACTAGCTCCTTATACCAATAGGAGAATTGCTGAGCAAGAACAACATGTCCAACAGTAAATGTTGTAGATGTAGTAGGCCATAAACAATGAGACACATGTTGTGGAACTGTTTTGTAGTATGCAACTCGTGGAAATGGGCCACTTATGCATGGATGGAATCACGAGGCAATAAGCTCTTTAAATTTACTGTCACTTTTGGTATTATTGATAGCATCAATGATGCTATGCTATATCATTCAGAGTATGGATCGTTATAATTTCTTTTTGTCTTTGATCATGTTGTATACTTAAAAACTAGTCTTTAATGGCTACGATGTGGGAAGATGCTATTGGGGTAGAAAGAATCAAGATACAAGGATAACTCCTCAATTTGGAGGATTATCCACAAACTACGAGATATGTGACATTGTAAATTTGTAAATAGATGTTGAGAGAGAGAGAGAGAGAGAAGTAAAGAAGGCTTCTCAAAGAATTAGCAAAACTTGCTCTTTGGAAAAAATAGATGTCGTGAATGGGTGCTTAGCAAACATTTTGAGTAATCGAGGCAATTGACAAAGGTAAAGAGCCCTAATTACAAGAATGGTAACTAAACAAACATTTTTGATTGCCAAGTCATGGTGCCATAAAGGAGATAAAGGAGAAAAGAAGCCTCCTGCAATGACATCATCACCTCTTGAGGGACAAGCTCCGTTGGCACAATTTGTTGCACAATTTGTTGTGAAGCCATACAAGTGTTTAGGGATAGCCATTATCAAAGAATGCTAGTCTGCATTCTTGCAACCTTATCACCCAATTGAACATGAACTCATGCCAGCAAGCACCAACACATCACCCTTGCCATGCACTTATATTTTTTTTGTGTTGACATGGGAGGTGTCTACATCTCATTTATGGTGCATTTGTGTTAAAGCCTCCACATACCTTCTGCATGCCAATGTTTTGGCTACAAAATGTGTATCTTTGCTCTATTGGTTCTCTCTACTGGTGTCGCATACATCGGTTGGCTTGAGTAGGCCATTATGGTCACAAATGTCTACTAGATGCAGGAGGCCCCGGATCACCTACCTCTTTGAGCCATGAAATTGACAGAAAGGGATTTTGTATGCTATGGAAATCACAATATTCATTCATATCGCTAGCAGCGGAGTGGAAGCTTGTGGTCAACCTATTATGGGTTGAGGAGACGTCATAAAGCCAATGAAGTAGAAAATACGAATCAAGTGCTAAAAGATAATTAGTACTAATGCTTGCTACTTTTCGAATTTATGAAAATAGAGGACGCGGGGATTTATGTGTACGATATGCTTGGATAGGGCAAAGCAAGATCCTTTGCAGATGGCCTGCGTTCATATATTTTGCTCTTTGTTCCTCCACATGTGGTTCCTCCAAGATAGCAATTATATATTACCCAACCTAGTACCGTAGGCGGCCCACATGTTTTCACCAAAAAAAATGGATATTGATGAAAGAAATGAGCCAAACTTCTCCTGCCCAGGCTACTAGACACCTTAACCTGAGCTACCTATTGTTGGAGCTATATAGAGAGCTCACACTTATGCTATATATATAGCTAGGAGTCCCCATTATATATGTGTACTAAGTGTGTGTTCTACACACTTTGGGGTTTGCAGATCTAGAGTCATCTCTCTCTCTCTCTCTCTCTCTCTCTCTCTCTCTCTCTCTCTCTCTCTCTCTCTCTCTCTCTCTCTCTCTCTCTCTCTCTCTCTCTCTCTCTCTCTCTCTCTCTCTCTCTCTCTCTCTCTCTCTCTGTGTGTGTGTGTGTGTGCTGCGGAGAGCACGCCCACAAAACATAGGTCTTGTGATGAACTAATTTAGCATTCTTGAAGATGCAAGAAGAAGATTTGTATTAGCAGTTGTGTTGCTTTCTTGTTCAACATTCAACAAAAGCCATAGTCGAGTTTTTTTCTACAAAGGCCATGAAAAGGAAAGTTTGTTAGGTTCTCGTGAATGAGGATCTGTTTGTGTGGCTGCATGCAGAAGAGACGAGTGATCAGAAGAAGCCGTATATAAGGAAGAGAGGAAAAATTCAAAAGCTACAGGCTGTGTCTAGGCATAAAGAAGAAAGAATTGCAAACTAATAATAGCGCTGCCACATCTAGTTTCATTTATGCATATTTTCATAGCGATGGCATCTTTTGAAGCAAGAGAGTTGCAGGCGAGACTAGTATATGCTTTTTTTTCTTTAATTAATAAGCATGGAATCCTAAGCATAGTCTATATGCTTTTTCCTAGATCGATTTAGCACTACCACATCTTGTGATGGCTATATAGAAGAAACTATTACCTTATTTTTAGTATAGCTGAGACGGCCTACACTATAGTAGGTCTGCGAGCTTGCTCACAAAGCCATGGCAATTTGTTGTACATTTTCTGCCAATTTCTTTGCATCGCCCTTAGTACTATAGTTCTTGGCTTTCACGGTCTCAGTAGCATGCACGTGGTGCAGTTGCACTCCCTGAGGACATGAGGACCTTCAACTCAAATAATGTTGCTAGAGTTTCTGAGACTCATGTTACAAGCAGCACCAAAAGCACTATTTAGTTCTCAAAATCAGCAGTCGACTTAGGTGTAACTTCCTCCACCCACATGTGGCCAAGGCCAATCATATTCAAGCCGCCTTCACAACAACTATTGTACTCCCCTGCAAACATCGTTAGCAAACTACTGCGAGATCAGTGTAGTATGCATCTCTATAGACGAGTGCTAATTATGGCTGCTCATTTGTATGCAAGCTACTTTATTATTAATTAGATCTCATGGGCACTATGCATAGTGGGTTTGTTATTATTAACCTTGAACTTATAAGCCCCAAATTGCACGTGCATAGGGAGGCGATTTGTAAAAGGCTGCTTTGCTTGGACACAAAACAGAGACGTTAGAGTGATGTGATTCTGATTCTGCTTTTGATTCAGGGATTTAAAATTCACATAATCACTCAAAATGACATTAGAGTGAACATTTAGTTGGTAAGGTGAATCTTTTGTTCACATTGACAAACTCATGCATTTATACTATTGGATGAAGAGGAAAGAAATTAATTTTGAAAAAGTCCAATTTATATGGTTGTTAACGTTAATTAATGTTTTGTGATCACGTAAAATTTTTGAGTCATCACGTAAATATTAAATCCCTAGATGTGGACTACAATGCCTCACGACGTCGGCTACAACCGTCGGCCCCAATTGGCAACACATTGTGAAACATTGGTATTTTTACCTTGCTATTTTAAGAAAATATAGTGTTATTTAAGAGCTTGGTTGTAAATAGTGTTGCCATATTTTATGGTATAGCACGAGTTGCTTTTTTGGCTTTGATTACATCAACAGCATGTTGTATTTATGTATAGCTTTTCTCATAAGTATTAAATGGATATTTAGAGATCATTGCCACTGCTTCTAGCGTGAGACTCATGAAAGCTGGCAGCATTACTTTAGTTCAAAGAAACTATGTCGAGCATTGTTGTCATTACAATCCAAAGATAACATCATAACAGTCCAAAGATAGCATCATAATAGTCCAAAGATAACGTCCCATATTTAGCACTCGTGAGCCAACTTGTGTATATATAGATCTGTCTGTTTCATGTCTTGATTATATGGTTGTTGCCTCATTATTGGTGGAGGTTGTCACTTATATTTGGTCAATCGATAATTTTACGTCATGATTTTACTAATAATTTCCTCATGATGTGATAGATGACGGATGTGACAGAGCCCTTATATGTATACTCGAGAGCTCGGCGCCTCGTACTTACCATTGGCATTATGTTTTATTTCGTCAGAGAGCTCGGTGCCTCGTACTTACCATTGTTATTATGTTTATTTCGTCATATTTCAAGTGCAAATATTCTCGATATCAAGGATGAGAAATGTGACAAAGTTCATGCATACCTGGGAGCCTGTTATCATTCTATTGATTGGTGCTATTGTTGTTATCGTCGTCTTGCACTATCGTCATCATTGGTGCTATGGTTGTTATCGTCTTATTCCACCCTAGTCACCATCAGGGATTTGGCAACTGTAATTATACAGCACTAGTGTTTCATATCATTTTTGTGAGCTTGTGTTTATGTGCACACATGTACTGCATTGTTGTTATATGTACCCGTGGCACCATTATTTGTTTCTCTGTCGTCTCTAGAGCGACGTTGCAAACCGTCTCTAAGGACAATGTGATGTGATTATTTCTAACCTTCACATTTCGATATGTTTCTTGAGTTAATGTTGTTCACGGCATAAAATCCACATCAAGCAGCATGTACATGGGCTCAAAGATATTGAAGCTGACCAAAGATATTGAAGAATTTGCATCAATTCAATTGTATATATAGTGTTGTTAAACTTCCAAAGACGCTTGAGAGCGCACATTGTATATTATGGAGTGATGTAGCTCCTCAAAAATGAATTTTGTAAACTTTCATAATTGTTAATATAACAGTGCATGTATATAATGCTATGGGCTTTTCCCTTGTACCCCCAAGGGTTTTTTCATCCACAGTTAGGGACTCCTATTTGAGTGAGTGTGTTTGAGCTATATAGAGAGCCCACACTTATGCTATATATAGCTAGGAGAGCCCACATGTATGCTATACTTCGGCCTTCCTCCCTCATCAACACCTATCGTGCTCTCTAAGTACGGCCACGTCTACTATTGGCCTTGCTTAATGTAACTCCTCAAACAACAACACTTACAACTTGACAACAATAATGTAGTAAATCTTAATACAATCATGCAATTCATTTCTCTACTTTATTCAACTCTCAAACATCAACATCCCTCTATTCTTGGGAGATGCACTAGCGACAAATGATCATCAAAAGGCCTTGGTTGGTGATCATGATGATCCTCCCCCTAACCAGATTCCTCAGCACCCTTCGCTTCTTTTGCCTCCATCCTCCCCACCCCCCCTTTTCATGAATAACTCGGGAAACTTCTACATTTCACATGCTAGGCTAGAGGACCAGACTCGCGACACTCGTATAGGATGTATGCCCTTGCACAACATTGTAGCTTGTAGAGTGTATTTCATTGACATTGATCAATCCATCCTCAGAAGAAGAAACATTCATATGAGAAAGACTCCTCACTTACCATCACTCTTCTTTCTTAGCATAGCATAACATCATAGTAATGAAGATGGAGAAGATGGCAAGCTAATCATTGAAACATGTCTCTTGGTTGGATTTGCATTCCATAGCCAAGAGTGCTGGTGTAGGCTCTCAACTTGTCAACAAGCTTGGAGAAGGAGATGGAGTTCTTGCACTTGGCACTTCACACGATGAGAGTGTGTGTGTGTGTGTGTGTGTGTGTGTGTGTGTGTGTGTGTGTGTGTGTGTGTGTGGCGGGGGGGGGGTATACCCCCCAAGATATTCCTCTACTTGCATGGTTGACCCCTCTTCTAGATCATGCTTGTGGCTTGTTGGCTCTCTCGAGCCTAGCCAATCACAAGCCATGGTCACAACTAACAATAGAGGTAGCCTTTGGACAAGTTTCATTCTTTCCCCTTTGAGAGAGAGGACTTTATAAATGCTTAAATAATTGATTTAATTAGCTAAATTATCATTGGCCCCTTTAGAGGCCAAAGAATAGGCTTTAGGCACTGATGGGGGCTTTTCACAAGCCAAGCTCCCATACCCCTCTTCTCTCGTCCCCACCCCATGAAAACCCCCTCTTAGGGAGGGAGTGATAAAAGGCATTGGAAAAAGTAAGAAAAAAAAAAGTATGATTATTTAAATATATAAGAAAGGTAAAATAGGCCACCTCATTCCTGCGGGGTAGCCCATCCCCACCTTGCCTCCTTTTTCTTCACTATTGTCCCACCGTGTGTCCCTTTTCCTCTCCTCCACTCAAAAGGTCAACCCCCTCTCTCTTCCCCTTGTCCTTTCTCCTTCCTCTCTCCCCTCAAGCTACCCCACCTCTCACCAATAATGCATTCTAACTCACCAATAATGCACCCTAACTCACATGCAACTTACCCTATCTTCCAAAATAGTATACCCCACCCCCCCCTTTCTCTCGTATATCATATCCCATGACCCAAATACCCCCCTCTCTCTCTAAAGGGCACCATGTCTCTTTTCTTGTAGCTAAATAACCTCCCCCACACTCACACACACTCAGTTTCATTGAAAAAGGTGCCCACAGACCCATCCCCACCCGGTGGTTACCTGATTTTTCTTGTGTTCACACACATCTGCACAAAGATTCACCTCTGAGCACACTCCCCTCTCTCCCCTCTTGTAATTACTTTAGTCTCCATGTCACCTCTCACTTTGTTTCATCAACCCATCTCTCTCTCTTAGTCTCTCTCTCATGAGACTTCTGTTCTGGCACATATACACACAGCCAGACAAGTGGGGCCCACAGTCACATGGCCTATGTAGATAATGATTTCTTCATTTCTAAATTCTATAATTTCTCCCCCCTCCTCCCCTATATAAAGAGGGGTCACCATCACACTAAATACACACAACATCACCAAAGAACACACTATGCACTGTGTGTGCCTAGTGCACACACACACACCCACACCATCACCATCACCGCAATCACCATGCTTGTCTTGAGCATGACCTCTACACCCTTGGCTATGGAAGATAAAGGGCAACTAAATGAAGGATGATGGCCATAACCCTCGTGCGAGTCTTCGCCATCAACTCCCACCTATCTGCCATGTGCTCTACCACTCTCTCCCTTCTCATTCCCCTACCCTATGCTCCCCATTTCATCGCCTTATTCTCTAAATAAAGCTTGAGGTTTTGTGAGTATGTTTTCTTGCAATGTTTTGCCCATGTGAGATGTGCGGAATCGCCACCTAATCTTGTGTTTGGAGTGAGCTTGTGTATGTGTGAAGGGTGTGTGGATTCGCCATCCTTTTGTGGTGCCTATGTACTAAGCCGCTATACCCTCTCTCTCTCTCTCTCTCTCTCTCTCTCTCTCTCTCTCTCTCTCTCTCTCTCTCTCTCTCACTTGATCTCATTCCCTTTATTCTTCATCATTACTCCCAAGCATCCATCGCTCTTGGATGAAAACTTTGTTATGGTGGTGTGTTGTTTGCGTCCTAGCCGCTGAAGCTAGGTGGTGCCCCTGTTTGCTTTACCATGACAGGCTCGAGGTGCGCCATTTGGTCCCCGGTGTTTTAGAGGCCGTCAGGGTTCAGGGTTCGCTTTGCTCCCGTCATTTGGTGCCCCCACTAAGGATCTTTTGATGAAACCCTTCAGTTTACAAGACTGAAACCCCTAAACTATTGTGAATGGATGAATGGCTAGCAGGATTTGCTAATTGGACGACAGAAGAAGAAGAGCTCCAAGCACAACTAGACGAACTCCGCATCTCCATCGAAGCTCGAGTGCCAGGCGTAACGGTAATCGATTTGCAGTGGGAGAGTCAACCAACATGCCAAACCCAGCGGATATACATAGGCCAAGTGCCTAGAAGAAGAAGGAGAAGGTCGAAACCATGTCCGCAACCTACAACCAACCCACAACAACAAAATGGAAGGAGCTCTACACAATAGAGAATCAACACTATTCTACTTTGAGAATCGGGTAACTCAAGTCACCGAGGTAATTATCACAGTCAGTTTTCAAGTCGCACCTGATGCTGCAGCACAGATAACGAAATCATTGGCTCACACTCTCACTAGAGAAACTAGGGATCTACTGAGTTTGTTTCAGGAAAGAACACCACCCTCTCCCACAAGCTTGGACAGTGACTAAGCACCTCTAAGCTTCACATGAATCAGTACAACCTACCTCAAGACAGATCACACATACCAACACGTGTACGCTCAATCAAGGTAATACTGGATTTGTAAGGCTCACTACCAACACGTCATTGACACCATGCTGGGTGGGGACCGATTTTTTGAGGTTCTGACATCAGATCAATCATTTGTCCTACCTTTGGTACAAGGCAATGTACCGTTTGAAGTTTTAATCTATGTCCTAGTATAAGAGGGTATACACGCCTCCTTGTAAAGAAGAAAAAAACTTTTGCAAGTTAAGCAGTGTGTCTTTCTAGCTCTCTCTCAGTAATCATGGCAAGTGTAGCATTTCCAACATTTAAAGGAAAGAAGGGGGAGGATTTGGTAACAGACTTCCTAGATGACTTTGAAGTAGCATGTGTAGTGAGCAACAAAGATACGGATGAATCCCGGGTTAGAATCTTTAAGCATCTCATGAAGCTAGAAGCTAGATCATGGTACAATACACTTCCACAAGCAACCAAGGATGATTGGGAACCCTTAAAAACCGCTTTTAAGAGGCGCTTTGGGGGAGGTACCACTTCAAAACATTTGTGGGACAAGTTGAGAGACTTGAAGCAGGAGGGTCTTTTAGAATATGCCACCTATGAGTCCAAATTTGTGGATTTGTGGGAAGGGTGGGTTGAGTCACTGGCAAGGGAGGAAGCTGCACCCGATTTCCTAAAAAAAGATCGGTTCACGCATGGCTTATGGCCGCTTCTCAAGGAGAAGGTGAAAGGTAGATTCCCGGCTACGTACGAGTTAGCCGTTGAGATTGCTCGCCTTAAGGACAAGAATCTATGAATGAAAGCCAAAGAAACCGAGTCAACAAAAGCAGGAACATCGCGTCGACCAGTAACTACAACAACCACCATACCACCACCACCGGTTCTTGGGGTAAGAGATGACCAACAAGATATGTTGGCCCATATTACTGACCAACTGCAGAATTTGTTTGTCCACTTAATACATCAAGGGAGGAGTCAAGAAAGAGATCAAGACCCTGGAAGAGCACGACGACAAAACAGGGAGTATCATTGCTACAACTGCGGAGAAGACGGTCATGGTATGTACTACTGTCCCAAACCACGACGAAACTACAATAGAGGAGGTAGGAGGAACCAATTGTCACCCCCTAGAGAAAGAACACCCCCACCCCGAGCACCACCCCCACCAACAAAAATTCTACGTCCACCCCAGACACCACTACAAGCATCCATCCCACCTCTTCCACCAGCCCCACCACCTGATCGCCCTGTAAACATCATAAGGCTAGAAGAGAAAGGAAAAGCCATAGTAGTGGATCCACCCAGAGCAAAGGAGAGGGACAAGGGTAAGGAGAAGGTAACCTTTTTAGAACCACTTGAGGCCATGACTGTGAAAAGAGCTAGGAGGGAGAAAGCTACACAATCAGATGATGAGAGAAGCATGAGAGGAGAAACTAGCAAGAGGCCATCCAGGCCACGACGGAAATTGGGCATCACCGACTTCCAGCTAGGGGAAATTTCTAAGCCCTATGATCTAACATTGGATGTGGCAGAGCAAGGACCGAAGATTACATGGCCATAGTTGCTACATCTTGTACCTAAAGTAAGGCGACAATGGTCTAAAATGGTAAGTACAAGACGCTCCAAAACAAAGGTAGCCGAAGCAATTTCGGGATACAACATGGATGACATCCTTCCAATTGTCGACGTAAACATAAAAGGAAAGAGGGTTGGAAACACCTACATTGATGGAGGTGCAAAAATCTGTGTAATGAGCGAAGCTATGATGCTTCGATTAGGGCTCGAGGTTGACAAGACTTCTCCATGCAAGGCAAAGATGGCAAACAACGCAAAAGTAAAGTGTGTGGGTGTGGTGAGTGCCGTGAAAATCAAAGCTTTCAACACTGAGGTAGAGGTAGATGTTTTTGTAATGCCTACTAAGGGGGAGGGCTATCCACTAATTTTGGGAAGGCCATGGTTGATGGCCATGAAGGCAAAACAGGACTGGGGTACTGGCCTTCTACGCATGACCGGTAAGAAAGGGGAGACAATCTACTACGACATGAGGATTGGCAAGCAGAAGCAAATGAATCTGGAAACATCGGCAGATGAAACCACTAGCAAATCTTCCAGTTCTGAGGAGGAGACCACATCCACCGACGAAAGTGATAGTTCCATTGATGTGATGGGTATCATTATGAAGGATCCACAAAGGGTAAGCACAATTGGTGATCCATCACCAAAAGGGCAACCCAATGAAGAGGAGAGCAAATCACCTGGCCTAGGAGGAAGTAGGTTGAAGGGTATGTTGTCTACGGAATTAACACTTGAGGATAAAGATAGTTTTTTGCAAATGTTGATGGGATTTCCTAACCTGTTCATTGACAACTATGAAAGAATCACAGGCATTACAGTGGTGGAACATCATATTAAGCTGAAGGAAGGGGTAAAACCAGTTGTGCAAAAGCTACGACGACTGGGGGTCATACAAGAAAAGGCACTCTTGGCCGAGGTAAGGAAACTGCTGGAGGCGGGATTCATCTATCTTGTAGAAAACTCAGAATGGGTGTCACCCGTAGTGGTGATGCCTAAAAAGAATGGTAAGTGGAGGGTCTGTGTTGACTACAAACCACTAAATGCAGCTACAAAGAGAGACCACTTTCCTCTCCCTTTCTTGGATGAAATTCTGAATGAAGTAGCAGGTTTTGAATGCTATATCGTCTGTGATGGTTATTCAGGATACTTTCAAATACGCGTAGCCTTGGAAGATCAGCTAAAAACCACTTTTATCACGCCATGGGGTTGTTTTGCATACAGGGTTATGCCATTTGGTCTCACAAATGCACCTGCCACATTCCAAAGATATGTCACATATGTTTTTCAACCATTCTTTGGAATATCCATAAGAGTGTTCACTGATGATTTTTTGTATATATAGCTCTCGTATTTCACATTTAGAAAAGGTAACTGAAGGTTTGACCAGGTTGCAGAGCCTAGGTGGGCAATTAAATGAGGATAAATGTCACATTGGGGAGAGTAAAGTCATTCTACTAGGCCATGAAATTTCAGCAAGAGGTATCAACGCCGACCCAAGTAAGGTGTCCGCACTCATAGCCCTACCTTCACCAACGACCGCACGTCAACTGGTCTCTTTTCTACAGAAGGTGAGGTACTTAAGTAGATTCATACATCTACTATCACAACTTGTTCTACCACTGCAACAACTCACTCAAAGATCAACTTTCACTTGGGACGAGGAAAGCGAACATCACTACAACAAGGTAAAGGAGGTCTTAGCCACTCTGCCAACTATCTCACCACCTAAGTGGGATGAAAAATTCTATGTCACCTCAAGTGTTGGTGATGACTCATTGGGGGATGTGCTACTCCAAAAGGATACGACGACATCTTTCATGAGGCCAATCTACTTCTCTAGTGGAATGATGACAGCAGGAGAGAAAGGTTTCACCCATGTGGAACACTTAGTCCTAGCTCTTAGATTTGCAACTACAAAGTTTAGGTCATATTTGCTGCCTAAGCAATTTGTGATTCTAACCACGGATGAAATATTTCCCTATGTTGTACAACACATGGATGTGTCTGCTAGGATTACTAAATGGCTAGTTCGTCTGCAAGAGTTTGACTACACGGTACAGGTAGAAATCACGACAAGGGCAAGTTTGGGGGGACTCATGACCTACCAAGTCTTTGAAGGGAAGGAGAAGCAATCTAAGGAAGGAGAAGTCCGATTACCTCCAGTACCACCGATGGTAGAAGGAGCATACTCTCTCTACTTTGATGGAGCCTACAAGCGAGCGTCTGACAAAGCAGCTGCAGGCATAGTGGTCTTTGATGACAAAGGGACAAAGGTATTTTCGTTGGGCCAATTGTTAGATTCACATTCTAACAATGAAGCTGAGTATGGAGCACTAACCAAGGGTCTACAATGGTGCGTCTCACAAGGTGTACAACGCCTTAATGTATTTGGGGATGCTCTACTTATGGTAAGGCAAGTAAATGGAGCATAGACATGCAAGAATCCTAGTTTAAGGACTCACTTAAGTGGTGTAAAAACCTTGTTGGGTAAGTTTGAAGAAGTTCAAATACACCATATCCCAAGGGCTCAAAACCAAGAAGTAGATGCCCTAGCAAGTGAAAGACTACAGGAAGTGGTGGTTGGAGCAATAAAGCTAAAGCTCCCTCTATTTCAAGGAAGTGATGCCTTGCCTGACATCATGCATTTTTTTGGAAACAGGGGAATGCCCATCAGATTTAACAAAGGGACAGAAGCAATGGCTGACGCAGAAGGCCACAAGGTATCGACTCATCAATGACGGTTTGTATTGTAAGGGTAAGGACCAAATACTCAGGAAGGTCCCTCTCTCTCAAGAAATCACGGGAGTAATCGCTAGTTTTCACGAAGGGTTTTGTGGTGGTCACTTTGCCCTAGACATAACAAGTAGGAAAATCTTGCAGGCAGGCTTCATATGGCCTAGCTTCAACCGTGATGTACACCACTGGTGCAAAACGTGTAAGTTGTGTCAAAAGGCCGACACTAGGTCACTTATGCATGAACCACAGACACCTATTCTCTCATATGGCCCATTTTAAAAATGGGGTATCGATGCCATTGGGCCATTACCTAGGGCCAACTCAGGAAAATTCTACATTATCATGGGGGTCGACTACATGACTAGATGGGCAGAGGCGATAACCACCACTAGAATCACAGCGATAGAGGTAGCTGAATTTATCTACGAGCACATATGTTGTAGGTTTGGCACACCTTTAGAGATCCTCTCTGATAGAGGGCCAGGTTTCAGAGTAGACTTGGTAGGAGAATTAATGCAAAAACTGGGCATTACAAGGAGGCACTCTTCACCATATTACCCTCAATATAATGGCCTAGTTGAAAAGGTAAATGGAATGGTTTCTAAAATTATTACCAAGCAGGTAAACAATCATCCTGAAGACTGGGATAAGTATCTACTACCAGCTTTATGGGCCTACAGAACTTCATTTCGTACATCCTTGGGATTCACACCCTATCATCTAGTATTTGGTAAGGAAGCAATCTTGCCCATTGAAGTGCAACTACAAAGTCTCAGAGTAATGGCAAGCCAGCTTCAACAGCCCAACATGCATTTGAGAGATCACATCATCAACTTGGAAAGACTGCAACTGGACAGAGAAGAAGCAATAAATTATTATGCAGCACAAGCAGAGCATAGACGGCTTAGCTTTAACGAGCATCTCCTGAAAAAATAATTGAAGAAAGGAATGTTGGTGCTCCGCTACGACAATCGCTTCCACACGCGCAAGGATAAGAAACTCCTACTCCGATAGGAAGGTCCTTTCATGGTCAGGAAAAAGTATGCCAATGGAAGCTACCAGCTTATGGAGGCTGATGGAAAACTTCATAAAACCTAGGTAAATGGTTGGCGACTTAAACCTTATTTTCTTCGATTTGACCAGGCTCCACCTATTGACATTCCAGATGAGGACACACCATCAGCCGCCACCTCCTACGATAATGATCAAACAGATGAGCTAGAGACATGAATGCCTCTAGCCAAAAGGGGAGGGATAATGATGGGGGCTTTTCACAAGCCAAGCTCCCATACCCCTCTTCTCTCGTCCCCACCCCATGAAAACCCGCTCTTAGGGAGGGAGTGATAAAAGGCATTGGAAAAAGTAAGAAAAAAATAAAGTATGATTATGTAAATATATAAGAAAGGTAAAATAGGCCACCTCATGCCTGCGGGGTTGCCCATCCCCACCTTGCCTCCTTTTTCTTCACTGTTTCCCCGCCGTGTGTCCCTTTTCCTATCCTCCACTCAAAAGGTCAACCCCCTCTCTCTTCCCCTTGTCCTTTCTCCTTCCTCTCTCCCCTCAAGCTACCCCACCTCTCACCAATAATGCATTCTAACTCACCAATAATGCACCCTAACTCACATGCAACTTACCCTATCTTCCAAAATAGTATACCCCACCCCCCCTTTCTCTCGTATATCATATCCCATGACCCAAATACCCCCCTCTCTCTCTAAAGGGCGCCATGTCTCTTGTCTTGTAGCTAAATAACCTCCCCCACACTCACACACACTCAGTTTCATTGAAAAAGGTGCCCACAGACCCATCCCCACCCGGTGGTTACCTGATTTTTCTTGTGTTCACACACATCTGCACAAAGATTCACCTCTGAACACACTCCCCTCTCTCCCCTCTTGTACTTACTTTAGTCTCCATGTCACCTCTCACTTTGTTTCATCAACCCATCTCTCTCTCTTAGTCTATCTCTCATGAGACTTCTGTTCTGGCACATATACACACAGCCAGACAAGTGGGGCCCACAGTCACATGGCCTATGTAGATAATGATTTCTTCATTTCTAAATTCTATAATTTCTCCCCCCTCCTCCCCTATATAAAGAGGGGTCACCATCACACTAAACACACACAACATCACCAAAGAACACACTATGCACTGTGTGTGCCTAGTGCACACACACACACACACACACCATCACCATCACCGCAATCACCATGCTTGTCTTGAGCATGACCTCTACACCCTTGGCTATGGAAGATGAAGGGCAACTAAATGAAGGATGATGGCCATAACCCTCGTGTGAGTCTTCGCCATCAACTCCCACCTATCCGCCATGTGCTCTACCACTCTCTCCCTTCTCATTCCCCTACCCTATGCTCCCCATTTCATCGCCTTATTCTCTAAATAAAGATTGAGGTTTTGTGAGTATGTTTTCTTGCAATGTTTTGCCCATGTGAGGTGTGCGGAATCGCCACCTAATCTTGTGTTTGGAGTGAGCTTGTGTATGTGTGAAGGGTGTGCAGATTCGCCATCCTTTTGTGGTGCCTAAGTACTAAGCCGCTATACCCCCTCCCTCACTCTCTCTCTCTCTCTCTCTCTCTCTCTCTCTCTCTCTCTCTCTCTCTCTCTCTCTCTCTCTCACTTGATCTCATTCCCTTTCCTCTTCATCATTACTCCCAAGCATCCATCTCTCTTGGATAAAAACTTTGTTATGGTGGTGTGTTGTTTGCGTCCTAGCCACTGAAGCTAGGTGGTGCCCCTGTTTGCTTTACCATGACAGGCTCGAGGTGCGCCATTCGGTCCCAGGTGTTTTAGAGGCTGTCGGGGTTCGGGGTTCGCTTTGCTCCCGTCAGCATCTTATGAGGTCAACATGGAGAGGAGCGTGACATGTGTCCTTGTTGCCTCTTTAGACTAGGCTTGCCTTGAGTGAGGGTGTGTGTGTTCTCTTTCATGATCCTACAAGTAGGGCTCGCTCCCCCCATGTGTAGTGATCTTTGTTGACTTTGGGAACACTTTAAGCCCCTCAAGCACCTTATTCATGAATCACCTTAAGCACCTTAGTCATGGAGCACCTCAAGCACCTTAGTCAGCAAGCATGACAAGCACCTCAAACTTGGGCCAGGTTCCCACCTCAAGCACAGTCCTAGCTTGTCTAAGGTCCTAGGTCTAAGGACTTTTAACACTAACCTTTTGAGGTCTTTAATGAAGCTAAACCTAAGGTCTTTCAAGCTCCATTATCTAGCATTTCTCTTTTTGACAGACCATCTCTCATTTGGACCGATTGACTTTGGCCACTTGGTGTCAAGATAGATCCATAAGCACTTGTCTATATTCTAAATCTTATTCTCATTTATTCTCCCCCATTAAATGAACAATTTATTATGAGAAAATCATTTGGTTTAGTTAGATATTAGATCTTATGACATTACCTCTCTCTTGAAATCATAGTCATCCTCGACTATGAGGTAGAGGAGATAAAGCCTTAGTCAAGGTAGAGGATCCTTTTTTACCCTAAAAAAAAATTCCAAGATGGATGACTAATCCATTTGGGGCTTGGGAGACATAGCTGTCGCAAGCATGTCTTCTCTTTAGTCCATATCATAGTTCCAAAGTAGAGTGATTATTTCTACTTGGTATTTGAGAGACGTTGTCACAATAAACATGATTCTAAGCATGCATACTACTTAAATTTGTGCACAATAAAAGGAAAATTAGTCTTATGAGACAAAAACATTGATCTTTTAAAGGAAACATTTACATTTGCTTACCCTAATATAGCATGGTAAGCATTGACGAGGTTCACACTGTCCTTAAGTTGTACTCCTTGCATCCATCTAGCATCTTCAACTTAATAAGATATCATAGGATAATCTTACCATGTTGTAGCACCTTGTTTTCATGTCGAAGGATAGCTTTGGGTTGTAGCACCTCATCTTGATCTTCGATATCTAATGGGTCTTCAATAATTGGTTCCCTTGGTGGATCTCCTTTGTAGGGCTTAAATAGGCTCACATGAAAATCATTGTGTATGAGCCAATGGTTGGGCAACTTGAGTTGATAATCCATGTCATTGATTGGCTTCAAGATTTAAAAAGGACCATAGTATCTTTTTGCTAGTTTAGCATAATACTTTTGATAGCCCGTAGGATTTTTGCCCGTCGTTTGCCTTAATCGAGTCTTAGGAAACTTTAGTAATACCCAATCATTTTATTTGAACGTTAAGGCCTTTCTTTTCTTGTCAGAAGTAGCCTTTTGCCTTTTTTGAGAGATGGATAAAGCCTCCTTAATCTTTTGGAAAGATTCTTGTAGGTCATAGCTATACTCAAGATCTTCCCATGTACTTGAAGTAGTAAGGGACTTTTAGGTCTTCCCTCTATGATCCTATAGTAGTATGGACAGTATTATTGTACACATACTCTACAAGGGTTAAGTACTTCTCCCATTGTACTCTCACATAGTGAATTAGGAACTAGCAAATGACTGGAGTAATTTAGGTTTCTTCCCTCTATCATACTTGGTCTTTTGGCATACCACACATTTTGAAACATACTCTTGTATGTCCACTTTCATGGTAGGCCAATAGAACTATCTCTCTAGATACTCCTCAAAGAGTAGGTTGAATGCCTCTATGCCCCGCATAGGGAGGATCATGGGATTCATACATGACTTTCTCGCAAAGGGAGTGGGTAACACATAGCCTATTGCCATGGAGAAGATAATCATCCTGCAAGGTGAATGGTTCTTCTTTCTTCCCCAATGCAAGGGTTGACATTATGTCTTTAAATTCAGGGTCAGTAGCATACTCATCTATCATAAAAGATAGATCGTTGTGAGTTTTTATAGACACCGCATTGACTCTTGGTCATCATTAAAGTGCATAAACCACTTGATTGTGCTTACCAACAACGCGAGCAATACGAAATAAAATTGCAAAAGAAAATTTTACCACCTCATTTGTTTGTAGAAAATCTTGGTTTGAGACATGAAGTACTTAAGACTTTGCTAGTGTGTTTGCAAAATAAATGGAGTCCCCAATAGATAGTGCTTTCATGTGTCTAGAGTATGTAGCTCTTTTTCATATATGTCCAAGATCCATTCATTAGTATTGAGCCTTCGGCTCTCATTGAAGGAAGACTGCTCCAAGGCAATCACCACAAGCATCACATTAGACCTCAAATGGCTTTGAGAGACCTGGAAGCATAAGCATTGGTTGGGAGGTAAGCTTCTCTTTGAGCTTGTCAAAAGCATTTTTCTCTCTAGCAGTCCATGAGTACTTAACAGTCTTCTTTGTTAAGTCATGTAATGGTCCTGCTATTTGAGAGAATTTTTCTATGAAGCATCTATAGTATGCGCACATACCAGTAAATCTTTGTAGCTCATGTAGATTCCTTGGATTAAGCCATGCCTGTATTACCTCTAACTTAGATGGATCCATATGGATACCATCCTGAGAGATAATATGACCTAAGTATTGAATCTCTTGAAGGAAAAATCTACTCTTCTTTTGATTGATAAAAACCTTGCGCTCCCTCAAAGTTTGAAAAATCACATGGATATGTTGCTTGTGCTCCTCCAAGGACTTGGAGTAGGACTTGGAGTAGATGATGATATCATCAAAGAACACTCCAGTGAATTTGTGATAGGGTCTAAAGATTTTCTTCATTAAGCGATTGAACATGGCTAGAGCATTTGTCAAACCAAAAGGCTTGACAAGATATTCATAAAGACCAAACGTTGTACGGAACGTGGTCTTTACGATATCTTCATTCACTATCCTTATTTGATTATAGCCATTTTTAAGGTCAATCCTACTGAATTAGGTTGAACCTTGTAGCTTAACAAATAGATCTTCTACCCGTGGTATAGGAAATTTGTTTTTGATAGTGATATGGTTTAGCGCTTGATAGTCCACACACATGCGGTGTGAGAGGGATGAAAACACACACAACACCTCTATAATGACCCGACACACACTCTTGGGATGATACACACACACATTATGGGGCACCACTCGGCTTACACAACCATCCTGGCCGAGACAAGAAACACACAGACGGAGTGAGAAGAGAGAGATTTCCCACTTTCCCACTCAACACTCACACATACACACTCTCAATTCAGCTCAAAGGAGGCAAATTTCTGTTGTTTAGACTCAATGAAGCTCAGCCCAACACCAATGGGGAAAATAGTTTACACAATATTGAGGAAATACACCAGATACAACCACAAAGTTAAGCAAAGGCTTCACTCATCGGAGAAGATTACACAGAAAATCTGTGAGGAATTTGGAAAAATGGACAACGCCATTGCATCCGGAACGCCCAAAAACCCCACCCTACAATGTCACAGTGCTCAAATCCGACCTCGGATGAGCAGTTTAGGGTCAAAAAATGCTCCAAAAATAGCAAAAACACACTTGCGGTTGTTCTTCCTCTCTTCTCCATGTTTTTTCTGGTCTTCTCTCTGTTTTTTCAGTTCCCACACTTAGCTTTATTACTTGGGCACCCTTGGCCTTTTAGATGACCTCAAACGGACCCCGAACAGGCCAAAAACTGACCTCGCAGTGCATAGTTGTCACCTTTTTGCATCATCCGCACACCTGGCACTCAGTTTTCCCCAATAATTCATCCCGCAACCACGTGAAGTGGCCCCAAAAATTGGTCCTCATGATGACCTTTCTGCATAAGTATCACAAGAAAACACCCACGTCGTGTCCGTACTTCTCCGCGTGCAAGTATTGACCCCGTTCGACCTCCTGACGCCACTCGATGCCATCTGACGCACCTGCTTACCTCATGTCGTCGGCCTGCGGATAGCTCCCTCAAGAAGTTTTACGTGCTACCAACTCCTCCTTATTGTAGAAAAAACACACTAGTACTGATAATAGTAAAAATTGTTGCACTATGTACATCCTGTCCTACCTGTATACACGTGGGTCCCACGTAACCACCTGGCTCTGGAAAATGGGCAATCCTTTATTCGATGCACCATGCGTTTGTATGTACATATGCACAATCCCTTACTCCAAAAAACTCCTGACATAATTTGCCCATCCCCTAGCCTGCGAGATCATTCATGATTAGCAGCAGCAAAAAGCGATATGAGACTCGCAGCGTCACAAGTCTCCTCATCCTTCACCAACACTCCTTGATCCACATACAGCTCATCTTGCTCGACCATCATCAACCTAGCATGATACAATTTAAGACGCAATCCATTTACCCTGGACTTATGTAGAAACCCATCCATGTTAGCCAACACATATGTACCATTCGGGAAACACTCCACTACCTTGAAAGGGCCTTCCCACTTAATTTGAAACTTCTTTTGGAAGGTGTTGTCCAGCTTACTGTTGTAGCGCAAAACCAAGTCATGCTTCTTGATACCCTTACTTTTGACCTTTTCATTTATCTTTGCCAAAGCCCTATCTTGCATCTGCCCATAATGTTCCAATGCACTCATCCTATCTAGTTGAACCTCTTGTAGCTGTAAGAGCCTCTCTTCGAATGCATCACTAGGCGGCCCAAGCAACTTCTCTAACATCTTGACCACAGGAAACTCTACTTCCACAGGCAATAGTGCTTCTTTTCCATACACCAAATGAAATGGAGTAAACCATGTACCTGTCTTCACCGAAGTACGGTAAGCCCATAATGCACTAGGCAATTCCAAATCCCAATTCTTTCCTTGGTGCTCTGTCACTTTCGAAAGAATCTGTACCAACTCACCATTGAATCTTTCATTTAAGCCATTACACTGTGGGTAATAAGGAGTGGTATGCTGGTGCCTAATCTTCATCTTTTCACATAAAAAATCTAGCAGTTTAGCTCTAAATCCAGGCCCCTTATCTGAAAGTAGCTCTAGTGGCACCCCAAACTTGCAACATATTTCATCATACACAAATTTTTCCACATCCTTTGCAGTGATTTGTTTTACTGCTATAGCCTCTGCCCATCTAGAGAGATAGTCCACTGCAGTCAAAATATAGCTTTTGCCCCTGCTTGTGATAGGTAACGGGCCTATTGCATCAATCCCCCACTTTTCAAACACATCAAACGCCATAATGGTTTTTCGTAGCTCTGGCTTCAACACTCTCTTCCCAAATTCTTGATACCTATTGCAAGACCTACACCAATGGTGAACATCCTTGTGCAAACTAGGACATACATACCCCTCTTCCAAAATCTTATGCAAGGTGATCTTTAGAGCAAAATGGCCACCACATGCGCCTTCATGATTCTCTTCCAACACTCTGTAAAGCTCCTCCCGCCAAGGTACACGTCTCAACACGATATCATCCCCTTTCATGTATAAGACATCACCAATCAATTTGTACCTGTATGCTCTACGCACAAAACCATACTTCTTAGACTTCTGAATCTCCTTTGGAATGATTCCTATTAGCAAAAACTCCTCTTCTTGAGCCAAACTTTCCCTGCCATGATAAAGAGGTAAAGTGGTCCTCAACACAAATAGCTCCCCAATCATGCCTTGAGCTACTTCATGTGCCTCTCCATTTAGAGCATGTTCAATGTGTCTGATGCTCCATGCTTTGAACTTTTTTAACAGGCCTTTAATTCTGAAGCACATTTCCTTCAATGAGGTGTTCTTGCTCTTCCACACACCCAGCACTCGCTTCACCACTAACAAGGCATCACCTTTTATGCTCAACCTTCGAACCCCATGCTTCAAACAAATGTGTCATCCGGCTTCCAGAGTAGCATATTCAGCCTCATTGTTACTATGAGCATCCAATTTGAACCCTCTCTTGCATACTAGCTTCCCCTCTGGATCATAAAGTGCTATACCCCCTGAAGCTGCATCATGGCTCTTTCTGTATGAACCATCAAAGAACAACACATGTGCATTGCTGATCTGTGGCACTTCTTCAACTACCTTTCTCACCACCTCTTCCTTAACAATAAAGGGATTCTCCTTGTAGGTCAACAAATCAGCTAGGGTAGCCCTTGTACTATCTTCCACTAGAAAAGAGAACTCAAACTCTTGCAGCTCAATTACCCATTTCTTCACCACATTTGACATGTTAGTGCCATTAATTAACTATGGAAAAAAGGCATAACTCGTCAAGAAAACAAAAGGTCGTGGTAGCAAGTAATGACGAAATCGTCGACAAACAAATATTACACTAGCCATCACTAGCTCTACTTCCGAGAACTTTCTCTCCACTACCAACTTCACTCAGCTTGCACAATACACTGGCCTCATATAATGGCTGCCCTTCCCCTTTTGCAATAGCATGGCTCCAATGGCATCATCCCCTACTGAGGGATTTACATAAAAAACTTTCTCCCAATCAGGAGCCTGCATGGCTGACAACCCCCCTAACACCTCTTTCACCTCTTGAAACACTTCTTCACACTTGTCATCCCATTGCAATGGATCATGCTTTGCCACTTGTTGTAATGGATAAAGAATCTGAGAAGACAATGGAATAAACCTTTCCATGTACTTCACTTTGTGTATAAAGGTTGCCAATTGCTTCGTACTCGTAGGTGATGGAAGAAGAATAATAGACTTAACCTTGTCTGGATCAGCCTCAATGCCATTTTCTGACACCATGTGGCCCAATAACTTCACCCTTGGCTATGCTAGATGACATTTCTTTGGATTTAGTTGTCCTCCACATTCATCATATCGAGCCAATACCATCTGCAGCTTCTCATGGTGTTCAGCCCTACTGCTATAAACACAGAAGTCATCCATAAAAGCTTTAACATGACTACCAATGAATGGTTCCAACACCCAATTTGCTCTCTCTTGATAGAAGGAAGGTCCATTTGACAACCCAAATGGAAATACTGTGTAGCAATAGCAGCCCCATGGCATAATAAAAGTGGTCTTTGTGCGATCTTTAAGAGCAATCTTCAATTGAAAATAGCCTGAAAAACCATCACACACACTGTACCTCTCATAACCTGCCACTGAATCCAAGATTTGATCAATGAATGGAAGAGGATATTGGTTCTTCTTAGTGGCTGCGTTTAAGGGTTTAAAATCTACACAAATTCTCCACTTCCCATCCTTCTTTGGACTGACTACAACTGGACTCACTCATTCTGTGGTCTCCATAGGGACTATGAACCCTGCCTTCAACAACTTGTCCACCTCTTCTCGCAAGGCTTCCATTTGCTCTTGACCCATCCTTCTTAGCCCTTGCCGCACTGGCTTAGCACCTTCTTTCAGCTCTATATGCATCTCTTCACCCTTGAACCCTCTGATCTCTTCATATAAGTAATGAACAAATCAGGAAAACTAGCCAGCATGTGCAAATATATATCCTTCTCCATAGCTGAGAGGTCTCCACTGATCATTTGTGTCATCAATTCCTGCTTCTTTGACAACTCAACCTTGGTTTGCATCAGCCCTTCAATCACTTCATAAGGCCCTTCACTTTCATCTTCAACCTCATTCGCAAATGCAACTAAACCAAACTCCTGGATTTCTTTGTCCATCGAAAGAAATGCAACATCAGCATCCTCATCACTGCTGGTAGTGCTATCACTCTCCTCATTTGTCACCGTGGAAGAGTCTTCATCACTAGACTCATCCTCATCTTCATAAAGCTCCTCTAATCGTTTCCTTGAGTCCATATTATAAAGCTTCTTGGTACCGGTCTTTCCATAGAGGCTAATCGTACCATGTCGCCAATCTTGAACAGCTCCCACTGCACGTAACCATGGTCTTCCCAGTATAATAGGATATGCTCCCAACCCTGCTGGCATCACATGAAAATCAACCACTGCCTTTGCATCATATGCCTCCACTTCTAAGCTCTTTACAACACCCAAGCATTTTACTTTTTGATGGTTTGCCAATCCGATCCGAAAACCTGACACCTCAACCACTGTGAGACCCATCTTCTCAACGCATGAGTGTGTTATGACGTATATTTGGGCTCCGCCATCCACATAACCTTGTCCCAAATTTTTCCTTTTATGCCACAAATCTACTATTGGACAAATGTCTGGTAGCTCATCCATTGCCAACACCTTTACTGAACCTCTCTCTGGCTCTTTCTCCATTAGGTTAACCATCCTCTTCCACTATCGCTTTAGCTTAGGCACCATCTTTATAAGCTTCCCAAAAGTAACATATGCCTTCCTGCTCGTCAGATCCTCCTTCAAGTCATAGCTTAATTGCCCATCCCCTAGTGGAAAATCTGAAACATGAAACTTTCGACGAGCTCTCCTTTTCCTCTTGGCCTTGACATCCTCGCCTTCATGGCTCTTTCCTTTCTTCTTACTAGGACCTGGGGCACTTATTCCTTCCTTATCCTCTGTGGTCCTCTTCCTAATAAGCATCACTAATGTATCCTCTAGCTTTGATGCCTTCTCCAAGGTGACTACACTTAGCACTTTTTTCTTTCCCTTTTCCTCCTGGGTCAGTCCACTGGTTCCTTCGTCTCCCTTAATTTCGATGCCATAATCATTTGACCTAGTTAGCACCTGTCTTGGCAATGGATACATGTCTCCCCGCATCCTTGGTGGCTTATCACATTGCGGGCTGATGTGACCCAACTCTCCACAATTATAACATGTGGGCGTATGCCTCCAAAACCTACCATTGCTTTGTCCAACACCATTCCTAGGCCTTTCTTCACCTCCTGGCTGATTTGCAAACCTCCCTCGACCTCGATTATTTCCCACTTGACCTATCATGTTTAGGCTGAGATTCTACATCAAATCTACCACTTGCCTCATGTCTTGCCTTAGCCCATCATCTTGCACCGATGTAGTGACCATTGCTGGCATAACCTGAGTAGTAACAGGAACCACTGGTTCATGATGAACCCTTGACATGCGACCTTGTAAAGACTCTATAGGCTGAAATTCAGACCTCATGGGCAAAGACTCCACCCCTAACTGGCTCATTTTCCTCAACTTCCACTCTTTGTTCCTTGCTACCTCTAGTGCATCTTCATATGTCCTAGGCTTCTTTAGCTCCACTCTCCAACGTATATTCTCCCAAAGACCAGCCAAGAACCTGTCCTTCTTCATCATGTCAGGCGGGGGTACCTGTGGTGCTAAGGCCTTGCACATCCGCTCCCATGCCAATGAGAACTTACGTATGTACGCATCTACTGGCTCACCTTCCTTTTGCACCAAAGCCTGTACTTCTTGCCACACTTTGTCAGGATCTTCTATCTTCACAAACTCCACTTCCAACCCATGTCGTAGATTGTCCCAACTCAACCTTATAGGTGGATCAGCCACATGCAACTCCTCCTCAAATGCTTTAGACCAAACTCGTCCATCACTCTTCAAACAAATTTGGAGAAGACGTAACATCTACGCAGGGTCATGAATTCTGTTGCTAATGCAGGTGAGAGCGGATTTTTTGAGATGGGGCTCAACTCAAGGCTCCCACCAGACAACCACTCTGTGAGACCCTACACACGCATATTTCTTAGGGGCACCACCCTCTTTTATGGAGAAAGAAGGAAACCAAAACAAACCATATACAACACACACACACACACACACACACACTCACACCTTCCTTATGTGCTTCAACACAAAATACCCTTCAACCATTCAACACACACTCCTTAAGCAATCCCTTTGAACACTGCACAAACTCACATGCAAAGATTGACCTTCACCATTTTAGTGCTCATATACTTCTAAGAAAAGCAAGCATAAAACCTCAAAACTCAAAACACCATAATGCACAAATACTTGACAACTCCTTTCTTTTCCCAAAAGAAGAGACTACTTATACACATAAGGCGGCATGCATAGAGAGCTCTTCTCCATCTATGCAGCCCCAAGACTTACTTACACACAACATAAGGAGAGAAGCCAAGCAAATAGACACCATGGTGCACAAAAACTTTCTCAACAAACAAGCAACCCAATGAGCACAAAATATGAGAAGCTGCCATGATATGCTTACCAATTTTACATGCGTTTAGAGAAAAAGTGTGACGACGACAACCCAATTGCAACGATTTGTTGATCAAACCATGAGATAGATCATTGAACTTGATATCCTTGATCTCATATAGAATCTAAAATCCTTATTTAGGGATGAGTATGGTAAGAGAAATGTTTGCAAGAGAATGGTAGCAATAGCATATTGATGCTCTCTCTATGGTGCCGCTTATGATAGCGAGCTTAGGAAATGGATAGGGAGACAAGAGGAGAGAGAGATTAGGGCTTCCCTAACCTTAGAGGAGCTTATTTGCAGCAATGGAGTAGGTGTGTGTATATTTTGTGCTTGCCAAAGGGCCTTTTTGTAGTTGTACAAGACCTTGGGTTAGGTTAAACTTGACTAGGGTAGGTGATTAACCATAGTTAGGTTCCCTTTTGACCATTCCTTCAATTATGCAAATAAGGGAATTATTTTTTCATTAAAAATAGCCTTTTAGGTCGTGGAGGCTCCATAAGGGTTGATAATGTATGTGGGCCCCACCATGATGTCCCTCCAGTGGCTCCTGCAGAGTGTCCCCATCCTGTTTGTTGTGTCTCTGGAAGCATCTTGAGCCGACCCCTCCACATGCAAGTGGTTTTTAACTCCCCATTGGTATTTTAGAATGTTGAAGAAGTCAAGAAACTTTTCACCTTTGTGGTTTACCTGATTGTAACTTTGACCTGCAGTAACAGTGTCTGCAGCACCTTGTTTTCACCGTAACTTTCAGCCTGTAACTCAGAATTGGGTGTTGTAAAAGGCAAAGTTGACCTTCTCAAAGTGTTTAAGCTGATTTTGGAGTGTTCCTCAAGTATACCCATGAGCTAAGGCGTTCAAGATGCATCCAAAACACCTTTTGAACCAAGTCTCCTTGTAGGGGGCCCTTTAGCATGCATCCAAGGTGTAGCATGCTTTTTCAAAAGAGAATCCACCTTAAACAAATGAGGTAGGCTCCAATAAAGTTTGATTTATTGGGGATATACATTATATTTAAGATTTGTTGACCAACACAAAAAAATGATCCAAGACTTGGGTCACATAGTGGTGGGGAAGGGAAGGCCTACAAGGTTAACCCTACCCTTGAGAGAAGATGGGTAAGATAAGTGCCCATAAATTATTTATTTACAAATTATGGGATGTAGATAGCTATTTAAATTAGTAAAGGTAATTAGTTAAAAGAATGTGCAGTAAAAAAACTAGGAGAGTAGAATTAAATCTACTATTTACATTTAGCATGAAGAGAGAAATATGATGTAAATGCATAAAGATCTGAGAAGGGTAAGGTGTTTGTATGAAAAAAGGCTATTACGGAAAGAGAGAATGAACACTAGGTTAAAACTTTGATTAAAAAATATATACATTTGAGTAGAAATGTAGTGCAAATGCAAGGTTACCATTTAACGCTACTCAGCAAGCAACCTCCATCTTTTCCAAAAATTCTTCCACATCTTCATCACTTCTTCCATGAAACTCCGGATAAGAGAAAGCCATGGCTACCCAAGTTATAATGCTTTGAGAACCCCTTCAAACACACGTGCAAGAACCCAAAACCTCTCACTACCCAATCCCCAGAAACTTCAATGGAGCTCAACTTTAGATAAGGACAAACACATGCACATCAAATGAGTTTTCATAGTTAATCATTGGAATTACAACAGACAAAGGACATTCCAGGATCTCTCTCAATCTTCTTGGCCCGAACATAAAGACTATGCGCTGCTGGAAAAATATCTTCCTGGACACATGAACATTTATCTAGATTCTTTGAGTTAAATGAAAAGGAGTGAAGTGAGGGCCATTTTGATCATCCATATTAAAGCCAACCATGAAGCTCCCAAGAAGGCACACCTGACTTAACCTCTGATTTTGCCAAAATTTCAGCAGCATAACAGCATAAATGGCTCAAAAAACCAAGAAACCAGTCATCATAACTTGGAAAAATTTTGACAGAGTTTCCCCATAAGTAGAGCAGTAGGAACCCAGAATATAGACTGTATATATATGCATAAACTGTCAACAATAGAACCCGAGCATCAAATAGGACTCACTAGTACATAGCCTGTGGCGAGGTCACGAAAAGGGTGCTCCAGCTACCTGTATCACCGAAAGGATCTCCACATTTGAGAATCCCCCAGCTCAATAAAAACCTCGCGCTATCGACCCTCACACAAAGGCTAATGCAAATCGCGTATAGTCAAGTCTCAGAAATGACTATCTTCCAGACCAAGTCTCAGAAATGGCTGGGACTGCCAAATACAACCAAGTATGGCTCCACAAATGCGTACAATGGCAGTTTCCACAAGTAACATACAATCCAGCAGACAATGCGCTCAAATAGGCGCCAAGTGATGCATACCCACAACAACTGCAAGTGACATCACTGCTAGTATATCATTGTACTCCAGCTACCTGTACCTGTGTGAATCACCTGTACCTCTACCTGTCCTTGTAACCTGTAACCTGTAGCCCCGAATCTCGAAGCTTGAAGCTCAAAGCAGAAGGTACTCGAAGAAGATCCTCCGTGGGGGCGCCAAAAAGTATGTGGGCGGGATGGAAACACACACAACGCCTCTATAATGACCCAACACACACTCTTGGGATGATACACACACACATTATGGGGCACCACTCGGCTTACACAACGAGCTGGCCGAGACAGGAAACACACAGACGGAGTGAGAAGAGAGAGATTTCCCACCTGCCCACTCAACACTCACACATACACACTCTCAATTCAGCTCAAATGAGGAAAATTGCTGTTGTTTAGACTCAATGAATCTCATCCCAACACCAATGGGGCAAATAGTTTACACAGTATTGAGGAAATACACCAGATACAACCACAAAGTTAAGCAAAGGCTTCACTCACCGGAGAAGATTACACAGAAAATCAGCAAAAAATTTGTGAGAAATTTGGCAAAATGGACAACGCCATTGCGTCCGGAACACCCGAAAACCCCATCCTTCAATGTCACAGTGCTCAAATCCGACCTCGGATGAGCAGTTTAGGGCCAAAAAATGCTCCAAAAACAGCAAAAACACACTTGCGGCTGTTCCTCCTCTCTTCTCCACGTTTTTTCTGGTCTTCTCTCTTTTTTTTTGGTTCCCACACTTAGCTTTATTACTTGGGCACCCTTGGCCTTTTAGATGACCTCAAACGGACCCCGAACAGGCCAAAAACTGACCTCGCAGTGCATAGTTGTCACCTTTTTGCATCATCCGCACACCTGGCACTCAGTTTTTCCCAATAATGCATCCCGCAACCACGTGAAGTGGCCCCAAAAAGTGGTCCTCATGATGACCTTTCTGCATAAATATCACAAGAAAACACCCACGTCGTGTCCGTACTTCTCCGCGTGCAAGTATTGACCCCGTTCGACCTCCTGACGCCACTTGATGCCATCTGACGCACCTGCTTACCTCATGTCGTCGGCCCGCGGATAGCTTCCTCAAGAATTTTTACGCGCTACCAACTCCTCCTTATTGTAGAAAAAACACACTGGTACTGATAATAGTGAAAATCGATGCACTATGTACACCCTGTCCTACATGTACACACGTGGGCCCCACGTAACCACCTGGCTCTGGAAAATGGGCAATCCTTTATTCGATGCACCATGTGTGTGTATGTACATATTCACAATCCCTTACTCCAAAAAACTCCTGACAGCGGTATGTACCATCTTTCTTTTGCACTAAAAGGATTGGAGAACAAAAGGGAGAGGAGATAGGCCTCACCATCCCTTTGTCTACCAATTCTTATACTTGCCTCGTGATCTCCTCTTGTTGAGCTTGGGAAAATCGATAAGGAGGCTTGTTAGGCGATGAGCTTCCTGGTAGGAGCTCAATTCAATTGTCATCATCCCCTTGTTTTGGAGGTAAGTCCATTGAACATCTTTGATAAAAACATCTTGGAATCCATTTAGAAAATTAGAAAAGTCTAAATCTTCTTGATTCCTACCATCTTCATTTGATAAAACATTAGGACCTTTTATGGATTGTTTGACAAAAATCATGTACGCACAAATTGATCTTTTCAGTGATTTGTCAAAAGCAGGAGAAGTTACAAGGGGTGTGGTACAATGAGGATCATTTGCATCATCTATGTACATGTTCTTTTCCCTTTACTTGAAACAAAACCTTCTTTCAGGGAACTTTACATTAACAGCCATACGATCAAACCATGGTGCCCCTAGGATGACATCTTCATGTTTGAGAAGAGAGATGAAGAAATCTTCTTTGTCAACATAGCCTTGGACATGAAGTCTCAATATTCCCAATCAAGGGAATAACTGCGTCTTCTTGCCCCCTGAAGGCACCATTCTCTACAAAAACATCTCCCATGTCATGAACTTGAATGCCTAACTTGGTGGCCAGCTCCATTGATATAAAATTCTGAGTAGAGCCACGGTCGCCAGGGTCAAACAAGATGAAGGCATCATGTTCCCTTACCTTTCCCCAAGCATAGGAGAGAGGTAATCCTTTCCAATGAGCAACCTCTTTTGGAGCTTTGATCATGGAAGCTCTAGGAGTCTCATTCGAGGCATTCCTTTTGGAGAAGTAGGTGACCTCTTTCTTGCCTTTTTCTTCCTTTGTTTCCTCTCTTCCCTTTTAGAGTGACGAGGAGAAGGGCTACGGGTTGACCGTTTCCTCTTGGGAGGAGTTGGCGATCGTCTAGACCGCCATCTTTGTGGGGCCACATCTTCAAAGGAACATAGGGATTCACGTCTTTCTTGGTCTTTGGATTCCTCCTCTCTTATGGGAGAGAGTCCTCTTCTAGGAATCTCATCAAGAGGCCTCCTAAGCTCTCTCTCCTCTTGGAGAGGAAGGGAAATCCCATAAGCACGAAGTTGTTGAGTAACTTTGTCTTGTAAAGCAGGGTTGCCCATAGCTTGTTGCAACCTAGTAATAAGATAATTGATAAACATGGGGGCATCATCATTAGCACCTTCATGTGAAAAATCAAAGTTGTTAGTATTCATTCTACTCTCTTCGTTATTGTCAGCCATGCTAATCAAACTTATGTATAAATTACTTTGTGCTTTGGTACCCTCAAAAACCTTAGTCGCTACTCTTCTTTACCTTTCAAAATTAGTTATCAACTAGCCACACCCGTGGTTTAGAGACTGTTGATGGCAAAGTCTAGTGGAGAGGGTCTAACATTGCTTGGTTGATTATGATTCCTATTGAGCTTGCTAGTAGCTCAATAATGGTTAGTCCAAAGGCAAGCCGTGAGAGACTCCATTATTAAAACTATAGTTCCCAACGGTGTACCTTGAACTAAGTCCTTTTCAACCAAGATAATAGATCCCTATCCCACTTACCCTATTGCAATGAACAGGTCCAACCTTTCATGGACAACCTAAGGACCTCTTTTCTTAAGCAAGAAAAGAGAAACCAATGGCTCTGATACGAATGTGATGGAAATGGCCTATGAACATTGAGAATAGCGAAAACAAGAGAACTATAGTGAGCATTTTTATGAGACTCCTTGGAGAACATAGAGCGTGAACTTAATTAGCCATAGCACCATAACCATTATGCTTAATTAAGTTGGAATGAACAATACTTTTTCAACAGAAAGAATTAGAGAACTTGAAAACAATTGAGGACCGTAGTCGAGAAATTTGCGGTCTTGCCAGAAAAGCACCGGGCTTTTGGCTCTGAGAGTTTGTGAGAGAACTCCAAAAACTATATGAAGGAGTTAAACCATAGATTCCTTGAAGTCTAGGATTTGGAAGAAAGTGCAATCAAAGAAGTCCCACTCTTTCTCTCTTGCACTCACACACACAAAGAAAGAACACAAAAGAGAATATTAAAACAACACAAAGATGAAAACATCAAGGCTATGGCTGTATTGTATCATGGGTAATATGAAAGGGTTAATAGATGAGTTAATGGTATTCAATATTTGCCAAAAAAATAGGCTACGAATTGTTCTTTGGAAATGTAATTTTGTGCTTACCATAATATATATGTTTTGTCTAGTGATTGGGATTAATTGTATGTACAAATCCTCTTGGTGCTGATAGCCGTTTTTTGGCATTCCATAGTGGCCATAGTAAGCTACCTCACCCTATCAAATCACTCAAACACTGTGGCTATCCCTACCATTTCACTGTACATAGGCGTACGTGAGTCACGAGACTTTTCCCATATCTTCTTAAAAAACCCTCAATTAGCTAGTCATTGGGCTAGTTGAGCCAAAAAAATAAAAATAAATAAAAAATATAAGTATATTATAGCCCATGCATATGTAAATATTTCTTTGTATATAGGGCCTAAATAAAAGATTTTTTCATAATTATTTTGGTATTTATTTAAATATTTCTACCTAGGTGTGTGTTATTTATGCTCTGTACATTGCCTCACCATTACCACAATTTTTTTTTACCATTTTTCATACTCTTTATTCCATATAGAAATATTTTCATGTAAGCTTCTCTTATATTTGGTGTAACTCCACCCCAACAAAAATCCAAAAAAACTAGTTTTATTTATGTGTATATTTTTTCACTATTGTGATTTTTCCCTTCCTACATCTATTTTGTTTTTTTTTCTAAAAAATTAGAACACCAAAAATATTTATCTTTTTATGGTAGCCTCATAATGAGAGAGATTCCTTGACCCCTTTATATTTTTTTCCACTTATATTATTTATATTTGACATGTACATTTTTTTAGACCCCTCAATATTTGATTTTCTTAGTTGTACTATTCACTTATATCATAATCTCAACAATATCTTCAATTATAGACCTATCAAATAAGGTCAAGGGTAGGTGGCATGCATACATGCACTATGGAGGGCTCACTCTTGGAGGTATTCAAAAGAATCATCCAAAGAAGGACCCCACAAGGACCTTGTGCAGTGGAAAAAAACGGTCGGTTTTGCTGAATTTTTAAAGTTCACTTGCTCTCCGAATCTGAAAAGGTGAGACAAACAAAAGTTGTAGCTCGTGGGCTGAACTTTTACCTCAAATTTTTTCATTTTTTTTTGAGCTACGAGCTGTGAGCTATGATTTTATTAGTGGACCCCAATTTTCCCATGTTATGCAGCCACACTCTCTCTTCCACTTTATCATTTTCCTTTTTCACACACACTTCTCCACTCATCATCCCCACCTCTCTCACCCCTCCTCTCTGCACCCTACTCACCTTCTCCTCAACCTTGAAGAATAAGAGAAACCATGGTGAACTCATACCTCCCACACACAATTCCATTCCAAAATTGACCA
Organism: Adiantum capillus-veneris; assembly: GCF_014529385.1. Lineage (NCBI taxonomy): Eukaryota > Viridiplantae > Streptophyta > Polypodiopsida > Polypodiales > Pteridaceae > Adiantum > Adiantum capillus-veneris. The sequence continues at coordinate 47,212,848 of NC_140936.1, read as the reverse complement.
CCTAGTCTCATTTTTCCTCCTCCAATTTACCCATATCTATCAAAAAAACCACAAAATTCAGCCTCTTCTCTTAAAAGACAGCATCATGGTGGTTGATTACTCAGCTTCAATTACCTTGTCTCTCAAGGAAGGTTAAGAGTGGAGAAAAAATGTACCGTCAAAGCTAGTGGACCGTCAACAAGCTTCAAAATTGGCCCTACTCAAGACACTTGGAGCATCAACCTTGTAAGAAATCCACCTTTTCTTACCTCTTAAGAGTTTTTTCTTCCTTATTTGTATCCTACATGGATACTGCCATTGTAAATATCCAATTCCATTTGTACATTAATACTAACTCTACTAACACTAACCCACTATGAAAAGTCCTATCACCTCCATCTCTCTCCTCTCTCTTTCCCCACCAACTTCTTGATAATTCCAAGCAAAAGAAATTAGATAAATTGCTGAAAATCTAACCCAACCATGGTTAGAGGAGTAACTCTAGCCTTCAAAATTGCTATAAAAGGAGGGTGTAGCTAGCACAAAAGGGGGGAGCCATAAGCAAGAGCACTATGCTATAGCTTGAGAAGCCAAGCTCAACCTCTCTAGAAGGAGCTCTTGAGTGGAAGCTCATTGTCTTATGCACGTGCATGTGTTGTAATAGGGGATTAGCAAGGGAACTCTATGCCATTGTAAGAGAGAGAGTGATCATTCAATTGAGAGTAGGAAATCTATCATTTCTCCTACTAGTGTAAGCCCAACATTTGCTGAATCAAGGAGGGTGGATTTGGACTAAGCTTGGATACTTTGTCTCCCTTCCAACGTGAAGTAATGGACAACAATGATGCGTAAGTGTCTTGGTGTTTTTTGTTAAGTTCTTGATAGCTTGTCTCTGGTGTTGTCATCAATCTAGCCATAAGTCCCACATACTGTAAGAGGGCGACAGGGTGGAGAGGACTCCCCTGGCCTTAAGACAGTGATTGGGGTGGCTTTTCTTGTGATGTGTTGTGGTGAAATTTACGCAAGCTATGTTGAACAAATACTAATCTCACTTTGATTTTTCATGACAGATTTGTAAGAAGGTATTAATGCAACAAGCATCCCCTCCCCCTTTCTCTCTCTTTCTTAAATATATAGTTGTGTTTTCTTGATCATTGCCGATACGTTTCAAAGCAGCCCGAGCTCTCTCTCTCTCTCTCTCTCTCTCTCTCTCTCTCTCTCTCTCTCTCTCTCTCTACACGTCCTAGTTCGCATCCAAAACTAGGTGGTGCCCCAAATTTGTGTAGGGTTAGGTTGCGGGTTTGTGTGTGTGTTGTTGTTTTTTTCCAACCCCAACCCAATTGAGCAGCATGGGAGCCTAGAAGAGTGCTTGGAGGCCACTCTTCTTGTTGCCCGCCCCAGACCGCCTCAAATTGGTGCCCCCACTGAGGACGACTTGTGTATTTTTGTGTAGAATCAACCTTTAGCATAGTCAAGTAGTTTGCATGAATCACGAAAATTTGTATGATCCCTTCATTCCCATTGCAAGGCAAAAGGTACACATAATTGTTAGTACTAAGTTGCAATTTCAACGTGTCATTCGTAGAATTTTAGGTCCTCTTAGGTTGGCCGAGATAAACGCTTCAGTAAATCCTTTTATTTTGCCTCTTATTAGGTACGACCTTAGTTTGGACGTCTATATTTTTGTTTTGTTTTAAGAATTAGGTCATGCATAGACCATGGATAATGGCCCAGGAATAGAGGTTTTCCCCTTCCATTTCACTCCACACATTAGAATAAACATTGCAATTAGTAGGAAAATCCATTTTCAACAACGTATGGTGTTCATGTTTGGTGCCCAAAGAGTAGGAGAAATTCTTGCATCACCAAACCCTGTCATTTTACCTCTCATCAACTACCACACTTCTTTTGATGTACATGTGTTCATTTTATTTTAAAATGAAGTGCAGCCCGGCAAAATAGTGTGTATGTTTGTTTTTTCTTTGTCCAAGTTGTTACAAGAAACAAAAAAACGATCATTTGTTCTAACTGGGAATGTGTGTGCAGTGAAAGTTCAATCCTTAGAGATCTAGCTCTATTACCAATTGAGTTGCAGGAGCAAGTAGTAAGGCGTCTCCCTCATAACAAGAGGGTGGTGAAGTTAAGACGGAAGGTCCTACGCGTGGATTCCATTTTCCTCTTGTTGTTGGGCACTAAGGAAGACCACGCATTCATCCAACTAGTGTGTGCCCTAAGATTGGTAAATAGAGTGAAATTTGGCGTTTGGCGAGTGCATTTCACCATTGAGGAAGACTCTTCAGGAAACTTGCGGCCAGAGTTCATGCTTCATAGACTCACATTTGGTGAATTTTTCCCTCATTTGCGTCTTATTAATAGTCTTCCTTTCGCTTTCAACAAAGGAGATAGGGAGCTATTCATAGCTTGTCTTAATAAAGAGAGCATAGAGAAGATTGCAAATTTGTATAAATTCTCATCCTTCTCTACTTTCTATGACACTTTGTTCATAGAGACATTGTAAATCTCTTTATGCTTTTGAATGATTTAACCATAATCCTAATGAGTTTTTGTCCAGGAATTTTGTAGCACAAGTGGAGTCTTTAAATCTTGCAAACTTGATTGGACTTGATGAGGATGTTCTTTATGAAATTGTGAGAAGGTTGCCTCACTCCGACTGTGTGGAACTCGAAGGAAAGGAGCTCCTAGTCAATTGCTACTTTCTCACGGCCTTCGACGAGCATGAAGATCTAGGTTTTATACAAACCGCTTGTGCGTTGGGAATTGTAGAGCAAGTGCAATTTATCACTTGGGACATGGTTGCTCTTTTGGATCCAGAAAATGAAGTTCTAGAGATTTCTGTTTATCGCCTTAGCTTTGAAGAATTTCAACCCTTCTTAGAGCTCATCAATAGTCTACCTTTTTGTTTTGATCAAAGAAATCGAGACCTTATTGAAGCTTGGATAGCTGAAGAAGAAAACCTAGAGTGGTATTTTCTTACTTCTTCATTTGCAGGCGAGTGGTTCTAAATCTCTATTGTATCCCTTATTGTAACTCGTGTTGTAATCTTTCATAATAATGGAGAGCCAACGCCAAATGTCTGGATATCCTCTTTTCTTTGGAGAGCCTAGAGAGGATGCAGAATTATTTTTAGCAAATTTCAAGATGTCTTGCCGAATCAAGAGGATAGTAACCGATCAAGAACGTGTAGAAATGTTTGAGGTGGTCCTTAGGAAAGATGCTAGTACTTGGTTTGACTCTTTGCCTGAGGAAGTTAAGGGGAATTACACAGAAGTTTTGAATCGTTTTAAGAGATACTTCTTTGATCCCCAAAACACTCAAAAACTATGGCAAGACATTGTTTCTCATAAGCAAAAAGACTTAGATGACTACTACTTGTACAAGCAAGAGTTTCTACGTCTTTGGGCTCTATGGATACGAAATGTTGCTAACCCTGGTGATGGTGCAGAATGTTTAAAGAAGGAGAGGTTCATAGCCGGACTCTTTCCTGACCTTAAGGTAAAAGTTGAGGCGGGTGCACCTGCTACCTTTGATGCAGCTGAAACTAGGGCTGCTGAGAAATATAGGAAACTCAAGTGCTTAAGGGGAGAGGTTCCAATAGAAGGTCTTAGACCCAAAGGTAAGTCACAAGCATCAACATCGAGGGAGCTTCCTGAGGTAACGGCGGAAGTAATTGAGAAATTAAACGAATCTTTAAGCAGCCTGTCAATTCACCTTGCACAAGCTGTAGGTCCAAAGGGACAAGCAAAGAAGTCTGAAGAGCGAGATCCACGACCTAGGAGAGTCTTGCAATGTTGGAATTGCGGAGAGTCTGGACATGGGATGTATAATTGTCCTTGGCCCCGTGGGGAGCCAGGGAGACCTAACTTGAATTACCCAGTGATGAATGCAGGTGAAGGAACTGGTCAACAACCAAGGCTTCTACAAAGACCAAATGGACCAAGACCACCTCCACAAGGGGTAGAAGGAGTTCCACCTTTGCCAGATCCAAATGTGCATGTGGTAGAGGTGACAAACTCAAATGAGGTTGACATGGAAGCAAATGGCATTAAGCGTGGCCGAGGAAAAGGTAAAGAGAAAGAGGGTGTCCCATCACAGAGTGACCATGGACAAGGCAAGAAGGCAAAGGAGACCAAGGAAGCTAAGAGGACTCGACGTCGTATCAATCTCCAAGACTTCCCTCTTGGACATGGTATGGCTCCATACAACCTGTTGTAAGACATGCGAGGTAAGGGTCCTGATATCTCATGGCCTCAGTTTCTTGCATTATGCCCACAAGTTAGGAGGGATTTAACAAAGGCAGTTAGCACTAGGAGAAAGGTAAAAGAGAGTTTTCCTGTTGTAAAAATTGCACATGCTGAAATGAACGAGGATATTACACCTGTGCTAGATTGTTACATAAAAGGAAGATTGGTTAGGAAAGGTCTAGTGGATGGGGGTGCACAAATTTGCATCATGACAGAAGGGCTCATGCAAAGACTAGGCATGCACATCCATGAGACACCTGAAATCAAAGTGAAAATGGCAAACAATACCAAGTCTAAGTGCGTAGGCATTTGTAAAAATGTTTTTGTGGAGGCCTTTGGCATTAAGAAGGCAGTGGATTTCTATGTCATGTCTACCAAGGGAAATGGTTACCCATTTATCCTAGGAAGATCATGGCTAATGAAAATGCGAGCTTTGCAGGATTGGGAGAGTGGGAAATTAATTTGCAGGAATGACAATCATAAGAAGGTTGTCTTTGACATGAAGGAGCAACGCCAAGAGGAGCTCCATGAAGAATCATCTCGAAGTGAGACGGAAGAAGATTGGACTGAAAACACTTCAGAAGAAGAAAGTAGCGGCAGCATTACTGAAGAGGAGTCTTCCATCGAAGTCATGGGGGTAAGGTTTAAGCCAAGCAACCAAGAGACCTCTTGTCGAGGTTTGGAAGAGGTAGGTTCCCAAGAGAACCAAAAGGTGGAAGATGAAGGAATGCTGGAAGGTATGCTATCAACAACACTTACAAAGTATGAAAGAGAGGAGTTCAAATGTGTGCTAATGAAGTTTCCTAGGCTTTTTGCTAAAGACTACACCGATGTGCGTGGAGTAGATGCTGTTCAACACAAAATTGAGTTGAAGCCAGAGGCCATACCTAAGGCTCAGAAGCTACGAAGGCTAGGAGTCATCAAGGAGCAGGCTTTACTCAAGGAGGTAAGAAAGCTTCTAGTAGCAGGTTTCATTTATCCAGTGGAGAATTCAGAGTGGGTCTCTCCCGTTGTTGTCACTCCTAAGAAAAACGGAAAGTGGAGGGTGTGTGTGGATTACCGTCCACTCAATGAGGCAACAAAAACAGATCACTTTCCCCTCCCATTTCAGGATGAGATACTAAATGAGGTAGCTGGTCATGAGAAGTACACTATGTGTGATGGCTACTCAGGTTACTTTCAAATAGGGATTGCATTGGAGGATCAATTGAAAACAACCTTTATCACTCCTTGGGGTTGTTATGCTTTTAGAGTCATGCCATTTGGTCTGACAAATGCTCCTGCAACATTCCAACGTTTCATGAACATGGTGTTTCAAGCATTCTTTGGAAAGTCAATTAGGGTGTTCATTGATGATTTCTGCATTTATAGCTCAAAATCATTGCATCTACAAAGGGTAGAAGAAGGTTTAAAGAAGCTCTACGATATGGGAGGTCAACTCAACCCCGACAAGTGCCACATAGGTGAGGATGAAGTGATCTTGCTCGGTCACAAGGTTTCCTATAAAGGTATTGAGGTGGATCCTTCAAAGGCAAAGTCTCTTATTGAGCTCCCATCACCGAAGAGTCTTAAGGAGGTCATCTCTTTCATTCAGAAGGTGAAGTATATGTCACGCTTCATTCACTTAGCCTCGGAGTTGCTTCATCCTTTGCAAAAGTTGACACAACAAGTAGAATTTGCATGGTCTAATGAGCTTGAAGAGTATTTTTGTAACATTAAAGTCATTTTGTCAGAGCTACCAACACTCATGCCTCCTTGTTGGGAGTACACATTCTTTGTTAGCTCTAGTGTTGGAAGGGAAACAATTGGTGTTGTGTTGCTACAACAAGATCCCCACAGTACAAGGATGCGACCCATCTACTTTGCTAGTAGGGTCATGAATGCTTTGGAGAGAGACTACACAGAAGCAGAACTCATGATGCTTTCTCTCATGTTTGCGGTGAGAAAGTTTAGATCCTACCTGCTACCAAAACCTTTTGTAATTCTCACTGCAGAGAATTTGTTCCCTTGGGTGTCATCTCAAATGAATCTTAGTACTAGGATCTCAAAGTGGATTATGGAGTTGCAAGAGTTTCAATACTCTTTCAAGGTAGAAGATAGTGTGCGTGCACAATTGGCAGGGATTCTCACTTATAGGGTGCATGAAAAGGAGATTAAGGTGCCTGAAGTAAAGACCCTACCATTACCACCACCAAAAAGTATTCCTAATGCTTTTACCTTGTTCTTTGATGGAGCTTTTAGTCGAGCCACAGGAAAAGCAGGGGGAGGGCTAGTGTTGCTCAACCCAAGTGGAGAGGTGGTCATGAAAGAGAAGTTCAATCTACCAAGTTCAGCTAGCAACAATGAAGCAGAATACGACACACTAATTCATGGTTTGAAGATGTGCATTGGCCAAGGGATACAACGCCTCATGGTAAAGGGAGATGCACTTCTCATTGTTAAACAGATTTTAGGTATTTGGGCATGCAAGAATGAAAGCTTACGGACAAAAGTTCATGCCATTCGTAGATTGTTTAATCAATTTGAAGAAGTGCAACTATATCATATTCCTAGGAAACAGAATGAAGATGCCAATTTACTTGCACAGCAAGTAGTTACATGTGTTGAGAGAGAAGTGCAGGTCATCATGGTGGCAGCAGCTGTCAAGCAACTGAGATACCAGGGATTGGAGTCATTGGCTCCCATTATCGGCTACATTTTGGAGGGTGAGTTTCCACAAGACTTCACGAAGGCTCAGAAGAGGAGACTCATGAAGAAGGCAAGCGCATATCTCTTCCTAGAAGGCTCCCTCTATCAAAGAGGGAGGGATCAAGTATGCAGAAGAGTACCAACTATTGAGGAAATTCCAGCCATTCTAAAAGGTTTGCATGAAGAAGCATGTGGTGGTCATTTTGCCAAAGAATTAACTGTGAAGAAGATTTTGCTTGCGAGGTATGTTTGGCCAAGCTTGCATGTGGATGTTCAACATTGGTGTAAAAGCTGTCACAATTGTCAGATAAATGGAAATAGAAGGTTGGTGTATGGCCCGAGGCAAATAGTGCTTGCAAATGGACCCTTTGAAAAGTGGGGCATTGATGCTATGGGTCCTCTGCCTAGGACAAAAAATGGTAAACTCTACATTCTAGTGGCTGTAGACTATATGACTAGGTGGGTGGAAGCTCAAAGTGTGGCAAGAGTGAATGAGAGGACAGTTAGCAAGTTTGTGTACAATCACATTTGTTGCAGATTTGGCACACCTTTGGAGATTGTTTCTGATAATGGTCCAGGGTTTAGGAAGGGATTGCTCACAGAAGTTTGTGAAGAGCTTCACATTCTACATCGTCATAGCACACCATACTACCCACAATCAAATGGTTTGGTGAAGAAGGCTAATGGTGTCATTGCAGGAATCATTAGAAAGATGGTGCAAAACAAGACAAAATTATGGGATGACTTCTTGGATGGTGCCTTGTGGGCATATCGAACCACATATAGGGAAGCCACGGAGTTCACACCATTTCACTTGGTCTATGGTCAAGAGGCTTTGTAGCCTATCGAGCTCAACATTCCAACAATGCGACTTCATGGCAAAGGAGCACAAGATGATCAAGAGGTATGGATGGATCGACTTCTTACGTTAGTCGCTTGAGTGGAAAAGAGAAGCAGCATATGAGTGCTACAAGAGGAAAGCCACACCAGCGAAAGAAATGCACGACAAGAAACTGAAGGACAAAGGCATCAAGGAAGGAGAGCTTGTGCTAAGGTATGACAATCGACTTGACAATCGTTTTGATGCCAAGTTTGAAACTAGATGGCAAGGGCCATACATAGTCAAGAAGGCTTTCAATTCTAGTAACTATCAGCTTATGGACTTGAATGGTAAAGAGCACTCCAGGAAGGTAAACGGGTATCGCTTGAAGCCCTATTTGAGTCGCCTTCTACCAAAGGATCTACCAAAGATCTGTCCAAAGGCCGCTCTCTCATGTAAGTATTGTTACATGAATCATGAGTGTAACTCCAGCCAAAATTTTGAGGGGCCAAACAATGAAAATCTCGTCAAGGACTCTGAAGCACTCTCTTTGGAAAAGATGCTCTATGATGGTACATGAATATACCATCATCCTGGGGGAGGGCTAATGATAGCCGTTTTTTGGCTTTTCATAGTGGCCATAGTAAGCTACCTCACCCTACCAAATCACTCAAACACTGTGGCTATCCCTACCATTTCACTGTACATAGGCGTACGTGAGTCACGAGACTTTTCCCATATCTTCTTAAAAAACCCTCAATTAGCTAGTCATTGGGCTAGTTGAGCCAAAAAAATAAAAATAAATAAAAAATATAAGTATATTATGGCCCATGCATATGTAAATATTTCTTTGTATATAGGGCCTAAATAAAAGATTTTTTCATAATTATTTTGGTATTTATTTAAATATTTTCTACCTAGGTGTGTGTTATTTATGCTCTGTACATTGCCTCACCATTACCACAATTTTTTTTTACCATTTTTCATACTCTTTATTCCATATAGAAATATTTTCATGTAAGCTTCTCTTATATTTGGTGTAACTCCACCCCAACAAAAATCCAAAAAAACTAGTTTTATTTATGTGTATATTTTTTCACTATTGTGATTTTTCCCTTCCTACATCTATTTTGTTTTTTCTTCTAAAAAATTAGAACACCAAAAATATTTATCTTTTTATGGTAGCCTCATAATGAGAGAGATTTCTTTTGACCCCTTTATATTTTTTTCCACTTATATTATTTATATTTGACATGTACATTTTTTTAGACCCTCAATATTTGATTTTCTTAGTTGTACTATTCACTTATATCATAATCTCAACAATATCTTCAATTATAGACCTACCAAATAAGGTCAAGGGTAGGTGGCATGCATACATGCACTATGGAGGGCTCACTCTTGGAGGTATTCAAAAGAATCATCCAAAGAAGGACCCCACAAGGACCTTGTGCAGTGGAAAAACACGGTCGGTTTTGCTGAATTTTTAAAGTTCACTTGCTCTCCGAATTTGAAAAGGTGAGACAAACAAAAGTTGTAGCTCGTGGGCTGAACTTTTGCCTCAAATTTTTTTATATTTTTTTGAGCTACGAGCTATGAGCTATGATTTTATTAGTGGACCCCAATTTTCCCATGTTATGCAGCCACACTCTCTCTTCCACTTTATCATTTTCCTTTTTCACACACACTTCTCCACTCATCATCCCCACCTCTCTCACCCCTCCTCTCTGCACCCTACTCACCTTCTCCTCAACCTTGAAGAATAAGAGAAACCATGGTGAACTCATACCTCCCACACACAATTCCATTCCAAAATTGACCACCTAGTCTCATTTTTCCTCCTCCAATTTACCCATATCTATCAAAAAAACCACAAAATTCAGCCTCTTCTCTTAAAAGACAGCATCATGGTGGTTGATTACTCAGCTTCAATTACCTTGTCTCTCAAGGAAGGTTAAGAGTGGAGAAAAAATGTACCGTCAAAGCTAGTGGACCGTCAACAAGCTTCAAAATTGGCCCTACTCAAGACACTTGGAGCATCAACCTTGTAAGAAATCCACCTTTTCTTACCTCTTAAGAGTTTTTTCTTCCTTATTTGTATCCTACATGGATACTCCCATTGTAAATATCCAATTCCATTTGTACATTAATACTAACTCTACTAACACTAACCCACTATGAAAAGTCCTATCACCTCCATCTCTCTCCTCTCTCTTTCCCCACCAACTTCTTGATAATTCCAAGCAAAAGAAATTAGATAAATTGCTGAAAATCTAACCCAACCATGGTTAGAGGAGTAACTCTAGCCTTCAAAATTGCTATAAAAGGAGGGTGTAGCTAGCACAAAAGGGGGGAGCCATAAGCAAGAGCACTATGCTATAGCTTGAGAAGCCAAGCTCAGCCTCTCTAGAAGGAGCTCTTGAGTGGAAGTTCATTGTCTTATGCACGTGCATGTGTTGTAATAGGGGATTAGCAAGGGAACTCTATGCCATTGTAAGAGAGAGAGTGATCATTCAATTGAGAGTAGGAAATCTATCATTTCTCCTACTAGTGTAAGCCCAACATTTGCTGAATCAAGGAGGGTGGATTTGGACTAAGCTTGGATACTTTGTCTCCCTTCCAACGTGAAGTAATGGACAACAATGATGCGTAAGTGTCTTGGTGTTTTTTGTTAAGTTCTTGATAGCTTGTCTCTGGTGTTGTCATCAATCTAGCCATAAGTCCCACATACTGTAAGAGGGCGACAGGGTGGAGAGGACTCCCCTGGCCTTAAGACAGTGATTGGGGTGGCTTTTCTTGTGATGTGTTGTGGTGAAATTTACGCAAGCTATGTTGAACAAATACTAATCTCACTTTGATTTTTCATGACAGATTTGTAAGAAGGTATTAATGCAACAAGCATCCCCTCCCCCTTTCTCTCTCTTTCTTAAATATATAGTTGTGTTTTCTTGATCATTGCCGATACGTTTCAAAGCAGCCCGAGCTCTCTCTCTCTCTCTCTCTCTCTCTCTCTCTCTCTCTCTCTCTCTCTCTACACGTCCTAGTTCGCATCCAAAACTAGGTGGTGCCCCAAATTTGTGTAGGGTTAGGTTGCGGGTTTGTGTGTGTGTTGTTGTTTTTTTCCAACCCCAACCCAATTGAGCAGCATGGGAGCCTAGAAGAGTGCTTGGAGGCCACTCTTCTTGTTGCCCGCCCCAGACCGCCTCAAATTGGTGCCCCCACTGAGGACGACTTGTGTATTTTTGTGTAGAATCAACCTTTAGCATAGTCAAGTAGTTTGCATGAATCACGAAAATTTGTATGATCCCTTCATTCCCATTGCAAGGCAAAAGGTACACATAATTGTTAGTACTAAGTTGCAATTTCAACGTGTCATTCGTAGAATTTTAGGTCCTCTTAGGTTGGCCGAGATAAACACTTCAGTAAATCCTTTTATTTTGCCTCTTATTAGGTACGACCTTAGTTTGGACGTCTATATTTTTGTTTTGTTTTAAGAATTAGGTCATGCATAGACCATGGATAATGGCCCAGGAATAGAGGTTTTCCCCTTCCATTTCACTCCACACATTAGAATAAACATTGCAATTAGTAGGAAAATCCATTTTCAACAACGTATGGTGTTCATGTTTGGTGCCCAAAGAGTAGGAGAAATTCTTGCATCACCAAACCCTGTCATTTTACCTCTCATCAACTACCACACTTCTTTTGATGTACATGTGTTCATTTTATTTTAAAATGAAGTGCAGCCCGGCAAAATAGTGTGTATGTTTGTTTTTTCTTTGTCCAAGTTGTTACAAGAAACAAAAAAACGATCATTTGTTCTAACTGGGAATGTGTGTGCAGTGAAAGTTCAATCCTTAGAGATCTAGCTCTATTACCAATTGAGTTGCAGGAGCAAGTAGTAAGGCGTCTCCCTCATAACAAGAGGGTGGTGAAGTTAAGACGGAAGGTCCTACGCGTGGATTCCATTTTCCTCTTGTTGTTGGGCACTAAGGAAGACCGCGCATTCATCCAACTAGTGTGTAGCCTCAATGTCTCTGGGTCTTCTCTCTAGTTGCCTTCTGTGCAATGCAAGGAGACCTTCCCTGCTAAGCCCCTCTTTCCAAGGTAGTACATTCCATGTGGGATTTGTATCTTCAATCGACATCACTGGCTTTTTACCATGCATTAGCTCCGCAGGCATATAGCCAGTTACTGAGCTATGTGTTGTACAATCAGCCCATAAAGCATATGGTAACAGTTTTGACCACTCACCAACTCTTCCTTCGCAAGCCTTGGCCAAAGCTTTTATAATAGGAGGATGCCCTCTTTCACTCTTTCCATTTCCTTTAGAGTTGTAAGATGTAGTAAGAGAAAGCTTGATTCCTACTCTAGAAAAGAACTCCATTGCTTCCTCCGCATCCAGTTCACCTCTGCTGCAGTGATCTTTCCCACACAACCATAACGGCAAATCACCTCATCAAGAAGGAATTTGCATACAAATTCTATGGTTTTAGCTCTTAATGCTCGCCCTTCAACGTGGTTAGTTAGGTCCTCTCATGCAAGAACTAAGTATCTCATCTGCCAAAGTCCTAAAGGCATTGTGACTAGATCCACAACCCATTTATAGTGCATGGCTAGTGGATATGTAGGGTGCAATCCATCACGATGTCGGACATTTAATACATTTGACAAGCTACGCATGACTCTACAAATTGTGATACATCTTTATACATACCCTTCCACCAGTATTTTTCTTTCAACTTGGAGAAGGTTGCCCACACACCCCTGTGTCCATCCCATAGACTCTCATGAAACTCTTGCATTAGCTTTACTTGAGTCTCTTTTTTACATATAACCTTTTGTGGTGTTGTACCCTTTTGTTTAGGATGCTTCCACAAGTAACCATCCCTCAAAAAGTACCCATATGCTTTCCTGCGTATCCTCTTGAATTCTTGTTCATACCAATCATCCTGTTTTGGTAGAGTACTCAAGTAGCTTCCAATAAGAATCCAATACCTTCATAAAGCTCTTTCAAGAACAATTCAAGTGGATTAGTCATGCAGACATTGTTACCTTTGACATGAGAGATAGAATATAACTTTGTGCCTACATCATCTTCCTCATCAATCATTTGTGACTCATCTTCATACCTTGCCCTTGATAGCATATCTGCCACTATATTTTCTTTACCTACAATGTGCTTAAACTCAGGATTTAAGGACTTAATGTGGGTAATCCACTGCAACATGGCAATGTCTGGCATTGAGAAGCTTGTAATCATCCCAAGAAGTGGTAGACAATTTTTTTCCACAACCACACAACACCTATTAGGTACTCTTTCCCATTTTTCAAGGTTGTAACCATACCCCATAACTCTCTCTTTATCTGTGGATAGTTTCTTTGGCGAGCACTTAGTACCTTTGCTCCAAATCTCACCACATATATGTGTGCTTCTTCGTCATCTTGCCCTATTTCCCATCCAATTCCTGTAGGACTGGTGTCTACTGTCACAATTACTGGTCTTTGACACTCATAGTCTACCTTCTTTAAAGTTGGTGCTAACTGGAGCAACTCCTTTAGCTTTTTCATGGCTTTTACATGTGATTCTATCCATTTAAACTTTTGATTCTTTCTAATCAGTTGATAAAGAGGATCAGCTACATGTGAATAATGTGGAGTCCAAAAGACACATGCTCCCAGAAACCTTCTAACCTTAGTGATGCTAGTGCATGTTTCTTTCATTCTTTGGATGGCATCTACCTTTGTTGGACAAGTTTTTCTACCATATGGCCTGCACATGTGCCCCACAATGAGCACTTCATTGACACCAAACATCGACTTTTTCCAGATAAAGTAAGATTCGCTTTCTCCAACCTAGATAGAATTTTATCACAATCATTTATGTGATTTACCACAAACCTGCAACATCCCCTGAGATCCAAAGCTTCAACTTTGTCGTTTTCTTCACATCCTTTGATAGGAAAATCATCAATGAAAGGCATTGTGATTTGAGGAATAAAGTTACGTAAGACCTTATTCATCCCATTCATCATATGTGCAACCGAGTTGGTTTCTCCCTGTGGCAAGGTACACATCCTTACCAAACCCAAAGGTGTCCTCATGGTTGTCAAGTCTCTGCTTTTGATTGCAAGCTGAAATTTATTATACCCTCATTAGAGGTCCTCCATCGAGTAGATTCCCCTCCCTGCAACCGCCTCTGCAAACTCATCCACAATTGGACTTGTACCTACATTTATAATTGTCACCTTGTTCATTGGTTGCATATCTTGCAAACTAGACTCCATTATCGCATCAAGCTCACCCATAGTATCTACAAAAAAGAAACTTGTTCACACAAACCCAAAAACATTTTCAGTAGGCTCTAGCAACCCACTCTTTTTCATGCCTATTTGTACATTATGTACATATTGCCTCTCATATCTCTTCAAATCTTCAAGTTTTGTAGAACATATTGATCCATTCCTTGTTACCAAGGAGCCCGTTGAGAAAGTTTCACCTATTTTTGGATCATGCGAGATCCTTTTTCTTTCTGTACCACTGCAATCTGCTTTACAATGGTACTTGGCCAAAACCCATCATTTTTCTATGATCATGAAACTCTTTGCTCACCTTTGGTAGAGGATTTTATCTGAGGTTTTCATGATTTCTTTCATGGTTTACACAAACTGTGAGAAATTGGACAGCACTTTTACCATCTTTGCTGCATATCCTAGCATATGTTGAACCATTGTCCGTTACCTTTGTTTTCATTTGAACCCTCACAATGTAGGGTTGTCCAAGGATGAGATGATATGAAGATGTGTCCTGTATAAAGAATTTTTGCTCCACCTTTACATCACCTATTGTCACCTTTACACTTGGACATGCTGCATACAATTCACCTAATGGATTTTTTGCCACTCTGACCATCCAACCATATTTTGTGTCCATTGGCCATTTACATTTGTTGTATAAATTTTTTTCCATTATATTTATTTGAGAACCATGGTCACTTAAGGCAACAAATGGTTCTTCAAGATCACCTACCTTGACCAATGTCTCTGTAGTAGTCCGTGCCAAATGGCTTCTAGAATAGTGGCTTCTAGGAATACTTTGAGATTCTTTCCCATCATCAGCAAATTTCACTTGCCTTACATTCCAAGAAGACTAGTAGCATCCCACCATAGCTTCATCACCTTCTTTAGCATGCACCTCTACTCCTTGTGTCTTCACAGTATTGCCTTCAGCTTGTGGGCGAATAGAGTCTCCAAGTGTTTGCATCTTTCTCTTTATGATGTCAATAATTTCTTCATGGAATTCATGCTTGGCTATGCCAAGCACCTCATCCAAACTAAACTCAACCTTTATATTCAAAATCCTCTCCTCTAGAACTTTCCTCAAGTCTGTAGCAAGCTGAATGTCAGATTGTAGTTTGTAAGCTGGTCCTTTTGGCTTACCTTTTGTTGGCTCCTTTTTCTTTTTTGTTGTAGATTCCTCCATGGTCACTTCTGGTGAAGGTGCCTCCTGTGTTGATAGTGCTTGCAAAGGTGTTTCATCATTCCTCCCTCCACTTCTTGTAGCTCTTTTTGAAGGCCCTTCATCACCGTTTTCACGCCTATGCTTATCTTCTACAATGGCTTCATGGATTTGGCAGTTTGTAATGTAGGCATGGACAGACATTGAATAATTGGATCACTCCACCCTGTTTCTAGTTGTATGTAATCACCTGCTTCATGTAGAATCTCTTTTGTAAGCTTTTCCTTTTTAGCTAATTCCATGAAATTTGGCCAAAGTCGACCATGATGATCGCTCACCTCTTAATCACTAAGATGCTCAATTTTTACTCCATAAGTAGCTACCTCAATTCAAGAGGTGGCATGGTTAGTTGCCATATCTTCAACTAAGGTTTGCATTCCCCCTTTCCCAAAGTTAGTTCTCAAGGGTAGGCCTGTCTCTCTTAAGTGGATTTTACCATCCTTAAAAAATACAACATCTTTTGTCAAAGAATCACTAAAACTATCACAATCCCTTCTTACATGGTCTATACTATCACACCAAATACATCTATTAACAAACCCTTCTTTGGGCTATTGTCTTTGCCTAGTAATTGGCCCTGATGGTTGGTCTTTTCCTTCAAGCTTTGCAAGATTCACCTTCAAGTCACGCATTCCCTTCACAAGCTCATCTAGCATGGACTCATCAAACTTAAGAGCCATAAAAGTAGGCTTTACCATTTTGTGAGAAGTTGAGGTGGAAGCACTTGTAGTGTTTACTACCATCTTCTCCCTTCTTCCTTGTGGTTTGGCAAGCAGTGAGACAGCACCTTCAACCTCAGTCCAGTCGGTCTTTAGTCCTTGCTCAGCATCTTTATCTTCAAGAAGAAGCTCAAAATTTTATTGAAACTCTTTACGTGCAGCTTGTAAAAAAGGATCTATCTTCTCTGTATCTAGTGTGGCCCTTTCTGTCCTGGTGAGTTGTGTATAGCGTTGTTCAAATTCCCCAAGTAGCTCCATTATTGATTGTCCTTGCTTTGGTTTGACTATCCATTCTAAGAATGTCCTTCTGGTCACTCTCTCAGAGTCCTCCATGAAATATTCCTCCTTTAAAGCTACTTTGAGTTCTTCCCAGTTTCTCCCGTGCCCATCTTTAATTCCCCTAACATGTTCCTTTATTTCTGGAGCAACAACTAGCTCAAATCTTTGAATCATCTCACTTTCTGACACGCGATGCAGCTCCATCTCCTTCACATACTTGCGTAAGTACTTGGTTACATCTTTGCCATTGAATTGATCCATTCTATTGATGATCGCTTGTATGGCTTTGGTTGTAGAAATCTCCCTTCTTTCAGTGGCATGTTGTTGTTGCATGAACATTGCAAATTCTTGAAACATTTGCATTGTTGTTGGGTCAAAATGCA
Organism: Adiantum capillus-veneris; assembly: GCF_014529385.1. Taxonomy (NCBI): domain Eukaryota; kingdom Viridiplantae; phylum Streptophyta; class Polypodiopsida; order Polypodiales; family Pteridaceae; genus Adiantum; species Adiantum capillus-veneris. Next base: position 47,196,200 of record NC_140936.1, on the reverse strand, counting down.
TACCATGTTGCTCAACATGATCACCCATAGTTACACAAAAAATCTCACCCTGGAAATTTCACATCGGGTTCACCAAAAATATGTCAAGAAATTTGCGGTCTTGCCAAGAAAGCACCAGGCTTTTGGTTGTGAGAGTTTGTGAGAGAACTCCAAAAACTATATGAAGGAGTTAAACCATAGATGCCATGAAGTCTAGGGTTTGGAAGGAAGTTCAATCAAAGAAGTCCCACTCTTTCTCTCTTGCATTCACACACACAAAGAAAGAACACAAAAGAGAATATCAAAACAACACAACGATGAAAACATCAAGGCTATGGTTGTATCATATCATGGGTAATATGAAAGGGCTAATAGCTGAGTTAATGGCGTTCAATCTTTGCCAAACAAACAAGCTACGAATTGTTCTTTGGAATTTTAATTTTGTGCTTACTATAATATATATGTTTTGTCTAGTGATTGGGACTAATTGTGTGTACAAATCCTCTTGGTTCATAGCAAGATAACTATACTTACGTCAAAAGAAAAATCATAGTCTATAGGGGTAGTATGATGGTATCTGGTGAAAGAAGTATTTCTTTGAGCCTTTCTGGGCCAAAGAGAAACACTATACGTTGTTGAAAATGCATTTTATAGCTAACTTTTATATACTTTTTTCAATTTGGATTAGAACCTTGTGTTAAAAAATCATCAAAATATGGTACAGTTTTGGCAGCAAAAGTCTTCTTGTGATCCCCTTAGCCTAGACTTTCATTTGATTCCAATGGACACCTCATGCAATATGAAATCATGACAGTTCTAATTGACAAAGTTTTGTAATCATACTTACAAAAATGCATTAAAATAGGTGTATCTTTGAGAATCATGCAAGCTAGTGCCCCACTAGGATCTGACTCCTTCCTAGTAGCTATTTTAAAAAAATATAAGAAAAATATAAAAAATACATAGAATATATATTGGAAGTTACCCTAAATATATAGGATTTAGCTAGGGTGTGAGATGATAATGAGATAGTAGAAATAAAGAACCAATGCTTCTTGCTCCAATATATATATATATATATATATATATATATATTGGAAGTTACCCTAGATATAGGATCTAGCTAGGGTGTGAGATGATAATGAGATAGTAGAAATAAAGAACCAATGCTTCTTACTCCAAGTTAAAGAGACGGAGCTATTGATGCTTTTCCCATAGTATTTTTTTATGGTAAAATAAGAATATGCTACCCTTGAGATAAATAATAGGATGAGATAGAAAGATTATTATTATACTTAGATATGCGTATGTACATTGTAGGAAATATACTTATGTATCTAAAAGTTGCAAGACAGATCTTGTAGCATTCGTGCCCACTATGTATATGTCACAGCACAACACCATATTTATGTGGATCCGGTCCCCCCTCCAAAAGTCTTTTGTATTATAATTTCTCCCATAGAGAGAGAGACATGATACAATACAAGCTTTGGGTTCCTTGAGACCTTGATGGTACAATGAGGATAGAGAGCTTCATGCACCACAATTATGTCCATAACTTAACTAACTTAAGGAATTTACTTATCCTCGGCCTCAGTCCCAAGACCTCAAACACCCTTGAATGCGGAGAGAGCTAGCAGGAAATGAGGGTAGGGAAGAGGAAAAAGAAACATTCATATGAGAAAGAAATAGTTCCTCACTTATCATCACTCTTCTTACTTAGTATAGCATGGAGAAGATGGCAAGCTTAAGCATTGAAGCATGGCTCTTGGTTGGATTCACATTCCATAGCCAAGAGTGTTGGTGTAGGCTATCAACCTCTCGACAAGCTTGGAGAAGGACCTGCAGTCACTACAAGAGGTCACTTGAATTTTGGCGCCACATTACCGGCGTCACTGGCGGGCGTCGGTATATGTATGTATATTTATGGAGGGAGCTAATGTTTTTTTTTAAATTTGAAGTTCAAATTTTTGACACCTCTTCCAGCATGTATTCCAATGACAGTGCGAATGCACATACCGACGCCTCTTTCGATGGCTGTACTGATAGCTATACCGACAGTACCTGCAAAAATCAAAATCGTGGGCTTTCTTTGCACATTTCTCTTAGTTCTTGCACGTTTTCTCAAGCTCTCCTCTTCTCTATCTCTCACAGATCTGCTACGATACACACCGTCGGAGGTGCTAATCTTGCTTGTGCATTAGTACATAACACTAAGGTAAGATTGTTTTCATGTTTACTTGTAGATTTAGGGTTTAGGGTTTAACTTTGTGTTTGTGTGTGCTTTTCTGCAGGTTCCAGGACTTTTACAACAAGTTTCATTGCTCAAATAGGACGAAGGTAAGTGCTCAAACCTTTAAATGCATATTAAGTTTATTTAAATTACTTTGTATATTAAGAAAAGAAAATTTCATGCTTTAAACTTTGAATGATTTAAAAGAAATTAGGATTTGTTATGTGAAATTTCAATTTAAATTATGAAAAATATTTGTTTAAGTCTATGAAAAAATCTTGTTTTGAAGAAATATTTTATTGAATTATGTCGTTTTTCAAATTATGTAGTTGATGGGGTTTATGTTTTAGGTTAAGTTTAGGTTATAAGTTAAGTTAGATTAAGTTAGGTTACGTTACGTTAAGTTAAACTACATTATTATGTTAGGTTATACGTTAGGTTAGGTTAGGTTATCTTATACGTTAAGTTAGATTAAGTCAAGCTACGTTAAGTTAAGTTATATTAAGTTAGGTTAGGTTAAGCTACGTTAAGTTAAGTTAGGTTATCTTATATGTTAGGTTAGGTTAAGTTAATCTATGTTAGGTTTAGCTATGTTAGGCTATGTTAGGTTAGGTTAGGTAAAGCTACATTAGGTTAAGCTACATTTGACAATACGGCAAGCCATAGAGCTTACCCACAGCGCATATTAAAAACAACACAACGGCGATCCGTTCGTCAATACGGCAAGCCATAAAGCTTACCCACAACACATATGCATTGTGGGCAAGATCTATGGCTTTTTGTATTGCCAACAGCTCGCCATTGTGTTGTTTATATGTTCGCAAGAGACACAAGACAATCTCGATAGATTTTAGCACAGCAGAGAGATGCAACCAGAGCACGTTTGGAGTCTGCTGGAGCGTCACATCTTGGCAGTGGAGGTTAAGATACGCTTCGACATGAGTTTTTAAGAATTATATGTATACTTTAAATTATTGATAATATATATGTTAGTTGAATATTTATCTAATGATTAAACCATAATTTTACAGGAAGTTGTCGTGAAGCGCCTTCCGACACACCAAGAGGACAAGTATGGGTACAAGCATGGACTTGTGGCCCTTTTGACCTAGAGCAGGAGGAGGGAGAGGACGTCGATTGGGAGGCATTACCATGAGGGTCTTCTCACTCAGTGATTGTTTGCATATGTATAGTTTTTGTAGTGCTTAATATTGAAGCATCATCGAATGCTCCCACACATGTGTAATTTGTGAATTGGGCTCTTCCTCTGCTTTTTCAACTGTTGCGTTTTATGTGCACTCCCCTTATAGACCTTAATGCAGAATGGACAAGGATACAGATCTCCAGCCCCTTGTTTGCACCCTAGTATGCACTTGATGTTTTTCGAATGGCCACCTAAGTGTCAAGCAAATTCAAACTCCCCTATGCCATCTACTTGCAATTTTTCCCCAGCTAGTTGTGCCTTTATGACATCTATTACCCACAAAATGCATTCAAAAATCCAAGCAAGCACTTCATGGGTCTCCTTGGGAACCTCAATAGTACCAAGCCACCAAATTTCTTTCTCCGATTGGACACTGAAAGACGGTGCACAATCTTTGTTTATAGTTGTATGTTTTGCATGAAATAATGCCTCGTTCAAGAGAGTAATACTCATCCTTTGTAGTCTGATTTTTTACAAATTGACACTCGTCTAACCTGAGCATAAACACCCTAGCACCTCAAAATGTCCAAAATAACATATGAAAAACCATAATTTGGAAAAAAGAGAGTATGCATTACTATAGTCTCACCATTAGGTGGTAGCCTATAAAAAACTACCATTGCCATTGAAGCTTTCTCAAATCAATAAAAATATTATTTGACGTTGAGTAAGGAAATCTCTTGTGCACTCTGTCTGCTCCTATGCTTGCATTGGTACGTTTTCTTACTCCTTTTGACAACTTGGTAAAGATGGATGAAGGCATTGTCTCCTCTATGTGCAAATACCTATTCAAAAGTACACATCCTCGTTCAAATCCTTCTTAGCAAGTTTGACCTTAGGTGGTATAGGAAAAACACCCTTTCATCACATTCCTCCTGCACATCAACATCGCTCACAAGATTTGAAAATTTTTGCATCACCTCCTTTGTAATAAAATTGTTTAAATGTCTTTCCTTTGGTGCTTGTAGAAGGGCTACAACATCTGATTTCTTGAGGCATAGTCTCAAAAGATGGGCGTGATCCTCCTAGCTATGGCTACCACATAGCTCTTGAATAAAATTCCAACAAGAATGGACAAAATCATTACCACAAAAGCAACTTAAATCACAGATTGGAGCATAGAAAAATGCACCTTATAGTTGTAACCCTTCTTTTGCGAGAAGTACCTTCGGGGGCTAAAGTCTCTATGGATGAGATGATCCTCTTACTTTACCTTGCACATACGAACATCTCTTTAAGATGCAGAATCTTACATTCAAGCTTCACAATCTTAGCATCCTTCTCTTCCACGTGTGGCTTAAGAGTTTCCACTTCCTGCTCTACATGAATGATCCTTTCGTGCAATCTACTAGTGGTATGGGAAAGAAGTTGGCATTGATGCAAAGACGATCGTGCACTATCAGCTCCAATAGACGACAATTGCTTGTAGTATCCAAGAAGACCTTGCTCCCCTCTACATATGTATTGTAGGAATGTAGCAAGGCTATTGAATGTTGGATACACATTGATGGCTTGATCATTGGGGTAGAGGCACCCATGCGCACAAAGTCCACACTTGTGTGACTTGCACTACGACGTTGTTGTTAAATTTTCATGGAATGACGCTTTGAGGGTGCGAAGTCCTTTGGCAACCAAACATGTAGAGATACCATTTCCAAATTTGGCGATCTTGTTGCGGATGGGAGGTTTATACTTTCTTTTACCTCCATGGAGAGTGGAATTAAGCTAGACTCAAGCAAGACAAGGAGAGAGAACTTGTAGAGGGGATTATGATGGATGCTCAAGGAAGTAAAGAGCTATGGAGTGGAGAGTTATGGAATGGAGAGCTGTAATAACAGAGCTTCAGAGTGGAGAGCTATGGAGAGGAGAGTTGTGGAGTGGAGAGCTATGGGGGGGAGAGTTGAAAGAAATTTATGGAGTGGAGAGCTATGGAGTGGACAGCTATGGAGTGGACAGCTGCAACAAGGAGAGGGAAGAAGGAAGAGTATGTGCTTAAAGTAGGAGAGAGAAGAAAGAGGGAGAGGAGTGAGAGAGTGGGGAGTGATTTTGGAGGGAAATAAAAAAAGGAAAGAAGTTTTACATTTTGCAAGTCTAGCAGGAGTGAGATTTTATAACAAAAAATTTGGGTATACATATAGGTTGGGGAGAGGCTTTGAGTAAAAATGAGGTCTATTTGAAATTTTTTTTAATAAATGATTTTTTGGGTTGGGGTTATGGACGCCCTTGATGATGTGGCAAAATAAAGGGAAGGAAGGTGGTTATTGTCATAAGGGCTACCACTCTTTTGGGTAGAGAGAGAATGTACCTATCCTCCCTCCCTCACCTCTATTTCAGCCTACAAAAAGTCTACATGATAGCTTTAAAAAATCCTATGAGAACATCCTCATTCAATGGTCTTGTCTCCTAATCACACACATTTTTAGTCTTAATCCCTTAAAATTAGGGATCCTTATAAGGCCCTCTTGGGGTTTATATTTTTCCTAATGATGGCAAGTGACATTCATGAGGCTAAAAGTTCTTGCATATGACCCTGACAAGGCTAATTGGTCATGATTCCATGGTAACGTCTAGATCCTGATGTGGAGGTAATTGCACTATCCCTGCAAACGCTGACAGAGTCACAAACCGGTTTATGTGCAAGATCTACAATAAGGGGTTTTATAGGGGTTTCAAGGCCCAACTTCTTGTGCCAGTACTGCAGTAAGACACAAGCTTCAAATCTCGTCATCCTCTCTGTGTGCAACCATTTTTGGCCCTATCTCTATCCACTCCTCTCCACAAATGACTATTCTATGTGCAAGTGTTGCATCCCCTTTTGTTGCAACTTTGTGTAAGTCCAAGGGCAACCCAGGGGGTCACGGACTTAGTCCAAGGGCCTAGACAGCTTGCAATGTGGTTGGGGATCCAAATGGACAAGGGATTTGAGTCTTATGGTCTATATGTAGGGTGGTAGGGAGGAGGATCTCCAAAGCAATCTCATGGGTTCTTAGATTGGTATTAAGAGCAAGGTTTTTTTTTGGGAAAGAGGCATGGTTATCTCTACCACTTTTGGTTTCTGCATGCTCATGTAATTTAGGGGGAGATGATGGCAATGCACAGGAGCACTTGCTAAGTGAAGAAGGTCGCATGTGTAGGGCTGCTTAGGGCAAGGAGGGAGCGGTGCTCGACCTCCACCAAACCAATCACACAGGTGGGCTTGCTGGTAGTGCAAGGCAAAGGGGAGTAAAACCCGTCAAGGGTGCAAGGGCAACGGGCCAACGCATCTCTTTCCCTCTCGAATTTCTCCTCGCGGTGCCCTACAGCCCGCCGTCCCCATAGCCAAAAAGGGTGGTGGGTTTTTTAGAACTTTAGGGTTTAAAAATAGCCAAGAGAGGGTGCCCACGGCAGCCCCCCCCCCCCCCCCCCCCCATCTTGTTCCCCATTACCTTGGTCATAAGACATCGGTACTACCTGCATTAAAGAGGTGCAAGTGGCCTTGGGATAAAGGGAACGCAATATATTCAAAGAGTTCTCAGGCATTCTAGCAAATTCAAGTCAATAGTTGCACACGCAAGAAGCCCTACTTATCAAATTTCAGCATAATCAACAAGTGGAGAGATTTACGTTTGGTGAGCGGATCACATGCCACTAGCTTTTTTGACAAAGGTATTAGGTTTGTAAAGCATCAAGGCATTCGAACGAAGGTTATGGCCTGTTGTTCGGCCTTGACATCATCTAGTGGTGCTTTCTACTTGGCACTCCCAATCGAGGGAGTTTAAAATTGTTAACATTCGACCACGCTGAAGATAAGGTATTTTCTATTATCTTGCTAGCATAGCACACACCACCATGGATTCAGACATTAACATGACTCATGCATTTGATTTTGAGCACTCTATGTGAAATCCACCTAATGTTTTCCCGCGGTTGAATACTCTCATGGAGAGTACCTGCGTGGCACCAGGACCAGATGATAGCTATTAACTATTTGATATACAAAAGTTTCGTGCCATGCAAACACCTATGTCTATGATGGAGAAAAATTTTGCACATTTGAATGACAATGTTACTAAATTATCAAACTTAGTAGTGCAATATATGCAACAACAGGCCAAGGGCTCTGTTGGTACACATATGCAGGAGCAAGGCTCCAATCAGGGATAGGGTCCCCCTCTTCTCTGCACTCTCTCACCCAAAATCCGGTGAACGATTGGTTGAAAAATATAAAGCTACCAACTTTTAAGGGAGAGGAAAGAGAACGCAATAAAGATACAATGAATATATTCCTCAGTAAGTGGGATGGGATTCACGATTTGCGACCCACTCTAGATGCAGTCAAGGCACTGCAAAAAAGTCTGACATTAGAATGCAAGACCTATAAATGGTGGATGTCTCTCAAGGAGAAGGAAATCATACCACAGACTTGGGCAGTTTAGAAAATAATTTCTACCCACAAATGAAGCGGATAGAAATTGGTATGCTTGGCCATGCGACAACATAAAACATTGTTGGAATATGTCTCACACTACCGGAATATCATTCTCAAGATGGAGGGGTTAGATATCTTTTAGCAGGTGTGTGGGTTTATCCACAGTCTGACACCAAAGCTTAAGAAGCATGTCAAGACTCAAGATCCTAAGACGCTTGAGGAGGCAATAGTGCAAGCTCATATTCACAATGATCCCGACGATAAACACTACATAATGATCACGTGCATGCCATTACACATGCAAATGCATGCACACAACATGGGCACAATACAAAAGAGTTTTTAGCAGCTACATTGGAGGCCTCTAAAATACCCAAGGGGTCTAGGAGTCCTCTATCCACTAAAGAGTTTGAGAAAGCTAAAAAAGAGAAACTCTATTTTACATATTTAAAGAGTGGTCATGATAAAAAGGATTGTCCCAAGGGGAAATCTGATGCCCAAGGAAAAGAGCGGACAGTGCACATAGTGCAGATGTTGCCTCTTGAGTCCTCCTCTCGTTTCTCCAATGTAGAGGCAACACACACCCGAAGTGGTGCATGAATGTTGTATCACGACTTCCATGTAGCAGCCAACCTTTGGTCCACATGAGTTGGTGTGTATGCATGGGTCCATCCAAGCGTACAAGGTGTAGATTTTGATAGACGATGGTTCTTTGCAAAATTCTATTAACTATACATTAGTGAAACGGCTCAAGTTGCCTCAAGCTTCAATTTCCCACCATTACAAGAAGGTAGAGATGATGACCGGCAATGATGCTGATGTGTGGGACACTCAAGTGAGATATGTGCCATTGGAAATTCAAGGAGCACATCACACATCCTTGAACTTCTAGGTTATGAATATGGAGCAGACAAATGTGATATTGAGTAGAGAGTGGTTGCATAGTCTAGGACCAGCACTTAATCTTAGCTATGAGCACAACAGCTTAATGTTCAAATCCAATGGCGTACACGTGATGTTGGTGGGAGAGAAGGATGTTCCTTCTTCACCACTCATTTGTACAACAGAGCTTATGAAGCTCACTTCTAAGAATGAAATAAAAGAAGTTTTCTTGTGTTACTCCATGTGTCGTTTTCTTTCTTATGTAGATCATGTTTTATTTGACAATTCCTCAACGTCACATGCTTCTCTCTCTTCTATTCCATCTATGGCTACTTCTCTCTCTCTTGAACAAGAACAGTTTAAAGAAATTATTAACAGAATATAAAGATGTTTTTCTAGATGATTTCCCACTAGGGTTACCGCCGACACAAGCTGTGCAGCATGGCATAGACATGGTTGCAAGCAGTAAACCACCATACAGAATGAGCCATTCTGAGGTTGTTGAGGTGGAACATCAACCTTCTAATTATCTCAGTAGAGGTTTTATACAACTGAGTTCTCACCATGGGCTTCTCCAATCTTATTGGTGAAGGAAAAAGACGGTAGCATGTGCATCTGTGTATACTATCAAGGATTGAATGCGGTCACTGGTAAGAACAAGTACCCTTTACCAAGAGTGAATGGGTTATTTGATAACCTTAGTCACTCCCGTATCTTTACAAAGATAGACTTACAGTCGGGGTATCATCAAGTATGCATAAGGCTTACGAATATATCCAAAACTATAAGACTGCATTCTGAACACGTTTTGGACATTATAAATTTTTGGTTATGCCTTCGGGTTGATGCCAAAGAATCAAAGTGTGATTTCCTCAATGAGGAGGTTCACTATCTAGGGCATGTTATTTTAACGACGGATTACACATGGATCTATCCAATGTGGACACCATTCGGAGGTGACCCTCTCCCAAAAACTAGGAAGAGCTTGAGATTTTCTTAGGATTTACAGGCTTTATCGCATGTTTGTTAAAAAATGCTCACATTGCATTTTCAATGATATACCAACTAAAGGCCAAGGCCAAAACTTTTCAGTGGGGTCCATCACAATAGCAAAGTTTTAATGTTCTCAAGGATGCACTAGATATAGCTCCTATTTTAGCTATTGTAGAATCCTTTAAAGCCATTCATTTTAGAAACTGATGCTAGTAACCATGCTATTGGAGTAGTCCTTCTACAGGAGGAATGGCCAATTGCATTTGAAAGCAAGAAGCTTGATTCAGCCTAGCATAATTATTTTGCATATAAAAGAAACTCTATGCAATAGTGTCAGCCTTGAAGACTTGGCGACATTATTTGCCGTGGGGCACACCTTAAAATTGTGTTTGACCATAAAAGCATAAAATGGTTTACACAAAAATCCGATTTGAAGGGCCGAAAAGCCAAGTGGGTTGAGATTCTTTAGGAGTATGATGCTAATCTTTGGTATTGTAAAGGTTGATATAATATGGTAGTTGATTCGCTTAGTCGAATGCCTGAGATCAACTCCCTTCTTTTCACTAAGATACGAAGAAATTTTTTGGAATCTCTTAAGGGAAAAAAATGTGAGCATGATGAGGCATAATGCAAAGTGTAGAGCCGTGTACAAATGAGGGATCCTTCTCACTCCAATAATGGTAGTGCATCTTTACCTCCACATTCAATTCTCCTCTATTGAGTGATGAGTTGTAGAGATGGAAAATTTTATCCATCAATGGTGGGTACCTAGTCCACAAGGGGAGAGGATGTGTACCCACGGACGTGGAAATTCGGTGCCAAATCCTTTATGAAATTCACGACAGTCCCCCAACTGCAGGGGACCCAGGAATTTAGAAAACTTATACTCTCATACGAAAATAGTTTTATTGGCTAGGTTTATATGGTTATGTTCAAGACTATGTCTTCCATTGCCAAAAATGTCAAGTTCATAAAGCAGAGTGCCTGAAGTCAGGAGGCCTCTTACATCCTTTGGATGATTCCCAATGGAAAATGGAAAGTATCTCCATGGATTTCATTGTGGGTTTACCAACCACTGTATGAGGTTATCACTCAAGAGTGACCAGGTCTGTGTTGTAGACTGGTTGGCAAAACTATACAAGTTCATTTCAACGAAGTCAACCATTAAGACTCCATAGCTAGCTAAGTTATTTGTGGACAATCTGTACTGTTGGTATGGATTTCCAAGTAACATAGCGAGTGATCATGATCCCAAGTTTAATTGTCACTTTTGGAGGGCTAGTTTAAATGATTGGGTACACAACTCAACCTCAGTACTGTAGATCACTCTGAAACGGGTGGTCAGACTAAAAGAGTTAATCAAGTGCTAGAGGATATGCTACGAGCATACTTTAGCAAGAAGCAATCATACTGGGAAGACTATCTTCCTATTCTCAAGTTTGCTTACAATAGTGCTAAGCATGTTACAACTAGATTTAGTCCTTGGGTAGAAGCATGTTAACATGTCACTGAATATGTTGTCCCAGACAGTGCTAGTTACTTGTGCTTGTTAGCATATACTGAAAACGGATGGGCAAGTCTTTTGAATTTCAAATGTTCCATAAAGAAATTATTTTCCCTCCTCATGTGCTTCTGTTTTCAGTTATTGAAGACGACGTGGGGACTCTCTCTCTCTCTCTCTCTCTCTCTCTCTCTCTCTCTCTCTCTCTCTCTCTCTCTCTCTCTCTCTCTCTCTCTCTCTCTCTCTCTCGTTTGTTCCTTGCGTCGGGCATCCTGCCTCAGAGATGAGTTGTCAAACCTAAGCTCTTTCTCTCGTTTCGACACAGACCTACAGAAATGGAGAACCAGCAGCCAACATTATTACCACTAGCTCCAATGCTGGAAATGGAGCCGTACTGTAATGTGATGGTAAGCAAATCTTATGTGTAGCCCACCCACTCCAAATGAAGTCATTGGTTTTGTTGGTCACATCTATAGTTTAGTGAGGGCATTTGTTCATAGTATGTGTGTATTACGGCATCAAGTGTTGACAGCTATACATATAAGTGATTTTAAGTAAGTAACATATTATGGACGTCTACAGTTCTCAGGAAAAAGCAGAAGAGAGCCACTACAGGCAATAAATTACAACTCCCAAGATCCAGATTTTTATGTAATTAGGGAATATGAGAGAGTAAGAAAGAGGAAACAACGGGAGCAGAAACAAATGAAATTTGAGCGACAACATCATGCCCTCAACGATGAGGAGAAAAAGAAAATATCCTCCGAGATTGTGGGAGCTTTCAAGAGTAGGACTAAAGGTTTTAGTACATAAGAAAAAGTGTGAAATCTGGAATCTTGTTGCTCACATCCACATGTTGGGGCGATCCATGATGAGCCTTTTGAGGAGGAGCTTGCTGTACAAACCGCATTTGTCTCCAATGTCCACAGCACACGAGCTACCGTCAAGCAGCTAGGTTCCAATGAGGAATAGTTTTTTAAGAATGCAGCATTGCAGATGATGTTGAATTCAAAGGAAAACATACCTATTGCAAAAATTTCCAGGGTCCTAAATGTCAATCATCGCACCTTGCACAAGGCAAGATCACGATTGGCGCAGCGTGATGTTGATGGTCGATTGTTTTCATTGGTTGTATTTCACAAGCAACACCGTCATAGCCCTATCACAGATGAAATTAAGGAATTGGTCTACACATTTTGGAAAGTGGAGACTCGTGTTTCATCAAACAAGAAGGATGTTTGTCAAAAGAGGATAGGGAGGAAAAGGTACATAGAACACCCTGTGCACCTCCTAGATGAGCCTCAGGTGATCAATCAAATACTTGTACCATAACTTATGCATTGCATCTCTAGTGCTTAGTAACTTGTACATGCTGATCAATAGCATACTGATCTGTACACTTTTTCTAGTTAACATATGGATTGTGCTAGTTAGCATATTGACTGTGCTAGTTAGCATATGGAGTATGCTAGTTAGCATGTCTTGGGTTCTAAATAGCATACAGAGCTAGTTGGTTAACACAATATGTATTCTAATTAACATACCTGGTATGCTAGTTAACATACCTAGTATGCTAGTTACATACCTAGTATGCTCAATTGCATGATAAGTACGCTATCTAATAGAAAGTGATTATGCTAGTTAGCATATGAAGTTTGCTAGGTAGCATACGGAGTATGCTAGTTAGGAGGACTTCAGTTCTAAATAGCATACAGAGTTAGTTGGTCAACACAAAAGGTATGCAAGTTAACACCACTTATGCTAGTTAACACCTAGTATGCTCACTAGCATGATGGGTATGCTATTTAAGACAAGGGTTATGCTAGTTAGAACTAGCATTTGGGCTAGGTATGCTAGTTAGCATATGGAGTATGTTGGTTGGCATAAGGATTATGCTAGTTATCATGCCTTGTGTTCTACCTAGCATATAAAGTTAGCTAGTCAGCATAAGATGTATGCTAATTAACATCATTTATGCTAGTTAGCACCCAGTAAGCTCAATAGCGTGATGGGTGTGCTAATGCGTATACTAGTTAGCATAGTGAGTATGATAGTTAGCATATGGAGTATGCTAGTTAGCATATAGATTGTGCTAGTTAGCATATGGACTCTGCTAGTGAGCATATGGACTGTGCTAGTTAGCATATGGATTGTACTAGTTAGCATATAGAGTATGCTAGTTAGCATGCCTTGGGTCCTAAATAGCATACAGAGCTAGTTGGTTAACACAATATGTATGCTAATTAACATACCTGGTATGCTAGTTAGCATACCTAGTATGCTAGTTACATACCTAGTATGCTCAATTGCATGAGAATTACGTTGTCTAACAGAAAGTGATTATGCTAATTAGCACATGGAGTTTGCTAGGTAGCATATGGAGTATGCTAGTTACTAGGCCTTGAGTTCTAAATAGCATACAGAGTTAGTTGGTCAACACAAAAGTATTCAAGTTAACACCACTTATGCTAGGTTGGGTATGATAGTTAGCATATGGAGTATGTTGGGTTAGCATATGGAGTATGCTAGTTAGCATGCCTTGTGTTCTAACTTGCATACAGAGTTAGCAAGTCAACACAAGATGTATGCTAATTAACATAATCTTTGCTAGTTAACACCTAGTATGCTCAACAGCATGATGGGTGTCCTAATGAGTATGCTAGTTAGCATATGGAGTATGCTAGTTAGCATATGGTCTGTGCTAGTTAGCATGCCTTGTGCTCTACCTAGCATACAGAGTTACCTGGTAAACACAAGATACATGCTAACTAACACTCTTTACGCTAGTTAACATACGTTGTTGCATGCACATTAGGATGTTGATTGTGCTATTTAACACTATGATTTGTTTTCATGGAATTGCTGGATGTCTTAGTTAGCAATCTGAATACTGATCATCATTTGGATGTTGTAGGTTGAGTTCTTTCATAGATTCAAGAAAAAACATCCAGATTGCAAGATTGGCATGCGAATGTTTGAGATGTTGAAGCCATTCTTTTGTAGGCGGCTGAAGGATAGATACACATGTTGTTGCAAATACCATGTGCAAATATATTTTTTGAAGGACACATTGAACCACATGCACTCTCGTGCTTTTGGGCTACATAGAGCAGGTTGTGACTCTATATGCAGTATCTGTGCCCCAAGTGAGAACATTAGCAAGGGTTTCTTGGCTTCACATCACACGTTCAAAGGTGTCACACATATGTGGGATTCTGTTCCCTGTCCAAAGTCCGCAGATGCAATTTTCCATAGAAGAGAATGGCTGATGGGAGAGTGTTTGACATGTCGAGTGAATAGGTTGGAATTATGCTGCTTGGAGATAGCAAATCCAGGTAATAGATTTAATGTGAAAATATTTGCATATATACAAGCTCAAGACAAGCATGGAAATAGTAACAAAAGAAAAAATCTTTTGCACAAAGAAATGCAGTGCTGGGAGTTTCTTCAATTCTTGAAGACCAAGTTGGAGCTCTTTATCACTCATAACTACGTGGCTCGATGGCAAGGACAACAATTCAAGGATTGCCTTCTTTGGCTTTTGGACGATGTCATCGTGTCAGTTGTTGATTTTACAGAGAATTATGCCTTCAAGGAACAAAATGAGATTCAGTCAATGCATTGGAACTCTAGTCAAATAGCCATTTTTGTACACATAACGTACTACCGCAGGGCAGGGGAGGTAGTCAAAACCATCCACTTCTTCATACAGATAACAAGGTGCATGACACGTTGTTCCTGCAACACTACTTCATGCTACACCGTGACTGCTTACAACAAGAGGGTGTCACTCCTAAGCAACATTGGGTGTGGTCTGATGGTGCGGCCTCACAGTTCAAGGGAGCCAGGCCCTTTAGTTCAAGGGAGCCAGGCCCTTTTACTTCGTTGCAAGATATGGTGGACTCACAGAGATGGGGATGAGCTAGTTCTTCTTTGGATCAGGGCACGGCAAGGGAGACC
Organism: Adiantum capillus-veneris; assembly: GCF_014529385.1. NCBI lineage: Eukaryota > Viridiplantae > Streptophyta > Polypodiopsida > Polypodiales > Pteridaceae > Adiantum > Adiantum capillus-veneris. Next base: position 47,181,040 of record NC_140936.1, on the reverse strand, counting down.
ATGATGGTGCAGGAGTAGTTGTGAAAATAACCTTGACCCATGAATAGCTAAAACCTAATGGAGCTATTTTGCGGAGTGCAGCTTATGTGGTTGCTTATTGCCAAGCCAACCTATCCGCAAGGAGCACCTTCACGCTATCGTTCAAAAGAAAGGGAATGTGCCCGTGTGTTATGGGAGGTTAAAGAGGGGGAAGTGAACAGGGAGGTGAAGTGGAATTGTGCCACTGTGGCAAAAAATCGCTCTCTGCATGCTTTTCGTGGTCACAACCTTGGGGATCCAACTAGCCTTGCAAGAAGAGCCTTGGCATGCTTTTGTGATGCATGCATGCACGGAAGATGGAATCACTGTGTCAATAAAGCTCACGTGCACCCTTGGGATTATCATACTCTACTACCATTACCTGATGAGGCTATGTCAGATTCTGAGCCGGAAGATGAAGCAGCCACCTACGATGACTTCACGTACAAAGGTCATCATGATGTGTTGAGTAGCGCTCTATGTGCTGGTGACACATTTGCTGTAAATTCAGACGCTTTGACCAACATCGAGGATGTGGATTTCTACCTAGTCAAGTGTGTTGCATCAAAGGAGAAGGTGGAGAAGGGGTACCTTGATGAGTGGGGCAATGCAATTGATAGAGGCTCATATGTTGTGCAAGGTTTGTATTACAAGCAATTAGATGCATACACCTTCAAGCTAGACCACAAGCAGCCCATCGTCCACGTACATCTGGTACGATGTATCAAAATACCCATGGAGCACATCCCAAGGAGACGGCTACGTGTACACAATCAACTCAAAAAGCTATAAAAGCAATCTATAATAGTATGCCCTTCATCTTTTAAGTTGTAATCACTGCATCTTCAATATACTTCTTACTCAGAGGGGTCTCAGTTTGAGAGAGATGATTTGTACAACCTGTCTCATTAGACATAGAGGATCTGAGATCATCAAGAAAATGTAGAACTCTAGATAGGTGATCAAACAAGCTCAAAGTCCGCCTCCTTTGGTCTCTTACAATTTACAGTTTTTACAGCAGGACTCCATATGGTTTGGGCAGGTAGCCCACAAATATAAATGGAAACTGTAAAAGAAGGCACACCCAGCTTATAAGAAAGGCATCAGGGTTTAGAAAGATGTGTACAAAGAAGACCAGTGGCTTGCACAATATGATAATAAGAAGGTATGCTAATTGTGTTGTGTGGGTATGCTAGTTAGCATAAATGGTATGCTAATTAGCATATTGTTAATGCTAGTTAGCATACGCAATGTTCTAATTAGCATACCTTTTGTTGGTTTTCAAGGAGAAGGGTGGTAGCTTCCTGTATACTGTGTATGCTAATGCTAATTAGCATATTGTTTATGCTGATTAGCATAAACTTATATATGCTAGTTAGCATAAACAGTATGCTAAATAGCATAACTTTGTTAGTTTTCAAGGAGAAGAGATGGCAGCTTTCTGTATATTTTGTATGTTGATTAGTATGCTATGCTGTGAGTGGAATGCTAATTAGCATACTGTTTATGCCAACTGGCATAAACAATATGCTAATTAGCATACCCTTGTTGGTTTAGGGAAGAAGAGATGGCAGCTTTCTGTATACTGTGTATGCTAATTAGCATACCTTTGCTGGTTTCAAGAAGAAGAGATGGTAGCTTTCAATTCACTGTGTATTCTAATTAACATATTGTTTATGGCATAAACAGTATGCTAATTAGCATACCTTTGCTGGTTTTAAGGAGAAGAGATGACAGCTTTCTGTATATTGTGTGGTCTAATTAGCATACTATGCTGTGAGTGAAAGTTAGCACAAACAAAAATGCACAGTATGCTAATTGAAGGTATGCTAATTAGCATATTATGTATGCTAATTAGCATATTATGTATGCTAATAAGCATACTGTTTTTGCCAGTTGGCATAAACAGTATGCTAATAAGCATATCTTTGCTGGTTTCAAGGAGAAGAGATGACAGGTCTCTGCATCTTGTGTATGCTAATTAGCATACTATTTATGCCAGTTGGCATTCTGTGGGTATGCTAATTAGCATAGTTAGCTGGCATAAACAGTATGCTAATTAGCATAGGTTCACTGGTTTCAAGGAGAAGGGATGGCAGCTTTCTGTATACTGTGTATGCTAATTAGCATACTATACTGAGTGGAAGTTAGCACAAGAAAAAATGTACAATATGCCAATTGAAGGTATGCTAATTAGCATATTGTCTATGCAGTAGGCATAGACAGTATGCTAATTAGCATACCTTTGCTGGTTTTAAGGAGAAGAGATAACAGCTCTCTATATACTGTGTATGCTAATAAGTATATCATGTATGCTAATTAGCATATTGTATGCTAGTTTCAAGAAGGGATGGCAGCTTTCTATATATTGTGTATGCTAATTAGCATACTATGCTATGAGTGGAAGTTAGCAAAAACAAAAATCCACAGTATGCTAATTGAAGGAATTCTAATTAGCATAACATGTATGCTAATTAGCATACTGTTTATGCCAATTGGCATAGACAGTATGTTTATTAGCATTCCATCGTTGGTTTTAAGGAGAAAACATGGCAGCTTCATGTATACTGTATATGCTAATTATCATACTATGGTATGTTGTGAGTGGAAGTTAGCACAAACAAAAATTCTCAATATGCTAATTAGAATGTATTCTGATTAGCTATTGTGAGTATGCTAATTAGCATACATAGTATGGTAAATAGCATACTTTTTTGGTTGTGCTAGCATAAACAGTCTACTAACTAGCATAAACATTATGTTAATTAGCATACCTTTGCTGGTTTTCAACGCAAATGTATACAAATTCAATGTTTACAAGACAAAAAAGAATGCCAGCAGTACACATAGTATTGACTTCAAAAGAAAGAATAGTACATGATCTGATCATTACTATTTGAAGTGAATGTCGGAATAGTCACAAACATTGGAAAGGCAATTTACAAATTTCCCTCATAATGTTACAAAACTGCAGAGAGCCTCCTACTCTGGATAAGATCGTGGTTAGTGCGCTTGTACACTCGCTTTTGCCTAGTGTCCGTTTGCTTCTTTGTTTGTTGAGCTTTTGGGTCTTGCTCTCTTTCTTCTTCTTGCTAAGCTTTCGGTTCTTGCAACTCTCTTTCTTCTTCTTCTTGCTGTTGCTTCTCTAATTTTTCCCTTTGTAGCCTCTCTCTCTTATGTCTTTCAGCTTCTTCATCAGCCTCCCTTTGTCTCCTACGTATGGCTTCATTACACTGGGCCTCGTTGCACCGGTGCATTTTTTGTTCCAGCTTCATGATCACTTGTTGTGAAAAAAAATCTGGGGCAGTATCAAACGCATTTTTAGTTGTATACGCTGCACGATCCTCTAATTGCAGCCATAGGAACAGCCAGCTGCTCAAAGTATCTATCAGGAAGTTTTGCCGTTGTTCTTTGGTCTGGTCCTCTATCTTAGGAGTAACAAGCCAACTTCCTTCAGGGTTCTGGCACACTTTGTACATACTATCATCAATATTTAGACTATTTTGGGACCCAAAGTTGCAATTCTTCCAAAACAATCTCAAATCCTTCAAGAATACAGGCTTATTATATATCTGCCAAGGTTGGCCACTACAATGACTCTGTGTAAAAACACCTCTCAGCTTAGCCGGCTGCTCTTTGAATACTATTTCTAATTGCATTCACTTTAGGTGCCATGTTGGTGTTCCATATATACACATGGAAAAATCGGAGGCACCAATCTAAAAATTTGTGGCTATCTCTACGACAAAATACATACCTCCTATCTTGCACATTGTACTTTATCATTTCCCCTGCATGTTTAGGGGGAATGTCACCGTGCATTGGCTCTACAACTTGAACAAGCAAGCCATTTAAATCAAGAACCAAAGCGCACCCCTCGTCTGGCAATGGCTTTGGCATGCATATTGGTCTCGCAGTGCATACCACTCAACAAAAATAACTTCCCCCGAGGGATGAACATAACTGAAGTACTCATTAATTTTTTTTAAGCGTTTATGATAGGTAGCCATGCGCTTCTCAATCTCAGCTTTTTCTTTTTGTAGATATCTAGCCTTGGAAATACGCTGCTTTCGGATGGTTTTGCATGCAATGGCATAATTCAAATCATGCAAGGCAACTAACTGCAGTTTCTCTTGCCCTGTGACACAGAAATGGTATCGAATAATACATCATAAAGGGACAAGCAAAAACTATTGAACTGTTGCGCAATAATATTGAAAAGAGTTTTTCCATTATAAATATCCAGAGAGAGACATGCCACATGGTGTGGAGCTTTCTAACACTACATAACTTGGACACAACAGGGAAGAGATTCAGCATAATTTCTTGCAAGCACATGAGCAAATGGCTTTTTTTTCACCTCTACTGCGTTCGTTTATGTCATCCAAGGTGCTCGGAGGGGTAGCACATTTCTCGTCCCCAGGTTCTTCTAGAATCTGTTCTAGGCCACCTTTTCTCTTTAATTTCACTTTGTTTTCAAAACCCTACAGGGGGTTGTCATCACCGGCGTCTTGCGCAGTCAGCCCACTATCAATCCTGGAAACATTCCTCTTGAGCACTCCTACCTTCCTCTTGCACACTCCTAATTGTTTCCTCTGAGACGCTTATTTGATCGTCTGTATGGGCCCTTGGGTTTGGGATGAGTAATCATGATAAAATCTTCATCATCATCATCTGTTTCTTTACTATCTGCAGTAGCCTTGTGCGTTGTCGCATGCTGTGGCATTACATCTTCCCTTTCATGTTGTCTATCCAGCTCATCAGATTCATCATCACAGAGCTTCTCTTCTTTCCTTTGATTGATAGGTGTCTTGTCAGGTCCGCATCCTGCATCATTCATACTTGTGTGTTCCATTCACCCGTTGATTTTCATTGATACCATTATGATTGCTTGTATGCATAGTGTGACAAGTAGCATTCCATGTATGGTAGGCATCTATATCCTATAGACATTCATATTGTCTATGCTAACTATGCTAACTAGTATACAAAGTGTGCTAACCACCATGATCAATATGCTAACTAGCATACAAAATATGCTAACAAGGACGTATGAATATAATGTGTATGCTAACTAGCAGAGAATGTATGCTAATTAGCATACATAAAATGTTAATAGGCAAAATTGTGTGTATGCTAATGGTATACTTATTACTGGTGGTGTGCTAACTAGCATACATGCTATGTTAATTAGCATAAATGGTATGCTAATTAGCATACAATGTATGCTAGCATAGATGGTATGCTAACTAGAGGATAAGTTATGCTAATAAACGTAACGTCTCTGCTAATTAGCATGCCATCTTTGCTGGTTAGCATATTGTGCATGCTAACTAAAATACACATTACAATAACTAGTAAAGAGGTATGCTAACTAGCATACAAATTATGCTAGCTAGCTCAAAATGTATGCTAACTAGCATAGAGGTATGCTAACAAGCATACACATTATGCTAGCTAGCAAAGAAGGTATGCTAATTAAACTTTGAATGCTTGTTAGCATGCACCAAATGCTAGCTAGCATACAAGGTATGCTAGTTAGCATACTGAGTATGCTAACTATCATACCTTTTTTTTTAGTTATCATACTTGTATGCTAGCCATCATACACAATGTCCTAATTAGCATAAAAAGGATGCTAATTAGCATACCTTGTTAGCTAGTTAGCACACATGGCTATACACAATGTTCTAATTAGCATAAAAAATATGCTAATTAGCATACCTTGCTAACTAGCTAACAAGGTATGCTACTTAGCATACTTTTTATGCTAATTAGAACATTGTGTATGATGGCTAGCATGCAAGTATGAAAACTATAAAAAAAGGTATGCTTATGCATGCTAATTAGTATACCTTTTTTTATAATTAGCATACTTGCATGCTAGCCATGATACACAGTGTTCTAATTAGCATAAAAAGTATGCTAATTAGCATACCCTGTATGTTAATTAGCACACATAGTGTGCTAACTAACATACAGGGTATGCTAATTAGCATACCTTGTTTGCTAGTTAGCACACTGTGCACTAATTAACTTATTTAACATGCTGATTAGCATACTTTGTGTCTAATTGGGAAACTCTCTATGCTAGTTAGCATGCATAGTTTGTTAACTAGCATAGAATGTATTCTTATTAGCATACATAGTATGCTAACTAGCATACAAAAAATGCCAACTAGTATTCACAATATGTTAGCTAGGATAACTAGCTGTCCTAACTAGCATACACGGTATGCTTACCACCATGACAATGTATGTATGCTAGCTATATCTCATAGTATGCTAACTAGCATAACTAGGTTTGACAACTACCATACACAATATGCTAAACACCATACCCACTAAGCTAACTAGCATACATAGGGCTAGTGTAGGAATCAAGGCTGGATAATTGTTCCTTAACATTATCTTACCAGAACTCTATGTGATTGGAGGTCCTTGCCTTGTGACCTTGCCATACCATTCATCTGGTATCCTCTGCTGGCAAGTGGAAGCTCTACATTTGGTCCCCATGGAGCATGCAGCACCAAATCAGATTAGGTGATAGGTATGCTCACATGGCATTTTGACCATTGCACTGATTTCGTGTACTTCTAGTGGCAGACCACAGCCAGTACACACGTTGCTTGAGGTCCCATCGTGTACCCCTCCTATACACTCTATAAAATTTTCCATAGCTATCTTGCATAGGGAAATGGGGATGAAGGAGCCTTGTATCATCCTACTTATCTGCATGAGCAGCTACAATTGACTATCGCAGGCGTGCACTTTTGCTTCCTGCACCTCCACATTAATCTACAAATCAATCAAAACAAAGGCATGGTAAGTACATAGGATAGTTGTGCATATATTCAAGACATAAGGTTCAATCACAAAACCCATCGGCACTTACATGAAGATAGGTTATGTCAATATCAACAGCAGTGGGGGTGTCCTCACTATGAGGAAACCCCAAACCATCCAGTGTCTCCTTCAGTGTCTCGATCTTTACCTTGAGCTCTATTTCTCTCCTTGCATCCACACTGTCAGTGAGGCCTAAACACCGCAGTTCATTCTCAGTATCATGAAGCTTGTGTCTCATAGCAAGTACTACAGGGCTGACCATATCATGGCTTGCTTTCATAACCCTCGCAACTTCAAGCTCCTGACCCGTATTCTTGAGCTGTTGTTTAGCATCCTGCAATCAATTTCTAAGATGGTCACTTGCACTCATGATGTGCTGCAAATCAGAGAGCCCAAAATATGACAAGCTTGTTGTCACTTTGTGAGAGCTGTTAATAGAGTGGGGTGTTGCCCTGGCAGCAGAAACAACATTCGAAGCTACTTGGCCAGCACAATCGTCCTTTGTTTTCACAGAGCCCTCCTCTGTTTTTTGACTTGAAGGGTGGGTATTACGCACCCTCCACTTTTCAACATGGGCATCGTAGGATCCTTTTTATCGAAGGTCCTGCAAATGCAAGATGGAAAATTCAGCCCAATTGAACTGCATGATTCAGCCACTTGCAATTGCCCCTGGACTGAATTCTTTTACAAAACCCTTTGCAAAAGCCGAATTAATTTCCATGTTGGTGGGGGCCTTCTGGTACACCCTATAGTGCAGCTAAATTACTTGGTCGTACATGCCGCTACGAGTGCTATTGCATTTGAAGCGATATTTTTTGCGATCCTTCGCCTCTCTGAATACACTGAACCACTCCAAATCTGTAATCTGCTCCCACTTCACCAAATTGGGGTCGACACCGTCCATGGAGAAGCCATGGACAACATTAAACTCTTCTGTTGTTACACAAAACTTTTCCTGTAGTGGGATGTTCAGCTTGGGAGCTTTCCATCGGCCTGCACACCACACAAGATTATAAGATTAAAACCTTAGAGAACCCCACTAGAATAGGGATGTCAAGTAATTTCTACACAGGGAATTGCACAGGCTCTCCTTAGATGCAATCATCTAAGCATGCACCTTGAATGCCTAAGGCAATGCACAAGCACCTGATCAGTGTGAGAGAATCCACAACTAGATTGCAGCCATGGGCTACTGCAAAAACAAGCATATAAGCTAAATGCATAGTCCTCTGTGTTGATTGCAGCATATGCTTAGCAGCACAATTTTCTCATGGGTGAGAGAATTCACTAACAGATTAGTAGTTGGGGCATGCTGGAGAAATGTGTCATGCTTTGCTTGATTTACAACTTCCAAATGTGGCCCCCTCATTGAAGAGAGAGAGAGAGAGAGAGAGAGAGAAAGTACCTGAGTCCTGCTTCTCCTTCCTTGCATGCATGTACTTTGACATTGGGGATCCTTGGGAATTAGAAGCCTTCAATCTTTTGCAAGGCGCAGGAGAAGCAACAGAACCTTTGTCCCTAAACTTCCTTCTCAGTGGAGTACTGTCAAGATTGTTGTCGCAGGTGGCTGGCTCCAATGGTGAGCTATCCTCCACTTGGGCTGACTGCTGGCCTCTGACTGCAGACCTACTTGGAGCTCGCAATTTCTTTCCTCCCTCTCTCTGACCTGTGGCCCCTGCACCGTGCTTCCCTCCATGCTTCATGACTACACCACTACCTCAACATAACGACTGAGCTTAACTATTAGAGATTTTAAAAATATTACGATTCATTTTTTTGAAGTCCAAGTATACACTTTGTATAGTTCATGATGGTGGCCCACACACTTGAAAAAACATGAATGTCCTATCCATGTGTTATGCTTACAAGATGTGCTTGTTGGCATATGTTAACTAGCACAAAAAGCACGACACGTTAACATGCTTTCACCCCCTTTCATACTCATGTATGGTTTTCAACCTAGGTCACCAGCTATGGTGGGGTTGGCAACTGAAAAGCTCCAACAGGTCAAGGATTTTCTCTAAGACCACATGGAAATGTTGAAAGAGGCTTGTCAAAATGTACGACAAGAACAGGATCGGTATAAGAAGTTTGCTGATGAGAAACGTCAGCAAATTACCTTCACGAAAGGGGAAGAGATCTTTTTGCATGTGCCAGAGCATTCCGAGAGTCTAAAGACTGGGCCAACACCTAAATTGTCTCCGAGATAATGTGGGCCTTTCAAGATACTCAAGCGGGTTAGTGATTGTGCCTACAAACTCTCATTACTTGCGCACTCTCGTATCCATCTGGTGTTTCATGTACGTCGATTATGCAAATGCTTGCCTGGGGATGACAATGTCATTGACCAATAGATTTTGGTTGATTTCATTGAACCTCTAGTCCAACTGCATGAACCTGAACACATCTTAGACTAACATGATTTGTCGAATCGCCATCATTTGCGTCGACAAGCTTTAGTCAAGTGGAAAGATCGGCCTGAGGAAGGTGCCAATTGGGAAAACATTAGTGTTCTAAAGAAGAAGTTTCTCAGTTTTGTTTTTGAGAAAAAAAACACTTCTCCGAGGGGGGAGTAATGTAAGGCCAGGGGCAACCCACGAGGTCATGGACCTAGGCCAAGGGCTTGGACAGCTTAGAATGCGGACTGGGGATCCAAATGGACAAGGGCTGTGAGTCTTATGCCGGTCTATATATAGGGTGGTAGGGAGGAGGATCTCCCAAGCAATCTCCTGGGTTCTTAGACTCTGCTTGCAAGATAACTCCCATCTTCCACACAGAAGGAGGCAATGTTGTTTTTGCTGCTAACGATGGTGATGACGATGATCAAGCTCAGGATGAGAATCGGGATACCCATTAGGATTCAGGAACCCCACTTAGATTACCCTCTCGCATCCTCCTCTTCAATGTTTCTCCGAATCCCTCCCCCCTAATTCACAACCGGTCCATCGCTCGCTCGTTCCTATTCCACAATCCAGCGCTCTCTCTAATAACACTGAGTCATCCGACCTGCAAACTGATCTCTATAACTTGCACCGGCAACCACTCTTGGAAGCCACCCTGCACACCACCATGCCCAATTGACAGTTGCCCACCATGTACCCTCTCGGTGCCATGCTCCATGCTTTTTGTTCGCGTGCATTGATTAATGAGTGCATTAAAAGCTAGTGTCGCGGGAGTTGTAGAAGAGATGGTGATAAAGATCATAGTAGACATGATCGACAAGAGGATGTAGATTACGGTAGGCAAGATCGACATGAGAGAAGGTATGAAATACGATGAGCCCAGAACAACTAGAGGATGAGTATAGAAGGAATCATAGCCACAGGCATTCGAAGGACTCACAGAGAGCACAATGATCGCAGGGGTAGACAGTGCATATGATGGGAGTGACGATGATGATGACTGTAGCAGGAGAGATTGGGGTGCAAGAAGCAGTGAAAAGAGGGGAGTGTGGGTGTGGCATTTTTTGTGATGAGGGAGCCACTCCCTACCCTTGTGTTTGGCAAAGTGAGCTCAAATCTCTGCTCTATGTCAACAACTTCTTCTCACGGGGCACGATGGACTCCCCTTCTTCTCTTGCATTTCATGTATCTCGAATCATTTCAAGCATTGTGTTCCCGATGGCCGATTCCTTGCTCCCTCCGACTTTGACAACATGAACCCTCTCTCTCTCTCTCTCTCTCTCTCTCTCTCTCTCTCTCTCTCTCAAGTTCTATGAGAAATAAGAGAAAATTGACTATGCTTGATTTAGAGTAAGAAATACACATGCAATTCTTTATTTAAAGTTTTCCAATGAGTGCCAAATGCTTGATGTCAATATGCATATGTCCTAGTATGTTCTATCGATGCTTGAGTCAATTTGCGTATGTCCTATTATGTTCTATAGATGTTCAATAGCGACGCCCACCGAGCAAGACTAGTTAATTTAGAAATTGCTGACTTGAAAATGGCATCCCCACCCATTCACTAGCGGGTACCCAATTGTGTAGGCCACCGCGAGAGTCCCACATTTTGGGCAACGTGGAGAGTTCAAATCCCATGGGCGTTTAGATTTACAAAAAAACAGAACACAGAAATAAGGGTGAGAGAGAGAGAGAGAGAGAGAGATCTTTCATTTCCTGCAAAATATCGTCCTGATGAGTAATCACAACAATTTGCTACCCAGCATCGATTTTACAAATGCCACAGACGCACAGGATTTGTGGCGCGCACTTGGTAGCGCCTTGTGCAGAGTTATTTTCCCTTTCATTTGACACACAGTATCAAAATTACCTCTCTAATCATGCACATACAAACTGCTTCATGCCAAAATCAATTCAAAGGGTTTTAAGCCTGCAAAATATCAATATTGCTGCTGCACAAGACAAGTGAATCTCTTTGCACCCGCCGCGCCCTGCCGATATTGAAGGTAGTGCTTGGAGAGCAGAAGGAAGGATGTGTGGTGAAACCTGGCATAGTCGGCAATGGACCGGAGCTTCCCCCGCATACACCTTGCCTGTTTTGCATACATGCCTCTTATCATCCTCCATGTCATCCGGAGCTTCCGCACGGGCACCTTCGCCCTATCGCACATGCTCTTGCTGCGCGTGAATTTGTACGCACTGCGTAAGTAGGCTTGCCTTTGCCAATAGCCTTCTAAGCCTCTTGCCCTCTTCTGCACAATCACAACCCTCTTCTTCCTATGTGGAGGATGATAGTAGCCACTTAGCAACCCAGACTCATCACCATCCTCATCACTCTCTTCTACACCTCCATAATGATTGTCAGAATCAGTACTATCCATACAAAAGTCATAACTACACTCTTTATGGAGAGTGTCAGCTGCTTCAATACTATCCTTACAAACATCATAATTACTGCGACCATCATTAATGTCATAAACCTCTTTGCTGTTGTCATGATTGGTTTCAAAGCTAGTTAGCATAGAGCTGTCATTACTATGAACATTACAGCTGACCACATACTTATCGTCGTAGTAATCATCCACGCTAATCAAGTCATCGACACTTGGCGGCCAGAGGTAGTTATGACGTCGATCGACCATTTGCGCCGCACAACCACCACCGCCGCCGCCGCCGCCGCCGCCATTGTCCTGCAAGCTAAGATAACCCTGCCTCCAGAGGTAGAAAGATCCCCATCTTCTTAACGTAATTGGAAGATTAAGCAAAAAACCCATAAATGGTGTCAGAAGAAAGGGATGATTAAGGAGTGCAAATATATGTATGTATTACCAGCTATTAAGCTAACCAAGGGTTAATGAATGGCTTCAAATGTTAATTAGAAGAATACTTTGAAAGCCAGGGGGGGGCGCTATATAATGATTTTTCTCTGCGCGCACCCACGCACACAACCCACAAATGGATCAATTAGCAGCAATAATTAATAATATAGAGTAGCAGAAAGAACTAATAACTAAAAAATTTAGGGGAGGGGCATAAAGTAGGAGTGGAAGGCATTATTATTAAATAAAGTTATTGGATTTAATTATGTAACCTTTGCATTGGAAAGTAACCGGCAGTTTGATGAGCAAAGCAAGTTGGGGGATTGGGGCTGAATTATCTCTCTTGAATTAAGCCGACTTTCAGGAAGCATCTCGTTTTAAATTGAATGTCCCAAGCCCACCTTTTTTCTCACCCTCAACCTACTCGAATCATCCGTTCACTCACAAGCTGCCCATGGCCCCCCCCCCCGCCCCCCCACCACACACACATTCTCTCTCTCTCTCTCTCTCTCTCTCTCTCTCAAACTATAAAATAAACACCCAAACAAACAATATTCAATCTCATGACTTTTCTTTTTTCCTTTTTTCGTGGGCAACTATATTTGCACTTTGTTGTTTCATTTTTTTAATTACACCCTTACACGGCAAGAGATCCACGTGTTGCTCTTTGCCTTTGTGATATTTGCCATGTACTTGAAGTTGGTATGTGTGTTTGCATGTATGGATATCCATATTATTTGTGTGTGTGCCAATGTGCCTGGATGCCACACACATCAGCACTTATGGATGCGCGCACACACACACACATGTTTGTGTGTGTGTGCACATGTGCACGTGCATCTATGTTTGGAACATTATATGTAGGAGTGTGTGACCCATCTAGGAGAGGGGATAATGTGATGAATCTTAAGTTGCCCTCCATACAAGGGGGTAAAATCGTAAGCCAAACCAGATTTGAGGATTGATAGGATAACTCTCACGAACACCCACGAAATGGGAGGAGGGGTAAGATTTGTAAATCTAACTGCCCCCCCCTTTGAGGTGCAGCCAGTGGAGGGGGGTGAGAATTCATCATATTTTATATAAGAAAAAGATGTTATCTGACTATTCCTAGGTTTCTTATATTAAAAAAAAGCCCATAATAAACTGGTGTACCAAAATTAGCCTTGACTGCACTCAACCAATTATCTCAATAGCCACAATCAGTCATAGCCCTATTCACAACATTAATAACCATATCCGGCCAAGTCAAGCACTTTTACAAAGGATCAATTACCATTACGTCGGCATAGATCATATCTGAGCAAGGTAAGCTCGGTACCAACCCCACATGACAAATAACCATTGTGCCCACAATCAATCATAACCCTGTACACATCACCCATTCATAGCTAAGAGATCAGATGTTAAAGTTCTAAATCCATAACGTTAGATCAATATAGAATGAAACCGAGTGGTAATGGTAAGCTCGATAACCAACTCAAAGGCACAGCATCAGTATCATATCAGCCACGCCAGCCATAATAGAGTATACCAGGTCGTATGTTAACCCCTTAGTCAATCCTATCATATAGGGCCATTTGCGAGAGCTTTTGTCATTATATTTTAGCAAAAAGCATTAACTCTGGGAAACATTTATCTTGTTTTTGTAAGAGGATACTGGAATTGAAGCTGATCTCTTGAGACATCTAATTCCAGTGATGGAAGATTTCAGACAGCAGACTGGACAGGAATCAGAGACTAAACTGGAATGTGGATACTGAAATAAGAATCAGACTTATGTACTGGAAATAAGGTTCAGATTCAGATTCAGATTCAGAAGACTGGACGAGAAGTAAGTATAACTGAAATATATGCCATGATTGGGATTACAAATCAAGATTACAGCGAATACGATTTACAAAGAGAAAGTACAGCCGACAATACTGTCAATGATTCTCAAGTACAAGTATAGCTAAGGCGCTAACCCAAATGATAATAATTGCCAACCCGATTACAATGTAATGGACCCTATTTATACACTTCGGGTTTACTATAGTAATTACCATAGTAATTACTAAGTAATTCGTTTTCCATCTTCTAAGAAGACGTTCCCACATAGTGAACTATCCAGCCGTCTACATCCTTCCCTTCTTTCTTGAATTTTGGCAAGATTCCAAAATTTTTGAAAACTTCCCCTGTCTGATTCTGATGTGAGACTAAAAAATCCATCGTCTGGTTCTGATGTTGGGATTCCGGCTTGACCACTGATAGAATGGCCATACAAAGATTGCGAGTAGGCAGCTAAAAAGGCCAAGGATTGCGAGAGGTAGCTGAAAAGGCCAAGGTGGAGCTCTCACCAGGCCAAGGTGGAGCTGTCATCATGCCAAGGTAGAGCTGTCATCTCCACCTGCCTGCTGAGGAGAAAAGTCGCAACTGAATTCTGAGATGGAACTACCCAGTATCCTTCCATTGGACCATCTTCCATTTGCCCTTTGACCTGGACGGTGCCTGAGAAGTCCCAGTACCAGCATTCTCCTTCTGAATCAGTCGGTAAATGGTCTCCTGCTCAAGCTGATCCCGCCGGTCGATGGTCATCTCTACTTCATAAGGCATGAGAGAATGATAGGTTTTGGTTCAGGGTCATAGAGTGTACGCCTGCCTTTGTTAAGTCTGGTTCTGGCCAGCTTATGACAATGCGAAGCAGTATGGATCCATCCTTCTGGAAGAGGCTGATTAGTTTTGACTCGAGCTTCGAAAAGAATCTCAGCCATCTCCCTGTACTGTGGTGCCAGACCCGGCTTTGCTGCAGTGTCTTTTTCAGGCAATTTGGAAGATTCGACCGTAAGTTGTAGCAGCTGATTAGTAATCCTGGTCAGTCCTCTGACTTGAATCTTCCACTGGCCCATACACAGCTGAATCATATGCATCTCCTCTTTCAGTGCCTGAATGTCATTGATTTGGAGAGCATCATTGAACAGCATCTGCCAAGTCTTCCATTCCACATTTGATCGCTCATACCAAATCTGAAGCTCATTAGTAATTTTAAAGTTTGTGAGACGATCAATTGGTTCTGGATGTTGAGGATACAGCGCTGGAAAGAATCTTGGCAGCTCTGTTTCTCTTGCTGGAACAGCATACAAGAGAGCTGGAGAATCAGGCACAAATTCTAAGAAATTGAGAACAGCCTGGTTCTCCTGCTGCATCATCTTTCTGGTGATTCTCACTAGCTGGAATAGTGTTCGGGGATTGGGGCTGAATTATCTCTCTTGAATCAAGCCGACTTTCAGGAAGCATCTCGTTTTAAATTGAACGTCCCAAGCCCACCCTTTTTCTCACCCTCAACCTACTCAAATCATCCGTTTCCTCACAAGCCGCCCATGCCCCCCCCCCCCCGAGCCCCCGGGCGCCCCACCACACACACACATTCTCTCTCTCTCTCTCTCTCTCTCTCTCTCTCTCTCTCTCTCTCTCTCTCTCACACACACACACACACACACACACACACACACACACACACAGCCGTTTTTTGACCTAGTAGGCAGCAGTTCACTTTTTTGACCATAACTTGCTCATCCGAACTCCGATTTAGGTGATCTATAGCCTAAATCGAAGAGCACGAAGCCCTCTACGCATTGATGTAAAGACAGAATTTTTCTGTGTAATGAAAGGCTTTGCTGTAACAGCATCTCAGAATTGAAAAAACTGTCAAAACTTTGCGTTTTTGTTGCCGACTTGAAGGCAATGTCAGACAAAACTCGCAAGGGTGGAAAAGCCACACTCGCCATGGAGAATGATGCAAAATCTCCAAGGAATTTGGATGCTAATCCAACCACATCGTCTACAACAACGGAAGCAATGATCATGGCTTACTTGATCTCGTTACAAGAAACCGTCAACAAGCAAGGTGAAGAGTTGCGCGCACTTGCAATGGAGAATGGTACTTTAAGAGTTCTCGTTGTGGAGAATGAGCACCTCAGGAAGGTTCTTGAAATGCAAACAACACGCTTGATGCATCTTGAGAATGAAGTTCAAAAATGTAAATGCTCTCTTGTGGACATGAATGTAGTGAAAGAGCGCTTGAGCAAAGTTGAGAGTGATCATGTATTGAAAGAGGAAACGATAGATACAATACGACATGATGTATGTGAGATGAGAAATGCATCCAAATCATGGGCTGATATATGTAAGGATAATGTGGTTTCTACATCTCCTATCACGCAAGCCGTTGTCCAAGCAAAGAATGTAGAGAATGTGGACACTCAAGAATTGCAAGAACGACAAAAACGCTCAAAGAACATCGTCATTCGTGGAATCAAGGAGGAAAGCATGGAAACACCCCAATCTCTTGCGGTTGCTATTGAAGAGTTTTTTGCTACACACTTTGGCATGTCAGGAATCATGGCTTATGGTGCACATCGAGTTGGAAAACAAGGAGTCCCTCGCTCGGGAGAAAGACCTATTGTATGTACCATGGCTGATGAGGTAAAGAGAAAGATCATCCTTGACAATGGTTGGATCTACCTCAAAGGAACGGGTTGTAATGTATATGAGGATCGCACTCTTATGCAACAAAATGTACGTCGCAAAGCATACGAGGAAAGAAGCAAGAAGGTTAAGGTATCATCTCAAGAAGAAAAGTCACTTGAGGAGGATGCAAGTCCACCCAACAAATAGGGACACATGATCTATGAGACCAACTCACGCTTGCGAATAAGCTTTTGGAATTGTAACGGGTATCCATGGAATGCGGGAATTGGCATTGATGAGCTTACCAATGACTCCGATGTGATACTTCTTGTCGAAACATGGGAGCATGATGCGCAACGAATTCTTGGATTTGACAAATACGATGTACATTCTTTGATGTGGGCCAAAAATGCAAAGCAACGAAGAGGCCAAGGAGGCGTAGCATGTATGACCAAAAAGGGTTTGAAAGATGTTTCCATTGTCAAAGAAGATAAGTATAAACGCTACTTATGGTTGAAAATCAGCCCACCAAATGGTCAAGTCATATTTGTGGCCGGCTGCTACATTCCTCACTATGACTCCAACTTTTATGCTCGCTTGAATATGGATAGAGATCAGCCCTTTGTTGAACTAGAGGAAGACATTGCTCATTACAAGGATCAAGGTGAAGTCATTGTTTTTGGAGACATGAATGCTCGCACAAATATGTTACAACACGACACACAACAAGTCGACATGCCGCATGTATCAAGAAGAGTGGATGACTCATACATGTATAATCGAAGTTCTAATGATGCAAAAGAAGTGGATCACTATGGAAAGTCACTTCTACATATGTGCAATAGTACCGGAATGCTCATTGCAAATGGTGTATCTCTATGGCAAGGCACCAATGACTTTACATGTAGAAAGCACAATGGTGCTAGCGTGATTGACTATATGTTGTTCTCAGAAGCCACTCTAGAATGCATACAAAGCTTTACACTTGGTGAATGGAATCCGGAATCGGATCATAGGATGTTATGTATTGATCTCAAGTGTGGTAAACGGCCCGAGCATGTAGCCTCCAATCATGATGTGAATCATTTGTACCTACGTCTAGACTTCAAACGAGCACTTATATATGCTGATATGGTGGACCAAATGTTAAGCATGATAGAGCATCAAGGGAGCCCAACATTAGAATGCAAGTGGAAAGTTTTCAAAGAAGTAATTTTCTCTTGTGCGAAGGAATGCTTTTCGGTGAAACACATGTCTTGCAAAAGGTCTAAGAAGGGTAGCACCAAGAAGAAATGGTTTGACATGGAATGTAGTCAAGCCCGAAAACACTTGCTAAGATTGGATGCAATCAAAGACAAGGAAGTTTACTTGGAATGTTCACACACATACAAACCACTTGTTCAAAAGAAGAGGAGAAGGTGGGAAGTCGAAAAACAACTTCTTTTAGCACAAGAGAAAGCACATGCATGTGGCAAGTTTTGGCAAAATCTAAAAGGCAAGCGCGTTGAGAGCTTTGGTGACTTGACTCTTGAGGATATGTATATGCATTGTAAGAACCTCTATGAGCAACCCAATGTTGATAAGATGGAGGGTTGTAGCTCCCTTCCATTTATGTCTCCCTTCTTTACCATTGAAGATGTATGCCGCGCGCTTGAGAAACTTGCTACTCGCAAGGCAGGTGACCTTCAAGGTGTCAAGGCTGAAATGATTAAATGGACAAGCAAGAAAATACGATATTGGATATGCGATATGTTTAACCTTGCACTTCAGTATGGCATGCCTCATGATTGGAGTACAAATTGGATCAAACCTTTGCACAAAGGAGGAGATGTAAACAATGTGAACAACTATCGCACTATAATGGTTGGTTCTTTGATGGCAAAGTTATTTGGATGTATCATGGAGATGAAGATAAGTGAATGGGCTGAAAAGAATGGCAAACGTGCGCTTGGCCAAGCAGGTTTTCGAAATCATCATAGCACTATTGATCACCTTGTCACTCTTCGAGTTCTTATGGAAGCGTCTCGATTGAAAGGAAAAAAGTTGTATTGTTGCTTTGTGGATTTCAAGAAAGCTTTTGACATGGTACCGCGAGGAAATCTTTGGAGACGTATGCAAAGCCTTCAAGTGCCGAGAGAATTTATGCATGCAGTCTTTCGCATCTACCAAAAAGTGATATGTCGATTACGTATGGGAGATGGAGTTTCAGAATTTTTTGCAAGCACTATTGGTGTCAAACAAGGATGCCCACTTTCCCCAGCCCTCTTTGGGCTACTCATTGATGAATTGGAATACATGGTTCTTGATTTTATGCAGCAAGAAGGCATAGAAGAGGTTAAGATTGGAAATGCGGTGATCATGCTTTTGCTTTATGCCGATGATGTAGTGCTCTTGGCACATACCTTAGAAGATGCACAAAAGCTTATGAGTGTCTTGGAACGCTTTTGCCTACATAGCGGGCTGATCGTGAATGGATCCAAAACCAAGGTTATGCTTGTAAAGACCCTCAATGACGAAAATCCATGCATTGTATACAACAATGAGAAACTTGAAGTGGTAGATCACTTCAAGTACCTTGGCCTTGAGGTTCCATCCAATCATAAATGGAAGGATTGTGCAATGCGTCGCTTGGAAGCCGGAAAGAGGGCTTATTATGCATTTGAGAACATGTGCAATGCAGGAGAGATCAAGTGTTGGGCTCTCAAAAAGTACCTCTTTGACACATTGGTGACACCGGTGCTTCTTTATGGAGTGGAGGTGTGGGGTGGAAGCATCGGGAAGTCTACTTGGAAAGAGTTTGAGAATGTCCAAAAGCGTTTTCTCACCAACTTTCTCCAAGTCAAGACACAAACACCCTACATGCTCTTACTTCTTGAGTCCGGATCGCTTCCCATTGAGGTCTTGGGCATGGAAAGGGTTGTGGAGTACATGCGTAAGACACAACGTAGCCCTTTGCATCGACTTCCTAGAATCGCATATGAAGCAAGTCAAAAGGTTCAAAAGACATGCAAGAGCAAAATACTAAGTTCGGGGTGGATGCTTGATATCAAGAAATGGTTTGGAAGATGGGATGCATGTCACTTGGTCAAGGATGCGTCGATCGACTCCCAAGTTAATGAGGCCTTCTTACAACGCCAATGTATCATGGCTTGGGAGAAATCCGGAGGTTCTCGCTTCAGCCATTACACCACACACGTTGCCCCAAACTACAAATCTCTCTTCTTCTCGGAACGAGGTAACCGAACCCATTCCTACATCCTTGAGCCCATCCCGTTGAGTGCGATCCGCACCATTGCCTCCATTCGTCTTAGCTCCCATTCTCTACGCTGCGAGACAGGACGTTGGGGCACTGGCGAGGAGTGTCATCGACTTTGCACCTTATGCCCTCGTCAAGTGCGAGAGAGTGAGTACCACACACTACTTGAGTGCTCAGCTTTTGACCACATTAGGTCCTCTTTTCCCCATATATTCAGCCATGAGCTCTCCCTACATACCTTCCTCTCCCAACCACGATGTGGACTCTCTATTGCGACGCTCATTTCAGCCATTTTTGAGCATCGAGAGTCACTTATGAACTCCACTCACACCACGTGACATGTTCATTTGGTCCCATAGGTCATATTTGACCTCCCAGGACGATAATAGAACTATCTATCTATCTATCTATCTATCTCTCTCTCTCTCTCTCTCTCTCTCTCTCTCTCTCTCTCTCTCTCTCTCTCAAACGATAAAATAAACACCCAAACAAACAATATTCAATCGCATGACTTTTCTTTTTTCCTTTTTTCGTGGGCAACTATATTTGCACTTTGTTGTTTCAGTTTTTTAATTACACCCTTGCACGGCAAGAGATCCACGTGTTTCTCTTTGCCTTTGTGATATTTGCCATGTACTTGAAGTTGGTATGTGTGTTTGCATGTATGTATATCCATATTATTTGTGTGTATGCCAATGTGCCTGGATGCCAAACACATCAGCACTTATGGATGCACACACATACACAAACATGTGTTTGTGTGTGTGTGTGTGCACGTGTGCACGTGCATCTATGTTTGGAACATTATATGTAGAAGTGTGTGACCCATCTAGGAGAGGGGATAATGTGATGAATCTTAAGTTGCCCTCCACGCAAGGGGGTAAAATTGTAAGACAAACCAGATTTGAGGATTGATAGGATAACTCTCACGCACACCCACGAAGTGGGAGGAGGGGTAAGATTTGTAAATCTAACTGCACCCCCCTTTGAGGTGGAGCCAGTGGAGGGGGTTGAGGGGTAATATTTAACAATCCCCCTATCATAAGCAGAATTCATCATATTTTATATAAGAAAAAGATGTTATCTAACTATTCCTAGGTTTCTTATATTAAAAAAAGCCCATAATAAACTGGTGTACCAAAATTAGCCTTGACTGCACTCGGCCAATTATCTCAATAGCCACAATCAGTCATAGCCCTATTCACACCATTAATAACCATATTCGGCCAAGTCAAGCACTTTTACAAAGGATCAATATACTACCATTACGTCGGCATAGATCATATATGAGCAAGGTAAGCTCGGTACCAACCCCACATGACAAATAACCATTGTGCCCACAATCAATCATAACCCTGTACACATCACCCATTCATAGCTAAGAGATCAGATGTTAAAGTTCTAAATCCATAACATTAGATCAATATAGAATGAAACCGAGTGGTAATGGTAAGCTCGATAACCAACTCAAAGGCACAGCATCAGTATCATATCAACCACGCCAGCCATAACAGAGTATACCAGGTCGTATGTTAACCCCTTAGTCAATCCTATCATATATGGCCATTTGCAAGAGCTTTTGTCATTATATTTTAGCAAAAAGCATTAACTTCGGGCAACATTTATCTTGTGTTTGTAAGAGGATACCGCCTTTAAAGTATTCTAAAACTATGCAAATGAAAAAGCCCGTAGCTATTCATTGCCCATACTCACTAACCTCAAACGGAATTTCACAACGCAAACAGAAGGATGCACATATATATGCCAATGATAAGTTAATCTCAAACTGAAAGCCTTTCCTAAACCCGTAAGGTGCAAAAAAAACTCCCCGTAGTAAGTGATACAGTGGAAGTTTCCATCCATGTATAATCCAGCATATGCATGCCGACTATAACAACAAGTGAATCATATCACAACCAAATAGTTCGGACAGAAGTTCATATCAATGCCATAGGTCATCTGATTGAGTCGGAGCAGCCAGCTCTACAATAGCCTGCTTATCTTTGACTTTTGCCATAGAGCCGACAACTTTAACAGAACACCACTTGCAGGTAACACCCTCCCAATCCCAATGTATAGATAACAACTCTCAAGTGCACACATACACACCACAAAAGCATATAGTACCAATACTAAGTGAGCATGGGAGCTCACCTTCATAGTGTTTGGAGCAAGTGGCCACATTCCTCCAGCGCAGTATGGTGGGCCCATCATCAAGAAGTACGACGAATACAACAGCACCGTCTAGTACAGAGACAAGGGAAGAGAGAGAGAGAGAGAGAGAGAGAGAGAGAGAGAGAGAGAGAGAGAGAGAGAGAGAGGGGGGGGGGGGGGGGGGGGGGGGGGGGGGGGGGGGGGGGAAGAGAAAGAAAGAGAAAGGGGGAGAGAGCTCAGGAGAGATAATGAGATAACCCTTAGAGGGTGCTATAGTGTGGACATGTCAAGATGGAGCCACCGTGAAGTTAAGCAAAAAATGACAGGGATTACAGAGCCAGGGAATCCGCCGAATGAACATGTGTGTGTGTGTGTGTGTGTGTGTGTGTGTGTGTGTGTGTGTGTGTGTGTGTGTGTGTGTGTGTGTGTGTGTGTGTGTGTGTGTGTGTGTGTGTGTGTGTGTGTGTGTGTGTGTGTGTGGCATTTAATGCGTCAATTAAGTGTCCTTTAAGACACCTCCAAATTCTCAACTACCGAATTACCTACCATATTTCACCCAAGATTCCCTAGGTCAATTAGCCCCAGTAATAAATAATGTTCAAGGAATTTAACAAAATATCCTTAAATCTTTGTAGCAGGGCAAAAAGACCACCCAAATTTACACCAGTTCCAGTATACTAGTACATAAGTAGCACCAGTCCGAATATTAAACAACACAAACCATATTAGTACCAATACCAGTGTGATACCAATACACAAGTAGTATCAGTACCAGTATTACAAGTAGCACTTGTATCAGTCCAGTATAATACTATACACAAACAGTACCGGTTCCAGTACCAGTATATCTCATAAGTAGCAATAGTCCTAGTACATTAAAATACCATACCACTACTAGTTCATAATGTCTATACACTCCTTACCCTATCTTAGCTAGGTAAGGGGTCAACCTATTTTTTCATCAATTCCAGTATCAACAGTAACGGACCAGTGTAGTAACATTCCACAAGTAGCACGAGTACCAGTACACAAGTAGTACTAGTCTAGTATATTATAGTATACATACATTTCTAGAACCAGTACAAATTCAGTGCTTGTACACAAGAAGTATCAGTACAAGTAGCACCAGTACCATTCCAGTATAAAACCTCACCAACTATAGTACCAGTACATCACACTAGTAGCATTTGTATCAGGTCAGTACAAACCAATTCCAGTGTCAGTACACTATATACACACGTAGCATCAGCACCATTACATATGTAACACCAGTATCAGTCTACTATAATATAGTACTAGTACCAGTCTAGTATAATATAGTATCAATATAAGGACCAATCCATAGTAGCATCAGTACCAGACCTGGCTCCAGTATCAGTGCACCAGTGTCAATATAGATAAAGTAACACACTATCCCTAGCAAAGTGTGTGTGTGTGCGCGCACGCGCACGCGTGCATGCGTGTTCAAGTTCAGTACAATACAATACCAGTACCAATTTTACTAGTAGCACCAGTACCAGTCCAGTATAATTTGTACCCAAACAGCACCAGTTACAGTACTAGTTACTATAAGACACCAAGGACTCCCTAGGGCAACTTACCCCAGTAAATAATTCCCAAGGACATTTAAACACTATCCTTATACTATCCTAGCTAGGCAACAGGTCCACCCATTTTTTTACACTAGTATCAGTATCCCTAGTACCCAAGTAGCATCAGTACCAATTCAATATAAACCAGTACCAATACCAATTCAGTATAGCATTGGTACATAAGTGGCACTAGTACCAGTACACAAAATAGCGTCGGTCTAGTCTTTAATAGTAAACAGCCAGTCTAATTACCGTAACTTGTTCATTACCGGTACACAATTAGCACCAGTACTAGTGTCATAAGTAGCCCTAGTATCAGTTCAGTATACTATTGTACACAAACAGACCAGTCCTAGGACTAATATATCACACAAGTGGCAGCAGTATCAGTTCAGTACAATAAAGTATTAGTACCTGTACCAATACTAGTTGTGTATATTACAGAACCACTACCAGTACCAGTTCAGTGCTAGTACACTAATGTCTACGGTACTCGTACCCAAATAGCTTTGGTTTAGAATATTATAGTACACACAGTATTAGTACTAGTACTAATTCAATATCAGTACACAATTAGCAAAACATCATTAGTGACTAAGCCAAAAAAAACATTTAGTTAGAGTAGACAGTGTATAAACAAGGGATGCGCCATAATTTTCCTATCCATAATGTAATTTGCAACCACTTACTGCTATATGAGCAAGTTTTTCCAAAATTATTATAATTCACAACCCATTTTGACCATAACAATATTCTATCACTGTCATCATAACCAACCAATCATTCAGTGCATTTAATCAGTTTCCTAGAACCAGAATTGCAATACTTGAGTACTAATATTGTACCACACAGTTAGCACCAGTACCAGTCTCATAAGTGGCCCCCGTACTAGTAAAATACAAAAAGTATCAGTCTCCCGACCAGTATATCACACAAGTGGTAGCAGTATCAATTCAACGTAATAAAGTACAATAAAGTACCAGTATCGGTACAAAATATACCAGGACACAAGTGAACTCAATATCAGTACATAAGTAGCATCGGTTCATAAGTAGTATCATTTTAAGTACCAGTATCCGTGTAGTTCCATTTTGCTTCAGTAAAGTACCAGTACTTGTTCAGTGCAGTACCAGTACTCAAGTAACACTAGTATCAGTACATAAGTAGTATCAGTGCCAGTCTACAATAATAAGTACCAGTACCAGTACATAGGTATCATCAGTACCAGTACCAAATCTAGTGCTAGTACACAAGTAGTACCAGTATCAGTATAGTGTTTTGACACTTTATCCTAGCAGTGTGTGTGTGTGTGTGTGTGTGTGTGTGTGTGTGTGTGTGTGTGTGTGTGTGTGTGTGTGTGTGTGTGTGTGTGTGTGTGTGTGTGTGTGTGTGTGTGTGTGTGTGTGTGTGTGTGTGTGTGTGTGTGTGTGTGTGTGTGTGTGTGTGTGTGTGTGTGTGTGCGTGCGCGCGCGCTAACATTGAAGCATTCATCTAGGAGACTTGCAATGGAAAAGGTGTCCTCTTCCTAAGAAATCAGCACCCACTAAGCATGAGCCGTTATGTGTGTATGTGATTGCGAGTGTGTGCATGTGTGGATGTGGTTAAATGTCATGCAGACGTGACCTAGCCAGGCGTCAAGTCTGCTAACACTGTGTGTAAATGAATGAGAATGCCTAGGGCTTCTAATAGCGCTAGTTTTTATTTATAATGGAGGATATTATGATCCATGCATGCATACGGTGCATTGAAATCACTTCATATGGGGTTCAATTGCAAGCTAAGTCCAGCCCATAGGAGTTGCCAACTTTCATGTGCTCCTAGAAGTAGGTTTTATGTGGTGTGAGTATGATTTAATAGCTTTATGCTCCCCATACTTTCCGAACATAAGCTATAATTTCTTGCTAGAGAAACTCTCTTTCGTGGAATCTAAGGATCTACCATATGAGCACACACAAGATTTTTAGATGGGCGTCATATAGTTTGAAGGCTCTATCAATGTGTATGGGGATAAGATCATCCCCATACATTTTGATGTCCCTATTCATGGCACATACGTAGGGTTATCAAAGGGCTAACCATGAGTTGTGTGTGTGTGTGTGTGTGTGTGTGTGTGTGTGTGTGTGTGTGTGTGTGTGTGTGTGTGTGTGTGTGTGTGTGTGTGTGTGTGTGTGTGTGTGTGTGTGTGTGTGTGAGGGGGAGAGAGAGAGAGAGAGAGAGAGAGAGAGAGAGAGAAAGTTTCATGTCTTTGCTAATATCATGTAGATGGATAGTCCATAGAGTTGGTCCATGAATTCAAATATCTTTGAATTGACATGCCAGTTGATCATAGATGGCACAATTATATTGCACAATGATTAGATGTTAGTCTAGGAAAAAATACTAGTTTGAGGATGTTTGCATTCATAATGACACAAAGTACTGGAAGCTAAGATGCATGATCTATGATGCGTATTGGTATACAGAACGTCCTATATGGAGTTGAGTATTGGGGGCAACATTTTGTCTTCAACTTGGAATGACATAGAAAAGATGCAAAATACCTTCTTGCAAAGGCATTTAGGTGTAAAGGCCATCACCCCATACTCCATTTTATTGCTAGAGATAAGTTGTCGGTCTATTAAGATGCAAGCCTTGTTGAGAATATTTCGGTAAATTTGCAAAATACCATATATGAATCATAGTAGATTACCCATAAAATCTTGGGATGTGAGCACATGGCTGTAAAATATTTTAAACATAAGTTGTTATCATTTGGATGTTTGATGTGGTGAAATGTGGATGCTTTTCTAGATAGACCTCCCAAAGAGCTAACATGCATTATTTTGAGAAAATACTTTTGGGAGCACTACAGATGCCATGGTTGTCAATGGAGAAGAAAGACAAAATGGAGTATCATCAAGTATACATTTACCCTACATGTTGACAGCAATATAGGCAAGAAGATGTTTAGGCACAACCGTACATTGGCACCTCAGTTTCACTAAATCATCAATGGACCATAGCTTGCTTTTATACACGATCACATACACTAAACATTGAGCAAGGTCATGGAAAGGGATATTGAGAGATGCAAGAATACACAATTTTATGATTTGACTCAAACCGCTACGTGTTGATCATATACATGTGTTTGTATTTGTCTTTGATACAATGCTCTTTCTCATATCTATTTTTCTCCGATACGATGCTCTTTTTCATATCTATTGAGAGGAGACTATTATTGGCATGGTTGGTCCCATGGGTCATTTTTGAGTCCCCTAGGATATCAATAAAATCTCTCTCTCTCTCTCTCTCTCTCTCTCTCTCTCTCTCTCTCTCTCTCTCTCTCTCTCTCTCTCAATCAATCAAAGACAAGGAAGTTTACTTGGAATGTTCACACACATACAAAGCACTTGTTCAAAAGAAGAGGAGAAGGTGGGAAGTCGAAAAACAACTTCTTTTAGCACAAGAGAAAGCACATGCATGTGGCAAGTTTTGGCAAAATCTAAAAGGCAAGCGCGTTGAGAGCTTTGGTGACTTGACTCTTGAGGATATGTATATGCATTGTAAGAACCTCTATGAGAAACCCAATGTTGATAAGATGGAGGGTTGTAGCTCCCTTCCATTTATGTCTCCCTTCTTTACCATTGAAGATGTATGCCGCGCGCTTGAGAAACTTGCTACTCGCAAGGCAGGTGACCTTCAAGGTGTCAAGGCTGAAATGATTAAATGGACAAGCAAGAAAACACGATATTGGATATGCGATATGTTTAACCTTGCACTTCAGTATGGCATGCCTCATGATTGGAGTGCAAATTGGATCAAACCTTTGCACAAAGGAGGAGATGTAAACAATGTGAACAACTATCGCACTATAATGGTTGGTTCTTTGATGGCAAAGTTATTTGGATGTATCATGGAGATGAAGATAAGTGAATGGGCTGAAAAGAATGGCAAACGTGCGCTTGGCCAAGCAGGTTTTCGAAAGCATCATAGCACTATTGATCACCTTGTCACTCTTCGAGTTCTTATGGAAGCGTCTCGATTGAAAGGAAAAAAGTTGTATTGTTGCTTTGTAGATTTCAAGAAAGCTTTTGACATGGTACCGCGAGGAAATCTTTGGAGACGTATGCAAAGCCTTCAAGTGCCGAGAGAATTTATGCATGCAGTCTTTCGCATCTACCAAAAAGTGATATGTCGATTACGTATGGGAGATGGAATTTCAGAATTTTTTGCAAGCACTATTGGTGTCAAACAAGGATGCCCACTTTCCCCAACCCTCTTTGGGCTACTCATTGATGAATTGGAATACATGGTTCTTGATTTTATGCAGCAAGAAGGCATAGAAGAGGTTAAGATTGGAAATGCGGTGATCATGCTTTTGCTTTATGCCGATGATGTAGTGCTCTTGGCACATACCTTAGAAGATGTACAAAAGCTTATGAGTGTCTTGGAACGCTTTTGCCTACATAGCGGGCTGATCGTGAATGGATCCAAAACCAAGGTTATGCTTGTAAAGACCCTCAATGACGAAAATCCATGCATTGTATACAACAATGAGAAACTTGAAGTGGTAGATCACTTCAAGTACCTTGGCCTTGAGGTTCCATCCAATCATAAATGGAAGGATTGTGCAATGCATCACTTGGAAGCCGGAAAGAGGGCTTATTATGCATTTGAGAATATGTGCAATGCACGAGAGATCAATTGTTGGGCTCTCAAAAAGTACCTCTTTGACACATTGGTGACACCGGTGCTTCTTTATGGAGTGGAGGTGTGGGGTGGAAGTATTGGGAAGTCTACTTGGAAAGAGTTTGAGAATGTCCAAAAGCGTTTTCTCACCAACTTTCTCCAAGTCAAGACACAAACACCCTACATGCTCTTACTTCTTGAGTCCGGATCGCTTCCCATTGAGGTCTTGGGCATGGAAAGGGTTGTGGAGTACATGCGTAAGACACAACGTAGCCCTTTGCATCGACTTCCTAGAATCGCATATGAAGCAAGTCAAAAGGTTCAAAAGACATGCAAGAGCAAAATACTAAGTTCGGGGTGGATGCTTGATATCAAGAAATGGTTTGGAAGATGGGATGCATGTCACTTGGTCAAGGATGCGTCGATCGACTCCCAAGTTAATGAGGCCTTCTTACAACGCCAATGTATCATGGCTTGGGAGAAATCCGAAGGTTCTCGCTTCAGCCATTACACCACACACGTTGCCCCAAACTACAAATCTCTCTTCTTCTCGGAACAAGGTAACCGAACCCATTCCTACATCCTTGAGCCCATCCCGTTGAGTGCGATCCGCACCATTGCCTCCACTCGTCTTAGCTCCCATTCTCTACGCTGCGAGACAGGACGTTGGGGCACTGGCGAGGAGTGTCATCGACTTTGCACCTTATGCCCTCGTCAAGTGCGAGAGAGTGAGTACCACACACTACTTGAGTGCTCAGCTTTTGACCACATTAGGTCCTCTTTTCCCCATATATTCAGCCATGAGCTCTCCTTACATACCTTCCTCTCCCAACCACGATGTGGACTCTCTGTTGCGACGCTCATTTCAGCCATTTTTGAGCATCGAGAGTCACTTATGAACTCCACTCACACCACGTGACATGTTCATTTGGTCCCATAGGTCATATTTGACCTCCCAGGACGATAATAGAACTATCTATCTCTCTCTCTCTCTCTCTCTCTCTCTCTCTCTCTCTCTCTCTCTCTCTCTCTCATATGATTGTTCCTATGATGTTAAAAAACACTTTTATTTGTTGGAATTAGGGTTGCAAGGATACACACAGCTTGGAGAAGATGGAGAAGCTCAAGGCAGACAACATATATGTATTGCTTACTGCACAATAGAAAGATAAGTTAGCCCTAGAATGATTGGCGTACATACAATGCGGGGGGGGGACCTCCTAGTGAGGGAAAAAATGCCCCGACAGCCTAAGTGTGTTCACACACATCACTACCACATACATGGTAACAAATTTCCCCTGGGAGTGATGCAGTGAACAAGAGTTATCACATAGTGTATAGGAAAGTGCCATGCCCTGAGGACATGATCAATCCACAAAGAGAAGCAAGCCCAAAGCTTTGCAGAAAGCTTCAAACTTCTCACGAGGCAATGTCTTTATGACAAAATCTACAAGGTTGTCATGTGTCAGCACATAATCCAAAGCTAATCACTCATGTTTTCTCTCTCTGACATAGTGATAATGTACCTCAATGTGCTTTGTGCAAGCATGAAAAATTGGTTCCTTGCAACTACCAATGCATTTTGAGTGTCAGTGCAGATGATGTGGTGGTGTCTTGTCCAACACCCAAATCAAGCATAAGGCGTCTGAAACCATGCGCACTCAGTCATAGTTGTAAAGGCTACCCCCACTCAGTTTCACAACTTGAAGTGGCCACAGTAGGTTGCTTCTTGCTCAACCATGATATGCATGAATTGTCAAGCATGAAACAAAACCCCCTTGTGGACACTCATGTGTCATAACAACCAGCATAATCTGAGTCCAAAAGCTAGAACATCCAAATCTAGCGACAATGATCCCCCCTTGGGATAAAACAACCCAAGATCTAAAGTGCCACTCAAGTAGCAAAATATTGTCTTAGCAGCCTACCAATGCTTAGACCCTGGACTATGCCTAAATCTACTAGCCTGTCGGAGACTGCACACTAAAACTTTGGCCTCGTATTGCATGCATAAATAAGGCATCCAACATCAATTTGTTTATAAAAACTAATATCTAGCTTTCTCAAATGAATTTCTCATGTTAAACTAATCATTTAATACGGGAAGATTAAAGGGGAAACAAGAGCTAGAATATTGGTATGTGCTGGTAGACCTATCTCAACAGGGGATCAAAAGGAGAGAGAATAGGGATCCAAATGGAGATGGCCTACCAAAGAGAAATATGTGCACCTAGTAGAGCTTCAAAAGACCTTAGGTTAAGCTTCATTAAATCCTCCAAAGGTTTGTGTCAAAGTCCCTAGGCCTAGGACTAGTGGGTGGGATCCATGCCCAACCTTGTGTGTGTAAGGTGCTCCCCCAAAAGTCAAACTACTTGTCCACTTGCGTGGGGCAAGCCATCCTTGCAGGGGGGTGAGAGAGAGCACACATACACACACTCAAGGTTGCTCAAGACACTAGAGGCATAAAGGACACATGCCAAACCATCTAGCTCAGTTGCCCCCATTTAAGTTTAAATCCTATTGGATGGCCTATGGCATGGACCAAGGAGAATTAGGCTTGAGTAAATTGAACTTAAACATTTTTAAAAATCTTGTTAAAAGGACCAATGAGAAATGAGACCCCCCTAATTTCTATTGGACAGTCTACCAAGGGGTCCAATGAGAATTAAGCAGCCCATAAGCTAGCTTAATTCCTATTGGCCAGTTGATTTAGAACTCCAATAAGAATTTAGCTTCATTTAAATAATCATCTAAGATCTCTCTAAAGGGGAAATAAGGACACCTATCACAAGGCTACACACCTTGCTTGTTATCTCTTATTGGCTAAGCCTTGACATGGAACAATAGGATGCAAACATGAGTAATTGCCAGATCACCGCATAGTCCCTCTCCTCAAAATCCCACGAAGGAAGAGAGGAATCAAGGGAAGAAAAAGGTGAGAAAGAGGTCAACCTCTTCTTTATATTCATCACCCTATTCCTCCAAGAGAAAGAGGTCACCCTCCTCTTCATCCTCATCACCTTCCTCTTCTTTTGATAAAAGTAGCGGCTTATCCCCTAAAGAGCCTAGAAGGAGAGGGCATCACAAGTCTTATGACACTTGGAAAAGGTCCAACAAGCTCAAGAAGTTCAGGGAGGGAGGAAAGAACATCTCTTTTCTCACCTATGATGGCACCTTTGGTGCTATGGAAAAAGTATTGGCCTTCATCCATCAATTTGATGCGGCCTTTGGAGATAAGGGCTTCACGGAGTCCTCTAAGCTATGATATGTAGCTATGCATTTTCAAAAGTCCACCAGACAATGGAGGGCTTGTCTACAAGCTAATGGCAAAGCTCCAAGGATACGGAAAGTCCTAAGAGCTTCCATAATGAAGCAATTTCTTGCAAGCGACTCCAAAGACAAAGTTCTTACCGAATGGAAAAGTTTGAAGTTGTCTCCCTACAATTGTATCCACAAGTATGTGGACAAGTTTTGGGAGTTTCATCTCAAAGCCACTGTCTACAAAAAGATAGATTTTGGAGAATAAAACCAACAATTTTGATGGGCTATCCGAAGACAAGGCCGAATATGTTAATTCTCAAAGGCCTAGGACCATATTTGCAGTCATACATTATACTATGGTCGCTTCACGCACTAATTTCCAACAAGGGCTAAGAGGAATTCTAAGCCCATGGAAACTAAAGAACGAAATGAGCCTAAAGAGAAGAACAATGCTCAAAATTCTTCTAAAGGCAACTCTAGCAACAACAACAAAAAAATCTAAGGAGAAAGGAGTCTACAAAGGTAAGAATAGACTCTCCCCTGAAGAGCTAGAGCATTATCGCAAAGACAACAAGAGATTCAAGTGTGGGGAGAAAGGACATAGCTATCGCACTTGCCCTCAAACAAATGCAGGCAATGAGCCACCTAGAGCTTCTATGATTGAAACTCCAAAAGGGGGTGCTCATTGCAAAGGATCTCCCCTTTCCTATGCTTGGGGAAATGTGAGAGAGCATGATGCCTTTCTCCTTTTTTACCCTGGCTCAACTCGCAACTTTATATCAACGGAGTTGGCTACCAAATTAGGCATACAAGCTTTTGAGATGGGAGACACTGTGATTGTCAATGAGGATTTCAAGGGACAAAACGCCTCCGTTACTCCCTTGGTTGGGAAATTGAGGCTTACGTCCAAAGCTATGTCAACAAGAGGACTTTTTCATCTCTCCTCTCCAACATGAAGATGTTATCCTAGGGGCACCATGGTTCCATTGCATGGGTGCCGATATGAAGTTTCCTAAAAGGAGAATATATTTCAAGTATAGGGAAAATAACATTAACATAGATTCTAATAAGTCGGGTAGCACCATACCCCTTGTAAATATGCCTGCTTTTTATAAGTCAATAAAAACCTCAATTTCCGCGTACATGATATTTTTTAAGGAATCTCTAAACGATCCTAATGTTTTACTAGATAAAAATGGTCGGAATCAAAAGGAATTAGAGTTTTCTAATTTCCTAAGTAAAGTCCAAGATGTTTTTATTGATGATATCCATAGAGAGTTACCACCAAAACGAGGGGATGACGATCATGCAATAAAGATTCTACGAGGAATCTCACCACCTAATAAGCCTCCTTATCGAGTTTCACAAGCTCAACAAGAGGAGATCATGAGGCAAGTCCATGAACTAGTAGAAAAAGAGATGGTGGGGCCTAGTTCTTCACCATTTTGTTCACCAGTCCTCTTAGTCCAAATGAAAGATGGCACATACCGTATGTGTACTATAGAGCACGAAATAGAATCACTATCAAAAATAGATATCCTGTACCCCGGGTAGAAGATCTATTTGATAAGTTGCAAGGGTCTACCTACTTTAGTAGGATTGACCTTAAAAGCGGCTATCATCAAATCATAAGGGTAGTCAATGAAGATATCATATCCGCTTTTTGCACAACATTCATTTTTTATGAATATCTTGTCATGTCTTTTGGCTTGACAAATGCTCCAACCACATTCAATTTCTTAATGGATAAAATCTTTAGGCCCTACCGCAAGTTTACTGGAGTGTTCTTTGATGATATCATTATCTACTCCAATTCTTTTGAGGAGTAATCTTTCAAATTTTGAGAGAGAATAAACATTTCATTAATCAAAAGCAAAGTGAATTTTTCCTACATTCAATACTTAGGTCACATTATCGCTCAAGATGGAATCCTAATGGATCCAACAAAGCTAGAGGTAATAAAAGGATGGCCTAATCCAAGGAACCTACACGAGCTACAAAGCTTTATTAATATGTGTGCATACTACAGACGCTTCATAGAGAAATTCTCGCTAATAGCAGGACCATTACATGACTTAACAAAAAAGAACGTTAAGTATACGCAGATTGCAAAAGAGAAAAATGATTTTGACAAGCTCAAAGGGAAGCTTATCTCTCAACCTATGTTTACACTATCAAATCTCTCAAAGCAGCTTGAGGTCCAATGTGATACTTGTGGCGATTTCCTTGGAGCAATTTTGCTTCAAGAAGGGCATGGCATAGCATACAAGGGTCAAAGACTTAACTCCAATGAGCAAGTATTGGGTATATATGAAAAGGAGCTATTAGTTGTTCTACAGGCCCTAGACTCAAGGAAACACTATCTTTTTGGGACTCCATTCATCCTACAAACGGATCACCAAAGCCTCAAGTACTTCATGACGCAAACCAAACTCTTCAAAAAACAAATGAGGTGGGTAAATTTTCTTTCGCAATTAAATTTTCATATTGCTCACGTTATAGGGGCAAGCACAATCAAGTGGCTGATGC
Organism: Adiantum capillus-veneris; assembly: GCF_014529385.1. Classification (NCBI taxonomy): domain Eukaryota; kingdom Viridiplantae; phylum Streptophyta; class Polypodiopsida; order Polypodiales; family Pteridaceae; genus Adiantum; species Adiantum capillus-veneris. The sequence goes on along the minus strand of NC_140936.1, from coordinate 47,147,043 downwards.
ACTATCACGACGGCCAAGAGCAAATGCGGTATCTAAATCAACTCACAATGATCTATGTTCTATGATAGATGAGTATGCTACTGATCCCGATTTCAAGGATGTAATTTTAGCCCTTACATTAGGGAAGAAAGAGGTTCAACCATTCACCTTGCATAATGGTTCCTCTTTCTTCCCTATGGAAATAGGCAATGTGTTACTAATGCACTGCATGAAAAATTAATGTATGAATCCCATGTTGCTCATTATGCAGGGCATAGAGGGATTAAACCTACTCTTTGTAGAGTAGGGACGTACTTCTATTGGCCTACCATGAAAGTAGACATACAATAGTATATTTCAAAATGTGTAGTTTGCCAAACTTGACAAAGTATGATAGAGGGAAGCAACCTGCATTTCTCCAACCATTGCCAATTCTTGATTCATTGTGGGAGAGTATATTCATGGATTTTATCTTTGGATTACCCAAGTCTATCCATGGGAACATAGGAATATGGACAATAGTCAACAGATTTCTCAAACAAGCACACTTTATTCCTATCAAAAAGACTATTAAGGCACATCAAATGGCAACCATCTTCATATCTAAAATTTTCAAGTACCATGGCCTTCCAACATCCATAGTGTCAGATAGAGATCCTAGAATGATCAGTAATTTTTGGAAGGGTCTTTTTTAAAAAATATAGGTACAGGTTTAAATTTCTCATTGACCTATCATCCCAAACGGATGGCCAAAGTGAGATCCCTAACCTTACGATTCTAGATCTACTAAAAGTCTATGTTACGAAAGTAGATCAACGCTCACAATGGGAGAAATACATACCCCTTGTAGACTATGCGTACAATAACACCGTACATACTTCTACGGGAAAGGCACCTTTCGAGGTCATAGAGGGAAGATCCAAAAGTCCCTTGCTACTTAAGGTACATGGGAAAGTTTTTGTTGCTGATGAGTATAGCCGAGATCTACAAGAATCTTTTCAAAAGATTAAAGATGTTATATCCATCTCACAGCAAAGGCAAAAGGCTGCTGCTAATAAGCACAGAAGAGCTCTAGCCTTTGAGGAAAATGACTTGGGTCTTCCTAAAGTTCCCCAGGGCTTGTTTGAGGCATACTTCAAGCAAGAATACTACGGGACACAAAAGTATTATGCCAAGTTAGCAAAAAGATACTATGGTCCCTTTCAAATTCTTAGGCCAATCAACAAGATGGATTATCAATTAAAGTTGCCCAATCATTGGCGCATACACAATGCTTTTCATTTGAGCCTACTCAAGCCTTATAGAGGAGAGCCACCAAAGGAAGAAGTTATTGAAGACCCTCCAGAGATAGAGGATCAAGAAGAGGTGCTCCAACCTCAGTCCATTCTTCAACATGAAGACAAGGTATTAAGACATGGTAAGATTATCCGATCGATGATATCTTATTAAATTCAAGAATTATCCTTTTGAAGATGCTAGATGGATGCAAGGCATGCAGCTTAAGGATAGCATGAACCTTGTCAATGCTACAATGATTTAGAAGAGTAAGCATATGTAAATTCATTTTTAAAAGAACAATGTTTTTTTGTCTTATAAGACTCTCTCTCTTTATTTTATTGTGCACAAATTTAAGAAGTATGCATGCTTAAGATCATGTTTGTGGCAACGACGTCTTCTAAGCACCAAGTAGAAGTTGTCACTCTATCTTTGGAGAATAATATGGGCTAATGAGAAGACATGCTTGCGGCAGCTAAGTCTCTCAAGCACAAAATGGATTAGACATCCATTGTGGAATGATGTCGTAGGGTAAAAAGGGATCCTCTACCCACTTGGAAACCATGGACTAATGACTAGGTTTTATCTTCTCTACCTCATAGTCGAGGACGACTATGATTTTAAGAGAGAGGTAATGTCATAAAAGCTAATATCTAACTTTTCTAAATGATTTTCTCATGTTAAACTGATCATTAAATATGGAAAGACAAAAGGCAAAACAAGAGCTAGAATATAGGTATGTGTTGCTAGGCCTATCTCAGCAGGGGATCAAAAGGAGAAAAATTAGGGATCCATGGCCTGCCAAAGAGAAATGTGCACCTAGTGGAGCTTAAAAATACCTTAGTTTAAGCTCCATTAAATCCTCCAAAAGTTTGTGTCAAAGTACCTAGGCCTAGGACTAGTGAGTGGGAGCCATGCCCAACCTTGTGTATGTAAGGTACTCCCCCAAAAGTCAAACTATTTGTCGATTTGCATGGGGTGAGCCCTCCTTGTAGGGAGATAAGAGAGAGCACACACACACACACTCAAGGCTTGCTCAAGACACTAGAGGTATAAAGGACACATGTCAAACCATCTAGCTGAGTTACCCCCATTTAAGTTTAAATTCTATTGGATGGCCTATGGCATGGACCAATGAGAATTAAATTGAACTTAAACATTTTAGAAAATATTGTTAAAAGAACCAATGAGAAATTGTTACGGCATAAGCCGGTGTGTGCCAAGTGTTAGCCGTTAGGATGCCTTGGCCGTATGGTGGGAACCTTACCTAGGAATGGGGGGATGCCAAGAGGCATGAGTCTTGAGGAGCGAGGGGACACGACTAACCTATATGAAGGGCCTCTTGTGACCTTTGTAAACATACACAATAACCAATCTAATCAGTTATGGCTACGGATGTGAACATATCTCTCTCTCTCTCTCTCTCTCTCTCTCTCTCTCTCTCTCTCTCTCTCTCTCTCTCTCTCTCTCTCTCTCTCTCTCTCTCTCTCTCTCTCTCTCTCTCTCTCTCTCTCTCTCTCTCTCTAATGCTGTGTGGTGCTCCTCTCTCTTGCATTTCTGTGAGCACAGTTTCGTAATAGGCAGCCACGCCTATTACACTTGGCGACCACGCAGTTGATCGAATCTCCATCCTTGGTGATGAAGGAGGCGCAAATGCTACTACTTGAGTCTATTCGTACACGCACAATCATTTGGGAATTGCAAAAATAATGGGTGATGACGAGTGCCTGGAGACACGCCACCTTTCCCTCTTGGGGGTGCTGACAATTATGAGAGGATGGTTTTCTGGAAGCAGTTGCGTAGGTGGGCAAGGGTGGTCTATGGTCATGCAGATTCCATTCATTTGCAGACCAGGATTTCCACAGCAGCCATTGGAAGGCATCGCGAGTCTCAATCACCGAACTTCAAAGTGCTGCGGGGTATTTAATATGACTTTCCATAATGATGTGGAAGTTTGCGAAGAGTGCTCCATCGGTGACGATGAAGTTAATGTGGCTGCATGTTTATGGCTAACTGGTGCAGATCATGTTCGTCCGATGGACTGTAGGGGATACCTTTGGTGGGCCCATGCGGAGTCCTGGAGTCCTTGCTATGCAGACATTTACTGTGAAATTTTTTGTCGGGTGCAGTGTGCGGGCCAGCAGGTGAGTCATGGCGAGGCTGTGCGGTACCATACGCAATGCGTAGCCGGGTATGTGGTGCCTATGCAACAAAGGACAGCAGACGATCAATTCATTAGCAAAGCTTCAAATGCAGTACGGGTTCAGTGGCGCAGCTTTGCCAGACCAGTGAGCAGAGCTAATTGCAAGTTGCGGTTCCTCTATGATCAAGCCTGGCACCTGCGACAAGTGCAGGATGGCCGACCATGGCGGTGCGGTACAATGAGTGGGTGCTGTGGGAGTGGGCAGCGATGTTGGGCTGCCTGCAAGAAGGATCACCAAGTGGCGCTGCTTGAGGAGGGCCACCCCTTGCATGGGAGTTGTCATGGGCCATCGACGGGGGGGCTGGAAGAGCAGAAAGGGACGAGGTGCAGAAGGGGCCGCCATACCAGGGCCTTGGCAGAGGAAAGAGGAAGGGGGGTCGGCATCTGAGAGGGAAGAAGGGGGATACAGCCTACGGTTACACAGTGCAGACGGGATGAGGGCCGCCAATGATTGGGGTCACTAAGGGGGCACTGCAGACAAGAAGAAAGGGCTCGAGTGCAAAAGGCAGAGCCGCCAAGTCAGAGCAGGGGATAGAATCCTCCTTGAGGTGAGCAAGGCCATGAGCAATCACAAGTAGAGCTGCAAGTGGTTGAGGATGTTCGGGATTCCGTGAGCAAGGGAGAGGCCTCTATGTGAATAAGGATGGGAATTGGGGACTATTGTACAAGGCATAGAGGTGTCTTTGTGCAGAATTAAGAAAGCAATGGGATACTCATGCGAGCAGGGATGCATGATATACGGCACGAGAGCAAAGTGTTGTGGAAGAGTAAATTGTAGAGATGCGGATTTTGAGGGGTGGAGGCAACAATGCTGCAATGGGGAAATTCTTGTACTTGTTCTTCATTGTGCTCGAAGTCTCAAACTTCCATGTTCCTCTTTTAATTGCACCAAGGGCGGTGATGTCCAAGTGATGAAGGTTGATGCGGCATAGGGACATATCGATGAAGAGCGAATGGAGCGCCTATGACCAGGCATCAAATTCATGAAGGGACGGTCAAAAGTTTTTGCGGTTATGCGGCAAAGAGGACCATGCGATGTTGCGATTACCAGTGTGCTGTGAAAAAGACATGATTTCCTTTTTTTTTGTTCATGATATTGGAAATGTACTTCTTGCACTTGGGGTACTCTGCCTTGGCTATGCCTAAAATGTTTTGTAAAAAAATCTTTTAAAACAAAGCACATGCACATAAGGCACTTGACTTCTAACCAAGGGACTCATGAACACTGTGAGTTTGCACATGTCCACCGTGCATGCCAAGTGTTACGGCATAAGCCGGTGTGTGCCAAGTGTTAGCCGTTAGGATGCCTTGGCCGTATGGTGGGAACCTTACCTAGGAATGGGGGGATGCCAAGAGGCATGAGTCATGAGGAGTGAGGGGACACGACTAACCTATATGAAGGGCCTCTTGTGACCTTTGTAAACATACACAATAACCAATCTAATCAGTTATGGCTGCGGACGTGAACATCTATCTCTCTCTCTCTCTCATTCTCTCTCTTTCTAATGCTGTGCGGTGCTCCTCTCTCTTGCATTTCTGTGAGAGCACAATTTCGTAATAGGCATCCACGCCTATTACAGAAATGAGACCCCCCTAATTCCTATTGGGCAGTCTACCAAGGGGTCCAATGAGAATTAAGCAGTCCATAAGCTAGCTTAATTCCTATTGACCAGTTGATTTAGAGCTCCAATAAGAATTTAGCTTCATTTAAATAATTATCTAAGCTCTCTCTAAAGGGGAAAGGACACTTGTCACAAGGCTACACACATTGCTTGTTATCTCTCATTGGCTAAGCCTTGGCATGGACCAATAGGATGCAAGCATGAGTAATTGCAAGAGGAAGGGTCGATCAAAGCAATAAAAGGCTCTCATTTTTGCATACTCAAGCACACACGCTCACACAACTCAAGTGTTGAGCAAGAACTCCATCTCCTTCTCCAAGCATTGAGAAGTAGAGAGCCTACATCAACACCTCTTGACTATGGAATGCAAATCCAAGCAAGAGTCAAGCTTCAATGGCATGCTCATCTTCTCTACCATCAACATTAGTATGCTAACCTAAGCTCTAAGAATAATCTATTAGTATACTACATCTTCTTCCTTTTCACTTTCTTCACTCCTTGCCAGCTCTCTTCACCTTTGAAGGTGTTTGAGGTCTTGGGATTGAGGCCGAGGATCAGTTTATGCTAATGCAAGAAAGATCAATTGTTGTTTTGGGCATGATATTGGTGCATGAATCTTTCCATCTTCATGGAATCAGCAAGGTCTCAAGGAACACAAAGAATCTTTATGGGAGAACATAAAATACACAAGCCTTTTTGAGGGGGGACCGGATCCAAGTAAATTCGGTCCTCAACTATTGTCAGTTTTTCTAATTCTCTCTCTTAACTTTTACAAGTATTGTTCATGCCAGGGTAACTAGGTGTCATGTTTATATTGATACCTTTTATCAAGTACTCCCACTCTATCTTCATTAGGAATTCTCTTAATGAAATGCTCACTACTGTCATTTGAATTTCACTACAATCAATGTTACTAGCCAAATTCCATTACAGATTTGATAAAGAGTGACATCAGCAAGATCATTAGCAACTTGAAGACTTAATTTCAAACCTATTTTCCATTGGAGTAGCAATAATTTTTGCATCTTCAAGTCCCTTCTTACATAGTAATGTCTCTATGTACATTCACTTGATCCCTGACTGTCCAAAAAACCCAAACCAAATCAGAAATATCACAACAAATGTCTCAAGAATCATTCAGCTACCTAGTAGCTCGAAAAACAAAAATGTCATACCAATTCAAGTAGTTACGAGAGCGCAAGCTCAAAAGGAAGCTGATGAGAATCCAGAGACAGATAAAATGGAAACTAACACAAGTCCAGAGATGAGGGAACCAAAGATTAACACACCTAACCAAAAAACCAGAGCAAACAAAATAGTTGAAAAGCTAGAAAGAGGATCTTACCCAAGCTAAAGAGAAAATAAGACAACATGAGGAAAGGGTTGCACCTTCTTTTATGCAGACGTCTCAACCTCCAGAAGACATAAGGAAATATCTCCATCACATTGTTTAAACTATTTGGCCAAGTAATGATGCAAATTCCTTAAGTCTTTCATCTTAAAAGTAGCATTCAAATTAGGATTGAACTCAACAATTTGTGTCTCATTCGGATTAGTAATCAGCAAATCATCTACATATAGAACAAAGATGAGAAATGTGTCACCCTCGTGCTTGACATACAAAGTGATTTCAATTGGATTGTTTTGAAGGCCTTGTTTGACCAAATGAGTGTCAACTTTCTCATACCAAGCACAAGGAGACTACTTCAACCCATACACAGCTTTCTTACATTTGCACACTTTATTTTCTTGTCTTTCTTGACAAAACTGCAAGGCTACATTACATAAGCTTCCTCAAATAAATCACCATTCAAGAAATCATTAACCATGTCTGATTGATGTACAGTCCATACAAAACAAGCTACCAATGCAAATAGAAAACAAAAAATAGTCATACAACAAGTGGGAGGAAAGGTCTCTTCATAATCAATGCATTCTTGCTGTTGCATAAATTTTGCAACAGTCTAGACTTGTGTGCACACTTTATTTTCTTGTCTTTCTTGACAAAACTGCAAGGCTACATTACATAAGCTTCCTCAAATAAATCACCATTCAAGAAATCATTAACCATGTCTGATTGATGTACAGTCCATACAAAACAAGCTACCAATGCAAATAGAAAACAAAAAATAGTCATACAACAAGTGGGAGGAAAGGTCTCTTCATAATCAATGCATTCTTGCTGTGCATAATATTTTGCAACAAGTCTAGACTTGTAGCAATCAATCTAACCATCCGGCTTACGTTTCAACTTGTAAACCCACTTTGTATTAATGCTCTTTTTTCCAAGAAGCAAATCACATAAAGTCTATGTGTCATTTTCTATAAGTGCATTATATTTTGATTGCATGGTAGCCATTCAATTTTTTGAATTTTGTGCATCAAAAAGAGGTTTCTCCTCAGCACATAAACTAGAAACAACCAAAGCATAACAATCTGACACATAAGATGCATGGCAAGAACCTGAATGAGTATGACTATGCATAGGTGCATCCAATTTACTACCATCCAAAGTATGCACCAGCCATTTTGGCATATTTATAGCCTCCTCATTCTCATCCCTTGTCACATCAAGTACATCATGTACATCCGCATCAGTATTAGGTTGGTTTGTAACATTTTTAGAGACCCCCATAGGCTACACATGTGCCTCATTGGAATTTACGTTCAAGTTTCCACCATTAAAAAGAGGCAACAAAGTGTCATAAATGTCCTGTGAGCTTACGTTATTGTCTCAGGAAAAATCTTCCACAAATACAACATCATGTGTAACCAAGATACATTTTGTTTGCAGATGGTATAACCTATAACCTTTGATTTCAATATTGTAACCCAAAAAAAACGCATTTAACAGCCTTATAATCCAATTTTTTGCGTTATGTTTTGTAAGGTCCCCAACCCGCCTATACCGAATCGGGATGGGATCCTTGACAGGTCTCTAGGTCTGATAAAAATCAGAGTCTCTAAACAAGAAAAATCCAAGGAATAGACCTTTACCATTGACAATGGCTTGGGTCTATAGCTTTAGAAGAAGACCTAGTCCTGTCTCGCAGTGGAAACGAGACAACCTTTTAAAAGTCCAAAAACTATTTTGGCCCTATATCTTCCACAAATTGGACTAAGGTATCCTCAACCAACGCTTTTTTTTCCCTAACATATGTGAGGGCACAGCCGCACTGGTAGATTCCTCTTCCAAGTGAAGAAGTTTTCTAAACGTTCTAGTGCGCAGGATGGATAGTTACCTGAGTAATCAGGTCCACTCGTCCATGATTGACAACCTTAGTCAATCCCCACTTACCACCCCGCACTCACACATGATTCATTTATCTTACTATCACATTGTTTTAAACGTTTAAAATAATGGTTTCTTTCAACGTTCCATCACAGTAATTCCTTGAAGACAGCATTGAAAGCATTCTTTTAGAAAACAGACATCTTTAAACTTAAGACAGGGTACTGTCAATCAAAACATTGTCCATAATAACCATGACTAGTACTCTTCTTGTCTTAAGACCACCTAAGGGTGAAAAAACGGCACCCATTCCTTATTCATAATCCGGAGTGGATAAACCCCCACCCAAGGTTCCGGGTGCCCATACACCAAACCAGTTGCCCATACAACCGGGCGGCTCCCCTAGGATAAAAAAACGGTATCCTAACTTATGCAGAAACATCAAGACATGACACGGAGTAGAAACTCAACGTTCATGGGGGTAACCGACTTATCCGTGGCTAGAAAGCCAATCATTATCATCAATTTTATACTAAGGAGTCGGAGGTGTCTTGAGACAAGCTGTCTTAAGGATGATCAAACATATCTTTTCTAATTGAACCAGTTTTAACCCAAACAAATCTTTTCTACATTATAAACAAATGCACGTTGGAAGTTACCTTCCATTTTCAATCAGTTTATCCTTCTTACGTATGCAATGCTAACTTATAAAAGAACTTAACCTAATTAAAGACTTAATTGAATAATGGGACATCCACCTGGGATTGATTGGCCATCTGATGCTGCGCTAGCGCCTAAGACTCTCCTCCGTAGACCTACTAGTAGGCCCAGCTTCGTCGTCGTGCGACGAAGCCGGGCCTAGTAGAGCGTTGTCGTGCGACGCTCTAGTTCGTTTTGGAGATACGTCCTCATCATCAGATGTAGGATTTTCTCGGATTCTTTTTGGTGCCATAACTTTTTATCCTTATAAAAAGGACGTCTAATCATTAGGTAAATAATTCAAAATCTAGACTTAACCTTTGTATTCAATCGTAACCCATCCAAGGTTAAATTTATAGTCTTAACCTTTGTATTCAATCGTAACCCATCCAAGGATAAATTTATAGTCTTAATTGATAAATTCTTGACCTAGTAATTTTTTATTTGTCTATATATGCATGATAACTTTTTCCACCGCTTCCCTAAGGATTTTCTAAGTTCTCCTAACTTTCTTATAATTTTCTATATCTTTTTCCTAATTTTTTCATCAACTTTTAAACTAATAATCTACTTATTTTGGGCTTAATATTTATTGTATTTAATTTCTCTCAAAGATTTCATTTCCTTCACTTGATATCATAGGTTTACACTTATTATAATTTTTCTAAACCTTTTAACCATAAAGTCTATTTATTTTAATTAATCATTTGCTAAAAATAGGATTTTTGGTCAATTATAATTTCCTAACCTCACTAATTAACTATGGTATAATTACCACAAGTAGATAAGGATATTTTTGACCTCTGGTAATTATCTTATTATTTTTCAACTTATTTATATAATTTCCATCTTCAATTTTTAGCTAAAATTAGGATAATTTGACTTAAATAAATATTTATCCTACTTTTCTAACCTTGAAATATTTATCAAGGCCTCTTTATTATGTAAGCTAACTGTGATAATTAGAATGTAATCATATAGCATAATTTACTAATTTCCCCCTTGAAATTTCAACGGAAATTAGTATGTTTTGACTTAGATAAATACCTATTCTAAGTTTGTAACTTTGAAGTAATTATCACGGCTATTTCATCATGTAATTTAGCTCTGATAAATAGTATGTAATCATATAGCATGATTTACTAATTTCTGTCTTTAGTTTTTAGCTAAAAATATGACTTAGATAAATATCTATACTACTTTTCTAACCTTGACATAATTATCACGGCCTCTTTACCCTATAATACAGCTCTAATAAATAGCATGTAATTATAGCACATGATTTACTAATTTCTCCCTTTAATTTACCCCTAAAAACAACGTAATTTCACTAAGATAATAAGCTAAACTAATTATCTGAGACTAGGATAATTATCACGGGTTTCCTAACATTTAATTAACCTCTAGTAAATAACTCAATTCAATTTAAATCTTTTTGGTAATTTCCCCTATTTAATTTGTCTAAAAAATAGAGTTTTTTTGCTAAATTAATTAACTAGATTAATTATCTGAGCTTCTCCTAATTATCACAAAATTTTAATCACCTAATTAACCACTGATAAATATATCACAGAATTTGAATTTAATTTACTAATTTCCCCTATTTAAATTACTCAAAAAACAGAGTATTTCTTCTAAAGTAATTAGCTAGATTAATTATCTTAGCTTCTCCTAATTATCACAGATTTTTTAATACCTAATTAATCACTCATAAATAACTCACAACAATTAAAATCAATTCACTAATTTTCCCTATTTAAATTGCTCAAAAAATAGGGTATTTCTACTAGCGTAATTAGCTAGATTAATTATCTGAGCTTCTCCTAATTATCATGGGCTCTTTATCACCTAATTAACCATTGATAAATATATCATAGCATTTGAAATCAATTTACTAATTTTCCCTATTTAAATTTCTCAAAAAATAGAGTATTTCTGCTAAACTAATTAGTTACATTAATTATTTGAGCTTTCCCTAATTATCACAAGTTTCTTAGCACCTAATTAACCACTGATAAATATATCACAGCATTTGAAATCAATTGACTACTTTTCCCTATTTAATTTGCTCAAAAAATAGAGTATTTCTGCTAGCTAGATTAATTATCTGAGCTTCTCCTAATTATCACGGGTCCCTTAATACCTAATTAACCATTGTTAATTATATCACAGCATTTGGGATTAGTTTGATTATTTTCCCCTTTAATTTTCTCTAAAAAACAGTGTAATGCTGCCTAATTAATTAGGAAAATCACTCAAAAAATTATAGGATAATTTTCCTAGCTTAATGACTGTTTAATGCAGCTCTGATAATTATCTCAACTTAATCTAAGCTAAATTAATATATTTACCATTAATTCATGGTTAATTTGGCTAATTTCAACCCTAATATGATAGGATAATTAATTAGCTTAACATTACTGTGCTTAATTACAATAATCAACAAAAATTAATTAATTAAGAGAAGTTTTATGAGTATACATAGGCCTAATCTTTGATTTATTAACAAAATAGCTTAATCTAACCTTGCTAATTAAGAAAGATTAAACTAATTGCCGTTTAAGTTAATCAATTAGAGATTAATCTCTAATGATTTCTATGTAGTGTTCTCTCTAGATGAGAGAGAGAGAGAGTATCAAGGCTCCGAGTTTGTCAAATTATGAAGCAAGGGGTCCTATTTATAGTTTTCTGGCACTCACAAGCTCTCACAGGCTATAAAAGGCAGTTGCTTGCAGTTCAACCAGTCCCCAGTAAGTCAAAAAATGCCCCGTGCTGCTAAATGAGTCCCTGGCAGGTCAGTGATGACCCTCCCATTACATGTCAGCTTTTAAAATGTCAATTTTGCTATAATTTGACCTATTTTTGCTTAATTGGTAAATATCTTGTAAATATATGGGAGACCTTTAATAAAGTCTATGCTTAAATGATAAATGTAACCCTTCAATTTTTCTTAATAATTTATTTTACATTGAATCATCCGGGAGGACTAGCGGAGTCAGTTTTTGTCCGAATTTAAATCTGAAAATTTTTTCCCCGGGGTTTGCTGTGCTTAAGATTTCAAAAATACCAATATTTGCCACGGTCGGACAATTCTACATTGCTTTATCAATAATCATATCAATTGAATTAAGCTTTATACAATCTTTAAGGTTTCAGAAACTCGAAACCTTACAATCGGCCCTATAACTCCCACATATTGGGCTAAGGTATCCTCAACCAACGCTTTTTTCCCTCTAACAGATGTGAGGGCATCACCCCAACTTAAGAATTTGAGATGCCCTCATCTCAATCGAAATTGGGAAAATCTTTGAGAAGAGAAATTCATCCTCCCAAGTGGCATCTTCGAAAGGATAACCTTTCCACTTTACCAAATGTTACTGATTACTCTAAGAGTTCTGGTTGGAGTTACTTGCTAGTCAATTTTTCCTCAAGAAACTCTTAGTGTTGAGCCCATCTTAAAAACCTTTACAAACCATTCGTATCATCTCAAAAACCAGGTTAAATCAATTCCATAAAAGATCCATATATCCACCTTGTCAACATGAACGCGCTCGATCTAACTGACCATTCAGAGCAATCAACGTTCGACAAGTATCATGTATTTCAGCTTTGCTAATCTGAACGCGCTCGGCGTGTTCTTGCCATTCTGAGCAATCTGCGTTCGGCACAAGCTTCCACCATTGCACCAGAGGTACCCCTATGTGCTCTAACCTGGTTGACCAACAATATGTAAAGGGTTTTAAGAAGTATCATACCAAGAGTTCTTTTGGGCTTCCTAGTAGTCTCGTACCTTAATACTTTCAAATCTAGGTCATTTTTCCAAGGAAGGCTATCGTGTGCACAAAGAATGTGAGTTGGTTTCTTGATAACTATCTCATTCTCAAATTTCAAATTCTTTTCATACTATCGGGAACCTCTGTCTCATTTGCTAGATCAATCGATTGAATACTAACTTAACTTTAGATTCATTAAGTAATTTGGAGAAGAAAATCATGTATACCTTTACAATATATAAGTAACTCAAGTTTTTACGTTATTGATTTATAGTGGTTTACAAAGATCTAAGATTGCTAACTATGGCCAAGCGAGTGGCTCTTTTATATTTCTTATTCATAAGGTTGGTTCTCCTATGATTGCATAAGATCTAGCTCCTCTTGCTCTTCCTCTACGTCGTTCTCCATTTCTACCTCCTCTTACATTATCTCCTTGATTTTGATTTTGAAAGTTCCCCTGGCTCTTGCCCTAAAGTTATTAAATCCATTATAGTTCCTTATGGAGTTGGTTCCTTCGACTGCAAGAGGCTTAGCCCTGAGAAGGCATCCTATATTGATGTATGTCATTGATCCATTCCTCTGCATCTCGTTCCACGTTGACCCCTTTACCTTTGAAATTGGGGGGTTGAGCTTGTTTGACAAGCACGGCATAAAGAACAGAAGCAGGTATAAACATGGTTTCGTAAGATGGATGGACTAACAATTTAAAGACTTATGACACGGCTAGGATTTAACTTCAGAATAGACACAAGATCAAGATATTCAATTCAAAAGACTTGGTTCTTTATTTATAAGGTGAATATTTACAAGGATAGCCTTTCAAAAGAGCCTTAGGTATCTCATCCTAACTTGTTGTAAATTTTTGCGGCCTTTAAAGGATCCGCATAGCTGGCTGATTTGGAATATGGTGATACAAACGATGGGTGTTTATAGTCAAGTTTCTACAATCTTCTAATTGATTGGTATAATAGTTCTTATACTCATTGGAAATCGAAAAGTAAATTATAAGGTCCAAATTCTTAGGGGTATTCTGAGAAAAAGTTCTGATTCTTCGATATGGAATTATCTCCACCACTCTATCCCATACCCATTCGTTTAGGGGTTTTCCCGTGCCTCGTGGGTAGGTGGGAACAGCGATACTCGAGTTTGTACCCAAAAAGTAGTACAATTGAACCACTCTCGATTCCTTAGCCCAGCGTAGTTTTTTTAAATCTGTGGTAAGACATCCCAGCTTCCAAGTATTGATGTCATAAGTCTCGCCTTCATTGCTCCATTCAAGCTCCCAGCCTTTATCTATCCGAGTCGAATGAGGAGTGTGAGCCTTCATCAGTAGCTCCATCAAGCTCCGTCGAAAAAAATAGTGTGGAGAACGACAAGCACTCTCATAAATAAACTCAACACTTCGAATTTGCGATATTCAATCACAGGATCTTCCTGAATTATCGACGCATACGCCTTTGGTTAGCTAACCAAATTTATTTATTTTATATATATATATATATATATATATATATATATATATATATATATATATATATATATATATATCTTTTTACATTTTCAGACAGTACTAAATTTTTTCAAATTAACCCAGGCTCTGAAACCTAGGCTCTGATACCACTTGTAAGGTCCCCAACCCGCCTATACCGAATCGGGATGGGATCCTTGACAGGTCTCTAGGTCTGATAAAAATCAGAGTCTCTAACCAAGAAAAATCCAAGGAATAGACCTTTACCATTGACAATGTCTTGGGTCTATAGCCTTAGAAGAAGACCTAGTCCTATCTCGCAGCGGAAACGGGACAACCTTTTAAAAGTCCAAAAACTATTTCGGTCCTATATCTTCCACAAATTGGACCAAGGTATCCTCAACCAACGCTTCTTTCCCCCTAACATATGTGAGGGCACAGCCGCTGGTAGATTCCTCTTCCAAGTGAAGAAGTTTTCTAAACGTTCTAGTGCGCAGCATGGATAGTTACCTGACTAATCAGGTCCACCCGTCCATGATTGACAATCTTAGTCAATCCCCACTTACCACCCCGCACTCACACATGATTCATTTATCTTACTATCACATTGTTTTAAACGTTTAAAATAATGGTTTCTTTTAACGTTCCATCATAGTAGTTCCTTGAAGACAGCATTGAAAGCATTCTTTTAGAAAACAGACATCTTTAAACTTAAGATAGAGTACTGTCAATCAAAACATTGTCCATAATAACCATGACTAGTACTCTTCTTGTCTCAAGACCACCTAAAGGTGAAAAAACGGCACCCATTCCTTATTCATAATCCGGAGTGGATAAACCCCCACCCAAGGTTCCGGGTGCCCATACACCAAACCAGTTGCCCATACAACCGGGCGGCTCCCCTAGGATAAAAAAACGGTATCCTAACTTATGCAGAAACAACAAGACATGACACGGAGTAGAAACTCAACGTTCATGGGGGTAACCGACTTATCCGTGGCTAGAAAGCCAATCATTATCATCAATTTTATACTAAGGAGTCGGAGGTGTCTTGAGACAAGCTGTCTTAAGGATGATCAAACATATCTTTCCTAATTCAACCAGTTTTAATCCAAACAATTCTCTCCTACATTATAAACAAATGCACGTTGGAAGTTACCTTCCGTTTTCAGTCAGTTTATCCTTCTTACGTATGCAATGCTAACTTATAAAAGAACTTAAACTAATTAAAGACTTAATTGAATAATGGGACACCCACCTGGGATTCATTGGCCATCTGCTGTTGCGCTGGCGCCTGAAGACTCTCCTTCGTAGGCCTTCTACTAGGCCCGGCTTCGTCGTCGTGCGACGCTCTAGTTCGTTTTGGAGCTACGTACTCATCATCAGATGTAGGATTTGCTTGAGTTCTTTTTGGTGCCATAACTTCTTATCCTTATAAAAAGGACGTCTAATCATTAGGTAAATAATTCAAAATCTAGACTTAACCTTTGTATTCAATCGTAACCCATCCAAGGTTAAATTTATAGTCTTAATTGATAAATTCTTAACCTAGTAATTTCTTATTTGTCTATAAACGCATGATAACTTTTTCTACCGCTTCCCTAAGGGTTTTCTAAGTTCTCCTAACTTTCTTATAATTTTCTATATCTTTTTCCTAATTTTGCCATCAAGTTTAAAGCTAATAATCTACTTATTTTGGGCTTAATATTTATTGTATTTAATTCCTCTCAAAGATTTCATTTCCTTAACTTGATATCATAGGTTTACACTTACTATAATTTTTCTAAAAACTTTTAACCATAAAATCTATTTATTTTAATTAATCATTTACTAAAAACAGGACTTTTTATCAATTATAATTTCCTAACCTCACTAATTAACTATGGTATGATTACCACAAGTAGATAAGGATATTTTTTACCTCTGGTAATTATCTTATTATTTTCCAACTTAATTATATAATTTCCATCTTCAATTTTTAGCTAAAATTAGGATAATTTGACTTAAATAAATATGTATACTACTTTTCTAACCTTGACATATTTATCAAGGCCTCTTTATTATGCAAGCTAAGTGTGATAATTAGAATGTAATCATATAGCATAATTTACTAATTTTCCCCTTAAAATTTCAACCAAAATTAATATATTTTGACTTAGATAAATACCTATTCTAAGTTTCTAACTTTGACATAATTATCACAGCCTTTTCATCATGTAATCTAGCTCTGATAAATAGCATGTAATCATATAGCATGATTTACTAATTTCTCTCTTTAGTTTTTAGCTAGAAATATGACTTAGATAAATATCTATACTACTTTTCTAACCTTGACATAATTATCACAAACTCTTTACTCTATAATACAGCTCTGATAAATAGCATGTAATTATAGCACATGATTTACTAATTTCCCCCTTTAATTTACCCCTAAAAACAGCGTAATTCCATGAAGATAATAAGTTAAACTAATTATCTGAGACTAGGATAATTATCACGGGTTTTCTAACATTTAATTAACCTCTAATAGATAACTCAATTCAATTTAAATCTTTTTTCTAATTTCCCCTATTTAATTTGTCTAAAAAATAGAGTTTTTTTGCTATTAATTAACTAGATTAATTACCTGAGCTTCTCCTAATTATCACAAAATTTTAATCACCTAATTAACCACTGATAAATATATCACAGCATTTGAAATCAATTTACTAATTTTTCCTATTTAAATTACTCAAAGAATAGAGTATTTCTGCTAAAGTAATTAGATACATTAATTATCTTATCTTCCCCTAATTATCACGGGTTTCTTAGCACCTAATTAACCACTGATAAATATATCACAGCATTTGAAATCAATTGACTAATTTCTCCTATTTAATTTACGTAAAAAATAGAGTATTTCTGCTAGCTAGATTAATTATCTGAGCATCTCCTAATTATTAGGGGTCCCTTAATACCTAATTAACCATTGATAAATATATCACAGCATTTGGGATTAGTTTGATTATTTTTTCCTTTAATTTTCTCTAAAAAACATTGTAATGCTGCCTAATTAATTAGGAAAATCACTCAGAAAATTATAGGATAATTTTCCTAGCTGAATGACTGTTTAATGCAGCTCTGGTAATTATCCCAACTTAATCTAAGCTAAATTAATATATTTACCATTAATTCATGGTTAATTTGGCTAATTTCAACCCTAATATGATAGGATAATTAATTAGCTTAACATTACTGAGCTTAATTACAATAATCAACAGAAATTAATTAATTAAGAGAAGTTTTATGAGTATACATAGGCCTAATATTTGATTTATTAACAAAATAGCTTAATCTAACCTTGCTAATTAAGAAAGATTAGACTAATTATCGTTTAGGTTAATCAATTAGAGATTAATCTCTAATGATTTCTGCGTAATGTTCTCTCTAGATGAGAGAGAGAGTATCAAGGTACCGAGTCTGTCAAATTATGAAGCAAGGGGTCCTATTTATAGTTTTCTGGCACTCACAAGCTCTCACAGGCTATAAAAGGCAGTTGCTTACAGTTCAAGCAGTCCCCAGCAAGTCAAAAAACGCCCCCTGCTGCTAAATGAGTCCCCGGCAAGTCAATGATGACCCTCCCATTACCTGCCAGCTTTTAAAATGTCAATTTTTCTTTAATTTGACCTATTTTTTCTTAATTGATAAATATCTTGTAAATATATGGAAGACCTTTAATAAATTCTATGCTTAAATGATTCATGTAACCCTTCAAGTTTTCTCAATAATTTATTTTACATTGGACTAGCGGAGTCAGTTTTTGTCCAAATTTAAATTTGAAAATTTCTGCCCCGGGGTTTGCTGTGCTTAAGATTTCAAAAATACCAATATTTGCCACGGTCGGACAATTCTACATTGCTTTATCATTAATCATATAAGTTGAATTAAGGTTTATTCAATCTTTAAGGTTTCAGAAACTGGAAACCTTACATGTTTGTGGCATCAAAGCATAAGTTAAACAACCAAAAATGCACATGTGATCAATACATGGATTTTTATCATTCCATGCTTCATAAGCAGTCACAAACTGCAAGGCTTTGGTAGAAAACTTGTTGAGTACACAAGTAGCATACATGATAGCCTCAAGCCAAAACGAAAGTGGTAAGTCTTGACTCTTGACCAATGATCATCTTGTCGCTCTTCGTGCTCTCATGGAGGAAAGTTGGTTGAAAGGCAAGAGATTGTATTGCTGCTTTGTGGAATTTAAGAAAGCCTTTGATAAGATTACACGTTACAATTTGTGTATAAGGATGGAAGAACTCCAAGTTCCAAGTGACTTTATGCTTGTGGTTTCTTGAATCTATGAGAAGGTGAGGTGTCAATTGTGCATGGGAAGAGGAATTTCAAAAAAAATTCAACTGATGTTCGTTGTCACCAGCTCTCTTTGGTCTATGCATTGATCAATTGGAGCAAATGATATTTGATTTTATGCAAGAAGAAGGCATTGAATAGGTCACTATTTGCAATGATGTGATCTTGTTTTTGTTGTATGCGGATGATGTTGTGCTTCTAGCACACATTTTAGAGGATGCACAAAAGCTTATTGTTGTCCTTGAGAACTTTTGCTTGCATAGTGGGCTAATTGTAAATGAATCCGAAATAAAGGTTATGCTTGTGAGCCAACCATAAGGAGAAGCCATGCATTGTGTCAACAATGAGACACTTGAAGTTGTTGAGAGCTTTAAGTACCTTGGCCTTGAGGTTTCGACCAATCACAGTGGCATGAATGTGCTATCCGTTGTTTGGAAGCAAGAAAGAGACTCGGGAGTGTACTATGCATTTGAGAACATGTGTAATGTGGGAAACATCAAGTGTTGGGTTCTCAAGAAGTACCTTTTTAGTACATTGGTGACGCTCATTCTTCTTT
This sequence comes from Adiantum capillus-veneris, assembly GCF_014529385.1. Classification (NCBI taxonomy): domain Eukaryota; kingdom Viridiplantae; phylum Streptophyta; class Polypodiopsida; order Polypodiales; family Pteridaceae; genus Adiantum; species Adiantum capillus-veneris. The sequence goes on along the minus strand of NC_140936.1, from coordinate 47,127,886 downwards.
ATGGAGTTGAAAGTGGGGTGGAAGCATCTCAAAGTCTACTTGGAAAGAGTTTGAGAATGTCCAATACAGTTTTCTTACAAACTTTCTCCAAGTTAAGACACAAACACCCATATATGCTCCTACTTCTTGAGTTGGGATCTCTTTCAATGAGGTTATGGCATGGAAAGGGTTGTGGAGTACATGATAAAGATGTGTCAACCCCTCACATCAACTTCCTACAATTGCATGGGAATCAAGAAAAAAGTTCAAAAGACGCAAGATCTTGAGCACGGGATGGATGCAAGACATAAAGAAGTGGTTTGGGAGCTCGGGGGGTTCACCTCTTAGACATGTAACTTACCACGTGAGTTCAAATGAATGGGTTTTTCTATTGCCAAAATTTCAAAATTTTAACAAGATTATATTAATAGAAGGGGTTTCTTAATTGATTTTAGAGAAAAACTCGTAAGTTTTTGAAGAAAAAGGGGTCATTTTATTACCTTAAGCATGTAAGTAAAGGGGTCTTTGTAATACCCTTTGCATGCACATTATATGAATAGTTTCTTCAATGTGCAAACCCCCCCCCCCCCCCCCGAGTTTGGGAGATGGGATGCATTATACTTGCTACATGATGCCTCAATAAACAAGTGAATGAAGCTTTTCTACAATGCCATTGTATTATGGCTTGGGAGGAATAGGGTGGGTCATGCTTCATACATTACACCACCCATATTTCCCCCAACTACAAAACCATGTTCTTCGTTGAAAGAGGAAACCGTATTCACCCTTACATGCTTGATCATAACCCCTTGTCAGTGACACGCACTATCGCAGCCATTTGGCTTAGCTCCCACTCCGTCCGATGCGAGACAGGGCGTTGGGCAAGGGAAAAGAGTCAAATCAATTGTGCACATTATGCTCACTCCAAGTTTAAGAGTCTGAGTATCACACACTATTAGAGTGCTCATACTATAAGAGGAGTAGTCTATAACCGCTAACATTGCCGCGGAAAAACAAAGGAAAATGGAGAGAGAAAAAATTGTATGCGCGGCAATAACCGCGGCTCATAACACGATAGTGGTTTGATAGCAATAATCATGATAATATTTGTGGTTATATAACTGCTATTATCGCATCTGTTGCCGCTAATATTACCGCGTTTATAATTACCGCTAAATGGCCATTCAAAAATAAAGGCACTCATTTGGGCCACCCAAAATTGGGTGGCTCAAATGAGCATCTTTATTTTTTACCTGCATAAAACAATGAAACATCAATTGTTTTATACAAAAAAAACCAAAGAATTGAAATTGAATTTACTTTACCTTGACAATTTAATGTGCAAAAGATCAACTACTTAAAAACGTTACAAATAAAATGTAAATAGTTGTATATACATTGTGCCACATTGGGACTTTACGAAAGTTTAGACAAATATTTTTCTATCTAATCCTCCTTGTTCTCGTCTTCATCCAGAGGCACGTATGTTTGATCACCTTGATTCTACATAAACCCAAAACAAATTAAACAATTATCAACAGCTCAAAACAATTGATACAAAATTACTTGTTTAAACTTGCCGCTTGTAGTGATCCAACCGCTATGTCGAAGTGCTCGCGAGAGATGTGGTTGTTCTCGAACAACCATCACCAAGTATCAAATTCTGTATGTCGCTCCCGAGTGACTTGACCATCTCTCTGGTTGGTCAAGTAACAGTGATATTTTTCTAAGTTAGCAATAACAATAACAAATCATCAACTACAATCTTTATAATCACCGATTTAAGTTATAATTTAATCAATCTTACATATTTATCCTTCCATGATGTCTTGCCTCCTGAGCCATAGTGCGTGGGAGTTTATCTGTTGCGAGCTTTGCGTTGTTGTCTGTAGGATGAGCCCGTCTCGCAGCCTGATTGCTCCTTTCTTGCATTGCCCACTCCCACTCCGTGTCTGTCGTGTTGCCACTACGATAGCTCCTGTCTGGATCTCTAACCTGGTTGACTGCTACGCACCGTACATTGAACTGCTTTGTTTTCAGAAATATTTTTATGTATCTCTCCAACCATTGTTGTGAAAAACGTTGATGGGGACATTTGGAAATCTAGCACGCAGCACATCCTCAATGTAGCATGCATGATCAGGAAGTTGGTCTCTAAACTTTATAAGAATGTTCTTATACTTTGAATGTATAAGAATTTGAAGATGGCATCAAAATGCCTTGTCCTGTGATGTACTGAAGTCCACTTACCCGTCATATTTTACCCTGTAGTAGCATCCATGCGTGTCTGGCACGAGTGCATCAGTATTTGCATCCTTTATGTCTGGGGCGGCACGCTCTAAAATAGGGGACTCCGTTTTCCCACCACTACCAAAACAAGCAAATCCACAAGATCCGCCGTCACTTTGTCTCTCCTAATGCTTGCTGCCTTGAGATGAGCGTCGACGCGCGTCGCTAGAGGAAGTTTTTCGACAATGTTCTGGAAAAGCAGGAGTGGAATGGAGTGGTGTAGGACCCTGTGATGCCATGGAAGTGGGACCTGCAAGATGGAAGGGGAGTAGGACAATAAGAAGCGGTCATAGACTGAGGTGCCGTCGGTGCGAGGCTCTAGAGGTAAGGAGTCTCTCCCTGAGTCCCCCATGTTGTGGACTACGGAGAAAGACCGTAGGTTGCAAGCTTCTACGGAGTGTAGCGGCCAAACAATCCCTCTGTCGAATGGAGTTATTGGTCTCATAAAGAGAGAGCCCACTGTAGGTCTGGATCTACAACCGGTGGAGGAACCTGAGTAGAGTAGGTGTAGGATGGCCATGCCTGCAAATAACAAAAATAAACCTATGACACTCATTGTTTAGGGTCAACTAGCTAGAAATAATCTTTTATTTATTTACTTGTTCTCACCGCCTCAAGACTCGGGTCCACTAGAGGCGATGTCCACCCCTGGTGGGAGCCCACATGGGATGTGAACCAACCTAAAGAAGAGCCAGATGGCTACTCCCCATCAGGCGGTCTCTCATCATCTAACATCTACATTACAAAGAGCAATATGAGATTTAGCTTTCTCCCCTACTCACTCATCTAGAAATACGTACACAAGTATATTAGCACACAAGCACGTAGATATATATACATACTAGTAGAGCTAAGTACAGGCTAGTATTGCCAAAGTCAAGTGGTACCTCTTTAGATATCATCACAGTTTCAAACGTGGTAAAACCAAAGGTACGTTGTGGTAATCCATGCATGAGTGGATCAATGACCGCTACGCAACGATTAAAAAATGACTATACCCAAGAGGAAGCGTCTAACCTTCGGGTGCTATACTCCCATACTTAGTGCCTACCCCGGGGGATTCACCATGGAAAAATTACCGCACCACGTAAGTGCAAGGGAGGGGGGTTTTTTTACAAGCTACATAAGCGTATAAGTTAGGGGTAGGCCCCCAATAATTTATCTCCAAACTTAAAAATAAGCGAGGGGGGTATCATTTTTTTTTTTTTGGGGGGGGGGGGGGGGGGGGGAGGGGGGGGGGGGCACACATACTATTCCCTATACTTTTCTTTGTTTTATCATGTTCTAGATGCTTGAAGATCTAACCTATAGCTTTTATACTATCTTAAACCGAAACTAAAGGCCACATGTCAGTGCTCGAAACAAACTTCGTTTTAGTGTATTTCCACCTACAAATTTTAAAATTTACCTCTTGAAATTAATTATGTGGGTTTTGGCAACTTTTTAAGAAAAGCCTATTAGGTTTTTTACGTGTATGCAAAGGAAGAGGAGATAAACTACCTTTTGAATATACAAGGATAAGATAAATGTAAGGGAAAATAAAAAAATTATATAGTTCTTTTAAAATTTTAAAGTGCATTATGTTCTTGAAGTGAGGAATAGGACTAAGGATAGTGGGAATGGGGAATCAGGATGCCTTAATCAGGTTAATGTAAATTTTAAAGACTTTAGTGTTGCTATTAGGCTTAAATAACGTTCAAATCTAAATAAACATTACTTTCTGTTGGCAAGGCTCCCGTCCCTTTGTGTCATCCCGACTCTTTACAATTTGCCTTGTGAGCTTGTGACTTGTGAGTGTTGTCTATGAGTCCCCTCTCACTCTCTCTTCCTCTCTCTCAACATTTGTGGCACATGTGACACAAGCTCTGTCAGTTTTTCTCATCCCGCATCGTCAAAGATTTCCTTTGTGAGTTTGTGAATGCTGAGTAGTGAGAACCTTAGAGCATGTCACATTGTCTCTCTTGGCTGACTCTAACCAAGAAGTAGGAGAAACACACCAAGAGGTAATTTGACCACAGAGAATTACCTTGCTAACGCCTTGTAGAGTGGACCATTGATCCTTATGGGTGGGATCGTATGGGACCCCTTCCCATTGTCCAAATGTGCACATGTGCCATGTGTGAGTGCCGAGGTTAGCCATTTCCGCCAATGCAGCCCACTCTTAAACTCTCGCCTCTGTTTAAAAAGGTCCATTTCTTGCTTTCTAATCTCTATGGGTTGCCCCTCTTGTGAGCTTTAGTATTCAACTTCGTCATACATACCCATTTTGCATCTTTCCCTCGACACAGATAAAGTCGCTCTCTCCCTCATCAAGGACCGTTACACTTGCATCCTTAGGGTTTCCCAAAAGCTTCACCCCGGGATGCATCCCCCCCCATCTCCACATACCTGCAAAGACGACCTCTACATTTGGATTACTTCTACATTTGAATTTTCACAGATTGTCTATGCTCTCATTTATGAAGGAGTTGACACCCACATCACAAGAACTTTACGACACATTCCCAAATGAAAAAAGGGTCTTTTTTTCCATATAATTTACCACGTTCAAGGGGGGAAAAAACCTTCAAATTTTCTTTTTCATTTAGGAAAGCTACTAGTAAAATACACACATGTTGGAAAATGTGATTTGCAGCTGACGGAGGGAGGATGACGATGATAAGGCATGCATCCCCTTTATATGTTTGATAAGAGTGTATTGCTAGAAGGCGTAACCCACAAATCAACATTACGAACTCTATGCAGTTGAGTCCAACTCTCCAGCTTCTGTAGCCCAACAGTGATTTCTATTTCTAGCCAAGCTGCACCTTCCTGTCCTTAAATGCTGAAAAACTCACGGGAGAGAGAGAGAGAGAGAGAGAGAGAGAGAGAGAGTGCATAGCACGGAGCCTGCCCATGCCTTGCCTTGCTTGTGCATGCGAGGGTCTCGTCGCCAGTCCAGTCCACACACACACACACACACACACACACACACAGAGGCTTAGAGTAGCCCCATCCCCCCCATGCAAAATAGAGAGAGAGAGAGAGAGAGAGAGAGGAGCACCCCCCACAACTCTCATTAGCTCCACCCACGGCAGCTGTCAGCACTTGCATCGGCCCACATGCAAGATGTCGCCTACACTCACATCCTCCAACCACCCTCTCTATCCCCTCTCTTGTCCAGATGGAAAGTGTGAAATAGAGGGATTTGGTGAGATTTCCTTCAAAACAAAATGGGCACCACCCTACTCTACTCATTAACAAAAAAGTTTCTTAGTGTGGCTTGCCCTCAGTTACTCAGTAGTGCCCTCTCTCAATGGCCTGCTGCTCGTGGTATCATATGCCAACAGCTCGCAGAAGCTTGCACAGTAGCCCTCAGCGGTTGGGTAGCCCCAGGCTCGGAAGGGCACCAAGGTCGACCAGGCCTCACTCTCTATCTCTCTGTCTTGTTTTTAATTATGTACATCTCCTAATGATCATTTTGCAGGCCTCGTGATTTCATCACTTTTTTGGCCTGCCCAAAGGGCTAAGGCCATAGTGATGTGTTCCCTTTTTGGCCTGCTCAAAGGGCAAAGGCTATAGAGACGCTTTCTTTTTGGCCTCCCAAAGGGCTAAGGCCATAGTGATGTGTTCCCTTTTTGTTAGTGAAAAATCTCATATGTAAATTTTTTTATAACAAAGAATGAAAAAGTTTGATTGGTGAGTGCTATAGTGAGCACTCATGAGAAAGTTAAGAGTGACAGTGAGTGGGTGACAATATCACGTTTTCTCTCAAACAGATATTGAGATAAGATTCTTTCCAAGATTATTTTATTGAATGTGCTCGAAATTAGAGTCTGGCTCCTCTTTTCTCGTGCAACCACCTCCATGACCAAGTCACCAAGTGTCCCGTTTGTAAAAATTTAAATGGTTTTCGGTATTTGGTTTCGTAATTTCGTGAATCATGCAGATAATGTCGAGCGAATGATGGAAGGGGCAGTCCCGAGGAGGGGGGCAGACTGTTTCCCACTCGAGGAATATCTTTAATCTTTAATCTCGTGTTGAGGTGCACTCTCTCGCATTGAGAACTTGAGTAGTTTGCACCATTGCATGAGGTGCTTCTCATGTCGATCGTCGCCCTCAATTTCATGAAGCCGGGGGGACGCATGCAAAGCATGAGTAGCAAGAGCAGTATTAGCAGCAAATGGCGCTGTGCATGCAGGAGCACTAGGCAATGTGGTGGTAAATGGTCCGCGAGGTAAATGGTCTTGCTGTTAAATTTACTAGCAAGAGAGAAGGTGAACCTGACGATTCACACAAGGGCTGAGCCTGCACATTCTATAACAGGCCTAATCATTGTATAAGCAGAAGTAGTACGCCAATGGATTATGGGGTAGCTGCCTTTGACTTCCAGGTTATATTCTCTTGAGTCTCGCAGTCTCCATTTCTAGATAGGGGGCCTGGCCAGAACGCTCCGATCCTATATAACCAACCTTGTACCAGTGCTCTCGCCTCTAGCGCCCCTGCCCTGCGATAATAAATTAGGGTAATATTAGGGCTTGCTACACCCAGGGGATCAATATTCTGGTTGCTTTTATTTTCCCTGCTTAAAAGTCCCCTCTGTCTTTTGCGGTCTCTTCTTGCAAGGTTCAGCGGCAATAATCTCTCTCTCTCTCTCTCTCTCTCTCTCTCTCTCTCTCTCTCTCTCTCTCTCTCTCTCTCTCTCTCTCTCTCTCTCTCTCTCTCTCTCTCTCTCTCTCTCTCTCTCTCTCTCTCTCTCTCTCTCTCTCTCTCTCTCTCTCTCTCTCTCTCTCTCTCTTTCTTTTGTTGTTGTGTTGTCTCTGTTTTCAAGTGCGCATTCTCATGTGCTCTTCGCCCAGGCGTCTCCCTCCCCTAACAGACATCTATAACAGGACACTGCTAGCTCTTCACTCTCTCCCTCAAGATCAAGATCAACCCTCACCCTGTGTAACATGAGTCTTCAACAGTTAAAGACCTCTCTGTGTGTGCACGCCCGCTTTCTGACAATTATATCTCGTTTTCAATTTTTATCTACCTAGTCTAGAGCCTGAGCAAGAACTGTTCCACGATTCAATTAAATGGCGCGTCGCATTGATAATACCACACTGATAGAGACACTCAACCTAGGACACATCACACCCAACTAAACCAACGCTCTAATGCTTGCTTGTTTTCCTCTTGTAGGCTTGGGATGGATGGGCTATGTTCAGGGGGATAGCAATACAAGCTGTATAGCTTTAGCTGAGCTCAACCTTCACATCAAGAAGTGTGGGCCAAGGTTGTAAAGGGTTGCAACAAACCCTACGGTGCTACTTTATTTGGGCAAATATTTTACAGATGTAACCCTATTGGTGATGGTTATTCACTCTTTAAATATATGCATTTTTTCTAAAGTGTATGTTGGTTCTTTTATTGGCATGGTACGGGTCTGCACGTTGGTTACTTGGGATGCACCTTGTTTCTTCATTAGCAGCAGGCAAGTCTTGGTGGACTGAAAGCTTGAGTGATGGAACAAGCAGGTGGTGGTGGTGTCGGATAAAGGGAAGCACAGGGCTCCAAGGCTGAGGCTGTAGCTAGTTCTTATTGCTCGCAATGCCAGCCCAATAACGGATAGCAAATGTATTTTACAAAGCAATTCAAACTAATGTGAGTGATTAGATGATAGATGATGCTTTGCAGGAGTAGCCTTTGTGGCCTCTTTGTGATGCATTGCAGTCTTGTGCAAACCTTGTTGGGTAGTTTGTAATATGTTAATATGCGTAGGAAAATGTTTCGAAAGGATGATTGAGGTGAATGGAGCATTCCAAGCGGCTTCATACTGGACTTTTTCTTTGTAATGAAAACAGGCTAGTCACAAGAATCCGACTCACGTTCCATATGCATTATGTTGAAGTTTGTTGGTGGTAGAGTTGTTTCGTGATGTCTTTTTGCGTAAGCTTTAAAAGATAAGTCTTCTTCGTAGTAGAATAAGAACTCATTCTTTTGCATGGGTGTAGGTCCAAGAGCACTTTGATGTGGATATCAAAGAGCTACCTGAGCAAATTGATGCTATGACCTACAGTAAGTTCTCATTTTTAAGATGTTGTGTTGTTCTTTACCTTTCGGAGTTAATAAAGCCCTTCTGTTTCTTTGGATGATGATCATCTTTTATGTACTTGCAATGCCATCATAGAAGATGCCGTTGGTTTTCACTGAGCTTCACTCTGTACAGAGGAGCAGAGCAACCTTGTTAAGTGCCTCAAATTTGTTCGGGTGGAGTTGTTTCCTGAGTTGGAGGAAAGTGATCATTGAGGTGTCTGCTTGGAATAATGTTGTTTCCGTTTCAAAGCCTATTTACTTGAGTGAAGCTGGAATGATTCAAATATCTGAAAAGCAGCTCTAGTCTTCAGCATGGCTGGGGTCATTTGTGCTTTGAGGCACGATCTTATTTGCTTTGTGCCTAAGTAACCTGTAGAAAAGGTCAATTATTGGCAGAGTAGATTTTAATGGTTTCCTAACATGCTTAGCCTGAATTAGTGGTAGTTTTTGTTATCTGCTATTGTGCCACTTGAGAGAGTGTTAAGCTTCTACCTTATGTTGACCTTCAGTGTTTAATCACAAATTAACTCATGTCTGGCATCAAGTTAAAAGACATGGTTATCATTGTACTGAGAAAAGCTTTTGTAAATTTTTTTTTAACAAATCATTTCATGACTGCTATGAAGTTAAGACATGGATAATGTATTCTAGGAGAACTTCATTGATATCGAAACCTAGGATGTGTTTACTTAAAAGGGACAAGTTTGTTCTGCTGTTAAATATGCCGTTTGTGAAGGCTTCACAATATCTCTATTTACAACAGACGCAGATGACATCATACATAACAGGTATTTGCAAAAAATGTGATGAATTTTCTTTCAATTCAGGTAGATGTATCTTGCATATATGTAGGAACAGATGTCAATTGTACACAGAATTTTGAATTTAAAAGGTTTAGAATGAGCTGTTAGTCTTAATCATTAATTACAGTGAGCAGTGGATTCTTGAAAGTGGCATGCAATGAATGCTACTGTCATGAAAATGTTGAATATTGGAACAATCTACTACATAAATGAAAGTGAAATTTTTTAGTTAAAACTTTGGAGAATGGGAATCTTACACACACACACACACCTACTCTTCCTCTCCATCACCCTGTGCCAGTGGCATCTTGGTGGGCCCTAAACAACCACCTCAACCTCCCAAAGCACTCCCTTGTCACCAACAAAATGCTCTCAGCCTTCCTCCTTTGCTCCTCTCCCAGAATCTCAATAAGGTCCCCGTCCTTCGAGGCCTCAGTTCTCCCTTTATCGGCTATTGACTTGACACCCGTTTGTGAGCCCTCTGTAAATTTCCCATGAGGTTGTGCAAGGTATGGAGCAGGGCCCACATCACCTCGAACATCTGGTCATTGGAATACATTGGTGGAGGTGTCGCATCCCAACTCCTCGGGCTTCCTCCCCCCCCCCCCCCCTTCTCCCCTTCCATTGTTGCATGTTGTTGCTCATATGGATTATGGGCCTGCTGATTCTTGATCACTGTCGTTGTCAGTATTGGGTAGCTCAAGCTCACTCAAGTGTTATCACTAATAGTAACTTGCATCATCCTCTACTTCAGCATAGTCATAATCGAAAAAATTGGTATCCTATATCAATATTAGCATATCCCAAAATTTGGCAAAAATGCAAGTATCTGGTTATACTTGGCTTCCAAGCTTAGAATTAGGGGAGGGAGGGAGGTTTGAAAGATCTATCATCTGAGAAAGGGAGACAAGCAAAGTAGAGCACTGGTGATTTCCGCAAGGGGATTGATCATGGGGGGATTGGATTGCAGATCTTGAGAATCTTGACTTGCATTGAGTTGCACAAGCAGAACCTCCTCTGGCCTTGGCAAGAACACCTATAGACGATGGTGGGCAAGGGTCAATTGCAACGTTGAGTAGTAGTACTTAGCTCCCGCTCCCCTTTCCCACTATGGTAGGCTATCTTCTTCAGTATGATCACCTCTTATGGCTCTCAGTAATTGAACTCTGTTAGGCAGCCATGGAACTTACATATAATGACAAACTTGAGATTAAATTGGTTTTCTCACGTAGACAATCAAAATCTAACCAGATTTGGTCTAGCTATATGGTGGTCCCGAGGTGGGTGTATAGGCAGACCATTATACTTCACAACAGGCGTATGTGGGATTTTAGTGTTGTTCATGGCCTTCAGTGTGCTTAGCATGAGCTTTCCACCTTCCGCCACGTAATTCGACCCTTGCGTGCTCCCCGTGCTTATCTCCCATCTTGACCTCTTTAGAGCTACACTTAAATAATTTGTGACCCTAAATAGTTACATGGTAGGCCTCGTTATTTTATCACTTTTTTTACCTTGTTCTCCCTGTTTTTTTATTGGTGAGTGTTGCAATAAGTGCTCAGAAGAAAGTTATGACTAAGGGTAGTGGGTTCTTGAGTGCGTTTAATGATGTTGCCAGCATGCAGGCCGGAGGTAACTTGTGTTGGTGGGTGAAAACTTAAAAGGCTCTCAAGAAGGTGCAGTTACCGAAATGGCATCATTGTGCAGGTTTATTTTTTGAGGTTATCACTTCCTCGTTAGATGAGGGTAGTGACTAGGCTAGTCCCCTAAAACCCTAGGTCCCTTCCCTCACGGTCTATCTTTTGCTCACTTTCTCTTTCTTGCCCTACGCTTTTCTAACAATCCTATACATTTATATCGGGTTTTCAAGCCCTCGACCGCTCTCCACCTAATGCTTCATGAGCCTCTTTGCAGGTTGTGGCTCGGTTATGCTCGGCTCCTTGTATCTCAAGCCGTTTTTCAGTGCTTTCCCTCTCCTTTCTCTTATATGCTAACAACCTCATGTTGGAAGAGCTTTTCAGTACTTATAATTTTGAAGGCACACCAAAAGATTAAAAGAAGGAAGAGAGCGGAGTCTCAGGGCGGGTTCAGACGAGCTCGTTGGTAAAAGAGGTACAAAAACTTTTCTCCCACCTTATTGTTCACATAAGGCGACGATAGCACATGTGTGCAAACCTTACAAACAAGCTTTCAACTAATCAATGATAATGCAATGGTGAAGTGGATGGAATGATCAGGGCTTCTTACACTCAAGCTGCATGATGTTTCCATGCCTTGACTAGTTTTACTCGGTTAGATCATGTGAGGCATAAATTTTATATGTAAGATAGGGGTATGATAGTTTTCGTCATTGATTGTGGTATAAGTGTAGAAAGGGGGGTCATATTCCCTAGTATGAGTCGTATATAGGGGTTTTATCTAAGTTGTCCGCTCGCAGGTGGCATCCCGTTTTGTATATAGAGTGAATCCCCCGGGGTGCCTACATACATGCATAAACAAATATATATGTACACACAAATATATCTACAATTACGTAATGTAGCCATCGTTTTGAGTATAGATAAATAGTTATGGTTGTAAATGTAGCCATCGTTTTGTGTTGTGCACAGTGCGAGAGTGCTTGCTCCTTCTGTAGAGTGCTATGAAGAAGAGCTTCTTTATTGTGCTTCTTGTGTAGCATCTCTTCACAGCAGCTCCTTGTTCGAGAAATTACTTTGCACATTGCATGTCTGTCTCCATTCTGAGGTACAATATTGTTAAAAGTTGTCCAACCTAATGGCTATTCGGTGGAGAGAAAGAGATAGGAAAAGAGAAAGAGAGAGAGAGAGAGAGAGAGAGAGAGAGAGAAAGAGAGAGAACCTGATGCCTATCTTTCTCTCTTTCTCTATTTATCCCTCTCTCTTTTCCTCTTCCCTCTCTCTTTCCCTCTCTCCCTCTCTCTCTCATTCTCTATCTCTCTCATTTCTATCTCTATTTCCCTCCTTCTCTCTCTCTCTCTCTCTCTCTCTCTCTCTCTCTCTCTCTCTCTCTCTCTCTCTCTCTCTGCCTTCAAGTGCCGAGAGAATTTATACATGCAGTCTTTCACATCTACCAAAAAGTGATATGTCGATTACGTACGAAAGATGGAATTTCAGAATTTTTGCAAGCACCATTGGTGTCAAACAAGGATGCCCACTTTCCCCAACCCTCTTTGAGCTACTCATTGATGAATTGGAATGCATGGTTCTTGATTTTATGCAGCAAGAAGGCATAGAAGGGGTTAAGATCGAAAATGCGGTGATGAATTGGAATGCATGGTTCTTGATTTTATGCAGCAAGAAGGCATAGAAGAGGTTAAGATCGGAAATGCGGTGATCATGCTTTTGCTTTATGCCGATGATGTAGTGCTCTTGGCACATACCTTAGAAGATGCACAAAATCTTATGAGTGTCTTGGAACGCTTTTGCCTACATAGCAGGCTGATCGTGAATGGATCCAAAACCAAGGTTATGCTTATAAAGACCCTCAATGACGAAAATCCATGCATTGTATACAACAATGAGCAGCTTGAAGTGGTAGATCACTTCAAGTACCTTGGCCTTGAGGTTCCATCCAATCATAAATGGAAGGCTTGTGCAATGCATCGCTTGGAAGCCGCAAAGAGGGCTTATTATGCATTTGAGAACATGTGCAATGCTAGAGAGATTAAGTGTTGGGCTCTCAAAAAGTACCTCTTTGACACATTGGTGACACCGGTGCTTCTTTATGGAGTGGAGGTGTGGGTGGAAGCTTCAGGAAGTCTACTTGGAAAGAGTTTGAGAATGTTCAAAAGCGTTTTCTCACCAACTTTCTCCAACCCAAGACACAAACACCCTACATGCTCTTACTTCTTGAGTCCAGATCGCTTCCCATTGAGGTCTTCGGCATGCAAAGGGTTGTGGAGTACATGCTTAAGACACAACATAGCCCTTTGCATCGACTTCCTAGAATCGTATATGAAGCAAGTCAAAAGGCTTAAAAGACATGCAAGAGCAAAATACTAAGTTCGGGGTGGATGCTTGACATCAAGAAATGGTTTGGAAGATGGGATGCATGTCACTTGGTCAAGGATGCATCGATCAACTCCCAAGTTAATGAGGCCTTCTTACAACGCCAATGTATCACGGCTTGGGAGAAATCCGGAGGTTCTCGCTTCAGCCATTACACCACACACATTGCCCCAAACTACAAATCTCTCTTCTTCTCTGAACAAGGTAACCAAAGTCATCCCTACATCCTTGAGCCCATCCTGTTGAGTGCGATCCGCACCATTGCCTCCATTTGTCTTAGCTCCCATTCTCTACGCTGCGAGACAGGACGTTGGGGCACTGGCGAGGAGTCTCATCGACTTTGCACCTTATGCCCTCATCAAGTGCGAGAGAGTGAGTACCACACACTACTTGAGTGCTCAGCTTTTGACCACATTAGGTCCTCTTTTCCCCATATATTCAGCCATGAGCTCTCCCTACATACGTTCCTCTCCCAACCACGATGTGGACTCTCTATTGCGACGCTCATTTCAGCCATTTTTGAGCATCGAGATTCACTTATGACCTCCACTCACACCACGTGACATGTTCATTTGGTCCCATAGGTCATATTTGACCTCCGAGGACGATAATAGAACTCTCTCTCTCTCTCTCTCTCTCTCTCTCTCTCTCTGCCTTCAAGTGCCGAGAGAATTTATACATGCAGTCTTTCACATCTACCAAAAAGTGATATGTCGATTACGTACGAAAGATGGAATTTCAGAATTTTTGCAAGCACCATTGGTGTCAAACAAGGATGCCCACTTTCCCCAACCCTCTTTGAGCTACTCATTGATGAATTGGAATGCATGGTTCTTGATTTTATGCAGCAAGAAGGCATAGAAGGGGTTAAGATCGAAAATGCGGTGATGAATTGGAATGCATGGTTCTTGATTTTATGCAGCAAGAAGGCATAGAAGAGGTTAAGATCGGAAATGCGGTGATCATGCTTTTGCTTTATGCCGATGATGTAGTGCTCTTGGCACATACCTTAGAAGATGCACAAAATCTTATGAGTGTCTTGGAACGCTTTTGCCTACATAGCAGGCTGATCGTGAATGGATCCAAAACCAAGGTTATGCTTATAAAGACCCTCAATGACGAAAATCCATGCATTGTATACAACAATGAGCAGCTTGAAGTGGTAGATCACTTCAAGTACCTTGGCCTTGAGGTTCCATCCAATCATAAATGGAAGGCTTGTGCAATGCATCGCTTGGAAGCCGCAAAGAGGGCTTATTATGCATTTGAGAACATGTGCAATGCTAGAGAGATTAAGTGTTGGGCTCTCAAAAAGTACCTCTTTGACACATTGGTGACACCGGTGCTTCTTTATGGAGTGGAGGTGTGGGTGGAAGCTTCAGGAAGTCTACTTGGAAAGAGTTTGAGAATGTTCAAAAGCGTTTTCTCACCAACTTTCTCCAACCCAAGACACAAACACCCTACATGCTCTTACTTCTTGAGTCCAGATCGCTTCCCATTGAGGTCTTCGGCATGCAAAGGGTTGTGGAGTACATGCTTAAGACACAACATAGCCCTTTGCATCGACTTCCTAGAATCGTATATGAAGCAAGTCAAAAGGCTTAAAAGACATGCAAGAGCAAAATACTAAGTTCGGGGTGGATGCTTGACATCAAGAAATGGTTTGGAAGATGGGATGCATGTCACTTGGTCAAGGATGCATCGATCAACTCCCAAGTTAATGAGGCCTTCTTACAACGCCAATGTATCACGGCTTGGGAGAAATCCGGAGGTTCTCGCTTCAGCCATTACACCACACACATTGCCCCAAACTACAAATCTCTCTTCTTCTCTGAACAAGGTAACCAAAGTCATCCCTACATCCTTGAGCCCATCCTGTTGAGTGCGATCCGCACCATTGCCTCCATTTGTCTTAGCTCCCATTCTCTACGCTGCGAGACAGGACGTTGGGGCACTGGCGAGGAGTCTCATCGACTTTGCACCTTATGCCCTCATCAAGTGCGAGAGAGTGAGTACCACACACTACTTGAGTGCTCAGCTTTTGACCACATTAGGTCCTCTTTTCCCCATATATTCAGCCATGAGCTCTCCCTACATACGTTCCTCTCCCAACCACGATGTGGACTCTCTATTGCGACGCTCATTTCAGCCATTTTTGAGCATCGAGATTCACTTATGACCTCCACTCACACCACGTGACATGTTCATTTGGTCCCATAGGTCATATTTGACCTCCGAGGACGATAATAGAACTCTCTCTCTCTCTCTCTCTCTCTCTCTCTCTCTCTCTCTCTCTCTCTCTCTCTCTCTCTCTCTCTCTCTCTCTCCTCTCTTTCTCTCTCTCCCCCTCTCTATCTCTTTCTCTATCTCTAAAAGGGTTGAGGCCGTTGTAGTTCAAAAATTCATCGTTTTTGGTAGGACAGATATCATACAATGAGCTCCCCATATATTAGGGAGCTTACCATCGTTTATTATATAGGTGGAAAGATTTATACGTGTTTGTTCATGAAAGAGGAATATATTTGAAAGCTATGTGGTACTATAGACACATATGCACCCTTGATACTAGCATGTGCACATGAACAATCTAGATTTATTGTGAAGCTCAGTTGTGGTAGTCAAAAAGATCTCAACCATGAAGGTTTTCAGCACATGGTTAACTGTGAAATCTCTAGGCAAGCAAATCTGGTGGAAGTAGAGGGAGGTGACACATGAAGAATTGTTGTACCTTTAAAATACACTTAAACATGATAAAAAAAGAATCAAATGAATGTGCATAACACTTACTTGAAGCTCAGGGGATTAATAGGCTTGAAAATGACTTGCTTCATTTGCATCGAGAAAAGACCTCTTATATAGACTATACATTGCATGTGGGATTTGTGCCCCTTTACTCTACTCCTTTAGACATTTTTATCGTACACTTACTTCAACACTTCCCCTCAAGGCATACTTGGCCTTTTGCTTGAGTAGTTCAATAGGGATGTAGGTTGACCACCCCTTAATGCTGCTTAGGATCTAGCTTAGACAATGTCATATAGAGTTTAGGTTTACAAAGTATTTTTTTCTCTAAGCTACAAATGTGCCAATTAGAGATGAGAAACATGACCAACAATACATTTTTGGAAAATAAAGTTACATTTTTTGTATTAGAAGATGTGGAAGGGCCATCTAAAGACTCTAGCTCTTCTTCTCTACACTGATCATGTTGAGTAAAGTCTTCGTGGAGGAAATTTTCTTATTCATTACAACATTTTTTTTCTATATTACCAAATTTGTTGCACTTTTTGCACTTTGTCTTTCCACGGTTTTAGTAGTTATCAACATCAAGTCCATCTTTCAAAAAATTAAACATATGATCCTGTCTTTTGAGGTGTTAGCTTGGTAGAAGACTTGTTCAGATTTGTGTACAATAGGTGGTTGTACTTTTTCCCTTTAGCTTCTTCTCTTATTCTAACGAGGCTTCTTCAATGTTAAGGTCATCCATATCAGGTGCATTTTTAAATGTGATAATTATTGGTTCATAACCTAGCTATTGTGTATTCACACTAATGCAAAGAATTGCACAGCTTCATTTGCTTCAAATTTTTTTCCTATGGTTGAAAGTTAGGTTGTAAGATGTTCAAATTGACTTATTGATGCTGCAATTGATTCATTTCTTTGAATTTGTAGTTTGTAGAATTGCATTAGAAAATTGATCTTTAAATTTTTTGCTTGTGATCCATAAAAACTGTCAAGTTCATTCAAAGCTTCTTTTGCTTCCTTAAACTCCAAAATGTGGTGTAGTACATCATTGTGTCAATGACTAGCAATTATGCCAAGTTCTTTGTTGATAGTATATGGTTTTCATCTTTCAAGTATAATAACTTTCTCCACTGACCTTGGATGCAGAGTTGAATATGTCAAAAGAGCAAAGGTCTTACCACTTGTACAGTTAGCAACAAGGTGGTGTCTAATTGATTTTACAATGTGTGTTCTTATCAAAATAATTTTTAACCTTGGGAGGACAATGTCTAAAACCCACCACAAAAACGTGTTTAGGAAGACACAAAAGGATATACCCTTGCATGCCTAGAGTAATCATCGATAAAAGTCACAAAGGATAAATGATTTTATGGATGTCAATATAGTCAAGTTGCAATTTGCAACTTAGCATGCACAGAACAATCCTTAGATGCACTTTGCCCAAAATTCAGCCTTCACATATATTTTCAACGGTGCCTCAAGAAGGGTAAATCAATTAACCGCATTAGGTTTGTACAAATGCAACAAACTAGCAAGATTTATATTGCCAAAATGTGCTTGCTAATTTTTTTAATATGAAATAGCCTTAGAATCTTCTACACGCTTTTAAGCATTGAGCTCATACAAGCCACAAAACAATGTGACTAGTTGCCACAATAGTATCACCCAAACTAATATCATGCATTGTACATCTATCATCCACAAGCTTGATTATAGTTAAAGGTTTGCAAGTGCAAATGAATCATGGTGAGAGGTAATGTGCTCAATTGCTTCACTATCAAAGTATCGTGCATGATCCACACACTCTACAATACATGCATCATAAATAGATGGGTCATACTGACACTGTTTATGACTGGCCAATTCTACATCTTGCACATGTGTAAAATCTACATAATAAGTAGCATCTATATGGTTTCATTTTTCTATTTCTTATAAGCCTCTTTAGCCTTGAGCTTAGGGCATTTCTTGATGAGTTGATCATTTTCCTTACAGTAATTGCATTTCAACTACTTCTTGCTTGTATCACTAGACTTCTTAAACTTATTTTTAATTGAAGAAGAAGTAGCTATCACGATAGCCCTATTACTTGAAGAAACATTACAAGGGAGCAGTAGTATCCTTCTTTTGTTGCATAGACACAAATGCATGTTCAACACCACACTACTTAGCCCTACTTTTTCTAGGCTAGTGCTCTTGTAGCAATACAGAAACAACACCATCAAACTTCACATGATCACATTTATACCTTTCATAAGTCTCCAAATGGATGCAAAAGTCTAATAGAGATCTAGTGACGAAAGATCAATACTTGTCTGCATATAAAATCATCAAGGATGACCTCACCACTTTTAGTTAATTGCTCCTTGGGATCTCCAAGGTGCATAAAAAATGCATCCATATCATCTTCCCCATTCACAACCTTTGATTCTCATTCCTTGTGCAAATAAGCAATTTTTACCCAATTAGGCCTACAAAGATGCTAGTCTATCCCATTCTTGTTTTGCTAGTTTTTGTGAGCAAATGTGAGAAAAATGGAGCACCTAATAGAAAGCACTTATTTTCCAGTGTCAAATGTTGCATGTAGGTATTGCACTCTCCATTGATTAAATTTTTCTACAAATGCTTCTATCCAACATAGTCACTTCAAGTTTTAGAAGTCACATACTAATTCTACAGTGAATTGGGAATCTTATGCATGAAAGATCTGTGGCATCTCATCTCCTTTTGGTCATATGTATACCATCGCATCACATCATGACTTGTGTGTAGATTGTCAATTTAATTTTGAGCATACGCATGAGCATGTTTTGCATGTACACCAATTTGCGCAAATGCATGAAATAGAAGGTGAGACCGCATGTGTCAGATACTGATGTCAATCTTAATGGTGATGTCTTGATGAATATGTAAGACTCCCAATTGTGATTAGCAAAAATGCACCTTCCTAAAAATAAATCCATGCGCATGAAGGCTACTTTTATCCAAATCACACATCTCATCACATTAATGTATCATTTGATTTTGAGTGGTCCAACGATTGACACTCAAACTTGAAGAGAGATATAGCAGGGCTCTCCTCCTAGGAATTTATGTTGGGCTAAAGACAGTGTATCTTACCCTAGACCGGACACAGTGTCTGGCCATTTCCAACTGAGCCATAGATTTTGACATCAACAGCAGAGGTAGAGATCTATAGGTTTTTGCTCCTAGAGTAGGCTAGGGAGCATTGGCTTATGCACCACATGTACTAGTTTATAGATTATGTATGCTATTTCGTTTTTTTAGTGAATATCCATTGTCGGCGACTCAGACACGAGCTACAACCTATGTGTTTTTTGGCCAACGGACATTCCGAACAAGGTTTTCAGCTCACAAATTGCATTTTTCCAGTGCGAATTATGAAGCACAAGTTATGTGCGCTTGTATGATTGTGTGGGTTACTTCAGAGAGTATTTACAGCACGGATTTTTGCAATTTTTGCTATGGGCAAGTGAGTTAGTTACAGCGCACAAATGGAAAATTCATAGGTATACAAGGATTTGAACATTTAAGATTTTTCATAGAGCCGCTCGTTGGCAAGCTAGATTTTTGAGGATTTTAGTAGTTTATGTATACCATATGTTGAAACATTGTGTTTGTTTATGGTTTAATGCGGTTTTGGTGAGAGTTATTGGGATTTTGCTTAAATTCAAGGAAAAACTCTATCCGATTTTTCTCAGATTCTCGCCATATTTTCTACATCTCTACAAGTTACTCTTTGATGGTTTGGTGGTCGAGTGTAATTCCCACTTTGACAGTGATTGAGTTTGATTCTCATTTTGACATATTTTTTTAGTTTAAACACGGCTTTGTGTTCTTGTTGTATGCTCGTTTGCTTACAACTTACAAGTGGTCGTAGGCCTTACAGGTTCTACAGGTCTTACAAGCTTTTGTGCCATTGTTAGATCATTACAGGCAGTTTTTTGTGGGATACATTTTGAGCACTATGTTTGCTCATACTTGCATATATGGTTATGCATTTTATGTTCGACTGAGTTATTTATCGTCAACTTGAGCTCACTTGGTTTAGTGACACTTTTGCTTGCATATCTTTGTTTGGCGCTCGTTCATGCAGCACAGACTTGAGTTGTGAATACATTGTACATTATATTGTAGAGCCGTTTTACGCATATGTGAGCATCACTTTGATGCAGGATTATGATTGTGTAGTGGTCGAGGTGACCTCCCATTGCAGCACCTTTGATGCAGTTTACGCTTGAAATTTTGCTCAATTTATAGGAGAGAGACTACCAATTTTCTCCCTCGTTTTTTCGCTATAGTTTTATCACCATACATTTTCATTACAGATGCGCTATTCGTTGATATGAGATCCATCATGTGTGAAAATTCAGAGTCGATACTGACAACTTGTGAGAGACAGCAGTCTTATGGTTGCTAATATATGCAATGTTGGCAAATGTGATCACACCGAGCACATCATGCATCGTTAACGGCTTTTGATATATGAGGCAGTGACAGTGATGTATACGAGATACAGATGTGGTTTTGATTCATGCTAGAGAGATGACTTCGTATACAAGTAACAATGATATCATGTGTTCCTCTAGCATTCATCTTGCTTGCATGTATTTGAGAGGTGACACTTCTTCTTCTTGGTTGCTAGATAAGGGTGCAGTTTTTCACACCACATCGTGAGTGGTTTAGCACTTTCTCTACTGGGAGCTTTGGTCGTGTGCACTTAGCCGATGGTTCGGCGTTTGACATTGCATGGACAAGAGATGTATATTTGTCATTGCCAAGTGGTGCATCATATACACTTCGAGATGTGCTCTATGTTACTCAACTAAGACAAAGTGTGATCTTACTGAAACAGTTAGCACATTGTGGATGTCAAATACTACTCACAGAGTAGTCTTTCCAAATGCATTGTGGATCCTTAGTGATTGCATGGAAAGCTTGGAGTGGCTTAGTCTATCCTATGCATGTATCTGAGGTACGAGTCGGTTTGGTCTCAATTGTGTTGCAAACATGCCAGAAAGAGACAAAACAAGTCTCCTTCAAAAATCTCCACATTCTTGTGCATGACGTGTCTGTTACTACTAAGTTAAGAGTGGCCATGCTCTGGCGAAACATAGCAAGTTTACCCTCTTAAGACAAAGATGCCTCTTACTATGGAGATAGATGATAGAGAGTTTTTTTATATGCTCATGTTAAAAGCCGATATGGTTATGTCAAGACATGTGGATGCAATCCCTATGGATGAGGGGGAAGTGGTCCTCAAGGACTCAGCCACATGCAAACGTGACTCTTGAAGTTGGTCCTCTAGGAGTCAAAGTCAATACATCCATACATTACTCCTGAAGGTGGTTCTCCAGGATGAGTCGATACATCCATACGTGAGTCTCATCTTGATACTGATGATGCATTTTATGTAGATAGTGTTGAGGTAGCTATGATAGCCAAGGTTGCATAGGTTTCATCAGCCTTCGAGAGGCTCATGAGGCTCATGTACGATCTTTTAGTGTCGAGACCCAAGATAGCACTTATAGGATATGTATGTGCATTCTAATGGAGATACGCGCTTCCACACATCCCTAGAGCCTACACAATGCTATGCATGTGCTTTGAAAGAGTTATACATACCACTATGGAATACATGTAGGATATGTATGTGCAATCTAATGGAGATACACACTTCCACAATCCCTAGAGCCTACACAATGCCATGCATATACTTTTAGAGTCTCACCCACCATTGTATATTCTACTAGGTACTATAGTGGATCCGCTTATAGCACACTTGCTTTTAAGTGGGAGGTTGTTGGGATAAAGATGGTGCGCCTTACCCCAAGTCAAACACAATGTTTGCTCGTCCACTTACTTTCCCTTTATTCATTGTACATATACAAGGATCCCTCAATCTTTTGCTTGAGAAGTTAGCTCCACCCACACCCAATCTCCTTCCCCTTCCTCTCTCTCGCAAGCACGCATTTTTACACGCGCTCACTTTAGGTCAAACCATCATAGTCGCAAGGCCGTCAAGAATTCACAATTGAAATGTTTATTCAAGAACATCACACTACCTATGTTGTGCAAAAAATAAGGAGAATACAATAAAGATAATGTAAAAGCGTTTCTCCATAAGTGGAGTGATCTACTACATTGATTGTCACAACCAAGACAATGTGTGAATAATGGAGGCAAGTCTAACACATGAAGGCAAAGTGGTTGAATTGAAACCTCTTTGAAGTCAAAACCTTAGCCCTAGGTGGTGGCTAAGACAAAGCGCTAGAATGAATTTCTTCCAAAAAAAAATAAGAGGACCCAAATTACGAAGATTGGGACACATGTCAAATGTGTGGTCTATCATTAAACTAATATGCTGACATGTGTGGTCTATCATTAAACTAATATGCTTTAAGGATTGGGCTATCATATATATACCAAACACCCTTATGGCTTGGAAAATATAATAAATGACATAAATTGGGCTGCAAATGTTCAATTGAATAACAATTAAAAAGCGTTTTTATAATTAAAAAGGTCGCACTGGGTCTACTTCATTTTCATTAATTAATTTGTAGGCAAGATCCCTTTTCGAATCAAACATTCAAAGGCAAAAAATCCCACGCCACGTCAGCCCCCCCTCTTGCTGCCATGGAGACCTTATTGCCTTGCCTCCTGACCTCGCGACCATCGCACGAACATGCCGCGGCCAGCTAGAGCAGTCATGGCGGGCCTCTACCTTGGCTTCCAGCCGCCCTCCACGTTCACTATATGCACCCGATGCACTGCTTGCATCCTTGCTGCTCGAGAGAGAGAGAGAGAGAGAGAGAGAGAGAGAGAGAGCATTGTCTCCATCAAGCTTTGCCTATATCAAATAATGGCTTGCCTTACATTGCGATCGGCCTGGCCACAAGCTCACGCCCATTGCATCCTATCCTAGCCCAGTCTGCACCAAACCCGCCCCAGCCTGAATGTGAGCGGATCCACCTAATGATCGCAAGAACCTGCATTCAGATGCATCCAACTGGCCTCCACCTCTGCAATTGCACTCCTCCCAATCGTGCTTGTTGTCACAGTTTTCTGTCCTTCATGGCCAAAGAAAAAAACACAAGGAACACGCGATCAAAGCCTCCCATCTCTCTTTCTCTGGCTTGCTTAGGAGAGCCGACAATTGATGGTTGTGAAGCATGCAATCACTGTAACTAGCGCATGAGAGATGGCGGAAGACACTAAAGGGGACAATAAGGAAGGATCTCCTGACACGAAAAACTCAACCACTGATACGAGGACAACACCCCTGCAAACGAGAGAGAGAAAGAGAGAGAGAGCACATCTGCCTTGACTGCCCCCCATTCCCTTGGCATCCCGTGCTGCACCCCTTCGTCCAGACCGAACCAGCAACGGTTGCCTCCTCCCTCCTGCTCGGTCCGTGTTGCCTTCTCGCGCAGTCCAACTAGGACTATAAGCGGACCTGCAGTGTATGCGTCCTCTGGCAATGGCAAAACTCCATATAATTGTCTGTGTGCAGTATGGATACAGGATGCGCACGATAGAGAGCTGGAGAGAGAGAGAGACAGTTGTTACACTTGATACACAGCGTGCAATGATCGCACATCAAAAAAATCTACGCCTGCTCTCTGTCTTTTCATCTCTCTCCACCACGAGCCATGCCCAAATGTTTTCTCCTATTCCCTTTTGCTCTTCAAACAACGAAGGATCTTCGCAGATACCGCTTAATAAGCCCCAAAAAGGACGTTTTGGCCACCTACTGGATGATTACTACCTTATCCATTTTCAACTGATTAAGACCATATCTCATATTACCTCGATTTCCTACTTGATCATGTTAAGAAGCTTTCAATGACGAGGGGGCATTACTTATTCTTGTCAAAACCAAGAAACTCCTCAAACAAGCATACATCCAACAAATTGAATTTCCTTTGCATGCAGCTTAGCTTCAATAATTTGTATCAGAAAGAACTGTCTAATTAACAAAAACATTTTGATGCAATACATCAGAATTTGACAACGAATATCCCTCTAGTACCATTATATCACTAGTTTTCTCTAGAAAAAAAAACGTTGAAGGCTACGATTATTATGCAATTTATACTTGTCAGATTAAATACTTGCAATTGCACGTGCACACACGCACGCACACAAAAGAGTGCGAAGAGGAGAAAGATGTTAACATCATAGATGCAATCCCAAGAGCCCTCAAAGATATACCCATTGAACTCAAGACTAGAGAGAAATAGAAGAGGAAAGAAGGTGACGTGTTTCGCACTCCCTCTCCCCTTCAGTATTGCTAGAACCTACATGCAAAAGCTGCAGGAACACATCTTAGTAGAGACCAAACAACCAGTATGGCACAAGTTGGTACCACTTAGGTTCAAGGCCCTCATGCCTAGTACACTTACACAAATGGGAGCAATATCACCATAAGACTTGTGCAAGGCTTTGTGATGGCCAAGTACCCCGAACTAAACCTAGGCGCACACTCTGGAATTTTGATTTGTAGAAGACAGACATTGGAGAGACCGTGAAAATAAAAGATGATGGCACATGCCTGCGGTCCTCAATGAATGTTCCTTTGATAAACAGCGCTTCCAAATGTGGAGGCATCCTCGTGACTTGAAAGGAACCCAATGAGAGGAAATGTTAACAGCAAGATAAACATTTATCTTAAGTCACTTTGCACAAGATATCTTAGTCACTTTGCACAATTATGCATACCTAAAAAAACAGCCACAGACACAACTCCCATATGAACTACTCGGTAATGTCTCGTCTACAGCTAGACTGTCTTGGCACCCTTCTTCGTTATCCTGTAGTCAAATGTAGAGGCAACCATCCAATTCTAGCTATTCCTTCTGTGTAGGCTCAATCTGATCTGGATTGAAAACACAGTCCTTCCAAACTGCCATGGCTTTTTCTCTGTAAACCCCATCGCTGCACACCTCTGATTTGCAATCCGAAATATATGGTTCAACCTTCCACAAAAGTGCACCAGCTTGTGAGTGCCCATCTGTGTTCAGTGCCCACAAGGCAGAAAGGGGGCATTCCCATGCACAATACAAGTCTCCAAAACAAGTCATCACCGTTTCACTTACCATTCCAGCACAAAGTCATATAAAGCCAAAACCATAGGAATGACGAGTTACCTGGCAAAAGGCCCCATACACAGATAAAACCACACCCTCCTTGCCAAATTTCAAGACCCGCATAGTGAGATTGGACTTCATATTTGCGGAACTGTCCTCTCCCATCCAGTAAACATTTGACTTTTATCACACATATGAGCATATCTAATTGCAACATTGCACCATAGCCAGAACTCAAAAAGACCAAACATTCCAACCGCAGCTCAGACAGTACAGCCCATGCCAATCAAAACACTGGCAACTTGGCTTCCAACAGACCCATAATGTTGAGGACCGTCACCTGCAACTCCCGTAATTAAGCCAAAATTGCCAAACAACACGTTATGAAGCCAATATGCACAGCACGGCATGCCATCAGAGACAATTTGAGATCTCTTTGGAAAACTGCTAGCATCTGTGCTGGACAATTGCTAGAAAAACAAATTTCCGTTCCAAAACAGGTGCTCTAAAGCCAAGGAGCTAGTCAACCGGAGGAAAACCTCTCGAACTCTAGCAGGTAGACATGATTAGAGATTTAGACCTTGTACCCTCTGCTGTTACGACGACCACGGGCCCTCTCAAACTTACGACCCTTGGAGCGGACATAAGGCTTGGTGTGACTGTGTGGTACACCAGGAGCTCTGCCGAAGTGCTTCACAGCTTCGCGAGCGTTCTTGGGTCCTCTTAAAAGCACCTGCAGAGGAACCCAAATAGTTATAAAATTACCCAGCTTCAACAAGTAGACAAGAAACATAAGTCAGCTTGGCGTACCGTGTTTGAGCCGGTTGGTGCTTTTAAAGCAAGTTGGTCGAATGTTAGGCAATCTCCCCCGGCTTTCAAAATCCTAGCTCTGGCAGTCTCTGTGAATCGGAGTGCAGCAATTTTCAAGGCAGGCAGCTCATACAGTCTAACATCATCCGTCACAGTTCCAACGATCACACCAATTTTATCTTCCTGCATTTCAACAGGGATCAATCTTACTCGCTTCCTATACCTTGTCGCACAGAACAGAAGCTACCATAACTATTAACGTCGTACCTTGTCCTTCATATATCGTGTCAGTCGAGATAACGAAAGGGGGGGCCTATTGGTTCTACTCATGAACAAACGCTTGAGGACAACTGCGTTGAAAGGACTGCCGGTCCTCCTTACCAAAAACCTGTATAGCTGTGTAAAAAGGAAGAGAAGGAGTCCATGCAGATGTTATCCTCCTGATAACAACAAATACCTGGATAAAAAAATTAAACACAATATCATCGCACCTTCACAACAAGCTTCAAATAGACATTGTCACTTTTAGGTGCAGTACGCGTTGTCTTCTTGTTGCGCCCACCAGCAGGCAAGTCAATACCCTGGATTAAAAGGACATCACATAGTTTTTTGAGAGAACACAGACCATAAATTCAAGGGTTCTTTAGGTGAGGAACTCTTGAATCCATTATAAACACATGCAAGAGCAGGCAAGTCAATACCCTGGATTAACAGGACACCACATGAATTTTGAGAGAACACAGACCAGGAACTCGAAGGTTCTTTGTAAGGAACGCTTGCATCCCTAGGAGCACGCAAAGCTCTCAGATGCAACGTCTCAGTCTACTTGACAGTACTGTTACCCTCGATTGAAGCAGCATGCTTACCCAATTCAATCTTCAAAGAATGTTCTTTGGCGGTCACTGTGAGAAGTACTGTTGTGGGCTTTCACCATTACAAGAGTACTACCTTAACATTTAAGTTTGTACCATGCATGAGCTTATGGATCATGCCGCAGTTGGTTATAAGATGATGGTCAGACAGCTTACTTTTGACAATGTTCCATCTTCGTCTAACACTGCACCTCTCCTATTACACCTACACTTCCTGTTTCCGGTACTCCACTCCTCACACTAATTGACGAGCTTTTCAAACCCTAAGATTGACTCCCTTGCACCCAGAAGTTTTAAGAAGACATAATCAATGTTATCAATATTTTGAAACAGGACATACCTTTTGAACTTGCCCTATTGACATGATTAGAACGTCACCAATGACGAGTCCTGAGAACTTTGCAAAGCTTGAGGACAAGTAAAAAGGCATAGTCTTCTTTGATCTTTGATCCTAGAACTACATTTCTTACACAGAACTTTGAAATAACATTCAAGCAGAAATGGCCTCCAGGGACATAACTCCAGCAACTCCTCCGATATGTTCTCTCCATGTTAAAGTGCAAGATTTCTCTGGACCTATTGATTTTCACGTCATGAAGCTACCACAATCTGATGTCCTGATGTCCCATTGGGCATGCCTTAGTTCTCTAAAAATTCTGCTATTATTGATCCTAAAAGGAAAATCATCACTTTGTAGTTGAGAGTAGGGGAGGCGGACTATATTCGTGGATGTGAAATGGAAGGACGATGTTCCCTCTTCAGCGATGATTGAAATTTTTTTCTTCTTATAATAATAAAAAAGGGCCAATACAAACTAGGTGTGGATTGATGTATTGGCATAACCAACAGGAAGACATAGGTTGGCAGGGTACATGTGTTGAACATGCTATGGGGCTATTGTAAACAGCTTCGTATTGACAAGACGGTAATTTTCACACCAGCCCACGAACAAAACTGAAAAACTTTTAACACTTGAACTTTGAAACAGACAGTAGTTGGGACACGATATCACAAACGGGCACGCAATTGCTGACATGTCAAGCCATTGAAGAACGAAGCCAACTTGCAGATCCCGACTGAGGGGCCCAAACCCTAAGCAGAGGCAGTACAAGAAGCAGAAGCAGCAAAAGAAGTTTTACCGACTTGCAAAGTCTTGCCAAGTGGCCTATTTTTAAAAAAGAGTTCCCACCAACTTAAGGGACCCCGTCCGATGGGGCCCAAGTGACACACAGACAATAAATAATGTCACAAACTGATGATGTGGCAATGCCAGTACGGATTGCTGACGTAGCAGACCCGGAAAACGCATTGACTGGCTGACATGGCAGTGTATGGATTTTTCCACGTTTTACGATGGCTACTGACATGGCCTGGCTGCACGGATTTCTGCAATCAGCGCTGATGCTTTTTGTTGGCAAATTTTTACCCAAGATGCTTTTGGAGCCATTGCTTTTAAGTTTTAATGTTTTTGGGGCTCTGCTTTTAGCAACCCCTGTAATGTTTATAAGTGACCCAAGGGGGCTCACTCTACAGAGCATCTGAACATAGAGTCTGAGAGCGAGCACCCGCGGGCAGTTGTACTTTGCTCAAAGATTAATATAAAAAGAAATACCGAAAGGGGCGCCAGTCTTTGGGGCCAATACCTCTAGGCACGGAACTCCGTCGGGCCGTGTCAACTCTCTCTGGGCATACAGGTAGAAGGACAGGCAGGGTTCAGGAGAGGTTTCTCCACTCTTGACCAGATTTTGACACTCAGAGCCATTATTGAGGAGGTAGACACCATGGCAGGAGGATATATTGTAGCTTTGTGGATTTCCGCAAAGCCTTTGATACAGTGCCACGAGCCACACTCATACGCAGATTGCAAGACATGAGGGTGCCCACAGAGCTGATCTGGGGGATCTTAGCTTTATACAGGACAGTGGTAGGACAGGTACGCACTACTCAAGGCATGTCCGACATGGTTCACTCCACCATTGGTGAAGCAAGATTGTCCCCTATCTCCGACTCTCTTTGGGATATATGTAGATGAGTTTTCAGATTATGTACGTACAGAGGGTGATAGAGGTGCTCAGCTTGCAAGGACATGGATTCCGTTGCTATTATAAGCTGATGATATTGTGCTGATCTACGATTCTACAGCAGGGATGCAACGTCATTTGGATGCACTGCATGTATTTGCACAGGACAGTGGATTGTCTTTGAACCTTGGTAAGACCAAGGTAATGGTGTTTAACACCACGACGCAGTGGGTAAGGAGGTCCGCCCCCACTTTTACATATGGTCGAGAGACTGTGGAGTATGCAGATACATACACTTATCTTGGGGCGGTTTTCAGTGGTCCAGTATTTTCCCTGAGGCGTGCAACAGATACGCGATTGACCAAACCCTATGCACAATTGGGGAGACTTAAGAGGATATGTTCGCAGGTTCAGTTCCAGGAACCTCGAACAAAGCTTTGGCTCTTTGACACTTTGGTCACTTCGGCCATGCTATACGGAGTGGAGATATGGGGCCCCTTAGTTGATCATCATAGTAGAGCTGGCAGTACTGCTGGATGGAGATGTATGGAGAAGCCATTGGTGTCTATGATTTCTCAGATAATTAGGGCCAAGGCCAGAGTACCACATGACACTGTTAGGGTGGAGCTCGCTGCTCCTCCATTGGTAGTGGAGGCACTCACTCGATCAGTTTCATTTATGCATAGCACTTGGGCTCTCCCTAGAGACGGATATGCTCGATTAGCACTAGAGTCTTCGCGACAGCTGGCATTGCAGGGAGATAGATCATGTTGGTATGCAGAGATGGCATCTTGGTTTCAGTTACATGGCTTTAGTATGGACCGGGTACCCCATTTCAGTACTCTCTGGATGCACCCTCCATCCCCCTCACAAGGGCAGAGATTACCAGGCTCATCAAACAGGACTTGATTCACTTGGATACGAAGAGGACATGGATACAACCTACACATGAGCTAGGTACGAAGATGACTTTCTATAGAGAGCATCTTCTCCAACTCACGGAGGATGGTTCTCTGATCAGACCAGGATACATGGATACTCATCTATCCCACGGGATACGATGTGCTATTGGTCCAATACGCACATCCTCACATCAGCTAGAGATCGAGACAGGTAGATTTAGAGGAGTATCCGCTAAGTCCAGGATGTGTCAGGTGTGCCAAATAGAGCCAGAGACAGAGCTACATTACATATGTCCCTAACCAGTATACTATGAGATACGAGGCCGATTTCATTGTCTATTCACAGAGGATTTTGGGCCACTTTCTATAGTCATGAGATACCAGGATCAGAGATGCCTCCGATTATACTTACTGGAGATTCGCAAACACAGAGAGGACATCTTGAAGAGTGGCAGAATAAGAGAGATCCAACGACAACGGAAGGTCACAGATTTCTTTCAGTCACAGACAGAGGAGTTCGAGCAACCTCCACAACATAACAACACCACAGGTACCAGAGGCATACTGCTTAACCGGGCGATAGAGTTGGGACGGTCCCGTCGCCCACGGATGAGAGGGCCCTCTTGATATCGACGCAGACTGCGATAGAGGATCCATACCATACTGGCGCGACATAAGAGCCATCCCGGGTACTGATGTATATGTATATGATGCCTCGACTGTCAAAGAGCTCCATTGTATCAGCTCACCCTTTGTCTTCCCTTTGTATCAGCTTTCACCCCACCCCTACCCACTATTTTCTTTTCAGTTCTTTGTACTTTTTGTACCCAGACCTGATATTAGATTCACCACATGTAACCTTTTGGTCTCATAGGTCATTTTGGCCTTTTGAAGACATTAATATTACATTTACATTTCTCTCTGTGTCACGTGACACATCCAACTCTATGTGTCCGTAGACAAGCTACAGCATGACCAAGGTTCAGTTCAATCAAATCAATCTAGAATAGGAAGTGATCTGGCACTTTTGTGAGTTTGTTCGCAGACCGTGCATGTCCAGACACTTAATTTAGATGCATATCCTCTAGTTGCACACAGCATGATCATCAGTTTACAGTCAGAACCCATCAGGAGCATTTTTACAATGCATAGACCTATTTTTCTTATTTTTGACATTTTTCACTTATTATTTTTAAGTGACCTCTGTTGGGAACTAGGTAGGGCAAATTTACTAAGTTTGTATATATAGAAACCTAGCGCTAGTACTTTCTGGCAGAAGAGGCAGCAGGAACAGTTTGTTCAACAAGCAACTTCTCAACAAGACCCCCATCATTACTGGATGCCTAGCGTTTTTGCATCACAGCAGAGACACTAGCATTTTTTGCATAGCAGATCAGCCTCGCCGACAACAGAGGACATCAGATTCCCTAGCGTTAGCAGATTCCACAACAGATAGTAGTTTTTAGCTCTAGCCTTTTTGCATCTGCAGATCTTCGCGACGGAATCAGCCTAGACTCAGCGTTTTCAGTTTGTAGCAGTCAAACATCGCAAAACAAGTCCCAAACCTTGCAGATCTCACCTTCCCGTAGTAGCCGATCCTCGCCGCACGGTCAGATCCAGCGTAGTTTGCAGATTCAATCCGGAAAACGATTTCAGCATCTGCGTTTTCAACGCGTCGTCGTCGCATCGTCGCCATCGACATCGTCATCGACATAGAGTCAGAATTCAGCAGATAAAGATTTGCAGATTTCAGCCATTAGCATTTTCAGATTTCAGCCCGTCTCGTCGTCGTTGACATCGTCGGCAAGTCCAAGCATTGTAGAGATTTGTGCAATCATAAGTAGACCGCTCTCGCCATAGAGAGTGGGGCCCTTGGAGGAGGGTTCTACAACATCTCCAGTGTCGTATTCTCTTCTCTCTCTATCTCTCCGTCTCATGCACCTTCATTCACAGTGGTCATCACTTTGTTCGTGTCCATTGCACTCTCTCACTAAAGGAACGAAAGGCTCTCCCTTCCATAAGTAAAAGGAACCCTTGAGCACAGTTCGGAGCACTCATCTTGAGCAAAGTTCAACATTCACTTCTGCTGCACCTTACACTCTCTCTCTCTCTCTTCATTAAAGTTCAGTGATTATGAAGTTTTTGTTCGTATGTTGCTATTGAATTCTTGCTTGGAGTGTCCAAGCCAGTTACGATGGTATCAAAGCACAAAAAGATTCTTCTTCTACGGAGGATCCGATCCTTTTTGCAACGCGCACAGTTTTTGTGAAAGAATCTTCGTGTCCCAATCCCGGACTTAGTAGCGACTCCCACCCTTCATACATCGCGCATTGGGCACACTCCCGTCTTCATCGCTCTGTCTTACAGGGCATAAAGCCATAAAGAATCCTAGATTCCACGTGGATTCTCGTGGAGAATCTGACAAAGATAACACCTTTCCGTGCGCAGGCAAAAGAAAAGTTGAAATCCGGGGCAGGAATTGAAGAAAAGAATGAAGATATGGACAGATTCTTGGTGGAAAATTTTGCCAGAACGGAGTACAAACGTCAACTGCAAGTTGACACATCTGTGAAAAGGTTGATCAAGTACTCCATAGACCCAAGACTTGCGAAACACCTGAAGAATTACCCAATTGATACAATTTACTCGAGATGGCGTGTGGCCATTGCTTCTCCTCTCAGGTCAAGAGGAAAGCAGAAAGGACAGACGAGTGCAGAAAAGCAAAACCTGTACTTGCAGAAAGAGATGGACAAGAACTCTTGAAAAGAAGATGAACCAAAGGACCACCACAAGATACATTTGAGAGTTACAAAGCAGTAGTCGAGTGCGGAAGAAAATAAAAGATGAAAGCAGAACTGGTACCACATTGCGTGGGGCCTGACCCAAATCAGATAAACAAAAGTTCAAAACTTTGCCGCACTTGGGGCAAAGTGAAAGATCAAGAAGCCCTCATTTTCTTTGATGGAGGAGCCAAGGCCAATTTCTTTTCACTTGAAATGGCGGCTCGACTTGGAATTACGCCCGACAGGCTGAAGCCACAGGTGGAGGCAGCTCTACCAGCACCCGAACGAGATGTTTCCATTACACCGATCATTGGCAAACTTTGTTTGCAATGTCCGGGGTGTTTAGGGCACGAGGACTGTTATATCATGCCCTTGGAAGGGTGTGATGTCCTCCGAGGAATCCCTTGGTACCACAAGAACAACGCCGTGGTTGACCATCGAGCTAAGAAAGCGACTTTGACAAATGGAGGGCAAAGAGATTGTACTTGATGAATTCAGTTCCTTTACTCGATTTTTCTTGAGAGAACTAAATGATGATTGAAGGTCAAATATGTCTGACCTCAAAAAGGAACGACAAAATTTTTTGCAATAGAGACTAACTGTTTCTCTGAAGGCGTACAAAGCGAGTTACCTCCTTTACGTCATGAAGATCACATGATTGATTCGTGGTAGTACACCACTGAACCGGCCACCTTACAAAGTTAACGGAGACCAAGTTAAAGAAACAATGAACCAAAACAGATTTCCACATTACGAGGATCAGTGATATACTTGACAGACTTCAAAATTCTACTTGCCAAATTGATATGAAGAGTGAATAGCATCAGATCTGTATTGCTCCTAAAGACGTCTACAAGACAGCTTTCCATACGACTTTTTGGATTTTCAGAGAATACCAATCATTTGTGGGTTTTCCAGGCACTGAGGAAGCATAAATTGCTTATAAATGTGAAAAAGAGCGAGATTTTCTTACCTGAGATACATTTCTTGGGACACATTGTCTCTGCGTCCAGATGCTCTCTGAAGACAGGCCCTAGAGGCTCTTATAAAGAGTACAAGGAATGCCCAAAAGCATCAATTCCAAAAGCTCTTTTCTCAAAAAGCTATTGGACCTAAAAGCAAGAGCCCGAATCAGCCAACGCAAATTGTGGAATTTCGTATAGCATGCCACATCATCATCTGTTACGAAACTGAGTATGTGTGCCATATTTTAGGATTTATAGGCCCCTCCTGTGAGTTGGTTAAGTTGAGATTTTTATTCTTAACCCACTTTGTCTTATAGGCCACTCGGCCGGTCTTCAATAAGTTGGTAGGTCTTTTGCTACTACTGCTTCTTTCGCTCGAGTTTAGGCCCTCATCCAAGATCTATTCCATTGCTTGGAACTTGATGGTGCCACGTCACTTGCTTGTCACACCTTTTGTGCAATGAAAAAAAACATTATTGTTCCAACATTGGATGGGCAACACTTTATCTGTCATTCTATATATTGAAGAGACTATTAAATTACGTACTCAAAGCTATAATCTTTATAGCAGATATCTCTCTGCATCAAAATTCCATCAGCACATCATGTGCACATAACCTATGTGCCCCATGGGCCATGGACATACTACTACTACACCTTCCACTTTGTGAGTCTCTTCAAAAGTTAAGTCTTTCCATTTTGAAACCACCTTCGTGTAAAAGGTTTGTACATGTCTTCGGTGAGGATCCGACAACACACATGTAGCCTGGGATAGGGCAAGATTGAGACATAGATCCGCAGTCAAACAAATCGCTAGGCTAGGAAGTAATGAGGTCACACTGCCCTAAACCCGTTTTGAAGAGTCAAATGGAACAGTTGGTGGCACCAAAACTCTGAGTCATGACTTCTCTATAAGAGCAATCAATCCCCATCACAATCAGCATACATGGCTGGCTTTGCTAGCATTTTTTGTAGCCCATCACTAGAGGCAGGAAACTTAAGACATTACCCACAACTTCAAGCGTTTTGCATCAGCCCCTCTAGTGCCAGATTTGCAACGTTTTTGCAGCCATATTGCCCTCCTCATACCAGCCATCCATTGCTCATTGGGAAAACCTCATCTGTTCCTCATTGCTGCCCACCATCAGATCCATCTCATCTCTCATCTGCCTTTGA
Organism: Adiantum capillus-veneris; assembly: GCF_014529385.1. Taxonomy (NCBI): domain Eukaryota; kingdom Viridiplantae; phylum Streptophyta; class Polypodiopsida; order Polypodiales; family Pteridaceae; genus Adiantum; species Adiantum capillus-veneris. The sequence continues at coordinate 47,093,346 of NC_140936.1, read as the reverse complement.
AACTGCCTGGCCACTTCAACAAATGGTCCAAACACTACAACACCAATCTGAACAAAAAGTGCAAAACTTGAAATAGCACTTCACACAAGACACAGAGGGACAGGGTTATGCTCTCAAAAGCACTGGCAGGAGCCCCTAGCAGTATTTCTGTAGTTTATCCTTCTTATATTGAACAATTTTGTATACAATTGCTTTGTGCACCCATTTACATAACCTGTTTTACAATTGGCACCCTGGCCGTTTACTTCTAGCTCTTGGTTGCCTAAAAGCAACTCAAAAGAGATTGCAATTTATAACTCTAGCTTTCAAAAAGCATCTTAACCCAAAATAGTCCACGTGCCATCTCCACATAGCAATAGTGTGTGGCTCGCTGCCACAACATTAACAAGTGCCACAACATCAATATGTGCATGCCATGATCCCTATCATGTCTCTATCTCCCGCTTTTGCACAGGCTCTTGATTTCCCACGCCGACATTCTATAACATACCCACCTCCCCTGTAAAAAAAGATTAACCTTCCTCAATTTCAATGTACAATTGTCAAAACCGACATAGCTCGAAAGATCAGTAGACACTACATTATGCAACAATCATGCAATGTGCTTAACCCTTTACACAAAGCATATTCAACACTGATCATTCATGTCTTGGTCTACACTAGACTTCACATGACATTCAACATTCGACATTCTCATCTTTGTCCACTTTGGACTTAGGATGTCACTCTGGATCGGCATTTACTATCACATCCAAGTTGACATTGAGATCTTTACACTAGTCTTTGATGCACTAGAATTATCACACCAGTGAGCCGAGCCATAATGTTGCAGTCATTCTTCTCATAGAAGTTCCTACGCAAAATATTGCAAGCCTCCGTACCCTCTCACTATGCTAAAAAAAAAAAGACATAACCACATGACTTCTATTCACAATCCTAATGATCTGCTTACCAGGGAGTGAAATGTTTCCCCCTTACTCTGCACCAAACTCAGCAACTGAACGCCTAAATTGAGCTCCACTCTAAAGGTCTCAAAGGTAATATCTCCAACCAGATTATCTGCTGAGTCATCCTCCGCTATCCAAACTATTGGGATCCAAGTGGCTCACCGCTTGATACACAACCTTGAAGACCAATGACTGAATCTGTCGTGATCCTTCTTTGTCTTAAATTTCAGTTTGGTGTTGCCTTCACCAACAACTATTCTTTTGTAATCTTAAAATGTAGTGGATAAGAATGTGCAATGATTCGACGTGATAGTGTGTCCATGCATATAAAGGGCAAAAAACTGGTTCTTGAGGCGAGGTACACAACCATGTTTTGATTCTACGATTGGTAAGCTAGCACCCTCAAGGAAGAAAAATTTGGAGCTTGTAGCTTGTTCATAGATGTGACATCCCAAGACCTCTACTAAAATTTGCATCTTATACTGCAAGTAACAATTAGATACAGGAAGATCCCAAGGCCTGTGTTAGCATTCTCCGCTAGGTTTTCAAGGGCCTCAAAAATTGTCCTAGAAGCTCGGATCGCTTGCCCCGACAAGCAGGCAAAAACACACACACAGCGAGACAGAGAAAGAGAGAAGCCCACCATGGTTCGCACGAGCGCAAATGTGCCACCAAAAAGACCCTAGTGGTAGTCCGTCCAAATGTTTAAGATGTGTGTGTGTGTGTGAGTGAGAGAGAGAGAGGGGGGGGGGGCGGGGGCCGGGGCGGGCGGGGGGGAAGGGCACAGGCAATTAAATTAAGCCCAAGCGGTGGGATCCACGACAGGGAACTAGGACACACAGATCGGGACGTGTGCAGCTGTAAGATGACCCAGACGTAAATTAGGACACGAAAAGTAAACTTGGACAAGCAGGGAGCTTGTTCGCGTTTACTTATCATGCATATGTTTCCCATCATGGTCAATATGTGCGCACGAGTCTTGGATAGGCCACAAGACTTGCATGGCACCCACCCCGGTTCAAATCCGGCATGCGACATTAGACTTCCATTTTTTTAAGCCCTTAAACCTCCTTGAGATTCGTGCGCATAGCCTCCCATCGTTGATCCCACTGCTTGGCCTCATTAAATTTTCATGCCCTTTAGTGCCGGGGGGGGAGGCTCGTCACTATATGGCACAGCCATATGGCTCAGAGGGGATTTAGGGCCCAAATTTGGGGGGGCGAGGCGGCTTTAATCTTAGCCGTCAGATCATGCAGTGAAATGGGGGTGAACTAGGGGCGGGTAAACTAGGGTGTGATCATGTGACATGCCTTAGACCCCATGTCAGATAGTGACCGGGGGGGGGGGGGGGGGTGAACTCTTACCTTTTTCTCGAGGGAGAAATAAGCATTGGTTAACCTTTTTCTCTTCTCTCTAGCCTAGTCTCTCTATATATAGTGGAGAGATGTCCTCTATCAAGGATCTAAGGAAGTGTCATGTGGCAATAGAAGAAATTTCCCTTTTTTACAAAAAAATTGCCACAAAATCTCTTCGAGTGCCCAAGTGGAAAGAGAAGGCAAGAGACGAGAAGTCAGTTAAAGTTGCACCACACCTCTTTGAAACAATGTACCACAATCATCTCGGATGATGAAGTTGGCAACACAGTTTCTGGGGATTGAGTCAGTAAAAAGTTTTGGGTCTTGCACCTGTGTTAGAAGGGGTTCTCAAAGCATCGAAACTTGGGATCCGGCGTAGATGTTACGTCTTCTCCATATTTGTTCGAAGAGTGATGCACAAGTTTGGTCCAAAGCATTTGAAGAGGAGTTGAGGGCGGCTAATCCACCAGTGAGATTAAGTTGGGACAATCTACGACATGGATTGGAAGTGGAGTTTGTGAAGACATAGATCCTGACAAAGTGTGGCAAGAAGTACAGGGTTTGGTGCAAAGGGAAGGTGAGCCTGTAGATACGTACATACGTAAGTTTTCAATGGCATGGGAGCGGATGTGCAAGGCCTTAGCACCACAGGTACCACCACCTGACATGATGAAGAAGGACAAGTTCTTGGCTGGTCTTTGGGCGAATATACGTTGGAGAGTGGAGCTAAAGAAGCCTAGGACATATGAAGATGCACTACAGGTAGCGAGGAACAAAGAGTGGAAGCTGAGAAGAATGAGTCAGCTAGGAGTAGAGTCTTTGCCCCCAGGAGGTCTGAGTTTCACCCTATGGATTCTTTGCAAGGTCGCATGCCAAGGGTTCATCATGAACCAGTGGTTTTTGTTACTCACAGGGGATTCACTAGTAGTAATAGGGGGACGCCACCTATGTGCAACAAAATTGCCTTTTTAACCCCTACATACGGACCCTACTATGTAAAGTCTATCTATTTGGCCTTTTAAAACCCCCCTATTGTACACTCACGTGATACCATACGGTAACCCTTAGTGAATCCCCTGTGTTGTTACTCCTCAGGTTATGCCAACAGTGGTCACTACAGCAGTGCAAGATGATGGGCTAAGGCAAGACACGAGGCAAGTGGAATGAAGAATCTCAACCTAATCATGCTAGGTAATGTGGGAAATTATCGAGGTCGTGTGAGGTTTGCAAATCAGCCAGGAGGTGAAGAAAAACCCAGGAATGGTGTTGGACAAAGCAATGGTAGGGTCTGGAGGCAGATGCCCACGTATTATAATTGCGGAGAGCTGGGCCGCAATTTGATAAGCCACCAAGGATGGGGGGAGACATGTATCCATTTCCAAGACAGGTGCTAACTAGGTCAAATGATTATGGCATTGAGATTAAGGGAGAAGAAGGAACCAGTGGATTGACCCAAGAGGAAAAGGGAAACACAAAAGTGATAAGTGTGGTCACCTTGGAGAAGGCAGCAAAGCTAGAGGATACATTAATGATACCTATTGGGAAGAGGACCACACAGGATAAGGAAGGAAGAAGTGGCGCAGGTCCTAGTAAGAATAAGGGAAAGAGCCATGAAGGCGAGGATATTAAGGCCAAGAGGAAAAGAAGGGCTCATCGCAAGTTTCATGTTTTAGATTTTCCACTAGGGGATGGGCAATTAAGCTATGTCTTGAAGGAGGATAGAATAAGCAGGAAAGCAGATGTTACTTTTGGGCAGCTTATAGAGATGGTGCCTAAGCTGAAGGACAGTGGAAGAGGATGGTTAACCCAATGGAGAAATAACCAGAGAGAGGTTCAGTGAAGGTGTTGGCGATGGATGAGCTACCAGACATTTGCCCAATAGTAGATGTGTGGCACAAAAGAAAAAATTTGGGACAAGGTTATGTTGATGACGGAGCCCAAATATGTGTCATAACACACTCATACGTTGAGAAAATGGGTCTTATAGTGACTGGGGTGTCAGGCTTTCGGATCAGATTGGCAAACCATCAGAAAGTAAAATGTTAGGATGTTGTAAAGAGCTTAAAAGTGGAGGCGTATGATGCAAGGGCGGTGGTTGATTTTCATGTGATGCCAGCGGGGTTGGGAGCATATCCTATCATACTAGGTAGACCATGGTTACGTGCAGTGGGAGCTGTTCAAGATTGGCGACGTGGTACGATTAGCCTCTATGGAAAGACAGGTGCCAAGAAGCTATATAATATGGACACAAGGAAACTATTGGAGGAACTTTATGAAGATGAGGATGAGTCTAGTGATGAAGACTATTCCACAGTGTCTGACGAGGACAGTGATAGTACTACCAGCAGTGATGAGGATGTTGATGCTGCATTTCTTCTGATGGACAAAGAAATCCATGAGTCTGGTTTAGTTGCATTTGCAAATGAGATTGTAGATGAAAGTGAAGAGCCTTATGGAGTGATTGAAGGGCTGATGCAAACCAAGGTTGAATTGTCAAAGAAGCAGGAATTGATGAGATAAATGATCAGTGGAGACTCTCAGCTATGGAGAAGGAGATATATTTGCACATGCTGGCTAGTTTTCTTAATTTGTTCATTACTTCATGTGAAGAGATTAGAGGGTTCAAAGGAGAAGAGATGCATATAGAGCTGAAGGAAGGTGCTAAGCCAGTGTGGCAAAGTCTAAGAAGGATGGGTCAAGAGCATATGGAAGCCTTGCAGGAAGAGGTGGACAAGTTTTTGAAGGCAGGGTTCAGAGTCCCAGTGGAGACCACAGAATGGGTGAATCTAGTAGAGGTTAGCCCAAAAGGATGGAAAGTGGAGGATTTGTGTAGATTTTAAACCCTTAAACGCAGCCACTAAGAACAATCCATATTCTCTTCCATTCATCAATCAGATCTTGGATTCAGTGGCAGGTTATGAGAGATATAGTGTGTGTGATGGTTTTTTAGGCTATTTTCAATTGATGATTGTTCTCAAAAACCGAATAAAGACAACTTTCATTACGCCATGGGGTTGTTATTGCTACACGGTATTGCCATTTGAGTTGTCAAATGGACCATCCTTCTATCAAGAGAGAGCAAATTGGGTATTGGCACCATTCATTGGTAGTTGTGTTAAAGATTTTATGGATGACTTTTGTGTCTATAGCAGTAGGACTGGACACCATGAGAAGCTGCAGATGGTATTGGCTCGATATGATGAATGTGGAGGACAACTAAATCCAAAGAAATGTCATCTAGCACAGCCAAGGGTGAAGTTATTGGGCCATATGGTGTCAGAAAATGGCATTGAGGCTGATCTAAACAAGGTTAAGTCTATTATTCTTCTTCCATCACCTAAGAGTACAAAGCAGTTGGCAACCTTTATACACAAAGTGAATTACATGGCACGATTATTCCATTGTCTTCACAGTTCCTTTATCCATTACAACAAGTGGCAAATCATGATCCATTGCAATGGGATGACAAGTGTGAAGAAGTGTTTCAAGAGGTGAAAGAGGTGTTAGGGGGGACTATCAGCCATGCAGACTCCTGATTGGGAGCAAGCATTTTATGTAAATCCATCAGTAGGGGGATGATGCCATTGGATCCCATGCTATTGCAAAAGGGGAAGGGCATCCATTATATGAGGCCAGTGTATTGTGCAAGCCGAGTGACGTTGGTAGCAGAAAGAAAATTCTCGGAAGTAGAGCTAATGATGGCCAATGTAATATTTGTTTGTCAATGATTTTGTCATTATTTGCTACCACAACCTTTTGTTTTCTTAACGAGTTACATCTTTTTGCCACAGTTAATTAATGGCACTAACATGTCAAATGTGGTCAAAAAATGGGTAATTGAGCTGCAAGAGTTTGAGTTCTCTTTTTTAGTGGAAGACAATACAAGAGCTACCCTAGCTGATTTGTTGACTTACAAGGAGAATCCCCTTCTTGTTAAGGAAGAGGTGGCGAGAAGGGTATTTGAAGAAGTACCATAGATCAGCAATGCACATGTGTTGTTCTTTGATGGCTCGTACAGAAAGAGCCATGATACGGCTTCAAGGGGTATAGCACTTTACGATCCAGAGGGGAAGCTAGTATGCAAGAGAGGGTTCAAATTGGATGCGCATAATAACAATGAGGTTGAATATGCTATGTTGGAAGCCGGATTACACATTTGTTTGAAGCATGGGATTAGAAGGTTGAGCATAAAAGGTGATGCCTTGTTAGTTGTGAAGCAAGTGTTGGGTGTGTGGAAGAGCAAGAACACCTCATTGAAGGAAATGTGTTTTAGAATTAAAGTCCTGTTAAAAATTTTGAAGCATGGAGCATCAAACACATTGAGCGTGCTCTAAATGGAGAGGCACGTGAAGCAGCTCAAAGCATGATTGGGGAGCTATTTGTGTTGAGGACTAATTTACCTCTTTATCATGGCTGGGAAAGTTTGGCTCAAGAAGAGGAGTTTTTTCTAACAAGAATCATTCCGAAGGACATTCAGAAGTCTAAGAAGTATGGTTTTGTGCATAGAGCATCCAAGTACAAATTGATTGGTGATGTCTTGTGCATGAAAGGGGCTGATCTCGTGTTGAGACGTGTACCTTGGCGGGAGGAGATTTATAGAGTGTTGGAAGAGAATCATGAAGGCACATGTGGTGGGCATTTTGCTCTAAAGATCACCTTGCATAAGATCTTGCAAGAGGGGTATGTATGGCCTAGTTTGCACAAGGATGTTCACCATTGATGTAGGTCTTGCAATCAATGTCAAGCATTTGGGAAGAGAGTGTTGAAGCAAGAGCTACGAAAAACCATTATGGCATTTCGGATGTGTTTGAAAAGTGGGGGATTGATGCAAATAGGCCCGTTATGTATCAGAAGCATGAGTAAAAGCTATATTTTAAATGCAGTGGACTATCTCTCAAGATGGGCAGAAGCTATAGCAGTAAAACAAATCACTGCAAAGGATGTGGCAAAATTTGTGTACGATGAAATATGTTGCAAGTTTGGGGTGCCACTGGAGCTACTTTCGGATAAGGGGCCAGGATTTAGAACTAAACTATTAGACTTTTTATGCACGAAGATGAAGATTAGGCACCAACATACCACTCCTTATTATCCACAATGTAATGGCCTAAATGAAAGATTCAATGGTGAGTTGGTACAAATTCTTTCAAAAGTGACAGAGCACCAAGGAAAGAACTGGGATTTGGAATTGCCTAGTGCAATTATGGGCTTATCGTACTTCGGTGAAGACAAGTACATGGTTTTCTCCAATTCATTTGGTATATGGAAAGGAAGCACTATTGCCTGTGGAAGTAGAGTTGCTTGCGGTCAAGATGTTAGAGAAGTTGCTTGGGCAATACAGTGATGCATTCAAAGAGAGGCTCTTACAATTACAAGAGGTTCAGCTAGATAGAATGAACGCATTGGAACATTATGGATAGATGCAAGATAAGGCTTTAGCAAAGATAAATGAAAAGGTAAAAAGTAAGGGTATCAAGAAACATGACTTGGTTTTGTGCTACTAAAGTAAGCTGGACAAGACATTCCAAAAGAAGTTTCAAAATAAGTGGGAAGGACCTTTCAAGGTAGTGGAGTGTTTTCCAAATGGTACATATCAGTTGGCTAACCTGGATGGGATTCTACATAAGTCAAGGGTAAATGGATTGCGTCTTAAATTATATCATGCTAGATTAATGATGGTGGAGCAAGATGAGTTGTCTGCAGAACAAGTAATGTCTGTGAGGGATGAGGAGACTTGTGACGCGGCGAGTCTCATATCTCTTTTTGTTGCTGCTGATCATGAATGATCTAGCAGGCTAGGGGATTGATGAATTATGCTAGGAGTTTTTTGAAAGAAGTGATTGCGCATATGTACATACACATGCATGGTGCATCGAATAAAGAATTGCCCATTGTCCAAAGCCAGGTGGTTACGTGGGACCCACATGTGTACAAGTAGGACAACATGTACATAGTACATCGATTTTCATTGTCACCAGCATCAGTGTGTTTTTCTATAGTAATGGGGATTTGGTAGAGTGTAAAACTTCTCAAGGAAGCTATCAACGGGTCGACGCCATGAGGTAAGCAAGTGCGTGAAGTGGCATCCAATGGCGTCAAGAGGACGAATGGGATCAAGACTTGCACGTGGATAAGTGAGGACACAACAGAAATGTTTTCTTGTGATGATTATGCAGAGAAGTCATCATGAGAACTATAATTGGGGGCCACTTCATGTGATTGCGGGATACATTATTGGGAAAAGTTGAGTGCCAAGTGTGCAGATGGATGTAGAAGGGTAACAAAAACGTACTGCGTGGCCATTTTTTGGTCTGTTCGAGGGGCGTTTGAGGTCAATCAAAAGGCCAAAGGTGCCCAAGGGATAAAGTGAAGTGTGGAAACTGAAAAACCTGAGAAAAAATCAGAAAAAATGTAGAGAGAAGAGAAGGAACAGCCGCAACTCAAATTTTGTTGTTTTTGGAGCCTGTTTTAGCCATAAACTGCTCATCCGTGCCCGGATTTGAGCACTTTGATATTGTAGACTGGGGTTTTTGGCCGTTCCACACACATTGGCACTGTCCATTTTGCCAAATTTCTCACTTTTTTCTTGCTATTTTGGTTGTGTAAGTTTCTCCTGTGAGTGAAGCCTCTGCTCAAATTTGTGATTGTATCTTGCATCTTTCATCCATACGATGGGAGCTATTTGCCCCATTGGTGTTGTCCCAAGCTCAATGTATCTAAGCATAAAACATCTTCCTCCTTTTATCTGATTTTTGTGTGTGTGTGTGTGTGTGTGTGTGTGTGTGTGTGTGTGTGTGTGTTCGTGTTGAGTGGGAGATGGAAATCTCTCTCCTCTCACTCCATCGGTGTGTTCCCTGTCTCGGTCAGGTGGGTTGTGTAAGCCGAGTGGTGCCCCATAGTGTGTGTGTGTGTGTATTATCCCAAGAGTGAGTGTGTGTCGGGTGATTATAGAGGCATTATGTGTGTTTCCATCCCGTTCACAATGTCCTAAAATCAAGCAAGCACACTTTCAGTTAGGGCGCGGCTACCTCGAATACGAGCTGGTAAGTGATGTTCAAAATCAAAAGGCTAAAATTACCTTTGGTCAATTGTTGGCTTTGAATCCCTAGCTGCAAAGACAATGGTCTACAAGCATCAGCACGAGGCTGCCAAAGGCTAAGGGAAATGTGCATGCACTGCAAAACATGGCATTGAGAGTGGGTAGCCTGACGGATGTCCTTCCTCTAGTGGATGCGGTCATTGAAAAGAGGATGTAGGCACAGGCCTATATAGACAGTGGAGTGCAGATTTGTGTCATGATGGAGACTGTTATGAAGGAAACAGGTTTCAAAGCAGTAGCTAAATCAAATGTACGCATGAGAATGGCTAACCATACCAAAGCCAGTTGTTTGGGCGTGGTTCAAGATGTAAGAGTGAAAGTGATGGGCATTGAGTGCCTGATCGATTTCTTTGTGATGAAAGCAGGTGAGAATGCTTATCCAATCATCTTGGGTAGGCCATGGCTAGCAGGGTGTTTACACTGCCTGACAAAGAGAGAGGGAGACAGGTGGTGCTTGATTTGAAAACCAAAGAGAGCCGTTTTCACCCTGTGGCAGAAAAAGATAAAGATGATACGACAAGCTATGAATACGAGAACGAAACAACCTATGAGGAGGGCTACACGGACATTGAGGAAGAGGAAAGCGAGGATGATATTCTGAAGAGGTGCCGACTTGTTTTGGGCCATTGTTGAAGGCTCCCATGCAAAAGGAGAGGTGCAACCACAGGTTCATGGCATAGGTGCGGAGGAGGTAACTGCTATGCTAAGCAAAGATTTGACCAAGCAAGAGAGAGAAGGCTATGTCGAGTTGTGTGCCTCTTTTCCCAATTTATTTGCGACGAAGTACGAGGATCTACAAGGAGCAAAGGTTGCAGAGGACAAGATAGTTCTTAAAGAAGGGTGCAAACCAAAGGTGCAAAAACTAAGGAGGTTAGGGGAGATTCAAAAGGAGGCTCTTTGGCAGGAGATTAACCAATCGTTAGATGCAGGTATCATATACCCCTTGAAGGAGTCGGAATGGGTTTCTCCCGTGGTTATCACCCTTAAGAAGAACGGGAAATGATGGGTGTGCATCGACTACAAGCCATTGAATGCAGCGACGAAGAGAACCACTACCCGCTGCCATTCCAAGATGAAATCTTAAATCGAGTGGCAGGTCATGAGAGATACTTTATTATGGATGGATTTTCAGGGTACTTTCAGATAGGGGTTTCTCTTGAAGACCAGATGCTTGTCTCTCCATGGGGATGGTTTGCCTATTGCAGGATGCTATTTGGTTTGGTGAATGCCTACGCCACCTTCCAAGACTGGATGAATAGGGTGTTTGGTCCCTACTTGGGCAGGTTCATCAGAGTTTTCATGGATGACATTGGATGTTATAGCTCAAGGGCAGATCATTTATTAAAGTTGCGGCTATGTTTGCAAAGACTTGACGAAGAAGGAGGTCAATTGAACCCTTAGAAGTGCAAGCTAGCACAACCTCGAGCGCAGTTGCTAGTCTATGTGGTGTCACAAAGTGGAATTGAGGCAGCAGATCTGGAGAAGTTCAAGGCGCTAGTCTTGATGGAGCCTCCCTCTAGTGTGCAAGGTTTGCCCTCCTTTGTGCATAAGCTAAAGTACTTGTCATGTTTTTTCTGGATGTTGTCACAGTATGTGTATCCTCTTCAAAAGCGGGCTCAACAGGTGCATGGCTTTGAATGGGATGAAGATGCTCAAGAAGCTTTTGACAGGGTGAAAGAAAATTTGTGTCAGCTGCCAATTGTGTGCCCTCCAGGCCAAGAGGATGATTTCTATGTGGCAACGACGGTAGGTACCGTGTCTATTGGGGTGGTGTTACTGCAAAAGGTAGGAAGGAGCTATGAGCTTGTCTACTTTGAAAGTAGGATGATAAGTCCTGGAGAAGTGACTTACACTGAAGCGGAGTAGTGGGTCATGGCATTGGTTTTTGCTTGCAGGAAGTTCAAAGTGCACCTCATTGTGCATAAGTTTTACGTGTTGATGGCTAACAATCTATTGCCAGAGGTAGTGCTACAATTGAGGCCAGGGAAGCGGATCATGAAGTGGGTGATAGAGTTGCAAGAATTCGAGTTTGAGTTCAAGATCGACCATACAAGACGATCCCATTTGGCGGACATTTTGGTCAGCAAGGCCGTAGATTTGCCAATTTATCCAAGAGTGGTATGAGATGAAGCCCCTGTGGGATCCACCATGGAAAACTTATTGAACCACGTAAGTGCAAGGGAGGAGATTTTGTTTACAAGTTACATAGGCATATAAGTTAGGGGTAGGCCCCCAATAATTTATCTCCCATGCTAAAAAATAAGGGAGGGGGGTATCATATTGGGGGGGGGGGGGGGGACTAACCCATGTTGGTTACTTGTAATGATTGGTCATCGGTGTGCACTAGAACTCGGATGAATTTTGGGGAAGTTTTTATCAAGTCATACATCAAATTTTGCATTGACCCGATCATAGATAAGGGCTGATTTGGAGCAGGTCAAGGGTTGATTTACACCAGCTTTGGATGGGTAAGAACTGGACAAGGAGCCAGAGTGCATGCTGATCGGGCACATAATTTGGAATTCAAACTAAGACACATTGAGGGTACATCTAGTTATCAATAGAAGTGGCTCCTTGGTACGTTGCCAATCACTATGCTATGACTAGTTTTACTCACTTAGATCATGTGAAACGTAAATTTTATATGTAAGATAGGGGTATGATATTTTTCTTCATTGATTGGCCGAAGTAATGGGCTCCAAGCCGTCCTTTACATCATCGCATTTGGTGGTTGGAGCGGTGCGCTATGCCCTTGGTAAGTTGGTCCTGAGAAGGGGTCAAGCTAGAAATTTTATGTGGGAAGGAGGGAGTTGGAGAAGTGTGGGAGGAATGTGACAAGGAAATAATCCGACATAGGGGAGCTTGGGCTCAAAGCAAGGGGTATAAGAGGGGGGAATGGGTGCCTATTTGGGGTCTATCGAAGGAGAGAGGAGCTTGGGAGGAGCTTGGCTACGGGGGCTCAAGGAAATTTGGGGAGAAGGGGATGCCATTTTGAGTTCCACCTATTGCCCAGGTGCTCGGTCATCTTTTTGGTCCCCCGGACATTAACTCCCACCCCCTCCCTTGGCCCAAAAGTCATCGAGTGCCCATTTCTTACCCAAATGAAGCCAAAATTGGACCAATTAAATGAAGCTTTCTAAGAGAGCCTTGTTGGCTAAGGAGAGAGAAGAAATCTCTTGGAATAAAAGATCAAAAGAGGCCCCATTTAATAGCTACAACACCTGCAAACTTTTTAGAGAGCTCATTTTTTTGCAAGAGAGAGTACACCCCCAATTTCGGATGGCCATATCTCTCTCATCTTTCATCTGTTTTTAGCCTATGGATACTCTACGGACATCTACTCAAGATGAGCTACAACTTTATGTCCTTGGTTTTTCCTAATTCCAAGTGTGCTTCATGCTATAAGGGTTCTTCAGAAAACTTTACAGGTGCTTATCAGGTGATTTCAACGGTGCAATAGTTCTTCCTTCCGGTGTGACTCGTGCAAGGCTATAGAGGCACTCATTTTCCTTGTCGTTTGCATGCTAACATCATTAGAAAAACCAAAGACCATGTCACAACAATTGTGGCTTCCACACGCCACTTGATAGGCGCCCTCTCAGCTCCCTTGCTTCCTTCGACTCAATTCCAATTCCCCCTAGCCTTGTTCACGGTATCTATACTTGCCCCCAATTGAGTCGCTCGACTTGCTTGGCTCCTTGCTTCAAGCTCTTGAGCTTATCTCACTCCTCTGCTTGTGAGCTCTATTGCAGTGTTCAACTCGGTGTTGCAGCCTTGGTTCTTGCTCAAGATCTCAACTACAAATGCTCCCTCGGTGCCGCCAGACTGACTTCCCCCTTTGCCTTTGCTCGTGAGTGCTGACCTGTAGATCCCGATTTGGTTCAAAACCAGCCTTCTACTGGCTACTTGTCTTTGTCGAGACTTCCCGACTCTACGCTCATGACCCTGTTTGGTCAATTTCCCCCTTCTGCTCTCTCTTTGAGTGCTCGACTTGCCCCAAATCACAGGCCCTCGATATGCCTGCTCGCTTGCTCCTGTTGCATGCCTGCACACACACAAACACACACACAAAGAGAGAGAGAAAGAGAGAGAGACAGAGAGAGAGAGAGAGTGTTTGTAACACACGGGCTCAAAAGCACTCCCGTTGCTCACAGCCCTGAGTCTTACTCCAAGGGTTTGCACACTAGCTCTCCATTCCTACAGAGCTTCAAGCTCTACCTAGGCAAGCTTTTTAAAGCTCTGGCTGCAAATCCACAATTTCTTTCAGGATTCCACCTCCAACTTGGAGGGGTTGCACGCGTCGAGAAGTCAAGAACCATCGAGATGCCCACTCCGTGCAAGATTTGCAATCGCCAAGCTCAAGCCGCCATGGCCAGGCTCCGTCGCTACCGTGTCTGTTGTCAAGAAGCGATCGCGCGTGCGTCGTTTTTTGTTGTAGCTCTAATACCACTTGTGAGTGTGAGTGTGCACGGATGTGTGCATGCGTGTGCGGTGCGATGCGTGCAGAAAGGGGAGAACACGAGCCGGTGTGGTTGGAGCAGCTTCAAGAACTAATGATGATGAGCTCATTATTCTCATATGTAGTGAAGAATAAACGTATGTACACACGTGGGCGGGCGATCGGACATTGGACATTCGGGCGGGCAAAAGGCGGAGTGCCTTTACCCCAACAACATCAACCCAAAACGGCCAGCCTCTCACCCACGTGCGCCCAATGAGCCACCAAGAGAGTGCCCGTGAGGACCGCCATAGCCATGCGTTTCAAGGAGCTCCCCCTCTTCCTTTGATACACCACCAATAGGCCACGTTGTGGCTCATATACCCTGCGGCCTCTACCCAAGCACCTGCATGTGGGCTAAATGGCCTACCACATGGCGGCCCATCATGCCTTAAGCCTCCAAAGGCACCCCAAAACCTCATTATATCCTCAAAAAGACACTTTTTTGCCCCAATCTTCCCAACATCACCACTTCCTGCCTTGTTCTTCAATTTCCAATCCATAAAGACTAGGTGAAAGCCATCATTGCCGACTTCAAAAACCCAGCACCCCTCTGCATTTGAGGCTCCCGGGCCTACAAATCCAAGCCGCCAGAATTGGCAAAAGGCGTCCGCCTCTGCCCCTTGGGCAACTGCACACCAACTTCGTCCTAGCATAACTCGACGTCTGTGATCTCGATTGACGAGCTATCACTTTCCATCAACTCCACATTCTTTGTACTATCTTCTGGAACCTAGTCAAGGTCCAAAACCCACTAGATGGCATACCTACCAATGGAATCAGTCTAGCCCCCATAACTAGCCCCCATCAAATCTTTGACTAGCCATATCTTGCCCATTTGAGCTCCGATTGGGGATCCAAAAAGATCGGCATCCACAACACGAACATTCCAACTTTAAACTACTCTATCTTCCACATTGTAGCTTTGTTTGAGGAGCCTTCTTATGCGGATGCAGACTATGCGAGTTGTGTAGATCGACATCTGGCTATTACTTCATATTTGCTAGAGGAGCAGTATCTTGGAGGTCATGTCTTCAAGATTGTACGTCGTCTTCCACTACGGAAGCAGAGTAGGTTGCATTGTCGGATGCAAGTAAAGAGGTTGTATGGTTATCTCGCTTGGTCAAAAATATTGGCATTGACGAGACTCCATTGATATATTTTGACAATTAGAGTGCTCTTGCATTGGCAAGGAATCCCGTGTTTCACTCCAAATCAAAACACATTGAAGTCAGGTATCATCTCATGAGAGATTTCTTGGCCAGAAAGCTCATTGATTTGGTCAAGGTACACACTGACGACAACCCAATAGATGCTGTGTCAAAAGGCTTAGCTTTGGAGCGGTTTACACATTGCAGTGAGTTGATGGGTATAGGTTGAAGCCACTAGATTGCTTCACGGTTGTACATAGGGATTCAAGCCAATTGTCTGGACATCCCACTTACTACTAACCCATCTACTAACTTAACCATAAATATACTTATTCTTTAATACAATCAAAATAAGGAGCTGCAACATGATAACATTGCTGTGCGCTCCACCCAATACCAGGTCTCTCTCTTTACTCTTGCACTTGCACTCGCACACGCTTCCCATGGCACCTTCATATATGATGAAAATTGTGATAAAGGGGATGCTATGAATCAAAAAATGACCACGTGACTGATCATGAGCCGAATATACCAAAAGCCAAATTAATGGATATGCTTGTAGGTGACTTGACTAGTCAAGAGAGAGACACATATGATGCATTGTTTGATAAGTATCCCAAGTTGTTTGCCAAAGATTATGCTCAAATGAGGGGGGGAAAGAGTGTTGTTCATGAAATAAAGCTCAAAAAAGGTGCAAAGCATGCTGCTCAAAAGCTAAGGATTGGACACCATTCATAGAAAGATATCGGAGATGGAGGTGAGTAAGCTTTTGTAAGCTGATTTTATCTACTTTGTGGACGATGCAAAATGGGTTTTCCCTGTGGTTATAGTTCCAAAAAAGGGAAATAAATGGAGAATATGTGTGGACTATAAGCCATTGAATGCGGCAACAAAGAGACATCACTATCCACTTCTCTTTCACAATGGGATTTTGGACATTGTTGCAGGTCATGAGAGATATTCGGTATGTGATGGGTTTAGTGGGTATTTTCAAATTGGGATTGCATATGAAGATCAAAAGAAGACCAGCTTTTTGACCCATGGGGAGTGTTTTGCTACAGGGTAATGCCCTTGGTTTAATGAATTCTTATGCTAGCTTCCAAAGTTGGATGGACAAAGTGTTGGGGCCTTACCTTGGAAGCTTTGTAAAAGTTTTTATGGATGATTTTGTGTTTATAGTGATAGAATGCTTCATCTGCAAAATATTGATATGGTGTTTAAAAGGATTGATGATGATGGGGGTCAACTCAATCCTTTGAAATGTAAAACTGCAAGAGCTAGAGTGATACTTCTTGGCCATGAGGTAAGTAAGAATGGGATAGCTCCAGATCCTACAAAAGTGGAATGTTTGCTTATGATGGAAAGCCCTAAAAGTAGAAAGGAGTTGAGAGGCAACACAAATAGATCCTTTTCTTTGGAATGAGCATGAGCAAATTGCTTTTGAGGAGGTTAAGGAAAATCTGTCTACACTACCTTTGATGATGCCTCCTTGTTGGGATGAAATGTTTTACTCGAGCTAAGTGGGGATGAGCATGCTATGGCGCAGTATTAATGCAAAAAAGAAAAAAATAATCTTATATGAGGCCGGTTTACTACATAAGCAAGGTGAAGAATGATGCACAAAAATCTTGGCATGAAATTGAACAATTGGTTTGGGCATTGGTATATGCAACAAAAAGGCCGAAATCCTATCTTATTTGTAAGCCTTTTGTGCGTTGACATCATGTCGCTAATTGCCTCATGCACTAAGGTATCCTCGGGATAGTCCTAAATTGCAAAAGTGGATATTTCGTTTGCAACAACTTGACATGAGCATTACTAAGGAGGATAGTGTGAGAGCAAACATGGTGGATATGCTCACTTTAAAAGAGATTCATGAAAAGAATGAGATGAATAAATATTTGGAAAAGAAGATAGTACCAAGTCCAACTATGCATGTCGAGCTTCACGATGTAGAGGGCACTTTATACTTTGATGGGGCTTTCAAGAGGAGCATTAATAAGGGCACTATTGGTTATGTATTTGTGGATAAATATGACATTGAATGATGGTTTGGAAACCATGAAGTGGATGCAGGTAATAATGAGGATGAGTATGCAAGCCTATGTTTGGGCTTGGAAGTATGTGTCAAAAGGCATGTAAGGAGGCTTTTAATCAAAGGTGATGCTATGTTGATTGTGCGGCAAGTTCAAGGTACATGGAAGGAGAATCAAGAAGGCATGAAGGGCTAGTTTTTCAAAGTGAGTAAGTTGTTAAAGTCTTTTTCTTCCTTTCATATAGGGCATGTACCCCGAAATATGAATGTAAGGGCTCATGAGTTGGAGGAACAGGTGTTCACAAAGGATGTGCATGTAGTGATGATTAGAGAGCCAAGTTATCTTGAAAGGGAATCCCTCCATGAGGAAGAGCATGTGTTGCCATGAGGAAGAGCATGTGTTGCAAACGGGTTTTTCAAGAAAGGGATTGGCTTCTGAACAAAGGCATGCAAGCACACGAAGAGCTATGAGGTACATCTTGGTTGGAGAGCACATGTATCACAAGGGGACTGATGGTGTCATGCGAAGAGTGCTCTACCATGATGAAATTTTTGATTGCTAAAAATCATGTCATGAGGAAGGATGTGGAGTCCATTTTGGAGTAGAAAGCACGAGAAGAAAAGTATTGAATGCTCAACTTATGTAGCCAAGTATGAATAGGGATGCCGTGCATTGATGTAGGAGATGTCATGAGTGCCAAATGTCTCAAAACAGAAAGTTGATGCCCCAACCTTTGAGACCTATTATAATCTATGGACCTTTTGAGAAGTGGGGTGTGGATGTAATTGGTCCTCTTCCAAGCACTAGGAATGGGAAGCACTACATACTTAATGTAGTGGATTATATGACAAGATGTCCATAAGCAAAGGCTAGTAGAGGGGCTACAAGCAAAGATGTATGCAACTTTTATCTTTGATTGCATATATTGTAGATTTGGAGTGCCATTGGAGCTTGTAAGTTATCAAGGGAAAGAAATTAGAAATGATCTCATCACTGAATTGGTGGAGAAATTGGAGATCAAACATAGGTATGGTACTCTTTATCATCCACAATGCAATGGGTTCGTAGAGGCATTCAATGGATTTTTGCAAAAGATATTGTTCAAAATTGTAGAAAAGCATCCAAAAGATTGGGGTATGTATTTGGAGAGGGCATTGTGGGCATGTAGAGTGGAATGTGTTATGCCAATTAATGTGATGCTTCCTTCATTGGAGTACATTTTGAAGCATAGTTTGGTTGATGAGGAGCATGTAAAGGAGAGATAGACATCTATGTATAGCCTCTTGTTGGATAGAGAAAGTGCCATTAGATACTATGAAAACTTGGAAAGAAGAAGGGCTGATGTATTCAATGAAAAGATAAAGGCAAAAGGGCTATGTGAGGGCATGTTGGTTATGAGGTATAATAGTGCTTTGGACAATACCTTTCAAACAAAGTTCAAGGCAAAGTGGGAAGGTCCTTTTGGTGCATGAGGTGTATAATAATGGAAGCGATGAGCTCAAGGACTCGGATGGAAGGATGCATAAGGCAAGAGTTAATGGGGCCAGGCTCAAGCCTTATGTGACAAGAATCATGTGATGAAGCAAGAAATGCATATGGAACACTTGAAAGTGTTCCATGCTTGTTGGGGGGGCAATATGTGACGTGTTTAGGCGGAATGGTGTGGGCCACCCAAAGTCCTTGAGATATGTCTTATGATGCTTTTGGACCCCTTAGATGTAAATAAAGCATGCTTGTACAAAGTGTACAAAGACGATGTGCGCCAGCTGTCTCTACACATGCGAGCCAATTGTGCGAGGTACATAGTTTTATGGTTTTTGTACATAGAAGTGTAAAAAATTAAAAGATTGAGCAAGTGATTAAAAAATATGAAGAAAAACTGAGTTTTTATCACCTTGGGGACGTGAGTGAATGGGACTTTTCAGCTGTGAAGAAGAAACTCTATGTTGTTGCAGCTTGCGATGAAGGGTGGGCGTTTTGATATAGGGGTGCCACTCTTGCCTTGCGAGAGCCTAGTGTGGTGAGTTGAAAGTGTGTTTCTCCTCAATGGGTTGATGAAAAGTGGGTGCTTAGCTCTGCATATTGACCTCTCTTCATCTTGGTTTGAGGTATGGTAGCCATGTTATGTGCAGCTCCTTGTAGTGAAGTTAGTCGAGGGTAGACTATGCACTACAATTCCTTGCTTGTACATATGCAAAAGGGCAAGATTTCCCCAAATTTTCCATCACTTTTTTTTATTTTTTTGCTAAACTTTGTGGGTTTTTAAATTGGACTTGGATGGGTTTTGGTCAAGCTATGTGTATATATGGGAGCGCCTATGGAGTCTCTACTAGCACATGGAAGAGCGTTTGAAAAGAAGTGAAGCCCTTGGTTTTATGAGAAAAAGTGCAGAGATTTCCATTGTTTTTTTTTACTTTTTTTCTCTGGTTTTCTTGATTCCCTCACTTCCTTTAGTGCATCCAAGTATAGTGGGAGTTGTAGCAATGTAGCTAGTTGAGGCTGAGTGCGAGTGAATCTGTCAAAATTTGTGAGAGAAGATAAGCCCCCCCCCCCCCCCTCCCCCCTCTCTTCTCTGTGTTGACTTGAGGTGTTGTAGAGGCCATCCCTCCAATCCTTCACAACGTCTAGTCTGCCCATCCATCTCTAGATGATCTGCAATACATATATTGTGTTTTGATCCCAACCATTTAAACATAGCCCTCTTGAAATGAGTATTAAACTTGGGATCATGATCACTCACAATATTGATGAGCAAGACATATATATTGTCAGCGGTTAATTTGGCTAACTCTAGAGTTTTAATAATGAACTTGGTTGGAATAAACTTACAAAGTTTAGTCGACCTATCTACAATTATCCATATCAAGTCATGACCTCATATAGTGGTTGGTAGACCCTCAATGAAATCCATAGAGATACTCTCCCATTTAGCATTGGTAATCTCCTTAGGATGCAAGAGACCCTCTGCTTTAGATGCTCAGCTTTATTAACTTGACGTTTTTGGCAATGCAAGACACAGTCTTGAACATATCCATGTAAGCCTAGCTAGTAAAATTGTCGTTATATAATTGCATAAGTCTTTTTTATGCTTGTGTGCCCTACACTTGGACTACCATGACATTCATAAAGAATTTGGTGTCAAATCTACATCCATCAGTACACAAACTTTCCCCTTGTGGAGTGTATACCCATCATCACTGGAAAAATCCTTCCATCTTGTTAGCTCATCACTCGAAAGAGAAGAACCGGCATGGAGGAAATAGACAAACTACCAACATTGGAATGAGAAGGATCCCTCTTTTTGGCATGACTCCACACCTTGGTGTATGCATCATCATGCTCACATGTACCTTTAAGAGACTCCAAAAATTCACTTATAAGTTAAGTGAACAAAAGAGAGTTGATCTCAGGCATTCTACTAAGAGCATCAAATACTACATTGTATCGTCCTTTACGATACGGGAGCTTTGCATCATGCTCGTGAAGAATTTCAACCACTGCGCCTTTTGGTCCTTCAAGTTAGATTGATGTGTAAATTACTTTATACTTTCATGGTAGAACACTATTTCAAATTGAGCACCATACAAATAATATTGCCATGTTTTCAGAGAGGAGACTATTTCTTAGAGCTCTCTTTCATAAGCAAAATAATTCTAATATGCAGAATTGAGTTTCTTGCTCTCAAATACAATTGGCATTCCTTCTTACAGAAGAACTGCTCCAACGGTTTGTTGACTAACATCTGTTTTGAGCACAAAATGAGCTCATTGGATTTACAATAGCTAATATGGACACAGAAGCTAGAGTGACCTTAAGTACATCAAACACTTTGTTGTTGAGACCCTCCCCAATGAAATGATTTGCCCTTGACTTCAATTGGTCAGTCATAGAAACAAAAAGTTTTGTATACTTTTTAACAAACCTATGATGAAAACTTGCAATTCCCATAAAAACTTACAATTCCCAAAAAAAAATAGAGCACTTTAATTTTTTTGGGGAAGGTCAGTTACGGATGGCATCCACTTTGGATTCATCCATACGTAGGCTTGTAGCAAAAATTACATGCCCTAAGTAGTGAATTTTTGCTTTAAAAAATCATATTTGGATTCCATAGCATATAATTTTGTGTTGCCTAAGAAGATTAAAGACCTGCTTTAGATGTTGCACGTGCTCTTCTTTAGATGCTCTGTACACTAGGATGTCATTAAGGAAAACAATGAGAAACTTGCCCAAGTATGGTTTCAAGACACTATTGAGTTTCATGAAAGTAACTGGTGCATTGGTTAAACCAAAAGGCATAAGCAAAAATTCATAATGTCCCAACCTTGTTCGAAAAGTAGTTTTAGGTATATCATTTGTAAACCTAATTCTTAGTTGATGATACCCCAACTGCACATCTTATTTTGTAAAAATATAGGCATTTGTAAGTTTATCAAAAACAACTTATCTACTTGTGGTAATATAAACTTATTCTTGATAGTGATTGTGTTCAAACCATGGTAATCTATGGGCATGTGCATAATACCATCCTTTTCTTCACCAAACAGAATGGGAGATGCCCATGGTGAAGAACTAGGTTGAATAAACCCTCTACTAAGGTAGTTAGCAAGCTAACATTCCACCTCAACAGCCTGAGAAAAACTCATTTTATAGGGTGTTTTACTAACGGGCTTACTACTTGCAACTACATCTATGATCTTGAACAGAACGTGTCGGTGGTAACCCAAGTAGTAAATATTTTGAAAATACATCTTTGTATCCAGTCAAAAGTTGTTTCAATTTACTAGCAACATTTGCTTATTGGGGTGACAGAGGAGTACCAAAAGAATAAAGGAAAATAATCATGTGGTGTTGAGGAATCTTCAACCATAACTAGATTATTGTCAACATTAGATAAGAAATGACACAGAGAGTGACACAAAGAGAGGTCTTCTATTTTGTCATTAGAAGAGAGATTCATAAGCTCAGTTGCACAAATAAGTGGTGAGGAAGGCACATCCTTTTTTAGAATAGTAGCACGTGCATACTATTGGATTCAAACATTAGACTATTATACTCATAGCTATGATGTAATGGTGATCCTAACCCATGCAACCACTCCCGACTTAACACCACATCTACTCCATCCATATTCATGAATTGAAAATCCAAGATTATTTTATACCATTGGATCTTAAGAGGCACACCCTTAACCTGTGTAACCCACACTTCAACATCATGGCCATTTATCATAGCTACCTTGAATCTTCAGGTACCTTCTCATCTAAAGCTTTGCTGGGAGATCTATTAATAAGATGGAGAGCTATAGCTAGCACTTTTGTCCAAAATTCATTAAGCAACTCTACATTGAACAACATGCTATGTAGGGATGCATCACTATTCCCGAACCGTAAACACCTGCCAACCGTACCTTTGAGGTACCTAAGAATGTGCTTCACTGCTTCTCAATGCTTGCTGTCAACATTTTCCATATATCGGCTCACCACTCCCACTGCAAAAGCAATGTCTGGTCTTGTGACCACCATAGCATACATAAGACTGCCCACTGCCAAAGAATATGGTACCTTAGCCATTTCTACTCGCTCAACATCAGATTTGGGTGCATCTTCCTTGCTGAGTTTCAAGAATGTTGCATTGGGGTACTCAATGCTTTCCCCCCTTGCATATTGAAACGCTGCAAAACTTTCTCAATGTATGTTTTCTGAGATAACTCAAGAATACGACGTTTGCGATCTCTTTTGATTTGCATGCCAAGAAAGTGTGTAACATCCCTCAAATATTTCATTGCAAAATTGTTGCTAAGTGTTTTCTTCAAGTTGGCAATCTCCGCAATGGATTTCCCAGCTATAAGCATGTCATCAACATGCAAAACAAGAATGATCATCGAGCCATCATCTAGCTTTCTTGTGTACAAGCAGCGATCCTCTTCACTCCTTTTATACCTTTGAGACCTCATACATGCATCAAATTTATGATACCACTACCTTGAACCCTGGTTTAATCCATAAAGTGCCTTTTTGAACTTACATACTAGCTCCTCACGAGATGCGTTCTCCTGAACAAACCCTGCAGGCGGCTGCATGTAAACATCCTCATCGAGAACCCCGTGAAGAAATGCTATCTTCACATCCATTTGGAGAAGTTCCATGTCCTCAATCGCTACAAGACCAAGTACGGTTCTAAGTGTTGTCATCTTGACTACAGGCGAGAAGATTTCATCAAAATCGACTCCCTTTTGTTGTTTGAACCCTTTGGCTACAAGTCTAGCCTTGTACTTTGGATTTGGATCACTTGAGGAAAATTTCTTTTTGTAAACCCATTTGCAAGGTAAATATTTTGCATCATTTGGCAGTTCTACCAAGTCCCAAGTGTCATTAGCGAGAATCGAGTTATACTCAAATTCCATAGCCTACTCCCACTTCACCACATCATCCGTCATCATGGCTTCTTGGTAGCAGCTTGGCTCACCGCAATCGGTAAAAATGATGTAATCGAAACGCGTAGGTGGACGAGAGACTCTAGTAGACAGTCTCACTCCTTAACCATTGCTATCCGCTCCCTCTGGAGCATTGCTAGTGGAAGGTACATCACTAGCCCGCGGAGTTGATTTCATTGTCTCTGAGGCAACATCCTCAAAAGTGACTCTTTGAACCTCTATTTCCTTGATAGGTTGTTTATGCATCTTCGACTCATTGAAGATCACATCCGAACTACGGATGGCTCGACAAGATTTTGGGTGCCAGAGACGATATCCCATCTCTCCATCTCCACCATATCCAATTGAAATACATTTGTGTGACTTTGGCTCTAACTTCTGTCGAAGTTGTTTAGGCACGTGAGCATAAACTTCACAACGAAAAACACGTAGATGGTCATCGTGGGGCTTACGTTTAGACCATAATTCTTTTGAAATCTCATAATTCAATGGCGTACTAGGCGAACAATTTATAATGTGCACTATGGTCAAGACGGCTTCTGCCCAAAATCCTTGTGTGAGATTTGCCGTAGAAAGCATGGCTGTGACTCTTTCTTGAATTGTATGATTCATGCGCTCAACAACTCCATTCTGAGCTGGTGTGTATGGTGCAATAACCTGCCTTTTAATCCCCCTTTTAGCACCAAAATTGTCAAACTCCTTGGAGACATACTCTCCATCGTTGCCAGTCCGCAACCTCTTGAGTTTCTTGCCAAACTGATTCTCAACAAGTGCCAAAAAAATTTGGAACACAGGAAGAACTTGATCCTTTTGTTTCAAAGGATATGCCCACACCTTTCACAAAATAGCTGGGGCCCCCTAGAGATTTGGTTGACATAGGACCACAAACATCACTATGTACTAAATCTAGAGGTTTAGCTCACTTTTGACCCAATGGGAAGTGAACGGACCTAGTCTATTTGCCATAGATACAATGCTCACAAACAAGAAAGTCAACATAAGACAAGACAGGCAAGTAGCCAAAACGAGTCAGAGTTCTCATTCTTTTTTGGCTAATATGACCTAGCTGGCAATGCCACAACTCAGTAGATGGCTGCTTGGCTATAGATATGTAATCATGACCAACATCTGACACATACATGGAATACAAGGTACCATGCTTCTGACCTCTGAGTACAACAAGATTACCTTTGCATACTATCCACGAGCCATTGCCAAATGTGGTGTTGTAGCCCAAATCATCAAGCTGACCAACAGAAAACAAGCTTTTAGTCAACTTGGGCACATGTCTGTATGTCTGACATTACATAAAGTAAAGTGCGTGCCATTCCTTAGATGCAATTTGACATTTCTGACACCCTCAATGTCTACTTCATAAGCATCACCAAGTCTCACTTTCCCACAAGAGTGAGAATAAGTAGAGAACCACTCTCTATGTGGTGTCACATGGAAACTCGCACCAGAATCTACTATTCAATTCTGTGCATATTGCGCATCTTCTGTAACAAGAGCATCGACAGGTAGATCTATTGTGAAGAACAATACGTCACAGGTAAGTGGCATAACAAATGTTGGAAGAGTCTCCACAATAGGAGCATTTGAAGACTCTAGCACATTGCTCTCCTCTAACTTTGCTTTGTCCTTGTTTGATTCATCAAACTTAGAAGTGTCACCGAATTGTTTATCCTTCTTGCTTTGCTGCCATTTCTTGCAATCCTTCTTCACATGCCCTTTTTTATGGCAGTGATAGCACTCGACACTACGCATAGAACCCCAAGACTTACTGCATGAGCCCCCACGTTCTTTGCTTTTGGTGCGACTTTGAGTGCGACCCCTCTGTCTATCACTAGCAACATACGCATCACCATCCTTCTTGCCTTCGAGAGATTTCCAATGAATCTCCTCGATAAACAGACTCCCAAGGACGTCATTGTACACAAGACCAATACCAGGTACTGAGTTGTTAATCACAGTACAGAACGTATCCCAAGACGAGGGTAAACTGTATAGCAAGAAGATACATTTGATTTCCTCATCAAAGACCAAACCCTGAGTGGTCAATTGAGTGAAAATGATATTGAACTCATTAATGTGAGTAGAAATAGTGCCCTCTTCCTTCATACGAGGTCAAAAAGCTTCTTCATCAAGAAAACCTTATTAGTGACACTTTTATTCTCATAACTGGAACACAACTTATCCCATACATCTCTAGCAGTCCTTTCTCCAACTATAGTAAAGTACACAGATTCGGCCAAATGCAAACAGAGGGTAGATTTGGCCTTAGCATCAAGTCTCTCCACTCAACATCTGTATACTCGCCCTCTAGGCGCTCCATGATAGGATCCAGGTGGCCTTTCTGTTTGAAAACATCTTGAATCTGCTCTTTCCAGATAGCAAAATTCATCCCATCAAATTTTCGGGTATTGTAAATATCCTTTTCACCGCTAGATGACATGGCTACAAGCTAAAGATAATATCACGATAAACATTGGTAATTCTGGGAAAAATTCGGTAAAGTTTCCCCAGGAAAACTGACAAAATCTCAATCCAAAACTGTCACAAGAGACCAATAACACATCAAAAGTAATGCTCTCAAAGCATAGGCGCATCAACCACTAACTGTGCATAAAAAGTCAAAAGCTGACCCAAGACTGCCAACACGGCGTCAAATGCACCTAGCCCTCTCTATACATGTCCTATGGCAAGGCCATGAAAAAGGGTACTCCAGCAACCTGTAACATTGAAAGGATCTCAACATTCAAGAATCCCCCAGATCAAGAAAACCTCATGCTATCGACCCTCACAAAAGGTTATGCAGATAAGAAACCAGCCCAGTCTCAGAAAGGGCCTCCAAACCGAGTCTTAAAAACGGTCGGGACTGCCAGGAACAAGCCAAATCGTCTCCACAAAAGGTATATATGGCAGTTTTTGCAACTCAATGTACATCCAATGTCAACAATATCACAAGGTGCAGTATACGCGCTCAAACAGGTGCCAAACAAAATGTGCAAGTAGTAAAAAAATCCCTGTAGGGAGTAAAACCGCTCTCAAAAGAGCTCAATGCATATGCACACCAAGTACTCCCATTGAAATCTGTGCTAATGCAAAACACTGCAACCTATAAGAAACCTAGATGTCTTGTATGTATGCAAGAACCTATGAGGAGATGGATGCCTAAAAAACCTGAGACAATATCGATGCTGAAAAGTGCTCCTGATCATCCCATAAACATCATCTCAATAGCACATAATAGCCATAAAACAGATATATACAATCCCAAAATAGTCTATGAACAATCTGCACCTGTTTCCTGTACCTGTACTTGTACTTGTAGCAAAAGTGGAGTTGAAAAATACAACTCCTGAAGTGTAGCTCGGATGAAGCTTTCGACTGCACAAACAGCTTTGAAAGGGGGGTAAAACCCATGGACACCTGTAGGAAACGCTCTCGAAACACTGAATTTGCCGATGCCGAAATCGTAAACCTGTTTGCACTTTTAAAAAGTTCACGCGCGCGGATGCAAAAATGGCAAGCACAAACCTTGCTCTGATACCAGTTGAAGGTTTCACGGGAAGCGTGTGCGAGTGCAAGTGAGAGAGCAAAGAGAGAGAGACCTAGTGTTGTGTGGAGCACACAACAACGTTATCCTGTTGTTGCAGCTCCTTATTCTATTTGTATTAAAAAATAAGTATATATATGGTTAAGTTAGTAGATGGGTTAGTAGTAAGTGGGATGTACAGCCAGTTGGCATGAATCCCAACAATATACATGTACCCCACAAAGATCTGAATCAAGATCAAGAAGACTTTGATCATAAGCCTCATCATCAATACATGTCGAGGATGCACTAGAAGAGTTGTCACACATGTCAGAAGTGGATGGCGATAAATCTTGATGCATAGCTGGTTCATCATCAATTTCCAGCACCTTATATTTTTTCATATCATATCTAATCCTCTTGCCTTTAGGCCTATCCACAAAGAGGTTAATGCATCCCCTATACCAGTCCTCCCGTGACCTCATAGCAATAAACCAAGGTCTACCCAATATAAAGGTCTACCCAATATAACTGGATATGTCCCAAGCTTTGCAGGAATCACATGAATGTCCATGACAACCCTTTGACCCAAAATATTACGCTCCAAGTCATGAATGACTCTCAAGCATTTCACTCTACTACCATTTGTCATCTTCACACTAAACAAGGATTTGCCTGTGACCTGCAATCCCAATTGTTGCATTTTTTCCTCTTTCATAGCGCACACTTGGGCTCCACCATCCATGCAAGGTGTATTCACCCTCCTTCCATGTATCCAAGCATCAACCACATGCAAAACATCAGTAACATTATCAAGCTGCACTACATGTGCATCACGCATCTTTACCTTTACCCTTCTAACACTAGCTAGTTTATGCCAGTGCCTTCTCATACTTGAGCTCAAATGCAAGAGTTTCCCATATGATATGTCGGCCTTCTTGTTCTTCAACTCTTCTAAGAGGTTGTATGTTGATTGAACTTTCCCAAGCTGAAAATAATCCATGCATATCTTTATTCTCCTTGCTCTTACCTTTGCTTGCTTACTACTTTCAGCCTCTTCCATAGGTGCCTTGCCTTTATTTACATCTCTCCTTGGCTTTGTCCTTGCGCTTTCCTCTTTGAAAAGAACTTCACTCTCTGATTTTTTTCCCTTGTTCTCTTATTTGCAAAGACATCGACCTCATCATCTTCATCTCACTCATCAACTACCTCCAAAATTCCTACATTAAACTGTGGAGGTGCTTGAGCTTGATTTTGTCCCTGTTGTAGTGCATGTCCTTGGCCTTGGAGTGGTTGCACATTTCCATTAACATTACCTTCATTACCTATTTGCATTTGTATGATAGGATATATACCTCCTGGCTCTCTCCTTGGTTGATTGCAATTGGGCGATATATGCCCTCTCTCTCCCCACAATTGTAACACATCACATTATCACCTCTATTCCTTTGAGGCTGTTGTCCTTGAGGTTTTCTTACTTGTTGTTGGATGGCTTGCATAGGAAGGTTGAGGTTTCCTATTTGCTCTATCGATCTTTGAATGTCTTGGTAAAGGGATTCTTGTCCTCTATTGTCCACTCTTGGAGCTTCCACATGGATTTCCCTTTCAACATGCATATCGAATTGCAAAGGCTCAACCACATTATTCATTGATACATAAACATCCCTTTGATGTACATTTGCTTCTCTTTCCCTATTTTCCATCTCATGCCTTCTCACCTTCTTTCTCCATTGCTCTCTAGCAACCTTTACTGCCTCATTGTAGGTCCCTGGGTCCTTGAGCTCCACCTTGTCTCTGATGCTTTGATGTAAGACCATAGGCAGAATTGTGTGTCTTGGCACCAACTCATCAGCCTCTAGCATGCGCATATCAAAGAATGCCATGTCTGTCATCTCTGCCTTTGTCTCTAGGGAGTAGACCCACTCTATCTCTGCCTGCACAAACCCTGACAATACATGTTGTGTCTCATTAGAGAACTGCCACTCTATCTCTGTATCTACAAAGTTTATTGGCACATCTTGCACAACTAAATGCTCTATCTTGTGAGCATGGTGGAGCTCACCCACGAAGGAGACACATCTTGTCTCTCGCTCAAAGCATGCCAGCAACAAAACCAATACTATGTCGTCTCAAACCTTAGATACATGCATAGGATATACCAAGCCACTGTGGGATCCTCTAGCAATCACTAATGAATCGCAATGCATCTGGAAAGATTGCTCTCTAAACAGTGTTTGACACCAGCACACATGTCAAGCGTATATAATGTATCATTGGGAAATGACAAGAAAGCATGTCTTGCACCTGCAATGTCAAACGTTGAACCATCGGTCAACTGTAGACAACCAAAGCTGCCACTAGAGAAGGTGCTAAACCACTCACGATGCAACGTGACATGGAAAAGTGCATCCTCATCTAGTAACCAACGGGGAGAAGTGTCACCACTCAATGACATGTAATCAGGAGGAACGCTAAAGGCAAATCTGACATCATCATCAGTGACATATAAAGTCATTTCTCTAGCATGTGTCAAAAGCTCATGTGTATCATGCATAGATCTTCGTTATTGTCTCATACGTCTGAAACAACGATATCTAATGTGCCCTGTGTGACCACAATGCCAACAATGTATATATCGACAACTACAAAATCGTCGTCTCTCATGAGTCACCAACATAGACTCTAAACTCTCACACATGTCTGCTAAGTGGATGCCAAGAAATCAAACTATGACAAGAAATCCTCAGAGAAATTTGGTAGGGTCTCCCCTATAAACTGAGTAAAGAACTCTAGCAAAAGCTCAATCATAGACCATGTCAAACTGGCACCAAAGTGGGAGATAACTCGACCACTACACAATCATGATCAAACACGTCAAAATTGATGTTCACATATGCATAAAATCATCTCCACAATCTACTATATCTGCAAGCATACAATCTAGGGCAAACAGGTAAATCGAGCGTAAAGAGCATAACCATATACGCAAGTAGTGAGCAAAGTAGCTCAAAACACATCCCACAAGAGAAACCACCTGTAAAAACATGCAAAATACCTATGAAACCTATGACTGGCAAAGTTTGTAGCCACACAAGCATATGCAACTCACCAAGGTGAGTGTGTACAAGGCTAACAAAACCTATCAAAATGGGAGTCAAAACACTAAACCATCAGAGAGCAAAACTATAGATAGGCATAAAACATGGCAAGAATTTGGGAGAAATTTGGCAAAGTTTTCATTGTAAACTAAGTAAAAAACTCAAAACATCTCAGCATAAACAATTGGAAACACAAACAATGTGTAAAAAAATGCATCAATGAGCCGTTTTGATAATGCACAAAACAGAGACTTGGTCTCTCATCCACAGATGTCATACACGGAGTCAAAAGTGACTAAACTCTCTCCAACCACGAGGGAGAGAAGCAAGACAAAACCTATGGAACGTAATCAAAAAGCGCATAAACCTTTTCAAGACCAATCCGTCTCAATCACAAATCCACATATGGCATACATGGACCATAATCATGGCAACCGAGCTCACTCCTGCACGAGTAGCTCTATGGAAAACTCCACCTGTCCAAAAAACATGTATAAATGTGAGCTTAGTACTTGCAATTTATACCTACCTCAAGTTGTATTCGCATATGCATACCACATAAATTGCACAAAACCGTGCTAAAACGACTCTCTCGATCACCCTACCAGTCATACAATGTGTACAAAACCGCATTTGGATGTGTAACAATCCAAAATTCACATCCCAAAGCATCACTTGTATACACAAAACCAAGGTAAATTCCCTTTCAAATAGCACCACAATGTGCCATACATAGCTATCGATGCAAACCGCACAATGCTTTAGAATGTAGGAATCAAACTGCCAAGCTTCGATATGTCAAGGTTGTTGCAAAAATTTCAACACTCATTTTTTTTTTAATTCTGATGTAACCAACACATTTGGAATGTGTCAAAACCCTAGGATAGACTCTTGGTTCACATATATCCGAGTCCGGGTGTAAAAACATCAGTTTTCGGTTCAAGAAACGAAACTTATTGTTGTTGCACCTTCTATAATTTTGATCAAAAACTCAAAAAATGGGAATCACCATCGCGTCCAAAATGTACCAAAATCCCAAGCTAGACTCTTGGATTTTATTTATCCGACTTTGTATGACGGAGATATGCAAAAAATGTTGTTTCGGGAGTGAAAAACAGCAAAAACGAGCTGCAGCATTTCCTGTTATGCTTCTTCTCTACAAAATGCAGCAATGGATTTCTACACAAGCTCTATAGAAGCTGAATTATACATGCCTAAGCTCAGATGTGCAATTTGGGCTTCTCTTACAGTGCAATCTGTGTGCACACAATGCCGACATAGAAGCTTCCGTGTACACGAGCAAAATAGCTCACAAACCTGTGATGCGCACACTTTGACAAGCCGCTCTCTTCTCCCTTCTCTTGAATGTACTATCCTCAATACAATTGTCATTGAAAATTCATTGACACGATCATCGCACTACACCGTGCAAATATGAAGCTCCGATGCCAATTGTGAGAGCGCTAGGTGCGGAAGCGATAAGTGGTGCGTGCGGCGGAGTGCAAGGGAGGAGAAGAGTAAAAGACATACTATGTGGGTGGAGCAACCTCCAAGAATGTGGTGAGGAGCTCCTTATTATTTGTGTATATGAAGAATAAGGAATGTGCATGTACATATAGTGGGCTGTAAGACATCGGACGTCCAGCCCCGGGCAAAGGCGCTGAGGGCGAGCTTTTTGAAATGGGGCCTCTAAACCCAAACCAATGGGCCTACCCTCACAAAATGTTCGTAAAGAGGTACGCACACTACTTGGGGCACCACCTTCTTTTGGGAGTGGAAAAGGAAACAAATCAAAATAACACTTGCATTCACCCACTCAAGCAACACACTTTGAAAACCCCCTTACTCTATTTACACTTTGGACACTTGAACACCATCAACGATTATGCAACCCAATGCCGTGCATCAAATGAAATATGCAATTTGTGGAATAGCATTCACCTTCTCCCCATAAGAATAACCATAATACATCCAAACTCCTCCTCTCTCAAGCACTCATCAAAAAATCATGCGCACAAGACTTGCCTCTCAAACACACAAGAGAATCACTTACATCAAACTAACACACTTTGCATAGAGAGCTCATCTCCATCTATGCAATGCCATGACACAAATAAAATCACCATGAGAGGTAGCCATGTGCATATGTAATAAAGCAAAAGAGAGTTGGAGTGAGAAATTTCTTTAGACCAATTGAATAAGTGTGGAGAAACAAACCAATGGTAAATTGAGAATAGAACACTTACTTGATTTCTCGCACACCTTTTAAGGGGAGGACAGACGCTGGCTAGCCATCACGAATTGTGACACTTGAATGTTTTGAAGATGATTTAATGATCATTAACATAACCATGAGAGAGATCATGATGTATTTACAAGTTATTGAGGTGCTACAAATGATTTATTGGGTTGATGGAGTAAGAGATTGTAGAATAGAAAGAGTGGAGGATAGAGTTGCACTTCCTCCAAAGAGGAGGGTTAGGAGAGAGGATGTGAAAGAGGGAGAGTTGGGGTTTTCTCTACTATTGATCAAGAAACAACATGAAGTTGAAAATATAGGTGTGTGTTCTTGAGTCTCTCCAAGGGGGGCTATTTATAGTTGTGTAGGAGTGGGATTATGCTACACTTAATTAGGGTGAGTGATTAGCCCTAATTAAGTATCCTTTGACCACTCATTGAATATTGGACATAAAAGGGACTATTTATTCACCAAAAATATCATTTTAGACTGTGAAGGCTCCATAGGGGTGCATAATGTAGGTGGGCCCCACCATGAGGCCCTATGGGTGGCTCCTGCGGGGTATCTCAACTTGTCTGTCTTGGCATTTAGAAAGCATCTTTAGGTTGGTCCCATCACATGCAAGTGACCTTGAATACTCATTGCTCTTCTTAAAGATGAGTAGGGGAAAAATAAGATCTCACCCTCTTGATTTACTTGATTTACAGTTCCCTTTTGCTGCGAATCTGACAGATTTACACTATTTTGACCATAACTTTTTACCTGTAGCTCGGAATGACATGCTTCAAAAGGCAAATTTGACCTTCTCAACATGTTTGATATGAATTTGGACTATTCTTTACACCCATGCACCAAGAAATTCGGTTTGAAAGGTCCACACTAGGCTAGGGAATCTTTTGCTTCCAAGTCTTCTTGTATGGGCCCTTTGCTTGTATGCATCCAAGGGGAATCATGCTTTTTCAAAAGGGTATGATGCTTAAATAAATAGAGGAGGGTCCAATATTATTTGCTTGTGAAAAGAATATACAATTTGAGTCTTTTTGAAAGGAGAAAAACTATATGTATATTAATAAGAGATATTGGGCCAGCTATGTAGGGGGCATAGAAGACTTGTAGAGATGGACCATAATCTTTGGTAAAGACAAGTGGAGAGTTGATTTTCCATGGTAATTTATCTATATGGGATGGAAGATGGATATATTATTTTTCTACTACTAATTCACAAGAGGTAAGAAAGTTTGGGGGTAGATAGTTGGTTATTGTATGCTTAATTTTATTTACAAAGCAAAAAAGAAAAGGGTGGTAATATAAATATATGACTAAGGTGACATTTTTGGGAAGAGTACAATATATGTGTCGCCACAAAGGTTAAACAAAGAGGGGGAATTTACTCTAGATAACTTAATAACGTAGAAAAATATATACAAATATGAGGAAGAGGACGTTGAGTAGGCTGAAAAATGCTGCAAAAACATGGTTACCATTTTATGCCATTCATATTAGCCCTCCTCCAAGCTTAGAGATATTCATATCTTTAGGAGGACGGTGTTGTTTCTTTCTCTTCTTTTTTTTTTCTCTTTTTTCTCTTTTCCTTTTTTTTTTAAAAATAATGGGAGGAGCGACATGCACTCTTTTACTCCATTAGTCCTACTTTTCATTACCTCGATCCCATAAATCGGAGATGGGAGGGTTGCCTTGGGTATGTTCAGATTCCAAGGCTGGTTCTTCTTTGCACATCAAAGCTTTAAAAATAGGTGGAGCATTTGCCAAGCCGAAGGGAGCCATGCCAATTTCGAGCTTAGACGATGTAGGTAGATGACTTCCTATCAACGGATTGATACGTTGAAAGTAGGGCTTTAATCTCTATCCATTGACTCTGGTCTTGTGGAGTTTTCCTGATAAATCTGCTAATCTATAACTGCCATTCCCAAACTTTGTTTTTATCATGAAAGGTCCCTCCCATCTTTGCAAAAACTTTTTGTCAAGTCGAGTATCAAGTCGGTTATGATAGCGAAGAACCAACATACCTTCCTTCAATCCTTTCCCCTTGAGCTTCTTGTTGATTTTGTCCCTTTGGCTTGTCGCTTTGGTGATGTAGTGATCAATGGACTCTTCTTTATCTAGCTCAAGTCGTTGGAGATCTAAGATCCTTTCATGTAGAACCTCTTTTGGTTTTTTTGCCACTCTTGCAAGAATGCGCAAGCTTGAGAGCTCTACCTCAATGGGGAGAAGTGACTCCTGTCCATAAACTAGATGAAAAGGGGTGAATTGGGTAGATACCTTGAAAGATGTCCTATACGCCCAAAGAGCAGCCGTCAAATGATTATCCCAATCATTAGGCCGGTCCACAACCTGCTTAGAAATGATCTTACATATCATTCCATTCACTTTTTCCACCAATCCATTGCATTGAGGATAGTAGGGTGTGGAATGCAGGTGTTTCACTTTTAACCTCCTCAAGAGACCATTTAGAAGGTCAGCCCTAAAACCCGGGCCTCGATCTGATAAGATTTCTAGGGGTGTTCCAAACCTACTACAAATATGATCAAAAATAAACTTTGATACCTCTTCAGCTGTGATTCGGGTTGTGCTTATTGCTTCCACCCATCGTGTCATGTAGTCAACACCCATGATGATGAAAACCTTCCCTGTAGAAGTACGAGGTAGGGGACCTATTGCATCCACACCCCACTTTTCAAAAGGGCCATAAGATATTATTGGGACTCGAGGCTCATATGTTAGTCGTCTATCCCCAGCAATTTGGCATTGCTTACATGCCTTACACCAATGTTGGACATCACGATGTAAGCTCGGCCAAATAAACCCTGCTTGTAAAATCTTCCTAGTTGTAATATCTGGAGAAAAGTGACCACCACAGACATCATCATGACATGAAAGAAGATTTTTCTCTATCTCTTGCACACCTGGTACTCTCCTCAAGACCAAATCTTTCCCTTTGTGATATAAATCGTCCCCAATCAACTGGTAAGGTGTGGCCTTCTTAACTAGTCTATGTCTTTGCACCTTGTCTAAGTGTTTGGGACACTCACCTGCTTGTAGAAAGAAAATAATGTCTTTTAGCTCCTCTTGACCTTGATATTTGGGTTCATATAGTTTCACAACTCCTACCGCCATTTGAAGCTTTTCATTTGCGAGTAAGTCTGCTTCATTGTTATGAGTTCTCACAATGTGTTGTACCTGTGTTGCTTTAAAACCCTTCATCAAAGCTCTTACACTACTAAGCCACTCAAACAATGTACGATTCTTGCACCTCCAAGTCCCTTGGATTTGCCTGACCACTAGCAAAGAATCACCTTTTATTATAAGTCTTTGTATGCCTAATTCTTTGCATTCTTCTAACCCAAGGGTTAGAGCAGCATACTTAGCCTCATTGTTGGAGTGAACATTGGGTAGAGTGATACCTTTTCTAACCATTACCTCCTTTTGTGGGTTCAAAATGATGATCCCCCCTGCTGCTTTGTCTTGTTGGCGTTGATAAGCTCCGTCAAAGCATAAAGTATGGGCATTATCAATTTCCTTCACTTTGAGCTGTTTTGAGCCTTCCTCTCTTTGTAGTCGTGATCCTTCCCTTTCTCTCACTTTGTAGGTGAGAATGTCTGCAAGTCTTGCTCTTGTGCTATCTTCTACAAGGAAAGTGTATTCAAATTCTTGGAGTTCAAGCACCCACTTTGCTATTCTAGATGAGAGGCTCATGTGTTGTACTACATATGGTAGATTGTGCTCTAAGGTGAGAAAAACAAATGGCACAGGGAGAAGATACGATCGAAACTTCCTTACCACAAACAAGATTGCAAAGACCACTTTCTCCATTTTAGTGTGTCCCTTCTTGGCCGAAGTCATCACCTTGCTTGCAAAATAGATCGGCCTCATGTATGATGTTTTAGGATCTTTTTGCATCAAAACAACACCAATTTCTTCGAAACCTACACTTGGAGTGACATAGTAGGTCTCCTTTGGATCTGGTGGAATTAGGATTGGGAGAGAGCTAAGAATGCCCTTCACTTCCTCAAAACATTTTGCATGTTCCCTCCCCATTCAAATGTAGATTGGTTTGCCAACCTATGCAAAGGGGCGATGGCTTCTGCTAGGAGATGGATGAAGTGAGACATGTACCTCACTTTGTGATTGAAGGTCATTAGCTCCTTAGTTGTTGTTGGTGGAGATAATGACAAAAGGGCCTCTACTTTAGAGGGATCCACTTGAATTCCTTGTGAAGAAACCACATGGCCTAGCAAAACCACCTGAGATTCACCGATATGACACTTCTCTAGGTTGAGTTGTCCCCCAAATTGATGGAGCCTCTTAAGCCCCTCTTCAACCTTTTGGCAGTGAAGTGATCTACAACTATAAATAAAGAAATCATCCATAAAGACTCTTATAGATTTTCCAAAGAATGGCTGAAATACAAATATTGTGAATCTCATGAAGGTGCTAGGAGCATTGGTGAGCCCAAAAGGCATTACTCTGAATGCAAAACATCCCCAAGGTGTGATGAAGGTGGTTTTTGGTTGGTCCTCTTCTACTATTCTAATTTGAAAATATCCTGAATACCCATCACACACAGTGTAGCATTCATGACCTGCTACTTCATTCAAAATTTCATCTTGGAAAGGGAGAGGGAAGTGGTCCCTCTTTGTCGCAGCATTGAGGGGTTCGTAATCCACGCAGACCCTCCACTTACCATTCTTCTTGGGAGTGACTACAATAGGTGATACCTATTCGGAGTTGGATACTGGATAGATGAAGCCAGCCTTCAAGAGTCGATTCAGTTCTTGTAGGAGGGCCTTTTGTTGCACAGATCCTAGTCGCCTTAACTTTTGAGCCACGGGTTTGGTCCCTGGTTTCAATTCAATTCGATGCTCTATTACATCTACACCTCTTATTTGTGAGTAGTCAGTGATAAACAAATTGGGATACCTCCTTAACATATTGATGTAGGAACTCTTCTCCTCACAAGTAAGATCTTTTGCAAGCATCTTCTCAAATCCTTCTTCAAGGTGGTGGCATCTTTCATCCCCTCGTGTGTGATTGTCTGTTGGCTTTTCTTCTACAGAAACATCTTGGGTGTTGGCGTTAAATACAATTCCCATTACCTCCAAAGAAGACTCCTCTTCACTGGTTGATGCACTGGTTGATGCTTCCTCATCACTTGAGTAAGGACTCTCCTCCTCGCTCTCTTCATCTACCGTGGTTTCATAGTTGATATCTAGTTGCTTTCCTTCTCGCCAATCATACACCACCAGTAGACCCTTAAGAATCAAACGACCACTTCCCCATTTTTTATCTGCATTCACAGCAATGAGCCAAGGCCTCCCTAGGATGATGGGATAGCCCTCCCCCTTAGCTGGCATGACATACATATCCACTCGTGCATCTATGTTACATACAGAGACTTTTACATTTTCAATGATCCCCAAACACTTCACACTCGAGTTGTTGGCTAGCCTAGCTTAACAATTAGAGGACTTTGTAATTTCAAACCCTAACCTGTTCATTGATTTTTTCGTGATCACACATATTTGAGCTCCACCATCAACATATACATTAGACACCTTTTTACCCCTTATGTAAGCATCCACAATGGGTTCCACATCTTTTTGTAGCTTTGAGGCCACAACCTTAATGGAAAGATTTGCTTTCTTTTTTGGAATTCTTGTACTTACCAACTTTGGCCATTGCCTTCTTACTTTGGTTGATAGGTGTAGAAGTTGAGGCCATGAAATGTTTGGCTTTTGGGTTTGTAAATCCTCCAGGATGTTGTAGGGCTCTAGCTCCTTTCCCAATGGGAAGTCGTTGATACCAATTTCCCTTCGCCTTGATCTTTTCTTCTTGCTACTTTCAGCTTCTTCCATCTTTGACTTCTTCTTCTTGTCCCTTCTGGCTCAATTTGTTCCTTCACTTCTCATGTCTTCATCCTTATCATGTGCTCTTGTGCGTTTTTCTGCCGGCATAACATCAAAGTTTAGAGTATGCTCATCTATTACCTCTTCTAGCTTGATGATGTTGACTCCTCTTTCTTCCTCCTCATGTGGGACGGGATGTATATTTGCCAGTGGTGGTGGTCGACGAAGGATTTGTGGGCCTTGAGCTAGTTCTTGTTGCACAGTGAGAGGAGGCAGTCTAGGGGGATATATGTCTCCCGGAAGTCGCCTTGGATGTGGACAATTGTACATTCCATGGCCCATTTCATTGCAATTCCAACATCGCAACTCTTGAGCTTGTCTTTGTTGATTGCGATTCCCTTCTCTTGGTTGTCGTTGTTGAGGTAGGCCGTGTACTAGATTCAGAGTGAGGTTCTCAAGCTGTTGAGTTAGCCTTTGTAAAACCTCTTGTTGAGAGTTATGTCCTATTTGTGAAGATTGTGCAAGAGGGGCCCTAATTGGTGCTTCCATGGTTTGTGAAGACTCCCTCTCACTCACTTCATTCAAACCCCTTGCTCTATGTGCTTGGAAGTGTAGTTTTCTAAACTTGATGATGGCTACCTCACGTGCTTCTTCGAAGGTGGATGGGACTTTTAGCTCTACTTTAGCCTTTAAAAGTGGATACAAGCCAACCATGAATCTCTCTTTTTTTAGAAAGTTAGGTGCACCACCATGATTCTCTAATGTAGCCTCCCACCTACCCCATAGATTGACAAAGGTTGCTTCATAAAAGGGATAGTCTTCAAGTGATACCTGTTTATGTCCAATAAGACATTTCCATAGTCCTTCAGAAGTATCACCTTGCCCGAACTTGGAGAGGAAGCTTGCTCGCAGTCTCTCCCAGTTGGACTTGATCTGGGGTTGCAAGGTCTCATACCATGCTTTAGCTTCTGCTTTTAGAACCAACGGGAAGGCTCGTATCTTTACTTCCTCTTCATCTCTCCCGGATATGAGATGTGCCATCTCCAAGTTGTCAAGAAACTCTTGCGCATCTTCCCCACTTCTTGCATAGAACGTGGGAAAAGAACTTGACATTTTGTTTAGACTTTTTGAATATATTTTTTTTAAAAGAAACTTTTCTCTTATGGGCCGCACAAGATTGTTGACACTATAAATCTGATCACATTAAAATAAAGATGTACACATCCATTGTTAATTCGTACTTTATCATAGGTAGAATAAATGGATTAATTGAAGCATTGATTTCATTGAGGCGAGTGGATCCAAATATCCTCCTTATGATAGATTGAAACCTAAACTTAGTTGCAATGATTATATGAATGGATTGCCGAGCAATAGGCCTAAAAGGTTCATTGTTTTGATCGTGATTCATGTGCTGCTCCTCGTTGTTGGTTTGAAGACCTTGTTCCTTCATATGGCCCTTGAGCACCCCTTCACCACTCCTTGTCCCTGCCTTTAAAACAAAATGAAAATGTGAACATCAAAAGAAGTTTCATAATTGATGATTGGAAGTATAATTGGATTGGGTGATGCCAGTATTTCTCTAAGTCTTTCTGCACCAAACATAAAAACAATGCGTTGCTGGAAAAAGACTTTTCTATCTATGTGAAAATTTACTCTAATGTGTTGTGCAAAATGAAATGGATAGATGGGAACTCCATTGTTCATCACTAAAAAATTTGAAGGTAACTTGGAAATATCAGTGGGGACACCACTTTATGAGGGCGAGCTTTTTGAAATGGGGCCTCTAAACCCAAACCAATGGGCCTACCCTCACAAAATGTTCGTAAAGAGGTACGCACACTACTTGGGGCACCACCTTCTTTTGGGAGTGGAGAAGGAAACCAATCAAAATAACACTTGCACTCACCCACTCAAGCAACACACTTTGAAAACCCCCTTACTCTATATACACTTTGGACACTTGAACACCATCAACGATTATGCAACCCAATGCCGTGCATCAAATGAAATATGCAATTTGTGGAATAGCATTCACCTTCTCCCCATAAGAATACCCATAATACATCCAAACTCCTCCTCTCTCAAGCACTTATCAAAAAATCATGCGCACAAGACTTGCCTCTCAAACACACAAGAGAATCACTTACATCAAACTAACACACTTTGCATAGAGAGCTCATCTCCATCTATGCAATGCCGTGACACAAATAAAATCACCATGAGAGGTAGCCACGTGCATATGTAACGAAGCAAAAGAGAGTTGGAGTGAGAAATTTCTTTAGACCAATTGAATAAGTGTGGAGAAACAAACCAATGGTAAATTGAGAATAGAACACTTACTTGATTTCTCGCACACCTTTTAAGGGGAGGACAGACGCTGGCTAGCCATCACGAATTGCGACACTTGAATGTTTTGAAGATGATTTAATGATCATTAACATAACCATGAGAGAGATCATGATGTATTTACAAGTTATTGAGGTGCTACAAATGATTTATTGGGTTGATGGAGTAAGAGATTGTAGAATAGAAAGAGTGGAGGATAGAGTTGCACTTCCTCCAAAGAGGAGGGTTAGGAGAGAGGATGTGAAAGAGGGAGAGTTGGGGTTTTCTCTACTATTGATCAAGAAACAACATGAAGTTGAAAATATAGGTGTGTGTCCTTGAGTCTCTCCAAGGGGGGCTATTTATAGTTGTGTAGGAGTGGGATTATGCTACACTTAATTAGGGTGAGTGATTAGCCCTAATTAAGTATCCTTTGACCACTCATTGAATATTGGACATAAAAGGGACTATTTATTCACCAAAAATATCATTTTAGACTGTGAAGGCTCCATAGGGGTGCATAATGTAGGTGGGCTCCACCATGAGGCCCTACGGGTGGCTCCTGCGGGGTATCTCAACTTGTCTGTCTTGGCATTTAGAAAGCATCTTTAGGTTGGTCCCATCACATGCAAGTGACCTTGAACACTCATTGCTCTTCTAGAAGATGAGTAGGGGAAAAATAAGATCTCACCCTCTTGATTTACTTGATTTACAGTTCCCTTTTGCTGCGAATCTGACAGATTTACACTATTTTGACCATAACTTTTTACTTGTAGCTCAGAATGACATGCTTCAAAAGGCAAATTTGACCTTCTCAACATGTTTGATATGAATTTGGACTATTCTTCACGCCCATGCACCAAGAAATTCGGTTTGGAAGGTCCACACTAGGCTACGGAACCTTTTGCTTCCAAGTCTTCTTGTATGGGCCCTTTGCTTGTATGCATCCAAGGGGAATCATGCTTTTTCAAAAGGGTATGATGCTTAAACAAATAGAGGAGGGCCCAATATTATTTGATTGTGAAAAGAATATACAATTTGAGTCTTTTTTAAAGGAGAAAAACTATATGTATATTCTTAAGAGATATTGGGCCACCTATGTAGGGGGCATAGAAGACTTGTAGAGATGGACCATAATCTTTGGTAAAGACAAGTGGAGAGTTGATTTTCGATGGTAATTTATCTATATGGGATGGAAGATGGATATATTATTTTTCTACTACTAATTCACAAGAGGTAAGAAAGTTTGGGGGTAGATAGTTGGTTATTGTATGCTTAATTTTATTTACAAAGCAAAAAAGAAAAGGGTGGTAATATAAATATATGACTAAGGTGACATTTTTAGGAAGAGTACAATGTATGTGTCACCACAAAGGTTAAACAAAGAGGGGGAATTTACTCTAGATAACTTAATAGCGTAGAAAAATATATACAAATATGAGGAAGAGGACGTTGAGTAGGCTGAAAAATGTTGCAAAAAGATGGTTACCATTTTATGCCATTCAGCGCAATGCCTTTACCCCAACAATGGTATGCGATTGATGACACAACCCGTTATACGACAACACCCACGATGATGCAGCATCACAATGGCAGCCACCTATCTATTGTTGAACTGCAAAACCAAGGAGAAGTGCCAGTTGCAATCATCTATGAGGAGCATGTGCTACCGTGGTACGACCAGTTGTTGGCATTCAACCTTCACCACAAGCGCGCACATGTACGCTAAAGAAAAAACATGGCACTTTTGATCAGCCCTCAATCCTCCAACCCACCTCCACCACTTAACCCGATCAAAAAGTTAAGGGCGGCATGCACTCTTCACAATTTTTTTTAATATTATTAGTTATTGTGCGTTTTTTTACCATGTAGAGTTATATATATATATATATATATTTATTTATTTATTTATGTATGTATATTATTTCTATCACTCAAGCATGGTCCATGCCCTCCCTTGTGGCCTTACTTGGGACAATAGTTTTGAGTCCCTATCTTTATGGTCATCATCAATCATTGATCTCCCTACCCTTCTGAATCTCTCTTGCTGCTCTGAATCACTTTGGCAACCCTCTTCACTTCAATTCCATTGCTCTAAGGCATGCTCTCTCTCTCTCTCTCTCTCTCTCTCTCTCTCTCTCTCTCTCTCTCTCTCTCTCTCTCTCTCTCTCTCTCTCTCTCCCTTCTCAACTCAAGATGAAGAAGGAAGAGTTGCAAAAGGTACAAAAGGCATGGGCCGCATGCATTTAAATACACCATCCATTGTGGCGATAGAGCCATCATTTAGGAGTTTTGGACACAAAAAGCCACCCGAAATTCCCCCTCCCCCCCCCCCCCCCATAAGCTACATTTGTTGCAATTTTGTTGTATCAACCCCATACCACATCTGTTTGTGCCTTTGTAGACATGGTACCCTAAGGCAGAGGAGCCCCTTTTGAACACACGCTTTCTTGGTCCCATAGGTCATATTTGACCTCCGAGGACGAGACTCTCTCTCTCTCTCTCTCTCTCTCTCTCTCTCTCTCTCTCTCTCTCTCTCTCTCTAGGCGAAGCAAGCTATGCATGCCGACTCTCAACCTCAAAAAAAAAAGGACACAAAAACAAGCCAGTGTCCAAAACACACACATTCTATCTCTCTAGGAGAAACTCCAGTCATCATCTCTCATCAGAACACATCATGATTGCACCTTTAACCTTCCTTTGGTCCAAGTGCTATATGTCTTGGTTATTTTAGAGCATCCACATCCATCTTCTTTGTGTCATTTCTGCATGCGAGCAATTACCTAAACATTACTCATTAATGATTGAACTACACCCTTTCATTTATCTAATTATATTGCACGCTCATATGCCATTGATTCTCAACAAGCACCTAGTAGAACAAGCCAAAGGCAAGGATAATCTGATGGTGGGATCATCTTGATTATTCTCATAGTTTTTAAAATTACCTTCTCCATTTGAAGAGGCCAACCATGGAAGTATAGTCAATGCTACACATGACGGTAGGGTGTTGAAGAGTTGATGCTTGAGATCATGGTAGACATAATCAACATCATAAGAGTTATAAAATTCCAAGCGACTATGCCAAAGATAATTAATATAGGAGCGAACAAGGTCAAAATGATGGTAATCAAGGAGATGATTGCAGGCATAAATCCATGATGCACACATACTAACGACACTAATGGAATTTAGAACCCTCCAACCAAATCCTAACATTTCACAAGGCTACAATAACACAGTTCAGATTGTCTTTGGGTACAGTATCCCACGCAGGACCCTTTATGCTATAAAATTTACTATTCAAAGCCTACCAAAGTGGAAGAACGATGCAATTGGTACAACACCCGCATGTGGCGAGTGGTCAAACCTATCAATATAAGAGTAAGCATAAAATATTCTTACTCCCAATCTAACCTATCAACTAGTCAAAGCAACCCATATGCTAACCAAATTTTAGATATTGGCCATGATACAATGTTTTGTCTTGAGATGGATAGGGCTATAATATTATGAAAATAATATCCACATGAGGGATTTCACTAAATTCTCACATAACTTCCAATTGACACCCTTTAATACTCTCCCTCCTATGTGGAGTGACTATTGTCTCAATTATTGGAATGTAAATATAGTTGTGCACATAGTTCTCCATCGAGAAGGAGCAAATTTTTGTGTTCCATTGGCCCAAAGATGTACAATTATACCTATATTATTTCTTTGTTTGTATATGGCATCTCTGACGTTGTTTGCAATACTCTTTTGTGAATGACTAATGCTACTCAAAGCTACATACTTACTCCTATGTCAACATTTGATATCAAAACATGTGCATCATCGCCCCTACTTTTAGCCTACCCTAACATTTAGTCATTAACTATCATAAATTTTTGTGCTTCATCATCATGAGCTCAATAACTATTTGTTGATTAATTTTCCAATTTATCGATCTTAGAACTCATTTCCCAAGTATAATGTGTGTACCTCCATAATAATTTAGGGATAGTCTGCTTGGCAGTTGTCTAAATAAAGCCCCATGGTTAACCTTTTATTTGGAGTCATTAATTGAGATCAGTACTACTCGGATACTAGCCCTATATCCACTGGCTGCCCAACCTTTGAAAAACACTGTGTGAATTTATATAGCACCTTCAG
This sequence comes from Adiantum capillus-veneris, assembly GCF_014529385.1. Taxonomy (NCBI): domain Eukaryota; kingdom Viridiplantae; phylum Streptophyta; class Polypodiopsida; order Polypodiales; family Pteridaceae; genus Adiantum; species Adiantum capillus-veneris. The sequence goes on along the minus strand of NC_140936.1, from coordinate 47,048,602 downwards.
TATCCTCCTTTTTTTGTACTCAAATTTATCTGCTTTCATTCACTTTTATTGGAAAACAGGACCAACTTTGCATCAATTTTATCATTGATGACTTTTTAAAATGTTAATGTACTAAGTGCATAGTTAAATTATTCTTAAAATTAACAAGAAAACATCTTTAGAGCTTTGTGTTTGAGAAACACTTTGGTAGATCAAGCTAAATACGATACTTTCATATCAGAGAACCCCTAGGTATGAAATTTCTCAATGCTTTTTTCCCATTAAATACATCTACCAAGATCATTTTGATTATCTTTGATGAGTAAGCTCTACCTCTCTATATATATTTAGGCTCAAATACCATGTATATATATATATATATATATATATACACACACACACACACACACACACATATAATACACTACCCAAGTGCTTATTTCACCTCTTTTCTCATCTTAAGATCTCCAAATTCACCCCCCACCCTTTACAACATCTTATTATACGACAATCCCCTAGTTTAATATTGGTTTGATAAATTAACACTTATTATATTTAATTTTCTTTTAAGTGACTCTCTTTGTAGATATTTTCACAAGTCTATACCCAAGCAACTTTGCAACAAGCAAGAGTACCGTCGGACACTTTTAGAAGAAAGAGCTCTTTTACTTGTTTACATTGTGTTATAAGCTGCAAATCAATTATTTTTATAGTCATGGCTTGTACTTAGATTAACAAACTTATATCGCGATAATTTGTCATGAATCTATTCTACCACTCACATGAGCGCAATTGATTTAGGATGATCTCAACATTTGGTACATACTTCAGCATTCCAACCTACTTCAATTTGGTAGCATGTAAATGTTTCATAATTTTTATGCCTTGCCTAGTTCATTGGTCATGTGAACATTTTTTTTTTTTTTTTGGTAGTGTATAAATGCTCATCATGGTGTAGATTCACCAATTTAGGCAACACTAGTTATACGTGCAGATCCGTCGCTTTAGAAAACATGAGTGTAGATTCATCGATTTAGGTAGCACACCAACAAACTACAGATTCATTGTTTTAAATAATATTAAGTGCGGGTTTGTTGATTTAATCAGCACAAAACTAAGTGTAGATCCGCCTATTTAGGTAGAGTTAGTGCAGATTTGCCAATTTAGGCAGCACATTGGTGCAGCCAAAGCTAGTCGATGTTGTGAAGTGGCCTATGCAATGCCATGGGTGCATGTGAGTACAAGACAAAGTGCTAAAATAGGTGTGAAAGCCTTGGGCAGGCAAGTGATGGTGGGAATGTATGGCCGATGCAGTTTTTTAGGCCGAGGGGCTCCAAAGTGGGCTAATTGGGATGGCTAGTCCAAGAGTCTGAGGTGTTGGAATTATGCTCTCTGAGCCAGTCATGCCACATAATTTTGACTTGAGAAGCCACCTATGAATGTAACAAACTACAATGAACCTTCCATCGATATGTTAGGCATAGGCCCACATACGTCACTATGCACTAACTTTAACTGGTCACTTTTTTTGGTGCTGCCTCTTTTGTGTGGTGACCTTGTTTGTTTACCATAAAGACAATGCCAAAATTAAGAATGATTAAATCCAAGCTCATAACCAAAACGAGACAAGATTTTCCTTCCCTTTTGAGATATTTATATCCTAACCAGGGATGCCACAAAGAAACACTCGGGTGCTCAATTACACAGATTACATGGTTTTTAACATTGGTTACATGTAGCATATACAAAGTTCTAGACTTTGAACCATGTGCTACCACTAAAGAACCTTTCGTGATCTTCCATGAACTATCACCAAATGTGCAGTAACCCTGTATCATATAATTGTCATGTACTAATAATCAAGCTCTTGGTAAGCTTCGACACATCTCTCACATTCTTTAGCATGAATGAAGAGTTGTTTTGAAATTTTAGTTGCACATCACCAACACCAACCATGTCCCAACGAAAATCATTGCCAAGACGAACACGACCTATATGGGCTACATCATATGTAGTGAACGACTTCCTATGAGGAGTCAGGTGAAAAGATGCACCTATGTCAAGAACCCAATTTTGTAAAGTATAGTTATTAGTGGCAACTAGAAATGAAAAATCCATGATGGACATGAGATAAATATCTCCATCAAAATCTTTAACAAAAACATTGTCGATCTCTTCAATCTTCACACAACTTTCTTCTTTCTACTTCTTGTCTTTAACTTCCTCTTGTTTCAACTTTTGACAGTCTTTCTTCATGTGGCCCTTTTTGTGATGGGGTGATAGCACTCAATTTCCTTTCATCCACGTGATTTGCTAAGAGTTTTTCCTCTCTAATTCTACTTGCACTTTTCTTGTGATCAACCACTAACAAAGAGAGCATTGCTACTACCACGAGAGGCATCAAGATTCTTCATGTTAATCTCTTTGGTAAGCAAGCTGCCCTCAACATCAACACATGTTAAACCATTAGCAGGCACCGAGCTACTTATGGCTGTGTGAAAAGTATCCCAAATTTTTGGTCACATAACTAGCAAAAACATTGTTTGAAGAAATGTTTGAAATTGATTCCTTGAGCAGAAAGTTAACCAAAAATTGTGTTGAACTCAATGAAATGGTTGCACATGGGTGTGCCCTCATCCATCTTCAATTCAACCAATTTTTTCAACCAATAAACCTATGACGCTACAATTTGATCCATATCCTCGTGCTTTATCCCCTTCATCTTAATTGGCTAAATCTGCTTCTTTTGCACTAAAAGATTGTAAATCTGCTCCTTCCAAACTGGGAAGTTACTGCCATCTAACTTCTCAATGTTGAACAAAGAGTTCTCTAATGATGAAGACATCTAAACAAGGAGCAAAAGTGGTAGACCTGCTTAACTAGACAAGATGATAGAAAACCTGAAAATTTTGGTAGTCTCTCTTGCAAAATTGACTTTTGAACCCAAAACAGATGTGTACAATGATTGAAATGTTGATAAAAGTGGCTAGATTGTCAAGATAGAATCTCAAAAATTGGCACTATCATTGTCTCAATATCTCCAACTCTAGAAGAATGTCTCTGTCCACAATTGAACACTATTAAATGCATACGCATAAAGATGATAGCAATGCCAACAATGGCAGATCAACAAATGGATACCAATACTACACTAACCACATATGCACATGTTATACGTCGATGCGGAAACTATAGGGATGCCAGGGGCATGCTCCAATACATGTATCACCAAAAGGATCTCCACATTTGAGAATCCCCCAGCTCAATACAACCTTACCACGACCCTCAACAATAGGCTTTGAATATTTTTATCAGTACATAAACTCCATAAGATCTTACATCAACCACAAAAATCCTTTTCTATAACTGATGTGACGGTTTATCTAATTAAATAGACCCACAAGATCTTACATCAAATATGCATGTATGACAAAGAGTACAAAAATAGTATGCAATGAAAACGTGTAGGCACAATATGCAAAAGAACCTGCAAATGTATACCACCCCGTTGTCTGAAATAAATTAACTCTCAAACTGTGCAGAATTTGCAAAGACTTCCTTCTGTAAATTTGTAGAGCACAAAAAAATGGTCAAGAGTTGTGGAAAGTGACCTAAAATGCCAATTCTAACCAAGAGAAATATGATTCGCAAAATCTGCAGCTTGTCCTACACGACTTGTAGGCAATTTGAGTGATGCAACTTAAAATCGGTGAGGATTCTAAGAAAAAAATCTTTTGCACATGAAAAATAGGTCAAGAGTCGTGGGAATCAACCTAAACATCCACCTTTTGACAGACAAATTTTGATATGCAAAAACATGATAAAATTTTTGTTGTGTTTTTGCCTACTTCCCTACCAAGTTCTAATGGTGCTCTACAATCCTTAAGCTCTGATACAAGTTGAAGTGCGTGAGCAAGAGCATGTGCGTGTGTGCGTGTGCACGTGTGTGTGTGTGTGTAACAATGGAGAAGGGATAAGAAGGGGGATTTAGCCTGTGGACTCCTATCATAATTGTGATTAAATTTAAGAGTCCTTATTGATTTATGTAGAATGAATGGTCAACATCAATTTTCGATTAGTGTCCAGCTTCCCAACACTTAGGCATGACACATTGGGCATCAACACCCCAATATCACAGTGTATGAAGAGCCCAATTTATGTCTAAATTATGCATGGATCATATGGTTGGGGGGATCATTCTCATGTTAGCACTCCTATGTCAGAGAGATCTTCCACATAAAATAAGGCAGGGGCTAATGGTGCCTGAATTTAATCGGTATTAGAGCATGTGGTATCCTTGATTATGGGAATGATCCATGCACATTCACATACACAAAAATTATGTCTCGTGTTTGTTCTTCTATGAATAAAATTTAGAAAGAGTTAAGCTTACCTTATTATTGCAATTTGTGATGGTTCTCTTGAGTTAATATTATAGAATTAAAGATTAGACATTAGATTATTCATGCATACATGTAATTTTGACATTAGATTATTCATGCATACATGTAATTTTGAAGTTTCATTGGATGGAGAGCTGTTGGATATGTCTAATAATCATATCCACGTGTTGTAAGATATATTATTGGATGCCTCTAAGTTGCAACAATCGATTGATAGCCTTGTGTGCAACATGAGGAGCTTTTGTTCAAATTTTGTATAATTCACACATCAGGAGAGTCTGCAACCACACTATAGATGCAAAAGTTCTAGCAAAAGTAGTAGCCAAGTGTGCCACCATATGACAGACCATTAGGTGCACTAGTGCATGAGAGGGAATGTTTCTCTTGGCTCAGCGATGAGCTACAACAGGCAGTGTTAAATAACATTGCAGATAACATGCAAAAGGTTCAATGGAGGTGAAGTTGATCTCCTCTCCCCACATCCGCATAAAACTTTCCCAATAAAGCAGAGGGGGAAGGCATTGAGTACTCCATTGCCTCCATTTATGAAACTTTCTAAAAAGTATTGCCCTAAGTATGAAGAGAAAAAGGTTGAAATGGCCAAAGTACCTTCTTCATTTGAAGTTGGGAATTCGGTGTATGCTATGATTGTTACATGTCGTGACATTGCTTTTGTAATGGGAGTAGTTGGTAGATATATAGTTGATTGGTATATATCAAATCCAAGCAAGAAGCATTGGGAGGTAGTGAAAGGGACTATGAGATATTTGAATGGTACAAAAGACATGTGCATTGGGAGGTAGTGAAAGGGGCTATGAGATATTTGAATGGTACAAAAGACATGTGCATTTGCTTTGGAAAAAAGGAAGCATGTGTAATAGGTTACATGAATGCAGATTATGCAGGAGACTTGGACAAGAGAATTTCCAATTCAGGCCATGTCTTTGAATTAATTGGAGGTGCAGTTTCACGATGATCTCATTTGCAAGATTGCATTACCTTGTCTACTACAGAGGCTGAATATGTTGCAGCTTCGGAAGCTTGCAAGGAAGCTATATGGATCGCTCGTCTCGTGGGAGATTTGGGAATCAGGGCTGAGATGCATGTGTTACATTGTTATAGACAAAGTGTTATACAACTGGCAAAGAACATAGTATTTCATGCAAAGAAAAATCGTGTGGATGTGAAGTATCACTTCATTTGTTAGGTGCTTGAGGAGAAGCACTTACAACTTGCCAAGGCTCACACCAGTGAGAACCTTTTTGATCTTCTAACAAAAGGCTTACCTTTAGAGCGGTTTGCACATTTTTGGGCACTCATGAAGGGCATTAGCTACATGATTATGATCATTGTCTACCTGTATTGTATGTATATACACATTGTCACTGTAGCGAAAAGGCACATTGTCCTTTAAGTGGGAGGTTGTTGGGGTGATAAAACCCAATGTGCCATGCCTAAGTGCTGGGCAGCCGAACACTAACCAAAAAATTAACACTGACCATTCATTCTACATAAAACAATTAAGACTCACCCGAATCACAATTGTGATAGGAGTCCACAAGCCATTTCTCCTCTTCTTCTCTCTTCTCCATTGCTGCACACACACATGCACACGTTGTTACTCGTGTATTTCACGTGTCACTTGCCAAGAATGCCCTCTAAGAACCCAGGGAACTGCGAGAGGATTCTCCACCCTCTATATAGACCCTTGGTCATCCAGATTTAGAATCCCTTGTCCACACTTAGCAGCCGGCCCTTGGCCTAGGTCCGTGACCCCCCTGGGTTTGCCCTTGGTATTACATTAGTCCCCCCTTGGAGAAGCATTTTCATCCTCGAAAACAAAAGTGGTGAGAGCGTCAGAAAGGACACTAATGTTTTTGTCAGTGGCATCCCTTATGGGTCCAACTATCCTTTCGACTTGAGCCAGGTTCAGTAGGAGGTTCAATGAAATCAAGAAGAGCATCTTGATTGTCCACATTGTTGTCCCTTTGCTCCATCTTGTGTAACCATCCCATAACCAACATATCATGTAGACTCCATTTAGGACTCACTTGAGCATGCTAAATGAGTTATCGCAACAAAGATGTACTCAAAACAATACCTTTTTCACTTTCCATGAAAGTAGTTGGCTGACGTAACTCATCAACAAAGGGTAAGTCCTTGACTTAATATCATTTTTTCATCAGTAAACAACCCCACCATATCGGTGTTCAAGGTTGAGAACCTCTGATTTAAATAGGAAGAAGCTATACTTAGTCACAACCTACCTTGTCTTATGATGAACAAACTCCAAACTAGAAAGGTAATTTTAGCCAGTTGGGTTACTTCTCGCTAACGTATGCTCTAAGCATATCTTTAGCACTCGGTTAATACTTACCAACTTCCCATTTGTTTTTAGATGAGTGGTAGTATGTGTTGTTGTTTCCTTCCAAACTGTATATAGGCAGCCCTCCAAAAATGACTGGTAAACGTGGGTTCTCAATTACTCACAAAATTGTGATGCAATCCATATAAACTACATATTGGAATGAACCAACATGGTTAAAGAGTGGACTTGATGGAATAAACGCACACAATTGAATCAATCTATTGATAAACACCCATATCGAGTGTGCACCTCGTATGGTAGTTGGTAGATCTATAGTAAATCTCATAGAAACATTGCACATGTGGTGCAATATGCTTCATAAGTTATGTTGTCCATGAGTTTGCATGTCCAAACAAGCCCATGTTAAACACTAGGACCCATAACACCTAGTGTGCATGCGTTTAACAAAAATCTATCGCAACTTGCATTTTCATTCCTAGGATTTTCGTGGTAACTACATGAAAATCTCACATCCAACAATGAAACATTTTCATTAACCAATATAGGCGTGATATATATGTAAACAACCATCTGTCAATGTTGCTTACAGTACTTGGAACCTCAACAAGTCTTTACTTAGTACTCGACAATTTCTGGCCACTAAAATTGCTCATGATACTATGTGCGCAAAATGGTATAATAGATGAATGTGACCAGTACCTAGGGACTCTATCGTGACACATCATTAATAAATAGATGCCAGTGTCAGTCCTAGAGACTCATATTTTCCACATGCGGAATATGTCTTATAAAATGATGTCAATAATAGGAAATGACATCCAACAAGTACAAGATGTACTTGTTTGTGGAGGTAACTACAAACACTCATCGACATGAGCAAGAGGGACCCTCATGAACCTCACTCCACACTGGCTAAACCGAACTCCATGAGTTCCTGAACCATGTTGCACAATTTGTGGCTAACAACATGTGCCAAACAAAACCATACCATATGGGCCTATCACTACAAAATGCAGAAATTGCCTGGTACAATACTTCACCAAAGTGTTTTGCTCCAACATGACCTTGTGATGTGTCTGGCAAACAAAATACATCCCATTCTGGGAACACTTAATCAAACCATATACAAGCAGGAAAAAACAACCAAAGTACATACTGAGATTAGTTTAGAAACATATCGTGGAGTACCAAAGCCCTACTTCAAGGGGCTCAATACTGTCACAACTTGTCAGTTAAACATCAAAGAAAAATAATGAATAGACACAGACAGTTACCTGATGATTATTGTCTGTGTCTTGGCAATCAGAAACGCTTGGCACATCCAAATGATACGACGATCACCCCTTGGTAGTTGAGAAGATCTTTCCTTGAAATTATAGTGTGAAAGTTCCAAGAATTGACCATCAACACTTAGTGAGTGATTTAGTAATTGTGAGATGGGTCTTACCCCAAAACTGTGCTTCTATAGACACTCTTAGTGCTATAGACAATGGCAGGAGATCCATTGAAGTTGGAATTGTATTCACAAGTAGATCTTTGGTAGACTTGAAAGTTCATAATCTTGAATTTTTTATGGACAATCGTGCCGTCTAAAATGTTTGCTTCATCTATACACCTTGGTAGAGATAAGCCTTTACGAGTTTAATACTTAAAAAAACTCAACTTGATCTTCACACTAAAAGTATGTAATGCTAAAGTAACATCCAAAAAAAATCACTAATGGCAAGAATCTTGCTTGTCTACTAGAATCGATGGATACTCAATTGGATAGAATTGTTCAATCTTGATAGCAATCATTGATGGATTACAAACAAATGGATGTTAGCCATTCAAAAGTAGATGGCTCATAGCCCTTCTAAAAAAGATGTCTCTTAACCCTTCCTATTACCATAGTGACTTAGAAATGTTGTGGTGAAATCATACCTAATTTCCCTATCCCTTTAGAAAACTAGTAAAGAGACAGAGAGAGAATATCGGCTAAGGAAAATCCCTTAATCTATATGTAACTAGTGGTCGCCCATCCCGAGCACCATTGCCGCCTTCATGAAGTGAAGGTTGGAGAGAAAAAATGTGCATGACAAGTCACATGCGGTGCATTGACTTGCCTGCAGGTGAATGACTTATCAATCGGTGAGGTTCGTAGCCCCTTTGGCATATGCTATTGGGAATTCTATGCATGACTTGTAGCTTATTCTATAAGCATACGACAAGTGGTTTGGACGACACTCTCTCATAGAGATGCTGCCCAACAACACGACTCATAGCTTGACCCACCTACCTTGTATGTGGTCATGATTGTATCAGATGGACGCACTTATGGCGCTTTGCCTATAAGTTAAGTTTGTGTAATTAAATCATTTTAAACAATCAATATCTTTCCTTGTCCTTGTTGATAGAGTAGCTAGTGTTATAGTGAAGTGTAAACAATGATTGAGGTGAAGCACCTTCTACCTGACTGGCATGCCGTGCATGCAAAGGTGCAAGCCCTTGGCTACAATGACGAGACCGCAAGAGCTTGAGCCGATAGTAGGAGTGCCTTGTGCAATCTATACTGGCCTAAATACATCACAGTTCAACGTTGGCATACATAAAATGTGAGCTTATATCCCTACATTGCCAAAATCCCAAACTTGTGTGCCATTGCCCTTGATCTCAAATCAATGGACAATACCTGGGCATGGTTTAGAAGCCTTGCTTCTCGTGAGTTCTATCAAAGCACTTTGCTTTGCACAATAAGAAATCTTTTGCAAATTAAATTTTAAAATACAAAATAACAAAAAGAACTTGAAAGTTGTAACCTTTGTCGCCCACTTGTGGCTAGTTGTCTTGTAATTCAAAAGTAAAAATCTTGCTCGAATTTGGCTCATACCATATATGCCCTCTTGGCACCACGTAATAACCTATAGACACCTTGGCAAGTTCCACCAAGTTCGTATACTAAAAGCACTTTCCAAACTTTGGAAACCTCGATGTCAAATGCCAAAATTGAAGCCTTGCTTCACATGAGTACTCATGGAGTTCTTGTGCTCATAGCTAACATAGACTCTTGCCAACTTACAAATTTCATAGCATAAGAAAGTCAATCTTGTCGAGCATTCACAACAAATAATTGACCTTTTTGAATTGTACAACGTATTGAAAAACAAAAAAATACTTGCAAGGTATGTACCTCGTACTTGAGTGGCTTGGTTACTAGTGTACTTGACCATATAGGTTTGTCTCTACCAATGAAAACTCTCGAAAACTTTGCCTAGGAACCATGTCCTAACAAAAATCCAAATCCAGAACACGAAAATAGAGAAACTCCTATCGGCTTCTCAAGCTGTAACAAGTGGTCGGCCATGCCGAGCACCTTTGCCTAGAACTTGTCTTAGATATAATAACAGCACCCATTGAATGATCATGCCATACAGTGGTAAAGCTCCCCCAAATCAATATGCTCATAGCATAGTCCATACTGTGGGTAGGGATTATACCATAAGCATGAAAAAGGAAGCCTTGCTTCGGACATTTCCCTTATAGTATATGCCTGATGAAATGTCTTAAGGGCCAACTCCTGAGTGTTGTAATAAATTAGCTATTTATTTAGTTAGTGAGCCTTGCTCAATGATCAAAACATCATCTTGAAGGCCAAGTGAACCTTGCTCTAGCATAACAAATGACTACTGCATAGTTGGAACTAACCAGATAAGGGAAGTGTTTTTTTTTTTGTTGGGTGCATACCTCATTGTCATGAAGATTTGGAGCTTCTGCTTGTCGATGATTGCTTTCAATCGTTGAGGTCTTAGAAGTCCATGACTAATTCAAATCTCCATTTGGGAAGATTATTCAATTGATTAGCCTTAGCTTATCAAGAAAAGAATGAGAAAATCATAGCGAGCGAATCTTGCAAAGATAGAGATAAGAAAATGGGGGGAGGGGGGGGGGGGAAGGGAAGAATAAAATAACACCAGTTTTACACCAAACGCGTTTCGCTTGAATTAGCTCATCAGTGGTGCAAAACTTAGGTGGAAGGGGGGGAGTATAAATAGGGGGGGCATGGTTCAAAAATCTGTACAAAGCCCTGTAATCAAAATAGGAGGGTGCCAATTGAAGGAGAGTTACTCCCTAATTCCTTTAGCAGGTACTCAATAAAGAGGGGGAGCTTGTAAGGGATGTACAAAAAAGGGAGGCTAATAAAGAGTGTACCAAAAAAAAGTAATGGAGGGTTATGGGGTGTAAAGGAGTTTTTAGAAGGAGGAGGCTAGATGAGGTGGCAAGGATCATGGATTTTTAAGAGGAGGAAAATATGGGGTGTAAGGTTCAAAAGAGAACGACCATCGGGGGGAAGGGGGGGGGGGAATGGAAATTATGTGGGATTGGGTTTTCCTGAGAGGAGAGAGCCAAGATTTGGTGCATTGAGCCAACATAAGATAGGTTTGGGGAGGTGTGCCAGCTCGGGATTAGCTTTGAGAAGAATAGAGAGAGGTTTGTTTATGGAGAGGGAGGGGTTAAGAACGCGGGTGAGGGGTGAGAAAGGAATTTTTACAATGGTGGGTGGTGGTTTGGTTTTGTGGTTTTTTTGTAGGAGGGAGGGTACGGAGTGGTAAGAGATAAACCGAAAGCAGGCTTCCAAGAGAGAGGGAGGGTAACCTTTAGCCCTAAGCATGGAAAAGAAGAGGTTTCGGATAACGATAAAACCCTCCAGAGAGCTCTCTCAAATGATGTACCTTTTTATTTCTTGGAGAATGAAGGAAATCTTTTGGTGTGTTGGATGCCAGGACTGCCAAGGGATATAATTGTAGGAGTTCATACTCTTTTGATGACACTTGGAATCGAGAATCCCATTGGTGGCAAAGGAGGTTCCTTTGAAGAAGTGGATATCCAAAATAACTGGCTCTTGCATGGAGATGAAGGAAGAGATCTTTATATGTTGTTGGAGAGGGTGTCCATAGTTTTGCAGCATTTTACCCAAACTAGAAGCAGAGCCATCCCAAACACCAAAAGCATCATCCACGAATCTTCTAAAGTAGAGAAGGGAGGGAGAGGCAAGGAGGTTCATGCCTTCTTCTAGAGAGCAAAGAAAGAGGCATGCATAGACCACGGCAAAGTTCGAGCCCATTGCCGTTCCTTTGATTTGGTGCCAACACTTTCCTTTAAAGGAAAGATAGTGATGTTTGAGAAGAAGGGAGGCCAGGGATAGGATAAAGTGGGTTTTGGGAAGGGGAAAAAAGTCATGGATGGTGTTTTTGAGAGCAAAAAGACCCTCTTGAATTTGAATGCTTGAATACAAGGATTCTACGTCAAAAGTGAAAAGAAAAATGTGGGGAGGAAAAGAAATAGTGGCTAAGTCCAAGATAAGGGAGTGGGAGTCTTGGAGGTGTTGGGTTTTTGATAAGAGGATGGGGTAGAGTTGAGCATGGAGCCATTTGGAAGCGTTTTCCAAGATATACCCTTTATAAGAATAGATAGGGCGACCAACAAGGGTGGGTTTGTGGATTTTGGGTAGGAGAAAGAAAGGGCACGGTTTAGGTAAGGGTTTGCCAAGAGAGGAGGAGAGGATAATCATTCGTTCGTTGTATGGGAGAAGGGGGTAGCTAGATACAATGGAAGCGAGGAGGGAAGAGACAAAAGCTAAGGGGGGAGAAGAAATAAGGGAGTAGGTGAGAGGATCTGAAAGTTGGCGAAGAGCCTCATTATCATACCAAGCCCTTGAGAGGATTACCGGCCCAAGATTCTTATCAGCCGGTTTGATTGTGATGCTGACGTCATTTTTTAAGGAGGATATGGCTTCAAACAAAAAGGGTTTGAAGTGGAAGGTAGGGGTAAGAGAGAGAAGGGTTTTAAGAAAAGAAAAAACGTGTTTGAAGGTAAGATTAAGAGATAAAGAAGGAGAGGGGGGATTCCAAGAAGGGTTGGGGATAGATAAAGAGAGAGGAGGGGAGGGAGAGTTGTTTTTAAAGAAGAGTTTTAGTTGAAGTGATCTTTTAAGGTTAGAGTAGGCTTCTACGATTAGTTTTAGTGGAGGTGGAGGGGAGGGGGGAATGTAGTTGAGACCAAGCCCAAGAAGTTTTCTTTCGGAAGAGGAGAGGGAGCGTTGGGAGAGATTGTGTGAGGAGAGGTTGGTGACTTTGTGTTCAAGAGAAAAGGTAGAGAGTTTTTTCAAGACTAGAATTTTGAAGAGGTAAGGGTTTGTGAGAGGAAGCCAATACTTGGAACGCTTTTTACCAAAAGGGGAGGGGAGGGTGAGGAGAGGGAAAGTACAAGGAGGAGGGGTCCAAATATGGGGAAAGAGAGGAGGTTCAGAGAAGAGCAAGTGGACCCAAGTGGTAGGGTGCTCTTTCCCTAATTCGACCTCCTCCACTGCAAGTTTTTTGAGCTCTTGGGAAGGCTAAACTTGGGGTGAATTGGTTTGCTTTGAGGTGCGTGGGAGGAGTTAGAGGAAGGAGATACAAGAGGATAGTTGGGTGTTTGGAGAAGGGAGGGTAAACGGGAAGCGTTAATAGAGGAGGGGGGGAGGGAGGGAGATAGGATTTTTTGGAGGGGGAGAGTGGAGTGGTGAAAGAAGGGTGTTTTGGAGAGGGGGAGGGATGAGAGTAAAAAGAGGGAGAGCTACTAGAGGGGGAGTTTGTGAGAGGGTAGGATAAAGAGGGAGAGTTTTTAGGCTTTTTGAAAGGTTGATGAGAATAACCTTCATGGGGGAATTTGGACAAGGGAGGGGAATTATGGAAGTCATCGTTAGAGTTCTTAATAGGAGGAGAGAGTTTTTTGTGGGAAAAGGGATGTGGAGTCTTGTTAACATGCTTCTTTGGATGGGGTTTTTTTGATGGTGAGAGAAGATTGTTAATTTGGGTAGTGACTTCATGGTACACCAATTCTCCCACGGTCTCTTCCTTAGGTAGGGATTCTATCTCCTCTAGGAGAGAGACTTGGGACCTCTTTCTAACATTGTGAGTTGGACTCGTAGATTTATACATCACAGTTCAACGTTGGCATACATAAAATGTGAGCTTATCCCTACATTGCCAAAATCCCAAACTTGTGTGCCATTGCCCTTGATCTCAAATCAATGGGCAATACTTGGGCATGGTTTAGAAGCCTTGCTTCTCGTGAGTTCTATCAAAGCACTTTGCTTTGCACAATAAGAAATCTTTTGCAAATTAAATTTTAAAATACAAAATAACAAGAAGAACTTGAAAGTTGTAACCTTTGTCGCCCACTTGTGGCTAGTTGTCTTGTAATTCAAAAGTAAAAATCTTGCTCGAATCTAGCTCATACCATATATGCCCTCTTGGCACCACGTAATAACCTATAGACACCTTGGCAAGTTCCCCCAAGTTCGTATGCTAAAAGCACTTTCCAAACTTTGGAAACCTCGATGTCAAATGCCAAAATTGAAGCCTTGCTTCACATGAGTACTCATGGAGTTCTTGTGCTCATAGCTAACATAGACTCTTGCCAACTTACAAATTTCATAGCATAAGAAAGTCAATCTTGTCGAGCATTCACAACAAATAATCGACCTTGTCGAATTGTACAACGTATTGAAAAACAAAAAAATACTTGCAACTTATGTACCTCGTACCTGAGTGGCTTGGTTACTAGTGTCCTTGACCATATAGGTTTGTCTCTACCAACGAAAACTCTCGAAAACTTTGCCTAGGAACCATGTCCTAACAAAAATCCAAATCCAGAACACGAAAATAGAGAAACTCCTATCGGCTTCTCAAGCTGTAACAAGTGGTCGGCCATGCCGAGCACCTTTGCCTAGAACTTGTCTTAGATATAATAGCAGCACCCATTGAATGATCATGCCATACAGTGGTAAAGCTCCCCCAACTCAATATGCTTATAGCATAGTCCAGACTGTGGGTAGGGATTATACCATAAGCATGAAAAAGGAAGCCTTGCTTCAGACATTTCCCTTATAGTATATGCCTGACGAAAAGTCTTAAGGGCCAACTCCTTAGTGTTGTAATGAATTAGCTATTTATTCAGTTAGTGAGCCTTGCTCAATGATCAAAACATCATCTTGAAGGCCAAGTGAACCTTGCTCTAGCATAACAAATGACTACTGCATAGTTGGAACTAACCAGATAAGGGAAGTGTTTTTTTTTTTGTTGGGTGCATACCTCATTGTCATGAAGATTTGGAGCTTCTGCTTGTTGATGATTGCTTTCAATCATTGAGGTCTTAGAAGTCCATGACTAATTCAAATATCCAATTGGGAAGATTATTCAATTGATGAGCCTTAGCTCTCGAATCCAAATTCTCAACTTTCGCAGCCGAATTTAATCTCCAAAGTTTGACGCTTTTGCCGAACCTTGGATTTCTTGTGGATGGTTTTACCATGATCTCTTAGTCGAGGTCATGTTACCTGCTCACGTTACCTGTAAGTATAAATCTACGAGTCCAACTCCCAACAGAATTCCACTACGTCGTTGTTGTGCTGGGTGTTTTTCGGCTTCGTCAGCAAAAAATAGAAGGGAAGTTTGGAGGGGGGAAGGGGCCCGTGGGCACCCTCCCTTTAGTTTTATTTATTTATTTATTTCAGAGCTATGCAACGATGGTGTTTTGCAACACCAAGTGGGAAGAAAACGCTTCTAGTGGGCACCACAGGCCTGAGTGAGCATCCTACAGAAACGCTTCTATCGGGCACCACATGCCCCGAACCCCACCATAGAAGCTGAGAGAGAGAGAGAGAGAGAGAGAGAGAGAGAGAGAGAGAGAGAGAGAGAGAGAGAGAGAGAGAGAGAGATTTAGATAGATTTTATTATCGTCCTCGAAGGTCAAATATGACCTATGGGACCAAAGTTACATGTGATGTAGTATGTGTATGGTTGATGAGTGACTCTCGATGCTCCAAAATTGTGGTGATGAGAGTCGCAATGGAGAGCCCACACTTTGGCTGGGAGAGGAAAGTGTGTAGGTCTAAGTTATGGCTGAAAATGTGAGAGAAGCAAGTTCGGATGTGACCAAAAGCTAAGCACTCTAGTAGTGTGTGGTACTCAGACTCTCGAACTTGCAGTGAGCATAATGTGCACAATCGATTTGACTCTTCTCCATTGCCCCAACGCCCTGTCTCGCATCGAAGGAAATGGGAGCTCAGCCGAATGGCTGTGATAGTGCATATCACCGACAAGGGGATAGGCTCAAGCATGTAACTGTGAGTACGGTTTCCTTTTTCAGTGAAGAACATGGTTTTGTAGTTGAGGGCAATATGGGTGGTGTAATGTATGAAGGGTGACCCACCAGATTTCTCCCAACCGTAATACATTGGCGTTGTAGAAAATCTTCATTCACTTGGGAGTCAATTGAAGCATCATGTAGCAAGTGTAATGCATCCCATCTCCCAAACCACTTCTTTATGTCTTGCATCCATCGTGTGCTCATGATCTTGCTTCTATGCGTCTTTTGAACTTTTTTGCTTGCTTGCCATGCAATTGTAGGAAGTCGATGTGAGGGGTTTTGACACATCTTTATCATGTACTCCACAACCCTTTCCATGCCCATAACCTCAATTGGAAGACATCCCGACTCAAGAAGTAGGAACATATATGGTGCTTGTGTCTTCACTTGGAGAAAGTTTGTAAGAAAACGCTTTTGGACATTCTCAAACTCTTTCCAAGTAGATTGTGAGATGCTCCCGCCCCACACTTCAACTCCATAAAGAAGAACCGGTGTCATCAATGCATCAAAAAGATACTTCTTGAGAACCCAACACTTGATGTTTCCCGCATTACACATGTTCTCAAATGCATAATATGCTCTCTTTCCCGCTTCAAAATGACGCATAGCACATTCATGCCACTTGTGATTGGACGGAACCTCAAGCCCAAGGTACTTAAAGCTCTCAACAACTTCAAGTGTCTCCTTGTTGTACACAATGCATGGCTTCTCCTTATGGTTGGTTTTCACAAGCATAACCTTTGTTTTGGATTCATTCACAATCAGCCCACTATGCAAGCAAAAGTTCTCAAGGACAACCATAAGCTTTTGTGCATTTTCTAAAGTGTGTGCTAGAAGCACTACATCATCCGCATACAACAAAAGCATGATTATCGCATTGCAAATAGTGACCTCTTCAATGCCTTCTTCTTGCATAAAGTCAAGTACCATTTGTTCCAATTGATCGATGCATAGACCAAAGAGACTTGGTGACAACGGACATCCCTGTTTAACCTCAATAGTGCTTACAATTTTTTTTGAAATTGCTTTTTCCATGCGCAATTGACAAATCACCTTCTCATAGATTCGAGAAACCGCAAGCATAAACTCACTTGGCACTTGGAGTTCTTCCATCCTTCTCCACAAATTGTTACGTGGAATCATATCAAAGGCTTTTTTAAAGTCCACAAAACAACAATACAATCGATTGCCTTTCAACCAACTTTCTTCTATGAGAACACGAAGAGTGACAAGATGATCAATGGTGCTATGGCATTGCCAAAAACCCGCTTGTCCCTTTGCACGCTTGTCATTATCTTCAGCCCAATCACTCAATTTCATCTCCATTATGCACTCAAACAACTTTGCCATAAGAGACCCAATCATTATAGTCCGGTAGTTGTTTACATTCTTTACATCCCCTCCTTTATGCAAAGGCTTAACCCAATCAATACTCCAATCATAAGGCATACCATGTTGAAGTGCAAGGTTGAACATATCACACATCAACTCATGGGTAAAATCTCCCGTCCATTTGATCATCTCCGGCTTGATACCTTGAAGATCTCCCGCTTTGCGAGTGGCCAACTTTTCAAGCCCACCGCATACATCCTCAATAGTAAAAAAAGAGGGAATACATGGGAGTGAACCATAAAATGGAAATTTTTCAGCATTTGCTTGCTCATATAATTGCCTACAATGTGTGTACATATCCAAAGACTCAATTTACCAAAATTCTCAACCCGCTTGCCCCTCAAGTTTCTCCAAAATCTTCCACATGCATGTGCCTTTTCTTGGACTTGAAAAAGTTGTTGCTTTACTTCCCATCTTCTTCTCTTCTTTTGAATCAATGCCTCGTATGTATGCAAATGACTTTGATAATTTTCTTTGTCCATTGTTGCATCAAGCTTTATCAAGGACTTTTGAGCATCTTGACATTCTTATCAAACCACCTTTTGCGTGATCTATCTTTGTTGATACCATGGAGATGCTTTATAGCAAAGCATTCTTCGACACAAGAACAAATAACTTTCTTGAAAGCTTCCCATTTAATTTCCAATGGTGCATCATATTGAAGCTTCTTCATCCATAATTTTTGCTCAACCATCTCAATGTACATTGGTGCCTGTTTGAAATCCACACACAGTGATAATTTCTCTTTCCTTTGGCTGATATTATCATGCTTAGTTGCTTCTCCACATGAAAGGTCAATACATAAGGTGCGATAGTCGGATTCCGGGGTCCATTGGCCAAACATAAAACTCTTTATACGATACATGATGGCTTTGGAGAGTAGCATATAGTCAATCACACTGTCCCCATTATGTCTCCTACATGTAAATCCATTGGTTCCACTCCACAAAGATACACCAATGTCAATGAGCATACCCGTACTATTACACATGTGTAAAATTAACCTTCCATAGTGATCCGGCTCTTTCTCATCCATTGAAGAACGATCATACAAGTGAACTTCCTCCAACTCCCTTGAAATGTATGGCATATCAAATTGTTGAGTATCATGTTGCAATGTTTTTGTTGCGAGCATTCATATCCCCAAATACAATAACATCACCTTCACCTCTGAAATAAGCAATGTCCTCTTCTAAATAAAAAAATGGCTGATCTCTATCAATACAAGCATAAAAGGGGGAGTCATGATGAGGAATGTAGCAACCGGCTACAAAAATGGGTGCTCTTTTTGGTGTCATAATTTTCAGCCATACATAACGTTTGTACTTGTCATCTTTCACAATTGATACAAAATATTCCAATCCTTTCTTAACCATACATGCTACCCCTCCTTGTCCTCTTTGTTGCTTAAGATTCTTTGACCACATCAATAAATGTACATTGTAATTCTCCAAGCCATTAATCCTTTGTGTATCATGCTTCCAAGTTTCAACAAGAAGTACAACATCGGCTTTGCTTGTTAGTTCATCAATGCCAACCCCCGCATTCCATGGGTATCCATTACAATTCCAAAAGCATATTTCAATTGTAACTCGATCTCATAGGTCACGCATCCCTATTTGCTCGAGGGACTTTCCTCCTCCTTGGGCACATTTTTTTCATGAGAGATCTCTTTGTTTTTCTTATTCTTTTCCTCATATGCTTTGCGACGCATATTTTGTTGCTTAATAGAGCGATCTTCACATACAAAACATTTTGTATCCCTCAAATAGATCCAACTATTATCAAGGATAATATTTCACTTGGTCTCATCCGGCATTAAGCATACAATTGGCCGTTCTCTCGAGCGAGGAGCTCCTTGCTTCCCCACTTTATGTGCTCCATAGACCATAACTCCGGACATGCCAAAGTGGGTTTTGAAGAAATCTTCGATAACAATGGCAAGAGAAGGAGGTGTCTCTAGCTTCTCTTTGAGAATTCCATGAATAACAATATTCTTGGAGCTCCCGTTCCTTCAACTCCTCCACATCCACATTCTCAACATTCTTTGTTTGAACCATATCTTACATGAGTGAGGAATTAGAAACCACATTGCTACCACATACATCAGCCCAAGACTTGTTTGTGCATACATTTTTCATGTCGCATACATTCCGGCTCATGGTGTCAAATTTTTCCTCTTTCAATACATGGTCATGCTCTACTTTGCTCATCCGCTCCTTCAAAAGCATTCAAGTCCACAAGAGAGTGTTTACATTCCTTGACTTCCTCTTCAAGTTGCATCAAACGTGTTGTTTGCATCTCAAGTGTCCTCTTGAGATTCTCATTCTCAACCACAAGTATCCTTAGTGTGCCATTCTCCATTACAAGGGCTCGTAAGCCTTCGCCTTGTTTGTTTACGGTCTCTTGCAATGGTACCAAGTATGCCATGATCATGGTTTCCAATGTCGTTGGTTGGGTGGTTGTGTTGCTATCTCCACACTTAGGAGATTTTGGATCATTTTCCACAATGGTGGTGGACCTTGTTGAAGAAGAAGAACCCTTGCGAGTGCCGGAAGACATTGTATGTAAAATAAGAGATGAGAGTCAATTTTCTTGAACCTGTTCACTTCGGAAATGCTGTTACAGAAACACCTTCCATAACTCTCTGTGTGTGTGTGTGTGTGTGTGTGTGTGAGAGAGAGAGAGAGAGAGAGAGAGAGAGAGAGAGAGAGAGAGAGAGAGCCCAACCATTCACCATGCAAAGCTCATGCAAGTTGGAATTGGAGTTGATTTCAGTGTTAAAATTTAATGCTACTGGCAAGCCGTCAGTTCAGGTAGTGAACACTGGAAAGGAGACTAGAGACTGGACTGAAATAGTTATCTGAACTAAAATAGTATACTGAAATGAGAGATAGACTAGACAATTGGAAAAGTACTTGTAGTTTCAGATTCATAGTTCATGAACAACCAGTACAAGGTGTAATGGATTGGAGCTCAAATGATTACAGTAGCCGTAATGATTACAAAGAGAAATTACAGGCGAAGAGATTGTAGCTTAGGAAATATTTAGAAGGCTCGACTAAGAAGTAAGAAGCAAGAAGCCCGATTACAATGTAATGGATCCTATTTATAGTCTTCTAGAGTTACTGTAGTAACTACTGTGGTGATTACTATTGTGTGACTAATCCACTGTTCGGCTTCCAAGAGACAGTTCCCGCCTGTTGGAGTTGTCTTTGCCTTCTACATCCTTTCCTCCTTTCTTGAATTTTGGTATAACTCCAATTTTTAAAAAAAATCCAACGCCCGATTCTGAAATGGTGTTGAGGAACCCATCTGGATTTCTGGTTGAGGTCCAAACCCTAAACCCTAAACCCATTTGTCTGTTTGCTGAGTTGGCCGATGTTCCTCATGATAGTACTCCTCTGGAGTTACTAGCCCTTTTGGTATAGATAGCTTTATGCCATACTTCATGCTTGTTGAGTGCTTGACACCCCTATAATTGTAATTCCAAGGGTGTCTAGCTAATGAAATTCCAATGCCCTACTAGGAAAATCCTCTGTCTGATTCTGAGGATGAAACTACCCAATATCCTTCCACTGAACCCGCTTCCTCTTGCCCTTCTTCTGTACTGGTGCTTCAGAAGTTCCAATGCCAGCATTGTCCTTCTAGATAAGTAGATAAATGGCCTTCTGCTCAAGGTGATCCCTCCTTGCTGTGGACATTTCCAATTCATAAGCCGTGAGAGGATTATATATCTTGGTGTCGGGATCATATAGTGTGCGTCTAGCCTTTGTCATACAACATCTGGCCAATTTATGACAATGCGGAGCTATGTGGATCCATCCTTCTGGGAGAGGCTGATTTGTTTTAATACTAGCTTCAAAGAGTATCTCAGTCATTCCTCTGTACTGTGGCCCCAGACTTGGTTAGCCATAATATCCTTTTCAGGAATCTTAGAGGACTCCACAGTAAGTTGAAGCAGCTGATTTGTGATCTTGGTGAGACCTTTGAGCTGGATTTTCCATTGTCCCATATAGAGCTTGATCCTTTGCATTTTTCCTTGCAATTCCAAAACATCATTTAATTGGAGAGCGTCATTGATCAGTGTTTGCTAGTTTTTCCACTGTACAGTGGCTCGTTCATACCAATTGTGAAAATCATCAGTGATGTTATAGTATGTGAGCCGATCCACTGGTTGTAGATGTTGAGGATACAGAGCTAGGAAAAACCTAGGTAGCCTCCCTGGTTAGCAATGCATACAGGAGAAATGGGGAATCCGGTACAAACTCCATAAAGTTGAGAACAGCCTGGTTTTCTTGCTGCATCATCTTCCCGGTGACTCGAACCAGTTGAAATAGTCTTCGGAGAGCAGTTGCCTGTTCCCCTACTGTCATTTGAGTTTGCGGTCCCTTACTGCTAGAAGTCTGATCTTCAATATAGCTTGTACCCTCTGGTCGAGCACTCCTCTGGCAATTTGCATTTGCAGTAGGACTTCTTTCAGTTGATTGCTGACCTCTTTCATAGATTTATATGTCGGCATGCTCCCAAGCAGGAGATCTAATTCAATGGCTAGGGATTGACAGTCTACAATAGACTGTCACTGCCAGTGTGGATTGCCAGTTTATCATCAGAGGTTAGTGCCCATTCAGGTACTCTCTCTAGCAGCTGAATTTTGCTAGGATGCTTGGGTAATTGGCACAACTCCTGATCATGAAAAGCGGCTGATTTCCAATGCTGGATCATTTCTCTGGCACTGACATATAGTCGTTGAAACCATTCCAGATCAGAAAGAAGAACATCATCCTCTAGATACATCCTAGTTATAGGAGCTTGCTGATGTCTTAGCCTCTTGTTCAGCGTGATGAGCTGTAATGAGTATTGCTCATCACCTTTCAAGATCTCAGTCACAACTTTACCTTTTCCTTTCACATCTAAACTATGTTGTGACTGGTGTACTGGTGAATCTTTAGTGTTGCTTGGTTGTTGATCTCTAGCCTGCTGATCTCCCGACTGCTGATCCCTATATTGGTCTGGCTGGTCTGTGTTCGGCTGACTGCCCCCTGTGGCAACTGATCCACCAACCGAGATCCTGAAGATGGAGATGGAGGAGAGTCATTATTATCATCATGCCTATCTGCTGGTTCATCCTCCCTCTCTTCTACTTTCTCAGAATCCTCATCGAGTTCATTCTGCTTATCAATATAGTCCAGAATAGCTTGATTTGCCAAAGCATTGTTATATTCAGAAAGTTTATCCTGCAAATCACTTTGCATTGTTTCCATGAGCACCCGCAGATTATCCATATTGAAGACATTGTTGCCTTCTGGATTCAGTATATCAGCCAAATTATTGTATATGTATCTTTCTATTAAAGAGGCTTTCAATGCAGTATGGCTGGTCATCAATGAGTTGAAATCATCTCTCTTCATCCTCAACATAGTTTCAAATCTGTCAGTAGCTCTCTCAGTCTCTACCTTTTCTTCATTTAACTGCCTCGTCTTAAACTCAAGCTTAGAAAGCTTTCCTTCTAATGTCTGAATTGTCTTGGCTGAGTGATTTTTAAGAATACTATGCCGCAATGATTGTGCCCCTATATCCTGTTTCATTTTTTCAACTTGCTGCTCACTATTCCTCAGTTTAGCTTTTAACTTGGTCACTTCATCATTAGACGCTGAGGCATCCAATATCTGTCCTAAAGCATGAACAATTGTATTCCAAGATGACTGGATAAGTACTGAGCAGCCATCATTAACCGTCGCTGGGTCAGAGGCAACTGGCTCATAAACGATAACATGAGACATATATGGTAATGTGGTAAACTCAGGTTTGTGCAGGACTAATCGTCCTGTGTGATCGGATGAGTCCACAGCTGTTGTAATCCGTCCTTCTTGGTTAAGGCTAAAGCCAATTCACTAAAAGGGATAGGACTTTTACTAATTGGACTAGCAGGTGCTGGGCCTTGCCCCTTATCATTATGAACTGCCGACTGCTCAACACTTGTCCTATCTGACTGGTCTTTGTATGCACTGGTGTTTGCTGAACTCTGGCCTGCTTGCTGGCTGGTCCCAACAGTAAGCTTTACCGGAGGCTGGTCTACTTGGCCAACTGAAGTCTGGTCTATTGGAGATTTTTCAGTAGACACAGTTTTGACCCGACTTTCTAACTGCTTCAAGAAAGCACTACTCTTAGCCAATGTAGTTTTCGATTTCTTGGAACTACCAGCTTCCTCCTGTGTGACCTTTCTCTTCTGTCTAATGATAGCTAACTGATTACTTGGGGTTTCTTCGTCTAAGGATAAATCAACATTGTTAGTCGTTGGAATGGGTCTTTGACTCCAAGCCATCCAGACTTGATCATGAACAACAGGAGAAGCTGCCCAATAAAGAAACTGCCAGACATACCAGGCTTTGAAAACATACTGGGACTTCAACTTAGCAGTCTGCTAAAGCACATAATGTGATAGAATCTAACATAAGTTGATTGAAGCAGTGGCATCTAATCTCTTTGCCAGTAGCATAGCAAACAGTTTTCTGAAACATATGTTGGGTTATTTTTTAGACTCACAGCCTCATCCACAAATCGATAAGCAACGGGGACGTCCAGTCCCGCTACTGGAACCCCTTGTGCACTGGCCTTGTGTTTTTTCTTGGCTGCGTCATCTTCTTTCAGAGTTGCACTTGTTTGTTCTGTAGTTGCCATAGTTGGCTCTGGCTCATTTGACATCTTGAAAGCAAAAGCAATGCTCTTCGAAGTTACTGACACTTTCTTACCTTATACTACAGCGCTGTCGGCATCAACATTGAAGGACTCAAGAACCTGCCTAATGATAGCTGTGTCAAACTCAATTCTTGTGGCTTGCACAACCACATGCAAATCCCACAGTTGTAGCAACACCTCTGCTTTCTCGGTAAACACATACCGCTGTATCTTACTATGAGGAATTAGTGGTAGAGAGGCTTTAGCAGTGGCAATAAGTGCTTGGGTTTCCTCTATGGTTTCCTGCATCTTTTTCAACATTTTCTTCCTATCCATGCACTGTGAAGACGATGAATCAGTAGAAGAAGAAGACTTACTCGAACCTTCAAACCTTGTATCTAGGTGTGGCTGGTAAAGATAAGCAGCAATCAACAGTTGCTTCGGACGAAGAAGTTTGTGGTTGTAGTGAAGAAGCTTCAGAGCTTGGCGATGGCGAATGTGTGACAACAGGCAGATGTCGTGCTGGAGACTTATGAGAAAAAATTCCTACTCGACTTTATGTTATACGCGTTCTCGCCATAAAAGCTCCACTACTTACCGTTCCTAGAGTTTTGTGCATCGCTAATGACGTGGCATACATGCATTGGCTAATACATTCCATGTTATGTGAAATGGTTATCACAAACAGTCCGACTGGCCCTTTTTTCCATAAAAACTGATACTGGCACTGACACTTGACCGATTCTGTTGCTGACATGGTTTTGTTGTGCTGAGACTTTTCTGACCCTTTGACTGGCTCTGGTACTGGTTGTACATGAAAAAGGCTTAAAATCACTGATTCTGAATTTTCCTGGTTTTCAGTTCCCAGAATACCAATATCATTATTCCTGAAAGTCTCTTTGTCATCTGAATAATATAGCTTGATTTTGGCCCCATTATACACACCTGGCAGCACTAAAATAGATAAATCTTTCAGCCTTACTGTGCCGTTGGAAAACACCCAGTCAACTTTATATGGACCTGCCCAAGCTATCTTCAAGTTTGGTTTCTTAGGACCCAGTTTAGATTGATAGAGTAGAACCGAAACTCCTTTCTGAAATTCCCTAACTTTGATTCTTCTATCATGCCAGTGTTTCCTTCTTTGCTGAACAATTTCTTGTTCCAGCATCGCCCTCTGTCTTAACTCATCCAACTGTGTTAACTCCTAGTCTCTGTTTAAGATTGTGATTAAAATCCAATCCATACTCCACTGCCATCCTGAGACTGGGAATAACAAATTCCATAGGCACAACAACTTCAGCGCCATACACCATTTTGAAATGGTGTTAATCCAGTGGTTACCTTATAGGCTGTCCTATATGCCAAGAGAGCAGTCTGGAGCTTCAGATCCCATTGGTGTGGCTCCTGCTGCATAATCTTAGTGAGAATGGTCTTGACAATTTTGTTATTGCTCTCTGCTTGCCCATTGCATTTGGGATAATATGGTGTTGATTTCTCATGCTTGACTGAGAGCATTTCCATTAGAATGTTCATAGTATCATTTAGAAAGTGTGTTCCCTGATCAGACACAATCTCCACAGGACATCCATAATGGCATATAATGTTTTCAAATAAAACCACGGCAGTGGACTTTGCGGTGTTGTCGGGAAGAGCTTTAGCTTCCAGTCATTTGGTGACATAACAAGTGGCCATCAATATATACCTATTTTTCCTTGGAGTAATTTTTTTTAATGGACCCATGAAATCCAGACCCCATTTCATAAACACTCCCAGTGACTGAACTGGAGTTAGAGGAGTCATATCTACCGCCGTGGGTCTACCCATCCTCTGGAATATATCACATGTTCTACAAAAGCTTCTAACATCAGCTATTAAAGTTTGCCACCACAATCCAGCTTGTAAAATTTTCTTGTAAGTAATATCAGTGGAGAAATGTCCTCTAGAATCCCCATCATGTGCCTCTGAAATAACTTGCATTCTACCTTCCATAGGTACACATCTTTGAAGAACCCCATCAACTCCCAGTCTGTAGAGTGGTCCGCCAATGATGGTGAACTTGAGACTCTTAATAATCAGAGCCTTCTTCAGATTCTGAGTCCAATTGTTTGGGAATCCTCCCTTAGAAAGAAACTGATATACATCATACAACTCTAGATCAGTTGTCTCTTCAGATGTTATATGAAATAGTTATGGATCCACTGGCTCATCTCTCAACGATGCCTCAGAGTAGCCATCCGTACTTCTGGATAGGAAATCAACACCACAATGGGTTTTATCGGGCTTATGAAAAATGTGAAACTCAAATTCCATCAGGAACATCATGCATCTTATCAATCTGCC
This sequence comes from Adiantum capillus-veneris, assembly GCF_014529385.1. NCBI lineage: Eukaryota > Viridiplantae > Streptophyta > Polypodiopsida > Polypodiales > Pteridaceae > Adiantum > Adiantum capillus-veneris. The sequence goes on along the minus strand of NC_140936.1, from coordinate 47,022,313 downwards.
TTGAATAATGACTTTGTTGATAACAAATAATAATGCCTAATGATCCACATAAAAATGAAATAGCTTGCCCAACAAATAGTGTCGAAATTTAGGAGCGCGAAAAACCATTCCTAAGGCTTCTCTTTTAGTAGTGGTATATCCTTGTTCAGCCTGACCGAATCTCCGACTGGTAAAATACATTGAATAATCAGTCCTCCCTTCTAGCTGAGCTAAAATTGCCCCTATCACCAGTCCTGAAGCATCTACATGTACATGAAAAATGACATCCCAATTCGGTTGTCGAAGTACTGGCTTACTAATAATGGCATTCTTCAAACTCTGAAAGCTCTCCTCACATTCAACAGTCCAACTGAACTTGTTGTTCTTCCTCGTGAGCTCATACAAAGGTAATGCCTGGGAAGCAAACTGATGCACAAATCTTCTATAGAAATTGATATATCCCAAAAAAGATATTAGTTCTGATGCATTGCAGGGTTCCTTGGCCTGTTGGACACACTGAATCTAGTCATTGGCCATTTCTATACCATTTCTGGACACTACATGTCCCAGTAGTTTTCCTTTCCAGACCAATTTCCTGACAACGCTGGAAAACCATCTCCAAAAAAAGTAAATGCTTATCCTCCTCTGAATATACAGTAAAGTCATCCATGAATATAGCAAGGAATCTATGGAGAAATTCACTGAATATTTCCATCATACATCGTAGGAAAGTCACTGGAGCATTGCAAAGACCAAACGGCATAACTAGATACATGAATGCTCCCCACTCATTAATAAAAGTAGTCTTACTCTGATCTTCAGGAGCAATTTGTAACTGATTATAACTACTATAACCATCCATAAAGCTATACATCTCATATCCTGCAATTTCGTCAAGCAGCATGTCCGTAAATGGTAATGGAAAGGGATCCTTGATGGTCTGAGCATTCAGCTTTCGATAATTCACATTGACTCGAAGATTTCCATTCTTCTTAGGTACCACCACAATGGGAAATAACCAATCACTACTGGCTACTTCAGTAATGAATCCAGCCTTTAGAAGCTTATCAATCTCCTCCTTGACCTTCTTAGCATAATTAGGATTCATTATGTACCATTGCAACCGCACTGGTCTGGCATCTAGTTTCAATGGTATATGATGTTGACATACTTATGGATCTACTCATTGAGATCAGTATGTTCCCATGCGAACACATCTTTGTACTACTGGAACATGTGTCTGGCCTTCTCTTTCATTACTGGATTTAGATGCTTGTTAACTTTGATCAGTCTAGGATTCTCCTCAAAACCCAAATTCCATTCCTCTATTTCTTGATCATCTGGAAGCAACCAGTTAGGCCCACCACCTTTTCGTTTGGTTGACTCCTAAGCATAATCCCAAGATGGTCCTCTGAGCTCTGACTGCCATTATGGTTTTCAGTAACTTCTCCAGAGTGTGCTTGCTCAGAAGCCGCTGGTGTACAGGAATCAACTGGTTCTTCTGGCCTGCCAGTTAGCTGAATTAGTCGTTCCCCCGAGTTCAGTTCAATGAACTGATCTGGAACTTGCTTCTTTTGCTTTTCAGCTTGATCTTTGTCTAGTAATACTGGGTTGAGGTCTATTTCAGCTAGTGGAAAAATATTCATTGCCGCCAGCATCCTCTCAATTTTCTTCACCTTATACTCTGGCAAAGCTCTTCTGGCCACGGCTCCTTTCTCCAGATCCTAGTGTTGTTGATCTGAATCTGAATTCTACTACTACTGGCACCTTGTATGGTCAGAGTCTGATTGGCATAGTCATGAACAGCCTGTGCTGTTTGCAATCATGGGCGCCCCAGTAGCATCCCATATGCGCTTTGCACATCTAGTACTAGGAAAGTAGTCTTGAATTTTTCTTTGCCTACCCTTATCTGCATACTCTCTATCATCCCTGTTGCCTACACTACTCGATGATCCACCATTCTAACTTTGAAAGGTGCTTGTTTCAGGTTTGTGATACCCATTCTTTGTTGAAGGTGCACCCCTAGGATGTTTACTCCTGCTCCTCCATCCAATATGACACCTGACAGTGGCTCCCACTGTTTCCTAACCTTATAGTCTACCTGGATCACCGGCACTTCATCATCTATGACAACAGCCAAGTCAACTGCTCTGGCTTTTGCTTCAGCCTTTCTTCGCTGTCTGATGAATTTCGCTGCTTCAGGTAAAGTTTTTCTAATATCATCTAGTTCCACTGTGAGTTTCTGAATTCTGACACAAATCTTGAATATCTTCCCTCTCTTTATCAGAGTTATTGTCAGAACTTGAAGAATCGGGAGTATCTGCACAGTACCATTCCTCTATTCTGGTGTCTTCATTGTCTCTTCCAGTGTTTTTTGTGCATTTATATATGATTTAACGCTCCCTATATCCTCCATCAGTCCCTGAACTGCAACCAACATAGTCTCAGGATTCCCAGATCCTGACTGATCTGGTTGTGCTTTCTCAGAAGACTAGGCTGGTATCTTTTGAATGACCTGGGTATCACGACTTTCACGTTGCTTTGGTAGCTTCTTGGCTAAATCTTCCGTGATCTTAGCCGATAGTTCTCTCTGCTTCTGCCATTCATCAACTACCTTTTCTTTACCCTTTGCCTTCCACACCTCAATCTGTTGAGCCCATTTGCTACTTTCAACACTAACAAGTTTTGCTGGCTCATTTGACGAGCACATAGGTTGCTATCGGCGACCTGGCCTCTTAGTTTGGTGGTTTGCGTGGTAAAGGATGGCAATGACCACCCCTTTGCTGCGTGTAACTGCTCGTACAGGAACTGGTTCTGGGGCCTTCGCCTCAGTAGCCGCAGTAGTAGGTGTTTCTGGACACTGAGCCGCAAAATGCCCATACTTGCCACAAGTATAACAGTTCACACTTTGGTTCTAGAAATTACCAAGACCCCGGCCCCGGTCAGTACCCCCCTGGTATCTGCCTCACCCAATACCAATACCACTGGTACCTGATTTCTCTTCTTGGGGTACATTGGTAGTCTCCACTCTGACTAGTTCAACATTGGTAAATGCCACTATAGACAAATCTTTTCCCTTCTTGAAGTGATAAATGCGAATGCCACAATTGTTTTATAAATGACCATATGCTTTGCAATAGGTACACTGTGGACATTCATTGAAAACATGATCTTTAGATTTACACTTTGAACACCAGGTTTCCATTCTTCTAACTGGTTTCTGGTCTGGCTGATTTCAGCAATCTGCCGGGCCATCTCATCAATTTTTTTGGACCAAGACCTCTTCCTGGCCTTGTCTTTGCTCTTTTCTTCTGAGATGCTTTCAGAGCTACTGGAGGTCTTACTGGAATCAGAATTCTCAGTGGAAGGACTGCTACTACTGGACCTCCTCTTCTTGTGACTCCTCTCCTTCTTTGCCTGCTGTTCTAGCTTCAGGGCATTCTGCATCAAATCATTGAATTTCTTTGTTGATGCATGTACCTCCTGATCCCTAAGCTTTTTACTGTGGAACCCATTTAAAAACCATGCTCGCAACCTCTTTTCTGTTAGTGGCTCCTGCAGAGCAGCTGCCTGGTTAGCTCCTTGATTTTTTCAACATAACTCTTGACTGATAATTTTCCTTGCTTTATTTTATCCAGTTCAGAGAGGATGTCCTCATCTCCTCTGTTGTCTGAATATTCCAGTCTGAATGCTTTAAGCAATTTGTTGTATGATCTGAGTTGGCAAGCTGGGTAATGATAGTACCATTTCCTTGCTGCATCTTTTAGTGTATGAGGAAAGTATTTACCCCAGTCATCTTCATCAATATTTTTCAACTCGGCATACTATTCAAAAGCTTGGATACGAACATCTCGATCATCTTTCTTTCCACCTTTGAACACTGGGAAAGAGATTTTTAATGAAGAGGTATAATCATGTTGATCAACCCCTTCTTTGCCTCTTCTGACCTTCGGAACCTGACTCCGTCTTGAGGACTTTTTGTAATGGTCCGTATCAGCATCCCAATCAATTTCCTCGTCAGTTTCAGTTTCTGTCTCTTCTCTGGCTTTTCTACTGGAACTGTGACGACTACCCTTGCTGCCTTTTGCCCCATCATCCCTATGTGTGGTTCGAGAACTCTTGGCCTGCGTTCTTCTCGCTCAGCCCTTCTCCTTCTGGACTGACTGGAGTGCTGAGAGTCCTTGGCCTCATCGGCATGACTGTGCTCCTTAGCCTCAGTCTCAGTCACCGGGTCCTTCTTAGGATCAGAGTCATGTTCTGATACCTCAGGGACAGGGTCAACGTGTTGTGATGGTTTTCGACCACGACTGGTTTTGGGTGTCATCAACACAGCTGAAAATCCTAATTGGGAGACAAGAGTTTGCTGGTCAACGAGCAACAGCTCTAACCACCGTGATCGCCAAAATGGAATTGGAGCCGATCTCTTCAGATAGCTGATTCCAGTGTTAGAATTTAAAGCTACTGGCAAGCCATCAGTTCATGTAGTGAAACTGGAAAGGAGACTAGAGACTCAACTGAAATAGTTATCTAAATTGAAATACTATACTGAAATGAGAGACAGACTCGACAACTGGAAAAGTACTTGTATATTTAGATTCATAGTTCAGGAACAACCAATACAAGGTGTATGGATTGGAGCTCAAATGATTACATTAGAGGTAATGATTATAAAGAGAAATTACAGGCGAAGAGATTGTAGCTCAGGAAATACTTAGAAGGCTCGACTAAGAAGTAAGTATCCTATTTATAGCCTTCTAGAGTTACTGTAGTAACTGCAGTGGTAATTACTACTGTGTGATTGATCCACTATTTGGCTTCTAGGAGACAGTTCCCGCATGTCGGAGCTGTCTTTGCCTTCTACACAAGTCTTTCCCCCTCCTCCATTGCTCCCCTTTTCCCTTGGCTTTGATACCAATCTAAGAACCTAGGGAACTGCGTTGAGGATTCTCCGCCCTACCACCCTTTATATAGGCCTTGGCCATCCAGATTTAGAATCCCCTATCCACACTTAGCAGCCGGCTCTTGGCTTGGGTCTGTGACCCCCCTGGGTTTGCCCTTGCATTACATGCCCCAAGCCATGGTGTGTTGGGCTACACACCTCCATGGCCATATATGGGCTATTAACAATCAGTGTGGCCTATAGGGCCTAGCATGGACTCCGTCCTCGAACTTTGCACCCACGATGTGCTCTACACATCTATCCATGCTTGCGCAATGAGGAAGAGAGAGGGTGAATGAGAATCTTTTGGGGCATTTGCTTGTCAGATTCCAAAAAATCGCTTGTCGTGAAATGCTTCCTATCTCTCTCTCTCTCTCTCTCACACGCACACACACACACACACACACACACACATATATATACTCTCTCTCTCTCTCTCTCTCTCTCTCTCACACACACACACACACACACACACATATATATGTGTGTGTGTGTGTGTGTGTGTGTGTGAGAGAGAGAGAGAGAGAGAGAGAGAGAGAGAGAGAGAGAGAGAGAGAGACGCAATGAGCACATGGTAGCCACTTGCCTGCCTGGCATGTAAATTGTAGGTCTATGTGTAAAGGTGGTAGCACTTTTTGGCCAAGAAGGCCATAGGGGAGTGGTAGAGAAAACGTGCATTTCTTCTTTGCACCTCTCATCATCCCCAATGGTCACCATCACATTAACTTTGAATGAGGAAAATGTTCAAATGAGAAATGACTTGTGAGTGTGTGTGTGTGTGTGTGCATGTGCGTCTCTCTCTCTCTCTCTCTCTCTCTCTCTCTCTCTCTCTCTCTCTCTCTCTCTCTCCATTAAAGTGTTTGAGAAAAATCATTTTTCCAGACATACAAAATTCCTTTTCTTGAATTTGCCAAGAAGAAATTTTAGAAACTTAGATTTATTTTTCAAGTTTTTACACTGTTTTTCTCTATTTTGGGACGAAATTTCTCCTTTTCCCCTTGCTCTCAACCGGCATTTTTGAAATTGAAAACGGCATGATATTAAGCTGAGACACATTTTTCCCGAACACAGACAATTAACATGTCAAATGTGTTCTAACAATCACTCAATTTATTGTAGCAAAAAATGTTGCCTTCTTGAGGCCATCGTGAAGTCTTCACCTTGTCACTCCCACCATCTTGCTACCGGCCATGAGAATCCGAGGAGAATCCTTGCCTTCTCTCTTCCAATAATCATAACCTTCTACATAGGCATACCAACAGCTTAAGCCTCTGCCCACACCTTTGTGAGCCTTTTGTTGCTAGTAGCCCTTTGTCGACACAGTAGACAGCTTCTTGTTCTCAAGCTTCAACCACCAATAGGATGGAGAGTCTCCAGCCCACGAGCGAACCAGAATGGGATCTATGGCCAAGGATAGATATTGGTGAATCCAATTGTAGATCCCGTGTCGTGCATCTACAAGCCCAAATTAACTTGCACCTCAACACAACAATATTGTTGTGGGTGCCATCATCCATGTCAAAAGTTGCACTCTTGCCACGACGTTTGGATCTCTCACTTTTTGCACCGACTTTAGCGATTCAATGCAAGACGCATCCGAGGGGAAGAAGGAGAAAATCTGCTTTAAGAAAGTAGTGCTAATTTGCAAAAAATGCCATTTATATATTTGGAAAATCTCCTCTGCATCGACCCTAAAGGGAAACTAAATTTTCCCGAACACTGCCTGGCATAGTATACCTAGAAGCCTTCACAATGTTTACAAACGTCGTGTTCGGAAGCAGTGTACCCCGTCAGCGTCTTCAGGAAGAAGCTCTTCGCCCCTCGATCTCCCGTCTCCTCTCTCGCTCTCTCTCTCTCTCTCTCTCCACCCTTAGCTTAGGGCATCGGCTCATCAAACGGTTTCCAAAAAACCATGGCGACCACGGCCTTAGGCTCTTCTTCACCTTCTCCCTTCTCTCTCTTGATCATCATCGTCATCGTCCACTTCGCGCTTTCGCTTCTTCTTCACCACCGCCTTGGGCGACACTTCCTTCTATCTTTTCTTTTTCTGCTCCTTCTCCTATTTCCCTCCCGTCCGTCTCCGTCACCGTTCTCGGCTCTGCGTTCGTCTGTAAGTCGCTTTCGACTTCGCGTCGACGTTGCTCTTTGTGGCTTGCCGATGCCTCTGTCGCGTTGAAGAAGGACTCCGAGCCTTTTTTCCCTACGCCAGCAGGATCTGCATCGGATTTTGCATAGGGGTATCAGGTATGGAATCAAAGAAACGCTCCTTTTACGTTGAAGCCATAGCATTGCTTCTCTAAGATTTTGTATGTCTGTCGATGCCATAGCCGGGAGTGTCTGGTTTGAGGCTGGTTTCCTACACAGATCCTTGCCCTTTGTTATCCTTGAAGAAGGGAGTTTGTGTCTGGCTTCCAATACAGGTCCTTGCCCCCCCCCTCTCAGAAGTTTGTCCTGGTTCTATTTCTATACATCACGTGCAGTTAGCACACAGAATATACTGTAATGTATGGGTAGTTTTTGCAGGTTGAAGGGTTGGTGCATTGCGAATCCTCTGTGTGTTACTGCAATGGGCATCTTTCGTGCAGGTGTGCGTGTTACTAGGCCACTCAGCCCGGCACCATCAAGTTCCTCCAGTGATGATGAGGAAGTGGTGGTGCACAAGCACAAAGTCAGGAAATCTATTGATAAGAGCAGCAAGATTGGAGTGCTTCCCTGCATTACAAAGGATGCATCAGACCATTACCAGGTTGGGGAAAGCATTTGTCAGTTGCCACATGAGATTTTTGAGTTGTCGAATCTGGGTGATATTCTCTCCCTTCAGTCGTGGAATGAGTGTCTCTCAGAGCAAGAGAGGCAACAACTTTCTGCGTATCTCCCGGTTATGGACCTTGGGTCATTTCAAGAGAACTTGAGGGAGGTTCTCAGTGCACAGAATATGTATTTTGGAAGCCCTATGGAGCATTTATGGCAACAGCTGGCAGGTGGGTTATGCAATCCTACTGTAGTGAGGACTCACCAAACTCTTACAGCATTACAGAAGAGAGAATATTATCATGATTTGCGTTGTTATCACAACGGGATGGTCAATTCCCTTATGGAAATGCGGGAGCTCTGGATGAGTGATCCAGATGCTAACCTTGAAGAAAAGCTCGGCTCATGGAATGAATGGAAATCATCTAAAGTTGCCTGCATAAAGGGACTAAAAGCTTGTGAAGATAGAGGCAAGACGGAATGCATATCTAGACCTGTTGGGATTTCAAATGCTGGCTCATTGATCTCAAATCATATATTCCGTGGCAGTAATGAAGAATTAGCTTTGCATTCTGACTTGGAGTCTGATCAAGTTTTTGATCGCACTATTACTCAACCAACTCCTCATAGTATTGAGAGGGTTCAAAATCAAGTAGATGCAGATCAACCAGAGACGAGCTCCGTTCACAAGATAAATTCGAGTCTCAGTGACAGTGCCTTGTCTGAGGGGTCACATGTGAAGCGAATGTCTACACCCCAGGAACATTTTGAACGCAGAAGTAAAAAGAGGAAACGCAAGGAAGGCAATGGTAAAGAGTTCAGGGCTATAGCTTCCTGGGAATATGAGAATGCATACTTATCAAAGGTCCAGAAAGATGGACATAGGGATTCTGGTCTCAATGCTTCAGAGATGATGGTGAGGGAATCTAATGGTGGTATGCATCACAATAAGGAGCTTGAGAAGTGCATCTCATCAACCGGCCAGCGAGACTGGTCTCGGAGTCCTGTCATTAAATTGATGAAAAGTGCTCAATTCACTTTTGTTCCACCCTTGACGCCTGGTTTCACATTTTCGACCTTATACTTTCTCTCTGCAGTAAGGGCTTCACTTTTTGATGATACAATACCTGATGGGGTTGAGTGCTTACCATTCAGGGAGATAGTTGCAAGAGTCGAAGCTTGTCCAGGAGACAGACGGGTTTTGTCAGCGCAGTTGCCCTTGGACTGTTTAGTTCGAGGTGCATTAAAAGTTCTTGCTTTGACATCAAAGTCACCTGCCATGGATAATCTCAAGCCACTTGTTTCCTATGATAAGTCTAGGAGTTACTGGTCATGGATTGGAACTTTGTCTGGAGACTACTGTACTTTTAAAGAGGTTGATTTGCAAGCAATGTCAGAGGTATGGCGTATTTCTGCAGAAACTCTCAATGAGCTACTTGACATCTTTGAAAAGTGGCTCAAAAATAAAGAGAGGACTTTACAGCAGCTATGGAAACTTGCGCAAATTCCATTACCAGCATTCCCAGTTTTTCCTGATGAGAACGAGAGATTTAGAGAGTTGAGAGCTCAGAAGGGTTCTACAACTCTCCTTCCCAGCTCTTATGAAATGAGGGCCCTGTTTCAAAAGGAAGAGCGAGTGCGCTATTCTACTTTGGAGATAGCATTTCGCTATACGACTGCAGATGGCCAAAAGTCTGCTGTTGCACCGTTGAGAAAATTAGGTGGAAAATCAAGAGCCAGAGCAAGAGATCACTTTATGTTGCGATCAGACCGGCCCTCTCATATTACGATCCTTTGTCTTGTGAGGGATGCTGCTGCCAGACTGCCTCAGGGAATCGGCACCCGGTCAGATGTGTGCATTCTACTTAGAGACTCACAATTTATCGAAGATGTGTCAGAGGCGCAGTTGAGTCAAGTGGTGAGTGGTGCTCTGGACCGGCTGCACTATGAAAGGGACCCTTGTGTTCGATATGATCAAGACAAGAAGCTCTGGCTTTATCTGCATGGTGAAAGGGAGGAAGAGGACTTTGAAGAGGGGGGAACGGCATCAACAAGAAGCTCAAGGAGGAGTAAGAAAGAGGGTGGTGCTGCAACGGTATCACCTGCACAAGGGAATGGCTTTGATGATGATATGTCCGAACCAGAATCAGGTTCTGGCTCTTTCAGCGGCCTTAATGATGCAAGGAAGTCTGCCTCACCTGAGTTTCTTTACGAGCATGATAAGAATGGGGCCATGCCTTCATTTGCCGGTGGGCAAGGGCGGGAGGAAGTATTACTTCCGTTTATTGATGTTTCCGTCTCAATGCAGCCTTTTTGTGGTACTACGGAGTGTCATCCGATGGGCTGGGAAGTTTACAAAGCAGGGAAGGAGCTTTCAATTACACATTAAGGTGAAGGGCCATTGAGGTGGTTAAGGACTTTTTCAGGGCGTATCCCTGTTTCTGAAACTGTAAATGCAATTTTTGTATTGTGATGTAACAGTAAAATACCTTGTATGTGCTTTGAGCTTTTTTTTTGGGGATTCGTCTGCTTGGTTCTTACTGGGGATACTGAGTTGTACAACCAGGTTTTGTCTTTTTTTTTTTGCCTTTTGTCTGCTTGGTTCTTACTGGTAAAATATCATTACACAAGTTATACAAGTGAAGCTATTTTCCTGTTAGGCTTTCGATTATTAGTATCTTATCATGCCGTCTGCCTCGGCGATGCAGTTTGGGAACTGCTTGTAGTCACTTCCTATGGCTAAATATAAGTGACCTATCATGGAATGGAAGTCGGGTTTGAATTTGGTGACTTGGTTTAAAATGGCTCTCGGCCAGTTACATGCCGCACACAACACAAGGAGATTTTTGGTGATTTACTGTGCGATGCAACACTTTTTTCTGTGAAAGGTGCAATGGGCCTTAATTGTAAGGCTGCTATATGCATTTCAAATTTATAACCATAATTTGAGATTGTTTTAGTTCCTTCTCTTCCCAACTTAAGAGGGTAAGTTTCTTTAGGTTGAATAGGCTTTGGATAATCTTCTCCCAAGCCTTGATGTACATCCTTCTCTGTCTTGTGTGCTTGGGTGTATGTTCCTTAACCCCCCCCCCCCCTTCCCCCGGATGTGTATGTTGCATATTACTTCTGTGTGTAACGTATGTTGGGTGTACATTTTACGTACACCACAGAGCTTCACTAGATGCAAAAACAGTTTTCCTTGCCAAAGAAAATAAGGGAACACTTAAAACCTATTCCGGTTATTAGCTGAAGCATTTTTCGGCATTTACACAAACTGTAAAATTTTGCCTGTTTTCTTCACAACAAGCTGAAATCTAGCTGAGATTTTGCAATATTAGCCGGTCAAAAATACACCTAACCACGGTTTTTCGCTTACACTGGAAGTAATATCCATGTATGCCTATGTTTTGTATGAACACATGTTTTATTAGTCAATAGTCTTAAAAAGCTTATTTATGTTGCATAGTGACAGTTTACGTTGTAAGGGTTGACAGCCAAAAACTTCTTCTCTAACCATAGAAAAGAGGACACTTAAAACACTCCCGTATTTTAGGTCAAAAGTTGAAAGATTTGCCAGTTTTTATACAAAAACTTTTAAAATTTAGAAGATTTTCTTAATGCCAAGCTCCATCAAATAAAACACGAGAAACTTTTCAGTGTGCTAGGTAAATTATTAATTTTTGTTGCTAGGAAAAAATACAAACCTTAGATTGTCCTTGGTGTGCTTGTGCATTTTTGTTAGCCCAACAGGTATTAAAAGCACTTGCTAGACACCATTTTGCTGGGTTTTCGCTAGTTCCTTGTCTTCTCGTTTTTCTAAGCAAGGTGGTTTTGGGTGTAAATTAATGTAAGGTGGTTTTGGCTGTAAGATTAATGTAGTGCACAAAGTTGAGCATCTAGTGAAGCCAAATGCCACTGTGTCAATATTATTTTATAGACCAAGAGAGACTAGCAATTGAGACATTGATGTTTTTTATAATAATAATCACATGTGGTTTGTGTCAAAGTCGACGATGTGGAAGCGTAGAGGCCAAGGAGGGAGAGAGAGAGAAGAGAGAGAAGAGGAGAGAGAGTCTCTTGAAACAACCAACCTTGGAAATGAATAACTGATGATGAATACAATGGGGGCAATGGGTTGCATATATACCCATCTAAGTAAATTGCCCTACCCAGACTTCGACAAATAAGTTTAAAAAAAACATAAAAGTCAAAATAATTAATGGGATCACATTGGACAGTTCAATTGAGATGCCATAACTTTTAACACCCTCTTTGTAGCTCATAGTGGACAAAAATTGTGAGACCAAGTCGATGAAGAAGCTACCATGGACACCCCAACAACAATTGTCATGTTGGATACACCTCGGATTTGCTTCCCTCAACTTTGTACCTTAGAAGAATGCCATCTTGAGCATCGGTTGCCTATTAGAATATTGAACTGTAGACCACACTACGTGCCCATTTGTGAATTGTGAACACATCACGCCCAAAAATACTCCAAGATGATGAACTTTAAAACACATCCGGTCCATAATCGGGGATTGGTGCACACATCCATAGTGTTTTATATATTTGATTGGTTCCCTGCCATATGCATGTGCCTTGAACCCCAACCCACGTGTTCAAACACCAGTAACTTGAACTATAACACAAGGGTCCAAATTAGTTATGGGGAGCACTGTTTGCCCCTCTCTGCCACTCACAAGCCTCTCTAGTTGAGGCTAGTGGCGGCAATGATCTTCACTTAACTAAAAGGTGGGAGTGAGTCCTTGCTAGTGTAGTCACCACCACACCAACAATCTCCTTGTTGTCCTTCCCTGAGTAAGTATCACTGCTTTCCTCATGATGCTTGCCTTTGCCTTCGTCCTTTGTAGAACCTCTGTCTTTGCCTTTGGATGTGCAACCTTTAGACAAATGACGCTACTTTCCACAGTTGTAACAACGGCTCTTGGTCTTCTTTATGGAATCTGTAGTAGCAGCAAGTGCTTCCACACCTTTGTCATCGATTGTTGCTTCTACGGACCTCCGAGAGAAGCAGTAGAGACTCGTATAGTGTGATTCCTCCGCTCAGAAATTTGAATTTTGCCTTGAATTACCAACACGGCTTCCTCCTCAATGAGAAAAGAACTGAGATAATCAAATTCTAACTTTTCCTTCATGATTTGTAGCCGAAGTGTCCTAGCCACCATTTCATACGCCACAACAACTTCGTGAGAACCAAAGAGTATTGATTAGTGCATTTTTCATAGTTAATAGTTGATCATGGATAACCTTAGTCTTCATAAAAAATGACTGCATGGAACGTCCGGGCGAAAACTTGATGACAAGCAGTTGCCAAGAAGGGTGATTGCTCGCATCGTAGAATCTCGATCAAACATTCCAATGAACTTGAACCACATATCGTTGGCAGTCTTCAAAGCCTGAATGGTTGGAGAAATTTTCTTTGTAGGAGATTCTCCAATGGCCGACATTGCCTTCGCATTACAAGCATCTCAATTGACACACAATTTTTTGATACTTGTCATTTGAAGGCGGGTGTACTGTTCTTTGGATCCCTTGTAGGACAAGACTCCAAACCGTCGACTATGTTCATAAGCCTTTCCATGAAGAACAAAGTCGCATAATCAAGTACCAATGGGCGTAGTTATAGTTGTTCAGCTTGTTGCTGGTGCTCGAGCAAGGGGGTGCCATACTGAAGTTGCAAGATTTGGAAGTTGGGAATCCTTCTCGCACTTCAAGGGGTGCACAATCCAAGCCGCTCCATAAAAGAACTCCTTATGATGTCCCTCGCTTGAGCTCCAACGTCCACTTTGTCTAAGCTGCTCCAAAGGCTCTCGAAACTTCTACAAAAAGAGTCTCTAAAGGAGATGGGCTCCACTCCACAAATTTACACTCCAAAATCTCCAAGACAATCCACACCACGGGGGAGGGGGGGTGGGGGGGAAGGGGCTTCTCCAATGCCCAAGGGCCACTCAAAACCCACAGCCAAGTAGCGTTTTAAAATGCTATGGCTTGTAGGAGTCTTTTGGTCGCCGACAAGTGGGTAGATGGTCATCGTTAAGGAATCTTGAGTTGGTAAAGCGTTTTAGAACGCAGAGGTTGGGGAAGGGAGGAACGTCGTTGCTAGCACGGCGAGAAGCATTGCTAGCATTTTAGAATGCCATAGGTCGCCGATCGCTAGGTGTTGCCGGACGTAGCGTTCTAAAATGATAGCAAGGGGAGGATCTTTGGTGCCTCTTTTTAACAACGTTTTAAAATGCTAAGGTGGCAGAGGCTTCCACGAGCACGCAAGGGAGGGAAAAATGACGATAGACAACACATTCTAAAACGCTAGCTGCAGGGGGGGAGGAAATTGGCGCTTGCGACGAGGAAGAGAAATCACTTCACCGTTTCTTCTTCTCAATGTGAGCAACTACTCCCTGTTAGAGTTTTGGCATATGAAGTGAAGTTCCCAATGTGATCCCACTATTTAGTTTGTGTTTTAGGTGTTTATTTTACTTATTTGTCAAGGTTTGGGTAGGCCAATTTATTGAGGTTGCTATGTAAGCAACCCTCAGTCCCCATTGTATTGTACATTCAGTTATTCATTGCCAAGGTTGATTGGTTCAAAATACTCTCTCTCTCTCTCTCTCTCTCTCTCTCTCTCTCCCCCTTGGTCTCTACGCTTCCGCATCGTCGAATTTGACATGTTATCAGAGCTTAGCGCTCCATGAACTTGGGCGAGATGGGAGACAACGTGAGAAGGTGGAGAACAGTGGAGCTCCTCTCATTTTTTTCCTTCGGTGCAACCATCATCTCTCCAATTGGCATTGTAAAACGCTGGAAGATCGCTACACCTTGGAGCCTCCCACACCCTCAACCTCTGCATACTGCATTCTAAAATGCTTGCAAAAGCGACAAAGTGCAAGGCCGTCTATTGATGCGTTTTGAAACACAACAGGCTATGCTAGTCACCTCCGGCACCGCGTTTTGAAACGTTGGTAGCGTTAGAAGGTGAAATGACCCTATGCATTTTGATATGCTGTTAGCAATAGTCCCTTGACAGTGACGACCACTCCTTCCCTTTGGTGGCAACGACCATGACCATACTCACCTTTTGTGATCTAGCGTTTTGAAAAGCTATGCTTCCAGTTGGTGAGAGGCAAAGGGGCAGTAAAGGGTTGAAATTTGACTATCTTGGTGACATGAAGGCCAAGGATATTGGAGCCACTTTTGTGCAAGGACTTGGAAAGTTTTGGAGTGGCTTGGACGGAGAGGACCTCAAGGCTCAGATTTTCAAAGAGCATTGTTTTGGTGGATGGCTAGGAGACTATGCGGTCCTTGGAGTGCGAGAAGGAGCACAAGTATCAAAATCTTGCAACTTTAACAAAGCACCCCCTTGCTTGAGTGCCAGAAATATCGACCAAAACCAACAACTCATGATGTGTTCACAATTCATGAATGGGGATTCTTGGACGTAGTCTGGTCTACAATTCAATTTTCTATAAGGCAATCGATGCTCAAGATGGCATTCTTCTAAGGTACAAAGTTGAGGATTAGCAAATTCAAGGTGTATCCAGTAGTCTGGGGTGTCCATGGTAGCTTCTTCATCGACTCGGTCTCACTATTAATGTCCACTATGAGTTGCAAAGAGGGTGTTAAAATTTTGGCATCTTAAGTGAATTGCCCAATGTGATCCCATTAATTAGTTTGTCTTTTAGGTATTTATTTTACTTATTTTTCAAAGTATGGATAGGTAAATTTAATGAGGTTGCTATATAAACAACCCCCAACCCCCATTGTATTGTACATTCAATTATTTATTGCTAGAGTTGATTGGTTCATGAGACTCTCTGTTGTTGGAAATAGGGTTGTAGGGAAACACACACAGCTTGGAGAAGACGAAGGAAGCTCAAGGCACAAAACAAAGAGTAGTATTACTTAGTGTGCAATGGAACAATAAGATAGCCCTAGAGTGAAGGACATTACACAATACGAGGGGGAAAAAACCTCCTAGTGAGGGAAGAAATGCCCCAACGATTCTAAGTGTGCTCACACACATCACTACCGCATGTATATAGTGCGGTGAACGAGAGATGGCACATAGAGTATAAGGAAGTGCCATGCCACAAGACAATGCCTTTGTGAAAAGAGCTTTGAAATTCTTACAAGACAATGCCTTTGTAAAAAGATATACAAGGTTGTCCTATATTGGCACATAAGCCAAGATGATCTCTCCTGCTAAGAGTCTCTCCCTGACATAGTGATAGTGCACCTCAATGTGCTTTGCGCGATCATGAAAAACTGGGTTCCTTGCAACTGCCAATGCACTCTAATTGCTAGTGTAGATTATGTTGGCAGTGTCTTGTTCAACACCCAAATTAGACATAAGGCATCTGAGCTATACACACTCAACCATAGGTGTGAAGATTGCACTATACTTAGCCTCAAAACTAGAAGCGATTGCCACAGTAGGTTGCTTCTTGATCAACCATGATATGCATGAACTATTGAGCAAGAAACAAAAATGACTCGCGGCCACTCGTGTGTCAAAACAACCAACAACCCAATCTAAGCCCAAAAAAGCATGTAAATTTGGCGGTAATGATCCCCCCTTAAGATAAAACAACCCAAGATGTAAAGTGCCACTCAAGTAGCAAAAGATCTGCTTGATAGCCTACCAATGCTTAGACCCTGGGCTATGCATAAATATGCTGACCTATGAGACTGCAAACTGAATATCCAGCCTTCTGTTGCATACATTAATAAAGCATCCAACCTCATTTTGGTAAAAAGTGACATTGGTAGGATCACCAACATCATGAAGACTCAATTTCAAACCTGTTTCCATGGAAGTGGCAATAGGTTTGCAATCCTCAAGTCCATACTTACATAGCAATGTCTCTATGTAACTTTTCTCACACAACGCAATACCACCATCACATGCTTAAACTGTATGCCCAAGTAATGATGCAAGAGCTCCAAATCTTTCATCTTGAAAGTAAGATTCAAATCAACCGTAAATAAGCAATATGTACCTCATTCGGACCAGTGATTAACAAATCATCCACATATAGAACAACGATGAGAAGTACATCACCCTCACGCTTCACATACAAAGTGCTTTCTGTTGGACTGTTACAAAAGCCTCGTTTGACCAAATGAGTTTCAGCTTTCTCATACCAAGCACAAGGAGAATGCTTCAACCCATACAAAGCTTTCTTACATTTGGACACTTTATCTTCTTGTCCTTTCTCGACAGATCCGCAAGGCTGTGTTACATAAACTTCCTCAAATATGTCACCATTCAAAAAAGGGGTTATACAAATTGGCGAGCGAGTATTTCCGAGCAACGAAATAATCAAGCAAATTTCCTTCAGACATTCTTTATTACTAAGAGCAAATTGCAGAAGTACAAGAGAGTTTGCCATTATTGAAACTAATTCCACAACCAAACTCAAATCCCATGATGACTAATCCCATGTAGCTAAACTTGGAGCGAATTTCAATCATGGAACAAGAAAAATGCCCCTGGCTTGCTGCAAGTGTCGTCAAAACCATTCCCTGTCTGTGTGGGACTGTTATAGCAGAGGTATCAGTGCCTGCAACAAGTCGAAGGCACCTAGCATAGCTATTCTAGCACTTTCCATCTATATTATTCACTTGGAATACATTTCCATCCATAGTCTCCGAAATTCTTTGAACTGCACTTTCCCAACCCATCAAATAACTCCCAAGTGCATACCATGTAATCTTCTATAGTGGTTTGTACCGTTAGCGTAGGGATCTAGCATTCACTCTCCATAGGTAGCCATTCATTGAAGTGTAAAATGGTTTCTCAGTGTAAAATGGTGTCTCAGAGTAACAGGTGATCAACCCCAACCAAGGGCCTAAGCAGTGTTAGGAAAAAGCCCAAGGTCCATTGTATTTTAACCGACTAAAATTGTAAAATCCCAATTAGATTTTGAGCTTGCCTCAAAAAATCGGGAAATTACATGTTTAAGAGTAGTTATCGGCAAAAGCTTCAAATTTTGACCTAAAAATTGGGAGAATTTCAAGTTTGCCCTTATTTCACTAGTTAGGAAAAATGTATTTTTCTAGCCCTACGCGGCCTAAGCATTAATGAGAAAAACATAATCAATTAGTATTTGAGAGCACCTAGCATTCGAGAGCTTTCCTTGTCATTTGTGGACAAGATAGATTAAAGAACTTTAGAAGAAACTTCATAAACCTCCCGTTCCAGTTCCGTGGGTCTCCCCTGCGCACAAGTGAGAGAGAGCCGAAGATGGTGCCGCTCCAAGCGTATGCATGATGTTTTTCTCCCTTCCTCCCTCTCTCCACCACACGGTTTGTCCAATTGGGCAGGCTTTAACGTCGCAGAAACAATGCCAAGAGGCCTTGAAGATCTATCCGGCCAAAAAAGACAAGGAGAGAAACCTTTTTACTTTTTAAATCAAAATTTCTTCCCCTTTTCCATTCCTCGTGCCCCAAGGATTATCGAATCCCTTGAGATTCTTGTTGAAAAGAAATGTGTAAACCCAAGCAACTACTGGTTTGCTACTGCAAATGTTATTTTTTTAAATGAACCTACCAACATTGGTTTGCTACTGCAACCAGTCCGCGCCGGCGCGGAATGGTTGCAGCAGCAGACCAGGGGTGTGCTGTGGAGCAAGGCCCGATAGTGTACTGGAGGTTTGATCATAGCTGTACAACGAAGGGTGATGGCAAAAAGAGGCCACACCAAAGCAAGGACAGGTGACGACTATGGCATGATGACATGTCTCTCTTATTTTTTGAGTGGATATTCTGTGCACAAGATGAGAGAGGGAGAGGGAGAGCGAGACAGACCAAGAACATGCGTATCTTAGAGGGAAGGAGCTTGACATAGCCCTCGCCAACTAGGAAGTGTGCTCTCATGGGGAGTCTCTCTCTCTCTCTGGAGATCGAGGAGGTCACACAGCTTATGAGGGTTGCAAAGGGAGATCGAACAGGTTGCACATGCTCTCTCTCTCTCTCTCTCTCTCTCTCTCTCTCTCTCTCAGGCTTGCCGCTATTTTGCACACGCGGGGGGGGGGGAGACACGGAGGTGCAAGGATGGGCACATGTGTACGCCATTGTTCTCTGTTTCCAGAGGCGCACAGTACCTCGGGGGGCAGGAACGTGGTCTGCGCAACTATGCAACATGTGAAAGTCATGGGGTAGAGCAAGTATGTCTACCAATGTGGGTAGGTTGATTTAAAAAATTAACATTTGCCAAAATGAGTTGGATTCGAAGATTTTTTGAATGATTTATCTTTTACTATTGTTTGTCTTACTCACATGGTCACACCTACAATTGCTACGTTTTGCCCATTTTGCTACTTCCTGCCCATAGAACCACGCCCACGCAATCCGGCTCATGCTTGATATAAGACTCTCAAGGATGTGGGATCCCTGAGAGCCTGCCATGTAGCCGCGGGGACTTTGTTCCACCAAAACTGTTTGAACAAAGGCTACAATTGAGCACCAAATTTGTTCAAGAGAGCTCGGGATCCGAACCAGGGTGGGCTATGAATGAGCAGAAACGTTGTTCAACACAAGTCGGGATTTGAACCAACACACTTGATTCATTCCAACATGGTATACCCCATAGTGCTGACGACGTCCGATATTTATCCTAAGTCACTGACAATAGTACTGCGGCAGATTGGAGGGACATTGGATTGTAGCCACAAAGGTCAGTATTTAGAAGAAATAGATTCTATTATACTCTGTTCCTATGATGGTTGCCCTTGTTTACCTATTGCTACAAAAGATCTGGCACGCTTCGGAAGCTATAAATCACCATTCTGTGAGCTAGGACTAAAAGATTCTTTCAATCTTGGCCTAGATATCCTGGGACTAGATGATTCTCTAGCTGTGCCATGACTTTGATAGGAGGTATTTTTGACAGGAGGTATGCCACATGGAATTGAATTGTATATGTTTCAAGTATGAAGAGATTTCTTGTGTCTCGAGTATTCAATTTTCATAATGGTTCTAAAATCTCATTTTTTGTCGATTGAGTGCTAGATTTGTGGTAGTGAAAGTAATGTGCATGGCATAATTGTTTCTTTCATCATTATTGCTATTGTATCCAATTGCTCGAATTTTACTTTGCTCGGTTTTTTTTGCTCGGTAGTTAGAAACCCCCCAAAAAAGCACTAACCATGTCTGATTGATGTACATCGCAACCAAAATGAGCTGCCAATACACATAGAAAATGCACATTGGTCATATGACAAGCGGGAGCAAATGTATCTTCATAATCTATGCCTTTCTATTGTGCAGAGCCTTTTGCAACAAGTCGAGCCTTATAACGATCATCTTGCTTATGCTTCAACTTGTAAATCCACTTTTCGTACCAATGGACTTTTTCCCAGGAGAAAAATCACAAACTCTATGTGCCATTTTCTATAAGTGCATCATAATCTAATTGCATGGAAGCCATTCAATTCTTGAATTCTATGCTTCATCAAAAGACAAATGTTCCTCACCATCACATTAACTAGAAACAATCAAAACATAGCAATTTGATGCATAAGATGCATGGCGAGAACCTGAACAAGTGCAATTAGACAAAGGTGCATCCAATTTACTATCACGCAAAGTATGCACCAGCCATTTTGGCACAACTTTAGCCCGTTCATTCTCGTCCCCGTCCTCATCAAGTACATCATGTACATTTGCATTGAAAATTGGTTGATCTATAACATTTTTAGAAACCCCCATAGGTTGTACATCTGCGTCATTGGAACTTAGCTTCAAACTTCCACCAATGAAAAGAGGCAAATAAACTGTCATAAATGTCCTCTGAGCTTACAATATCATCTCTAGTATATGACAACAAAGGCTGACCACAATCTTCCACAAACACAATGTTCCATGAAACCAAGATACGCCTTGTTTGCAGATGGTACAACATGTAGCCTTTTCTTTCAACACTATAACAAAAAAAAATGCACTTGAAAGCCTTATCATCCAATTTTCAACACTGCATTTGTGGCACCAAAGCATAAGCCAAGCACCCAAAAACACGCATGCGATCAATAGATGGCTTTCTATCATGCCATGCTTCATACGGAGTCATAGATTGCAAAGATTTTGTAGGATACCTGTTAAGTACATAAGTAGCACACATGATGGCCTCAAGCCAAAACAAATGTGGCAAAGCTTGGCTCTTGACCATACATCATGCCATCTTTGTAAGCGACATGTTTTTCCTCTTAGCAACACCATTTTTTGATGCGTATACGGCACTGTACGTTGGCGTTTTATCCCATGACTAGCCAAAAATGAATTAAATCCTTGAGACATATACTCCCCCCCTCGATCGGAACAGAGGGTGCCCATAGTACAGTTAGAGACATTTTCAGTCATAGCCAAAAATTGCTTGAAGCACATAAACACTTCGGACTTTTCTTTGAGAGGATATACCCATGCATACCTAGAGTAATCATCAATGAAAGTCATGAGGTATATGTAATTGCCTAAGGATGAGGATGAAGTTTGCATGAGCCCACAAACATCTCTATACACAAGCTACAACCTACATGTAGCCCTAACTAAACCATCCTTTGGAAACTTTGAGTGCTGCATCTTACCCAAAATACAGCCTTCAGAAACATGCTTAACAGGTGCTTCAAGAGGTGGCAAAGAAGAAACCATATCATATTTTTGCAAATGCAACAAATTGACAAAATTCAGATGCCCAAAATGTGCATGCCAAAGTTTTGCATCCGAAATAGCCTTAGAATCCACAACTGCATTTGAATTTTTATTCCCACACTTGTCATACAAAGTAAGCTTATACAACCCACGATATAAAATGCGTGATGCAACAATCTCATCACCGAACTGAGATCATGAACTGTACATCTATCATCCACAAATTTCACAACAAGACTAAATCTAGCAAGTGTAGATACATACAAAAGGTTCTCCTTGATCCCACATGCATAAAGTGCATCAACAAGTGTGAAAGAACTGCCAATCACAGCAGTCCACACAATCTTTCCAACTCCCTTGGCTGGATAAGAGGCATTGTTGGCACAATAGACTGAATTCCCATGAGGGACATCCTTGAGAGAGTTAAACAAGTCACGATGAGAGGCAATGTGCTTTATAGCACCACTATCAAAGTACGATACATGAGCATCTACAGCAACTAACATACATGCATCATGGATAGAAGGATCATAAGTGCACTCTTCATTAAAAGCCCATTCTACATCAACATCAGCATCACAAACTCCTTTCATAGAAGACTCAACAATAGCTGCACTTGTAGTGGAACCAACCTTTTTCTTCTTAGACTCTTTTACCTTCAATTTCGGACACTGCTTGATCAAGTGATCATTTGATTTACAATAATGGCAACACATATTCTTTTTGCCCTTTTCACCAGAATTCCAAGACGAGGTGCTGTCAAAACAGAAGCATTAGGAATATGTGCTTTACCACTCGCCAAAGAACCATGAGAAGTGGCTACATTGTTGTTACCACCTTTTCTTTGAGCAACAACAAAATTGAAGAGGCTGCATGTGTGTGCAAAAGCATATATGCGACGGCCTCTCGTATGCTCATGCTTGGAAGAAGATGAAGTGCAAGAGAGTATGAGAGAGAACAAGGGAATGATAAGGCACAGGTGGAAGAAAAATGAAAGAGAGTTTTTAATTTGATTTTTCTTAGCCATATATAGGCTTTACATCCTTGTTCACACAAAGTTGGCCGCCCAAGTTGGGCTGACCCCAACAATCGCCCCCTTCAGCCAAAATTGGCGTACAAACGTAATCCGAGGAACTACCGATACATCTAGCCATAGTGCTTGATACATCATGGATGTTCTCATAGCGGATGCATCGCCAAGGTTCACAAGGGCACTCGTCCTAGGCTCACAAGGTAGTCAAAATCTAGGTCATCCTTCGGTGTCATTCTTTCTCACCAGGGCAGTGTCTAATCCTGTTACAAAAATATCATCATAATCATAAGGGAATGGCTTGAGGGGTTGGCTCATCATCATACATCATCAAGAATGATATAGATCATCATCATCATACATGTAATCATTATTGTCATCACATTCGCGGTAACATCCTTTAAGATAAAATAAAGCCATTTATTGAGTGATGCTAGTGGTTACATAATCTCAGTCTGTGTGCCTCTTTACTAATTGACACCTCCTTTTTGGGAGGTGGGATCAATGGCTCACGATCACCGGTTGATTGCGACCGTTGGATTGCCTATGGAATGCAAAAAATTCCCACTTTTTCGAATCCGGGGCTTGAATCCACTACCCTCTCCCCCACCGAATTGACTCTAACCACCAGAAGGCTATTGTGAGTTCGTTGAAAGATGTGTGTGTGGTAAGTTTATAGATCATGGCGTCGTGGACAAGTTTACACCTATTTCACACCAAATTTGGTGTGGTCTGCAGACTCTCCCCAGTTCACACCAAGTTCACACCAAATTCGGTGTGGTGCACATACCTCCCGAGTTCACTCTTAGTTCACACTTAGTTCACACGATCAGACGACCCAGATTGCACTCGCCTCGCTACGCCTACTGTGGACCATTGAGCCCACCTCAGTTCACACTTAGTTCACACGATCGGATGACCCAGATCGTACTTGCCTCGCTACGCCTACTGTGGACCATTGAGCCCACCTCCCTAGGGAGGTGTCAATTAGTGACGAGGCTGTGTGTGTGTGTGTGTGTGTGTGTGGGTGGGGGGGGGGGGGGGGGGTGCATAGGCCAACAAGTTGCGCTGGACAGAGGCTAAAGCATTTGTAGATAGTGAGCAATGCGGGCATGTCGACGCACAGCAGATGCCGGGGCAGGTTGAGGCGCAGGGCTTTGAGCTCTATAGAATGTGCAAAGCACTGAGCATGTGAAGATCGTCAAGAGAGAGGGGTGGTTGAATAGGGAGAGCACGATGTTGCCAAGGTGTGTTGGCTCCCGGCTACCTTTAGCTAGTGAGGCTCTCTAGTCCGCAACCCTTATCTGTGCATATACCTCCAGCTCAGATACCGCCATTCATCCTGACTTCTACCCGAGAGTAAGCCCACCCACTAGCGTCTATCGCCCCACTCACAATCCCTGCTTCTGATATGCCAAAGAAGGAGCTCTGTGATTTCGTGATCAGGGAAGGGGCCGAGGTGGTGACGGAGTTCTCACACACACTTCTCCCTTGCCTGCCTTGCCTCGGCCGGTGGAGCTCCCTCTTGCCTTAGCTAAGCTTTCTTCTGCTACCTTCTTGCCTTGAGCTCTCAGTCTTGCTTGTACACTAGCTTTTGCTTCTCCTTCTCGACTTTCTTCTCGACCTCCTTAGTTGCTGCAATCCCAAGAAAATTCCTTCACTCTGATACCACTTGAAGAGGTTGCATGTGTGTGTAGAAGCGTATATGCGACAGCCTCTTGTATGCTCATGCTTAAAAGAAGATGAAGTGTGGGAGAGTGTGAGAGAGAAGAAGGGAACGATAAGGCACGGGTGGAAGAAAAATGAAAGAGAGTTTCTGATTTGACTTTTCTTAGCCTTGTATAGGCTTTACATCTCTGTTCACACAAAGTTGGCCCCCCAAGTTGGGCTTACCCCAACAAAAATCATGTTGAACCGCATGTTGTTTAGCCTTGTTCTTTCTAGAAAGTGAATCTTGCAACACCAATGTGCATAATGCATCAAACTTGACAACATCAGGATTTCCTTATGTCATAAGTCTCCAAGTACTAGCAAAAGTATGGTAAGAATCTAGCAATGCATCAAGAATTGTTTGCACAAGGGAACTGGCAAAAATGACTTCTCCTGCAGAAATAAGTTGCTCATTTATATCCTTGATACCAACAAGGAAAGTGTCAATCTCATCTTCCTCACGCATAATCTTCGATTCCAGCTCTTTACACAGCAATGCAATTTTAGCCTCATTGCGACTTGCATAAAGACTGGCTAGAATATCCCAAGACTGTTTTGTAGATTTTGCTGAACGAATGTGAGGAGTAATAGTGCGCTTCATAGAAAAAGCAATCAATGCATGAGCCTGCGCATCTCTTACATCCCAACAAGTTTTCTCAGCCATAGGCAAAATAGCTCTAGTAGTAGCAACCCTGCCACCACCAAAACCTGCAACATCCTCAACATCACCTAAATTCCAAATTCCCTTTGACACAAGGACATGTTGCATCATGTAAGCCCACATAGGGTAATTGTCCCCATCCAATTTATCTGCAACAACAAACATCTTGAACACATTTATGTTGTTGTCAGCCATGGCGAATGCCTGCACCTGATGTGAAAACTACCCAAAAAGAGGAGAAAGAAGTGGGACCAGCACATGCTATATAGCACAACCCATAGAAGACTGTAAGGGACTTGTTATGCAAAAAACAACACTGACAAAAATTCTACACAAAATGATGAAATTGCGTACTCAATACATCTTGTAATCGAAATAGAGACCGAAATGAGACCGAATTGAAGATTTGAGGAGACTAAGCTCTACAAGCTCTCCCGAAGTATTTTTCAACCTGATGCTGACGCTCACCAAAGCTCACAAAAATCTAACAAAGTGAGCAAGCGTGTGTTGGCGACCAAGCCCAAGAGGATGCAACGTGCTCTGATTCCAATTGTTGGAAATAGTGTTGCAGGGAAACACACATAGCTTGGAGAAGACAAAGGAAGCTCAAGGCACACAATAAAGAGTAGTATTACTTAGCGTACAATGGAAAGATAAGATAGCCCTAGAGTGAAGGGCGTATATACAATGCACGAGGAAAAAACCTCCTAGTGAGGGAAAAAATGCCATGATGGTCCTAAATGTGTTCATACACATCACTACCACATGTATATGGTAACATCTCTCTCTCTCTCTCTCTCTCTCTCTCTCTCTCTCTCTCTCTCTCATGAGCAGACGCATCGTAGGTTGTAGGATGGACGAGTGGAGCAAGCAAGGAGGCCAAGGTTATGCGAGAGGAAGCTCCCTCCCTCTTACTCTCTCTGTGTCTCTAATGGGAGCCATTGCAACAAGGAACTGCAATGTCGATGCGAGTAGAGGGTGAGGAAGCTGTACTGCATGAGCGGATGAGGACACCATGCTTTTTTGGCCAAGAAGGCCATAGGGACTCTGCTCTTTGCTCTCTCTCTCTCTCTCTCTCTCACTCACACACACACACACACACACACACATGCGCGTATGATGGCAGCAGCCTAGCCATGATTTTAAAAGGCGATTCACACAATTGAAATGAACTCTTGTCAAATATGATAGTGGGCTTTCCATCAATCTCCTCTCTCTCTCTCTCTCTCTCTCTCTCTCCGACAAACTTGAGTTGCATTTGGAGCTTACAGGTGGATGGCTTAGCTTTGCCATAAGCAATTGAGTGCACACACACACATACACATAATGAAAATGTTAAAATGAGTATAGTAAGGTTTCATTACAAAGAAAACTTAAAGAGTCATGATTACCACCACATTTGTAAGGTTCTTTCTTATATGTATATGTGTGTGTGTGTGTCACAAATAGCATTTAACATTGCATAAGAGCAATTCAAATAAATATTCTTCATACTTTATTAAGCAAGTCATGATGTGAACAACCAACTATTAAAATTATATAGTGTGAGTTTTGTTTGAAATGACTTGAAATGTCAATAATAAAGTTAATGTGATGGTGAGAGGTGCAAAGAGGAATCACACATTTTCTCTACTGAGCGAGAGAGAGAGAGAGAGAGAGAGAGAGAGAGAGAGAGAGAGAGAGAGAGTGAGAGTGTCTGTGTGTATGTGTGTGCGTGCGCTTATCGTGAACATCAAGGAGCTGGTAGCGGATGCTTTGTGTTAAGGTTTTGATTTACTTTATAAACGTATTCAAAAAGCAGGCCTCTTGATTTTTGAGTGAGGTCGCAGACCCGCATGACTATTTGACATGGACCTACCTAGTGGGGATCAATGGTCTATGTCAAAAGGTGCAGACGATGCTCATCTACGCCATTGGATCGCAAATGTAATTAATTGTGATCACAACATGATCATCAAATCATGTGATCACAATGTGATTGCCATGTAAGCTAGGCATGGGGTGTGATTTCCATGTGATCAACATAAACGTCAAAATTTGAAACATTCTTTATATGTTTTATTTATGCATTCCCTTTCAACTCACCACAAATAGCTTAATGGTAAGGCATTGGATTAGTGAGCCCAAGGTGGTGAGGTCGAGCCTAGGTGCCCCACTCATGTGGTGTCTTTGTCTTCCCAAGGCCAAGAAGATTCTTTAGAATCTTAAATTATTCCCCTCGTCCATCAGATGGCCCTGGATGCAACTTACATGCACACCATTGATCCCACTGGGAAAAGGGTGTCAATTAATCTCATCGGTCTCGCAAACTACCTTCACTTGTAGTCAGCGAGTCGGAGTGTATGCTCAAGATCAAGCCACGTGGCTCAATAGGGTGGCCTTAATGGAAAAAAGGACCCTGGGTTCACCAAGTAAATAGTCCAGAAGTCGTGCAAGTTTGGAAATTCTCCTAATATTCCGATTTGCAAGTGGTTCATCCTAATTTTTAACCGGCTCAAGGCTAAGCTGAGACAAACCTTTGTCACATAGTGATGTCAACAAGGATCATATACTTTGGTTAACGTTATTCAAGCAAAGTACTCAAATTGTGAGGTACTTCTTCTTTCACCATAATAGCGGACGAGGAACCGCCGTGTGTTTGAGGGAGACCTTGTTTGTCAGGTACTTATCTACACTCAAACTGTCACGTACTTCTTCTTTCACCATATATGGCGGGCGAGGAACCGTTGTGTGTTTGAGGGAGACCTTGATGTAGCAATCTTCTTAGAGATCATACAAGAAAGTAGAGTGATGATATATACACTCGGAAGCAAGCAAGACTCGGTAGACTGGTTTATGGATTACCAAGTGATGTTGTCAACTTACTAGAAGGAAACGCCTAGAACTATAGTTCAACGGTTATGATTAGCGTCTGTGAGAGGCGGTAGACATCTAGTTTGTAATCTTGCCTGAGCTTGAGGCTGTTTTGTAAATTTTATGATGTGCTCAATACAATCCACTCACAAATTGTGAGTTTTGCAACCAAAAAAAAGATCCCAATTCAAGCATATCTTGGTTGAGTCTTTATTCTTCCATGACCGCCATCATGGGTTCAAAGGCGACCAATCAACCTTGTGCGCTCATAAGGACATTCGTATCGATTCGCACAAGATGTGTGCGATTTGCTACAAAAAAAGATTCCAATTCAAGCATATATCTATTCTTCAGGTCGAAGCTTGAAAGTTAAGTCGCTCCAAAGCTTTTAAGAGATGGAAACAATAGCAAGTAAGCCATTAGTTGACCATGGTGAATATAAATGCTCTATCCTCTTTCGCTACTTTGTAGCTTGGTCAACTTCCCTACTCCATAGCTCAGTCATACGTGGTGCCTTATTTGCGGCGCTAAGCTATATCCCTCAGTATTCAATACTTGGTTAAAGCGAGGGAATGCAGGCACCAAGGCATGCCAAAAACATTTTTCCTCAACGTGCTTTAGGTCGAAATTTGAAGAATTTGCCGGTATTTACACGAAACTTGTAAAATTTTGCCGGCTTTATTCAAGGCAAGCTCGATATATGGCGTGGATTTTGCAATTTTAGCCGGTAAAAAATATACTAAAGTGAGGAACACTACTATGAGATTGATACTGATTTTGGTTTCCCAACTTTGTGAGGATCAATGCTCTAAGGTCATGTCATAAGCTAAGGTCACTGCTTTAAGGTCATGTCATAAGCTATTTTTGGCACATGGTTTATTCAAAGAGAATGAAGTTAAGGAAAAGCTATCCTCCAACATCTATACTAAGGATAAACTGCGGAGGGAATTCCGATTCCCTCCCATTGGCGCGTGTCAGAAGCTCCTTCAAGCGGCGGGTGTGGCCTGTAGCTCTGGGAGCATAGCGACGCAGAGAGAGGGAGGGAGAGAGAGAGAGAGAGAGAGAGAGGTGGGCGAAGAAAATAAAAACCTAAGGGGAGTCCGCCGGCCTTACTAGTAAGAAATAGATATTTCTTTATTCTTTTGAGCACCAAACATAGAACTTCTAAGCAATAGAGATATATAAGAAAGAATCTTATCAAGGAGGGGCAAATACATCCACAAATGACGAGTCCCCAAGCTATCTTAAAGGATTTGGTGAGAACGACCTTAATATTCTGCATTTTTTTTTGTACCAATGCTTTGTGGCATAGATATTGAAGGCATGGACACTAGTGCATTGGGATGGAAGGAGGTTTCTTCGTATCACAAACCCACCTACATTCTTTCAACCCACTCACACAAAAGGAGAGATAATTAGAAACAAAAATCTACCAACAATGGAAGATAGTGAGGATGACGAAGGGGTTTCCATATCAACCATTCACGAAGTATTGGGCTCCAAGCGCTCCATCAAACTTCAACTCCTTGCCTTCATGCTCATCTTCTCGACAAGCGGCCTCGTCCCTTTGTTCGACCTTTCCTTCCCCATTTTTTGTGAGCATCTACACATTACTACTTGGAAAGTTTGTGTTTCCTTGCTACCCCATAGAGGCATCACAAATGGATGTCTTCCATGGAAACCGTGCTTTCCACATGTACATTTTGGTGGGGGCTTTCTTGTCCTTCTTTTTTCCACTTGGTTTTGCAAAGTAGGAAGCATCTATGTTTCCCATAATGAACTGAGGCAACTTTGGAGAGTGAAAAGACTTTGCATACTTGAAATTCCAAGATTGCACATGTTTTGTGTTGATTCATGTAGACCTCTGACAAATTGGAGATTGCAAAGGGCCCCAATGGGCAGGAAAATGATGGCCTTAGCTTAGCCTAGATCCAATTAAAATTAGGATTAGCCTATTTTAAATGAGTTTAAGAGGAAGAAGAATAGGTAAATAATACAAGGAAACAAGATAAGAATCGTGCAACGCTGCAAAGCTCTACCGACCCTTCCCGTTTGCATCTTAGGGTTAGCCAAATTCAACAACAAAAGCAAGGCCAAAATCCACAATCACCATCCTTGTAGATTTAGAGGCATTATGAGTAAAATGTTCAACCCCATCTATCTATGGGTAAGAGATTAAGGAAGCAGAGAACCTTCCACGTTCTCTACGGATCCGGCCCTTGACGTCATTCTTGTAACATCTCCACTCAGAGTTGTGAGTATGACTGAAAAAAGAAGATATTAAGGAAGCAAACTCCACTTGAATGGCCTTAGAAGGCCAAAAATGGCATAGTTGATATGGAGTGTTCCATGGTTCATGTAAAGGGAAGAAATAGAAGCACAAGGAATCTTTAGTCTTAAAAGCAATTGACAAGAAATATTTTTCTGGGGTAAAATGATTGCATTAAAGGAAGAGCATTGTGATGATCATTGGGCAATACATGTTTAGAAAGCAAAAGAAAACTTCGAACGACCGATAAATGATAGCTCGATTGGTTGAGTGTGTGCCCATGAGTTACTTGGGTGTCACAAGAAATTTTGGACAGGTTCTCACAATAATTCTCACATTGTGGCTTCTGCGAGGGAGGCACCACATACCTAGCTAGGTACGATTGGGGGCAGGGGACCGCCGGCCCCCCCACGAGAAAATCTCTAAATCTTCTTGTGTGTGTCCCAGGGTATTCACACTAAGGGCTACCGTATTGGTGTCACATGAGTGTACAAAAGGGGATTTTGTGAGGTAAGAAAGGTAGCTTTTTTACAAAGAAGAGTCTTGTATATAGGCTAGGGGGAAATATGGCAGTTTTGGTGCATGCAAGTAACAGTCTCTCTCCAGAGTAGTACTGGTGAATCCCTCGAGGGGTGTATCCGTTCATCTTCTAGTTAATGTGATATACTATGTAGTCTAATGTCAATTAATGTGGTATATTATGTAGCCAATTTTTCCAATGAATATGGTAGACTATGTAGGCTAATGTCTCTTATGTGATGGTTTCAGGACCTCATGTGGCTTTGGTTTTGGAGAGGCCTTCCAATGGCAAACTTTATTGTAACATCTACATGTAATACTTCTTAGTACCAAAGTTCTTGCTGAGAGCATTTGAAAGACACATTTCGGCTAAGAGGGTCATTTTTATGCGCTCTAATAATGGCATTGAGAAGGAGATACCATGCTCAAGCCGAGCAATGACAACTTCCCTAGGTCACGGAAGTTGTTGTCTTAACACTGGTTGTGTTTTCTCACCCCTTAGCTCCTACCATGCTCAAGCTGAGCCATGACAACTTCCCTAGGTCAACGGAAGTTGTTGTCTTAACACTGGATGTGGTTTCTCACCCCTTGATGCAAGAACACCAACACGACAAAGGAATCAAATATGGTTTATCCACTTTATGAATGTAAATATAGTTTGCTTGTATCAATTATTTAGAATATTGAAAAAGGTGCCTTGTGCTAAAAAATATGCTTCGATCAACTAGTCAAAACAAATTCGAAATTAGCATGACTACACATGTTTGAAAATCATTAGTATACTTTCGTTATTTTTTTTTAAAGTTGTATTTACAAAAAGAAATTATGCTTTTACAACATGGAAATAAGAAACAAGGACTTGCAACTCAAATAGCATCAAGGAAAAATTAGCAAAATACCCTTAAAATTTGTGGAAATTCCCAAAATACTCCTCAAATTTAAAAAATGCACAATATACCCTTCGTAATTTACCAAAAGTTTCCAAAATGCCCTTCAATTTCTCCAAAATTCCCAAAATGTTCCTCAGTTACTTCAGCAGTATATCTAAAGACAAATGTTTATGCAACTCTTTATAGGAAGATTGGTTCTCCCTCAATATAAGATGATAGAAGTAGGATTTTGAATGGTATCATAGGCTGTTAAAATGATATCGTTCATCATTTTTAGACGCATATGCTGCTATTTATGAGCTCATTGGTGAATAGTTTTGTCTAAAACACTTAAAAGATAGAAATTTATTGTCATAAAGATTAGAGTATGCAAAAATTGGGGCAAATCCATTCCAAAATGACACAAGGGAGTTTTGGGAATTTCCACAAATTACATTAAAGGGATAATTCGGTAATTTTTCCTAATACTAATTTTGGAAAGAGCCAACATCCATCATGAATAAAAATGAGCCTACTTCATATTTTTTCTTAACTAATACCATACTTGTATTCACCACCTTTGGGCTAATATCATTGATAGTCACACTTCTTCTTCATATTGTCCTATGCGGACAAACCATTGATGCCATCTCTCGCCACATGGTGTTATCTTCCATCACCACCACCAATGTGAGAGTTACTCTTTCTAAGGAGCCCGGGCAGTCACTTTTCAAAATGTGTATTATATCATGTGAGTTAACTAGATAATGATCCACAATGTATACTTTTATGGATAAATTAGAGGAGGGTGGAGGGGTTTTGTAAATAGGTCCATAGTGTAATTATAACATATATATTGGGGTATTATTAATATCTCTTGAATGCAAAAGAAATCACAAGTTGAACCATAGGATAATAGGGGAGCCACTTCAACACAACCACCAACTTATTTGGTTGTTGATTATATATATATATATTTTTTGCAAAACTCACAATTGTGAGTGGATAGTATTAAGAACATCAGAAATATACACCAACCTCGAGCTCAGACCGAGCTTTGAGGGTCAACAGAGAAACCACACCTACTCCTAGGTTTTTGACTAGGGTCAACCCGTTACCCTTGTTGATGAGTCACTTTCTTTTCTTAATCAAGGGATAAAAAGGCCCACTACTCAAGACACAAATATGTGTGTGTGTGTGAGAGAGAAGTATGAGGTCTTGAATTCAAGACTCATTGGATAGATCTTTGAGGTCTCTTGGGATTGTTTGTACTACGTTAAAAATTTTATATTCTTCTTCTTCTTGCTCACCATGGCTACATGCAAGCAGCTTCAGTTCATGATTTTAGAAAGTACTAATTTGCATGATGGTTGGGGAATGCTAATGGACTATACACCAATTCTGATGTTTTGTAGAATGCTAATGGAACGTGGGTACATATTTGGGTCTATCCCACTTTCATAATTAATTAACGCTCAAAATTCCTTCGGCTCTAAAAGCATTCTAACAGAGAGATTTAACGTAGAGGTAGTGCATGCGCCCCATTTCCCCTCCTCCCCTGTCTCATCTCATCACTTCCAATCCCGTCGTTCTCAGCCCGCCCCGTCCCTTTCCTTGGCTGCACGAAACGCGATGCTTCGTTGCCCACCTGACTCTCCGCCGTCTGTCACCCAGCTTGCCCGTTGTCTTGTCTACACAACTGATACAATGCACAACCCAGTCTTTGGGCTCAATGAAGCCTCGATTAAGCACATCTACATCCAATATCAAGCAAACCATTGCCTCCCTGCAGATTTTCAGCTCAAAACAGGGGAGAGAGAGAGAGAGAGAGAGAGAGAGAGAGAGAGAGAGAGGCCTGCGCACTTGCCACCTGCACTTCAAGTGAATTATGGCCTTTTCTACGTACTTCCTGGCGTGTGCATTCCTGCACACATGACGTCCCGTCCTCATGAAGATGCTGCGCATCAACAAACCTAGCTGCACACAATGCATGCCCTGCAGACAAGTGCATAGCGTAAGTCATACCAAATCTCTTCCTGCGACAGTAACAATGTTCTCTTTCTCCTCCTGCCCTGTAGACGACAGTCCACCCTTGCAAATAAACGCTGGAGACTGTTGCAGTTTGTGACTGCCCCGCACAACGGCGTACACAGACCAGAGAGAGAGAGAGAGAGAGCCGCCAGGAGGCCAAGCGAGGTCCATACCGGGCCCGTGACTTGATAGGCAGAGCGAGAGAGAGAGAGCGATGTTGCTGAAGTAAACGAGAGAGAGAGAGAGAGAGAGAGAGAGAGAGACGATTTGCAACACGCTCGCAAGGAAGTGTCATGTCGGTTTGATAAAACGACTCCTAGTCCTAGTCCTGCCTTGCCTAGGGACACGCGTCCATTTCACCCACCAACTGCTCTGCATGATCTTGCGCAAGGTCCCATTTTGCTTCCATTTTCCACACCGCATCTCCCAAGATGCTCCTTAATAAGCAACTCAAAAATGATTTGAGGAACATACTGCTGGCAAGTCTTTTCTTGCATCACAACTTTTTTTGGTTAAAATTATATCGCACAAGGTGTCATATTGTTACATTTGAACAAGCAATATTTGCTAGCTACACAATCTTCACAAGTAACGTTACTCGTAGCTGGTTGATTTCAAGTTCTCATCAATGGAGTCCACAATTTTGCAACATGAGCCACCTTTATACATGGTGTGGCGGTGGTTTTTTTTTGCTCTAGAGGTAATGTCTCCTTAAAGATTCCACTTTTCATTTAAGGGGAAATTACCAAAATACCCCTCTAATTTGAGGAAATTCCCAAAATACCCCTCAAATTTCAAAAATTCCCAAAATGCCCTTTAAATTTTCCAAAATTCCCAAAATACCCCTGGTCGTGAGACTAAATTTCTCGAAAAATAAATTTTTCTGTAGGTCTTCACAAGAAGAGTGATTGTCTATCGTACAAGATGCTAAAACTACAATTTGAGTTGGTTACGTAGGCTTTGGAGATGAATTGCTTCATTATTTTTAGACATAATTGCCTTTTTTGCGATCGTAAATGGTGACAAATTACATGCTGAGCACTCAAAAACGGATCTCAATTGTCAAAAACGAATGAAGATTAGAAAATCTTGAACATTCCAACCAAAATAGATACAAGGTTTTGGGAATTTTTGAAATTTGAGGGGTATTTTGGTAATTTTCCCTTCATTTAATTACATCCCTCCTTCCGTAGCTGAGAAGATTTTTTGCCTCGAAAAAAGATCAGCTTGCCGGCGAAGCAAAAAAGAAAAAATTCCCCCCTATCTCTGACCCAGATTTCTCTCTCTCTCTCTCTCTCTCTCTCTCTCTCTCCTACATGTGCCCTCCTCCCCCTTTTTTACTCAAAAACCTTCCTTTCCTTTCCCACTCCAATCCTTTTCTTTTAGTTTTCCAAACGGCATCTGCCTTTGATTCCATCAAGGCACCTGAATCCAAAATTGGCACGGCCTACTAGTGGATCAGTATCAAATTCACGCTGTGAGCGGGATGAAAACACACACAGCGCCTCTATAACGACCCGACACACACTCTTGGGAAGATACACACACACACACACACTATGGGGCACCACTCGGCTTAGACAACACACCTGGCCGAGACAGGGAACACACCTCTGGAGTGAGAGGAGAGAGACTATCCACTTGCCCACTCCACACAGACACACACACACACACACCCAAAAAACTCAGCTCAAAAGAGGAGAATTTCTGATGTTTAGATACAATTGAGCTTGGGCCAACACCAATGGGGCAAATAGCTCACACAATATGGGTAAA
The DNA here is from genome assembly GCF_014529385.1 of Adiantum capillus-veneris. Taxonomy (NCBI): domain Eukaryota; kingdom Viridiplantae; phylum Streptophyta; class Polypodiopsida; order Polypodiales; family Pteridaceae; genus Adiantum; species Adiantum capillus-veneris. The sequence continues at coordinate 46,987,261 of NC_140936.1, read as the reverse complement.
ATAAGCCAGATACAATCACAAACTAGAGCAGAAACTTCGCTCATGGGAGAAACTTACACAGAAAAACAGCAGGAAAAGAGTGAGGAATTTGGCAAAATGGACAGCGCCATCGCGTCCGGAACGGCCCAAAACCCCAGTCTACAATGTCAAAGTGCTCAAATCCGACCTCGGATGAGCAGTTTACGGCCAAAACAGGCTCCAAAAACCCAAAAAAACACACCTGCGGCTGTTCCTCCTCTCGTCTCCACGTTTTTTCTGGTCTTCTCTCTGTTTTTTCAGTTCCCACACTTAGCTTTTTTAGTTGGGCACCCTTTGCCTTTTAGATGACCTCAAACGGACCCCGAACAGGCCAAAAACTGACCTCGCAGTGCATAGTCGTCACCTTTTTGCATCATTCGCACACCTGGCACTCAGCTTTTTTCCAATAATGCATCTCGCCACCACGTGAAGTGGCCCCAAAAAGTGGTCCTAATGATGACCTTTCTGCATAACTCTCACAAGAAAACACCCACGTTGTGTCCGTCCTCATCCGCGTGCAAATATTGACCTCGTTCGCCCTCCTGACGCCACTAGATGCCATCTGACGCACCTGTTGGCCTCATGTCGTCGGCCCGCGGATAGCTTCCTCGAGAAGTTTTAGGCGCTATAAACTCCTCATTATTGTAGAAAAAACATACTGGTACTCGTGATAGTGAAAATCGCTGCACTATGTACATGCTGTCCTACCTGTACACATGTGGGCCCCACGTAACCACCTGGCTATGGAAATTGGGCAATCCTTTATTCGATGCACCATGCATGTGTATGTACATATGCGCAATCCCTTGCTCCAAAAAACTCCTGACATAATTTGCCCATCCCCTAGCCTGCTAGATCATTCATGATCAGCAGCAGCAAAGAGAGATATGAGACTCGCCGCATCACAGGTCTCCTCATCCCTCACCAACACTGCTTGATCCACAGACAGCTCATCTTGCTCCACCATCATCAATCTAGCATGATACAATTTAAGACGCAACCCATTTACCCTTGACTTATGTAGAACACCATCCAGGTTAGCCAGCTGATATGTGCCATTTGGAAAACACTCCACTACCTTGAAAGGGCCTTCCCACTTAATTTGAAACTTCTTTTGGAAGGTGTTGTCCAGCTTACTGTTGTAGTGCAAAACCAAGTCATGTTTCTTGATACCCTTACTTTTGACCTGTTCATTTATCTTTGCCAAAGCCTTATCCTGCATCTGCCCATAATGCTCCAATGCGCTCATCCTATCCAACTGGACCTCTTGTAACTGCAAGAGCCTCTCTTTCAATGCATCACTAGGTGGCCCAAGCAACTTCTCTAACATCTTGACCGCAGGCAACTCTACTTCCACAGGCAATAGTGCTTCTTTTCCATACACCAAATGAAATGTAGTAAACCCTGTACCTGTCTTCACCGAAGTACGGTAAGCCCATAATGCACTAGGCAATTCCAAATCCCAATTCTTTCCTTGGTGCTCTGTCACTTTCGAAAGAATCTGTACCAACTCACCATTGAATCTTTCATTTAAGCCATTACACTGCGGGTAATAAGGAGTGGTATGCTGGTGCCTAATCTTCATCTTTGTGCATAAGAAGTCTAGCAGTTTAGCTCTAAATCCTGGCCCCTTATCTGAAAGTAGCTCTAATGGCACCCCAAACTTGCAACATATTTCATCATACACAAATTTTGCCACATCCTTTGCAGTGATCTGTTTTACTGCTATAGCCTCTGCCCATCTAGAAAGATAGTCCACTGCCGTCAAAATATAGCTTTTGCCCCTGCTTGTGATAGGTAACGGGCCTATTGCATCAATCCCCCACTTTTCAAACACATCAAACGCCATAATGGTTTTTCGTAGCTCTGGCTTCAACACTCTCTTCCCAAACGCTTGACACCTATTGCAAGACCTACACCAATGGTGAACATCCTTGTGCAAACTAGGCCATACATACCCCTCTTGCAAAATCTTATGCAAGGTGATCTTTAGAGCAAAATGGCCACCACATGCGCCTTCATGATTCTCTTCCAACACTCTGTAAAGCTCCTCCCGCCAAGGTACACGTCTCAACACGAGATCAGCCCCTTTCATGTATAGGACATCACCAATCAATTTGTACCTGTATGCTCTACGCACAAAGCCATACTTCTTTGACTTCTGAATCTCCTTTGGAATGATTCCTGTTAGCAAAAACTCCTCTTCTTGGGCCAAACTTTCCCGGCCATGATAAAGAGGTAAAGTGGTCCTCAACACAAATAGCTCCCCAATCATGCCTTGAGCTGCTTCATGTGCCTCTCCATTTAGAGCACGTTCAATGTGTCTGATGCTCCATGCTTCGAACTTTTTTAACAGGCCTTTAATTCTGAAGCACATTTCCTTCAATGAGGTGTTCTTGCTCTTCCACACACCCAGCACTTGCTTCACCACTAACAAGGCATCACCTGTTATGCTCAACCTTCGAATCCCATGCTTCAAACAAATGTGTAATCCAGCTTCCAAAGTAGCATATTCAGCCTCATTGTTGCTATGAGCATCCAATTTGAACCCTCTCTTGCATACTAGCTTCCCCTCTGGATCATAAAGTGCTATACCCCCTGAAGCTGCATCATGGCTCTTTCTGTATGAACCATCAAAGAACAACACATGTGCATTGCTGATCTGTGGCACTTCTTCAACTACCTTTCTCACCACCTCTTCCTTAACAATAAGGGGATTCTCCTTGTAGGTCAACAAATCAGCTAGGGTAGCCCTTGTACTATCTTCCACTAGAAAAGAGAACTCAAACTCTTGCAGCTCAATTACCCATTTCTTCACCACATTTGACATGTTAATACCATTAATTAACTGTGGCAAAAAGGCATAACTCGTCAAGAAAACAAAAGGCCGTGGTAGCAAGTAATGACGAAATCGTCGACAAGCAAATATTACACTGGCCATCACTAGCTCTACTTCCGATAACTTTCTCTCCGCTACCAACTTCACTCGGCTTGCACAATACACTGGCCTCATATAATGGCTGCCCTTCCCCTTTTGCAATAGCATGGCTCCAATGGCATCATCCCCTACTGATGGATTTACATAAAAAACTTTCTCCCAATCAGGAGCCTGCATGGCTGACAACCCCCCTAACACCTCTTTCACCTCTTGAAACACTTCTTCACACTTGTCATCCCATTGCAATGGATCATGCTTTGCCACTTGCTGTAATGGATAAAGAATCTGAGAAGACAATGGAATAAACCTTGCCATGTACTTCACTTTGTGTATAAAGGTTGCCAATTGCTTCGTACTCGTAGGTGATGGAAGAAGAATAATAGACTTAACCTTGTCTGGATCAGCCTCAATGCCATTTTCTGACACCATATGGCCCAATAACTTCACCCTTGGCTGTGCTAGATGACATTTCTTTGGATTTAGTTGTCCTCCACATTCATCATATCGAGCGAATACCATCTGTAGCTTCTCATGGTGATCAGCCCTACTGCTATAGACACAGAAGTCATCCATAAAAGCTTTAACACAACTACCAATGAATGGTTCCAACACCCAATTTTCTCTCTCTTGATAAAAGGAAGGTCCATTTGATAACCCAAATGGCAATACTGTGTAGCAATAGCAGCCCCATGGCGTAATAAAAGTTGTCTTTGTGCGGTCTTTAAGAGCAATCTTCAATTGAAAATAGCCTGAAAAACCATCACACACACTGTACCTCTCATAACCTGCCACTGAATCCAAGATCTGATCAATGAATGGAAGAGGATATGGGTTCTTCTTAGTGGCTGCATTTAAGGGTTTGAAATCTACACAGATCCTCCACTTCCCATCCTTCTTTGGACTGACTACTACTGGACTCACCCATTCTGTGGTCTCCACTGGAACTATGAACCCTGCCTTCAATAACTTGTCCACCTCTTCTCGCAAGGCTTCCATTTGCTCTTGACCCATCCTTCTTAGCCTTTGCCGCACTGGCTTAGCACCTTCTTTCAGCTCTATATGCATCTCTTCACCCTTGAACCCTCTGATCTCTTCATATGAAGTAATGAACAAATCAGGAAAACTAGCCAGCATGTGTAAATATATATCCTTCTCCATAGTTGAGAGGTCTCCACTAATCATTTGCGTCATTAATTCCTGCTTCTTTGACAACTCAACCTTGGTTTGCATCAGCCCTTCAATCACTTCATAAGGCCCTTCACTTTCATCTTCAACCTCATTCGCAAATGCAACTAAGCCAATCTCCTGGATTTCTTTGTCCATCAAAAGAAATGCAACATCAGCATCCTCATCACTGCTGGTAGTGCTATCACTGTCCTCATCTGTCACCGTGGAAGAGTCTTCATCACTAGACTCATCCTCATCTTCATAAAGCTCCTCTAATCGTTTCCTTGTGTCCATATTATAAAGCTTCTTGGTACCTGTCTTTCCATAGAGGCTAATCGTACCATGTCGCCAATCTTGAACAGCTCCCACTGCACGTAACCATGGTCTGCCCAGTATAATAGGATATGCTCCCAACCTTGCTGGCATCACATGAAAATCAACCACTGCCTTTGCATCATATGCCTCCACTTCTAAGCTCTTTACAACACCCAAGCATTTTACTTTTTGATGGTTTGCCAATCTGATCCGAAAACCTGACACCCCAGCCACTGTGAGACCCATCTTCTCAACGCATGAGTGTGTTATGACGCATATTTGGGCTCCGCCATCCACATAACCTTGTCCCAAATTTTTCCTTTTATGCCACACATCTACTATTGGACAAATGTCTGGTAGCTCGTCCATTGCCAACACCTTCACTGAACCTCTCTCTGGCTCTTTCTCCATTGGGTTAACCATCCTCTTCCACTGTCGCTTTAGCTTAGGCACCATCTCTATCAGCTGCCCAAAAGTAACATCTGCCTTCCTGCTCGTCAGATCCTCCTTCAAGTCATAGCTTAATTGCCCATCCCCTAGTGGAAAATCTGAAACATGAAACTTTCGACGAGCTCTCCTTTTCCTCTTGGCCTTGACATCCTCGCCTTCATGGCTCTTTCCTTTCTTCTTACTAGGACCTGGGGCACTTCTTCCTTCCTTTTCCTCTGTGGTCCTCTTCCCAATAGGCATCACTAATGTATCATCTAGCTTTGATGCCTTCTCCAAGGTGACTACACTTAGCACTTTTGTCTTTCCCTTTTCCTCCTGGGTCAGTCCACTGGTTCCTTCGTCTCCCTTAATTTCGATGCCATAATCATTTGACCTAGTTAACACCTGTCTTGGCAATGGATACATGTCTCCCCCCATCCTTGGTGGCTTATCACATTGCGGGTTGATGTGACCCAACTCTCCACAATTATAACATGTGGGCATCTGCCTCCAAAACCTACCATTGCTTTGTCCAACACCATTCCTAGGCCTTTCTTCACCTCCTTGCTGATTTGCAAACCTCCCTCGACCTCGATTATTTCCCACTTGACCTAGCATGTTTAAGCTGAGATTCTTCATCAAATCAACCACTTGCCTCATGTCTTGCCTTAGGCCATCATCTTGCACTGCTGTAGTGACCACATCTTGCATAACCTGAGTAGTAACAGGAACCACTGGTTCACGATGAACCCCTGACATACGACCTTGTAAAGAGTCCATAGGCTGAAATTCAGACCTCATGGGCAAAGACTCCACCCCTAACTGGCTCATTTTCCTCAGCTTCCACTCTTTGTTCCTTGCTACCTCTAATGCATCCTCATATGTCCTAGGCTTCTTTAGCTCCACTCTCCAACGTATATTCTCCCAAAGACCAGCCAAGAACCTATCCTTCTTCATCATGTCAGGCGGGGGTACCTGTGGTGCTAAAGCCTTGCACATTCGCTCCCATGCCAATGAAAACTTACGTATGTACGCATCTACTGGCTCACCTTCCTTTTGCACCAAAGCCTGTACTTCTTGCCACACCTTGTCAGGATCTTCTATCTTCACAAACTCCACTTCCAACCCATGTCGTAGATTGTCCCAACTCAACCTTACAGGTGGATCAGCCACACGCAACTCCTCTTCAAATGCTTTAGACCAAACTCGTGCATCACTCTTCAAACAAATTTGGAGAAGGCGTAACATTTGCGTAGGGTCATGAATCTGGTTGCTAATGCAGGCAACCTCCATCTTTTCCAAAAATTCTTCCACATCTTCATCACTTCTTCCATGAAACTCGGGATAAGAGAAAGCCATGGCTACCCAAATTACAATGCTTTGAGAATCCCTTCGAACACACGTGCAAGAACCCAAGACTTTTGACTACCCAATCCCCAGAAACTTCAATGCAGCTCAGCTTTAGATAAGGACAAACACATGCACATCAAATGAGTTTTCATAGTTGATCATCGGAATGACAACAGGCAAAGGACATTCCAGGATCTCTCTCAATCTTCTTGGCCCAAACATAAAGACTATGCGCTGCTGGAAAAAGATCTTCCTGGACACATGAACATTAATCTGAATTCTTTGAGTTAAATGAAAAGGAGTGAACTGAGGGCCATTTTGATCATCCATTAAAGCCAACCATGAAGCTCCCAAGAAGGCACACCTGACTCAACCTCTGATTTTGCCAAAATTTCAGCAGCATAACAACATAAATGGCTCAAAATACCAAAAAACCAGCCATCATAACTTGGGAAAATTTCGACAGAGTTTCCCCAGAAGTAGAGCAATAGGAACCCAAAATATAGACTGTCTATGTATGCATAAACTGTCAACAATAGAACCCGAGCATCAAGTAGGACTCACTAGTACATAGCCTATGGCGACGTCACAAAAAGGGTGCTCCAGCTACCTGTATCACCGAAAGGATCTCCACATTTGAGAATCCCCCAGCTCAATAAAAACCTCACGCTATCGACCCTCACACGAAGGCTAATGCAAATCGCATATAGTCAAGTCTCAGAAATGACTATCTTCCAGACCAAGTCTCAGAAATGGCTGGGACTGCCAAATACAACCAAGTATGGCTCCACAAATGCGTACAATGGCAATTTCCACAAGTAACGTACAATCCAGCAGACAATGCGCTCAAATAGGCGCCAAGTGATGCATTCCCACAACAACTACAAGTGACATCACTGCTAGTATATCACTGTACTCCAGCTACCTATACCTGTGTGAATCACCTGTACCTGTACCTGTAACCTGTAATCTGCAACCTGCAACCTGTAATCCCGAAGCTCGAAGCTCGAAGCAGAAGGTACTCAAAGAAGATCCTCCGTGGGGGCGCCAAAAGAATGTGAGCGGGATGAAAACACACACAGCACCTCTATAACGACCGGACACACACTCTTGGGAAGATACACACACACACACACTATGGGGCACCACTCGGCTTAGACAACACACCTGGCCGAGACAGGGAACACACCTCTGGAGTGAGAGGAGAGAGACTATCCACTTGCCCACTCCACACAGACACACAGACACACACACACCCAAAAAACTCAGCTCAAAAGAGGAGAATTTCTGATGTTTAGATACAATTGAGCTTGGGCCAACACCAATGGGGCAAATAGCTCACACAATATGGGTAAAATAAGCCAGATACAATCACAAACTAGAGCAGAAACTTCGCTCATGGGAGAAACTTACACAAAAAAATAGCAGGAAAAGAGTGAGGAATTTGGCAAAATGGACAGCGCCATCGCGTCCGGAACGGCCCAAAACCCCAGTCTACAATGTCAAAGTGCTCAAATCCGACCTCGGATGAGCAGTTTACGGCCAAAACAGGCTCCAAAAACCCAAAAAAACACACCTGCGGCTGTTCCTCCTCTCGTCTCCACGTTTTTTCTGGTCTTCTCTCTGTTTTTTCAGTTCCCACACTTAGCTTTTTTAGTTGGGCACCCTTGGCCTTTTAGATGACCTCAAACGGACCCCGAACAGGCCAAAAACTGACCTCGCAGTGCATAGTCGTCACCTTTTTGCATCATTCGCACACCTGGCACTCAGCTTTTTTCCAATAATGCATCTCGCCACCACGTGAAGTGGCCCCAAAAAGTGGTCCTAATGATGACCTTTCTGCATAACTCTCACAAGAAAACACCCACGTTGTGTCCGTCCTCATCCGCGTGCAAATATTGACCTCGTTCGCCCTCCTGACGCCACTAGATGCCATCTGACGCACCTGCTGACCTCATGTCGTCGGCCCGCGGATAGCTTCCTCGAGAAGTTTTAGGCGCTATAAACTCCTCATTATTGTAGAAAAAACATACTGGTACTCGTGATAGTGAAAATCGCTGCACTATGTATATGCTGTCCTACCTGTACACATGTGGGCCCCACGTAACCACCTGGCTATGGAAATTGGGCAATCCTTTATTCGATGCACCATGCATGTGTATGTACATATGCGCAATCCCTTGCTCCAAAAAAACTCCTGACAACGCCTAATAGGTGTTGCTAATGAATCAAAAACTACCAACAATAACAGCTTTAACAATGATCATGGGTTGGTTGACTTGCAATATTTAAAGAACATTGTAGCTTGCACTTAAGCGATAAAGATAATTTTATGATGCTAAAATGCCATCTTTGCACGGTGCTGCAAAACAGGTTCTCAAATTGGTTAACACTAGGTTGGTAACCTAACAAATTGGTTAAGGGGGAACTTTTTTTTCACCTATGCTTTGATACCATTGTTGTCTGTAAAAATTTGAAAATATAGAATAAGTTTACATAGAGAACGAAGATAAAGAAAACTATGTGTACAAAATGGGCCCAATCTGCTCCCATGTATGAATGAACTCCTTTCTTGTGCATGCATTTTATTTTAGTACGCTCAAAAAACAAGCTCAAAAGGAGGAATACATTTCACTTTGTATAGAAAATAAACTACTATCTTTCAGATATTTGTATGGTTTCAGAGCGGTTTCCGTAAACAAAGAGCCAAATAGACTTTTCTCTTTTCTGTATAAGTAGATGCGGCGTGGAGTGAAAGAGCCCTCAATTTTTTCATCGACACATTGCCAGTACACATAAATCACAAATTAGGTCATGTTTCTCTTCAATGGCATATTTGAGGTGGATTAAAAGATAAATATCATCATTTAATTTACATTTCTTAACACATTTCATCTTCCTTCTTTCCTTTATTGCTAGAGGTCTCAAACCTAGAAGAAGCATCTATGGGGGCATGCCCAACTACTTAAAAAAGCATGGGATAACAGTGGTATTCTTCTTCTATTGTGTAACCATAAAATCTTTCTCAATAGCACACTACTTAGCCTTACCTTTTCTAGATTAGGGATTTTGTAGTAGTACTAAGACAAGACCATCAAACTTCACATCATCAAGTTTATTCTTTGTCACATGTCTCTGGGTATAATCAACATTCTAATAGGAATCAAACAATGCATCAGGAAGTTTTTTCACAAGAGAGATATCATGAATGACTTGACCAATTGAAATTTATTGCTTCTTGAGTTCTCTAATCTCTGCAACTTGCAACAAATACATCTATGTACACTATCATGAATCTCCTCAAAATCAATGGAATTTTTTTAAAGAGCAAATACATTATTAGTCAAACGAGATGAAATGTAGAACATGAATAACCATACACAGCTTCAAAAGGTGACTTACTAGTAGTAGAATGAGTGGTATTTTTATGTAGTAGTCATCCCATTTTTAAAATTGAGAGCACAAATTTGCTTCAAGTAAGTTAATAATTATGTTGTTGGCTATTTGTTTATATATTTGATCCAAAATAAAAGAAAAAAGTAAAATCGAGTGTAGTACCAAGATTTTCAATTAAGTGGTCCAAAAATACTTCAAAGCTCTATCAACAATCATTACCTTTGGCAAACCATGATGTGGAAACACAAGTTGAAAAAAAAAGTGGAGCTTGATATACTTTAAGTGTTTTATTGCAAGGAATGAAGTATCATTCTTTAGAAAAATGATCAATAGCGATCTAGATCATATCACGCTTGTGAATAGTAAGCAAAAAACTAGGTTGGAGCGTTATTTCTCAAAATGTGTATCATATCACCTACACTAACGAGAAAGGATTATAATAGGCCAAAATGTATACTTTCATATGTAATTAGAGGGGGATGGGGTTTTTTAAATGAGACCACACTGTAGACATAATATGTAAATTGGGATATTATTAATCTCTTGAATACATGTTATATATAGAGCTTTTGATGAGTGACAACCCCACGGAAATATGTTCCCAAGGTAGTTCAAGAATGGAAAGTGGATGTAAAAGACCCAATTTCTTATACGTAGCAAACTTAATCTTTTGACACACCAAATAAAATGTGAAATAATACTAAACATTATGATAATATCAATGTATTATCATTAGGAATTGTTTTGGGTCTTCTTGGGCCCTTTAATCTGCACCAAGCCTAATGACAATGATTAAGTAGTGGAGCAATAGGAGGAAGCCATGTCGACGGAAATGCTAGATTTGTCAATCCTTAATTTCTAGGGGTCAAACGTGGAGTCGAGGCTTTTATTTTTTCTAAATGGATAGGAAAGTTGCAAAATCTTTAAAATAAAAAAGATTTGGTTCTATTTTTTATTCTAAATTGTGATGGCGGGTATAAATGGGCCACCCTCAAAAAGTGGGCTAGGCCCAAAAATGCCCCCCCATCATTAATTTGGCATTCACGCCTACTTTTCCCTCCCTCCACTCACTTCTTCTCTCTCTACATACCAGATCTGACCTCTCCTCTTTCTAGAACCAAAAATCTTGGTTTTCACTCTCTCTCCTATTGAAAGAGTACCTTTCTGGCCTCCTCTCTCTCCAATCTACCTTCCCCTTCTCTCCCAAGCCTAGTTTTGAGTTTTGACTCCTTTTTGTCTATGGAGAGCTTCTCATACAATCCATTTTTCCCTTCTTGGAGGCAATGGAGAAGTTAGCAATGTTCTCTTCCTCGACAACATTACCCACTCCCTTGAGATGCATCAAGGCAAAATCCCTCTCTATCCTTGCAATGTATGTTGGGGGTCGTGATAGAGAGAACTCCACTCACAAGACCGAGTTCCAAGTAGACTACTCCTCTGCTCCCCTCATCAACACGCTTGCCTTGCCAAAGGAACATAATTCCATAGATTTCCTCGTGGTGGCAGCTCTAGAAAACATTGATAAGGAGAAAGATTTCTACGAGAGTGCGTGAGAGTAGCTTCACTCCCTACAACCATCTCATCTGCTCGGAGTGCATTGATCTTGGCACACTCAACATAACCAACAAGAACCTTTGCGAGCAAGATGATGCGACACTAGTGAGTACTTCATTGTCATTGTTATGTCTTAAAATCATAATCCGACGTTGTTTCCTTGCAGTCTGTAATAGGACTTATTTTGCAAAGTTTTTGACATATATTTTGTTTGGAGCAAAGTATGTTCATTTCAGCGTTTTTCCACAGTCTAGGACTTTATTCTTATCGTTTCCATGAAGTTTCAAATTTTGACCCGGGACTCAGGGTGCCACAATCAAAATTTGGAAAAGTTTTGTATGTAGGAATTGTAGTCCTCAATACGAGGAAAAACATTGCTTCTTCGAGGTTTTTCAAATTCCTTCATTTTGATGCTCGTTTCAGCCCGTAGATTAAGGAAAAAGTGAGAAAATGTTGTTTTTGTAGAATTTGTCAACTTGCACGGAAATTTTTGGCCAACATGAGTAGGATGTGGATTTTTTGCATCACACAACTATCGAAGAGCAGAACGAAACGGACAAATTCATATGAGACGAACCCGAGCAAATTCTGAATCGTTTGGGAGCTACGACTCGTTGAAAATGGCCAGAATTGTGGACTTAAAAAAAAACTTTTTCAATTTGCTAACTCGTGTGTGAGGGATGTGTTTTAGCGGTTCTTATGCGTTTGTGTGCAAGACACCTCTTTTCGAGCCTATTTTGGCCAACTTTGTTAAAGACTAGACCTGAGGCCGAATTAGCCACTTTTCAAGAAGAAGACAAACCCCATACTCAGAAGGAGGCTATTCGCCTGTGATGGCGCCTTGAGATTGTGATTGTGAATGAGAGTGAGAGTGAGAGTGAGAGTGAGAGTGCGATTGAGATTGAGAACTGTGCACAAGATCGAGAGTGCGATTGAGAGTGAGATAGCTCGGGGGTGGTCGGGAGGTTTGACACGAGCTACGCTCTTCTTGTACCCGTGAATTTACATCAATACAAATCTTTGATTTCCTCTGTCTACTCTGTGTACTTGCAATTTTTGTTACTCGGTTTGTTGTGCTCCCGTGTCTCATCACACAGTCCTCCTTGGAGATGGATCAATTTGCCCAACGAAAAGAAAAGGTGGATCTTGCACGGAGGGTGCCTCAAAGGACGCCATCCTGTGGCATTATCTCCCGAGATTTAATGAAGAGATGGTTCGAGTCATCCACAATGAGTATACGGACTACACATCAACAGAGATGTACAAGTGTAAAGCGCTAAGGTCTATTTTGGTCAAGAACCCTAAGAAACCTTTTAGGGTATTGCGGTCTTTGCTTCCAGCAAGAAATAACAAACAAAGAAGATATTGTATCATGCATTGGTGCAAAACCATCTATGAGGAGCCTAAATCAAGATGCCTTCAATGAGCTTGTCAAAAGGCTATCTTAGCCACATGTATTGCACATCTTGATCTATCTTTGGAATTAATAAAGTTACCAACTTCAGTAAAGTTTTATCTTGATCCATGTGTGTCACAATTTGCGCACCAGCATGACGTCTTCTTGCCATATGTGAGCCTCACGAGTCTTTGTGTCCCGTTGTTGTGAACATGCCGGCCGAAGGAGTCATTTCGTGGCCTTGTGTGCCACGAAATGGCTCCTTCGTTCCAGGTCAACGATCAAAAGCCGCTCCGTGGCACACAGGGCCACAAAATGGCTCCTTTGGCTGGCACGTTCACGACAACAGGGCACAAAAGCATCATGGGCATTGGGATGGGCCACCACATGACCCCTTATTACTACTTTCCGGGTAACGTGGACCCCATGAGAATAGAAACACGTGTTATTCACCTTGTGGATATCTATATGGATTCATTAGATTGATTGGAGAAATTGACCCAAGTAACCACATTCAAATACAAAACCAACACAAGCTTAAAATGTCAAAAACTACAATGCAAGTTCCAAACATAGATATGGTAATTTTATTGTCAAAACTGCTACATCATAAATCTCGTAAAGAGGCCGCTTGAGAAGTTACAACGGCTTTTCTACTAGGTTTTACAAAAGAAATCATCACAACAAAGGCAAAGTGCTAAGGGCACATCTATGGGCTTAATAGTCACACGTTTGGCATGGGAAATTGCCAAAATGGTGTCTTGAAAGAGGGATAAAATGATATTCTTCACTCCTTGTTGCAGAGCACCTAGTGCCATTGCTTGCACCCTAGTCACATTGTTTGAGTACTCATCCATAATCTCTTTCACGAGCCATGAAAGTGGGGCCTTAGGGATTATAAGCTATGTACTCTTCTGATACTTGTGTGCCAGGTCTCCAACGACGCTTCTTGTTGAGAGATGGTGGTGGTGGTGGAGGCTTGGTAGTGCGAGCCCAAGGGGCATTATCATTGTGGTACTTCTTGCACCTCTCATCACTATGGTTGGCCTCCTCTATAGTTTGTGGAGGATTCTTCCTCTTCTTCACCGTCTTTCCTTTTGGTGCACGACTACTTTCACCTATTGCTTTAGCTAGTGGTTGTTTGGCCTTCTTTGGACTCTTTGAGGGAAGCTTTTTGGGGCTCTTTTGGGTGGCCTTCTTGGCCCTTTCCTCCTCCTCTCTCTTCTTTGATGCTTCTCTCTCCCTTGCAACGTGGCTTGCCTCTTCCACCCATGCCCTCCGTCATTCTTCTTCCCTCATCCTTGCGTCTTGCAAGAACTTCTCAAAGGATTCTTAGATGGTGCTATGACAAACCTTCTCTATGAGCTTAACCACCTGCTCATCCGTGAGTAGTTGTGCATTTGTGTGAGGGCTCTGCTCTCAATGACTCTTGTACTTTCTAGTGATCTCTGTGTTTAAGACCTCAACAATCTTGTCGTGTGGGTGTCATAGCTCTTGGACCGCCTTGTGAGTTATCCTTGCCTTTGCGATCATTTACTTCTCTTCTTCACCATATAACTCATGCTCCTTTAACCTCTAGGTATCTTGTTGATTCTGATCAAAGTTTGTTTACTCCTGAAGCTCCCTCTCGGCTTGTAAGCACTCTGCTTCTGTATTTAGCTGTTGTAGTTGCTCGATATTGGGTATCGTTGACCTCTGAGCATGTGGGACTGGATTAAAGACAATCAAAGAACTTCTCAATTGTGATGTTGGCCAAATTTCTCAGGACGCTGTTGGTTTCCTGGTTGTTGGGTTCCATGGCGGGGTGGAGGTGGAGAGTAGGGAGGAGGATGAGAGAGAGAGAGAGAGAGAGAGAGAGAGAGAGAGAGAATGAGAGAGAATTCACAAATTTATAAAAGACTTTTTAAAACTCACTTTGATATTTATAGGACCCAACCCCTAAAAATTTATAATTTCTCATTAATATGCTGCAAAAAGTGGAAAATACAAACTTGATTGCGTGGGATGCACCCTACTCTCCACCGATTTCTCCGCCACTCCAATGCTCTTTCACGTGCATTTGACCCATCGTATCCTTGCGTTCTTTGGGCAATCACCACTTTCATAATATGGCTCCTAAGAGACAAGTTGCCACTGCCGTTTGCTTCTTCCTATCGGTTAGTGCACGGTAGAACCAATTAAACATCTCGTGGAACGTGTTAATCTTGCCACCACCATGTTTGAGTTCTCTTAAAATAGGCATCTTTTTCCTGATAGTGTGATCTTTCTTTCCCTTGATTGCTCCAGAGCACAAGGGATCCATACTTGTTAAGAAAGCATGGACCGTAGGCAAACAAGATATGCATGTAAGGTGTGATATGGATTTCGCCCCATGCATCGACCATTAGATCTGTCAATTTATTAATAGACACCTTGAATGATTGTATCTCATCTTCACTAAGGTGTGGAAGACTTATTATCTCATTGCATGCTTCCCACACATGCGCTCTCTTTAGCCCTAGTGCTACCTCATTTCTAAGGTAGGTTGTTATGTCACACACCTGCTTCCATATCTAAAAAGAAGTATGGCTTTGAGCCTCACCATAATTTGAAAGCAAGTGTCTTGCCTTTGCACCACCCATACATATCTTATTAGGGTTATCTTGTGTGGTTGTTTGGTTCTTGCGGTCCCTTGAGAGGGTTACTGCACCGAAGTGAAGCCCCACCGATGACAAGGTCGTTTCAAGTGCTTGAATGCACTCCTCTTGCCGTGACTCTAGCTCCATGTTTCATGCATAATTATGTGGAGCATTATCAACTTGTCCAAAATTTGAAGTCTCAAATGCAATAAACACACATGCACTCGATTAAGGGGAATTGAAAAAATGGGATGCCAAGTTGGATCCTCCTCTACACGAGATGGTGGTTTTCTTTGGTCGCAAGTCATGATGCCATTGAACCACACATGCCTCCCACTTGCCTTTTGATTCTCGTTTGGGCTCCTAGCACCTACTTTCTTACAAAATTTTGCTCTTCTGACCCATGTATTCTTTCCCAATGCATCCCTAGGCATCTTTGCATGGCGATAGAAAATCATGGAAATAAAGTGTTTCTACCGTCCTTATTGCCTAACATGCATTTTAGGGTCTTCAAGTCGCCACCAAGGTGCCACTCTATTTTAAAGTCACCAATATTGTTATGTTGCCATCCACTCAATCGTACCCACCTAGCAGGACATTGTTGTTTGCGATTTTTCTTGCCATAACCATAGTGTATAGGGTTGGTAACATTGATCGAGCCATTCCCTTGCTAGGTAGACACCATGTGATGCATGTATATAATGCTATGTACCCTTATCACTAACAGCAACTGAGTCACACACTATAAGCATGTTGCAAGGGGGAATAATATTTTGGAAGTCCTTGAGCAGTAGTTCCAAAGGGATTGTGGCAATGTAGCATGTGCAAGATTAAGGATCATTTTTAGAATGTCTTTCTCATCAACCACGTGCCAAAGTATTGACACCTTCACCGACGGTACTGCTGCAACCTAGAATCGCTTTCGCACATTCTCTGCAAAAAGCAAATAGAAAGGTGTTAGTTACTAAATTCTACTAACAAATTACACTCTTACAACCTTACACTACATTGTTTGCCACACACACCTCTTATGAGTGCCTCCAAGTTTAGCAAGGAGCCCCATAGCCCTGCGCTTTCGTTGGCTCTTTTTGAATCCCATAGGAAGATGAGTAAAGTGGTCGACGCGCTGTCTGAGATTTTGAGTTGAATGCCGAAGACACGTATAATTTTCTACGACCCGATCGATGCTTTCTTTATTGTTGTCAAGCTTCACCTTTTGCTATGCAAGTTGCTTCCTTAATTTTGCTATTTGCACCATGAATTGCTTCTTTGTCGTCAAGGCTGATGCCCAAAATTGTTCCTTTTTAGCTAAGCTTGCGACTTGCAGCATGTCTAATTTTGTTTGAATTTGATTAAGTGTCGAGAGTTCTTGCAAATACAAAATGTAAAGCCTCTGGAAATAGCCTAACAATCCATGGTAGCCGTTGGAAAGGAGGAAGGGGATACACAAACACCAAACAAAAGACTCTCTATAGCCCAGGATATACATAGCACCCCTAACCACTCAAATTCACCTTCAAAATTAGCACAAAATCATATACACGAACGCATTTTGATACACCAACACACGCACACACCTCAAAAATCTCCAAAACACACCACACACACAAAACCTTTGATTTCATCCCGCAAACACACACCAATCTTCCCTCTCTCTCACTTTGCACACCACAACCTCGGTTCGGGGTTACACACAACCACACCGACATCGACAACACTAAGCAAAGCACACAAGCAAAAAGAAAAGGAGGTGCGCGAGGAATCACACATTGGGGGGCAATGATGAGGTTTCTCTTCAAAAAAAAGGTTACAAGATCATCATGTACTATGCAGACAGAGAAAATATTCATGCTCTTCTCCTTCACCACGTTCAAAAAACTCCCAATGGTCAAAAATCCCTTTACATTTTGCAAAAATCCCTCTTACAGGGAGTTACACCTATCCAAAAAACAAAATATGGGGTCTATCCTATCTCGTGCAGCTCGCTTGAGACTCTTTTAGAACTTGGGTTGCATTTTATATATGTGGCATCTCATTTTTAGCATAAATGATATGGTATCGACACTTGGACAAGCTTCCATTTTCAACTGCCTCAGAACTACCTCTTGCTAGCCTTAGGCATTCATGTGAGCTTCAACTTGAACCCTAGGGGGATGTCACAGCAGCGTGACAACCACTTGGGCTCCTTTCTCGTCAATTAAAAGTGTGGCCGATGGGAGGACCCGTGGGAACCCCACCCTTAACCAACTACCATGTCACCATTGACGAACACAACCAGGCCACTGCCGCCCAAACGCCAACATCGCCAAATGGCCACCCATCGCATGCGCAAGCAATGCCCCAACAGACGACCGCCATAGCCAAGGACCAAGGGAGATCCCCTTTCTCCTTTGTGATGCCTCAAGAAAGGGCTCACTCCAAGAATTATAACCCACACCCCTGCCCGCCAATTTTGCATGTGGGATTATGAGCAGGCCACGTGGCACCTCCAGAAGCTTTGCCCTCCAAATTTCTCCATACAGCTTTTAAAAATATTCAAAAAAACCTTTGTTTTGCTTCAACTTTGACATTTTGTCATCCACTGCTCAAGGCCTCAGTTACTTAGCTGTAAAGCCATGCCTATAGACCCACTCCCCAAATGGCCCTGCATTTTGATCTTCCCGAACCCTCCAACCAAGCTGACCAAAATTGGAAAAAATTATCTGGCACTACCTTGCCGTCATCTGCCACAAATTTCAGCCCGCAATATCTTGGCTCCGTCACGAGCCGTCAATTCTGGTTAACTCCATTTAGTGCATACTTCTTTTGAAAACCCTAGTGATGCTCAAAATCTTCTAGTTAATGTGCTTTCCCATGCAATCAAGTCGGCATATAATTGGCCCCTGAAAAATTTTCAACTAACCATATCTTGAACATTTGAGATTCAATTCTCAATCCGGAAGGGTCACCATGCTCCACAACTCGAGCACTCCATGTTTATCTGCTGAAACCAGCTCTAGACACCTATCCTCATCTGCCCTATCCGTCGTGATTCTACAATGCACTCCATTTTATGACAACCATAACTTGCAAATCGACGTTTGAGGGGCTGTCTAGACAGATTCTAGAGTACTTCAAATACTACATTCCATAGTGTTAGTTCAACACCTTGAAATCCTAGAAGCCCCAATTGGCCCTTTTTGGAGCCCTTTTGGGCTAATAAATTACATTATACATACATTTCCACTGCAACATGCATGCCCAGGGTCTTTATACCTGCCTCAGCCCTTTATCCCTCACCAGTCAACATCCCTAGCACTGCATAGCACATCTTTCAGCATTGACCAACTTTAGTTGTAACATCGTCACCCAAGAAGCATAAGAGCTTTGTGATGTTGCAGAATGGTGGATATGCATTTGTCTTAGGATCAAGGGAGTAAATCACACCATCCGTCCAAAGATCAATGGCTTTCCTCCCTTACAATTGTAGCATGTCCATCAAAATAAACCCACTATCTTGATTGCTTAACAAAGTTGCATACTCCTACTTGACATGTAATCTAAACTTGAAAGGCTTATTGGTGATGTCTCGCATAGCCATTGTAGTTGGAGATGGAGATAAGATGAAAATGAAGATGGAGATGGAGGTGCAGTTGCAGCTGGAGATGGAGATGAAAATGGATATGGACTTGGAGTTGCAGTTGGAGTTGGAGATGGAGTTGGAGTTGGAGTTGGAGTTGGAGTTGGAGCTGGAGATGGAGGTGGAGGTGGAGGTGGAGGTGGAGATGTCAATGGAGATGGAGATGGAGCTTACAAGGATGTGTAGGTCTGTACCAATGCACACTAGAGGGAGAAAGAGCTACGGAGAGCTATTACATGAGAGAGAGAGAGAGAGAGAGAGAGAGAGAGAGAGAGAGAGAGAAAGAGAGAGAGAGAGAGAGAGAGAGAGAGAGGGTGGAGAGAGTGAGGGAGGTAGAGGAGCTTCAGATCTACAGGCTATGGCTTTTAGAGAGGGAAAAAGAAGCCTAAACCCAAGCATAACCCCCCAAACTCGTTTTAGAGAGAGGGTGTAGAGAGAGAAAGACATTTGGGACACCTCCAAAAGGGGGGAGGGAAAAGTGACGAGATTTCTCAAAACAAAAGTGGGGAAGTGGTATGTGGGGCTGCACTAACACCCAAGGCGTATAGTAGGCCCAAAATGCTGAGAGGATTTGGTGACTAGATATGATTGAGACCTATTTTCTTTTTAGAAAAAATGCAAAAGTATATTTTTAGGCTTAGGCCATTAGCTTGGTCAAACCTTCATTAGCATTTTAAGCACTTCATTAAGCGTCCAATTTAAAGGGCCAAGAAGACCCCAAACAAGTCCTAATGGCTCACTCAAAATTCAATAATCAATGAACAAAAATAATTAGTTACACACAGTTTATGCTTGAAGTACAAAAGTGATTTTGAATTTGAAACGAGTGTCATTTTGAATCATATGTAGATATTTGCTTGTAAAATATTCATTTTGCAGACAAGTATCAAACATAGAAATGCTCAAAGCGCAAGTGGCATAAAAACACTCAAAGCATTAGCTGCATAAGATTCTTTTTTTAGCTTGGTATTGAATAAATGATAGGCTAAAAACTCTAATTAAAAGAATCCCATGCAATATGCCTATCATCAGTTAGTGGTTGGGATAGTAAATGTTTGATTCTTTGTTGGTCAATTTTTAAATCAAATCAACACCATCAAATAATGGTTCCAAATTACTAATGCACATACAACTATAGCTAATTCATGAGTATATTTATTTATATTTAAATTCAAGAACTTTAAAAGTTTTGGCTTTCAAATGCAAGTGAATGGTTATCTTGGAGAAAAATTGCACTTATATCTTTGCCACGTGCATTAGTGACAACCGCAAAGAATGGTTTATTAAAGTCAAGTAAGTTTAAGCTAGGTGCATTTGGTCAAAGAATCCTTGAGTACAACAAATGAGTTTTCTCGCTAACCTGTCTAGACATATGGTGTTTGTCTCTTTAATAGGAAATTCAAGCAATGTACTTTATACAGGAAATTGCAAACAACTGTATGTAGTAACACCAAATACCTACAAAGACCATAATTCATGCAAATTTTAATGTTTAGACTAGGAAATTGCTTCTATTTTCTTTGGTCCAACATAAATGCTTTGTTTGCTAAAAAGATTCCCTAGGTGCTCAATGTTAGATGGACGGAAAGTACTTCTTGTTAAATTCAAGCACAGTTGATTTCGTTTAAGCAAGTCAAACGCACATTTCAAATGTCCTTTATGTTCTAGTTCAGACTTACTAAACACCAATATATCATCAAAAAAGACAATAAAAGAATTCTTGGTGATCAATGAAAATCTTGTTTATCATATATGTGAAAATAGTAGGTGCATTCGGTAAGACCAAACCACAAACACGAAACACATAGTATCTTGTTTGTCTTTTAAATGTAGTGTTCTAGAAATCCTCTTGTATCATTTCAACTTAATAATATCCCAATTTAAAGTCAACTTTGCTAAAAATTGTAGCCGTTTTCAATAAGTCAGTAGGTCATCTACTCTAGGAATAGGAAAGCTATTCTTAATAGTGATCTTGTTCAAAGCTTTATACTCAACACACAGATGGAAATTCTTATTCTTCTTTTTCACAAGAAGTAATGTTGTCCCTTATGGAAAACTACTAAGTCTTATGATCCCTCTATCTAAAAAATCCTTTACTTCAATTTGTACTTCTTTTGCTACAATAGAATTTTGATTTAAAAGGTGTCATGCAAGATGGCTCACTAGTAGGAATGATGTTTATCCTATGGGCTTCAGGTCGTAAGGGTGGAGCTTGGTGAGAAGAATCATGTATAAAATAATGCTTGAATTGAGAAAGAATTTTTTGTGCGGATCATTATGTGGTGATTGTGGTTGGTAGACACTTCCTTAAATACATATATATTCTATTTTTCTTTTTTATGGATTTTTTAGTTTGTTTTTGAGAGAGAAGTGGAGATTTTTGGTGGATTAAATTAATGTCAGAATGGCATACCAAAATCACATCAATTTCATGCAAAAGAGGAACAAAAATTATGGGTGTTTATGCAAAACCACCAATAGAAGTCTTAACTTCCACTTGGTTCTTGCAATTATACCATTGGCTATTGAAAACAATTTTAACTTTCTACTATGATGAAACATGATGTACAAGGAGTTGTTGTGTAAGCCATATAGAACTGCAATCATGAATATTATCATCATCCAACACAATTACAACTATATTGCCTTCTTGATTGCCTTGCCCTATTCCATTCATTTCAAGAAAAGTATGAGGAACGATAGAGGTACATGGAGCATAGACTTTGATTTATATAGTGTAGATAAACTTGTGGCAAAAACAAATTTTGAAATGTAGACCTTGTGCATGGATGTTCATCATGCTGCTTGATAACATTCCACCATAATGTAGCACCACTAGTAAGATGATTGGATGCACATTTGCCTTTATCACGCTAAAAAAACCTTCATTATTAAAAATTCATATCCAGCTTATTTACCCATGTCAATACTATGCTTGCATCTTCAATACCATTGAAATCCTTGAAAATCAATGATTTACTAATTATTTTACTCTTATGGGTGTGTCATATTCTTGTAGTGTTATTTCCTAAATATTTTTGAAATATTGTAGCTTGTATTCATTTGCCTGAGCTATAGTGTAAGCAATTAGCATAGAGTTGGCTATGATAGTGGTCTTCCTCCCTAAGTGCCTTTTGTGGATTTTCAAACGGAAAGGTTGAGATCATACTTGGGAGATTCTTTGGTTTGTTGTAGCTCTACAACTGTTGGTGGTTTGTCCTCTCGCATGAGTTGTCATGTAAAGGGAGTCACGTGTCCTAAAAAAGGACCAACTTCAATGTTGTGTGGGTAAATTTGGTTTTCTTGTACATCAATTGACCTTTTCTTAAACATGGGCGACCCCTTTGCCTGTGCTTTGAGCTTTTTTTGGCATCTATCAATTGCTTACTCACCAAATTTTGTAGCACTAGTCACTAGATACCTTTGGGTGCAATGTGGCTCATGGCTTAAACTCCATGCTAAGTCGGGATGATGCCTCTTCTATGCTTCTGCTTCTACACATTGATGTATTATGAAATATCTATTGATGAAATATGTAGATTATATACTCCTTTTCTGGACCCCTAGGGAGGGGATCTCTCATCTGCAAAGTGAACTGCACAAATCTCTTTGCACTTGGGTATTTCATTTTATTAAAAGTAAACTTGTGCCAATTTATGCCCCATGTCACTCTCATCCACACATTTACAAGGGGTGCTTCTTATGAGCTTTATTTCTAAACTACCTTGTCCAAAGATAATCTATGTATAAGATAAATAATTGAGTAGAAGGAATATGTAAAGAGTGCTAAAAACTAATAAACCTAAAAGCTTGTCTAAAGTAAGTAAATTCTGTAGGATGGACATGGATAACAACTGATATAGTCCATTGATACCTGTAAAACATATCCAAGGCTAACTGAATTGTTGTCTTGTTTGGATGGATGCAGGTAAGGACTCTATCTTATCTTGGAGGGTTTTCTTTTCTTTGGCAAGCAACATTACTATGATGAAATACCCACTAAGAAACGGGGTAGTTTTTTTTACTTCCAACCCTACTGAAACAGGACCTCTTTCCTACAATCATTGTACCTAAATAATTCTGATACTGAGTTATTTTTGTACATATCAGTTCATTGTTCCTTAGCCAGCTGTCTTTTGAATGTAAAAATTCAATTATGTCTTATTAATTAAGATTTAAACGGCTACACACACACACACACACACACACATATATATATGTGTGTGGGTGTAGTGTGTGTGTGTGTATGTATATATATGTACATATATATACATACATATATATAGATAGATAGATAGATAGATAGATATATATGTATGTATATATACATACATACATACATATATATAGATAGATAGATAGATATATATGTATGTATATATATATACATACATACACACATACATATATATATATATATATATATATATGTATATATACATACACACACACACACACACACACATATATATATATATGTGTGTGTGTGTGTGTGTGTGTAGAGAGAGATTTGAAATAAAGATTTTTATTTATCCAAAAGATATACTTTTGTGGAAAACATCCAAGATGCATTAAACAATGTGAACTCGGCCACAAAGATCCATACAAAAAACTTGCTTCTCTCTTTATTGCATTACAAAACTATTTCCCAAAGTAACTGAAACAAGTCAATGTATCTAGAATACTTATGGCAAGAGAGTAAAGTGGAACTTTACAAAGGGGTCAACATCTTGCAAGAGGAAAATTTAAAAATTGAATCATTTGGTTCCTTCTCTCAACCAAACTCTGTGTGGGAAAGGATTCCTAGCAAACACATAGAAGTGCTATCTACCTCGGTCAAAATTTTTGCAAGTGGATTCTCCCAAGTCAAGGGAGCAATGAGGGGAGCAATAACTCCTTCTACAACTCAATACAACTCCTTCTTCCTCAAGGTCGCCATCCCTATGAGCTTGCTCGTTGCTCATCACAAAAAAGAGTTCCTTTCACACCTTTTTTTAATGAAGTTGGGCTTTGGCAACAAATTAATGGCTTTAACAATTGGCTTACCAAGTGTTGAGTACAAAGGAGAAGATGGAGAGGTTGGAAGACCATGAACACAGAGAGGCAAACTGGAGAATAGAAGAAATATAGCGTGCAAAATAACTCCTCTTCTCTATTAAAAAAAAGAGATCTAAATGGTTTTAAATCCTACAAGGCTTGCATGCAACAAATGACTCCCACCACTCAAACTCGCAACCACTAAATTGGATCGTGTGTATTCAACATAGTTTAGGATACCATTTCCACTATGAAGAGAGGTATTATTCCAACATTCCCCCTATAAGACCAACTGCAAACAAATTGACAAATTGATAGACAACATGTCAACATGTGGACGAGTCTAGCGAGCCTTTTAAGACAAGACTAGAAGCCTCCCCTTGACAACAGTGTAAGGTGTGTCTGTTTCTCTCTAAAGACCATCAGAATGGACAATAGACATAGAATCAACCAAAAAACATACTTAGTTGCACAACATAAGGATGCGGAAACAAGTGACCCAAATACATACACGAACTGACAAGGTGGTCTTACCACTGACAAAACATGTCATGGCAATGTTTAGAATCCTAACATTTAGTAACTAGACAAAAATTGACAATCTATGAGCAAGAAACACATGTGATGTACTTATCCTATCTCCAACACTTTGAACTCCTTGCAATCTTCCCAGTCCAAGCACCATAGGACAGTGAGCACTTTGGAATGTCATGTACTTGCAAACCCCATCTTCTTTCACATGTTCTTTGATCCCAACAATAAAACCATACAACTCCATAAAATCTTTGTCAACAACGGAGTCAAGATGCTCAAATATGTTAACTAGCAAACACTTATCGAGTCCTCAAGAAAAAAAATCAATTTTAGATTATTATTTTTTTGTGAATCTTTTTGAAAATATTTGAGTTTCAAAAAAAACAAATAATTCGTTGACGATACCGAACTCAAAAGCTTTGAAAATTTTGATTTAAGCTCTTCACTGTATTGAGAATTGATGTATAGGCATAAGCAACCATGATGATGCATATCATGTTCCAACTCATGACGTTTGATTCTCCTTCTCCTCTTTACAAGGGATCTTTACCACATAAGCTTCAAGTCAAGGTGTCAAGGCTATGAAGGCTCAAAGTAACTGGGCTTTGATACTTGTTGAGTATAAAGGAGGAGATAGGGATGTTGAAAGACCATGAATAGAGAGAGGGAAAGGGGAGAGTAGAAGAATATGGGTACAAAATAACAAACTCCCGACCATTGAATTTGATGGTGTGTATTCTGCATGGTTTAGGAGACCATTCTCACTATGAAGGGAGGTCGTATTCCAATACCAAGTACTCAAGATTTCCACAATAATCTCTCAAACATTAGCTTTTGTATCCCCAAGGCTCACTTCTATCCACAAAAATTCACTAGAAAAATAACACAAAAGTTTAGTTTTGACAACTTGTTTATAAATTACATCAAATAAAAAAGTCTACACTGAAAAGTGTCTGAACACTGTGTAAATTTGAAGCTGCCATCGGATTGCCAAAAACAAAGAGTGTCGTCATATTACACCTTCTTTTCATTCACTTCATGATAAGCCAAATATAAGCACATAAGCCAAACATTTGGGATTTTGCACACGATTTTCCAAATCCACCAATTACCACAATTTGCTGAAAACTTGATCAAAATCCTAATGAAGGGTTGCTACATCACAACTAATGATTTTTTTTTTCATAATACTCTAATTAAATTAAACACTCATGGCGCATTTACAAGAGCAAACACCCACGATTACTAAGCAGTTAGTCAATTTGCAGCAAAGTCTTGCATATGAGCACCTACGACGCATTGAATTGGAAGATAAATTATTGCATTTCGCATATACTTACATCATATCCCTAAGCTAGAAACAACTCTACCATGACCTACTAGAAGCCAAAAGGCAAGTAGGAGACTTGTTAAAGAAAATTTTAAAATATGAGATACATAATTGCAAGAAATGGTCCCCAAAGAGTTGGTCTAATAGTAAGGCTTTGGCCTCTCAACCTATGGGTTGCAGGTTCAAATCCTCCGTTGGGTCACACTCTAGAGGGACACCTTGTGCTTACTTGACACCTTGTTGCTCGGGCTCTTGCCCTTGGACACTCCAGTGCGTCCTCCTCCTGGGGTGGGTCACCCGAGGAGGAGGTTCCTAGATGGTTGGTACGAGTTCTCTCCGTCGTTCCAACATGTGGTGTATCGATTAAGTGGCAACGGTGATGGCTATGCGTGGCTCTTGCCCGATGGCACATGGCGCGTGCCCAACCATGTAGCATGGCTAATTTTTGGAAGGGATAAGCACCTCCCCTTGAGGGCCTTTTAGTGTGTCGGAAAAAAATATATGCAAGAAATGGGAGAAGGAAAAAATTTGGCACAAGAGAATAAAACCCTCTTGCAAGATAAGCTACATAAACTACAATCTATTAAGAAACAATATTGAAAGATATATCTTCTCAACATGAAGGTAAAATCGTCCCCCAATCCTTAGCATCTTAGAAACCTCAATCCTTGAATATAACTGAGTTAAGGATGTGATTGGAAGAAAGTTAAAACAATTGTACAACAAGAAACATATATTTTGCAATTTCTCAATCTTGCAACCACTTTTCGATTTTGTAGGTACCATAAATATTTTAAATCTAGGCAATACATCAAACTTACTTGCTACAAACGAGCTCTATAGGAAGTGGGAGAATGAACGACCAATGCTCTTTTGTTTTGATCATCATTTTTTGAAGTAAAAGGTGTCTTTTTTTTGTCCAAGGTTCTGAAATCCCTACTCTTTTTTTTTCTTTGGTTTGCAAAACTCACAATTCATGAGTGGATTGTATTTATCATATCATAAAATTATAGAGCCTTTTATGTGTACCAATAAAAGCTTTTGGGCAAGAGTAGGGATTTCAGATTTCTGTTGCAAATTTGAAATCCCTACTCTTGTTCAAAAGCTCTTATTGGTACACATAAAAGGCATATTTGCATATGCATTCAATCTTAGAATGAGATTATGTGAGGGAGGCACCGCATACCTAGCTAGGTACAGTTGGGGGCAGGGGACCACCAGCCCGGTGGGAGGGCCGGTGGTCCCTTGCCCCCAATCGTACCTAGCTATAGGTATGTGGTGCCTCTCGAGCAAAAGCTCATGATGTTATGCATTGTATGAAAAACATTGAAAAAGACTTCGTTTTCCTACATGAGAATTTTTTTACATCTTCTTGTGAAAGTGTATCACCTCAAGGAGAGAATCAAATCTATCTTGTGGAACCTTCCTAGTGAAAACATCAATCCACTCTTGTCTCCTAGTAATGTGAGTGTTGTTGGGCTTCACTTATGGTTTTTTTCATTATCTCTCTTTGACCTTTTTAAGCACCCATTTGTTTATTTCTCCTTATTTTCTGTCAGCAAACCTTGTTGCCTTGTCAATACTGTAAGTTCAAAGGGAATTTTTCCTTGATAGAGCGTGTTGTACAATTCCCTTCTTACTATTGGAGGGCTTGTTATGAGGTTGCCCATCCTATTGGGCAAGAAAGAATTTTTGTGTAAAGAGTAGATAGCCATAAGCCTTACCTTAAAGGAAGGGTCATTAAGTGAAGTCTATAGCTTATACTACTATAAGAAACGTCTCCAAGCGAAATAGTGACATAATCCATGATATAGAGGGCAAAGACCTCATCAAAGAGACTACTTGTGTGTTGAAAGTTCAAAAAAATCCACCATAGCTAAAGGCTCTTAACAAAATTCTTGTTGTCTCCTCCTCCTGCTATCAATCACAAAGGATATAATGTATTTCTACTCTCCCACCATAGCCTTAAAATTGCAAGTGAGTGGTGCTCTTTTGTCTGATATGTGATCCCACTCTACCGTCCCTTCCTCTTTGAGTTCTCTTCTTATTGTCTTTCAGGTTGGAGTAGTTTCTTTTATATCGGTAGCCCCATGGCCAAGGACTATGTCAATGAGCAATGTCATGATGTCCAGAGATGTTGGAAGCATATGTTTCCTTCTTCAAAGCTATGTTGGGAATTCCTTCATACAATCATGTCCTAAGCGGGCAATCAATCACAAGAGCCTTTACTAGTTTCAAAGCTATGTTGGGAATGCCTCAATACAATCATGTCCTAAGCGGGCAATCAATCACAAGAGCCTTACTAGCTTCAAAGCTATGTTGGGAATGCCTTCATACAATCATGTCCTAAGCGGGCAATCAATCACTAGAGCCTTACTAGCTTCAAAGCTATGTTGGGAATGCCTCGATACAATCATGTCCTAAGGGGGCAATCAATCACAAGAGCCTTACTAGCTTCAAAGCTATGTTGGGAATTCCTTCACACAATCATGTCCTAAGCGGGCAATCAATCACTAGAGCCTTACTAGCTTCGTGAAGTTTGCCATGAATCCACTTAAATAACATTAGCATGAGTTGTTTGAGAGTTCATTAGAACAAATATATAAATAATGAGGGAAAAGAGGATGATCCATCCAAATGATACTATTGCCTTTGTAACTTTCTTATCTCCATGCATTCAAGAGCACACTTGAAGTAGGGCTCATCAGAACTAAGAAAGTTGGACAACAATGTTCTTAGTTTTCAAAATTTGAGGCAAGGCTGGTGAATGTTATTCTTGTACACACAACCACAAAGTGAGTGTCCCTACAACCAATTGTGCCACCCACATTCTTTCTAGAGTGATAAGACGATGCTAGAGAAGTTGAGGTATCTGATGTCATCGGAGACAAACGGAATCTTATTGGTTGAAAACGGAATCTTCTGATGTGCTATATCTTTAAAAACTCCAAGATACACTATCCTCAAGTGAGATGAATTTTCTAATGTGTTGTATTTTTAAAAACTCCAAGATACAGCACCCTCAAATGATCATCTCAAAAGAAGAAGCTTTATAACTTATCTTGATGTTTAGTCTTCATCCATAAATTCTCAATGTCACGTAGATATGCAAAAATAACAATGATGTTTTCGGTAGATTGGTACTATCTGTACAAGGCCGGTTGTGTGAGTTTGCAGCTTGGAATGGCTCTGAGCATGCGTGCGTGTGTCAGAGAGAGAGAGAGAGAGAGAGAGAGAGAGAGAGAGAGAGAGACTTTTTCACCTCTATGTGAGGCCAAAGTCGGCCTATGAGACAAATCAAGATACATGTATGTCTTCCATCTATTGGAAAAGACAAAACAATCCAAATTGGTACAGCCTTGGTGTATGATGGTATCATACAACCATGCAGATGCATCAAGCTAGCTAGCTCCATCATGTGCTAATAGGGAGGTGTAGAATGTGGTACATGGGAGAATTGGGAGTAAGGGCTGCTCGGATGAATGCAATTGGGTGAGCCATCATCTGAGCTCGTCTCTATTGAGCAGCTCGACGCTCTCAAGTCTAGACTTCCTCGATCCCTCTCTGTGGTGGAACCGTGGGGCACGGCATCCGGCAATACACGGACGTCGTCTAGCCTAGCTCATCTTAACTTGTTGAAGAGTCAATCCCCTCTTTGTCGATCTAGGAGTGGTCCTTTGAAAAAAAATAAGTAAGTTGTGACTGTCTCCCCCCCACCCCTGTCTCTATATGTGGCTACAAAAGTGCATCTCTATGCCTTTGTATCTCTGGCAGATAGCACCCCAACTGTCTCTGATCTTGAGAGTATATGATCTCGCGGAGAGTAGACTGCCCTCTGAGTAATGACTCATGTATGCCTCTAATATCATCATAAGCTATGAATCTACAAACGAAATGTTCCTCACGTTCCACCTCCTCTCTGCATACTTGGCAGACTTTCTCCTCCCTGGGAATGTCATGAGTTCACCTCACCTCTATCTCTAGTCTATGTGATGATACTCTGAGAGCTGATGAGGGGATAGCAAGCTCTACCTTGATGATGACTTGTGGCACTGTGTGCTTTGCCTCGAAACAAGAGGGAGATCGTAAATACCTGTGGTCTCTCATTCCGTGCCCACACACTGGCTATTTGTCACTCGGGTGTCCACATTGTTGTTGCGTACATCAGGGTTGGGGTGACTGATGTATCAAACAGCCGCCCCTTCGTGCGGGGCTTTTGAAAGTGTACCTGATGACATCTTCACTCTAACATGGCCAAAGCTCCATTATTAAGGGTGAGTCTATCAGTGGCGGCTTAAGCCATGGAGAAGGGGCCATGTCTGGTGAAGGCAACTCTGAGGTAGACATAGTGACCGCCTCGACTGTACCTCATGCTGCTGTAAACTTAACTACTCGCCGATCTTACCTGGAGGTGTGGAAGTTCATTATCTTGGTCTTCCCATGGTTCATTGTCGGTCCTCTATGTGAAAACTCATCTACGGCACTCAAACGGCTTTGTAGACCCTCTGGTGACTCTGAAATCAAAACAATGTCATCAAGATATATCATAATGTAAACTAGAGTACCTGCAAGGTCAACTCATGTCCCTCTCGCTCGTAAGATGTAGTCAGAGATCTCGTCGATGTAGAATCCAAAGAGGTTCGAGGAGAGGGGGCATTCTTACTTAACAACAATGGTGCTAGCAATGGACTCTGATAGGCCACCTAGACAACGAACTCTCATAGAGAGCACAGATGGCCCATATAATCTCCGATGGTATCCCCAAACTCTAAAGTCGCCAAAAGAGCCTCTCATGGGACTATGTCAAACACTTTACCGAAGTCCGCAAAGCAACAATAAAGCATCTTCTTCCGCACCTTTGCAACATCAATGAGGCAACACAGAACAAAGATATGGTCAATGGTGAAAAAAGTCCGCCTAATTTAAGCCATATAAACTGAGCTCAGTCTCAAGTAATACCACATACAGTTTGGCCATTGTATGGCCAATCATGATAGTCCTATAATTCCTTGGATCCAAGATGTCCCCAAATTTGTGGATTGGCACAATGGTGTGCCAAGTCCACTCCTCTGGAAATCCCTCCCCTATAGCTTGGTTGAATACATGTGTAATCAACAAGGCTATAGTGGCGATTGCAAAAAATGAGGTGCTCACTTTGTAATCTTGTTTATATGAAGACGGGCGGTGGATGGCCTTCTTGAGTGAAGAAAAAAGAGCTCGTGGGTTGAGGTCCAAGTGGCTGTGGAATTGGAGGCTAGTTTGGTACCTCATCGAGTCTCTCTGCATAATCGTGTCATACCTATGGGTGCTCAATAGCAGTAGTCGGATGTGGCTCTCCAAGGGGCACCATGTTGTGACACAGTCCATGCTCATGAATACATGTCAACCCTCCTGAAGTGAGCCACTAAGCCATCCCATTGTAAATAACGAGACAATGTTGAGAGCCTAATTTGCGCTAATGATGGCCATACTCTGCGATGTAGGTTGTGTTTGCGGAATCTCTCATTGTAACCTCCTCCTTTGTGGCGTGTAGTACCTACCAACGGGTCCTCTATATCGTATGTCTCACACTGGTCACATGTCCTGGCATTGAAGTCTCACATGAGAAAGACTTACCCTAGTGTAGAGTACTCCATAATCTCATCTGACAAGCACGTGTATGGGGATGGTCTTTCTTCCCTATTCCTCTCTTTCCTTGTAGTAGCAAATTTGGAGCCTAAGGGGGGAAGGTAGCAAAGGCAATATAGATGATCATGTCCCATGATAGCGCAAAGCGAATCCAAAGGTAAAGGGCCTATGAGTCGCGCACAGCAATCTGTATCCCACTCTTGAGTCACGTCTGAAGAGTGTAGCCACCCCTCCCGATCCTACTGTAGTGTGCTAACGAGTACTCCCTCAATGTGAGGACTCCCACTGAAAGCCATGAATCCTCAGTAGACTCCACTCTGGGCTCTCACATGTCTTTGTCAAGAGAATGAGGTCCCATCCTCTCATCAATTGCTCAAGCCTCTTTGGATGTAACCATAGATCCCCATTGCAGTTCCAAACCACAAACTAGATCTCCTCATGTGTCTTATAAGCAACAAGTCCCTATGCAATGGTCTTGCCATCAATGACGACCCTACCATCTCGATATACCGCCTTCTTTGCAAGCTTTTTTTACTGTAAGCATGCATACACGGCAATGGTCTTGTTGCATCTTTGTGAGGTCGTTGTCAAGGTATATAGGAGGGCCCTCTAGCCCTCTTAAGATGGCCCTCTTTTGGATGTATGCGATTCGAGACTCCTTAGAGGCGAATTGGGCTCTTTTCTATAAGTCTTTGCCGGCTCTCCAAGCTTTGGAGAAGGGTAACTCCTCTTCTTCCTTGTACCCGAGCTTCATGCATAGGGATTTACCGTCGCTCTCGGGTGTAAAGCCCCCCCCTTCTTTGATGCCAAGAGGCGACGGACTTGTCACATCTTTCCTTTTTTAATGGTTGTGTATAGTGAGCGCCTCGTCTATTTAGGCTTCTCTTTTTTTTAAATTCTTCTTGACTACTTCGATCCATCCTTCCTTGGTGACCTCCAATTTGTCGTCAACGCATGCCGTGAGAGCTTTGGTGATCTATTCCTTGAGAGCTTCCTTCGATTCCGCTTTGATCTCTCCTGCGAGGGATGTCATAGAAGCACAAAAGAGTTCGATTTGCTCGTTCAACTATTCCTTTTCTTTCTT
Source organism: Adiantum capillus-veneris (assembly GCF_014529385.1). NCBI lineage: Eukaryota > Viridiplantae > Streptophyta > Polypodiopsida > Polypodiales > Pteridaceae > Adiantum > Adiantum capillus-veneris. The sequence continues at coordinate 46,954,848 of NC_140936.1, read as the reverse complement.
CGAATTCTCTTTCTCCTTCTCTCTTCTCCTCCCACGTCTTCTTCTCCTGCCTCCATGCTTGCTTCTTCGACCTCTTTCTCCAGCTTGGATAGCCAGTTGATGACGACGTTAAGGGTGTCCGTGATATAAGATAAGGCGCCGCCTTATCTTCAACTTTGGGCACCTCCTCCTTCGTGACGTTCAGAGAGAGAGAGAGAGAGAGAGAGAGAGAGGCAAGGCTATTGTGGGAATCAGGTTGAGCAGGGTACGACATGCCGCCAAACACCTTACTGCAGCTTGAGAACGCTGCAACCGGCAGCCCAAAAAAGGGTAAGCTATTATGGGGTGTAGCGTTGATGGCAGCTGTGGGGGTCGCTCGAGAGGAAGGGGGTAAGGAAGGCAACTGGGTGCGAAGACCAGGCGTGGGGTATGCAGGCAGCTGAACGTGAAAGCTGGGTACGAGGGCTGTGTGTAAGGCTGGGGGTGGGTGCAGCAGGCTAGGGATTGCAAGGGCAAGCTATGGTTGCGAGCAAGAAAGAGCCATGGATGCAGAGAGAGAGAGAGAGAGAGAGAGAGAGAGAGAGAGAGAGAGTTGCAAGGGCAGGCTATGGTTGCGAGCAGGTAGGGTTTACAAAAGAGAGCCATGGATGCAGAAATGAAATGAAATGAAATGTTATATTAACGTCTTCAAAAGGCCACAGTGACCTATGAGACCCCAAAGTTACAAAGTGGTGGATCTGATACAAAGTCAGAGTAACAAAATAACCTAACAAGAGTACAAAACAAAGATATATACTATGAGGTCCTAAGTTGGTCGATGTGAGCCAAGCAAAAAACTATGCAAAAGCAAAAAATGGGCGGCTTGTTGGGATAACTAAATCACAAGAGATCTAGCATCGGTCGTTGGCGAATCTCATCAATTTCCTCCATGGTTAGTAGTCTGACCGGGCGTCGTGCATGCCTGGCCAGCGTGCTCTGAATTTTCTGTCGTAGCCTTCGTCGATGCTGTGTAGTTCTTCGCAATCGCGGGCGCTTGGATTTCCCGAGTTCAATCGCTCGGTCAATCAAAGTGCCTCTGGTGTGAGACGAGGGGGAGCTCTGTTGTGGGAGTGGCTCTTGCGGCTGTCCTGTGTCTGCTCTGAAGAAGTCTGTGATCCGTCTTTGAGACTGGCTAGCCTCGCCATTCATCAGGCTATCTCTATGTCTGCGTAGCTCGAGCAAGAACAAACCCAGACATCTCTGATCTTCGTATCCCATGACTCTTGAGAGTGGTCCAAAACCCTCTCTGAACAGGCAACGGAAGCGGCCTCGTTTCTCGTAGTAGACGGGACAACGACATGTATAGTGTAGCTCTATCTCAGGTGCCATATTACACAAGGGGCATGTCCTGTCCTCTGCTGGTACTCCGCTGTATCTCCCAATCTTAATCCGCAACTGGTGAGAAGATGTGCGTAACTGGCCAATAGCACATCGTATCCCATGAGACAAGTCGGTATCCATGTATCTTGGTCTCGTCACAAAACCATCTTCCATAAGCTGGAGAAGGTGGTCTCTGTAGAAAGCCATCTACGTGCCCAATTCCTATGCTGGTTGTATCCACGTCCTCCTGGTGTCTAGCTGGGTCAGGTCTTGGCGGATGAGTTTGGTGATCTCTAACTGTGTAAGAGTGAGAGATGGTGCATCCAATGAGTAATGGAATGGTGGCAGCCTATCTATGCTGAACCCATGTGCCTGAAACCATGATGTCATCTCCCCATACCAGCATGTTGTATCTCCTTGTATAGCTAACTGTCGAGAGGATTCAAGTGCTATGCAAGCATATCTGTCACTAGGAAGTTCCCATGTGCGGTTTATGAAGGAGACTGATCTGGTGAGCGCCTCCACCACTAGTGGGGGGGCCGCTAGCTCTGCTCGGATAATGGCCCGTGGTACTGATGCCTTGCCTCTAATGAGCCGCGAGATCATAGAGACGAGAGGTTTCTCCATGTTCCCCCATCCGTCTGTGCGACCCGGCCTCCTGTGGTGATCCAGTGAAGGTCCCCATATCTCGGTTCCATAGAGCAATGATGAAGCCACCAAGGTGTCAAAGAGCCAGAGCTTCATCCGAGGCTCCTGAAGCTGAACCTGCGAACACATCCTCTCCAATCTACCCAATGATGCGTGGGCTCTAGTAAGTCTAGTCTCAGCTGCTCTTCTGAGTGAGAATGCAGGTCCACTAAAAACCACTCCAAGGTAAGTGTAAGCGTCTGTGTACTCCACAGTCTCCTGGCCGTATGTGAATGTAGGTGTTGACCTCCTGATCCACTGTGGGGTGGTATTAAACACCATAACCTTGGTTTTACCCAAGTTGACAGACAAACCACTTTCATGGGCAAACGCATGCAAAGCATCCAATTGACGTTGCATTCCCTCTGGGGATTCAGAGATCAACACTATGTCATCAGTATATAACAAAAGTGGAATCCATGTCCCTGCCAACTGAGCACCTTTATTCCATCGTTGTCAATGTAGTCAGAAACCTCATCCAAATACATACCGAAAAGAGTAGGAAAGAGCGGGCAGCCCTGCTTCACCCCAATAGTGGAGTGAACCGGTGTGGAAAGTCCCTCCGAGGTGCGTACATGCCCTACTACTGATATGTACAATGCCATGCTCTCCCAAATGAGTTCTGTGGGTACTCCCATTTCCTGTAATCTGCGCATTAGTCTAGCTCTGGGTACTGTGTCGAAAGCTTTGCGGAAGTCCACAAAGCTACAATAGATCTCTCTCCCATGAGATCTGCCTTCCTCGATGATGGCCCTGAGTGTCAGGATATGGTCAAGAATAGAGAAGCCTCTCCTGAATCCTACCTGCCCAGTTGCACGTATTCCTTCCCTCTCTGCCCATCTACTCAACTGTTGCTCAAGAATGGATGCATACAACCGTGCCAGTGTGTGCCCAATCATAATAGTGCGATAATTCCCAAGCTCCATGGGGTCTCCTAATTTGAAGATAGGTACAATTGTAGATAGGCTCCAAGTGTCCGGTAGGTCCTCACACATGGCACGGTTAAACATAACTGCTAGAAGCTTTGCTAGTAGGTCTTTGGCATGCATAAAATGCTCAACGACTAGGCCATCATGATCATATGCTCTCCCAGTCTTCATCCTATCAATAGCTTTCTTCACCATCTCAACGGTGGGGGCATGGATTGGGGGGGTTGGGGAGGGGCGTGTGGGCATGGATCGGGGGTGTTGGGGAGGGGCGGTTGTCCAAGTACTGTGTACAAAGATGATGCGTACTGACCCCAGGTCTTTGTGGAGGAGATAGCGGCGGAGGGGGGGGGGGGGGGGGGGGAACTGCTCATGAAAGAATAGCTGATATAGATCCTGCTCGAGTCGAGCCAAAAAAACCCTCTTCTTCCGCCGCACCAGGCGTCGGAAGTCAATCTGTGACTATTTGTGAGTGACATCCCCCAACAACACCTCCCTCTGAAGTCTGGCTCTAGTCTGGCGGCACTCCTCATCGTACCAGCTGTTCTGAGGCATGCTCCCTAATCGGCGGCTCTGCTCAAGCTGGGTGTGTGGGTATGCTTAAAAATAGTATGGACTACCATTGCAGCTTCTCAAGTTTCAACAGAGTAGTTTGTGTAAGGGTCGAGGTTGGGTTCTTACTTGCTAAGAGTCAATACAAAAGTCTGATGCTCATGTTTCATTTAAAAAATACATTTGTTTTTTGGTAGAGCATAGGCAGGTGAAATGTTTCATACGACTTAGCAAATGAACCACATCTTATATCTTGCTTCTTGAGAAGAAGATTTACCACTGACGACACTGCTACTTTACTTGAGCTAATTTACAAGGCATTCAGAACTTTTTTGGCAGCAGCTCAAATAGACAAACTTGTGGGCCTAGAAAGAGTGAAGCTGTGTATGTAACAAACTTGACATCCCTTTGCCTTCAGAATCGCCTTACTCTTCCTCCTCTTCTCATCTTTCTGTCAGCAACATTTCCCGTTTCTTCAACCCGCTATAGAGGCCTAGCTATCATGCCCAACCCCTTGCAGCCCATGTGCCAGATGAGCCAGATAGGGGTCTGTCTGTGACCCATTCGTCAACAAAAGCACTAACTTGTTCAGCTCTTTGTTGTACTCTTCTTCGATTTTCCTGCATGAGAAAGTCAAGAGGAGGCAACCATGAGAATCTCGTCACTCAACATACACAAGGCAGTCTAGAGCTCTAGCCTCAGTCTATCCTGTTAGCAAACTCATGAAGAATGTATGCATCTATGGAAGGTGATGCCTCTCCTCAATCTCCTCAATGAACAATGCTTCACTGAATTGGCATTCAGTCATAATCCTATGTGCCACCGGCTTTTCAACCAAGCACAATGACGAATTATGTAAATCAGCGATTCCTCTCCTACTAAGTTCAATTACTACATCAATAGGGTAAAATTAACCTGTCCTACAAAGTTCTAAACACATGATTTACTGAACAAATAGCAGCTATGCAACCGACGTAGACGTGACAAAAAAGCAACCCAGTCTTGCTGGGACCAACACAAACCCAATGGTAGTCCTGAATGTTGCCTCATCTGAAGGGTTAAACACTCTTGTAGCCTCCTGACGACTTTGCCGACTTCTTGCGGACCTGCTTGAACCATCCCTGTTTTCCGATACTGATAACTTTGCTGCTGATGAGTCCTTCGCAGCTGGATCTGGTGTGGACATTGAAGGTATCAACCATTGAGTGGCAGTTGCATACTGTAAGCAAATGGCTTTGAGCTTTTCCACCTTCTGCAACACAACAGAAGACAAAAAGTTTAAACAGTGGCTTCCCGATACGAGGCGTGACTTTTGCGTGACAGAATTGCAATTGGGTTTTTTCTCCTTCTGCAAATGAGCACCTTTGGCCATTGAGCATTGGTTTTTGAGCTCCCACACGAACTATCCACCACTACGCTAAAGCCCACACTGGCATAATTGAAATCACTTCGAACTGTTTACCTTAAAAATTTGTGGCCAAAGAAGAACGCATTCTTTGAGGCACTTGTCCAGAAAATAATCATGTTGAGATATCACCTAGAAAAATTCACACCAAGTTCTCCAACTTGAAACATACACAAAAAACCGTGCATTGCTTTGAAGCCATACATTGCTCATAACACCAAACCTCATCTATGCTTTTCACTGCCTGCAGTTTCCCATGCATAACATGCCAGTTAGGTTCGATCACCTGCAAATACCCACCACATGCTTCTGAGAAGATAAAATCAATGAATAACTTACCACAGTAGACATACCTGACATGTTTATAATTAATAGCAATTGTTGTTCACCTCAAATGTCAAGTAATGTACGAAAGTTTGTGTAAAGTGCAGCATCCGTTGGCAAAGGACATATGATCGAGGCATTGATGTTCCAATAAACCGCAGGCCCCTCGTAGCCTGTTCAAAACAATGCGAGTCACCGATTGCAAATAGCATTTCTTAATATTTGGCACCTTCGTTGACACAAAAGAAAATCAAAACATGACCATCATTAGCCAACCCCATGCCTGATGAACTTGCCACGTCCCACAAAGCTGCCGCTCTACATGTTTACAGTGGAAAAGGAGTCGGAAAATAAGCTGATATTTCATGAGAGCCTTCCTTGAAATAACAAGAGACAAAGGCCATTGCACCTGTTATGTTTGTAGCATGAGGGTAAAGGTCAGTCTATCCACAGAGAGATTCCCAGAAGGGACTTTATACTGAATATGTAATGTTTATCAAATTAAGCATTACAAGAAAACCTTGTAGTTCAGTGTAAAAGTTTCCAAGCCTGTAATGATACCAGATGAAGCCTGGCTACTAGAGGGTTCCACACCACTCGATTCTCCAAACTTTTCTATGTCTGTAAGACCACCGATCCCCGTCTTTTGTAAGTTTTCAAGTTGCCTCAAGAGTGGAAGTTTTTCCTGCACGGACAAAGTGTTTAGTAAGAATGAGAAATCTAGACTCACAATAGTCATCCATGAGTGTAACCGTCAGCTTCATCGTGCACAGTGTAACCTAACTAATATGACATTCCCCCCTTATGTCGTATCAGTGCCAATAGTGGGTGCAGAACCAGGTATCAATACATGCTCTCTTGTAAGTGCATGCTCACACACACATTATATAATGGCCCAGGTACTGAACTGCTGCCATGGACATAGAGAAATGCACAGCATACTTTTACAAGAATAATGAGGACAAAGTTTCTGACCAAAATCTGACATTTTCCCAGCAGTTTTAGTCCAATGGACATAGCCTCTTCCAGTTTACATAACCTAGTAGCTCTTATCTTCCACCAAAGCTTGCAGCACACCTTACCGGAGAAAGCTATTACAGAAGTTTGCCAGTCAGACCCTGGGAATCAGTCTAGCTCATAGACAAAAGTCAACTGAAGGGTTGGATGTTAAAACTCAACACAACCTTCAATCAGTTAGATCCTTTGCCACTGGTTCATTGGTGATTGATTTCATCCAAAAAAAAAACTATTTAAGGATGTGATGACCAAGTACATACCACATTGCAGAACAAGTCTTCGTAATAGGGATCTGACGCAGCAATTGACGTGCGCAAAGCCAGGTCAAGAAGAGACTGCATGGAAGTTATCTAGCTTAATTGTCTGCCTAGAAACCCAGATTAGAAGTATTACACAGAAACACAAGCCACAAGTCCATAAAGACACATTGCCAGATAAGAAACACAGGCCCCAAACTAGGCCAACAGTCATACCTGTAACTTCTCAACAGAGATGGTCGATGGTCTCTTGGCAAGCTCATCCTTCGCAATGTCCATAAAGTGTACAAGTAAGTCTCCCTGGAATGAATTCTCATATGTTGTCAAAGGAAAAGCTTGACAAGCTCTAAGATTTCAGCATATTGTTTTAGCAGTACTAACGCACGTACCTGGTCGACCAGAAAATAATGCTTGACAGAACGAAGCCTGCCCATCAGATCAAACTGTTCACAAATTTTGACAGGATCAATCAGATGAAAATCACTCTGCTGTTGTGTCTCAAAATATCAAAGAGCAACTCATTGACTGTATGCCCTGCTTTTGATCAGGAAGCAAAAAAACTAATCAAACTTTTGAAAATTTTCACCTTCTGGACAATCAAATTCAAGAGCTCTGCACTTGCAAAATTGTAAGCAACATTGATTCGTTCAAGATGATGACGAGTACCAGAGCCCGATCCTTTTGTGTCATCTGGAAAAGATATCTAGAAAAAAAAGGACAGCAAATCTAGGCAAGTTAAAATGCTTATTGATATCAATGTGTTAGGTTTAATGAAATTGAGCTTATGAATGTATCTATCAAGGTGTTTCTCGAACCAAAGCATAATACGACTGCATCTCTCTTTCAATATTTACCTTCACATTATGTCCGCACTCTCGCATTGCATTCAAATACTTTCCAGTTGTCAAGATTGTTTCAGCCGCACTTGACAAGAAGCCTGGCAATTCATGCTTTAAACTGTAGCGCTGTTGCCAGTAAGTAGCACTCAAATCCTGACTCAAACTCTCCTGCAAGTTACAGCCTTCTTAATGAGGAGACCAGAAATCTATATCTACAACTTTCAAAAAGCACCTAACAGTACCTTCAGCAGCGCCTTGTTTTCATCAATGAAAAACTCTCCATATGGATCATCAATCACGCCTTCATAAACCCATCTTCAGAACCATCACAAGATTTGTGTTGTTGGTTACCAAACGAGATAAATGGTGGAAACTTTCAATGCCCTGAATAATATTTGTCTAATATTCGACTCTGAAAGTTTCTGAAAATACCGTTCGAGGATACCCAGGTAAGGAGCACTTGCAAACTGTGAAAGTTTTTGAAGCAGTGACCTTGCAGAATTATCACCTGCTATTGCTGCTGCCTATTCATTACGCAAATTGAAAGAAAAATTTATGTACATTCAATAGTGCATTACATGGCAACCTCTGTAGGAAAAAATATATATGAGGGTATCACAAACAATACCTGATTTTCTAGAAGATTCAGTATTGCAGCCCCGGAATGGGACCCTCCAGAGGCCTTCAACACGACAGTGGAAAGAGCTTGCATGGCCCCCATCATTGGCTACGCAAGCAAGCTGCATTAACTAAAAGGACTCATGGGGAAAGCTACTGAAAGACTTGCTCCTCATTTACCCACAAACGAAGTCCAATTTCATACCTGGCAATAGAACCATAGGCCCTGAAGAGCAAGCCTTCCAAGCCGAAATTGATGCTCCAACTGTGCAACTAAGGCATGATAATCCTGCCAAAAAATTTACCGCCCTCTCTCTTTTGTTAAGGCTTGTGCAATCCTTGGCTTTATATAAAATTCTGTCACAGTCGACGATGCGGAAACGTAGAGATAGAATACATAGAACCAACCAACCGCCAATGAATTAGATTGATTATTACAATGGGGGCAAAGAGCTTCTTATATACTCTCTTATGGGACTTAAAAACCCCTCACATGAATTGGCCAACCCAGACTTACGTCAAATAAGTAAGATAAATGTAGAGTGCGCATGCGGTGCACGAAGCGTGCGTGCGAGAGAGGTGAGTGCAAGCGTGAGAAGGTGAGGTGCAAGGGAGACAATATGTGGTGGAGCTCTCAGAGGCGGCAATGCCCTCTAGCCCTTATTCTCTATATGTACATAGGAATAAGATGAGGGTTAGGCATTGGGCGCCCAGCCCGGGGTGAGGCACATCGCCTTTACCCCAACATACTCCCACTTAAAGGCGACTGTGCCGATAAGTGGACCCTTCTAGCTATCTACTAGTATATACAAGATGATAGGTGAGAGACTCTCTCAACCCACGCCCACTGGCTCGCTCACTCAATCTACATGCAGTCGCATCGGCTCTAGGCGAGCGTGAAAATCAATGCTAGAGCCTGCATGCAAATCCTGTAGACATCTTTGTATGGTCTGCAATGCTCCACGAAGCGTCATGCTAGCATCAGTCATCGCTAGACTGGCAATCCCTACTGCAGATGCTCCCATTGCAGCTGCTAAGCCGGGCCTCGATACTAATAGGTCGTACATGAGACGCCCAAACGCTGATGACATCTGCGCAATCCTGGCTCTGTTGGCTTCCTCAACGCTATATGCATACACTGCATCATCAGGAACACTCATCACGTATGGGTGTGTCTCGTCTGACGCTGGAACATGCATGTCCCTGTCGTCCATAGGTGACCCTGTGTCCTCGCAAATCATCATCAACATCTAGCATAAGCATATCAAAAAACTCCATATCCGTCATCTCTGCATATGCCTCTTGGGAGCAGACCGGCTCTACCTCTCTCTGGCATCTGCATAAAATGAGATAACTCCTGTTGTGACTCATTGGAGCAAACCCGCTCCACCTCTGCTGCTGCAGAGTCTACTGACATGTCCTGCACAACTAAATGCTCTGTCTCTGGAGCATCTGGAGCTCACTCGCGAATGAGACTCGCCTAGTCTCTCGCTCATCACACGTCAATGTAGTAACCGAGACTCTACCGTCTCGTACATCAGAAACATGCAATGGGTAAACCACATAAGACCTAGCTCCTCGAGCAATAACTAGGCGACCCAACTGCAACTGGAATGACCGCTCTCGAAGCAGTACCTGACAGCTACGCTGTCTCAAACATGTCGCTGAGTTCAAACTCTGTGCAATCCCAGAAACATAGCGCACATGTGTAAGCATATAAGATGCACCACTAGGTAGTAATAGACATATATCTCCTGCACCCTCTATGTCATACGCTGAACCATCAGCCAAGTGAACACGACCATAACTCCCACTAGCAAATGTGCTGAACCAGTCACGGCATGGTGTGACATGAAATGCTGCAGACTCATCTAGCAGCAATCGGGAGCAAGTGTCATCTCTGTCAGACATGTATCGTGGGTGGAGACTAGATGTAAATGTGACATCACCATCACTCGCATAAGTAGTCGTCTCTCTAGTCTGTGTCGTAATTGTATGTGCATCACGCCTCTGTCTCCGCTGCTGTCTCATGCGTCTAAAACAACAGCGCCTAATGTGCCCTGTATGACCACAATACCAACATCGCATATGTCGGGAAGATCGAGACCTCCGTCTCTCATGAGCCATCACTGGAGACTCAGCTGTGTCACACATCATGTCAATGCATAAGCGTCAAAAGTGGGAGATCACTCGACCACCACGCTAATCAAGCATAAACAAATCAACAGCTCAATAGTGAACACCTGTAACCTACATGCTGTAGTCTCACGCTCGGAATATGCTTCGATGTGAGAACATCAGGCAAAATCAAAGAAAACCTGTAACCACTACGAGCATATCATAAACCTCAATCCTGCAAGAGTGGATACGAGAACACGGAAGTGTGTCCAAAACTGACAAGAACCTGTTAAAATGAGAGTAGAACTCGATCACTGTCAAAATAATGGCGAGAAACTCGAGAAAATCCGATAAAGTTTCCCCTGTAAACTGAGTAAAATCTCAAGTCAAATCTCAGCCATAAACAGCAACACGAAAGTAAACCAACTCAAGTGAAGCCAAGCGAGGCTATACGCATAATCAATCAAGTCTGTCACTACATAGCTGTCGAAAATCAAGTCAATTGACCAAAACGCTCTCTATACACGATAGAGGCAAGACAACATATCTGTGATAACAAAGCGTATAAACCTGTCAACAACTGATCTACATAAGGCATACATAGGCCAAACCATGGCAAAGTGCTCACTTTTGAACGAGTGGCCCTTGGACAATTTGTACCTGTCCGTGTAACCTGTACACCTGTGAACCTGTGATGTCTGAGCTATCTAGGGTAGCTCACCTGCACAAAACCTATGCCCAAGTGAGAGTAAACACTCAATCACTGTCTAAGTGGGAATAAATCGACCACTGTGTGTGGGAGTCACACTCGACCACTAAAGCATCAGAGAATAACACTACAGATACACATGTAATTCCATGGCAAGAACCTGGGACAAATCCGCCAGAGTTACCAAACAAAGTGATCAAAATCACATCAAAACTCAGTCATAAAATACAATCCACATCATGCATACATCACCTACCAAACATATGGCAATTAAGCTCATTCCTGCATGAGTAGCTCTCTGGACAAAGTGCCCAACACCTGTATGCACGTGAATCTGTCACCTGTAAGCTCTAACTAGCTCAGACTGTATCCGAACATGCCATACATAGCAAAGCCTCTCTGAATCTTTGACCATGCAATCATTCATGTGTACAACAGTTGTGCCACATAATCCGCATGATGGGGCAAAACCTGTGAGCAAAATAGATCCACAACCTGCTCAAAGCGCAAAGCACCTGGCTGCCAGGAAATCACCTGAAGAGTAAACCACCTGCACTCTACCTTGGTGACACGGCTCGAGTCTCACCAAATCAGCCCCACACGCATTCATTCACTCTAAATGGGCTGAAGATTCAGCTCTTCAAACCTTTCCATCACCCTGATCTGAAGCCTTGATTTAAACACGTACCTGTGAAAAATCCGAAATACACACAACTGCTGCAAAAAATTATCTGATCAGAATTAGGTCAAACGGACATCGCCATTGCGTCCGGAACGTACCAAAACCCCAGAAAAGAGTCTTGGGTTGCGCAAATCTGAGTCCATATGAGGGATTTATGCCCAAAAAAGTGATTTTCGAGCCCAAAAATGCACTTGCGCGAATTTGTTTCTGCAAACCTGTCTGTTGTGTGGTGTGTATGGGCTGATCTGTGGACACAAGGAGCTCAAAATACACTCCTACAAGCCTTTGCAAACTGGGTCGCAAGCTCTTCGATCTATGCTCTGACTTATGACCTCCCTGCCATGGTCAAGCTCCTGCAAATCTTCTGCGAATGCATATGTGTGCTCTCCCTCTCCGTGCCTATGCTCTGATACCAGTTGTAGAGTGCGCTGCGGTGCGCGAAGCGTGCGTGCGAGAGAGGTGAGTGCAAGCGTGAAAAGGTGAGGTGCAAGGGAGACAATATGTGGTGGAGCTCTCAGAGGCGGCAATGCCCTCTAGCCCCTTATTCTCTATATGTAAATAGGAATAAGATGAGGGTTAGTGTGAGTAGTCAGTGTCAGTGGGCGGCCAGGCACTGGGCGCCCAGCCCGGGGTGAGGCACATCGCCTTTACCCCAACAATAAATACCTAAAATGACAAGATCAATAAATAGGATCACAATTGGGGATTCACTTGAGATGCAGAATTTGAACACCCTTAGCAGCTCATAGTGGACATATGTAGGGAGTGAAGAAGCTACCATGGACACCCCACCAAAGGCCTTCTACTGGATACACCTCGGATTTGCAACCATCAACTTGTCACCGAACACAATGCCATCTTGAGCATCGGGAAGTTGATTGTAGACAACACTACATCCAAGAATCCCCATTCCTGAATTGTGAACACAGCACGCCCAAGATTTTCAAGACAATGACTTTGGAACACACCCTGTCCATAATTCCAACAAACAAAAATGGATTGTACAATGTGTCCACAACATCCATAGTGTTTTGTATACGTGACGTTGGTTCCTTGCGAGATGCAATGTGCTTTAAGCTCCGACAAACAGGTCCAAACACTAATGACTTGGACTCCGACACGTGGGTCCAAATTAAGTATTGGGACCACCACTTGCCCCTCTCTACCGCCCACCTACCTCTCTAGCAGAAGCATGTTTGGCAACAATCAAGTTCAACCTCAAAGGCAATAGATACATTCATAAATAATAGTCTAAAAGACACATCACACGATTTAAGCTAGCCTTTGCTGCTGTACATTGTAATTTTATAAAAAATTGAAGCATTGTATCTCTGAGGGTCATGAGGCGCCCAAAAATTTCACCCACTCCTCAAGCAACTTCATAAGTACCAAGGCAGCTAAAGTCAATGCACTTTCCATAGTCGAGAGTTGTTCAAGGATGACTTTCGCATTCATCAAAAATGAATGCATGGAAGTCCGGACTTCAAACTTGATGGAAAATAACTACCTAGGAAGGGTGACCGCTCTCATCGTACATTCTCGATCAAACATATCTCCAAGCTTTGACCAGATTTCACTGGTAGCTTACAAAGTCCGTACCACAAGAGAGATTTCCTTCGTGATTGCCTGAACAATGGCTGACATTGCCTTTGCATTACTCGCTGTTGGAGTTCAGATTCCTCACCGATAGTGGCTCCGATATCTCCTAGGAGCAGTTTGAGGAGTGAGGGCTGTTTTCTGGCTGTGGCCAACAGTATTTGAGGTAGACATACCTTTCTCGGCGACACACTCCACAGTGTTCCTCACCTGACAGGCTGGCATAAGACAAGGTTTCCTAGGGTCGAGGTCTAGAGTCTTCTACAGTTGTGCTACTAAATATGTGTGTCAAGTCACTTTTAGTGAGTTTACATATTTATTAGCATTTTAGCCAGTTTTGGGGATCGTGGGGTCACTTGTGTGTTGTACAACACACAATGTGTGTCTTCTTTACGCAAGCTTTCGCTGCTCCTCTAAGACTTTCCCTGCTCTGCCTTGTACAATCTGCTTTATGCACACGAATCACCCTTAACTGCCCTCCGTACTTGAATTATCTCTTGCTTTATGCAATCAGTCGATCACTTGATGCTTTGAGCCTCAATGAAGCTTCTACTCTCGATGAAATTTTCACTTGATGCCTTTAGGTACTTTCCATTACTATGGTTTCGTTTATTTCGGTGTGCTGAGCTGAGCGCAAGAACAAACTCTTTTTGAAAAAGTAAACAAGTTTTTTTTAGAAAACTTCAAACAAAACGCTGCCCACTGCCAACCTTGTCGGCCCTCCACAATCGCAATTGCTCCTTTTCCCTAGCTTAATCTGCTTGGTTTGCTCCTCGCTCGACTCGGCCCCTCGACTTTCTCCTTCTGCAAAAGCCGTGGTGGGCAGCCATGATGAGGTTTGCTAGCGATGGTGGGCAGTATGCAGTGTTCATGGGCAACAAGGATACTCTCCTTGCGTTTTCTCCTCATGGCATCTACTCAAAGACGATGCGATCGTCCAATTGCAGTGGAGATGTTCCATACCCTCTAGATGGCACCGATGCAATCAGGCATCTCTCTCCCCCTCCATACTAGTTCTCTTGCTAGGAGGAGATCCCGCCAAAGCCTTGCTTCAGCAAGAGGCTAGGGCAGCCCATGTTGAGGTCGTGTCAATAGTCTCGTCTACAAGAGCAGATCGCACTAGCAATTGTTGTTGTGTACCTCAGCTCTATCCATTGGGGCATGTCAGATCTAAGCCGGACCACCCTTGGTCACTTGTATGAGTAGTTTGTTATCAACATGGAGAGCCTTTCCCAGACCTCTCTCTCTCTATTGCCTATTTAAAGAAGGCTTTGGACCTCTAGATAGAATCATGCAATACCAAGATCAAAGATGCTTAGGCTTGTACCTACTGGAACTACATCGGCACAGGGATAATCTAATGAGAAGACAAAGAGCACTACAGCCTCAGAGGCAGATCACAGATTTCTTTGGATCGAGAGAAGCAGGAGTGGAAGGAGAAGCAAGAGGCCAGCAGCCAGCACAAAGGAGTACCCACATTCATACCAAAGGCACCCTAATTGACAGAGCGATTGAGCTTAGGAAATCGAGACAACCACGACCAAGATGCAAAAGCACACTTCACCGGAGGAGACTACAACAAAGGATTAGAAGCATTCTAGCCAGACACCCAGAATGCTCCTAAGAAGTTTATTTAATACTTTGTATTTAGTTTTTCACATTTATTTTCACACTTTCACCCTTAGTACTTTAGTACTAAGGTACCCATACATTGTAACAGATTCACCACTTTTGTATCAGTTTGGTCTCATAGGTCATTCTGGCCTTTTGAAGACGTTAATATAACATTTTATCTCTCTCTCTCTCTCTCTCTCTCTCTCTCTCTCTCTCTCTCTCTCTCTCTCTCTCATAGCTCCATTAGGAGAGGTCTCCACACACACTCGGTATACTTGCATGAGGGAGACGGATTCTGTGTACATTGATGAGATATACAGGCAGCTATGCACTCAAGAGCCAGGACGGCCACTAGATGAGCTCACTCAGATACTGACAGAGACGCTCCATGATGTAGCATCAGAGGCATATCCCCAAAGTCAGACTACACGGAGACGATCTGGGAGCATGCCCCAAAACAATTGGTATGATGAGAAGTGCAAAGAGACGAGGATCAGACTACAAAGGGAGGTGCTCATGGGTATTACCACACATAAACAGTCGCGGATTATCTTTCGCCGCCTAGTGCGATGAAAAAAGAGGGCTTACATATCTCAGTTAGAGCGGGATTTGTATCAGTTGTTTATGAGTCAAGACTCGGGCAAGGCATTGGGGCTATTTCATGAGCATTCACCACCACCACCCATCACCTCCACAGAGACATGGGGGGAATGTGCCTCATCACTCTACAGAGCATCAGGGTAGCCACCTTTGTCGGACCCACCAGAGACATGCCCAGTGACGTGTACTTTCTTTACTACTGAGAGGGTAAGGAAAGCTATTGACAAGATAATGTAACAGACTTGGACACTCCAAGTCGAGATTCTACCGCGACACCACAAGAATTCACTTCAAAACAGATCACCGATTCAACCCTGGCCTAGCGGAGTTCCGTGCCTAGAGATATTGGCCCCAAAGACTGGCGTCCCTTTTGGTATTTCTTTTTGTATTAATCTGCAACTCAAAGTACAAGGGAGTGGGAGGCTCTCACTCTCAGACTCTGCCTCCAGATGCTCTGAGAAGTGGGAGGCTTGCCCACTTATTTATTCATTACAAGGGATGCCAAAAGAAGAGCCCCAAAAGTTATTTCAAAAGTCAAAGGCTTTCAAAAGCTCTCTCTCTCTCTCATTCTCTAGCAATTTACACAAAACAAAGCAAGTCAATTTGCGTAGAAACAGCCAACGCTTGCGTAGCCAAAACCCCAAAAAGCTGTCATACACTGCTGCCACCTCATCAGGCCGTACGCAAGAGGCGCCGCGATTTCAAGGGAGGCGTACGCTGCTGCCACGTCACCACCACGTCACCCAGCCAGAGCGAGAATGTGTGTGTGTACAGAGTCACCACGTCACTAGTTTGTGACATACCCCCCTCTTGAAAGCATTGTAATCGCCCTCGATTACGCCTGCAAATTAGACAGAAGCCATAAACTATCTTAGTAGACACTGGTTGTTAGTACCGACGCACTAGGAACACACATCTAGCACATGTACCAATCGACCGTCACATCACACGACATCACAGGACATCACTTGACAAATCACATTCAACATTCATTCGGATCTCAAACCATGATTTATCGGCAACACAATTAGCAATCGCATCTAGATCCACTCAGGACGTCGTAAATGCCCGATTGACTAATCCATATTGCAGCCATGTCTATCGAGATCATTCATACCAAAATGCTACAATCATTTCGTCTATCAGATCCTGTACTTAAACAAGTCAAGAACAAATCAGTATCATATTATCGGTTCCAGTTCATAAAGTCATTACAGCAGAATATTGTCAACTCTCAGTATCCCTGAAGCTCAAAGAGACATCAGTGACTCTAGTATCAATATCGAGGCATCTGTTGACAAAGGAGCGGAGTAACTCCCCTCTTGTGCATACCTGCTGCACCAGATTTCCGGCCAAGCTGAGTTCGGGGTTCCAATTGACGTGTCGAGATCAAGTGGTGTGTGTCTGTCCACCCAAGATGGTGGTGTCTTCTCTGGGAATGTCGTACTCCCATATGCCATGAGCATGGCCATAGCTCGTGTGAACTCCTCTGATGAGTGCATAGATGTGTCCATATCAAACCACGAGTCACCACCCCCTCTAGAGTGCTCAACCGCCGAAGAATGATGGCTGGAATGAATCGATCTCCCAAAGATCAAGGAATAGGATCTCAAGTCGCCGTAGAAGGTACCATCTTCAAAGTTGTAGAAGTCCAAGATAACCGCTAAGACAACCATCGGATGGTGTCCTGACCAGCAATGGAGTGATCGACCACACAATAGGCAAAAAATCAGGCTACTGTCCGCCCAAAAAACGCTGCAAAGGGTGCTGAAAACGCTGCTGTAACAGAGATTTCAGTGTGCCTGTATGCCACCGATCGGTACAGGAGGGTCGCAGAGTGTCAGATGAGGGGGTCCTCGCACTTCTCAGCCGTGGAGGGGCTGAAAACAGAGAAAAAACAGCGAGTAAAGGATGCCAAAAAAAAGTACCGATTTCGTGTAGGTACCAAACCGTGGGGATGGATCTACAAGTACCAAGCAATGTTGGAGACTCTCGTGGATGTCTTGGCCGATCCTGTGTGTGCAAGGGCTCAGCGTTTTGCAAAAAAACGCAGCAACCACAAAAACCGCAGCAAGTGCCTAAAAACGCCAGCTGATCCAAAAACACAAATCTGGCCAGAAAACACAAGCCAGATCTGGGTGTTTTTGGTGCGCTTTGTTGCAGAGAGGGGGCACCAAATGAGATCGCAGCAAATCTGCCATCACCACTAGGGTTTGCAAAAAATGCTAGGTAGATTCAAAAACGTTAGGCTGTTTTGCAGTGTTCCCGCGACAAAAGTGTGCAGAACTGCTAGCGCTAGCCTTGGTTGCCGAGATCAATGATGATTATCCAAAACCGCTGGCTGTTGTGTCATGTGATCCCTTGGGAGGAGTACCTGATGCGAAGATGTTAGGTGCAGCGAAATGATTGTTTGCGCTTTGCTCAAGATGAGTGCTCCGAACTGTGCTCAAGGTTCCTTTTAGTTCTTATGGAAGGGAGAGCCTTCCGTTCTTAATGGAAAGTGCTATGATCACAAACAAAGTGAATGGACACTAAGCGTGCAAGTGTATGAGACTGAGAGATAGAGAGAGAAGAGAGATACGACACCAGAGACATAAAACCCTCCTCCAAAGGCCCCACTGTCGTCGGCGAGAGTGGCCTACTTATTAATTGCACAAATTGGTACAATGACGATGAAATGGACTAATGCAATCTGGGACAATGCCGATGACGACGACGGTGATGACGACGACGACTTTAGGGCTGAAATCTGTAGTCTTCTATCTGCTGAATTTTGGGGCTGTTTCGGTGGCTGAAAATCTCTGTTTTGGCTGCGTTTTTATGGGCTGAAAATGAGGTGTATCTACAACCAACTAGGCTGAATCTGCTGAAATAGCGTTTTTGGAGGCTGAAAATCTGCGTTTTTATCTGTTGAAGAAAACGCTGATCCTGAGGGTGATCGCTAGGCTGAAAATGCCAGAAACGCTGACTCTTCTATTGCCAAGGGCTGAAACCAAAACGCTGGCTGTTCTTCTAGCGTTAGTGAGAGAACGCTAGCTATCTGGGACTTGA
The DNA here is from genome assembly GCF_014529385.1 of Adiantum capillus-veneris. Lineage (NCBI taxonomy): Eukaryota > Viridiplantae > Streptophyta > Polypodiopsida > Polypodiales > Pteridaceae > Adiantum > Adiantum capillus-veneris. Next base: position 46,936,515 of record NC_140936.1, on the reverse strand, counting down.
TGGCAATGAGGCAAACTGAAAAACGTTGGGGCTGATGTGTGGCGAGGATGAGGGAACCAAAAACGCCAAGGGTTCCTGCTGGGGTTCTGCTGAGAAGGTGCCTGTTGAGCATGTCTCTTGCTGCCTCTTCTGCCAGAAAGTGCTAACTTGGGTTTGCTTATATATCAACTCAGCAAAATTACCCTACCTACTTCTGTTGGAAAGTCACTTAAAAATAATAAGTGAAAAATGTCAAAAATAGGGAAGATAGACTAAATGCACTGGAAAATTCCCCTATCCGATTCTAATGGGTTCTGATGGGAATTCTGATGATCATGCTGTGTGCAACCAGAGGATATGCATCTATGCTAAGTGACTGGGCATGCACGGTCTACGAATAGACTCACAAAAGTGCCAGATCACTTCTAATCTAGACTTGACTGGACTGACTGAACCCTGATCATGTTGTAGCTTGTCCACGGACACATAGGGTTGGATGTGTCACGTGACAGGAGATGCGCCTGGGATCATCGAGAGGTTGAGGCTGCTGATACCATGTGAGTCTATGTGTGCGGAAGGATGAGAGAGGGAAGAGAGAGAGAGAGAGAGAGAGAGAGAGAGAGAGAGAGACAGGAACACAAACGCAAGGTATGGTGGAAGAGGGGGCGATCAGCCCCCATGACTACCATGAGCAAAAGACCCAATACACAATCAGATAGTGTGGAAGTGGGTACCCCCTTGGCCCCATAAATAGGTGCCCAAGGGGAGGTAGGGAAAAGCCTGGAAAAATCCCCCATGACCCAACAAGAAAATAATATTTGGAAACATATAAGGATGCCCAGAAAAAGTGGGGGCCGGCCCCAAACTCGGACGGCCAGACCAGGTACAACCTAGACTTTGGGTGGCCAGCCCGGAGACATACTAGCCATACATGTATGCCCTAGACCTGTGAAGCAAGCAGAGTGGTGTAAGTCTAACATCCGCGCCCAAAGAGATTGGCCCCAAAGACTGGCGTCCCTTTTGGTATTTATTTTTATATTAATGCTTCAGCAAAAGTTAAAATGCCCGTGGGTCCTCTATGCTCTAAAGCGCGTCAACAATCTGAGCCAGAGAGTGGCCCTAGGGTTCAATTTAAAGACCCTGGGGGCTCTCTAAAGCAATTACATGAAAAGCTTCAAGCTCAAAAGCACTGGTTCCCAGAGGCTGCCACCGTTCCTTGCGGAAATTCTGTACAGTCTTCCATAAAACACGGAGCGTCCGTACGGTCTACCACGTCAACCAATCAGCACGATTTGCGGAGCGTCCGTACAGCTGCCACATCAGTGCGTTTTACGTAAATCTCTCTTTTTATTTTCTAGTTGTCCCTAGGGCCCCATCGGATGGGTCCCTATAAGTTGAAACAACTTATAACTAAAGGTCCTATCATACCCCCTTCTTGAAAGAATTGTAATCACCCTCGATTACGCCTGCACAAACAGACATAAGCCATAAACCAGTTCAATAGACACTTACTCTAAGTACCGACGCACTAGAGGCCGCAAATCTAGCACTTGCACAACGACGACTCAGTCAGTGCACATTCAGATCATATTCAAATCAAATCACATAAAATTCCATCAAGATCTAAGACCATGATTCCTGACAACATATTTAGCAATTGCATCTAGATCCACATCGAGCCTCATTAATGTCGGATTAACCGACTCTTATTGCGATCATGTCTATAGAATCTCAAGACCGAAATGCTGCAATCATTTCGTCATTCATTCCTACATGCAAACAAGATCACATGAGAGAGTACACATAAATCAGATTCATTTTCAAAAATTCGCATTTCTAGATCCTTTATTCATAAAGTCATACAACAAAATACTAGTAGCACATCAATACCCCTAAAATCCAGAGGGAAATCAGTGACTATTTCATCTAGTTAATCTGTGACAAAGGAGCAGAGTAACTCCCCTCTTGTGCAGTCCCACCTACACCAGATTCAACCCTACTGATCTACTAGACTTCTCCCATCAGAATCCATCAGATTCCATCGGGGAAATTTTCCGGTGCATTTAGACTATTTTACCTATTTTTGGCATTTTTCACTTATTAATCCATCGGGGGAATTTTCTGGTGCATTTAGCCTATTTTACCTATTTTTGGCATTTTTCACTTTCCAACAAAAGTAGGTAGGGCAATTTTGCTACGTTTGTATATAAGCAAACTAGAGCTAGTACTATTAATTTAAGTGACTTTCCAACAAAAGTAGGTAGGGCAATTTTGCTAAGTTTGTATATAAGCAAACTAGAGCTAGCACTATTTGGCAAAAGAGGCAACACGAGCCAAGCTCAGCAGGCAACTTCTCAACAAGACCTTGGTGGATTCCCTCCAAGCCAGAAGAACCCTTGCCCCTAGCGTTTTTCTCATCAGCAGATCCTCGCCAGAAGCAAGATCAGACATAGCGTTTTTGCATCAGCACCATCGCCAGCAAGTCCAGCCCTTTGGCGTTTTTGCATCAGATCTTGCCGCAAGTTCCTCTCAAGCCTAGCGTTTTTGAAGAGCACCATCAAATAGCGTTTTTGCAGAGCATAAGCCTGGCGTTTTTGCCTCATGACACCATCGCCACAGAACCTTACAGCTAGCGTTTTTGGGAACCCATTAGCATAGCGTTTTCAGCCATTATGACCTCAGCCTGCAGAGATTTCAGCAGCAGATAAAGAAGAACAAGATTCAGCCTAAAGTGTAGCAAATTCAGCCCGGAAAGACCTCAGTTTTCAGACCTTAAGAATCCCTGTTTTCAGCCCTAAACCTGCATAATTTCAGCGACAAAGACCCACAGAAACAGCCCCAAAAATCAGCGTTTTTGAACCCGCAGCAGATTTCAGCCATAGCGTTTTTGGACAGCAGTAGGAAGATTGCAGATTTCAGCCCTTAGGTTGACTTCGTCATTCCCGTCATCATCGTCAACATAGCCTAGACTTGCATCAGTCCCATGCATACCATTTGTACCAGATTGTGCAATCATAAGTAGACCACTCTCGCCGACGAGAGTGGGGCCTTCGAAGGAGGGTTTTACAACGTCTCTGGTGTCGTATCTCTCTTCTCTCGCTATCTCTCAGTCTCACACTTGCACGCACAATGTCCAATCACTTTGTTTGTGATCATAGCATTCTCTCATTAAGAACGGAAGCCTCTACCTTCCCTAAGAACAAAAGGAACCTTGAGCACAGTTCGGTACACTCATCTTGAGCAAAGCGCAAACATTCATTCCGTTGCACCTAACAGAGCTCCTGCTACCTCTTCTACCATTTAGTGCTAGTCTAGGTTTGCTTATATACAAACTTACTCAATTTGCCCTACCTACTTTCCAACAAAAGTCACTTAAAAATAATAAGTTAAAAATGTCAAAAATAGGAAAAATAGGCTAAATGCACTGGAAAATTCCCCTGAAGGATTCTAATGGATTCTGATGGGAATGCTTATGAACATGTTGTGTGCAACCAGAGGATATGCATCTACACTAAGTGTCTGGGTATGCACGGTCTGCGAACACTCACAAAAGTGCTAGATCACTTCTAAATCTAGACTGATTGGACTGACTGAACCCTTGTCGTGTTGTAGCTTGTCCACGGACACATAGGGTTGGATGTGTCACGTGACATCCCCTCCTTTTCAAAGTGAGGTACTAGTACCGAACTGTATGGCGTCGAGGGAGATCGCCAACAGGGTCTGGAATCTTGGAAGGGACTCTTCGCCGGTCCACTCGGATATGTGGGTCGTGCGGTACTTGAACTTCATAAAGGTCTGCAACGCTTGCTTCTCTGGGCCGCGCCGAAAGCGACACAAAGTCTTCTGTGGCTCCTTCGATGCTTCAACTTCGTCGAGAGTCATGCTTCTTTCTTCTTCAAGAATCTCCATGGCTGAAAATTCATGAAACCATTTCCAACAAAAAACCATGAACATACCTATTCCATGGAAAGTGAGTGGAAAAAATCTCGTCTTCCTCAAAGACTGTGCATGCAATGTAAATGAACAAAGAGACGGAGTGCCAAACCGTTCACTACACACACGCAAACAATGAGATCGAATCTTTCTCTTATGATCTAAAGCAATCAACTGTGGCAATTCACAACGGAAATGCCCATGCTTGGTGCTCATGCTATCATGTGCTCTTTCTACAACTGTGTCGTGCCAAGAAAGAGACATGGAATGTGACTTCCTTGAACGCATACTTTTCAGCTTTTCATGAAAAATCCGCATACATTCGTGCTCATTCATGAGTGAAACGTGCTCAACGTACAATATGTCATGCCTAGGAAAAGGGATCACATAAAGACGCTGACTAAAATACAAGAAACGATCACGAATGAAACATTCGAACAATGCGTGCGTATCAATCATGCAAACACATAATACTTACAGTAAGGGTTCTTTGGATCTAGGCTCGAGAGCCAAGATCGGTTCTTCCTAAAGGGGTTCTTGGGACCTAGGCTCGAGAGCCAAGATCGATCATTCGTGATTGATCGAATCTGCCACGAGGTTAGCTTCGCTAGAAAAAGCATCCACTAACTCATCATCCTTGTGAACAATCACATCATCTTCATGCAAATCATCATGCTTGGGAGAAATCACATCTTGATCATGCAAATCATCATGCTTGTGAGAAATCACATCTTGATCATGCAAAGTATCATGCTCATCATTATCATCCAAATCATCATGCTTATCATTGTCATTCAAATCATCATGCAAATTCTGTGTGTCATGCTTTGGAGAAGAAGAGACTGAGAGTCTCCTTCTCTTGAATCAGTTCAATCTTGTCCTGCATATTAGCAATGAGAGAGGGAGAATGAACAACTTCCTCTCCACAAATGACAATGGGAGAGTCACTTTTGGCATTGAGAGTGAAAGTGTTAGCCTCCCAATCAATGAGAGGGTTATGCTCACGAAACCATCGAATGCCCAAAATCATATCACATCCTGAGAGAGAAGAGACTAAAAATTTTCGACGGAAAACAGCTTGTTGAATTGAAAACAACACATCAAGACACTCTTGCGTGATGAGAGAGTCCATACCGGGAACAAAGCCAAAGACCTCGAGAGAAGATTTCTGAATTACATCTAGGCGGGCTCTCTCAACAAAGAGAGGGACTGATCACATCATGCATACTACCTGGGTCAAACAATATGACAAAACGGTGCCCCGTCATATGACCATAACATTTAACGAGAGAATCATCAATAGGAGGGTCATGAGAAACTTGAGGCACACTCGTGTTATCATTAATTGCATTGACAGAGGAAGTGGGTTCTGTGGATTCTTTAGAGTCATTCGATTCAAGCTTAGGACATGTTCTTTTTATGTGACCCTTAATGTGACAATGAAAACAATGACCTTCCTTAGAATAAGTGCTTTGCTCTTCCGACGTGATGTATCCTCCTACAATTCCTTGTGCTACCTTTTCATCTGGAGTAAGCTTAGGTTTAGCAATTGTGTTAGCCTTACCCTTAGGTTCATTGGAAGAATTCTTTTCTGAGAGACTTGGTAGATTGGTTAGAAGAGTTACCGTTCTTACCGTTCTGAGGGTTCTGAGAAGTCTGCGAGGTACTTGTGGAAGTCTTGTTCTCCTTAGGCTTTCCCTTGTTGTGCTTCATCTCCTATGCGAGAGCAATAGCTACCGCCTTGTTGAGATCGATTGGATCGAAGACTTCTACATCAAACTTGATATAGTCGTCTAACCCAAAAAGGAATGCCTCTTTGCGTTCATCATCCGACTTGCGTAATTGGGTACCTAGCTGCAAAACACGATTAGAAAAAGACATAACCGGCATACCATTTTGCTTGAGAGCGCGCCAATCGTCCTTCAATCGTGCGAGGTACTGAGGTGGCATATACCGCGCTTGAGCTTGTCTTGGAAATCAGCCCAATTGAAGGGAAGGGACGAGAATTCGTAGGCTTCCTCTAGGTGCGCGGCTAACTGTGCCTCTTGCCATGCGTGGTACCAATTGATGGCATCACCGGCAAGGTACATGGCTGCCGTCAAAACTTTGCTATTTCCTGCCTTCTTAGTTTCGCAAAATAAGCATTAAATTGATGCAACCAAAAATGAATAACCGTAGCATCCATCTTACCATCATACTTACTGAAAGTCAACTTCTCTGTGACTGGGTTGTTGGAATCCGCATCGTAGCTTGCGCCACTTGAGGAACTCCCACAATCTTTGGCTGGTTCGGACTTCGAGCGAGTACTTGTCGAACCAATTCTTGTGTGCGGAGTTCTCTTTGAGCCTCACGCTCTGCCTCCAAGGCCGCTCGTCTTGCTTCAGTTTCTCCCTGACTGTGCTTTTCTTTCTTCTCGTTCATCGCGCTCGCGTTCCAAGGCAATGCGAGTCGCTTCTTGTTATATGGAAATTCTTTCGTTTCTTTCTTCGCGCTCGCGGTCCTTGGCTTCCTGTCGTTCTGCTTTTCTTTCTAGTTGTGTCATTATCTCCATCATCAACTTGACCATTACTTCCATAGAAGTTTGTACAACTTGTGGCGTAGATGGGGAAGGGAGCGGGTCGAGAAAGTCTCCTGGTGGAGAAAGCTCTTCTTCGCCACTCCCATGCTCATCACCTGTATGCGAAGTATCCATTCCGCTTCAGGTGAGGACCATGCACTATGATCTTCGGTTCTTAAGTTCACAAGGAACTTGGGTTCTTGTGGGTCTTGGGTTCTTGGGTTCTTGAGGGTCTTGAGATTCTTGAGGTTCTTGAGGTTTTCTTTCGCTTGCAAACCGTGTTTGAGAAGGATCTTCTCTTCACCCGAGTTCTACTCTTTTCTGCGGGCGCATCCCTTGGCGGCCTTGCGCTCACACCAAGGTTGCTTTTTCCCACCTCACGTCGATTGGCCGGCCGCTAAGTGCACGGTCCGCTCTCGGTGAGTGAAAAGAGGCACAAGGGGAGGTTGGACAAGCCCTTCTTTCTTGGGATTCCGGTCAACACGATTAGGAATCGACATGCCCAAGCGAACTTGGGTTCGTGCGACCGCAACAAGCAAAAAAAAAATTGTGCTTGTGGTTCTTTCCTTGAGTGATACAGAACACTGTCAAAGCTCTGATACCAATGTAAGGTGCAACGAAATGAATGTTTGAACTTTGCTCAAGATGAGTGCTCCGAACTGTGCTCAAGGTTCCTTTTTTTCTTATGGAAGGGAGAGCCTTCCGTTCTTAATGAGAGAGTGCAATGATCTCTAACAAAGTGAATGGACAATGTGCGTGAAAGACTGAGATAGAGAGAGAAGAGAGATACGACACCAGAGATGTAAAATCCTCCTTCGAAGGCCCCACTCTCGTCGGCGAGAGTGGTCTACTATTGATTGCTGAATGCATGTGACTGATGCAAGTCTAAGCTATGTCGGCGATGACGACGGGGATGGTGAAACCGACCTAAGGGCTGAAATCTGCAATCTTTTATCTGCTGTCCAAAAACGCTATGGACTGAAATCTGTTGTTGCCGAAAACGCTATGGAAAACGCTGATTTTGCTGGTCTTTAGGGCTGAAAATCTGCATCTACTGTAAGGCTGAAAACTGATGTTCTTTGGGCTGAAGCTGTTGGTCTTTTAGGGCTGAATCTGTTGTTGCTTCATTGCTGAAAAACACCACAGGCCAGAAGTGGGTGATGTGGGAGATCTCGAAACGCCAAGTGCTAGGGGTGTGTGGCGAGGATCACCTTGATGAAAAACGCCAAGGGGCTGTTGTTCTATAGCGATGAGGCTAGGATGAGAAAAACGCTAGTGCTCTGGATCTGCTTGAGGGAAATCGCCTAGGTTGGGGAGTCTTGCTTGAGAAGTTACCTGTTGAGCGGTGGAGCTCCTGCTGCCTCTTCTGCCATTTAGTGCTAGTCTAGGTTTGCTTAATATACAAACTTACTCGATTTGCCCTACCTACTTCCCAACAAAAGTCACTTAAAATAATAAGAGAAAAATGTCAAAAATAGGCTAAATAGGCTAAATGCACTGGAAAATTCCCCTGAAGGATTCTAATGGGAATGCTTATGATCATGTTGTGTGCAACCAGAGGATATGCATCTACACTAAGTGTTTGGGCATGCACGGTCTGCGAATAGACTCACAAAAGTGCCAGATCACTTATAAATCTAGACTGACTGGACTGACTGAACCCTCGTCGTGTTGTAGCTTGTCCACGGACACATAGGGTTGGATGTGTCACGTGACAGCTCTGCTCTTCAGTGACTTGACACGTTAGCAGTTTGTGGCATACAACTCTAGAAAAATGTGGAGAAGGGCCACAGGGACAACTAAGTGCCCCCAGAAGGCAAGAGAAAAATCCTCAATAACAGGCAGAAGCCCACCAACTAGGATCATTTGCAACCATGGAGCTAAGGAAGCACTAAAAAAAGGTAGCAACCCATGAGGAAGATAATAGATAAGAAACAACTAGCATCACAAAGCAATCTAATGACGAAGATTAAGAGGAATAACCATCATAAACACATAAAAATCGAGCTACCCAAGAGGTATCCGGCACCGTAGAGAACAGTCCACTTGTTGAAAGTGGCTCCTATAATCCAATGTTTGTTGAGGCTAGCTCCAAGGAGACTGTAAAGGACACTCCAAGCCCATCCTTAAAAAGTGTCCAAAGTTTCACTACACCACCAGAGGTGGACAAAACTTTTGGTAGATTTGCTTATTATGGATGTAGCATGTGGCCGTATGTCTGTTTTGGGTTTCCCGTACACACGCACGCACAATTAAAAGCATTGAAAAGTATTATTGGACCAAAACCTGATTACGATATGACCGATAAAAATGGACAACACTTTAGGAACTCACAGTTGTCTTTGCAAATGTGCAAAACCCAGGAGGTCAAAACCGTTCAAGTACTGCATATAGGCTTCAGGATGTCAAAGATGTGTATACCTGTAAAATAGCTCGGAGGGCAGCTGCCAATGCATGATTTACTAGTCCATGTTTGAAATGTGAACGCAGTTCTGTGAATTGGCTGACGATAGTATAGCTTTCACACAGTGGCAAGATTCTCTTTGCCAACTCCTACCAATACCATGCTCATGTTCAGTTCCCAAAGCCAATTCTGGAAGACATGAACAGGATGCCAACTTACTTTACCTGCAGAGAGAGGTCCATTGATGGATCTATTTGAAAGCTTAGCGTACTCTCCTTTGATCTTCCCTTCTTCAATGTTATATACTTTCCTTCTATTCCCACCATTGTGAACAGCAGGTCGTCAATAAGAAGTAGCTCCTGTGTTTTACATATAAGTGAACATGTTTATGACAAATAAGATGATCAGACCCTCTTTTATCATTGTTCATACAGGAATGATAAGTGGCCAAATCAAGTGCAGATATATGTAATGGAGCACATACTTTGACACCTATACAAAGGACATAGTTTCCAGTAACCAAGCAGTGCTGTAATTACCAATGCTTAGGTTTTACTTGCCTGCACAGATGGCGCAAATATACCAATTGCTCTATTGAGATCGCTCATACTGGAGAAATGAGATACACAAGTGAACACATTATAAGCAATTCAACAATTAAGGGGCTGGAATATGGGCACGAGCTGAAATTTGAGAAGACTGTCACAAACCTAAATGGGTCTGAAGATGCTCCTTTGTTGCCAAGCAGTTGCTGATTGAATCCCTGTAGCTCCAAAGCTTTAGCCCAATTTTTTACAAATTATAAGGCATTTGTCTGCGAGATCAAACCAGTGTTCATCACCTGCTGGAAAAGTTGGCCATTCAAAAATGGCCTTTCAAGGTTCCACATTGGTGTTGCCGGATATGAAACGCCTTCAACTAAGGATTTTGGAACGCTGTTGACATCTGCTTCGGTGGGTTGGCCACCCGTGATCGAGAGGTAGGGTTGTCCTGTCGGGGGTGCATTTTTCTGCATGCTGTGTAGGCTGATCTGCTGGCACTTAGACACAGAGCTACGCTGGAGGTCGAAGCTGCCCGCTTCCACTTTCCTCTGGCAGTTGTATCCAGCATTAGAGCGCTCTCTCTCTCTCTCTCTCTCTCTCTCTCTCCATAAAAGTAGGAAAAATTACCAAAATACCCCTCTAATTTGTGGAAATTCCCAAAATACCCCTCAAATTTCAAAAATTCCCAAAGTACCCCCATAATTTGTCATAAATTCCCAAAATGCCCTTCAAATTTTCCAAAATTCCTAAATTACCCCTGGTTGTGAGAGTAAATTTCTCCAAAAACAAAAAAAGTTATAGCTTTTCATAAGAAGAGTGATTGTCTACCATACACGATGCTAAAACTAAAATTTGAGTCGGTTATGTAGGCTTTGGAGATGAATTGCTTCATTAATTTTAGACATATTTCGCTTTTTTGTGTGAGGTAATTGGCTACAAATTACATGTAAGCACTCAAAAACCGATCTCAATTGTCAAACAAGAATATAGATTAGAAAATCTTGAAGAATCCAACGAAAATAGATACGAGGGTATTTTGGGAATTTTTGAAATTTGAGGGGTATATTGGGAATTTCCACAAATTAGAGGGGTATTTGGTAATTTTCCCTAAAAAGTAACTACACATTTAGCATCATATGGATTCAAGTTCAAGCTATACCCACTGAAGGATCTCAAAATCCTCGATAATACGAACAATATCTTCAGCATGTGCAAGACCCCTCCACAATAGAAGATTTAGAAAAAAATGTAACACGTGTAAATACACAAAATAAAGATCACAAATTTCTCAGTCTTGATAAAAGTAAGTATCAAAGATAAGATTTACATACCTCTAATATAAGAAGATACATCATTGAGAGTATACGAAACCATAATGAATCGCGTCATTCTTTATCTGCTCTAACAATGAAGATTTAGAAGTTTAAGAGAAAGAAAGATGAAATAGAATAAAGAAGACTTTGACGATCATACCGTATAGAATCGTGTCCTTTCTTTTGTTTAAGTGAAGGATTTGAGAGAGAGAGAGAGAGAGAGAGAGAGAGAGAGAGAGAGAAATGAAAGCAATTCACAACTTCATAAACATGCTTTGAATATTTTGAATGTAGTAGAGACAATACAAAAGAGTTATTCAAAGTGTAGCCTTCGAGAGACCACATTAGGGATTTTGTAAGTCCAAGGACCTATGTTGTATACATTTTGTAAGATACGGAGGGGTGTTTCAACTTGAGTAAATATCCTCAATCGATATGGTGTAGTGCGGTCTCCAGCAACCCCCACCTATTGTGCATTGATTGGCTTCTCATCACTCACAAACCAATTATTAACTTGAATTTGCTCGTGGTCCGAAGAAAAGGCAACATGGTAGTATCCAAGAACTTCCATAGACATATCTCTACCTAAGTGTAGCATTTCATAAACACCTACGATGATAAATCCTCAATGACACTGATCTTTGCAAAGGCATCCATGAATTATGTAGAGTAAGAAAAGCTTAAAATGAGTTGTATCAAATAAGATCACCAAAAACATAACAGGAACTCTTCCCCTCCATTGCAGTGGATCTTCAACAAAGTAAGTCAATGTATAAGCCAATCTTTTCAAGAAAATAATAGGTCAAGTTAATACACTAATTTAAAAAAGAAAATAAATACGTCGAATGAATTCAATGATGTGACCCACTACATAGGATACACTGTGTCGAGGATCCATTTGTGGCCAATACTTTGATATAAGAGATATCAATAAAACTTAAGATCAAGTGTGTCTGACTTTAAGTGAGAGCCACAATGTCAAATTGAACTTATTGTTATGAGTTCGTTAGTTGTAATACTTCGTTGAATACAATGTTTGGAGTGTATAACACTCCTATTGAGTGTTTTCAGTATTGACAACAATCCTCATAGCAGCTGCACTTCGCACACGTGACATTGCATACAATTGTTCGTGAGAGAAGATCGATGATGCAAGATATAGACCAATAATTCCCAGTGTTTGTCCTTGTGCTTTGTTGATAGTAATCCCAAAAGCAAGCCTGATTGGAAACTGACGACGCTTCATTTAAAATGGAAGCCCCTAATGGTTTCCAACAATAAAGTCAATCCTTGGAATAAAAACTCTCTCTCCAATATTCGATCATGTAACTATCTATGCCTCAATTACCTTATGATGAAATTGCTTGCATATCAATCTGGTTCCGTTACATAATCCACGTCTTGGATTCAAATTTCACAGCAACATGATAGGAGCATTTTCTTTCAAGACTAAAGCATGAGGTCGAAAACCACTACCAAGAGTAAGGCTATTAAGATATTCAATTGTGTACAAATGTGTGTTTTTGTCTGACATACAAATTGAATCTACACTCAGATACTCTTTGCAAACTCCATGCATTCTTTGCAATGTATAGTCATTGATTAGATCCACCTCTTTATTCCACGGAGCAAGTATTGCTTGATCTCTAAAAAAACTTGCATGATCTTGCACATGACACGAATCTCCATATATAAAGCTTAGAAGATTTGCCAAACTATTTCCTGGAAGCATCATGTGTGAAGGTATTTTGACTCTATCTAAGTCTCCTCCATCATCCATGTCCCCATTGCCAATATCAAGCACCCAACTCAAAAAACTTTGTTGAAACGAATTTGAACCGCAATCAAGTATACGCATATTTCTGGTAAGCTTCAATATCTTTGTATATTTCCATATGTGAGAATGACATAATGAAGCATTTACAATGTCTATACGACTACCTTTTGGTACAACAGGTAGTATTTGTCGAAAGTCGCCTCCAAACAAAATGATTTTTTTACCAAACAAAGTATCTCGCTGCATAACATATCTTAAAGTTATGTCCACTACGTCAAATGCATAGCGATATGTCCTGGGAGCTTCATCCCATATAGGTAAAGTTGCATTCCTTAGAAGTTCTGCAAGTTGACTATTTACATTTATAGTGCAAGTTGCTTCAGAGTGAAGCTCCAAAGGTATCTTAAACCTAGAATGAGCAGTTCTTTCATTACTCAAAAGCAAAGTTGCAATACCTGAGGATGCACAAGAAAGAGCAACTCTACAACTTCCTCGCACTTGTGAAAGAAGTGCATTGTATAGGTAAGTTTTTCACGAGCCACCAGGACCATCTAAGAAAAATACATTCCCTGAATGTGTGTCAACAACTTGCAGCACTTGGTGGTAAGCATCTCGTTGATCCTCATTTAAGGAAGTCTCTATACGATCTACTATAATACGTTGCTCATCAACATTAAACATTGTTTCTTTAGCCATAACACCAACTTCACTTAAAGATACCATTGTTGAGTCTATTGCAAGCAACATATAATCGCAAAGCCTCTTGCCATGTTATTGCAAAAAACATTCTATATGAAGCAAAGCTTGATTTTTTGCCACATCAAATCGTACACTTGCATATGAAATAGGCATCCTTAGGGCATAAACATAGTCCTCACAAAATTTGATACAAAATCTGTTCCAAAGAGCAGCTGGATGAAGTGGCTCACAAAAGACTAATATGATTGCAAATAGTTGTCTCAACTGCATTCCACTTTGAAAAAAAATGCACCTCACCAATAGTATGGACAATATTATACATTCTTCCAATAGAAACACCATGTTGTCGTGGAGACTATGCCTTTCGACTTTTATTCCATACCCAACCACTTGGAAAGTTAGTATATGTGAAGCTATTTGCTTCTGGATAGTTTTGATTTGCAACAAACCATTATGTCAAGGTAGTTTTTTTATTTTGCTCATTATCTAGAAAATGTGATACATCATCACCATCTTGAAATGCAACCATATTCTACAATGAAAGGTGTACTTGCAATTGTTGAATAGCTAGCCTTTCACTATGCATGTCAAAGCCAAATATTCTCCACATAGCCTTAGATGCAGAAACATAATGTGCATTGAGATAACTCTTGATCTCATCATTATCTTCACAATCTTGAAGAACAACAGTGGCTCGATCATGTCCCTTGTGTTGGGGTAAAGGTGCCTTTTGCCCATTCGAACGTCCAGTGTCTAGCCGCCCGTCCACATGTGTACATACCCTTATTCTTCATTACATATGAGAATAAGGAGCTCCTCATCATAAGTCTTGTGAGGCTGCTCCACGCACACCAGCTTGTGCTCTTCCCCGTTCTCAGCACGCACCACACCATGCACGCACGCATGCATCCACGTACACGTGCACTCATCAATTGGTATCAGAGCTATGGCTAGGCGGTGGCGGTGATCTCTCGGTGGCGACGGAGTTCAGTACTTAACGGCGTTGGATCGGAGGCGGTTTGACACAGATTCGGAAAGTAGATCTCAAATATCAAGGTAACAAGAGCTTACACTCCACCAGGCAAAAGGGGAGAGAGAGATCAATTTTTTTGTGAGCTAGAGACACTGAGAAGCAGGTCGCTCAGGTTTGGCAGCTTGACAATTCAGTATTTTGACCATAACTTGAGCTAGGAAGCTCCAATTTCAAAACTTTTTTCTACAAAACGTAAATCTCTTCAAGATCTACAACTTTATAGGGGAAATCATTTTCTGGTTTGGAGTGCAGGTGGTTCAAAACTCCAAAACATAGAGACTATGTTTTTCAAGACAGTTTGGTGTACAACTGCTTGAAGAGTGAAAGGCGATTGAGAGAAAGCGAACTGTGTGAGAACACATTGGCTACGTGCAGGCAAGTAAGCACGACGTTATCCAACATCGGGCCGAGTTCAATCTTCTAACATCATCTACGGCCTCGAGCATTGACAGCTCGGCTTGGCGCATCGGTTTTTCGACACCGATTTGCGGCTATTTGACTAGCACGCTTTCGCCCGACGCGGAAGCCGACATCGAGTGTTTTCTCCACTTCGAGCACAGGTAGCCATAGCATTGGCACTTCCGCCCAGCGGCGAAAGATGGCTCCGACGGCCATCCCCGGCTTTATGACTTCGACAGTCATCTCCAGTTTCGGCTTGGATGGCACATACCGACATATACGGCTCTGTCGAGTTGACTCCCACTCTGGCAGTTATCTGCAGTTTTCTAGTTTGCGGTTTGCGTTGAGTTTTGACTCATTGTGCAAAGGAAATTATGTTCGTTTTTCCCTGTCTTCTCACCATAAAAGTTTGAGGTGTTATGCCATCTTGCCAGTGGTCGATATATTCCCACTTTGACAGTGATCGAGTACTTACTCTCACTTAGACAGCTTTTGACAGGTTTTGTCACTTTGGACACACTTTGGTGTTCTTGTACCCACTCTCGCAAGAGTGAGGATTGACGTATGCTTGTGTGGCTACAGTCAGGTAGTCATAGGTTTCACAGGTTTTTTGCAAATATTTGTAGGCAGTTTCTCTTGTGGTATGCGTTTTGAGCTAGTTTGCTCTCTACTTGCGTATATGGTTATGCGCTTTATGCTCAGTTGAGCAGTTTGTCCCAGTTTATGCTTTCAGAGTTTGCAGGTTTTGGAGTTGCTTTTAGGCATATGTTAGCGTCAGATTTGATGTGATTGATCATGCTTTTGAGCATTGTGTAGTGCTGAAGTTACCTCCCACTTTGTTGCCAGTTTGGCATGGATTATGGTTGAGATTGTACTTGAGGTTTTGCTCGGTTTACAGGGGAGATTCTGTCAGATTTTCCAAGATTTCTCACCATACTTTGGTTCTTAGCTATACATTTATGGTATGCTCATAGTGGTTACAGGTTTCCTTTCATTTTGCTTCATGTTCTCACATCGACGCATATTTCGAGCATGAGACTACAGCATGCAGGTTACAGGATTTCACTATTGAGCTATTGGTTGGTTTAAGCTTGATAAGCGTGGTGGTCAAGTGATCTCTCACTTTGTTGCCATTTTGGCGTTTGATGGTCTCGTTCTTGCCGATACATGCGTTGTTGGAATTGCGGTCACATAGGGAACATTAGACGCCATTGTTTCAGACGTATGAGATAGCAGCGGAGATGTATGCGACATGCAGATACGGCTTTGACAAATGTTAGAGAGGCAATTCCAGTGGCAGTCTATGCCAGTGACGGTGATGTCACGCTTGCCACCAGTGTACCTCTCGCAGATTTGTCTATGGTTAGCACACTTTCTCCACAATGGTTACTAGATAGAGATGCAGTTTTCCACGTCACACCATGTTGTGAGTGGTTTAGCACATTTTCTAGTGGGAGACTTGGTTGTGTGCACTTGGCCGATGGTTCGGCGTTTGACATAGAGGGTGCAGGAGATGTTTGTTTGTCATTGACCAGTGGTGCATCATACACGCTACGACATGTGCACTATGTTCCTCAACTGAGATAGAGCTTGATCTCAGTGAGACAGTTGGCAACTTTTGGGTGTTCTTGTACCCACTCTCGCAAGAGTGAGGATTGACGTATAATTGTGTGGCTACAGTCACGCAGTCCTCATAGGTTTCACAGGTTTTTTGCAGATATTTGTAGGGCAGTTTCTCTTCTTGTGGTATGCGTTTTGAGCTAGTTTGCTCTCTACTTGCGTATATGGTTATGCGCTTTACGCTCAGTTGAGCAGTTTGTCCCAGTTTATGCTTGCAGAGTTTGTAGATTGTGGAGTTGCTTTTAGACATATGTTAGCGTCAGATTTGATGCGATTGATCATGCTTTTGAGCATTGTGTAGTGGTCAAGTTACCTCCCACTTTGTTGCTAGTTTGGCATGGATTATGGTTGAGATTGTACTTGAGGTTTTGCTCAATTTACAGGGGAGATTCAGTCAGATTTTCCCAGATTTCTTGTCATACTTTGGTTCTTAGCTATACATTTATGCTATGCTCATAGTGGTTACAGGTTTCCTTTCATTTTGCTTCATGTTCTCACATCAATGCATATTCCGAGCGTGAGACTACAGCATGCAGGTTACAGGTTTTCACTATTGAGTTATTGGTTGGTTTAAGCTTGATTAGCGTATTGGTTAAGCGATCTCCCACTTTGTTTCCATTTTGGTGCTCGATGGTCTCGTTCTTGCTGATACATGCGTTGTTGGCATTGCAGTCACACAGGGCGCATTAGATGCCGTTGTTTTAGATGTATGAGACATCAGCGGAGATGTATGCGAGATGCAGATACGGCTTTGACAAATGTTAGAGAGGCAGTTCCAGTGGCAGTCTATGCCAGTGATGGTGATGTCACGCTTGCCTCCAGTGTACCTCTTGCAGATTTGTCTATGGTTAGCACACTTTCTCCACACTGGTTGTTGGGAGAAGAGGGGGAGATCGACCGCTTAAAATATTCAACACAAGCTTCCAAGCAATCACCATAAACCTGTCCACCTCTTCTTCCAATTTCCAAGCACACACACTCACCCAGACTATGACACACACACACACAGTAAACATAGAATTGACATAGACATGCTTGTAAGAGAGTGTAAGAGATGTGTAAGAGATGGAGACTAGATTAGAGAGTACACAACAAATAACCATAGCTTAAGAGAGTAGAGAAGAGAATCTGCAAGAGAAAGGCCTAAATCTAACCCCAAACTTCCACGGAACCTCTCTTGTGGAGTTAGTATTTAATATTATTTTTGAGTTTAAGGTGCCAAAAATTGAGGTCCGTCTTTTACAACCACTTCACTTTTGTAAATGAGTGAAGCTCATTAGTTCTTGCATGACCCATAAGGGGAGTTCCCACTACAACTATTTACAGATCCATAGTGGCTTATTGAAATGATGTTCTAAGGTACTGTGCAAATATAAAATGGCCAAGAGTAATTGTCGTCGCCTCTTCATCAACTCCCCGCATTCCACTCTACAAAATCATCATCAGCTCAATTAGTAAAATAAATACACACCACATTTATGAAGAACCACCTTCACTTGTAGACCAAAAAGAGCAACTAATCCCTGACAAAATAGTTCATCACGAGACCACCACTACACGCACTAGCATAGTTCATAACCGTTACCTTTTGACTTTCAAGGGCCACCCTAGAGAGGATGTTACGAGACTGGGCACCCTCCTATTGTAGTGGTTAGTTGCAATTGGGATAGCTGGCGTAATGGTTAATTATGTGCTGTCTATTTATTTTACTGATTGAGTTGATGATGATTTTGTAGAGTGGAATGCGGGGAGTTGATGAAGAGGCGACGGCAATTACTCTTGGCCATTTTATATTTGCACTGTACCTTAGAACATCATTTCAATAAGCCACTATGGCTCTGTAAATAGTTGTAGTGGGAACTCTCCTTATGGGTCATGCAAGAACTAATGAGCTTCACTCATTTACAAAAGTGAAGTGGTTGTAAAAGAGGGGCCTCAATTTTTGGCACCTTAAACTAAAAAATAATATTAAATACCAACTCCGCAAGAGAGGTGCCGTGGAATTTTGGGGCTAGATTTAGGCTTTTCTCTTGCAGATTCTCTTCTCTACTCTCTTAAGCTATGGTTATTTGCTGTGTACTCTCTAATCTAGTCTCCATCTCTTACACATCTCTTACAAGCATGTCTATGTCAATTCTATGTTTACTGTGTGTGTGTGTGTCATAGTCTAGGTGAGTGTGTGTGCTTGGAAATTGGAAGAATAGGTGGACAGGTTGATGGTGATTGCTTTTTGCCCAGCAAGGGTGGATTCCCACAGCAGTGCTATGCTTTGTTTATGTCGAACCTCCTGTTGGCTACAAGATGTTGTAGTTACACATCCGTAAGCTCCTTGTGTGATAAAAGGCCGTCGGTGTTACAATCTAATCCTTCTTTATTTTGTGCAATCTTCCTCTCTAATTAAACTTTCCGATGTCGTCCTTCGTGACAAGGCAATTGCTCGCTTGCAAAAAAAATAAAATCTTCCGACTCTTTCGAAGTAAAAAATCTTCCGACTCTCCAAGATTTTCTGCTTTCTCTTGCCTTCACAATCCGCAATGATTATGCATTAGAATTGAAAGTGGACACTCGACATACCATATTTTGGGTCGTTATGAAGCCGAATTGGAAATCAGTTGCCGAATAGCCACCAATTAACAGTCGAGTTTTCTTCTGCAAATTCGATCAATTATACTTCGAATTTCCATGAGTCCTTGAATCCTTGAATTGCAAGGTCGAGGAATTGCAATTGGGATTTTGTTGATTAGAGGAACTCCTACTTAAAATTGAAATTTGGTGCCAATTTATTCTCGAACTTGAGGCTTTGATACCACTGTTGGGAGAAGAGGGGGAGATCGACCGCTTAAAATATTCAACACAAGCTTCCAAGCAATCACCATCAACCTGTCCACCTCTTCTTCCAATTTCCAAGCACACACACTCACCTAAACTATGACACACACACACACACACACACACACACACACACACACACACACAGTAAACATAGAATTGACATAGACATGCTTGTAAGAGATGTGTAAGAGATGTGTAAGAGATGGAGACTAGATTAGAGAGTACACAACAAATAACCATAGCTTAAGAGAGTAGAGAAGAGAATCTGCAAGAGAAAGGCCTAAATCTAGCCCCAAACTTTCACGGCACCTCTCTTGCGGAGTTGGTATTTAATATTATTTTTTAGTTTAAGGTGCCAAAAATTGAGGCCCCTCTTTTACAACCACTTCACTTTTGTAAATGAGTGAAGCTCATTAGTTCTTGCATGACCCATAAGGGGAGTTCCCACTACAACTATTTACAGAGCCATAGTGGCTTATTGAAATGATGTTCTAAGGTACTGTGCAAATATAAAATGGCCAAGAGTAATTGCCGTCGCCTCTTCATCAACTCCCCGCATTCCACTCTACAAAATCATCATCAACTCAATTAGTAAAATAAATAGACAGCACATAATTAACCATTACGCCAGCTATCCCAATTGCAGCTAACCACTACAACAGGAGGGTGCCCAGTCTGATAATAGTGGTTACTAGATAGCGATGCAGTTTTCCACGTCACACCATGTTGTGAGTGGTTTAGCACATTTTCTAGTGGGAAACTTGATTGTGTGCACTTAGCCGCTGGTTCGGTGTTTGACATAGAGGGTGCAGGAGATGTTTGTTTGTCATTGCCCAGTGGTGCATCATACATGCCACGACGTGTGCACTATGTTCCTCAGCTGAGATAGAGCTTGATCTCAGTGAGATAGTTGGCAACTTTTGGGTGTTCTTGTACCCACTCTCGCAAGAGTGAGGATTGATGTATGCTTGTGTAACTACAGTTAGGCAGTCATAGGTTTCACAGGGTTTTTGCAGATATTTGCAGGCAGTTTCTCTTGTGGTATGCGTTTTGAGCTAGTTTGCTCTCTACTTGCGTATATGGTTATGCGCTTTACCCTCAGTTGAGCGGTTTGTCTCAGTTTATGCTTGCAGAGTTTGCAGATTGTGGAGTTTCTTTTAGGCATATGTTAGCGTCAGATTTGATGCGATTGATCATGCTTTTGAGCATTGTGTAGTGGTGAAGTTACCTCCCACTTTGTTGCCAGTTTGACATGGATTATGGTTGAGATTGTACTTGAGGTTTTGCTTAGTTTACACAGGAGATTCTGTCAGATTTTCCCAGATTTCTCGCCATACTTTGGTTCTTAGCTATGGCTGAGAGTGGTTTCCTTTCATTTTGCTTCATGTTCTCACATCGATGCATCTTCCAAGCGTGAGACTACAACATGCAAGTTACAAGTTTTCACTGTTGAGCTATTGGTGGTTTAAGCTTGATTAGTGTAGTGGTCAAGTGATCTCCCACTTTGCTGCCACTTTGGCGTTGGATGGTCTCGTTCTTGCGGATACATGCGTTGTTGGCATTGTGGTCACACGTGACACATTAGACGCCGTTGTTTCAAATGTATGAGACAGGGAGATTTATGCGAGATGCAGATACGGCTTTGAGAAATGTTAGAGAGGCAATTCCAGTGGCAGTCTATGCCAGTGACGGTGATGTCACGCTTGCCTCCAGTGTACCTCTTGCAGATTTGTCTATGGTTAGCACACTTTCTCCACAATGGTTACTAAATAGCGATGTAGTTTTCCACGTCACACCATGTTGTCAGTGGTTTAGCTCATTTTCTAGTGGGAGATTTGGTTGTGTGCACTTGGCCAATGGTTCAACGTTTGACATAGAAGGTGCAGGAGATGTTTGTTTGTCATTGACCAATGGTGCATCATACACGCTACGACATGTGCAGTATGTTCTTCAGCTGACATAGAGCTTGATCTTAGTGAGACAGTTGGCAACTTTTGGGTGTTCTTGTACCCACTCTTGCAAGAGTGAGGATTGACGTATGCTTAAGTGGTTACAGTCAAGCACTCATAGGTTTCATAGGTCTTTTGCAGATATTTGCAGGGCAGTTTCTCTTGTGGTATGCGTTTTGAGCTAGTTTGCTCTCTACTTGCGTATATGGTTATGCGCTTTACGCTCAGTTGAGCAGTTTGTCCCAGTTTATGCTTGTAGAGTTTGCAGATTGTGGAGTTGCTTTTAGGCATATGTTAGCGTCAGATTTGATGCGATTGATCATGCTTTTGAGCATTGTGTAGTGGTCAAGTTTTATGCTTGCAGAGTTTGCAGATTGTGGAGTTGCTTTTAGGCATATGTTAGCGTCAGATTTGATGCGATTGATCATGCTTTTGAACATTGTGTAGTGGTCAAGTTACCTCCCAGTTTGTTGCCACTTTGGCATGGATTATGGTTGAGATTGTACTTGAGGTTTTTCTCAGTTTACAGGGGAGATTCTGTCAGATTTTCCCAGATTTCTTGTCATACTTTGGTTCTTAGCTATACATTTATGGTATGCTCATAGTGGTTACAGGATTCCTTTCATTTTTCTTCATGTTCTCACATTGACGCATATTCCAAGCGTGAGACTACAACATGCAGGTTACAGGTTTTCACTATTGAGACATTGGTTGGTTTAAGCTTGATTAGCGTAGTGGTCAAGTGATCTCCCACTTTGTTGCCATTTTGGCGTTCGATGGTCTCGTTCTTGCCGATTCATGCGTTGTTGGCATTGCGGTCACACAGGGCACATTAGACGCCGTTCTTTTAGACATTTGAGATAGCAGCGGAGATGTATGCGAGATGCAGATACGGCTTTGACAAATGTTAGAGAGGCAATTCCAGTGGCAGTCTATGCCAGTGACGGTGATGTCACGCTTGCCTCCAATGTACCTCTTGCAAATTTGTCTATGGTTAGCACACTTTCTCCCCAGTGGTTACTAGATAGCGATGCAATTTTCCACGTCACACCGTGTTGTGAGTAGTTTAGCACATTTTCTAGTGGGAGACTTGGCTGTGTGCACTTGGCCGATGGTTCGGTGTTTGACATAGAGGGTGCATGAGATGTTTGTTTGTCATTGCCCAGTGGTGCGTCATATACGCTACGACGTGTGCACTATGTTCCTCAGTTGAGATAGAGCTTGATCTCAGTGAGACAGTTGGCAAATTTTGGGTGTTCTTGTACCCACTCTTGCAAAGAGTGAGGATTGACGTATGCTTGTGGGGCTACAGTCAGGCAGTCATAGGTTTCACAGGTTTTTTTCAAATATTTGCAGGCACTTTCTCTTGTGGTATGCGTTTTGAGCTAGTTTGCTCTTTATTTGCGTATATGGTTTTGTGCTTTATGCTCAGTTGAGCAGTTTGTCCCAGTTTATTCTTTTAGAGTTTGCATATTGTGGAGTTGCTTTTAGGCATATGTTAGCGTCAGATTTGATGTGATTGATCATGCTTTTGAGCATTGTGTAGTGGTCAAGTTACCTCCCACTTTGTTGCCAGTTTGAGATGGATTATGGTTGAGATTGTACTTGAGGTTTTGCAGTTTACAGGGGATTTTCTGTCAGATTTTCCCAGATTTCTTGCCATACTTTGGTTCTTAGCTATACATTTATGGTATGCTCATAGTGGTTACAGGTTTCCTTTCATTTTGCTTCATGTTCTCACATTGACGCATATTCCAAGCGCGAGACTACAACATGCAGGTTATAGGTTTTCACTATTGAGCTATTGGTTGGTTTAAGCTTGATTAGCGTAGTGGGCAAGTGATCTCCCACTTTGTTGCCATTTTGGCGTTCGATGGTCTCGTTCTTGCCGATACATACGTTGTTGGCATTGCGGTCACACATGGCACATTAGACGCCGTTGTTTCATATGTATGAGACAGTAGCAGAGATGTATGCAAGATACTGATACCACTTTGACGAATGTTAGAGAGGCAGTTCCAATGGGCAGTCTATGCCACGCTGATGTCACGCTTGCCTCCAGTGTACCTCTTGCAGATTTGTCTATGGTTAGCACACTTTCTCCACAGTGGTTACTAGATAACGATGCAATTTTCCATGTCACACCATGTTGTGAGTGGTTTAGCACATTTTCTAGTGGGAGACTTGGTTGTGTGCACTTCGCCGATGGTTCGACGTTTGACAAAGAAGGTGCAGGAGATGCTTGTTTGTCATTGCCCAATGGTGCGTCATTCACGCTACGACATGTGCACTATGTTCCTCAGCTGAGATAGTGCTTGATCTCAGTGAGACGCTTGGCAGGTGTTCTTGTACCCACTCTGGGAAGAGTGAGGATTGACGTATGCTTGTGTGGCTACGGTCAGCAGGCAGTCATAGGTTTCACGGGTTTTTTGCAGATATTTGCAGTGTAGTTTCTCTTGCGGTATGCGTTTTGAGCTAATTTGCTCTCTACTTGCGTATATGGCTATGTGCTTTACGCTCAGTTGAGCAGTTTGTCCCAGTTTATGCTTGCAGAGTTTGCAGATTGTGGAGTTGCTTTTAGACATATGTTAGCGTCAGATTTGATGTGATTCATCATGCTTTTGAGCATTGTGTAGTGGTGAAGTTACCTCCCACTTTGTTGCCAGTTTGTCATGAATTATGGTTAAGATTGTACTTGAGGTTTTGTTGAGTTTACAGGAGAGATTCTGTCGGATTTTCCCAGATTTCTCACCATACTTTGGTTCTTAGCTATACATTTATGGTATGCTCATAGTGGTTATAGGATTCCTTTCATTTTGCTTCATGTTCTCACATGGACGCATATTTCGAGCGTGAGACTACAACATGCGAGTTACGGGTTTTCACTATTGAGCTATTGGTTGGTTTAAGCTTGATTAGCGTAGTGGTCAAACGATCTCCCACTTTGTTGCCATTTTGGCGTTCGATGGTCTCCTTATTGCCGATACATGCATTGGTGGAATTGCGGTCACACAGGGCACACTAGACGCCGTTGTTTCAGACGTATGAGACAACAATGAAGATGTATGCCAGATGCAGATACGACTTTGATCAATGTTAGAGAGTCAGTTCCAGTGTGGCAGTCTATGCCAGTGACGGTGATGTCATGCTTGCCTCCAGTGTACCTCTTGTAGATTTGTCTATGGTCAACACACTTTCTCCACAGTGGTTACTAGATAGCGATGCAGTTTTCCACGTCACACCATGTTGTAAGTGGTTTAGCACATTTTCTAGTGGTGGCT
This sequence comes from Adiantum capillus-veneris, assembly GCF_014529385.1. Classification (NCBI taxonomy): domain Eukaryota; kingdom Viridiplantae; phylum Streptophyta; class Polypodiopsida; order Polypodiales; family Pteridaceae; genus Adiantum; species Adiantum capillus-veneris. The sequence continues at coordinate 46,912,197 of NC_140936.1, read as the reverse complement.
AATGGTTCGGTGTTTGACATAGAGGGTGCAGGAGATGTTTGTTTGTCATTGCCTAGTGGTGCGTCATACACGCTACGACGTGTGCACCATGTTCCTCAGCTGAGATAAAGCTTGATCTCAGTGAGACAGTTGGCAACTTTTGGGTGTTCTTGTACCCACTCTCGCAAGAGTGAGGATTGACGTATGCTTGTGTGGCTATAGTCAGGCAGTCACAAGTTTCATAGGTTTTTTGCAGATATTTGCAGGCAGTTTTTCTTGTGGTACGCGTTTTGAGCTAGTTTGCTCTCTACTTGCATATATGGTTATGCGCTTTACGCTCAGTTGAGCAGTTTGTCCCAGTTTATGCTTGCAGAGTTTGGAGATTGTAGAGTTGCTTTTAGGCATATGTTAGCGCCAGATTTGATGCGAATGATCATACTTTTGAGCATAGTGTAGTGGTCAAGTTACCTCCCACTTTGTTGCCAGTTTGGCATGGATTATGGTTGAGATTGTACTTGAGGTTTTGCTCAGTTTACAGGGAAGATTCTGTCATATTTTCCCATATTTCTCGCCATACTTTGCTTCTTAGCTATACATTTATGGTATGCTCATAGTGGTTACAAGTTTCTTTTCGTTTTGCTTCATGTTCTCACATCAACGCATATTCTGAGCGTGAGACTACAACATGCAGGTTATAGGTTTTCACTATTGAGCTATTGGCTGGTTTAAGCTTGATTAGCGTAGTGGTCAAGTGATCTCTCACTTTGTTGCCATTTTGGCGTTCGATGGTCTCGTTCTTGCCGATACATGCGTTGTTGGCATTGCGGTCACACATGGCACATTAGACGTCGTTGTTTGAGACGTATGAGATAGTAGCGAAGATGTATGCGATTGCCTCCAGTGTACCTCTTGCAGATTTGTCTATGGTTAGCACACTTTCTCCAGAGTGTTTACTAGATAGCAATGCAGTTTTCCACGTCACACCATGTTGTGAGTGGTTTAGCACATTTTCTAGTGGGAGACTTGGTTGTGTGCACTTGGCCGATGGTTCGGTCTTTGACATAGAGGGTGCAGGAGATGTTTGTTTTTCATTGCCAAGTGGTGTGTCATACACGCTAGGATGTGTGCACTATGTACCTCAGCTGAGATAGAGCTTGATCTCAGTGAGATAGTTGGTAGCTTTTGGGTGTTCTTGTACCCACTCTCGCAAAAGTGAGGATTGACGTATGCTACGTATGAGGAGTTGCTTTTAGGAATATATTAGCGTCAGATTGATGCGATTAATCATGCTTTTGAGCATTGTGTAGTGCTAAAGTTACCTCCCACTTTTTTGCCAGTTTGGCATGAAATATGGTTGAGATTGTACTTGAGGTTTTGCTCAGTTTACAGGGGAGATTCTGTCAGATTTTCCCAAATTTTTCGCAATACTTTGGTTCTTAGCTATACATTTATGGTATGCTCATAGTGGTTTCAGGTTTCCCTTCATTTTGCTTCATATTCTCACATCGATGCATATTCCGAGCGTGAGACTACATCATGCAAGTTACAGGTTTTCACTATTGAGCTATTGGTTGGTTTAAGCTTGATTAGTGTAGTGGTCAAGTGATCTCCCACTTTGTTGACATTTTGGCGTTCGATGGTCTCGTTCTTGCCGATACATGCGTTGTTGGCATTGCGGTCACACATGGCACATTAGAGGCCGTTGTTTACGACGTATGAGACAGCAACGGAGATGTATGCGAGATGCAGATACGGCTTTGACAAATATTAGAGAGGCAGTTCCAGTGGCAGTGTATGCCAGATGGTGATGTCACGCTTGCCTCCAGTGCACCTCTTGCAGATTTGTCTATGGTTAGCACACTTTCTCCACAGTGCTTACTAGATAGCGATGCAGTTTTCCACGTCACACCATGTTGTGAGTGGTTTAGGACATTTTCTAGTGGGAGACTTGGCTGTGTGCTCTTGGCCGATGGTTCGGTGTTTGACATAGAGGGTGCAGGAGATGTTTGTTTGTCATTGCCCAGTGGTGCATCATACACGCTATGATGTGTGCATTATGTTCCCAACTGAGATAGAGCTTGATCTCAGTGAGACAGTTGGCAGCTTTTGGGTGTTCTTGTACCCACTCTCGCAAGAGTGAGGATTGACATATGCTTGTGTGGCTACAGTCAAGCAATCATAGGTTTCATAGGTTTTTTGCAGATATTTGCAGGCAGTTTCTCTTGTGGTATGCGTTTTGAGCTAGTTTGCTCTCTACTTGCGTATATGGTTATGCGCTTTACGCTCAGTTGAGCAGTTTGTCCCAGTTTATGTTTGCAGAGTTTGCAGATTGTGGAGTTGCTTTTAGGCATATGTTAGCGTCAGATTTGATGCGATTGATCATGCTTTTGAGCATTGTGTAGTGGTCAAGTTACCTCCCACTTTGTTGCCAGTTTGACATGGATTATGGTTGAGATTGTACTTGAGGTTTTGCTCAGTTTACAGGGGAGATTTTGTCAGATTTTCCCAGATTTCTCGCCATACTTTGCTTCTTAGCTATACATTTATGCTATGCTCATAGTGGTTACATGTTTCCTTTCATTTTGCTTCATGCTCTCACATCTACGCATATTCCAAGCGTGAGACTACAGCATGCAGGTTGCAGGTTTTCACTTTGAGCTATTGGTTGGTTTAAGCTTGATTAGCCTAGTGGTCAAGTGATCTCCCACTTTGCTGCCATTTTGGCGTTCGATGGTCTCGTTCTTACCGATACATGCGTTGTTGGCATTGCGGTCACACAGGGCACATTAGACACCGTTGTTTCAGATGTATGAGACGTAGCGAAGATGTATGCGAGATGCAGATACGGCTTGACAAATATTAGAGAGGTAGTTCCAGTGGCAGTCTATGCCAGTGATGGTGATCTCACGCTTGCCTCTAGTGTACCTCTTGCAGAGTTGTCTATGGTTAGCACACTTTCTCCACAGTGGTTACTAGATAGCGATGCAATTTTCCATGTCACACCATGTTGTGAGTGGTTTAGCACATTTGCTAGTGGGAGACTTGGTTGTATGCACTTGGCCGATGGTTTGGCATTTGACATAGAGGGTGCAGGAGATGTTTGTTTGTCATTGCCCAATGGTGCGTCATACATGCTGAAGGAGTACGAGCGGAAGTGCGACACGTGAGAGAGAGTGCGATAAGAAGAGCACGACGATATGGTGAACTCGCTCTACTGTAATGTGTAGAGCATAGTGAGTTCTTATTAGGTTTTTACAAAAGAATATGTGTACATACCTGGCGGCCCGCCCACTTACCTGGGCGACCACATTGGGATTTATATCCGAACAACCTCGCACTTAAAGTCCAATGTGGTACTTTAAGTGTGAGAGAAGCTACTATACAAGCTAATACACAAGAGATGTAGAGAAGTGATGTACTACCCTACACCTAACTGCTTGCGAAAATGCGCAAAGCTCTCTGAGGGAAGTCCTTTTGTAAGTAGATCAGCGGGATTTTCTGTGGTGTGAACTTTGACAAGCTGAAGTTGCTTATCCTCGAGCATTTCCCTGATGAAATGATACTTCACATCCACATGCTTTGTCTTTGAGTGATAAACTGGAGTGCAAGCCAATTGTATAGCACTTTGACTATCACAATATAACACAGGCATCTCTTCTTTGATTCCCAAATCTGTTACTAGTTGATTAAGCCAAATTGATTCTTTGCATGCCTCTGATGCTGCAACATATTCAACCTCTGTAGTAGACTGAGTAACACAATCTTGTAATCTAGAACGCCATGATACTGCTCCACCAGCCAATGTAAAGACATACCCTGACGTAGACCTTCGGTTGTCTAAGTCACCTGCATAATCTGAGTCTGTAAAACCCTTTACACTTAGCTCCTGACTCCCATAACATATACGCATACTCTTTGTAGCTTTCAGGTATCTCAATATTCCTTTCACTGCCTCCCAATGTTTCTTGCCTGGGTTTGACATGTATCGACTTACTACTCCCACTGCAAATGCAATGCCTGGGCGAGTAGCAATCATTGCATACATCAAACTACCCACTGTAGACGCATATGGAATCTTATCCATTTTAGCCTGTTCTTCCTCAGACACAGGACAATCTTGTTTGCTAAGTTTCACATATGGTGGCAATGGAACACTCAGTGCCTTTCCCTTCTCCATATTGAAACGTTGCAAAACCTTGTCAATATACTCTGTTTGAGATAACCAAATCAACTTCTTTGATCTGTCTCTCTCAATGCGCATACCAAGTATATGACTTGACTCACCCATGTCTTTCATGTCAAACGATTTTGCCATCTTTGACTTCAAAGCTGAAATTTCTTCCAAGTGCTTGCCAGCAATCAACATGTCATCCACATACAAAATAAGGATCAGCCAACTACCATCCTTAGCCTTCTTTGTATATAGACAGTGATCGAACTCACTACGTTTGTAGCCTTGAAAAAGCATAGACTTGTGGAATTTATGGTACCATGCCCTCGGTGATTGTTTTAAGCCATAAAGACTCTTTAACAACTGGCATACCCAATCTTCCTTGCCTTTCTCAACAAACCCTTCTGGCTGCTGCATGTAAATTTCCACATCTAAATCACCATGCAAGAACGCTGTCTTGACATCCATTTGGTGCAACACCAAATCTAATATGGCAACCAATGCTAAAAAGCATCTCAATGTAGTCATCTTGACCACCGGAGAGAAGACTTCATCAAAGTCAATGCCTTGTTCTTGCTTAAAGCCCTTGGCAACAAGCCTTGCTTTGTACTTTGGCTGACTATCATGAGCGGTGATCTTATACTTGTAAACCCATTTACAAGGTAGAGCCTTTTTGCCCAGTGGTAATTTAACTAGCTTCCATCTCTTGTTTTTATGCAGAGCTGTCATCTTTGACTGCATGGCCAATTGCCAATTCCCGGAGTCCTTCATTTGCACTGCTTCCTTGTAACATGAAGGCTCATTGCAATCAGTCAACATGACATAGTTCACAGATGGAAATAACCTATCAGGAGGTCGCGTGACACGTCCAGATCTACGCACAATAGGTGGCTCAGGCTCAGCCACAACCTGTGGTTCCACTCTATCCTGTCCTTGCTCCTCTTGAGCCTTGACATTTTGTATTGCACGTGCAGGTCCATCCTCTTGGAAGACAACTCTTCTAATCTCCTCAACCCTCTCTGGTTTAGAATGATATTTGGATTCATTAAAGTGAACATCATTGCTGCGGACAACCTTTCTGGATTCGGGATCCCAAAGTCTGTACCCCATCTCACCAGAATTACCATAGCCTAGAAAGATGCACTTTCTACTCTTTGGCTCAAGTTTGTTCCTAAATTCCTTTGGAACGTGAGTATATGCCTCACAGCCAAAGACTCTGAGATGCTTGTATGAGGGCATTTTGCCTGACCATACCATCTCTGGCACTGAATCCTTTTGCAAAACCTTGCTAGGAGATCTATTTACAAGATGAACAGCTGTTGATACAGCTTCAGCCCAAAACCCATTTGGCAGATGTGCATTAGACAACATACTTATGACCTTCTCTTGTATGGTCCTATTCATCCTCTCAGCAACACCATTTTGAGGAGGATTGTAAGGAGCAGTAAGTTCACGTTTTATACCTTTTGACTCACAAAAGTCCTGAAAGGCCTTTGAAACATACTCTCCACCATTGTCAGTGCGTAAGCATTTAAGCTTCTTGCCACTCTGATTCTCCACAAGTGTCACAAACGTTTTGAAAACACTAAACGCTTCATCCTTGTGCTTGAGAAAGTAAACCCATACTTTCCTCGAGTAATCATCTATAAATGTCATAAAGTAAGAAGCTCCCCCTAGAGATAGGTTAGGCATAGGTCCACACAAATCACTATGAACAAGTGCCAACCGTGTATCTCTTCTACTGCTTCTATGCTTATGTGGCTGCTGTGTTTGCTTACCATATAGACAATGTTCACAGAATTCAAAATCATTAAATGAAAAGCCAGGCAAATAACCAGAACGAGACAAGATTTCCATTCCCTTCTTGGACATATGTCCTAACCGGCTATGCCACAAAGAAACGTTCGGCTGTTCGGTTACATTGATTAAATTTTTAGAGACATTTGATACATAAATCATGTAAAGTCCTCCAGACTTTACTCCATGTGCTACTGTCATAGAACCCTTGGATATCTTCCACATGTTCTATCCAAAAGTGGTGACGTAGCCAGCATCATCAAGTAAACCTGTGCTGATCAAGCTCTTTGTAATTGCGGGAACATGTCTCACATTCTTCAACGTGAAAGAAGAGCCATTGTGAAACGTCAATTGAACATCTCCAACACCTAAGATCTCACATGTCTGCCCATTGCCTAGCCGAACATGATCTTTAGTGGTCACATAAGAGGTAAACCACTCCTTGTTTGGAGACACATGAAGTGATGCCCCTGAGTCTATAATCCAGTCACTCAGTGCATTTCCATCAGATGCTGTAAGAAGAGCTGAGTCCATTGTATTCTTCAAGAAGTAGATGTCTCCTGACACTAGACTATCATCCTCTGCAATAGTGTTTGTCACATTTATTTCTTGAATCTTCACTGAGGACTTGTTCTTCTCACCATGGTCTTTAGCTTTCTCTTTGCCTTTTTCTGCTTTCCATTCTCTGCAGTCTCTTTTCATGTGACCCTTCTTGCCACAATGGTAGCATTCTATGTCACTCTTGCCTTTAGCACTGCGGGACTTGCTACGAGACTGATTCCTCTTTCCACCTTTGTACTTTTCTTTGGTCCTTCCCCTGACAACTAAGGTTGTTCCTTTGCCTTTGTCCATTGTCTTTCTACTGGTTTCTTCAGTAAGCAGACTTCCTTCTACACCTGCTATGTTCAAACCATCTGGAGGTGCAGAATTACTCAAAGCTGTGCGAAAAGTGTCCCAACGTTCTGGCAATGTGATCGACAGGAACATAGCTCTAACAGGTTCATCAAACTTGACACCTTGAGCTGACAACTGACTATAGATTGTGTTGAATTCATTCAGATGATTGGACATAGGTGTCCCTTCTTTCATCTTCAAGTCAACAAGCTTCTTAAGCGAGTATACCTGTGAAGCTGTACTCTGCTTCTCATAAAGATCACTCAGCTTTAACCATGCTTGATAAGCCGACATCTCGTCTGCTACATTGAAGTAAACGCTTTCTGCCAAAGTCAGCATAATGGTAGAAAGTGCCAATTCATCCATTTCGCTCCATTCATCTTCATCCATATCTTCTGGTTTTATCCCCTTGAGCTTTATAGGTTTTATCTGCTTCTTTTGTACCAACACGTGCCAAATCTGCTTCTTCTACAATGGGAAATTGGTTCCATCCAGCTTCTTGATATTGTAAAGAGCAGTGTCCTGTGATCTAGCCATAGCTACGCTTCACAGTAGTTTACTTTCCTGGGAAAAATTCGGCAGAGTTTCCCCTGTAAACTGACGTCTGAACCAATATCAACCTGTCAAATGAACCAAGAAAGCTTCAGATTCTGCAGAAAGTTTGGCAGAGTCTCCTTTGTAAAATGGCTCTGGTGTACTAAAAACAAACCAAAAACAGCTCAAAAAACCATTGTCTCTCTAACACTGTAAGCTGTGGGTAAACCTGTCTTGCACCTGTACTGTCTCTCACTGTCCTGTCACTGTCAAGCATAGATTGCGACAATGCCTCAACGACAGTAAAGCAAAGATGCAATCCCAACTGTCTAACTCACAGTCAATACATCCTAGCTGCCTATCTAAGGGTGCTCAAGGGATCGCTCCAAGACCTGTATCACCGAAAGGATCTCAACATTCGAGAATCCCCCAACTCAATAAAACCTCACTCGACCCTCAACAAAGGCTGCAGTAAATCTGACAGTACATAGACTTCCCACAAAGTCATACATCCACAAATTTCCCACTGTATGCTGTAACCGCTGCGGCGGTTGTTTGCTGCGTGACTCACAACCAGCAAACCCTCAACAGACATACATCATCTCTGACAATACATCCCATGTGGAAGTACCTGCAATGTCAGGATGAAATCTGGAATTTCAAGCAGCAAACACAAGCTACCTGATGAACTAGTGGATGTCGCCTACAGTCTGTGTGTAGATGCGCCCGTGTCGTATGTGACACGCCTCCAAGAACTGTGAGCCGTCCTTCGATGTGTAGACAACCACAAATCAACACTCTGGGAGTGTCGATATCCTCAGCACCTGTAGTCGTAGGCCTAAAACCCCAAATTTGTAGAGTCGGATCTGCACCCGCTGAGACCACGTAGTCGAAAATGGCCTGCGTAGAACTTTGTCGAAGCCGAACGGTGACCGAGATGACCTCAGAATGAAATTCTGAGCACACCTAGTCCTACGGGCTTTCCCACAAGATTTGGGGCCATATCTTTGCCTATCAAATTTCACTCCAATCCAAACCAAGTAATAACTTGAATTTGACGACGCTCGTGGTCTGAAGAAAAGGCAACATGGTAGTATCCAAGAACTTCCATAGACATATATCTACCTAGGTATAGCATTTCATAAACACCTACGATGATAAATTCTCGATGGCAATGATCTTTGCAAAGGCATCCATGAATTATACAGAGCAGGAAAAGCTTAAAACTACCAATATACCATATACATATTCTTACAATATAATATGAGTTGTATAAAATAAGATCACCAAAAACATAGCAGGAACTCTTCCCCTCCATTGCGGTGGATCTTCAACAAAGTAAGCCAATGTATAAGCCAATCTCCTGAAAATAATAGGTCAAGTTAATACATTAATTTAAAAAAGAAGATAAATACCTCGAATGAATTCAATGATGTGACCCACTGCATAGGATGCACTGCATCGAGGATCCATTTGTGGCCAATACTTTGATCTAAGAGATATCGATAAAATCTAAGATCAAGTGCATTTGACTTTAAGTGAGAGCCACAATGTCAATTTGAACTTATTGTTATGAGTTTTCTATTTGTAATACTTCGTTGAATACAATGTTTGGAGTGTAGTAACACTCCAGTTGAGTGTTTTCAGTATTGACAACAATCCTCATAGCAGGTGCACTTCGCACACATAACATTGCAACATATAATTGTCTGTGAGAGAAGATCGATGATGCAAGATATAGACTGATAATTCCCCATGTTTGCCCTTGTGCTTTGTTGATAGTAACCTCAAAAGCAAGCTTGATTGGAAACTGACGATGCTTCATTTGAAATGGAAGCCCCTGATGGCTTCCAACAATAAAGTCAATCCTTGGAATAAAAACTCTCTCTCCAATATTCGATCATGTAACTATCTTTGCCTCAATTACCTTATGATGAAATTGCTTGCATATCAATCTGGTTCTGTTACATAATCCAAGTCTTGGATCCAAATTTCACAGCAACATGATAGGAGCATTTTCTTTCAAGACTAAAGCATGAGGTGGAAAACCACCACCAAGAGTAAGGCTATTAAGATATTCAATTGTGTACAATGTGTGTTTTCTTCTAACATATAAATTGAATCTACACTCAGTTACTCTTTGCAAACTCCATGCATTCTTTGCAATGCATAGTCATTGATTAGATCCACCTCTTTATTCCGCGGAGCAAGTATTACTCGATCTTTGGAAAAACTTGCATGATCTTGCACATGACACAAATCTCCATATATAAAGATTAGAAGATCTACCAAACTATTTCCTAGAAGCATCATGTGTGAAGGTACTTTGACTCTATCTAAGTCTCCTCCATTATCCATATCCCCATTGCCAATATTAAGCACCCAACACAAAAAAACTTTATTGCAGCGAATTTGAACCGCAGTCAAGTATACGCATATTTCTGGTAAGCCTCAATATCTTTGTATATTTCCATATGTGAGAATAACATAATGAAGCATTTATAATGTCTATACGAGTACCTTTTGGTACAACATGTAGTATTTGTCGAAAGTCGTCTCCAAACAAAATGAATTTTTCACCAAACGAAGTATATCGCTGCATAATATCTCTTAAAGTTCTGTCCACTGCTTCAAATGCATAGCGATGTGTCAAGGGAGCTTCATCCCATATAAGTAAAGCTGCAATCCTTAGAAGTTCTGCAAGTTGACTATTTACCTTTATATTGCAAGTTGCTTCAGAGTGAAGCTCCAAAGGTATCTTAAACCTAGAATGATCAGTTCTTCCATTACTCAAAAGCAAAGCTGCAATACCTGAGGATGGCACATGCAAGAGCCACTCTACAACTTCCTCGCACTTGTGAAAGAAGTGCATTCTATACGTAAGTTATTCATGAGTCATCATGACCATCTAAGGAAAATACCTTCCCTGAATGTGTGTCAATAGCTTGCAACACTTGGTGGTAAGCATCTCGCTGATCCTCATTTAAGGAAGTCTCCGTACGACCTGCTATATTACGTTGCTCATTGACATTAAACATTGTTTCTTCAGCCATAGCACTAGCTTCACTTAAGGATACCATTGTTGAGTCTATTGCGGGCAACATATAATGGCAAAGCCTCTTGCCATGTTGTTGCAAAAAACATTCTACATGAAGCAAAGCTGGATTTTTTGCCACATCAAATCGTACAATTGCATCTGAAATATGCATCCTTAGGGCATAAACATAGTCCTCACAAAATTTGATACAAAACCTGTCCCAAAGAGCAGTCGGATGAAGTGGCTCACAAAAGACTAATATGATTGTAAACAGTTGTCTCAATTGCATTCCATTTTGAAAAAAAGATGCCTCTTGGAGGCAAAGTGACCATTCTTCATCGTCTTGCAATAATCCTCTAGCTATACATGCCTCCTTGTATGTATCAAAAATGTGCATCATACATCCCTTGCAAATATTGAGTAGCATTCGTAGGTGATAAACCTCACCACCAGCATTAGGGACAATATTATACATTCTTCTAATAGAAACACCATGTTGTTGTTGGAGACCATGCCTTTCGAATTTTATTCCATACCCAACCACTTGGAAAGTCAGTATATGTGAAGCTATTTGCTTTTGGATAGTTTTGATTTGCAACAAACCATTCTGTCAAGGTAGTTTTTTTATTTTTCTCATTATCTAGCAAGTGTGATACATAATATGTCATAAAATCTAATATCTAACCAACCCAAATGTTTTTCTCATATTAAAATGATCATTTAATGTGGGAGAATAAACGAGAACAAGGTTTAAGATATAGACACATGCTTATTGGTCTATCTCAACACGGGACCAATGGTAAAGGGGCACAAATGAGATATGGTCTATTGAAGAGCAAGGCTAACCAATGGAGCATTATACCTTAGGGTTAGCTTCATTGAAGACCTCCAATAATTAGTGTAAAGGTCCTTTGACCTTAGGTAAGCTAGGACTAAGCTTGAGGTGGGAACCCGGCCCAAGCTTAAGGTGCTTGTTGTGCTTGATGACTAAGGTGCTTGAGGTGCCTGATGATTGAGATGCTTGAGGTGCTTGATGATTGAGATGCTTGAGGTGCTTGTCATGCTTGAGATGCTAGGGCTGTACTTGAGGTAAGAACCCAACCCAAGCTTGAAGGGCTTAAGGGCCAAGCTTGTGGTGAGAACTAGGCCCAAGGTTGAGTGGCTTGAGGTGTGCAAAATTCAAGATTCAATCCCTACAAGGAGGAGGCGAGCCCTACAAGAGGGGGGGATGAGAGAGAACACACACACACACACACTCACACAAGGCATGCTTGGTACAAAGAAAGCAAAAGAGACACTTGTCAAGTTCCTCCTCATGTTTCCCTTATGGTGTGCTTGAAGCCTATTGATTGGCCACCCAAGGGGTCCAATGATAATTTAGGAGATTTAATTAATTTTCTTTGCATTTATCAAGTCCTCTCTCTCAGAGGGGAAAGGGGGACACTTGTCCCAAGGCTACCCTTGTTGCTTGGTATGACTCCTACTTATGATTGGCTAGGCCTGGAGGGGTCCAATGAGCTTCAAGCATGAGCTACAAGGGGGGGTCAACCAAAGCTAGTAGGGGGCTTACTTAGGGGGTATACTCTCCCACACACACTCACACACACTCTCACACACACTCACACACTCACTCACACACACTCACACACTCTCACACACACTCTCATTGTGTGAAGTGCAAAGTGCAAGAGCTCCCTCTCCTTCTTCAAGCAAGTAGAGAGGTTGAGAGCCTACACCAACACTCTTGGCTATGGAGTGCAAATCCAACCAAGAGCCATGCTTCAATGCTTGCCATCTTTGTTACTATGCTATTATGTATGCTAGCAAGAAGAGTGATGATAAGTGAGGAACTAATTCTTTCTCCTATTAAATGTTTCTTCTTCCTCTTCCCTACCCTCATTCCCTGCTAGCTCTCTCCACCTTCGAAGGTGTTTGAGGTCTTGCCAAAGCCATGAAGCCATTGTAGAAGATAAGCGTAGGTGTGAAAATGGCGACGAAGGGCCTTCAAAAGGAGCTACAAGAAGTGGAGGGAGGAATGATGCAACACCTTTGCGAGCACCACCAATACAAGAGGCACCTTCACCAGAAGTGACCATGGAGGAATCTACAACAGGAAAGAAAAAGGAGCCAACAAAAGGTAAGCCAAAAGAACCAGCTTACAAACTACAATCTGACATTGAGCTTGCTACAGACTTGAAGAAAGTTCTAGAGGAGAGGAGTTTGAATAGCAAGGTCGAGTTTACTTTGGGGGAGGTGCTTGGCATAGCCAAGCATAAATTCCATGAAGAAATTATCGACATCATCAAGAGAAAGAAGCAAACACTTGGAGAGTCTATTCGCCCACAAGTTGAAGGCGATACTGTGAAGACGCAAGGAGTACGGGTGCGTGCTAAATAAGGTGATGAAGCTATGGTGGGATGCTACCAGTCTTCTTGGAATGTAAGGCAAGTGAACTTTGCTGATGATGGGGAAGAATCTCAAAGTATCCCTATGAGCCACTATTCTAGAAGCCATTGGGCACGGGCTACTAAAGAGACGTTGATCAAGGTAGGTGATCTTGAAGAACCATTTGCTACCTTAATTGACCATGATTCTGAAATAAATATAATGTCACAAAGTCTTTACAACAAATGTGGATGGTCAATGTGGCAAACAATTCATCAGGTGAATTGTATGCAGCATGTCCAAGTGTAAAGGTGACAATAGGTGATGTAAAGGTCGAATAAAAATTCTTTATACAGGACACATCTTCATATCATCTTATCCTTGGGCAGCCCTACATTGTGGGAGTTTGAATGGAAACAAAGGTAATGGATGATGGTTCAGTTTATGCCAGGATACAAAGAAGCAAAGATGGTAAAAGTGTTGCTCAAATTTTCACAATTTGTGTAAACCATGAAAGAAATCGTGACAACCTCAGAGATCATCCTCTACCAAAGGTGAGCAAAGAGTTTCATGATCATAGGGAAATGATGGGTTTTGGCCAAGTACCATTGTAAAGTGGGATTGCACTGGTACAGAAAGAAAAAGGGTCTTGCCTGATCCAAAAAGAGGTGAAACTCTCTCAACGGGCTCCTTGGTAACAAGGAATGGATCAGTATGTTTTACAAAACTCGAAAATTTGAAGAGATGTGAGAGGTAATATGTACATAATGTACAAATGGGCAGGAAAAGTTTCTTTTGTAGATACTATGGGTGAGCTTGATGCTATAATGGAGTCTAGTTTGCATCTTGAAAATGAAGTTGTGGAAGTATGCTCTATGGAAATGTATCAAGTCATAGAAGCCTTTAAAGAAAACCAATGTTTTAAGCAAACATTTGGCCCAGAAGTCCATGTTGAAACTAAATACAAGAGTGTAGCAAAGAAGATGAAACCAGTAGCTTCACCCTTAGCACTCAACAACAGAGAAAAGATTGAGCATGCTTCTTTGCAACCAAGTTTGAGGAATCCTAAAAAGATTGGACATACCTTCACAAAGGAGTCTTTTCAAGAGTTGCAGATTGGTTGCGAGGAGTTTGTAACACAAGAGGAGACAAAGTGATTCAAAGAAATGCTTTCAAAGCATGGTAAGGCTTTTGCATTTGAGCCACATGAAATAGGATGTGTTGATTCTTCTATTGTAGCTCCTATGGTAATTTTTACAATACCTCACGTGCCTTGGAATCTGCAGCCTATTCCGGTTCCAAAAGCTCATTTGCCCAAGTTAGTAGAGCTATTGAATGAAAAGATCAAAATGGGGATTTTGGAGCCTTCTTGTGCTCCATATTCAAATAGGTGGTTCATAGTTTTGAAGAAGAATGGTGCTCTACACTTCGTCCAAGATATGCAACTAGTGAACAAGGTGACAATTAGAAATGTAGGAACAGGTCCAATTGTGGATGAGTTTGCAGAGGTGTTTGCAGGGAGGGCAATCTACTCGATGGGGGATCTCTACTCAGGAAATGATCAATTTTAGCTTTCAATTGAAAGCAGAGACTTGACAACCATGAAGACACCTGTAGGTTTGGTAAGGATATGTACCTTGCCGCTCTACAGGGAGCAACCAACTCGGTTGCACATATGATGAATGGGATGAATAAGGTATTACATGACTTTATTCCTCAAATCACAATGCCTTTCATTGATGATTTGCCTATCAAAGGATGTGAAGAAAGTGAGAAAGATGAAGCTTTGGATCTCAGGGATGTCACACGTTTGTGGTAAATCACATAAATGATTGTGATAAAATTTTATCTAAGTTGGAAGAAGTGAATCTTACTTTGTCAGGGAAAAAGTCTATGTTTGGTGTCAATGAAGTGCTCATTGTGGGGCACATGTGCGGGCCATATGGTAGGAAACCTTGTCCAACAAAGGTAGACGCCATCCAAAGAATGAAAGAAACATGTACTAGCATCACTGAGGTTAGCAGATTTTTGGGAGCATGTGTCTTTTATGTTATTTGGATTCCACATTATGCACATGTAGCTGATCCTCTTTATCAATCGCTTAGAAAGAATCAAAAGTTTAAATGGACAGAAGCACATGTAAAAGCCATGAGAAAGCTAAAGGAGTTGCTCTAGTCAGCACCAACTTTGAGAAAGGTAGACTATGAGTATCAAAGGCCAGCAATTGTGACAGTAGACACTAGTCCTACAAGGATTGGAAGGGCAATAGGGCAAGATGACGAAGAAGGACACATGTATGTGGTGATATTTGGAGCAAAAGTACTAAATGCTCGCCAAAGAAACTATCCATAGATAAAGAGAGAGTTACGGGGTATGGTTACAGCCTTGAAAAATGCGAAAGAGTACCTAATTGGTGCATGTGTGGTTGTAGAATCAGACTGTCTACCACTTCTTGGGATGATTACAAGCTACTCAATACCAAACATTGCTATGTTACGGTGGATTGCCTACATTAAGTCTTTAAATCCCGAGTTTAAGCACATTGCAGGTAAAGACAATACAGTGGAAGATATGCTATCAAGGGCAAGGTATGAAGATGAGTTACAGATGATTGACGAGAAAGATGATGTGGGCACAAAGTTCTATTCTATCTATCATGTCAAAGGTAACAATGTCTCCATGACTAATCCACTTTAATTGTTCTTGAAAGAGATTTATGAAGGTGATTGGCTTCTTATTGGAAACTACTTGAGTACTCTAACAAAACAGGATGATTGGTCTAAACAAGAATTCAAGAGGATACGCAGGAAAGCATACAGGTACTTTTTTAGGGATGGTTACTTATGGAAGCATCCTAAACAAAAGGGTGTTCACCACAAAGGGTTATATGTAAAAAAGAGACTCAAGTAAAGCTTATGCAAGAGTTTCATGAGAGTCTATGGGATGGACACAGGGGTGTGTGGGCAACCTTCTCCAAGTTGAAAGAAAAATAATGGTGGAAGGGTATTTATAAAGATGTATCTCAATTTGTAGAGTCGTGTGTAACTTGTCAAATGTATTCAAATGTCCGACATCGTGATGGCTTGCACCCTACATATCCATTAGCCATGCATTATAAATGGGTTGTGGATCTAGTCACAATGCCTTTAGGACTCTAGCAGATGAGATACTTGGTTCTTGCATGAGAGGACCTAACTAACCAGGTTGAAGGAAGAGCATTAAGAGCTAAAACCACAGAAGTTGTGTGAAAATTCCTTCTTGATGAGATGATTTGCCGTTATGGTTGTGTGGGGTAGATCAGTGCAGATAGAGGTGAGCTGGATGTCAAGGAAGCAAGGGAATTCTTTTCCAGATTAGAAATCAAGCTTTCTCTTACTACACCTTACAACCCTGAAGGCAATGGAAAGAGTGAAAGAGGGCATCCTCCTATCATCAAATCTTTGGCCAAGGCTTGTGAAAGAAGAGTTGGTGAGTGGCCAAAACTGTTACCATATGCTTTATGGGCTGATCGTACAACACACAGCTCAGTAACTAGCTATATGCATGCGGAGATAATGTATGGTCAAAAGCCAATAATGTCGATTGAAGATACAATTCCCACATGGAATGTACTACCTTGGCAAGAGGCTCTTAGCAGGGAAGGTCTCCTTGCATTGCAGGCAACTAGAGAGAAGACTTGGAGACATTGAGGCTGCAAAGAACGACTCAAAAATGCAAGGTTGAAAAACAAGGACTACTTTGATAAGCGACATCGGCTCAGGAGCAAAGCAATTGACAAAGGTGTCTGGGTTTTAGTGTATGATAGTACCTTTGATAACCTGCACACAGTCATGCGTAAGTTCTCAAAAAGATGGTCTGGACCGTATGTTGTAAAGCATGTGCATGAAAATGCTACTTATAGCTTGTGTGAACTAGATGGTACATAATTAAAGATTTACATTGCAGGAAAAAGGATCTAAATGTTTAAGAGAAGAGGAGACAGTGATTAAGAAGATGTTGAAGAGGACGAAGAACAAAACACACGTGAAGATCAAAGTGAAGATGTAGCGTTGGAAGCTATCAATGAAGATGAAATCATGGAAGATCTACAAGAGGATTGACCTTGCAAAGATCAAATGTGGCATATACCAGAGGACGTGCATATTTAGAGGGGGTGGATATCGTGTTGTGACACATACATAGTGAGAACGAATGCCACAAGATCTATCTTGTGACTTTTTAGATACATAAGTATATTTTCTATAATGTACATATACATATCTAAGTATAATAATAAAGCTTTCTATCTCATCCTATTTATTTATGTCAAGGGTAATATATTCTTACTTTACCGTCAAAAAGTATTATGGGAAAAGCGTCAATAGCTCTGCCTCTTTAACTAGGGGCAAAAAGCATTGGTTCTTTCTTTTTATTATCTCATTATTAACTCACACCCTAGCTAGATCCTATATCTAAGGTAACTTTCAATATATATATATATATATATATATTCTATATATTTTATATATTTTTCTTATATTTCTTTTTAGGAAGGAATAAAAAATCCTAGTGGGACACTAGCTTGCATGATTCTCAAAGATACATCTATTTTAATGCATTATTGCAAGCATGATTACAAAAAATTTTCAAGGAGCAATGTCATGATTTCATATTGCATGAGGTGTCCATTGGAATTAAATGAAAGTCTACGCTAAGGGGACCACAAGAAGACTTTTGCTGCCACAACTGTACCCTATTTTGATGATTTTTAAACACAAGATTCCAATCCGAATTGAAAAAAGTATATAAAATAGAAGTCGTAGCTTATTAGCCGAATTTTTTGCTCCTATTTTTACTTTTTTATTTGGAGCCACGGTTGAGGAGATATAATCAAAATACTGGACCCCAATCTGCCCACATCATGCAGGGACAACTCATTTCAAACTATGTTAGTTTCTGTTCACACTCGCTCTTCTCTTTCTTGTGTAACCCTTGGGGTTCCCTTCACCTATAAAAGGGGACCTCTTATTCCTTGTCAACCATTCATGAGATGAATTCATGAGGGAGTGAGAGTAGTAATGCCTAATTGTATTTAGCCATAAACATAAGCCTAAGCCTACACTTACTCCTAGAGGAAGACTAGCCAATCTTGTAAGCTATTCGTGGAAGATAAGATCTAATCAAAGAGGACTTGAACTTGGTGCATCAATCAAGGCTTGAAGTCTTCCCTCTTCTTCTCTCTCCATCAAAAATGGTGAATAACTTGTTGGCATTAGGGCTGCAGAGAAACGCACACAGCTTGGAGAAGACGAAGGAAGCTCAAGGCACACAATAGAGAGTGTGTTACTTAGTATGCAATGGAAAGATAGATATCCCTAGAGTGATGGGCATATATACAATGCACGAGGGAAAAAACCTCATAAAGAGGGAAAAAATGCCCGGCAGTCCTAGCGTGTTCACACACATCACTACCACATGTATAGGGTAACAAATCCCTCCTGGAGTAATGCGGTGAACCAGAGCTGGCACATGAGTAAAGGGAAGTTCCATGCCCTAAGGACATGATCAGTCCACAAAGGGGAGTAAGCCCAAATCTTTGTGGAAAGCTTCAAGCTTCTCATGAGACAATGCCTTTGTGAAAAGATCTGCAAGGTTGTCCTGTGTTGGCACATAAGCCAAGCTGATCTCTCCTGCTGAGAGCCTCTCCCTGACATAGTGGTAATGAACCTCAATGTGCTTTGTGAGAGCATGAAAAATTGGGTCCCTCACAACTGCCAATGCGCTCTGACTGTCAGTGTAGATAGTGTTGGCAATGTCCTATCCAACACCCAAATCAGCCATAAGGCGTCTGAGCCATACACACTCAACCGTAGCTGTGAAGACTACCCTGTACTCAGCCTCACAACTTGAAGTGGCCACAGTAGGTTGCTTCTTGCTCAACCATGATATACATGAACTGCCAAGCATGAAACAAAAACCACTTGTGGACACTCGCGTGTCAAAACAACCAGCCCAATCTGAGTCCGAAAAAGCATGTAAGTCTGGCGACAATGATTCCCCCTTGGGATAAAACAAGCCAAGATGTAAAGTGCCACTAAGGTAGCGGAAAATCCTCTTGACAGCTTGCCAATGCTTAGACCCTGGGCTATGCATAAATCTGCTGACCTGTGAGACTGCAAACTGAATATCCCGCCTTGTGTTGCATACATAAATGAGGCAACCAACAACAGTTTGATAAAGAGTGACATCAACAGGATCGCCAGCATCATGTAGACTCAACTTTAAACCTGTTTCCATGGGAGTAGCAATAGGTTTGCAATCCTCAAGTCCAAACTTACATAGCAATGTCTCTATGTAACTTTTCTGACACAAGGCAATACCACCATCACACTGCTTAAACTGTATACCCAAGTAATGATGCAACAACCCCAAATCTTTCATCTTGAAAGTGGCATTCAATCAGCCTTAAATTCAGCAATATGTCTCTCATTTGGTCCAGTGATCAGCAAATCATCGGCATAAAGAACCACAATGAGAAGTATATCACCCTCACGCTTTACATACAATGTGCTTTCTGTTGGACTGTTACGAAAGCCTCGTTTGACCAAATGAGTGTCAGCTTTCTCATACCAAGCACGAGGAGATTGCTTCAACCCATACAAAGCCTTCTTAAATCTGCACACTTTGTGCTCTTGTCCTTTTATGACAAAACCGCGAGGTTGCGTTACATAAACTTCCTCAAATATGTCACCATTCAAGAGAGCTGTAACAATGTCTGATTGATGTACATCCCAACCAAAATGAGCTGCCAATGCACATAGAAAACGCAGAGTAGTCATACGACAAGTGGGAGAAAAAGTCTCTTGATAATCTATGCCTTTTTGCTGTGCATAACCCTTTGCAACAAGTCGAGCCTTATGGTGATCGATCTCACCATCCGGCTTGCGTTTCAACTTGTAAACCCACTTCATACCAATGGCCTTTTTTCCAGGAGGCAAATCACATAAAGTCCATGTGTCATTTTCTATAAGTGCATCGTATTCTGATTGCATGGCAGCCATCCAATTTTTTGAATTCTGTGCTTCATCAAAGGACAGAGGCTCCTTAACATCATGTAAGCTAGACATAGCCAAAGCATAACAATCTGATGCATAAGATGCATGGCGAGAGCCTGAACGAGTATGACTAGACAAAGGTGCATCCAATTTACTATCATGCAAAGTGTGCACCAACCATTTTGGCATACCTCTAGCCTGCTCATTTTCAGCCCTTTCCTCATCAAGTACATAATGTACATCTACATCAATAATAGGCTGATATATAACATTTTCAGAAACCCCCATAGGCTGTACATTTGCCTCATTGGAACTTACATTTGTATTTCCACCACTGAAAAGAGGCAACAAAGTGTCATAAATGTCTTGTGAGCTTACATTACTATCTTTGGTACATGACAGCAAGGGCTGAACAAAATCTTCCACAAACATTACATCCCGTGAAACCAAAATACGTTTTGTTTGCGGATGATACAACATGTAACCTTTGATTTCCGTACTATAACCAACAAAAATACATTTGACAGCCTTATTATCCAATTTTTTGCGCTGTGTTTGTGGCACCAAATCATATGCCAAACAGCCAAAAACACGCATGTGCTCAATAGAAGGCTTTCTATCATGCCATGCTTCATATGGAGTAATAGACTGCAAAGCTTTCGTAGGACACATGTTTAGTACATAAGTGGCACACATGATGGCCTCAAGCGAAAAAGAATGCAGCCATGTCAGATTTTTGCAAACGCAGCAAACTGGCAAAATTTAGATGACCAAAACGTGCATGCCAAAGTTTTGCATCTGAAATAGCCCTTGAATTACCAACAACATTTGCAAAATTTTGTCCACAGTTGTCATAGAAAGTGAGCTTATACAGCCCACGACACAAAAGGCTAGATGCAACAATTTCATCACCAAAACTGAGATCATGAACTGTACATCAGTCATCCACAAATTTGACTACAAGTCTAAGTCTAGCAAGTATGGATACAGATAAGA
This sequence comes from Adiantum capillus-veneris, assembly GCF_014529385.1. Taxonomy (NCBI): domain Eukaryota; kingdom Viridiplantae; phylum Streptophyta; class Polypodiopsida; order Polypodiales; family Pteridaceae; genus Adiantum; species Adiantum capillus-veneris. The sequence continues at coordinate 46,891,370 of NC_140936.1, read as the reverse complement.
GATTCTTCTTGATCCCAGGTACATAAAGTGCATGAACAAGTGTGAAGGAACTGCCATTTGCAGCAGTAAGCACAATCTTTCCAACTCCATGAACCGGATAAGAGGCATTGTTGGCATAAGTGACTGAATTCCCATGAGGGACATACTCAAGAGAGGTGAACAATTCACGATGTGAGGTAATGTGCTTTGTAGCACCACTGTCGAAATACCACACATGTGAATCTATAGCAACTGACAAGCATGCATCATGGACAACAGGATTGTAAGTGCACTCTGAACTAAAAGCCCATTCTGCATCGACATCAGCATCACAGTCTCCTTTGATAGAAGACTCAACAATGGCTGCATTTGTAGTGGAACCAGCATTTGTAGTTGGACCAGCCTCTTTCTTCTTAGCCTCTATGGCCTTCAACTTAGGACACTGCTTGATCAAGTGATCATTAGCTTTACAATACTGGAAACACATCTTCTTTTTGCCCTTATCACCAAAATTGCCAGACGAAGTGCTGCCAGCAGAAGCATTAGGAACAGAAGTTTTGCCACTCGCAGCAGAACCATAAGAAGTGGATGCATTGTTGTTACCACCCTTTCTTTGAGAAGCAATAAAAGTCTGTTCAATTGCATGCTGTCTAGTCTTGTTTTTTCTGGAAAGTGACTCTTGCAACAGCAATGTGCATAATGCATCAAACTTGACAACTTCTAGATTTCCTTGGGTCATAAGTCTCCAAGTACTAGCAAAAGTCTGGTAAGAATCTGGTAAGGCATCAAGAACAGTCTGCACAAGGGAACTGTTTGAAATAACTTCACCTGCAGAAATAAGTTGCTCATTGATATCCTTGACACTAGCAAGGAAAGTGTCCATATCATCTTCCTCATGCATAATCTTCGACTCCAGCTCTTTACGTAGCAAAGCAATTTTAGCCTCATTGCGACTTGCATAAAGACCAGCCAATATATCCCAAGCTTGTTTTGCAGATTTTACTGAATGGATGTGAGGAATAATGGCGCACTTCACAGACAACACAATTAATGCATGAGGAAGGTTCTGTTGTAGGCAAAAAAACTCTAATAGCAGCAAGACCTGCAACATCCTCAACATCGCCTACATCTTCAGAACCAGGACGTACATCAATGCCCTGCACAATATTCTAGACGCCCTTTGACACAAGAACCTATTGCATCATATAAGCCCACATAGGGTAATTGTTCCCATCCAACCTGTCCTCAACAACAAACATCTTGAAGACATCTGTGTTGTTGTCAGCCATGGTAAATGCTGCACCTGATGTGAAAACTGCCCAAAAATAAGAGAAACGGAGCGAGAACAACATGTGCTATAGAGCACAAACTGTAGAAGACTGTAAGACACCTGTTATGCAAAAATTGACACTGACAAAAATTTTGCACAAAATGACGAAATTGCCTGTGCAGACCTGCCTGTAGTGGAAACGGAGGCCGAAATGAGCCCGAATAAAAAATCTGAGCAGACTAAGCTCTACGAGCTTACCCGTAATATTTGTCGATCTACGACGAATGCTCGCCAAACCTCACTGTAATCGGAGACAGTGAGCAGGCGTGTGCTGGAGCAGCTGGCGACTAAGCCCGGGAGGACGAAACCTGCTCTGATACCAATTGTTGGAATTAGGGTTGAAGAGAAACACACACAGCTTGGAGAAGACGAAGGAAGCTCAAGGCACACAATAGAGAGTGTGTTACTTAGTATGCAATGGAAAGATAGATAGCCCTAGAGTGATGGACGTATATACAATGCACGGGGGAAAAAACCTCCTAAAGAGGGAAAAAATGCCCCGTCGGTCCTAGTGTGTTCACACACATCACTACCACATGTATATGGTAACATAACTCTGAAAAAGTTTGTCAAGTAAGATGTGTTCTACTTTAATATTTTGTTGATATTTGTTGTTTTCTTTATCATCTCTAATCCAATATATATCTGTAGTTTCATCTCCCTCTTTGACCAAACCTATCTCTCTCACTTTTAGAAATTCATTCTCTCTACAAATTCTAGGTTCTCCTTGCTACAGGTACATCTCTCCATGAAGTATCCTTATTGCCTACGGGCAAGAATAGGGCATGGGAGGGAAGCTTCTATTGTCTTCACTTCTCTCATATCTACATTTTGCACATACTAGAGTTATCCTAGATAAATAATCCACATGATGTAAATTTCTATCGCTTCCACTTTGTGCGATCTATTGCAATTAACGTAAAGATTGAATGCCATTAACTCATCTATTAACCCTTTCATATTACTCATGATACAATACGCCCATAGCCTTGATGTTTTCATCTTTGTGTTGTTTTGATATTGTCTTTTGTGTTCTTTTTTTGTGTGTGTGAGTGCAAGAGAAAAAGAGTGAGGCTTTTTTGATTACACTTGCTTCCAAACCCTAGACTTCATGGCATCTATGGTTTAACCCCTTCATATAGTTTTTGGAGTTCTCTCACAAACTCTTACAGCCAAAAGCCCAGTGCTATCTTGGCAAGACCGCAAATTTCTCGACAACCCTTCATACATTACACCACCCATATTGCCCCCAACTACAAAACCATGTTGTTCACACTGAAAGAGGATACGATACTCACACTCACATGCTTGAGCCTATCCCCTTGTTGGCGATATGCACTATCGCAGCCATTCAGCTTAGCTCCCATTTTCTTGAATGCGAGACACGGAATTGGGGCAATGTATAGGAGTCAAATCGATTGTGCACATTATGCTCATTACAAGTTCGAGAGTCTGCGTACCACACACTACTAGAGTGCTCATATTTTGGTCACATACAAACTTGCTTCTCTCACATTTTCAGCCATGACTTAGACCTACACGCTATGCTCTCCTAGCCATAGTGTGGGCTCTCCATTCTGACTCTCATCCCCACAATTTTGGAGTTTCAAGAGTCACTCATCAGCCATACACATACTACATCACATGTAACTTTGGTCCCATAGGTCATATTTGACCTCGAAGGATGATAATAAAATCTATCTCTCTCTCTCTCTCTCTCTCTCTCTCTCTCTTTCTCTCTCTCATATGGTCACTAATGTGGATAGCAATCCATCATTTGCATGCATGTCCTCAAAGCAAGACATCTCCCAAGTCGATGCATGGATAAGCAAGCTTTCTCCTTTTTCTCAATCTTTTTAAAGAAATAGAAATTTTCACAAATCTCTATAACAATCTATTGGTCTTGGAAAAATCCCCTTGATAAAATAAAGCCAAATAATTTCTTCAAAAATAATTTTTTTATCAAATAACAAAATCTCCATTAAAACTATCTCTTTTTGTTATGTGCATTTAGTTAGGTATATTTATTCTTTTGACTTTACAATATTAAAAGGTTTTTCATTTCTTACAAACTTACCCATTTTTGCATAGTAAACTTAGTCTTCACTTTTGCAGTTTAGATTATATGTTTTGTAAGGTTTTCTTGGAGTGAACCAATGAGTGACACGTGGAAGCCCTCTCCTTCCTTGATCTTTGAAAATTTTAAGCTCTAGTAGTACAACGGCGCCGCCTCCGGCGGTGCTACTTAGATTTTCTTAGTCATGTGTATAAGGGCATCGTCTTAGATTATAACGACAACATCAACAATCCACATTCCCCTTTGTATCTCTCTCTTTCCTTATTTCGTGCCCTCTTGCTCAGTCATGACTTATTCTTTGTGACTTATTCTCACTTTATAGGTTTGTCATCTTTTTATCTTGCTATCATCTCTCTCTCTCTCTCTCTCTCTCTCTCTCTCTCTCTCTCTCTCTCTCACTCACATTGTCACACAACTCTTGCTGTCTTTTGTATCGCATCCTTGAGCTATGGGCAATGCGACACATTTTGGCAATGGGAGCTAATTCCTTGCCCTGCACCTTGCAAAAATTGAAGTTCAATCACAACATGCTTGACTCGAAGCTCAATATCTCAAGCAATCACTGTGCTTCCAGAGACAATGGCCTGCAATGGGACTCGTCAAGCACTTTTGGTGCTTTGGTGGATAGACCATAGTGGCAGGCACACATCAATTTCTTGCGTAATCTACACATACCTTGAAGATGAAACATAGGTATTGGAGAGAGAACCTTCCTTTGTATTGGATAGAGAAAAAACAAAGAACTACTTTAAAGAACAACTTGGAGCTTCTTTGACTTGGTCATACTGGAATCACCTTACAAAAAGTACAGTCCAAATGACATCTTCTTGAAATAGAGAGAGTGAGCATGCCTTCTTGATGTGAGAATAAGTATCGATATAAAATTCAAAAAGTTGTCATCTTGAAGTAATAGCTGAACATGAATTAAAAAGTGATGTATCAAGAAACCATTTATTGGTTGGCCAAGTATGACCCGAGGGAAACATCTCTTTGCATGCTTTGAACGGGTGGGTGAGCTAAATTGGTAAAGGTTGCCAGGTTGAGGATTGGCAAAGGTTGCCAAGTATGACCCGAGGGAAACATCTCGTTGCATGCTTTGAACGGGTGGGTGAGCTAAATTGGCAAAGGTTGCCAGGTTGAGGATTGTACACCCAAATGAGGAAATGTTCAGACTCTTCAAGCAACGATGAAAACCGCTTGCATTCCAAGAAGGGAAGGATACCATAGCTAAAGGGTAAAGGGTAAGGGTAAGGGTACGATAGGGAGAGGATATAAGATAGCACGATTGGGTGGAGACTAGGACACGCATTACCACCGCCCTTTCACTGGTATTCATGCTATTTTTGGGGAAGAGGAAAAGCGGGTTGCATGTGCATGCGACGTGTTGCTTCTCTCCCATGATTTGCAGATAGGGACAATGGCGTCTCCGCTGTGCAACAAAAAGAAGATAGGCGTAGAGTTCAACGCGCAACACACAAAGGCAGACAATGACAGTCAACCGCCCCAACCCGACCTATGCCCTCCACAACAGGCGACCAAGGAAAACTCAACCGGCAACTCTACGACCCCAAGGCTCCATTGGCATCGTTGGCTGCGAGCATAGGAAGACCCTCTAAACTCTTGCATGAAGGAGGGTTAAACCCACCCCATGAGAGTAAGAGGCCAACACTCTACCATCCAAGCTATTGAGCCTTGTTGTGTTAACAAGGAAAGATATCATACTTGTGTTGACAAGAAAGCTAGAAGGAAACGGAAAGCTTCAAACTTCAAAGAAGTAGTTTCACCCTTTCTTTCCACTTCTTGGGGGAAGGCAAGTTTTCCTCCAAAATTGCATTTTCTTCAAGGAGGAAGCTTCACACATGAAGAAAAGCCTTCACAAAAATGACGAGTTCTTGTGAAGAATCAACGAAGGTATTCTTACAACGAACGCGATGTGAAGCACTACAATTTTTGCAAGGCGAGCTTCGCATGCAAGGCAAATTATCAAGCATAAAAAACACAAAGACTTCAAGCTTTGGTACAAGTTGACGTTTTTTTTCTCCCTTTACATTAGTGTGTGTTTACCATGGCCAGTGAGGATATTCCACCTACGCACACGTTTGATTTTGAGCATGTACATCAAAATCAAGGCACCACGGGTGCTCTCGACACTAATATGCATGACGATGATGATCTAGGAGATCATGGCCTTGTAGATATGGCTGCTTTCAAAACTTTGGAAAATCACCAAAGCGTACTTGAACGCAACCTCACTGCACTCAATGAAAATGTTACAAATCTTACTGAGCTACTTGTGAAATTTATGAATTCACAGACAGCTCAAGGAGACACAAGTGGCACGGTTCAAGGAAACCAAGCTTGCATGATTCAAGGAGTCCAAGAGACAAGTGCTTCAGAATATGCAGAAGGTAGCAATGCATTGCTTAAGAATATCACCATTTCCGAGTTTCATCGGGAAGAGCATGATCGCAACAAGGATGCGATCAATACGTTCTTACACAAATGGAGTGATATTCATTGGTTGAGACACACCCTGGATATAAAGACGGCTATGGAAACCAATCTATCTCTTAAAGGCAAGGCCTATAAGTGGTGGATGACATTTCCAATAGATGCTCATCTTTCGTCTTGGGTTGCGTTTCAAGTTTCTTTCTCCAAAGAGTTTTTGGACTCCAATGAAGAAGATAAGCATTGGTTAGCATGGGATGCATGCCACATGTCTGGCCTCTCTCTCACACAGTACCTTTCAAAGTAGAGGAAATCATATTAAAACTAGAAGAGATACGGGGTTTTAATGGGGTCTTGACAAAGACTATCGTCGTCATGTCAAGACCCAACATCCAAAAACTTTGGAAGAAGCCATCAATCATGCCAAAAGATATGATGATGACCAGGAGAGGAAGGGAATGTTTCCTACTCTAAGAATAATTTTGCTAAGAGCAACGTGGCTAAGAGCCAATGGCAACGTAGATCGCCCACACTTTCCAAGAGGAATAAGAGACAATCTACCTCTCCACGTCCACAAGAGGCTAAGAAGCCTAAGCAATCACGAGATACTCCACGTGGGTCTCTTAGCACTGCTGATTTTGAGCATGCAAAGAAACACAATTTGTGTTTCAAATGTCTTTGGACCAACATAACAAGAAGGATTATCCTCTTTTGCAAGGCAAAGAAAAGGCCATGCACACGGTGCAACACCTCACATTAGATTCATCTCCCAAATATTATGCTATAGAGGTTCTTCATATGGAAGAAAAGCAGAAGTGTTGTGTGCCTGCTTCAATGTGGCAACCCACCTTTGGCCCCCATGATTTGATTTGCATGCATGGCACTATTAACGAACAATGTGTACGTATTTTAGTGGATGATGGTGCAACTCATAACTTCCTGAACTATAAGCTAGTCAAGAAATTGAAGCTTACAGAGACTCCCTGCTCCCACAAGTATGTGGTAGAGCAGATGTCTGGGAATGATAAAGAAGTATGGGACACGGTAGTTCAAGGGGTTGATTGAGCTTATTGTTCAAGATCATACGATGACCCTTGACTTTCAAGTTATGAACATGGACCGTGCTGATGTAGTTTTAGGACGAGAGTGGCTGCATGGTTTAGGAAACGCAGTGCACACTAGTTATGAACACAACTCCTTATCCTTTATGGCCAATGGTAAACATGTGCTTTGATGAGAAAAATATACCATCTACACCTCTTATATGTACAACCGAGCTTTCTATTTTACAAAAAGCAGATTTAATAGATGAAGTCTTTTTGTGTTACTTCTTGTCTCCAAGTCTTGTGAATTCTCAAGAGCAAAGTGCTGTGAATTCTAGTAATGGTATGCCAAGGGCAATGAATTCTAATGATAAGCAAAGTGTTAACAATTCTAAAGAGCAAAGTGCTCTCAATTTTAATTCTATTGAGCAATGTGCAACTGTTGTAAAATAAATATTACAGGAATTACAAGATTCTCCATCCCAGCATAACTCTAGTTTACTTTCTCCTTTTGCACGGCAAAAGCTGACTCACTTACTCACGGAGTATAGTGATGTCTTTTCAAGTGATTTACTACCGGGTTTACCCCCTACACGTGATGTGTAGCATGACATATATGTCCTACCAGGCACTAAACCGGTGAGTATCGTATGAGTGCTAAAGAAGCCAAGGAAGTTGAGAGTCAATTGGCTGACTACCTTGCCCGTGGTTTCATTAGACCTAGCAATCCGCCTTGGGAATCACCAGTTCTATTGGTAAAAAAGAAAGATGGTACTATGCGTATGTGCATCGATTATTGCGGATTAAACGCCATAACCATCAAGAACAAGTATCCTCTGCCTCGAGTAGATGAGTTGTTTGATCAACTCCATGGGGAAAGATACTATACAAAGATAGATCTTCATTCAGGATACCACCAGGTGTGTATCTTTGCAAGATATCTCTAAAACTATCTTTAGAACACGGTTCAGGCATTTTGAATTTATGCCTCTTGGTTTAACCAATGCTCCAGGTACATTTATGACACTAATGGATAGTGTCTTACATCCCTATATTGGAAAATTTGTTGTGGTTTTCCTTGATGACATTCTCATTTACAATAAGACTGAAGATGAACACATAGAACACTTACGATTAGTGTTTGAACAGCTACAAACTCACGCTCAGTATGCTAAGCAAAGCAAGTGCAATTTCTTCAAAACAGAGATACATTACCTCGGTGATCTCTTATTTTGGCATCAAGATGGACACTGATAAAGGTTGTTGCCATTCGTCGGTGGCCACATTCCAACACGGTTGAGGAGCTTCAAATATTCTTAGGCATGGTTGGATTTTATCGATAGTATATTTGTGATTATGCCAAAATCGTTGTTCCTATGACGGATCAACTTAAAGAAAAAGGTAAGACCTTTTCTTGGGAAGAAGCCCAAAAATGCAGGTTTGAAAAGCTCAAGGTAGCTGTAGCCACTGCTCCCATCCTAGCAATCATTGACCCACTTAAGCCGTTTGTGGTAGAAATTGATGCTAGTGATAAAGAAATTGGTGCGGTACTTCTCTAGGAGGGAAGACCTATAGCCTTTGAAAGTAAAAAGCTAGATAGAGCTCAACAGAATTATTATGTCTATGAGTAGTGCTCGATAGTCCACACACACACATATTTCTTTTGCACCAAAAGGATTGGAGAACAAAAGGGAGAGGAACTAGGCCTCACCATCCCTTTGTCTACATTGTTATCCACGTTAGTGACCATATGTGTGTGTGTGTGTGTGTGTGTGTGAGAGAGAGAGAGAGAGAGAGAGAGAGAGAGAGAGAGAGAGAGAGAGAGAGAGAGAGTTTCTTATATACATAGGCTAAAATAGCACATGAGACTTCATAAAAATTCAAGAACCATAGACCAAAACATCCATTTCAAGTAGACATATCTATTTAGTCATTCATAGTAAAAGATACATATGTCTAATGTGCATGCCAAATCTTAGTTTCTTTGGGAGGCTGCAAGCGAAAAGGGACAACACGTCCTTCCTTTGGTAAAGCTAGAGAGAGCACCCTTATTTGCATCCACAGTAAAGAAACAATCAATAGCTTAGTTTCAAAACAACATTACACGTAATTGGGGTGACTCTAGTTGTCATCCATGTCACCGTAACTTACCTAAAAGAGCAGAATGTTGTAAATGGTATGTTATTCCGTCTAAGATAGATTAATGCTTCTGAGACAGGTTAATCCTGCCAGGTTTCCTTGATAATGACATTCATCCCACCTAAATCATGCAGGGCTATATGAGATGGAGAGCGAGTAATTTCGAGCAACAAAGTAAACGAGCGAGTCTCTTCAAAAATGTCACTACTGAAACAAATTTGAAACTGCAATGATCATTTACACACAATATTTTGGTTGCAAAAAAACAAAATGCTATGAAACATAACAAGAAGATAATCAGCCATGAAGTTTTGTCTACATGACGCAAGAAAAAAAGGAGATTGTCCTTATCCATCAAGCTTGTTGCTTCAAATTAAAGTCAAGTGTCCCCAACATCAGAGAATGAAAAGAAACCATATTAAGACCACTTGTCAAAGAAAGTTTGAATCAAACTTATAAGCATGGGTGGTTCTACTAGATGGCATAGGATGAGATGGTGGTTCAACAACATCCGTGGTTGTGACTGCTTCTCCTCCATCTTGCTTAAAGTATCTTACTTTGTTCTACATCAAAGGTGCCCTAGATTAGGCCTACACACCATGCTACTAAGGTGGAATCTTTCCGGCTTCCAAGCGATGTATTGCACAATCCTTCCATTTATGATTGGATGGAACCTCAAGGCTAAGGTACTTGAAGCTATCTACCACTTCAAGTTGCTCATTTTTGTATACAATGCATGGATTTTTGTCATTGAGGGTCTTTACAAGCATAACCTTGGTTTTGGATCCATTCACAATCAGCCCGCTATGTAGGCAAAAGCGTTCAAAGACACTCATAAGCTTTTGTGCATCTTCTAAAGTATGTGCCAAGAGCACTACATCATCGACATAAAGCAAAAGCATGATCACTGCATTTCCAATCTTGACCTCTTCTATGCCTTCTTGCTGCATAAAATCAAGAACCATGCATTCCAATTCATCAATGAGTAGCCCAAAGAGGGTTGGGGAAAGTGGGCATCCTTGTTTGACACCAATGGTGCTTGCAAAAAATTCTAAAATTCCATTCGACATATCACTTTTTGGTAGATGAGAAAGATTGCATGCATAAATTCTCTCGGTACTTGAAGGCTTTGTATATGTCTCCAAACATTTCCTCGTGGTACCATGTCAAAGCTTTCTTGAAATCCACAAAACAACAATATAACTTTTTTCCTTTCAATTGAGACGCTTCCATAAGAACTCGAAGAGTGACAGGGTGATCAATAGTGCTATGATGCTTTCAAAAACGTGCTTGGCCAAGTGCATGTTTGTCGTTCTTTTCAGCCCATTCACTTATCTTCATCTCCAGGATACATCCAAATAACTTTGCCATCAAAGGACCAACCATTATAGTGCGATAGTTGTTCACATTGTTTACGTCTCCTCCTTTGTGCAAAGGTTTGATCCAATTGACACTCCAATCATGAGGCATGCCATGCTAAAGTGCAAGGTTAAACATATCGTGTATCCAATATCATGTTTTCTTGCTTGTCCATTTAATCATTTCAGCCTTGACACCTTGAAGGTCCCCTGCCTTGCGAGTAGCAAGTTTCTCAAGCGCGCGGTATACATCTTCAATGGTAAAGAAGGGAGGCATAAACAAAAGGGAGCTACAACACTCCCTCTTATCAACATTGGGTTGCTCATAGAGGTTCTTGCAATCCGTATACATATCCTCAAGAGTCAAGTCACCAAAGCTCTCAACACGCTTGCCTTTTAGATTTTGCCAAAACTTGCCACATGCATGTGCTTTCTCTTGTGCTAAAAGAAGTTGTTTTTGACTTCCCACCTTCTTCTCTTTTTTGAACAAGTGCTTTGTATGTGTGTGAACGTTCCAAGTAAACTTCTTTGTCTTTGCTTGCATCCAAACTTAGCAAGTGTTTTCGGGCTTGACTACATTCCATGTCAAACCATTTCTTCTTGGTGCTACCCTTCTTAGACCTTTTGCAAGACATACGTTTCACCGAAAAGAATTCCTTCGCACTAGAGAAAATTACTTCTTTGAAAACTTTCCACTTGCATTGTAATGTTGGGCTCTCTTGATGCTCTATCATGCTTAGCATTTGGTCCACCATATCAACATATATAAGTGCTCGTTTGAAGTCTAGACGTAGGTATGAATGATTTACATCATGATTGGATGCTACATGCTCGCGTCTTTTACCACACTTGAGGTCAATACATAACATCCTATGATCCGATTTTGAATTCCATTCACCAAGTGTAAAGCTTTGTATGCATTGTAGAGTGGCTTCTGAAAACAACATATAGTCAATCATGCTATCACCATTGTGCTTTCTACATGTAAAGTGATTGGTGCCTTGCCATAAAGATACACCATTTTCAATGAGCATTCCGGTACTATTACACATATGTAGAAGTGACTTTCCATAGTGATCCAGTTCTTTTGCATCATTAAAACTTTGATTATACATGTATGAGTCATCCATTCTTCTTGAGACATGCGGAATGTTGACTTGTTGTGTGCCGTGTTGTAACGTATTTGATAATGACTTCACCCTGGTCTTTGTAATGAGCAATGTCTTCCTCTAGTTCAACGAAGGTCTGATCTCTATTCATATCCATGCGAGCATAAAAGTTGGAGTCATACTGAGGAATATATGTAGCAACCAGCCACAAACATGAGTTGACCATTTGGTGGACTGATTTTTAGCCATAAGTAGCATTTATACTTATCTTCTTTGACAATGGAAACATCTTTCAAACTCTTTTTGATCATACATGCTACACCTCCTTAGCCTCTACGTTGCTTTGCATTTTTGGCCCACATCAAAGAATGCACATCGTATTTGTCAAATCCAATACTTCTTTGTGCATCATGCTCTCATGTTTCGATAAGAAGTATCACATTGAAGTCATTGGTAAGCTCATCAATGCCAATTCCCGCATTCCATGGATACCCATTACAATTCCAAAAGCTTATTTGCAAGCGTGAGTTGGTCTCATAGATCATGTGTCCCTATTTGTTGGGTGGACTCGCATCCTCCTCAAGTGCCTTTCTTTCTTGAGATAACACCTTTACCTTCTTGCTTATTTCCTCATATGCTTTGCGGCATGCATTTTGCTGCATAAGAGTGCGATCCTCATATACATTACAACTTGTTCCTTTGAGGTAGATCCAACTATTGTCAAGGATGATCTTTCTCTTTACCTAATCATCCATGGTACATACAATAGGTCTTTCTACCAAGCGAGGGACTCCTAGTTTTCCAACTCGATGTGCAGCAGAAGCCATGATTCCAGACATGCTAAAGTATGTAGCAAAAAACTCTTCAATAGCAACCGCAAGAGATTGGGGTGTTTCCATGCTTTCCTCCTTGATTCCACGAATGACGATGTTCTTTGAGCGTATTTGCCGTTCATGCAATTCTTGAGTGTCCACATTCTCTACATTCTTTGCTTGGACAATGACTTGCGTGATAGGAGATGTAGAAACCACATTATCCTTACACATATCAGCCCATGATTTGGATGCATTTCTCATCTCACATACATCATGCCGTATTGTATCTATCATTTTCTCTTTCAATACATGATCACTCTCAACTTTGTTCAAGCTCTCTTTTAATACATTCATGTCAACAAGAGAGCACTTACATTCCTGAACTTCATTCTCAAGATGCATGAACGGAGAGAGAGAGAGAGAGAGAGAGAGAGAGAGAGAGAGAGAGAGAGAGAGAGAGAGAGAGAGAGAGAGAGATCAGTATAGTTGCATCATTTCCAATTGTCCGAATGGCGTGGGGGGAAGTCTTAAAGAAACTCAAAAATGCGCCACCGCGCCATACAATCACATCCTAAAAGTTATAAAAGAGAGAGAGAAACGGAGAGGGTATAAGTTATGAAAGTCTCCATTGTGAAGGTAGAGAGAGAGAGAGAGAGAGAGAGAGAGAGAGAGAGAGAGATTTTACCATCAAGATTATAAAGATTTCCTCTGACTACAAGTACCGTTGCCCTTCAAATTTCCAGAATAATACAATATTTAGCATTAGACTGTATTATTTAAAGGGTAGCTCACATTTTTCAAGCATAGAAAATTAAAAAAAATGCCTTGAAATGGATAAGATGTGGGATATGACGGGGTTGCTATCCCCGTTAGTGACCATATGAGAGAGAGAGAGAGAGAGAGAGAGAGAGAGAGAGAGAGAGAGATTTTATTATCATCCTTGGAGGTCAAATATGACCTATGGGACAAAAGTTACATGTGATGTAGTATGTGTATGGTTGATGAGTGACTCTCGATGCTCCAAAATTGTGGTGATGAGAGTCGCAATGGAGAGCCCACACTTTGGCTGGGAGAGGAAAGTGTGTAGGTCTAAGTTATGGCTGAAAATGTGAGAGAAGCGTCCGGATGTGACCAAAAGCTAAGCACTCTAGTAGTGTGTGGTACTCAGACTCTCGAACTTGCAGTGAGCATAATGTGCACAATCGATTTGACTCTTCTCCATTGCCCCAACGCCCTGTCTCGCATCGAAGGAAATGGGAGCTAAGCCGAATGGCTGCGATAGTTCATATCACTGACAAGGGGATAGGCTCAAGCATGTAACTGTGAGTATGGTTTCCTTTTTCAGTGAAGAACATGGTTTTGTAGTTGGGGGCAATATGGATGGTGTAATGTATGAAGGGTGACCCACCGGATTCCTCCCAACCGTAATACATTGGAGTTGTATAAAAGCTTCATTCACTTGGGAGTCAATTGAAGCATCATGTAGCAAGTGTAATGCATCCCATCTCCCAAACCACTTCTTTATGTCTTGCATCCATCACATGCTCATGATCTTGCTTCTATGCGTCTTTTGAACTTTTTTGCTTGCTTGCCATGCAATTGTAGGAAGTCGATGTGAGGGGTTTTGACACAACTTTATCATGTACTCCACAACCCTTTCCATGCCCATAACCTCAATTGGAAGACATCCCGACTCAAGAAGTAGGAGCATATATGGTGTTTGTGTCTTCACTTGGAGAAAGTTTGTAAGAAAACGCTTTTGGACATTCTCAAACTCTTTCCAAGTAGACTGTGAGATGCTACTGCCCCACACTTCAACTCCATAAAGAAGAACCGGTGTCATCAATGCATCAAAAAGATACTTCTTGAGAACCCAACACTTGATGTTTCCTGCATTACACATGTTCTCAAATGCATAATATGCTCTCTTTCCCGCTTCCAAATGACGCATAGCACATTCATACCACTTGTGATTGGATGGAACCTAAAGGCCAAGGTACTTAAAGCTCTTAACAACTTCAAGTGTCTCATTGTTGTACACAATGCATGGATTCTCCTTATGGTTGGTTTTCACAAGCACAACCTTTGTTTTGGATTCATTCACAATCAACCCACTATGCAAGCAAAAGTTCTCAAGGACAATCATAAGCTTTTGTGCATATTCTAAAGTGTGTGCTAGAAGCACTACATCATCCGCATACAACAAAAGCATGAATATCACATTGCAAATAGTGACCTCTTCAATGCCTTCTTCTTGCATAAAGTCAAGTACCATTTGTTCCAATTGCTCGATGCATAGACCAAAGAGAGTTGGTGACAACGGACATCCTTGTTTAACCCCAATAGTGCTTACAAAAATTTCTGAAATTTCTCTTCCCATGCGCATTTGACAAATCACCTTCTCATAGATTCAAGAAACCGCAAGCATAAACTCACTTGGCACTTGGAGTTCTTCCATCCTTCTCCACAAATTGCTACATGGAATCATATCAAAGGTGTTCTCCACAAAAAACAATACAATCGCTTGCCTTTGAATCGACTTTTCTCCATGAGAACACAAAGAGTGACAAGATGATCAATGGTGCTATGGTATCGACAAAAACCTGCTTGTCGCTTTGCACGCTTGTCATTATCTTCAACCCAATCACTCAATTTCATCTCCATTATGCACCCAAACAACTTTGCCATAAGAGACCCAATCATTATAGTCCGATAGTTGTTTACATTCTTTACATCCCCTCCTTTATGGAAAGGCTTAACCCAATTAGTACTCCAATCATAAGGCATACCGTGTTGAAGTGCAAGGTTGAATATATCACACATCCACTCATGGATAAAATCTCCCGTCCATTTGGTCATCTCCGGCTTGATATGTTGAAGATCTTACGTTTTGCGAGTGGCCAACTTTTCAAGCCCACCGCATACATCCTCAATAGTAAAAAAAAGATGGCATAAATGGGAGTAAACCATAAAATGGCATTTTTTAGCATTTGCTTGCTCATATAATTGCCTACAATGTGTGTACATATCCACAAGACTCAAGTTACCAAAATTCTGAACTCGCTTGCCCCTGAGGTTTCTCCAAAATCTTCCACATGCATGTGGCTTTTCTTGGACTTGAAAAGGTTATTGCTTTACTTTCCATGTTCTTCTCTTCTTTTGAATCAATGCCTTGTATGTATGCAAATGACTTTGATAGGTGTCTTTGTCCATAGTTGCATCAAGCTTTATTAGGAATTTCAAGCATCTTGACATTCTTTATCAACCCACCTTTTGCGTGATCTATCTTTGTTGATACCATGGAGATGCTTTATGACAAAGCATTCTTCGCCATAAGAAAAAATAACTTTCTTGAAAGATTCCCATTTAGTTTCCAATGGTGCATCATATTGAAGCTTTGCCATCCATAACTTTTGCTCAACCATTTCAATGTACATTGGCGCCCGTTTGAAATCCATATATACTGATAATTTCTCTTTCCTTTGGCTGAGATTATCATGCTTAGTTGCTTCTCCACCTGAAAGGTCAATACATAAGGTCCGATGGTCGGATTTTGGGGTCCATTGGCCAAACATAAAACTCTTTATGCGATACATGATGGCTTCGGAGAGTAGCATATAATCAATCACACTATCCCCATTATGTTTTCTACATGTAAATCCATTGGTTCTACTCCATAAAGATACACCATTGGCAATGAGCATGCTCGTCCTATTACACATGTGTTAAAATAACTTCCCATAGTGATCCGGTTCTTTCTCATCCATTGAAGTACGATTATACAAGTGAACTTCCTACAACTCTCTTGAAATGTATGGCTTATCAAATTGTTGAGTATCATGTTGCAATGTTTTTGTTCGAGCATTTATATTCCCAAATACAATAACATCACCTTCACCTTTAAAATAAGAAATGTCTATCCATGCAAGCATAAAATGGGGAATCATGATGAGGAATGTAGCAACCGGCTACAAAAATTGGTGCCCTTTTTGGTGTCATAATTTTCAACCATACATAGCGTTTGTAGTTGTCATCTTTCACAATTGATACAAAATCTTCCAATCCTTTCTTAACCATACATGCTACCCCTCGTCCTCTTCGTTGCTTGAGATTCTTTGACCATATCAATGAATGTACATTGTAATCCTCCAAGCCGTTAATCCTTTGTGTATCATGCTCCCAAGTTTCAACAAGAAGTACAACATCGACTTTGCTTGTTAGTTCATCAATTCCAACCCTCACATTCCATGGGTGTCCATTACAATTCCAAAATCATATTTTCAATTTTAACTCGGTCTCATACATCACGCATCCCTATTTACTCGAAGGACTCGCCTCCTCCTTGGGCACATTTTCTTCATGAGAGATATCCTTGTTTTTATTATTCTTTTTCTCATATGCCTTGCGACGCATATTTTGTTGCTTAATAGTGCGGTTTTAACATACAAAACATTTTGTATCCCTCAAATAGATCCAACTATTATCAAGAATAATCTTTCACTTGGTCTCATCCAGCATGGTGCATATAATTGGCCGTTCTCTCGAGTGAGGAGCTCGTGGCTTCCCCACTCTATGTGCTCCATAGACCATAACTCTAAACTTGCCAAAGTGGGGTTTTGAAGAAATCTTCGATAACAATGGCAAGAGAAGGAGGTGTCTCTAACTTCTCTTTGGGAATTCCATGAATAAGAATGTTCTTGGAACGTCGCTCCCGTTCCTTCAACTCCTCCACATCCATATTCTCAACATGCTTTGCTTGAACCATCGCTTGCATGAGTGAGGAATTAGAAACCACATTGCTTCCACATACATTAGCCCAAGACTTGTTTGTGCATACATTTTTCATGTCGCATACATCCCGGCTCATGGTGTCAATTTCTCCTCTTTCAATACATGGTCATGCTCTGCTTTGCTCATCCGCTCCAAAGCATTCAAGACTTCATCTTCACGTTGCATCAAACGTGTTGATCTCAAGTGTCCTCTTGAGATTCTGATTCTCAACCACAAGTACCCTTGATGTGCCATTCTCCATTGCAAGTGCTCATAAGTCTTAGGAGATTTTGGATCATTTTTCACGATGGTTGTGGACCTTGTTGAAGAAGAATAACCCTTGCGATTGCCGAAAGACATTGTATGTAAAATAAGAGATGAGAGACAATTTTCTTGAACCTGTTCTCTTTGGAAATGTTGCTATAGAAACACCTTTCATAGCTTTGAAAAATCCTATCTTTCCATCAATGTGTAGAGTGCTTTGTGCTCTTTGATTGAGGCTATAGATCACCCAAATGGGAGTTCGGATGAAGAAGAAATGATCAAAAGAGGGAACTGCTGTCTATTAGGTCAAAAAACGGCTGTGTTTTTTTTTGGAGAGAGAGAGAGAGAGAGAGAGAGAGAGAGAGAGAGAGAGAGAGAGAGAGAGATTTTATTATCGTCCACAATGGAGAGACCACACTGTGGCTGGGAAAGGAAAGTGTGTAGGTCTACGTCATGGCTGAAAATGTGAGAGAAGCAAGTTTGGATGTTGTTGGAATTAGGTTTGCAGAGAAACGCACACATCTTGGAGAAGACGAAGGAAGCTCAAGGCACACAATAGAGAGTGTGTTACTTAGTGTGCAATGGAAAGATAGATAGCCCTAGAGTGATGGGCGTATATACAATTCTCGGGGGAAAAAACCTCCTAAAGAGGGGAAAAATGCCCCAGTGGTCCTAGTGTGTTCACACACGTCACTACCACATGTATATGGTAACAAATCCCCCCTGGAGTGATGCGGTGAACGAGAGCTGGCACATGAGTAAACGGAAGTGCCATGCCCTGAGGACATGATCAGTCCAGAAAGGAGAGTAAGCCCAAAGCTTTGCAAAAAGCTTCAAGCTTCTTACGAGACAATGCCTTTGTGAAAAGATATGCAAGGTTGTCCTATGTTGGCACATAAGCCAAGCTGATCTCTTTTGCTGAGAGCCTCTCCTTGACATAGTGGTAATGCATCTCAATGTACTTTGTGCGAGCATGAAAAACTGGGTTCCTCGCAACTGCCAATGCGCTCCGATTGTCAGTGTAGATAGTGTTGGTAGTGTCCTGTCCAACACCCAAATCAGCCATAAGGCGTTTGAGCCATACACACTCAACCGTAGCTGTGAAGACTACCCTGTACTCAGCCTCACAACTCGAAGTGGCCATAGTAGGTTGCTTCTTGCTCAACCATGATATAGATGAACTGCCAAGCATGAAACAAAAACCACTTGTGGACACTCGCGTGTCAAAACAACCAGCCCAATCTGAGTTTGAAAAAGCATGTAAGTCTAGCGGTAATGATCCCCCCTTGGGGTAAAACAAGCCAAGATGTAAAGTGCCAATAAGGTAGCGGAAACTTCTCTTGACAGCCTACCAATGCTTAGACCCCGGGCTATGCATAAATCTGCTGACCGGTGAGACTACAAACTGAATATTCGGCCTCGTGTTGCATACATAAATGAGGCAACCAACAACAGTTTGATAAAGAGTGACATCAGTAGGATCTCCAGCATCATGTAGATTGAGCTTCAAACCTGTTTCCATGGGAGTGGCAATAGGTTTGCAATCCTTAAGTCCAAACTTACATAGCAATGTCTCTATATAACTTTTCTAACACAAGGCAATACCACCATCACATTGGTTAAACTGTGTACCCAAGTAATGATGCAACAGTCCCAAATCTTTTATCTTGAAAGTAGCATTCAAATCAGCCTTATATTCAGCAATACGTCTCTCATTTGGTCTAGTGATCAGCAAATCATTGACATAAAGAACCACAGTGAGAAGTACATCACCCTCACGCTTTACATACAATGTGCTTTCTGTTGGACTATTACAAAAGCCTCGTTTGACCAAATGAGTGTCAGCTTTCTCATACCAAGCACGAGGAGATTGCTTCAACCCATACAAAGCCTTCTTACATCTGCACACTTTGTCCTCTTGTCCTTTTATGACAAAACCGCGAGGTTGTGTTACATAAACTTCCTCAAATATGTCACCATTCAAGAAAGCAGTAACAATGTCTGATTGATGTACATCCCAACCAAAATGAGATGCCAATGCACATAGAAAACACACAGTAGTCATACGACAAGTGGGAGCAAAAGTCTCTTTATAATCTATGCCTTTTTGCTGTGCATAACCCTTTGCAACAAGTCGAGCCTTATGGCGATCGATTTCACCATCCGGCTTGCGTTTCAACTTGTAAACCCACTTCGTACGAATGGCCTTTTTGCCAGGAGGAAAATCACATAAATTCCATGTGTGGAATTGGGGCTGATCTCTTGAGATAACTAATTCCAGTGTTAGAAGATTTCAACTACTGATGATGTATTAGTTCAGACAGTAGACTAGACAAAGGAACAGAAACTGAACTGGAATACATTTACTGGAATAAGAACCAGACTATGTACTGAGAATGATATTCAGATTTAGATTTAGATTCAAATTCAGATGCAGATTCAGAGTATTGAGTACAGAGTAAGTGTAACTGGAATATACTGTTGTGATTGGAATTACAGATGAAAGATTACAATGAGTATGATATGGCTTATGAACAAAAAGATAGACATAGTACATCCGCCAACAACTACCAATGATTGACAACTCAAGTACAATTGCCAACAAATGCCACCAAAACGCTAACCCGATTATGCTCTAATGGGCCCTATTTATATGCCTTGGGTTTACCATGGTAATTACTGACTAATTCACTCCCTGTCTCACAAGAGAGCGTTCCCACCTAGTGAAACCATCTTAACCGTCCACATCCTTCCCTCCTTTCTTGAATTTTGGCAAGATTCTAAATTTTTTGAAAAATTCCCCTGTCTAAGTCTGGTTTGAAGCTGAAAAATCCATTGTCTGCTTCTTATGTTGGGGATTGGACTTGACCAATGATAGAGAGCCAGCTGGAAGGGTCAGTGTAGAGCTCTCATCATCGACACAGACTGATATCAACCTTCCAGCGGAGAAGGAAAAGCCTCCAACTGAATTCTGAGATGGAACTGCCCAGTATCCTTCCATTGAACCAGCTTCCATTTACCCTTTGGCCTCGATGGCATCTGAGAAGTCCCAGTGCCGGAATTCTCCTTCTGAATGAGTCTGTAAATGGCCTCTTGCTCAAGCTGATCTCACCTTTTTGTGGTCATCTCCACTTCATAAGGCATAAGGGAATGATAGGTTTTGGTATCAGGATCATAGAGCGTGCGTCTGCCTTTGGTGATCCTAGTTCTGGCCAGCTTGTGACAATGCAAAGCAGTATGGATCCATCCTTCTGGAAGAGGCTGATTGGTTTTAACCCAAGCTTCAAAAAGAATCTCAGCCATCTCTCTATACTGTGGTGCTAGGCTTGCCTTAGCTGCAATATCCTTTTCAGGAACTTTAGAGGACTCAACAGTAAGTTGCAGCAACTGATTGGTGATCTTGGTCAGGCCTCTGATCTGAATCTTCCACTGACCCATACACAGCCAGATCCTGTGCATCTCCTCTTTCAGCTCGTGAATATCATTGAGTTGGAGAGCATCATTGAATAGTGTTTTTGCCAAGTTTTCCATTCCACAGTCGATCGCTCATACCAATCCTGGAACTCATCCATAATCTTGAAATATGTAAGGAGATCGACTGGTTCTGGATGTTGAGGGTAAAGTGCTGGAAAAAATCTTGGCAATTCTGTCTCTCTTGCAAGAAAAGCATACAAGAGAGCTGGAGAATCAAACACGAATTCTAAAAAATTGAGAACAACCTGGTTCTCTTGCTGCATCATTTTTCTGGTTATTCTGACCAGCTGAAACAGTTTGTGGAGAGCAGTTGGTTGTTCTTCGACTAACATTCTAGTCTGAGGTCCTTTCCTAGTGGCTGTCCGATCTTCAAGAATGGCCCACAATCTTTGATCCAAGACTCCTCTGGCTATTTGCATCTAGACCAGAACCTCTTTCAACTAATCCCTAACATCCTTTATACATTTGTAGGTTGGCTTGTTTCCCAGCAGAAGTTCTAATTCAAGAGCAAGAGAGCGACAATATGCAGTAGACTGTCTTTGCAAATGTGGGTTGGTCACTCTCTCTTTAGGGGTAGTGATTATCCATTCAGGGAACCTTTCAAACAACTGGAACGTGCTAGGATGCGCAGGTAAATGGCAAGTCTCTTGATCATGAAAAGCAATCGATTTCCAGTGCTCCACCATTTCCCTGGCTCCGACATACAGTCGTTGAAAACGTTCCAGATCAGATAGGAGATCATCGTTCTCCAGATATTGCCTGGTTATGGGAGCGTGCTGATGTCTCAATCGCTTGCTAAGTGTGATAAGCTGTAAGGAATTCTGATGATCAGCTGCTGCTGGTCCCTCATCCCTAACTTTGCTTTTCCCTTTATCCTCCCTACTGAGTTGGGACTGGTTTGCTGGCAGATTCCCAGTGTGACTGGGTCGTTGTTCTTCTGATTGCTGATTGCCCGACTTCTGCCCTTCATTCTGGATGGCTGGTCTGGCTGTTGGCTGACCTCCTTCAGTTGGCCCTATGCCACCAGTACCAGGTCTTGGAGGTGGAGATGGAGGTGAGGCATCATCATCATCATTAGTATGCCCTTTATCTTGGTCATCCTCCTCCTTATCCGCTACTTCTTCCTTATCCTCTTCTTCTTCCTTATCTTCTTCTTCTTCCTTATCTTCTTCTGCTTCATCCAGGGAATTCTGCTGCTCAATATAATCCAGGATTGCTTGATTTGTCAGAGCACTATTATATTCAGCCACTTTGTCTTGCAAGTCACTCTGCATAGTCTCCATAAGAGACTTCAAGTTCTCCAGATCAAAGACAGCGTTGCCTATTGGATTTAAAATTTTAGCAAGGCTATTATAAATATATCTGTCAGTGAGGGAAGCCTTCAGAGCTATATGGCAAAGTAGTAAGGAGTTATAGTCAACTCTCTTCATTTTCAACATCGTTTCAACCCGATCTGCAGCTCTCTGTGCTTCATTCCTTTCTTCCTTCACAATCTGCATATCAGACTCCACCTTAGCTAACTTGCTTTTCAATAGCTCAATAGCCCTGTCTGCATGAGATTCAAGTAGAGTATGGCACAGATTCTGCTCGTCTCGTGCTTTCTTCAGCTTCTGAATATGGTCTTCATCTCCCTTCAAGTCAGCTTTAGCCTTATTCAGTTCTTCTTCTGACCCTGCAACATCCAACATCCAACATTTGTCCCATACAATTGACAATAGTGTTCCATGAAGACTGGATGAGGACTGAACATCCATCATTGACTGTGGCTGGGACAGAATTAGTGGGCTCATACACTGTAACCAGAGCCATATAGGGTAAGGCTGCATAATCAGCTTTCTGTAGGAAGAGACGCCCTTTCAATGGATGGGTCTGCATCTGTTGCAACCTGCCCTTCTTCACCAGGTGCAAAGCTTCTTCATTGTTTGGGATGGAGACACCACCCCGTAAGGTCGGAGATGCTGGACCTTTGCCCTTGTCCAGTTGTCCTTTGTCCGTAGCCGGCTATTCTGCTGCCTTCTCAGAAGTCGCTGCTTTTTCCTGATCTTTGCCATTACCAGTAGCGACAGTAACCTGTCCTACTGACTGGTTGACTTCAGTGCTCTGAGCAGGTTGTTTGTCAGCTTGGCTAACTATAGCCTTTTCAGTGGTCACGGTTTTGACTTGACTCTCTATCTGCTTTAGAAAAGCACTGCTCTTTGTCAGTGTCGTCTTCGGTTTCTTCGAACTGCCAGACTGATCTTGGGTGGCCTTCCTTTTTAGACCAATTGGAGTGGTCTGGCTGTCCGTGGCTTCTTCATTTGAAGACAAATCAATATTCTTTGATTCCGGAACTAGCTTCTCACTCCAAGCCATTCTTACCTGGCCATGAGCATCTGGAGCAGTGGCCCAATATAAAAATTGCCAAACATACCAAGCTTTAAAAACACTCTGGGATTTCAAATTGGCAGTTACATCTGCATCAGTAATAGGCTGATCTGTAACATGTTCAGAAACCCCCATAGGCTGTACATTTGCCTCATTGGAACTTACATTCGTATTCCACCATCAAAAAGAGGCAACAAAGTGTTATAAATGTCCTGTGAGCTTACATTACTGTCTCTAGTACATGACAGCACGGGCTGAATAGAATCTTTCACAAACACTACATCTCGTGTAACCAGAATACGTTTTGTTTGTGGATGATACAACCTGTAACCTTTGCTTTCAACACTATAAAAAGGATACATTTGACAACCTTATCATCCAATTTTTTGTGCTGTGTTTGTGGCACCAAAGCATATGCCAAACAGCCAAAACCACGCATGTGTTCAACAGACGGCTTTCTATCATGCCATGCTTCATATGGAGTAATAGATTGCAAAGCTTTTGTACGACACTTGTTTAGTACATAAGTGGCACAAATGATGGCCTCAAGCCAAAAATAATGAGGCAAAGCTTGAATTTTGACCATACATCGTGCCATTTCCGTAAGTGACTTGTTTTTTCTCTTGGAACACCATTTTTCTGAGGTGTATAAGGCACTGTACATCGGTGTTTTATCCCACAATTAGCCAGAAATGCATTGAATTCATGAGACATATACTCCCCCCCTCGATCGGAACGGAGGGTGCCCATAGTACATTTTGAGACATTTTCAGCCATAGCCAGAAATTGTTTGAAGCACATAAAAAATTCTGACTTTGCTTTAAGCGGAAATACCAATGCATGCCTGTAGTAATCATCAATGAAAGTCACGAAGTAAAGGTAATTGCCCAAGGACGGAGTTTGCATGGGCCCACAAACATCACTATGCACAAACTGCAACCTGCATGTGGCCCGAACTGAATCATCCTTTGGAAACTTAGAACGCTGCATCTTACCCAAAATACAGTCTTCACAAACATGTTTGACAGGTGCTTCAAGAGGCGGCAAAGAAGCAACCATATCAGATTTTTGCAAACGCAACAAACTGGAAAAATTCAGATGACCAAAATGTGCATGCCAAAGTTTTGCATATGAAATAGCCCTTGAATCTGCAACAGTATTTGCAAAATTTTGTCGACTTGTCATAAAAAGTGAGCTTATACAGCCCACGACACAAAAGGCCAGATGCAACAATTTCATCACCAAATCTGAGATCATGAACTGTACATCTGTCATCCACAAATTTGACTACAAGTCCAAGTCTAGTAAGTGCAGATACAAACAAAAGATTCTTCTTGATCTCAAGTACATAAAGTGCATCCACAAGTGTGAAAGAGCTGCCATTAGCAGCAGTAAACACAATCTTTCCAACTCCCTGAACCGGATAAGAGGCATTGTTGGCACAAGTGAATGAATTCCCATGAGGGACAGACTCGAGAGAGGTGAACAATTCACGGTGTGAGGTAATGTGCTTTGTAGCACCACTGTCGAAATACCACACATGTGAATCTGCAGCAACTGACAAGCATGTATCATGGACATCAGAATTGTAAGTGCACTCTGCACTAAAAGCCCATTCTGCATCAACATCAGCAACATAGTCACCTTTCATAGAAGACTCAACAATGGCTACATTTGTAGTGGAACCAACATTTGCAATGGAACCACCCTCTTTCTTCTTAGCCTCTTTGGCCTTCAACTTAGGACACTGCTTGATCAAGTGATCATTAGCTTTACAATAATAGAAACGCATCTTCTTTTTGACCTTATCACTAGAATTTCCAAACAAATTGCCACCAGCAGAAGCATTAGGAACAGAAGTTTTGCCACTCGGAGCAGAACCATAAGAAGTGGCTGCATTGCTGTTACCACCCTTTCTTTGAGAAGCAATAAAAGCCTGTTCAACTGCACGTTGTCTAGTCTTGTTTTTTCTAGAAAGTGACTCTTGCAACAGCAATGTGCATAATGCATCAAACTTGACAACTTCAGGATTTCCTTGGGTCATAAGTCTCCAAGTACAAGGGAACTGTCTGAAATGACTTCACCTGCAGAAATAAGTTGCTCATTGATAACTTTGACACTAGCAAGGAAAGTGTCCATATCATCTTGACTAGCCAAAATATCCCAAGACTGTTTTGCAGATTTTGCTGAATGAATGTGAGGAACAATGGTGCGCTTCACAGACAACACAATCAATGCATGAGCATGTGCATCCTTTACATCCCAACGAGATTGTTCTGCCATAGGCAAAACAACTCTAATAGAAGCAATCCTTGCAGCAAGACCTGCAACATCCTCAACATTGCCTACATCCTCAGTTAAAGCACGCACATCAATGCCCTGCACAATATTCCAGACACCCTTTGACATAAGAACGTGTTGCATCATATAAGCCCACATAGGGTAACTGTCCCCATCCAACCTGTCCTCAGCAGCAAACATCTTGAAGACATTTGTGTTGTTGTCAGCCATGGTAAATGCTGTACCTGATGTAAAAACTGCCCAAAAATAGGAGAAACGGAGTGGGAACAACACGTGCTATATAGCACAAATTGTAGAAGACTATAAGGCACCTGTTATGCAAAAATTGGCTTTGATAAAAATTTTGCACAAAATGACAAAATTGCCTCTGCAGACCTGCCTGTAGTGAAAACGGAGACCGAAATGAGCCCGAATCAGAAATCTGAGCAGAATGAGCTCTATGAGTGTTCCCAAAATATTTATCGACCTATGAACACTCGCCAAACCTCACAGTAATCGGAGAAAGTGAGCAGGTGTGTGCTGGAGTAGCTGGCGACTAAGCCTGGGACGACGTAACCTGCTCTGATACCAATTGTTGGAATTAGGGTTGCAGAGAAACGCACACAGCTTGGAGAAGATGAAGAAAGCTCAAGGCACACAATAGAGAGTGTTTTACTTAGTGTGCAATGGAAAGATAGATAGCCCTAGAGTGATGGGCGTATATACAATGCTCGGGGGAAAAAACCTCCTACAGAGGGAAAAAATCCCCCGATGGTCCTAGTGTGTTCACACACATCACTACCACATGTATATGGTAACATATGTGACCAAAAGCTTATCAGAACTCTAGTAGTGTGTGGTACTCAGACTCTTGAACTTGCAGTGAGCATAATGTGCTCATTCAATGTGACTCTTCTCCATTTTCTCAACGCCCTGCCTCGCATCGAAGGAAATGGAAGCTGAGCCGAATGGCTGCGATAGTGCGTATCGCCAACAAGGGGATAGGCTCAAGCATGTAAGTGTGAGTACGGTTTCCTCTTTCAACGAAGAACATGTTTTTGTAGTTGGGGGCAATATGGGTAGTGTAATTTATGAAGCGTGACCCACCGGATTTCTCCCAAACCGTAATACATTGGTGTTGTAGAAAATCTTCATTCACTTGGGAGTCAATTGAAGCATCATATAGAAAGTGTAATGCATTCCATCTCCCAAACCACTTCTTTATGTCTTGCATCCATCCCGTGCTCAAGATATTGCTTTTATGCGTCTTTTAAACTTTTCTGGTTGCTTCCCATGCAATTGTAGGAAGTCGATGTGAGGGGTTTTGACGCATCTTTATCCTATACTCCACAACCCTTTTCATGCCCATAACCTCAATTGGAAGAGATTCCGACTCAAGAAGTAGGAGCGCATATGGTGTTTGTGTCTTAACTTGGAGAAAGTTTGTAAGAAAACCCTTTTGGACCCTCTAAAACTCTTTTCAAGTAGACTTTGAGCTTCTCTCACCCCACACTTCAACTCCATAAAACAAGAACCGGTGTCACCAATGCATCAAAAAGATGCTTCTTGAGAACCCAACACTTGATGTTTCCCACGTTGCACATGTTCTCAAATGCATAAGATGATCTCTTTCCCGCTTCTAAAGGATGCATAGCACATTCATACCACTT
This sequence comes from Adiantum capillus-veneris, assembly GCF_014529385.1. Classification (NCBI taxonomy): domain Eukaryota; kingdom Viridiplantae; phylum Streptophyta; class Polypodiopsida; order Polypodiales; family Pteridaceae; genus Adiantum; species Adiantum capillus-veneris. The sequence goes on along the minus strand of NC_140936.1, from coordinate 46,864,250 downwards.
GTGATTGGACGGAACCTCAAGACCAATGTATTTAAAGCTCTCAGCAACTTCAAGTGTCTCATTGTTGTACACAATGCATGGCTTCTCCTTATGGTTGGTTTTCACAAGCACAACCTTTGTTTTGGGTTCATTCACAATCATCCCACTATGCAAGAAAAAGTTCTCAATGACAACCATAAGCTTTTGTGCATCTTCTAAAGTGTGTGCTAGAAGCACTACATTATCTGCATACATGATTACCGCATTGCGAATAGTGACCTCTTCAATGCCTTCTTCTTTCATAAATTCAAGTACTATTTGTTCCAATTGACCAATGCATAGACCAAAGAGAGTTGGAGACAATGGACATCCTTGTTTAACCCCAATAGTGCTTACAATGTTTTTGAGATTTCTCTTCCCATGCGCAATTGACAAATCACCTTCTCATAGATTTAAGAAACCGCAAGCATAAACTCACTTGGTACTTGGAGTTCTTGCATCCTTCTTCACAAATTGTTACCTAGAATCATATCAAAGGCTTTCTTAAAGTCCACAAAACAACAATACAATCGCTTGCCTTTCAACCACATTTCCTCCATGAGAACACGAAGAGTGATAAGATGATCAATGGTGCTATGGCATCGATGAAAAACCGCTTGTCCTTTTGTATTCTTGTCGTTCTCTTAAGCCCAATCACTCAATTTTATCTCCATTATGCACCCAAACAACTTTGCCATAAGAGATCCAATCATTATTTACATCCCCTCCTTTATGCAAAGGATTAACCCAATTAGTACTCCAATCATAAGCATACCATGTTGAAGTGCAAGGTTGAACATATCACACATCCATTCATGGGTAAAATCTTCCGTCCATTTGATCATCTCCGGCTTGATACCTTGAAGATCCCTCGCTTTGTGAGTGGCCAAATTTTCAAGCCCACCGCATACATCCTTAATAGTTTAAAAAAGAGGGCATACATGGGAGTGAACCATAAAATGGAAATTTTTAGCATTTTCTTGCTCATATAATTGCCTACAATGTGTGTACATATCCACAAGACTCAAGTTATCAAAATTCTGAACTTGCTTGCCCCTCAGGTTTCTCCAAAATCTTCCACATGCATGTGCCTTTTCTTGGACTTGAAAAGGTTATTGCTTTACTTTCCATGTTCTTCTCTTCTTTTGAATCAATGCCTTGTATGTATGCAAATGACTTTGATAGTTGTCTTTGTCCATAGTTTCATCAAGCTTTATCTAGGAATTTCAAGCATCTTGACATTCTTTATCAAACCACCTTTTGCGTGATGTATCTTTGTTGATACCATGGAGATGCTTTATGGCAAACATTCTTCGATATAAGAACAAATAACTTTCTTGAAAGATTCCCATTTAGTTTCCAATGGTGCATCATATTGAAGCTTTGCCATCCATAACTTTTGCTCAACCATTTCAATGTACATTGGTGCTCGTTTGAAATAGATATGTAGTGATAATTTCTCTTTCCTTTGGCTGAGATTATCATGCTTAGTTGCTTCTCCACATGAATGGTCAATACATAAGGTCCGATGGTCGGATTTCGGGGTCCATTGGCCAAACATAAAACTCTTTATGCGATACATGATGGCTTCGGAGAGTAGCATATAGTCAATCACACTATCCCCATTATGTTTCCTACATGTAAATCCATTGGCTCCACTCCTTAAAGATACACCATTGGCAATGAGCATGCTCGTCTTATTACACATGTGTTAAAGTAACTTTCCATAGTGGTCGGCGGGCTCTTTCTCATCCATTGAAGTACAATCATACAAGTGAACTTCCTACAACTCTCTTGAAATGTATGGCTTATCAAATTTTTGAGTATCATGTTGCAATGTTTTTGTGTGAGCATTCATATCCCCAGATACAATAACATCACCTTCGCCTCTGAAATAGGCAATGTCCTCTTCTAAATCACAAAATGGTTGATCTCTATCCATGCAAGCATAAAAGGGGGAATCATGATGAGGAATGTAACAACCGGCTACAAAAATGGGTGCTCTTTTTGATGTCATAATTTTAAGCCATACATATTGTTTGTACTTGTCATCTTTTACAATTGATACAAAACCTTCCAATCCTGTCTTAACCATACAGCTACGCAAGCTAACTCGGATAACTCAAACAATATTTTTCGAAGCTTTCATTGTAAAAACACTTATTATTTTGATAAATCGGGAATGTTGTAACTCCTACTTTTTGGATAAACATTGTAATTTATGAGCCGGGGCTACAAGATTCCAGATTGTATCAACCTGTCTTTAGTTAGAGCTCCTAGATTATTAGTTTTGACCACAAAAACCTTGGCTAAGGTATAAAAACCAATTTTTGTATGTTTTTGATAAGTTTTGGATAATAGAAACACAGTGTGAGCTAACGACGCTCACTTCTCTCGTTCTCGCACTTCTTACTCCCTTCCCAATTGTCACATTGCAGTGCCATTTGTTACATTGCAACCGCAGGTAAGAGCTCTACGCATTGACAATAAGCATTTCATGGTATTCCATAGCTTTTGGTGTCGCTGACCCACAACCTAATTTCATCATAAGTAGAAATTTAAGCTTTAAAATCATAAGCTAAGTATTGGCGGGGTATTGGGGCATCATTGCTAAGAATTTAGATGCATTCTGGGTCGAAAACTACTAGGTCAAAAACTCACTATTGTTGATAATTGTGATTTTTGCACGTGATCTAAAGTGAGATTTGAGACCAGAAGCATATATGCTTAGGTCTTATAAACATGTTCTAGAAGTTTCATGAAGTTTGGATGTCATTTGATGCTGTAACGGGTGTGATTTGTTTGTCGATTAGTGACTAGCTTTTGGTGATTTCTGTCATTTGAGTGTAGCTTGAGTTAGATGCGAGTTGTTTGTGGTTTTCCAAGAGATTGACAACCTCTTGTAGCCTCTATGTACTAGTCGAGTCATCTTCGTCATGGATTGACAATTATATTCGTGGTTCTCACTATGTCTGCAATAAGATAGGAGTGAGGTTAGACACCCGTCCCACATTTGACACCGCTGCCGGGATCGAAGAGACCTAAACTAGGAAAAACATGAGCATCTTGTGAAGTTATCCTTTAACTTCCTCTAGGATCTCCTAGACTCAAAACTTTCTTTTTAAAAACTTATAGCTTAAAATTATCGTCTTTTGCTGTGTAGAGGTAGCTTGGAAGTAGGTTGTACTTGCTAAGTACCTTTAGGATTGCAGGACTCTAGAATTAGATTAGGATTTTGAGAATGATTGATGGACGAGTCTTAAGATCAAAGCTCAAAAAACCATAAAAAACAAGAAAACGAGTGTTTGTGGACACTCTCCATAACCCCATTGCAGTAGAACCTAGGAGTAGGGTAAGTAGAATCCAAGGTGGAATCTCAGATTATTGCTCTATCCAAAAGAATCAATTGTGAGTTGTTTATGTGAAGTTGCAGAATTTCAAGTCTACGACTAGAAATAGCACCAAAAGACTGCCAACCACTGAATCCGGTTGGATTATGCTTTAAAAGTTGTATGAACCAATGGGGAAGCTTAAGGACGCATTGATGTAAAAATTTTAAGCATTTGCAAAAACTCAGATTATTTACTTTTTCTTGATATTTTAGGCCAAATTAAGTTTTGACTTGACTCAGAGGCTTAAATTAGATCATAAAAAGACTGTCCACTGAAAAAGTTGAAAAAAATGTTCATTTTGGGCCAAAAGTAAATAATTGCGATTATTTACATTCAACTCAAAAGTGACCAAGGTTGACACAAGAGACTCTATGCATGTGTACAAACATCTTTTGTAAAGCCCCATAGAATTTGGATCACCAAACTGACCATAAACTTGGTAAAAATTGAATTCTGTACTGACTGTCGAGAACTTGAGTGTAGATTGGGAAAATTTTGTTCAAACTTAGTGAAACTTGACTCATAGGCTTATATTGATGTGATAAACAAGTGTACATGCTCAGTTGATTAAAAAGATGCAAAAATTTACCAGAAGTAACTAATCACGATTATTTACTTTTGTCTCATTTCTCAATTTTTTTGACCAACCCAGTATACCACTAGTTTTAGCATGTTATATTAAGCCCACAAACCAAATTTGGTAAGAATTGGATAATGGGCGTGAAAATTGTGCCCAAATTTGTAAAGTCAGTTTGTAGACACAAAACTATTGACCATTTGAACATAAATTATTCAAACTTGATGAACCTTGGCCAGGGAACTTAAGTTGAGCTGCTTAACCAATCTGTGTGAACATTGTGGCAAAAAATTGCATAAAAATACCAGAAGTAAATAATCGCGATTATTTACATTTGCTACAAAATTGGACATTTGTGCACATTTGAGTATACTACAAGGTCAAGCATATCAAGTAGACCAAACAAATCAAATTTGGTGAAATTTGGATCACAAAAGTGAGACTTAAGCCAGATTCTTGAAAATTGAGTCTGCGGACACGAAACAGTTGATAACTTGAACAAATTTTGTTCAAACTTGGTGAAACTTTTCCAGAGACCTTAACAAGTTGAGTACTTGGTAAACAAGCCAAAAAGTCCAAAAAATTGAGAAAAGTAAATAATCACGATTATTTACTTCTGATACACAGAGACTCCATTTTTGGACTTTTGAGCTTGTACAGTGTTAGACCAACATAATACAAGGCCACCGAGAAATTTTAATTTCAATTGGATCCAAATTAGTACATGTTCACTCAGTTTCTAGGTTGTAGATTAGTCCTTTGGATTTTTGCAAAAGTAGAATCTAAAAGTCTCAATTGCTGACTCACCGAGTTGAAACTGAAGAGATACACATAGACCAGTCACAATAGTCAGCAAAAATTGTACAGTTTTTGTGAAGAAATAGCTAACTTGATTAAAATTGATATAGAAATTGCAGACAAGGAACTGAAAGCTTGACAGAAGTTGCAATCAATTCAAGTGGAAGAAGTTGATAACAAGTCAATCCGACGGTAAGTACTCTATCCGGGGCCTCACAAGTCTATATGAACCTTAGATCTGGTCATATACTAGCAAATCAAGGCATATTTTGAGAGACCGCTAGTAGAGTATCCATCAAAGAGAGTGTGAATCAAGGAGATCACTTGGACACTATCTTTGAAGAAGTCTCAGACACTTTTGCAGAATCAACATCTAAAATGTCTTTCTATTCGACTCATTTAAAAACCGGAACAACAATGTGGTATAAGCACATAGTCTCCTTTTATAAGACTAATCGCCATGGGGCTTAGGTTTACTTGGATCCTAATGAAGAGTATTCTATTCGCATTGATGACCATGACATAGAGTTTGAAGAGGAAATCAGGGCGAACAAACAAGGAAAAATGTACATGGATAAAAATGAAACTCAGTATTTACAAGTTGAAAACCCTGATGTGATAGACAAATGGGGGTTAGAAGTAAATACCATAATTCTAGATATGGCAACAAAAGAAGAACCACCAACTTTAGAATCTTAGGGATACGATCAAGTTTATTTGAAGCCTTTGAAACGGCTTAGCACGGATAATTCTAGGATCGGAGACTATTGTTGGGAGGATAGAGACATCAAAGATTTTCTATGGACTTCTCATGCCAAATCAAGACAATTAACACCCATGAAGATCATCTATATCTTAAAAATCAGAGAGAAGGGATCAACAGATCTACCAACCTACTTATTTAGGGATTTTTATAAGAATAACTTTGTTATGATGAGTCCTGAGGAGGTGGAACAAACCAAATACCAAGGGTACTCTATAAGAGATTGGATATTGGGCCAAGGACTAGAAACTATTCCAAGAGATGAACTACACGAGAGATCTTTGGAGAGTAATGTTAAAAAACCAAAAACTACCTCATCACAAAGAAAACTGGGTGACACTAAAGCCAGTCCAACGCTACATGAGTCACTATTTCCAACAAACTGGTTTGAAGGACTCAGAACAGGACCACCTGCCAGGAGACCAATTGAACCAAATAGACGTGTCAGACCATCTGATTTTAAAAAATGGATCAGAAAATATATCGGATTTGGGGATCCATATGACCACTTAGCAAGCTTTAAGCAAGTGCTAAGAGCAGAACATATATTTGATTTCCATACTCAGTTCAAGGGATTTGGAATGACATTAGAAGGAAAAGCACTAACATGGTTGATGAGCTACTAGGTATCACTGAAAAGCACTGACATGTGCCATTGATTTTGAGCCAATTAATGCAACCTTGGAAGCTTACCAAGTGGGACTTAAAGCATGCCAAAACATGGAAACAAATGGAAAAACTATCCTTCTCCAGATATGGAAGTAGCTAAGCTTGAAGCTTATCAAAATTTGGTAAGAATTACTCAAGAGATGTTGGAAAAACAAAAACCCAAGCTTGAGAGTATGGCAAAACCTGAGGAGCTTGTGGTAGGAACCAGTAAAGAGAAATCCAAAGTGGTGGTAGAACCCCACCTTGAGACTAAAGAACCAGAACTCATAGTTCCGGACATTGAAGATGCCTTAGATGGAATTCCATTTGTAGAAGAAAACTGGCCAGGAGACTTATGGGAAAAAGTTAGAGAGATTAATGATGTGAGCCTAACTCTGAAGTCAGCTCCTATAGAGGAAGTTTGTTTAAACAATCTATCTCTTGATATGGACATGGATGTACAATCCTTGTATGGGGATTGTGGCTCTGAAGCTTCAAGAATGTCTAAACCATTGACTCTGAAAACACTACCCTCTTACTTGGAAGATAACGAAGATGAATCCTTAGTGTGTAAAACCACTCAGATAAAAAAAGCGGAACAGACCCTAGAGGTAGACAACATCCATTCAATCATGTCTACACCCATTCAATGCACTCTTGCTTTAGAAGAACTGTTAAAAATCAGACCATACTTATGGAATGATTTACAAAAAACTCTAGAGAAGGTGGGGATAACGGGGCTAATTGTGAAAATTTTAGAAAAGTTGAAACACGAAATGGATAACAAAGAGATTCGATCCGTTCCAATGAACAAAGTCGGAGAATACTACAAAGGGAAAGAAGGAAACACAACCCTTCTACTGAGATATAATGATATAGAAACCATGGCAATACTGGATAGTGGGGTAGGCATAGCCGTAGCCACGAAAGCAGTATGGGAATCATGGGGACAACCAACCATTAGACAAACTCAAATGAAATTGCTATTGGCTGATGGACACATCGAAAGACCCTTTAGACTGCTTGAAAAAGTGATAGTTAATTCCTATGGGATTGATTATCAACACACTTTTGCAATAGTGGACTTTGAAAAGAAACTAAATTATGAAATCATCTTGGAAAGACCTTTCATGAAACAAGTACAACTCATCCAGGATTGGGGAGACAATTATCTGTACTTGAAGCAATTGGGATCAATAACAAGGGTTAATCTAAAAGATCACATTTATAGAGATGTGACGAAAATGCATATACAAGAATTTGACTCAGTCTCTTTAGCTGAATCTAAGCTTCCATCTTGGTTGAATGAAGACACACCTATTTGGATGTACATAGCCTTAGAAAATGGGAGCTTAAAACGAGAAGAATGTATCTTAGAAAGGGATTGCATAGATGAAGCCTATGTACTTGAACCCTTTCCAGAGCATTTGTTTGAGCCATTTGAGTGGACTCAAATTTTAGCAACAATGGATGTATGTGTAAATACGTCTATGCCTACTCAATTTTGCAATGAGAACGACTATGATATAATTCCCATACATCTCAACCCTTCACATTGAAGACAAAATTCAAGAATCCAAGGACTTAATGAAAGCTCAACAAGTCTTTTCAGACCTCTATTATGATGCAACAGATGAGTTAGAAGAACATTCAGCTACCTCAGATGATTCGGGGTCAGGAAAAGAACATATGAGAGCTAAACTACTTATGAAAGGAGCGGAGGAAAAGTTTTTTGACTTTCCAAACCAGAAACCGAGAAGGCAGAAATGGAATAGACACAAGAAACTTGAAAGCTAGACCTATGTCATCAATCTCACAAAAAACGGGAGCTTAAAAGAGAAGAATGTATCTTAGAAAGGAATTGCACGAACGAAGCCTATGTACATGAATCCTTTCCAGAGCATTTGTTTGAGCCATCTGAGTGGACTCAAATTTTAGTAACAATGGATGTATGTGTAAATACGTCTATGCCTACTCAATATTGCAATGAGAACGTCTATGATATAATTCTCATACAAATGATCTCAACCCTTCACATTGAAGACGAAATTCAAGAATCCAAGGACTTAATGAAAGCTCAACAAGTTTTTTCAGACCTCTATTATGATGCAACAGATGAGTTAGAAGAACATTCAGCTACCTCAGATGATTCGGGGTCAGAAAAAGAACATGTGAGAGCTAAACTAGTCATGAAAGGAGAGGAGGAAAAGTTTTTTGACTTTCCAAACCAGAAGTCGAGAAGACAGAAATGGTATAGAAGGAAAAGAGACACGAGAAACTTGAAAGCTAGACCTATGTCGTCAATCTCACAAAAAACGGGAGCTTAAAAAGAGAAGAATGTATCTTAGAAAGGAATTGCACGGATGAAGCCTATGTACCTGAACCCTTTCTAGAGCATTTGTTTGAGCCATTTGAATGGACTCAAATTTAAGCAACAATGGATGTATGTGTAAATACGTCTATGCCTACTCAATTTTGTGATGAGGACGGCTATGACATAATTCCCATACAAATGATCTCAACCCTCCACATTGAAGACAAAATTATGAGATCCAAGGACTTGATGAAAGCTTAACAAGTCTTTTCAGACCTCTATTATGATGCAACATATGAGTTAGAAGAACACTCAGCTACCTCATATGATTTGGGGTCAGAAAAGGAACATGTGAGAGCCAAACTACTCATGAAAGGAGGGGAGGAAAAGTTTTTTGACTTTCCAAACCAAAAACCGAGAAGACAGAAATGGTATAGAAGAAAAAGAGACACGAGCAACTTGAAAGCTAGACCTATGTCATCAATCTCCAGTAGAACACAGTTTTTGATGCAGATAGATGCACATGATTGTATCAAGGAAAAAATCAATGGTAGACATTCTTTAAATGAAAAGAAAAAAATATCAAAAACATTGAGAAAAATGAGAAAGGAATATCAAGCAGAACCTAAACACGAGGACAAGGATTCAACCATGACACACGTTGAACGAAGAAAAAAGTATCAAGAGTTGAAAAAAGCTCTAAAGGACATATATACAACTGAAATGGAAACGATTGAGGAAGAAGGTAAAGATGTAATGAGTGTTCTATCCCATTAAAAGAAATATACTCTCCAGGACCAAAAAATCATAGTCGAACAACCTGTAAGGGAACTACAAAAACAAGGCAAGTCCTACAAAGGACATGAAAACACAAAAAAGATAGATTTGACTGAACCAAGAGAAGTACCTAGACCTGCCTACATTGTAAATGACCTGACTGAAGAAGAAGAATATTTTTCGTTAAGCTTATGGAAAGAATACCGAGATATCTTTGCTTGGTCTTATAAGGATCTCTAGGATGTTGATTAAAAAATTTATTAACATACCATACCTATGAGAGATAATGCAAAACCAAGCAGACAAAGGCCATACACTTATAATGAGACATTTGCCAGAAAGATCAAAGAAGAGATAGAAAAGCTAAAGGAAGCCAAATTCATTTATGGAAGTGAACTCACAGATTGGGTGTCTCCAATTGTGGTAGTACCCAAGAAAAATGAAAAATTAAGGGTGTGTGTTAATCTCAAAAACGTGAATGCAGCTACCATTAGAGACAATTTTCCTCTTCCAATCATGAGCATGTTTTAGAACGAGTTATGAGAAAAGAAGCTTACAGCTTTTTAGATGGATTTTTTGGATACAATCAACTTTTGGTTGACCCCAAAGATCAACATAAAACTGCCTTTGCAACTGAATGGGGTATTTTTGCCTACGGGTTATGCCTTTTGGGTTAACTAATGCTCCTGCCACCTTTCAAAGATTGATGAGCCATGATTTTAAACAATATCTTCAGAATTTATTGAAAGTATATATGGATGATCAATCCGGGCTGGTTATTTTGAACACCCCAAAAAGGCATTAAAAAAATGTAGACTTTATAGGATTGGCTTAAATCTTGAAAAGTGCACATTTATGGGCAGACAAGGAAAAATACTTGGACATATAGTGTCCAAGAATGGCATAGCTAGTGATATAGATAAAATTCATACTATTGCTGATTTGCCTAGACCAACAACAGTCAAAGGGGTTCAAGCTTTCATGGGACATTATAGATATTATAGACAATTCATTTACATGTACGCTATAATTGCAAAACCCATGTACAACTTGATTACACTCTTTGAATGGATTGATGAGTGTGAAGAATCCTTCATGAAGCTTAAGCAAGCTCTCACTTCAGCTCCAACTTCTTGATTTCTTTTGTATAGCCTTCCAGCTAGTAAATGATAGCACCCATATTGGAATAAGATATTCCACATACATGTAGATGCTTCCAATTTTTCCATTGGGTGTATATTAGCTCAGCCAGGAGACGTGAAAATTGATTTTCCTATTTCTTATGCTAGTAGACAATTGAATATGGCAGAGAAAAACTATACAACCATCGAAAGGAAAGGATTAAAAATGATCTATGCCGTAAAAAAGTATAGACATTACCTATTAGCTAACAAATTCGTGTTCTTTGTGGACCACCAAGCCTCATTGTACTTGGTTAACAAGCCGTGCAACACAGGAAGAATATTGAGATGGTTCATCATTCTTTTGGAATTTGATTTTACTGTAGTTGTGAAAAAGGGCACCACTCATCAAGGAGCAGATCATTTGTCAAGGATTATATCAGAAGAACCACCAAAGGGAGTAGATGATGATCTACCAGATGCATATCTGTTCTCAGTGGAAATGATACCTCAATGGTCAGAAAATATGGTATCATTGATGACCATAGCTCAAGTGGATTCGCAAATACCACTTCCTATTACAATCGGATTAATTGAGCAATTGGCTATGTGTCAATTACTAGCTGCAAGGCTATACAAAAGAAATAAAGATGGAATACTGCTTCTATGCATTAATCCTAAGGAGAAAACCCAATACCTAAGTCAAGCACATATTACCATAGTAGGACTTCACTTTGCAGAAGACCAAACTATGCAACATATCTTGAGACTTGGAGTATTTTGGACAACTATGAGGAATGATGTTCACTCATTTGTCAAATATTGTCCTCAATGCCAGAAACAAGCACCCATACCTCATGTGACATTGTTCTGAATATCACTCGTTCCTAAGTGGAGTAACTATTTAGTTACTTACTTATCAAACCGAACATTTTCTGAGGATATGAGTAAACGTTGTGCCAAAGAGCAATTGAAACTGAAGCAAGGGACTATGCTCTTATTGGAAATCAGTTGTATTAAAGAGGAAAGGATCAACATCTACGTCTTTATGCAAATGAAGATAAATATATTTCCATTATAAAACAAACACATGATGGATTAGCTGGAGGTCACTTTTTTAGTGAAACCACCACAAGAGCAATCCATACAAAATCGGCTCCCTATCACCCACAAGCAAATGGACAAGCTGAGCATACAAATAAAATTCTTAGCTCGGTATTGACTAAAGTGATTAGTTCAAGACGGACAGATTGGGAAATGAATCTCCATGCTGCTCTATGGGCTTATAGAGTTTCACTCAAGACAGCTTTAAATGCAACACCCTTTAACCTTGTTTATGGTCTTGATGCCATACTGTCGATAGAATTTATATTGCCGACACTAAGGGTAGCTAAGGATCTTCAGTGGACTGGACATGAATTGTCAGAGAGACTTGAAGATTTAGAAAATCTTGATGAGCAAAGGCTAACTGTTGTAGCTCACATCTATGCACAAAAGCGGAAACAAAAACAGTTTTTTGATTCCCATCTACTTACAAAATTCTTCAAGAAAGGAGACTTAGTTTTAGTCTATTCCCCTAAGCAACACATTCCCAAGTTCAAGAAAAAGGGAAACAGATCATTTATTATTGAAGATGTATCTCCAAGTGGAGCAGTTAAGTTGTACACCCTAGAACCAATGGCTAATTGGATTAGTGGATGCCGTTTAAAGAAGAACAATTTGCCACTTACGAATGAATTGCTAGAAAAGATGCATGCAACAAAGCACAGAAAGATAAAATGACAATAGGTTATCGATAAAGCCCAAGAGGAAGCTCGGATTTGAATACTCATAAGGAAAGCTGCTCTCAAAAATCAACAAATGCCTATTCCCATCAACACTCTAGAACTAGATGACCAATTATGGGAATTACAAAAAGATGCAGTGTACAATCTGTTTGTGTTCTTGTGCTGGAAATACCTCCCTACCAAAGGTAGTCTTACTATCTTGACAAGAGCGTGGATGATTTTGACAACGGGTTGAGTATGCTGGCCTTCCGAACCAATGCTTTATTTCTCGGCACATGGGCCACTCAACCAAAACAAGCCTCAAGAGGACCCATACCCTAACAAGGCAGACCACACCCTATGCACAAAGGCATGCAAACCCATCTGCTCTAGCAAGCCAGAATTCTTCGCATGTGGCATGCACAACTTTCATCCACTTCCCCTACTGAGGCCATCATGACTTCTTCAGCAGAATAGGTTGGTAGCCGCCCGAGGATGTCACCATGGACGTAGGGCACATAATCTGTGGGTTCCATTGTGGAATCACTTTGAACCTTTACAGAGGGAGCATGAGCCTTCAATTATTCCATCTCCACCATCACCCCAACCACCCATCCCCCTCCCCCTCCTCCCCCTCCTCCTCCACCTTCTCTATCTCCTGGTTTGACCAACCTTGCAAACAAATAATGCATTGACACCTCCCTGTCCTCGCATTTCTTTGGAAAGGAGGTGCCTCTTTGACCGCCACCCCTCAACCCATATACTCCTCCTCACCTTCCTCGGCCCTTGCTTCTACTGACCCCTGCGCTATGACTTTCTCCTTGGCAATCAATAGTCCCTTGGCATGCTATTGCAACATGCCGATATTTGGGCAAATACCTTGCTTAAGGTGCTCCTTTGGGGACCCTAGTTCATCTCATTGTCTCTCCTCTGTCAATGATTTCTAGGGGCTAGGTCAGTTTTGACATTAACGGCAAGAACCATTTGTCTACACATTCACCCACCTGCTTGGGCATACAGAGTCACATGATCCTTATGCAATGTATATTCGTGTCATAGTTTTAGTCTCCAGAGGTGTTGAGGCTTTCGTCTTAGTAGTAGTTGAATACTTGTTTTGTCTTTGTGGATCCACCAATCAAGAGTGGATGACGGGACAACTATGGAGTGTCTAAGGACTCAATAGCTAAGTTTTCTCACCATGTTAGTAATCTAGAGGTAACGAATCTACCACTAGGTCTTTAGGATTTGGCACACTTTCATGTTGTAGCAACACTTGATCAGTATGAGGTCAATCAGATTCTTGTTTTCTCTTTATAAATCTAGCAATCGAGAGTGGACAATATAGACAACTATGAAGTGTCTAAGGACTTGCCAATTGAGTTTTCTCACCATATCAATGATCTAGAGGTAATGGATCTACCACCAAGTATCTAGCACAATTTCATGTTGTAGCAACACCTGATCAGTATGGGGTGAGCCATTTGATTGTCAGAATTGTGGCCAACCTACTGCTATGACTTTAATCCATGAAAACTCTATGCTGAAGGCTATAGCACTAGCAATGGAAGAAAAAAGTGGTAGTTAGAAATTGAAAGGTAAAGCTTATTTATTTGTTTAATGATATGCTAGTTCTCTCTCTCTCATGCAGGCCATCGTGAGTTCTCACCATTTTTTTTACAAAGTGAACCACCTATAAGATCTTTTGACACATGAAAAGTCTGTAAAGAAAATAAGGGGACATTTTTTATGGAACTAAGAAAAACTTGAATAAACTTAAAACAATAGCATAAAAGCTTACATCTCAATCTTCAAGCAAAAGTGTATGAACTCTATCATGAGAAGGTATAATAGGATCATCACTACAAAACATAAAAAACAACACCTTATAACAAAAAAACAAAACAAAAAGCAATAAGGACAGAGAAGTATTTTTAAAAATTAATACCATTTCAAAGGCAGTGGTTGGATTGATTCATTGCTATCAATCCTCATTTAAAAACGAGGTGGAGAGAATCCGTAAGATTCAAGAATAGCATGCAACTCCTCACGAGGTGACTCCTCTAGTAAAACATTTTGCATTTCGTCACACCCTGTGACTAAAGCAATGTCATGGTGATAAAGATCATGATAACAATACAAATAAGCATGTAATGATGGATGCATAGGGTACATCAAATCGCAAGCGTCGATGAAAGTAAAAAATAGATGATGGAAATGTTCCTCTTTTTCTTGACTAACATGAAACTCTGACTTGAACTTTGTATTCTTGGCATCAAACACAAATTTGTCACCTATTATCAAAACAATAGCTTTAAAAACACAATCCTCACAATAAAAGCAATGATAAGTTTAATTACTATAGATGAAAGAATGTTGTTTGGCAAGCATCATCTTTTCAATGCTTTTGTTTGTTCTTGAGCTTGCAATGGATGACACAAGCTCATCAAACACAAAATACTTTTACTTTTCTGGATCGGTTTTGACTGCCATGCTTCCTGCCTATTGCGCTACTCTACCATTTCTTTGGCTCTTCTTGTAAGCCGTGCTTCAACATTTGATAGGAGCATATTCACTTGTCAAAGCCCCAATTCCTTTTAAAATCATGACATGTACAACCTGAAAATTGATTACTCCTTAGCCTTGAAACAATGTCTCAACAAGTCTTAAGAACTACAAAAACAGGTGTGGACATCATGTAGGAGATGCACCAATCATTTCGAGAAGAGTATGCACATAATGATGAATCAAAATCAAAGCAAGCACTAGATGTTTCCATTGCCACAATAGTAGTGGTTGAGGTGACAATTTCTACAACAAAAGAATCTGCTGAAGTGGTTGAGCTCAAAGGCATGGGCCGGTCAAGGCGCAACAACAAAAACATCACTACTCAATCATCCAAACCTCACACAACAGAATCGTGAGGAGCTTGCTTGCAATCAGAATGCAATCCACATTCTAGTGTCGAGAGAAGCTAATTGTTGCAATCAAAACTCAATCCACATTCCATGCCACATGGTATATGAAAGAAGTCACTACATCAATTAGATATTAACCCTAGCATTTGCATTCACAAAGTTCCATATCTGTATGTGATTTGCATGTCCATAGAAATAAGGCTTGTTCGTATTAACTAGTCTGCTCGCAACAATTGCGTGCACACCCACTGTTCCAGTGCTTGTAAATATGAGTGCTTTCAGAGTCTTTGCTTTTCACAAACTGCAAAAGAAAGAAAAGCCATGGTATCTAACTTCAATTCATCATTGCTACTGCCTTGCTCTGTGCTAGGCTTGCCCCACATTGTGCATAAGCAAAGGATTGGCCAAGCTACAAGCATTAGCACAAGGACATGTGGGGTAGAGGCAAACAACAGTCATATTGAGGTGCATGCAAGCATTGCTACAAACTTAGGTATAAGAGAGCAAATGACAAATGACACACCTCTATGATGACATACTATCACTTAGTTAAAGCACCCCTATTCATCTGTCGACTTGGGAACAAAGTGAGAGTCCTCGAAGTGGGGTTGTCACTAGCAGATG
Source organism: Adiantum capillus-veneris (assembly GCF_014529385.1). Lineage (NCBI taxonomy): Eukaryota > Viridiplantae > Streptophyta > Polypodiopsida > Polypodiales > Pteridaceae > Adiantum > Adiantum capillus-veneris. The sequence continues at coordinate 46,848,537 of NC_140936.1, read as the reverse complement.
TAGTAGGGCTATTGATAGGGTGCCATCAAGTATTTTTCTTATCACACATGCAACCATCATTTCATAAAAAGGATTTTTCCCACCCTTCATGCTCGTCAATTTTGGTATTTGTCTTTTGGAACAGAGGCATGCTTGTGATGGATGCCTAGAGAGATTCAACAAAAATGAAAATAACCTCTAGTGCAAGAAATATATAAAAGATGTTGATGGAAGCATGGATCAAGTCAAAGCCAACATATGAAGCATTGTCCATGGTTTGCTGCACACCATCTCTTTTTTTGCATGTACACAACAATACAAATAATGAGATCCATGGAAGTAACATTATGCTTCACTTTGGATGACATGGAATTTATGTGGGGTTCTCCAATTGGGAGCAAGATACTTGCTAGCCCATTGAAAGGAAATTTCCTTCTTTGCCAAAGCTGTTGTGGTCCACAAGTGAAGAGTGGGAAAATAGATATTGGTGGATTGCATTTATACGCATAAAATGCTATTATAGGTCGAAATCCCAAATAATCATTGAATACTCGTATTTTTTTAGGTTTGATCGAAAGATATTTTGATCAAAGTATCTTTCAATCAAAAGATCTCTTGATTAGAAAAACTGTCTATATAAAGACAATCGCCAATTTTGATCAAAATCAGCCGACTGTCTTTTGCATTGCAGAGGTTTGAGAGACTACCCGGTTGGAGAGCTCCTCCACATTTACCGACCGACATATAGAGACTATTGAGATATAATTTTTCACTTGCTTATGTGTGATAACTTGTTTTTATATGTTGTGCTAGACTCGTGTGGTGTAGTAGTTTCTCTCTCACCACAGAGTTGGCTTGCAGGCTATAGGCCACTTTGTGGTGTGTAGCCATCCAACTCACTTTAGAAGTGAGTAGAATCTAGTCTCTCTTCTTGTGCTGTGTAGCCACTTGGCTCACTACAAGAAAGGGTTTTAGGATAGACTTAAATTCTCACTCATGTGATGCATCACAGAGCTGAGTTAGAATTTAATGGTCAACTCATGGAGTGCAGTAGGCATGATGCTACACCTCTCACTTTAGAGTGACATGTAGGTTACACAATTTTAGATCAAAACACATCAACATTTGTACCACATAGAAATGCAAGAGTATTACTCGTCAAAGTAAGAGTGGAGAGATGCATACTTGATGCCCTCTTCATCTCTGTGTGATGCACTATTTACCCTTGTGCTTTAACACTAGAATGTTAACCTAATAGGACATAAAAGTGTCCTTTCAGGGTTTTGGGAAAAAATTCCAAAACCATAGTAGATCCACTCATTTTGAAAAATCCTTTCATGAGCTTATAGTTCAATAACTACTACATATGGAAAAAATGAGAAACTTGTAATTTTTCTCATCCCTTGGTCACTACAAGCCTCCAAAGTTGATGGACCACTGCATTTTGCCCAAAACAGCAATTTCTTACGGTAAAAATAAATAAGAAATTGCATATAAATAAGAGTGGAGATTTTTGTAGGACATGAGATAAAATACCCCGTTAACTCCAATGGGTTGGTGACCAAAACATATGGTTGCTTTTACCTCACTAATTATTTTTTGGGCAAAAAAATAGGTACAAAAAAGTTGCATTTTTGCCATTCTGCGGACCTATCATCAAAGTTTCTATAGTCATGCTCAATACAGATACTATATACATATTTTCTTAGTTCCCTTTGGGCCTCTGGATTCAAAAGGAGCCATGGAGCATGTCAAAAGAATAATGGATCTCTTACAATTGGAACCTTGGGGGCAATGATAAAGTGCTAAATATAGCAAACATGAAAAAACTGGGTTTAGCATTATGACCTCTATAAACCCATAGAAACTACTCAATATCTAGCCAAGTTTGTAGTCTATGATTAGATATGGTTACTACCTACAAAATACACACAATTGGCCTAAGAAAATAGCAATATTGAGAAAGTTATACTTGCTACTCTAAAATGTAATCGTATTCTTCAGCAATAAAAAAACTCAACCATCATCATATACTATGCTATATAGCATATTAGGTCCCCCAAAACTCAAGGAAGATTAGATTTATGTTATACATTACACTTACACAATCAAAATTGAATTTGGATATCAAGAAAGCCACCAAAAAAATCATAAAAGTGCTAATTTTGGCCAAAAAATAGGATTATGCAATTCTTGTAAATTGGTCATAACTTTCAATTTTAACACTTAGCTCTCCCTACAAGCATCAAAACATGTTGAGAACTATGAAGGCCTAACCTCTAGCCATCTAAACCTCACAAACATGAAGTTTAGAGTGGTATAGTTGCCAAAAATTAAAAAAAAGCCAAACACAGGACCCGTTTTTTCACACAGTTTAGGTTCAAAAATGTTGTGCAAGAGTAAGGTTAATGGTGAGATCGATACTCAAAAAAAAAAGCTAAGTTTTTTTCAGCTCATAAGGCAACTTTGTGGATATATAGCACCTAAAAATTCATTTTCATACTCTTCAAATAATTCAAGCAAAATGGTCACTTAATAGGACACAAAAGTGTCCAAGGACATAAAAGTATTCTGTTACCATTCTAGTGTTAAACTCCAAAGGCACGTCATTGTTCATCACACTAGATGACTTGGTGTTTTTTTGGATATAGATACAAACAATATTTGGCTTGCATCTGAGATTGTTAAGTTGTCCGTTGATGTTTGTGTTGTGAGCTCCGCACACTTCATCAAGAATTGAATTATATCAAATCATTTTTCTTACTACATAAAAATATAAGGGTTACGTTTGTCTACCTAAGAGTAAAGAGATTCATACATATTGATGGGCGCAAAGCACAAAAAGGACCCCGATGGCCTCTACGCCAAGACCATGCATGCCGAGCTCGTCATAGGAAATGGAAAGGGGGCACCGCCTAGCTTTGAGCATCTAGGACACAAACAACGGTAATCTAAAATAGCACAAATACGTCACACCGAGAGAGAGAGAGAGAGAGAGAGAGAGAGAGAGAGAGAGAGAGAGAGAGAGAGAGAGAGAGAGAGAGAGAGAGAGAGAGAGGTGATGACAACCCCTTGGGATGTGAGGGAAACTTGATTCAAAGAGATATTTACAGTAACCTTAGCTACAATGAGATGGAGATTGTGGTGATACAGAGAGATAGTGAGAGATAGAGAGCCTATAGTGCGTTCTCTAAAGGAAACTCCATATACACAGAGATCCTACTCTTGTGTGTGGCGACCCTTGGAGTCAGGGTGTGTGCATAGCTTCTTTCTCATAGTGCTCACTTCCCAAATCCAAGTGCTCAAGTGCCTCCCCCAAAATGCTACACCACTCTCCTAGAGTGTTCTCTCCCAAAAATGCTCTCCGATAGTGACCTCTCAATGCCCTTTTATAGGTGCAGGTTGCATTAGTTTAGGATATTCTGATTAGGTTAGGACCCTAATAAGGAGAGACAAAGCAAGGAATTGGGTCCCAGATGGTTGACCCTTGCTTTGTCTTAGGAGAATTTTAAAATAATATCTCTTAGGTGGGCCTTTGTGACCATCCCCTAGAGAGAGGTGGCAATATACAATGGGTTTTTTATATAAGATTTTTGGTTTGAAGACGTGAAAATAGATTACCCTATGCATAATTACTGTAAAGAAGCGTTGTGGACGAGATGCCGTTGAATGGCGGGCTTTGCTGGTGTGTCAGTGTAGCGTGTTTTCCAGTTGGCCGGGGCATGCCTTTGGCATCATTTCTTGATTTGGTGTCGCTATCGTGTGATTTGGCCATCCTTCTCCTTTTGTGTTGGGTGTCGATGTCAATTTTTTTTATTTTTTTAACTTCTTGTGTGTGCGTATATGCGTGCAGTGTATGTGCATGTATGTGTGCACGTCAGTGTGTATGTGTACTTGTATATGGGGTTGTGTGTGGATGTGTAAGTGTGTTTGTGTATAGGGGCATGTGTTCGTATAAGTGAGTGTGTATGTGTGTGGAAATGGGGGGTATAAGGGGAAATATATATTTATGATATATTTTTATGCTTTTAAGTGCTGCTTGCTCGGCTCAAAGAGCGTGAGCGAGAGTGAGAGAGGGACCACGTGAGGGTGTGAGAGGGATTGGAGTGTGTATGTGTGTGTGTGTGTGTTGTGTGTGTATGTGCTGAGAGAGAGAGAGAGAGAGAGAGAGAGAGAGAGAGAGAGAGAGAGAGAGAGAGAGAGAGAGAGAGAGAGAGAGAGAGAGAGAGAGAGAGAGAGAGAGAGAGAGAGAGAGTCTATCTTCTTGCACTCTGCGGGCTGCCTAGTGAGACAGGAAATGAGAGGGGGGGAGAGAGTCAACGGGAGTGGGGAAGAGTGATGGGGAGTAGCGAGTTTATAGACTATGCTGGTTCGTCGACCGACCACAGAGAGAGAGAGAGAGAGAGAGAGAGAGAGAGAGAGAGAGAGAGAGAGAGAGAGAGAGAGAGAGAGAGAGAGAGAGAGAGAGAGAGAGAGAGAGGCCAAAGGCCTGGCATGGCAAGTCTACCTTGTCAAAGTGTAAGCAGGACTACTCGAGTTCTGTGGATGAAGGGCTAAAAATGCACCATTTGTGGTCTACCGTTTGATCGGGGAATTGTTGAGCCCTCCGGTGGTGTTGTCGTGCTTCAAACGGCAGAGGAAAGATATTTTTTTTTCTTTTTTCTTGATTTTTGAAAACCGGCTATCATTAGCCCTCCCCTTTTGGCTAGAGGCATTCATGCCTCTAGTTCTGCTTCTGATTCTCTAGCAGTGGAGTTTGAGGGTTCTTCCTCCTCTAGAATATCTAGCATGAACTCTGGATCAAATCTTAAGGAGTACCTTTTGAGCCTCCATCCATTGACTTTGGTATTGTGAAGTCAATCATCTACTTCCATCAATTTGTAGCTGCCATTGGCGTATCACTTTTTGTGAGGGCCATGCCCGGCGACCACCGGCTGTACCATCTCCACATGGATACACTGTGATCTCCAATATCCCTCCCGCTTGAGACTGACATCAAGACAGGACTCCTCCTGCTCTTCGATGCCAACTGAAGGGGGTGATAACATTCAATTTATCTCAGGATGCTTTGTGTGCGACCAAAAAAGTCTTTGCATATCCCTACATAGGAGGGGGCGAGCCTAGCATGTAGGGGATGAGAGAGAAAGCCACACACACACACACACACACACACACACACAAGCCCCCTTTACACAAAGGGAATGAGGGACACATGTCAGCTCCCTGGGCCAGATGCCCACAAGGTGTACCCAATTCCTATTGGATGGCCTTAGAGGTGGACCAATGAGAATTATGCTAGATTAAATCTAGTTTAATTAATTTAAAAACACTTAATAAAAGAACCAATGAGAATTAAGTCCTCTAGAAGACTATTGGACAGTCTCCCAAGGGGTCCAATGAGCATTCAACAGCCCAATGTCTTGCCTCATTCCTCTTGGCCAGGAGGCAAAGGGGTCCAATGAGAGTTTAATTGAATTATTAATTAACCTAAAGCTCTCACAAAAGGGGAAAGGGGGACACATGTCAGAAGGCTATCACTTATGCTGCTTAATAGTCATTGGCTTCACTTGGGGAGGGCCAATGAGGGTTGAGCAAGAGCAAATAGCAAGAGGGATCGCCCAAGAGAGAGAGAGGGGGCTGATTTTTGCAAGGAATTATCACAAACACACTCACACAATCTCATGTGTGAAGAAAGAGAAGACTATCTCTTCCCAAGCTTTAATGGAGAGCTCATCACCTACTCCAAGCTTGTGAGATAGAAGCCTACATCGACACACTCTTAGAATGTGGATGCAAATCCAACCAAGAGCCAAGCTTCAATGCATGCTCATCTCCTCTACCAAGCTAATTACTAAGCTAAGCTATGCTAATATGAGTGATTATGTGAGGAGATGTACATATTTCTCGTAAGATACTCCTTCCTCTCAATCTACTCTCATACCCTGCTAGCTCTTACCATCTTCGAAGGTGTGTGAGGTCTTGGGTCTAAACCGGGGATAATTTAAGTTGTGTTTGCTAAGTGTTTTGATTAGTGCATGAAGTTTTCATCTTCATTGCACTAACTAGTCTTGAAGGAACACAAAGAATTGTATTGTACAATGTCTCTCGTGATGGGAGAAACCATAATACAAAGCCTTTTGGAGGGGGGACCGACTCCATGCAAATCTGGTCCTCAACTGTTGTCAATAGATTAATTTCTCTCTCTTTTGAAAGTATTGTTGATGCTATCTAACTAGGTGTTATGCTTTTTGTTGCTCTCTCCACCCAAGCACTCTTGTAATTCTCATTAGGAATCTATTCTAATGAAATGCCCACTATGTTCATGCTAATTTCCGCTACACACAAGTTATTAGGCCATTAAATGTTATAGGAAAAGTAGCTTCTTGAAAAATCCACTTGTTGAAAAATAGCTTATTGAATTGAAAAAGTAGCCACTTGTTGAAAAAGTAGCCACTTGTAGGAAAAGTAGCTTCATGCATAAGCCACTTGTCAGGAAAGTAGCTTCTTGCATAAGCCACTTGTAGGAAAAGTAGCTTCTTGCATAAGCCACTTGTTAGGAAATTAGCTTCTTGCATAAGTAGCTTGTTGGAGAAGCTTTGAGAAGGAAGAAAGCATATCCATAGCTTCAATTTCTAGAGGGCCTCTGTCTATTCCCATAGCCAAATCGGTGGTTTTCAAGCAAAGGAAAGCGGAAAAGAACCGGTGACATCAATACACCTCATCGTTGCTCTTCCAAAGCAAGGAGAAGACCCTGCTAAAGACACATTGAGTCCCGAAACCATAAGCCTCTTCTAACAACATAATTAATCCTCTCCACAGTAATAAAGGTACACATAAATCCCTTCTTAAAGAAGAATTTTTTAATCATTCATACACTACTACATGCATATTTTACGATACACTAGCATGTCCACTCTTAGGAACTTTGACATTTTTACACTACCATGCATAGAAGCACTCAAAGGAAGTTTTGATTAGTTGCCCAAGATTGCAAGTTGGTGCATTTCAAAGTTTTGTGTGTACCACGCATAGACACACCAAGAAAAAGTCATTATAGAAAGCATATGCATTGTTCATTTCAAGTTTGTATGTTTTCAAGTTTGTTTTGCAAATTCGAAGGGGGGAGTAAGGGGATAGCTTCACGGATGTCATGACCGTGTTGCTTGAACATAAAACTCCTATCGCTTCCATGCAAATGCCCCATGGATGGCAAATTATGAAAAGGGACCAAAATGGGATTCATCGAAGTCGGGGTTAACTCAAATCTTTCATCGAAACAAAACCTTAAAATTCCAAGAGATTCGTTGATTTCTAAGGTCTTGTTTTGAGTGGAAAATTGAAAGGAAGTAGGAATTAAGGGATTATAACTCAAAGAGATTAATCTAAATTTAAACTAGGATTAAAAAATTTACCGAGAAGATTGACGTGGATAGCCCTAGCATAACATAGAGATTTAAGTGTGAACTTGTCTTCATGTTTAGAAAAAGGTCGGCGCAGGTGTTTACTTGTGGGTTACAACGGGGGATGGTCCTTTTCAGCTAGGACTGATAACCGTTGGTCTATTCTTTGAGCTCGTGTTCATTCATTGCCCTAGAAATGGGATTGAATGGGAGTGTGTCTCGGTCGGGTGGATCTGACCAACGGATGCGTCTGGAAATCGGCCTAGTCCGGGTAGGCCTGATGCCGATGGGGAAAAGGAGGAAGGAAAAAGGATCCATGGAGGGATCATGATAAGGGAGGAGGACATGATTTAATTAAGGAACTTTTTGGTAAAAAGGAACCTTGGAAAGGCTAGGAACCTAAATGGGCTATTCTGCAATTGTCCTCACCAGTTGGACTTTTGCTCTTCTTCTGGGGATTATTGATTTAAAAGGAACCTAAAGTAGATTATCTTTTAAGGATTTTCCAAACAAGATAAAGAAAAAATAAGAATTGGAATCTGTGTAAAGGCGCCGCCTCCACAGGTGGCGGAGGAGACTAGATACCCGAGTCCTAGGAAGAGGATCGGGATATGCGTGGAGAAGTATATGTGATTGCTTGAAAGATAACTAGATAATTTTACTAATATTAAAGGAAAAAGCAAGTAAAAATATTCTATAAAGGTGGGAACGACCTGATAAATGCACATTTGCAAGGGTATGCAACAGTTTGCATGCTGCTTTCAAATGCTTGAAATGTATTCTTGGTTCGACATGATTGGAATACTATTTTCTAGTATCATAGTATTACCTTGTTAAGTTAAATTTATCAAACGGTTCGGTGGGGGTTAATTGTTGGCCGGAAATTTGAATCCAATTTTATGTTGTTTTACAAGTACACTCACCTTAGGGGAACACATTGACGGCCGTGCTCGGTCATAACCGGGAAAAACGCGTCAATGACCTTGAACCAAGGGTGAATTAGAGAACTCCCACCAGTTGACCCTGGAAGGTTGAGTTCAAAGTTAGTATGATGACTTCGAGTGCTAAGTTTGATCAGTAAGCAAGGTTCTTTGGGGATAAGGGATCCATATGAGATAAATTGAATGTTATCACCCCCTTGAGTTGGCATCAAAGAGTAGAAGGAGTCCTGTCTTGATGTCGGTCTCAAGCGGGAGGGATGTCGGAGATCATGGTGTATCCATGTGGAGATAGTACAACTGGTGGTCCTCGGGCATGGCCCTCACAAGTGGTATCTTTCTCGGTGGGTGGATTCCGGAGGGTTAATTTTTGGCTGGAAAGTTGAATCTAATTTTACGTTGTCCTAGATGTAAAGTCAAGAGCGAGGGAAAGGGATTTTGATCTACGGAGGAGGAGAAAAACTTGGGATCAAGGGATTTGTGTAGATTATAATATACTCACCTTAGGGGAACCCATTGATGGCTGTGCTCGGTCATAACCGGGAAAAAAGCGTCAATGGTCTTGAACCAAGGGTGAATTAGAGAACTCCCACCAGTTGACCCTGGAAGGTTGAGTTCCAAGTTAGTCTGATGACTTTGATTGGTAAGTTGGATCGGTAAGCAAGGTTCTTCAGGGCTAAGGGATCCATATGAGATAAATTGAATGTTATCATCCCCTTGAGTTGGCATCAAAGAGCAGGAGGAGTCCTGTCTTGATGTCGGTCTAAAGTGGGAGGGATGTTGGAGATCACGGTGTATCCATGTAGAGATGTTATAGTTGGTGGTCCCTGGGCATGGCCCTCACAAGTGGTAGCAAAGCGCGGTTTCTGTCCTTGGATAGTTAAAGGTCTTTATTGACTCTTGTAGAAAAGAGTGAGATAATGAAAAATAATTTCTCAAATTGCATGAAATTTTTCAAGATGATGTGGACAAGAAGAGGAAGTACTCAAAATTCTCCAAAAGCAAATGGAAGAAGCAATTATGGAACAAAAGGAGGCCACGTTAGAACTCTTTGTTCACCTCCTTTTTCCTACCAAAGGGACAACCGGAGCTCAACAAATGTGGGTGACCCAATGCAGCATAACTAAAGTAACTCTTTGGGGCCATGAACACCTTCTAAATAATCTTCACTTGGCCATGATGAGGGAGAAATTGGGACTAGGTCCCAATCGCTATTGTATTATAGTTCTCATGCCGTAGAATATGAAAGCAAGCTTCTTATATTAATAACCAGCCTCCCTCATGATAAGGTGTTTATCTACCCATGACAAAGAACAACACTTACTAGACCATTTACACATAACCCTTGGAAACAAGTTGGTGAGGCTATATGTGCTCACAAGTCACTTTCTTCTCGAGTCCGCAGACTTGTATTTTCTGTGACTTGTAACCTTAGGGCTTTAAAGTCCAAACTAAAAAAGCAAGAGATGGAAGACCTTGATGTATAGAAATTACTAAAGAAGTGCAAGCCTATATCAGTGTTTGGAGGTGATAACAACATACAAGTGCCCACATAGCCAAGGCGCCCGTTGGGTCAGCCAACCAAAGTTTTGATGTAGTCACATTATTTTTCCAAAGTTTAATACATCAAACCCTATAAAAGCCTAATGACAATCGTCTATGTCAAGTCTAAGTCAAAGATGTAAGTTTTCCAATGATGTATGTAAAGGTCCATGAGAAGTTGGCCGTCGGCCACTTTAGAAAGCCCTAGGTATATAATACACTAAGGTTAGTGTGAAAAGGAGGATTATTTTTTGAAGATAAGTGACTATTGCGTTACGCACAGAGAGCTACCTCATTGCTACAACTTGTAATCATCGCTTCTGTGGCTACGGTAATCCAAATTCAGTTTTGTTTCTTGCATTGTGTTCCTCTTATTCTGCTCTTTCATTCAAGTGTAAGCATTCAAGATTCGGTGAAGGTTTCAAATGCATCCGTTTAGGCCTTAAATCGCTGTTTTGAGTGTTTATATGCGTACTTTATGTTGTTTTGACCCTAGGAGAGGCTTTAGGGACCCAAAGATGACCCTTCAGGATCATGCATTTACTGTTTTTGCATACTGTGGGACGAACGATCGCCATCTTTGTACCTCTCCAGAATGCTGTGACAGTGATAAGATATGTTCCTGATAGTCCCCTGTAGCTTCCCTTCAAGTTTCGTGCGATTCCGATATGATTTGCATGGTGAATGGGCGTGATGACTGTAGAGCTGTGTAGAAGGACATAGGTAGATTACTTGGCTTTAGTGCGTTTGATTTGCTTGTAGAGTTAGTAGTTGCATCTCTTCGAGTTCACTTCATTAGGGTTGACATCCTAATGAGTTTCCATGCTTCATCCGAGTCGCTTCCCCTGTATCGATAATTGTATGTTGATGCTTGAGAGCTATGCTATGGACGTCCGTCGCGGCGACCCTCAAACATTGGCGCCGCTGCCGAGGAATGAATCTTAGGTGATGAGTGCCCGAGTGCGTATTCAGAGTTTTCTTATTGTTCCAAAAGATAATTTCCATTCCATTTACATTTCAGTGAAACATCTAGACAGGGGTTTAGTGCTTGGTGGAGATATAAGGAATTGTGAGTGAGGTTGCTTTAAGTATTTTTTCTCTTCAATTTTTTTTTGTATTGATTGAGTACTGATCCATCATCCGTTTTTTATCCTGTTTGTTTTGTTTGATTTATTTTCTTATGTTCTTTCATTTTTGTACTTAGGAGTAGGATAAGTAAATCACATTCCTGTCAAATTTGGGGCAAAAGATAGAGTCGAGAAGCCAGAAAACCATAACTTTGGCAAAAAAGTCCATAAGACTCTGAAATTTAGAAAATCTGACCAAACAGGGTTGATATTGATTCAAATCACAAAGTGGTAGCACAAAACATTGGGAAACACTTGTCAGAGGGAGCAGACAAAATTTCATTAGATTTGGCTCTGGTACTACGATCGCGATCAGTGTACCTAAGTGTCAGAATTGTACAAGATTTGACATGTGCCTTCCTGATAAGATTCTAAATAAGTTTGTCTAAAGCAACCACACCTAAAAACATCAAAAATCAAGGAAATCAAGCCACTTGGGTAAAACTAGCCTGATAGACCTAGAAACTGTAAAATCTTGACTTTTGGTGATCCAAATGCAAAAAGACTTGGGGGATAGCCTTAAAACATCAGTGTCTACAAGCATGCCAAATTTGGTCTAATTTGGGCTCAGAACTACGATCGCGATCGGTGTACCTAAGTGCCAGATTTTGACTAGATTTCATATGTGGGATCCTCAGGTGTATACAAACATAAAAGTCTAAAGAACCTAGAGCTAGAAACCTCAAAATACCTGTCAAACCATCTGAATACAGATCCAAGTCAAAAACTGCTAAACTGGCATAGAAATTGACTTTCAGTAGAACAAAGCACATCAAAACTGGGAAGAAACCATGCAGAGGGATAGCATGTGCATAGGACAAGCCTAGGTATCTCTCAAATCCCAAATCAAACATCAAAATCAATCAAACCTGATAAAATTAGAAAATCAGGCACTTCAGACCAAGAAACTGTAAATTCTTGACTTTTTTGAGTCCAAATACAAAAGTGTCTGGCAGGTAGTCTTAAAATAGCCTAGTGAACAAGCTGGTGAAGTTTCATCCAATTTGGGCTCCAAACTACGATCGCGATCGGTGTACCTCAGTCCCAGATTTTGACCAGACTTTACCCACACATACACCTAGGTTATATAAGATACCAAGAGATTTCAAAATTCAAAAAATTGACCAAAATAGCCAAAAACAGCAAACAGACAGAAAACCACTGCAGTAGACCAAGATCTAGTGAAAACTTGACTTTTTCTTGTCCAAATTCAAAAAGATTTGGGGAGTAGACTGTACACATCATTGTCTACCGTATCCACAAGTTTCACCTGAAAAGGAGCTGGTACTACGATTGCGATCGGTGTACCATAGTGACATTTTGGGTTGAGACTTGGTGAGTAGGTAACTGATAACTAGACAAACAACTTTCTCAAAAGAACCAGGATCAAAAAACCAAAAGACAGTTGTCAAATAGGGCAAACACTGATCACTGATCCTTCAGACCAAAATTTTGAGAGAATTCAAGTTTTTGTGATCCAAATGCAAAGTGGGTTTGGGAATAGACTATTCATACCCTTGTCTATCAACTCCTAAAATTTCATGCAAAAAGGAGCTGGAACAACGATCGCGATTGGTGTACCCCAGTGACATTTTGGATTGAAAATTTATGAGTAGTTAGCTGACATCTAGTGCAACATATTTTCCAAAAGGAGCAAGGTCAAAAAAGCAAAAGAAAGTGGTCAAAAGTCCCAGTTACACAATCGGGCCTGTTAACCCTCACGGCTCATGGACACCCTATCACCTACGACGGACGTTGTAACCTACGACGGACATTGTATTATTTTTTTGGTAGAGTGAGGTACCAGGGTTGTCGGTCCAATAGGAAAAGGGTAAGAGTGATCGCCGATGAGAGGCGCACTCTAACTGGAACAGTCAAGGGATTAGTTGGCTAAGCATGGGCGCCCAAGTGTGAATGGGGCGAGCTCATATAAAAGTCAACTAAACCTAAAATTCACTCATTCTCTCATTTGTGCAATAGAAGAGTGCTCTTGCTCCATTTCCATCTTCTTCTTCTTCATCTCCTTGTGTGTGCGTGTGTATGCATGAGAGAGAGAGAGAGAGAGAGAGAGAGAGAGAGAGAGAGAGAGAGAGAGAGTGATTGAGCATTGCGATGACCGCATGGCGACGGCAAAGCGGTTGAGCGCGGCAAAGTGGCGGTTCCTTCTTCTTCGCGGTGAGGAATCCTCCACGAAGCAAGCGTAGAGCGGTGAGTGACACACCATCGCCTTCTTTGAGCTTACTAGTTTAGGCTTGTTGTGTGCTTGGAGCCATTTATGTCACACGGTGTATCGGCAAGTTCCTTGCATTGACACGTGCGACATACGCGCACATTTTTGGCCCCGCTGCCGGGGAATGCCGTGCATTAAGCTCGAGTAGCACTCTGTGCTTCTCCGTGGTGCAATTTCTATTGTAGGAAAGGTAAGGAAGGAGGGTGTGTGTGTTGAGAAGAGGGATTTGGTGTTATAGTGTGTGTTTTTTTTTTTTTGTTAATGGAGTTTCAAAGGTATTGTGTTTATTCTCTGTGTATTAAGGTTGTTAGTTTTCTTTGTTAATGGAGTTTTCAAAGGTACTGTGTTTATTCTCTGTGAATTAAGGTAGTTAGTTTTCTGTGTACAGTAAGTAGGAAGTAGATGTGTGAGAGTTAATAGAGTGTGTTAGTGTGTAACAGTAGGTGTATTAGTTAAGAGAAGGTAGATAGAGTGTGTGTGTGCTCTCGCGCAGGCCGCGGCGACCTTATCCTTTAAATAATAATAATAATAATAATTTTAAAAAAATGTAAAAATAAAATAAAAATTTAAAGGTAGGACCGGGATCGGGAATATCTCCCATACCCAAGCCCAAGTTCACGCTTAGCAGGCCTAGGCCTCAGTCGCCTTTTAAAAAAACGAATTTAGCTTCACACGTAGCTAGATATCGATTTTTTGAGGACCAACGAAACGTCAGATGCCCGAAAATTGTGCTGTAAAGCACACAACGACCCTCTAAGTGATACACTCATTTTGAGCTATTACACACTTTAATTAAAAAAAAATAAACATTAAAAACCATTTAAAAAAAAGATTAAAAACTTAAAAAACACGAGTGAAAACGGACGCTTAAAAAAGGTAAGCGGTTAACCTTCAAGGTTATTTGCCGACGCTTGTAGGGTGCCAAAGGCACATGCATCTACACTCTGGTTGTGTGCTAGAGACGGAGCAACTAGAGAGAATTTCGACTTACGCGAGTTCTCAATATCCACCTACTTTAGGTTCTGGACCCTCGGTGGGGACCCAAGGTAGTACAAACCAAGATCCGAACATATCGGCTAGTGACAGTTCCTCTGACTATGACGTCATGGAGGGTTTTCCAATGCCTAATCCCGATAGCTCAAGACAAGACATGCATGCCATGGATCCTCGGTTCGGGCCGAGCGTGCTTAGCCGCCTAAAGGAAACCTTTAGTAGAGCCACTCGCTCCGAACATGGAGCTAATGATGTAAATGAGGGGGGTGGGGAAGTAAATTCTCCATTCGTGACAAACGTAGACCCTATACCGTTAGAGAATGTGCACGTGAATACTTCATTCATTGCACCTCCTGAATCTTCAGAGTTTTTTCCCTCCGAGGTCATATTACCTGATGGTAGAAGCCTTGCCGAAGTGCAAGAGGTTGAGCGATATATAATTGCAACGAGGGAAAAGGAAGTCGAGAGCTTACGCAAGGCGGAGCAATGAAGAGAGTTAAAAGCGAAAGCTCCTATGCCAATAGCCTTGCTAAGAGAGAAATCAAGTGCTCCTGATTTAGCAACCGCTAAGGGCCAACCCCTAGAAAGCAACATTGCATCTAGCTCAAAGGACACCCCTAGCACCTCAATCCTAGATGGAGTGTTCTTAAATGAGAACTGGGAGTACGAATTACAAACAGAGACTCTGACCGACCTATACACATGTCACACCTATCATGTGGGTTGGTTAGATGTCTTACAATCCACAATGGGTGCTACTAGTGTAGAGGATCAACAACAAAGAGTTTGTGAGGTCATCCATAGGGTCATTGAGTTAGAGAGACAGAACAAGGGGATCAACATGCCTTCAATGGGTCTCATGAGATTCTTGGATACGAGGAAGGCTAAACAACCGACCTTATCGCAAATGGAGACTCCCTCGGTAAGTCCGATGGATCCCCCATATGTTGTTTCTCCAGGGGTCTCAGTGCAATCTGAGCCCACAAGTGATAGATTCAATTTTCCAAGTCTAGCTCATCTTTCCCTTGATGACACCACGGCTACCATGCCTACCCCAATGATGGGCATGCCGAGAAACATGCCATGGACCTCATTTGTTAGTAAAGCACCGATACATGGTAGTTCAATGCCTGCAACAGTACCTACAAGTGTGTACCAATCGTATGCACCTATGGGTCATCGCACTCATGTAGTCCCTACCCCTCCCATTGTTTCAACTACCTATGCTCCACAACCACAATACACAAGTTCTTATTTCCATGGGACTATACCAGCTAGCATTAGCATGTCACATCCGATGTTTGCTATGCCTAGGGCCACCCATATGAACTATGGACCACCACATGGCACAACATCATACCTAACGTGGAACCCAAGGGCTTCCTATGCGCCAAGCCCAATACCAATACCTACTCCACATGTAGTCTCTAGAGCGCCTTCACCCACGGTGCCTGCTCACTTAGGTGACTTGGCAACATTTGCTCAAGCTATTGATCGATCCATTGCTGAGAATATGTGTAATACGCCTGATAGAGAGCCTAGAAGTAAGGCAGTACAAATAGCCAAGCTCACACAAAAATTTAGTGGAGACGGGGATGTGAGAAAGCATATCGAAGTGTTTGAACAAATACGCGATTCTCTAGGAGAACACAATGACCTACATAAGAGCAATGCTTTAAGCCTAACCTTAAGTGGAAAGATTGGGGATTGGTATAGAACCCTAAGGGTGGAAGAAAAAACGATTTACCCTACTCTTAGGAGACTGTTCTTAAAAGAATACATACGAGAGGGAGTGCTTTGGGGTGTAGCCTCCCAGCTCCAAAAATCCCAACGAGAGGAAGGAGAGTCTGTGAGAGACTTTATAAGTCGCGAGCATTTGAATTCTCGTTGTAATCCAAAAGAGTGCGTCAACAATAACCAATTGCTTGATAGATTCATTAGGGGATTACGACATGAGGATATCTACAATGGCCTAGTCATTAGAGGTATCACCACTTGGGAAGTAGTCACCACCAATGCGATCCAATTGGAGGATAATTTAATGATTCAGGGAGAAAGAGTGTCTATTGAGACGAAATCTATTAGCTCGCAAGCATCAGGGCATCAGCCAATGACCCTAAAGCCTATTGCTAAGGAGCCAAAGATATATGAGATGACTTTAGCAGATCTCACCAAGGCTATTCAAGAGAGTCTTAGAGACAATCGTGCTCCGCAAAACACTCATATGTATCCAAGAAGGGAGCAACAACGGTGCTCAGTATGCTATGGACCGCATAGTACCAGTGAATGCCCTACTTTTAGAGTAAAATTCAATGGGAACTACAATCCATGTGGAAGGTATGGTCATCAAGCTAAGGATTGCATAGTATTTAAGTGCGCGATGTCCAATAGACCAACCTTAGCATCGACAGACACACCTTGAGTGCCTGCATTGATTCCGGCCCCACCTCTTGAACAAACATCACAACACATGGTCCCTAGGACCCAAAATGTTGTTCAAATAGCACCCTTACCACCTCCAGTGCTAGGACAACAACCACCACATCCGAGAATCACTTTTGTGAATCAAGTGGGTTGTGAGTCATCTATTTCTTGTTTGGAAGGCTGTGAGGAAGATATAGATCCTATTGGGGACAAGTCAAACATGTATATCAAGTAGCTGCTCTTGCGGCAAGAGGCCAAAATATCAATTACACTGCTAAGAGCCCACCTCTTCAATGCTATGAGTGTGGAGGTCCACATCGTGTAGACGAGTGTCCTATTGGGCTACAAAAGAACGCCACACTAATGCAAACTAGTCAAGTGAGCACGTCTACAATGCCGATACTCATGTGTAATCGATGTGGCATAGATCATTTGATTGCCCAATGTCCAAATAAGCCAAATGCACCGAAGATCACGCCATTAAACTTGATTGAAGTTATCAAGGAACCATCACAAAGTACACCTGTGGTACCAGTAAACGTACTTACACGATCGATGCTCCAAAAACAAAATTATATTCTTGAGGAAAGAGACACGGCATCAATTGCCCAATCTCAGAAAAAGAAGAAAACATAAAGAAAGAGATCGCAAAAAGCAGCGAAATTAGACCCTAGTTCAAAGACCAACATAGGGACTGGTGACGACCCCGTATATATGAACGACGCTGAAGAAGATTCTGATTCAGGTGAAACCATGGAGACCAAAACGACCACTAAGACAGAAACCAACAAGGAAGATCTTCATGAGCCACAATGGCCAGGATCCAAGATAAAGATAGGAACTTATCCAAACCCTACAGAGGAGATTGAGTGAGTCAAGCAATTAAGGAGTTTGCTAGAAGATACCCAAAGGGATCTAGAACCATCACCTAGGAAGATCTAGATTACAGACACCGTGTTCCTTACGCAACAACAACCTCACCAAGTCCATAGACCCTTGGACATACCTAGTGTCATCCAAGAAGAAAGTGACTTAAAGTCATGGGAAAGTGAGCGTACTCACTTCTTGATGGAAAGAATGTTTACAGCTCGGGACTACTTGATCCTATCGAAGAAATGGAGATCCCATCTCCCCCACGTCAAGGGACTGAAGTCCAAAAGGTGCCGTTAAACATTGCCAAATTGATGGATTTCATGTCTTCAAAAGTTAGAACCACCATCATGTCCAAACTATATAAAGACTCTGAGCTAGTCTCAGCTCTTCAAGCCTTCCTCAATGGAGAACTCAAGTTTGGGCTACCACAATTTTCACAGATGGATGGAGCTGGGGAGATGCCAATAGAGGAGGAACACATAGGTCCACAACCCAACCTACATGAGAACCTTGTTATAGAAATACCTGTTAACAAGTTGGGACAATACTTTGAGGGTGATGAATCCAATGCGACCATACCAATCACTACTAAGGGATTAACTGTGAAGGGACCCTTGATGGTGGCGCTTGGGTTAGCACTGTGACTAAAAATTGCTGGGAAACTATGGGAAGACCTCACCTTGCGACCACAACCATAGTAGTGAAAATGGGTCTATTGTTAAACCTATTGGGATGCTAGAAGATCTCAAGATCAAGGTCTTTGGACATAAAATAAGGATTACCTTTATTGTTATGGATTTCTCCAAACACACTTTGGCATCGGAGATGATCTTAGGACGTCCTTTCACGAGGGAAGCAAAAATGGTGCATGACTGGTGTAAAAACCATGTCTACTTGCAGTTCCAAAATTCTGTCATTCGAGTGGATCTTGTGACGGGTCGAGCACATCCTCTAGGAAACAGGTTTATAATTGATCATAGATCTGACACCACAGTTCACTCGGCCCCATTGCAGTATTGTTATACGTGTAAAGCGGACACTGATGTTGGGGAAGATTCTCCTTATATGGATGTACTACCTGGGATGACTGAGTCAGACAATGTGGATTGGGTCCACTTAGCAGCAACCATAGACACTTGGGGAAACAGGGGGACGACCTGGGTAACACCTGAGGGGGATGAAATGCCCGTGCCCTTAAATATGCTACAAGCAATGCATATAGCTTCTGACAGGACTCATCCTCATATAACAAAGAAAATATACAAGTGGGTCCCTAAAGCTTCTTTACCGACCATAGCTAGTGCTAAAAAACAGAGGCCTTGTAAGAGACGTCCCACCCGCCCCAAGAAAAGTAAGAAAATGTTGTGCTGGATTCCTAAACGACTATTGGAAGCCCAAGGCTACTATCAAGGAAATGATCAAATCTGGGTGCCAAAATGTAGATTGTGTTCTTACTTGTCACCTGACCCATGCGAGCCCAATCCTGTAGCTCCAAAACGAATCAACGATCATGGAAAAAAATCACAAAATACCACACACCCGCTCCAGAGCTAGTTTGGGTACCGAAGAAAGAGCGATTTATTCCACCTAGCTCAGGAAGGGGGGAGTCCCATGAAGCTTCTAGCTCCTCATGTAATGCATCCATAGAGGTAAAAGCTTCTACACAACCTCCACCTACAATAGTGGACCTCCATAAAGCTACAAACGAATCCGCACCTCCCAGTGTTCAAGAATCACCTCATGAACCACTTCAAGTTCGATCCTGGGAATGTACCTTACCACCCTTGCAACTCGACGAGGCACCTAAGGTAAGAGAAAACTACTGGCAAAAATCCTCACCTATTACCAACTGGAACAATTGGTTTCAAAGGGTCACGAGCTCATTTCAAACGGTATGATCTACCCAAGGAAGGGGGGAGTGTTTGCTGGCAGTCATCATTCACTCATTCTCCTCTCAACCTTCCTCCCTGACCTCTCAATCTCCCAATCTTAGGGAATGTACATATAAAGCCTTATACTCACAAAAAACAAAAATAATAAAGAGCAAGAGTAATTAGCAAACGAGTGTGCACAATAAAAGTCAAAACATTGACCTAGACCAACACATTCACATCCGGTACATAGAAACAGAAACCTATGCCATAAAACACCTTTGATCCTCATCACTCGAGTGATGGAGGGTAGGTAGAATTAGTATGATAGGAGTGTTTCTGTTTTAGAGTTGAGTGATTAGCAAAGTTCCTTTTTCCCACTGATGTGCCTCCTAGAGGTATTCTTTGTGTTTCTTAGTGTGTACAGGAACGTGTTGCTGCTGTTAGGATCTGGACCTTCATGGAATCTTTATCTCGACTCGCTCTTCAAATCAAGTGCAATTATCAATGCAAATAGGTGTTTCTTGTCCATTAGCATGGCCCCTTATCTTTTTTGCATCTATGTTTTTGTGTTTTAATTGTGATTGGTAGCATAATATTCAGCACATTTGTTTAGTACCAAACATTAAATTCAATGTAATTTTTTGTCATAATCACTTGTCTAGATTTAAAAATCAAGCAGTCCGACTAAGCTAGTTTGACCAAGTTAGGCGTTAGAGATCTTCTCTTAATACAATGGGGAAGGCCTTCCTAATAATCAATGGTTACTTAGGTTCTTAATCCGATTTAGGCAGCATTGTGTGAAATGTACTAGGGCTTTCTAGTGGGCTTAGTCCATATTGACCTTTAGCTTAAGTATTATAAAGGGAGTTTACTAGTGTGATGAGCCTTAGGAGGTGTAACAGTGTCATATGACTCCCCAAAGTTACAAAATTAAAATGATGAAAATGAAAAAACAAAAAATCAAAGTGCCACAATGTAAAATCTTAAGCTGGAAGAGAAATCTCAGCTTGATTGGGTACTTCACTCACATGTATTGCCTATGGTACTAGAGTCCTAGAGGTTCCCAGTGTGGGTGCTTTTCCTTGAAAAGCAAAAACCCAAGGCATACAAAATAAGCACACACATCAAAATTGAATCACTGTGAAAAGACTTTGGAGGGTCAAAGAAAAGGTAATCAGTTAGGCGATGATTTCATGAGAAATTCCTTTTATCGTAGATTAACTACAAGGTCTTCTAGGTATAGCCTCTAGTCAGCCCTCGAACATGAAATACTTGGCTCTCGCGATTAAACAACTTAATTGACCAGAGAAAATTGAGAAGCTTACCCATGGTCTTAATAGTCGATCTCTAGTGCCTTTCGACCGTTAAATTAGTGACCCCATACTTGTTTAATTTTTTACCTTTACATCTGTTTATGCATTTGATTATATTGCGATTTAATGTTTATTGTTGCTGACAAATTGTTTAAAATTCTGTTACCAATCAATTTGTCTGCCTAAAACTGCATATGCTTTTTAATCGCTTATGAGAATGCACAATTACTGTGCCAATGTTGTTTGATTTTTCAGTGACTGAAAAAGGCTAAGGACATTCATCTCAAATGCTCTTCCACCTTGACGAACGAGGTTCAACTCAATAGCTTTCGAGGACGGAATCTACATCAGGAAGGGGGGCATGTTAATCCTCACGGCTCACGGACACCTTATCACCTACGACGGACGTTGTAACCTACGGAGGACATTGTATTATTTATTTGGTAGAGTCAGGTATTGGGCTTGTCAGTCCAATAGGAAAAGGGTAAGAGTGATCGGCGATGAGAGGCGCACTCTAACTGGAACAGTCAAGGGATTAGTTGGCTAAGCATGGGTGCCCAAGTGTGAATGGGGCGAGCTCATATAAAAGTCAACTAAACCTAAAATTCATTCATTCTCTCATTTGTGCAATAGAAAAGTGCTCTTGCTCCATCTCCATCTTCTTCTTCTTCATCTCCTTGTGTGTGTGTGTGTATGCGTGAGAGAGAGAGAGAGAGAGAGAGAGAGAGAGAGAGAGAGAGAGAGAGAGAGAGAGAGAGAGAGAGAGAGAGAGAGAGAGAGAGAGTGCGATCGAGCATTGCGACGACGGCACGGCGGGGCGAAGCGGCGGCTCCTTCTTCTTCGCAGCGAGGAATCCTCCACAAAGCAAACGTAGAGTGGTGAGTGACACACCATCGCCTTCTTTGAGCTTACTAGTTTAGGCTTGTTGTGTGCTTGGAGCCATTTGTGGGTCACACACGGTGTATCGCAAGTTCCTTGCATTGACACGTGCGACATACACGCACAAGGCCAATAACCGCAAAACCACCTGGGATTTGGGTTTTCACTGGTCAAAACATCTCCAAATTCAAAAATACAAAGACACTTGGTATCAAGACATTAAGGGCTAGCTACTGTGCAAAAATCTTCCAAATCTGTGACATGGGGTCAACGATCGCGATCGGTGTACCTCTACATAGTGAGGGTATTTGACTTCATAAGTTTGTAGATCTACTAGAGTACATCCCAAATCTCAAGTTTGAGTGAAAAATACCCTCTGAAAGCCAAGATACAAGCCAAAGTTCCTGTGTTCTGGTCCTGAGACTGTTTTGAGTGCTGTTTCAAGTGCAGTTCACTAAAAGTGCTCTAGCTTTTGATAGGAAACTCCAAATTCAGTCAGGTATAGTTTTGGTTTTAGAGTTGAATTTTTCTAGGTTTCCTAATTCCAAACTTTTAGGATACCCAGGACCAGTTTCCAGAGACCAAAAAGTCATAAATTCCTGACTTTTGAGAGACCTGACCAGGGGCAAAGAGAGATAAGTTTCACTAAGCCACAGTGAGCTTGTCAAGGACTATCTTGAGAGATTTGAGTGATCCTTAATCATGATAAATCATTCACCACCAGGGTTCTCTACTCCACTCGGAGACATGAAAAACGCAAGAAACACTACAATGTCTTCAACAGGGGGATTGGGAGAATACCTAGAGGAGAGGCATTCTGTAATCGACAAACCAAATGTGAGATTCATCAAAGCCAATGAATCTAAGAGAGTTCTTACAGATTACACTCGTGAGGGCTTATATAGATTCACAAACGGGGATCCATACATCTTCTACAGGTGTGTAGAGCTCAATGCCAGGGAGTTGACCACCCATAAGAACCTCTATGCATTCACGTATACGGATGGCAATGGAGTGCAAGTTTTAATGGTAGATAAGTATGGAAGAGAGTACAAACTTGTTGATCCAATACAAGGGTACTCCGATTCCTACTTACTTTCAGCCAAAAACAATGCTAGAGCGCATATCAAAGGGGATTCCACCAGGATTTGCTCCAAGACGAGAAGAAGGAACGAGGGATGTCTTTGTGAGAGACCCCAACGTGCTAAGATACATGGTTGAACCAGAACCGATGAGACCATATCAATTGGCCAAATGTGTCAAGAAGAAGTATGATGGATCAAGGGATCCATAAGTAGATGCATCCTTGTTCAAACAAGTGTTAAGAGCCGAACAAGTATTTTATTTTCATACACAGTATGAGGGATTTGGCTTAACATTGGAAGGGATAGCATTGAATTGGTTCCAACCGTTGGACAAAAATGCCTTCTCAAACGTTGAGCAATTGTTGCAAGAATTTGTTGTGGAGTTCTCTAAAAGGGGAATCAAACATAACACAGTGTCCCAAATCTATGCATTCAAGAAAAAAGAAGATGAGAGAGTGAAGGAAGCATCTCTACGCTTCAAACAATATATAGAGAGATGTCCGGAATGCGAGTTACCACAGGATGAAAGATTATCAATTCTCTTCATAGAGGGTTTGATAAATGAAACTCTCAAGAAAGATTTGCACTTAAAAGGATGTACTTCCTTTGAACAAGTCACGAGAGAAGCGTTATACCTAGTTGACAATTGTAAAGCCTATGGCGAGGAAATTGGTGATACAAAGATCACTATGGATGATGCTCCTTTAGCATCTAGTAAAACCAACACAAGGCAAGTGGTTACGTCTCAATTAATGACCAACCTAGATGAGCTAGCAGCGCAAGTAGCACAACGAATAAAATGGTGTGTCATTGAGCAAAAATGGACCAATCATGAGATGAGTGAGTGCTACTACAATCAAACCTACACGAGGGGGATACTATTTGGACATCAAATAGAAAAACAAATGCCATTACCAAATCATTCATTATTTCCAAATAGGGTTGTATCAATTTCTTTACAAAGAGCTGAGGTATCACAACCTAGGCTAGGGCAAGAACCTATGAGAAAACTCTATTCATTGAATGAGGACACTCTGATGTTCATAGCCAATCAAGGGCGTAGACCAGAGAACGTTCTGGCTAAGCAAGAACAACCATCAAATGTTCCACCAGTGACTCAACAAGATGGACCATGCTACAAGTGTGGAGGTAATCATTGGGCCAAGAATTCTTCTTGTGTAGAGATAATTGGATATTGTTTGGAGTGTGCCATTACACACGTTGTCCCTAATTGTCCAAAACACCCAAACAAACAGGGGAAAATAACAATGAATGTTGTGGGAGTGTTACCTTCTCCAAGTGGATCAGAGGCAGAACCCAAAATTCTGTGAAGGTAGTGACTAGAGCCCAAGCAAAAGAAAATGCTGAGGAGAAAGATCAACAACCCAAACAAGGGGAAACAACTAGTGTGTCAGTGAGGATTGGGAGAAAATCTTGGAAAGCCAAAAGAGACAAAATTAAAGAAAAAACAATTACAAATCAAACTGCACTACAAATAGAATTACAAGAGACAAAGGAGCAGTTAAAACAAGAACGGGAAAACAAAACGGTGGTGAGCGATAAGAAACCAAGGAAGGCGTCTTCCGGAGGATCAGTGTTGGTAGACAAAGTCCTAGAGCCATTAGATGCTGCACTGGAAGCATATGAGGCTAGATTGAAACCCAACCAAACCCTAGAGCAACAAGGGATGAAATATCCTCATGTTGAGGTACGAGACTGAGAGGTTGGAAATGCGTAAGGAATTGGTAAAAACTGCACAGGCAATGATGGAACCTGAAGCACCAATTCCACTTCCAGAAACAAAACCAAAAAGTGCTGGATTTGAAATGCCTAAGGCAAAGGTTGTTGAAACATTAACTCAAAGAAACATTGAGCTAGAATCACAAAAGGATGTGCCAGCAAAGACTACAGCACAAGAAACCAACAGCCTAGAAATTCAACTAGATGATCAGGTGGTGGCCAACACCACTAATGATGCAAGGTCAAGATCACAACTTATGGCACCTATCCCAGAGATAGATGAGCCATGGCCAAATGAATTGGGGGAAGCAATTAGAAGTGCAAAAGATGGAAGTGAGACTTTCCAATCTGCACATAACATAGGTCAATACAGGGCCTGAAGTCTATCAGGGAGACATTCAATCTCTAAATGGAGATGCAGGGACGAAAGTTTTAATTGAAAGCAAACCAGAGTCCTTAAAGACCTTACCCTCACACATAGGACAACATGAGGTAGACTCAGAGACTAGAGTGGTGTCATCTCAGAGGAAAGCCATATCCAAGATGATGGATACAAAGAGTATGCAAGAGTTGATGTCAGCTCCAATACAGTGCACCATTACTCTATCTGAACTGCTTAAGATTAGACCACATGTATGGGATGAAGCAGGCAACAATTTGGGGAAGATGGGATTAAAGATACCTCATCAAGATCTACCCTCAAATTAACAATCAAACAAAAATCAACAAGAAAGTGCAAACGCTAGACCTGTGCCAATAAACAAGGTGGGGGAATATTGCGAAGGAGAAGAAGGAAACACCACATTACCCGTGGAATTAAAAGGAGTTAAAACATTGTCTATACTTGATAGTGGGGCTGGAGTAGCCATAGCCACAAAAGACAATTGGGAATAATGGGGTAGACCAGCGCTTAGGAAAACTAGAATGAAGCTGCAACTTGCAGATGGATACACGGAAAAACCTCTGGGTGTCCTCGAGCAAATTATTGTGACTTCTTGTGGGATTGAATATGAACATACATTCGCAATAGTAGATTTTGGAAAAGGGAACAATTTTGATATCATTTTAGGAAGACCTTTCATGCGTCAACTTAAGATGGTTCATGATTGGGGCTATGACTATATCTACTTGAGACATAAAAAGATCACCACAAAAATAAGCATAAAATACCATAGCTATAGAGATGTGAATAGAACTCCTTTAGAAGAAATTGACTCTACCATAGTCAATGGGAAAGAGATACCTGCATGGCTACAAACCAAACAAGAACTTTGGATGTGTGGTGCTTCGAAGTGTGGAAGCTTAGTGAAGGAGGATTGCATCCTAGAATGATCAATGGACGATGAAGCTTACATACCGGAACCCTTTCCAGAGAAATTATTTGAGCCATTTGGATGGACTCAAATACTGGCAACATTGGATGTGTCTATAAATGAGGTAACTCCAACCAAGTTTTGTGATGAAGAAGGCTACGACCTAGTTTCATGTTTTATGTTGAAAATGATGAGACATGCTCATGAGAATTGTGAGAATGAATATAGAGGGACAAATAGCTATGTCAAGGAGGATGCTGCACAAACACAAACTAGCAGAGCAATACAACCATGTGGAGATGTCATCATTGACATTCTTGAAGAGTCAACAACATCTACTCCAAATAAACTAACTTCCAATGATGCAAAGTTGAAAGTACAGGAAGAATCAGATGTGCAAAGCTCCACATCAACAGATGTTCTACAAACTCAAGATCAAAGGAAGAATGAGGAAGAAGCCAAAGATGAAAAATATCCCACATTGATCAAATTCAATTTATGCGGACAAACAGGGCTCAAGGTTACATGTTCGGCCGCAATTGATCCTTATGCTACTAAGAATATAATGTCATATGGCACTTGGATAATGATGGTAAAGCCGACAATTAAAGAAGTGGAGGAAAGAGTATACACCAGTGCCAAAACACCAATCCCAAGTTTTGGCATAGTGGAGGCAATACTCAAGTTGAGTCATGGGGAGCTAGTTCAAAGACAACTTCAACATAGTTGACTCACATCACATCAAAGAAAGTCTAGTCCTAACAAAGAGTTGGAAGAATATCTTCTTCGGGCAACAACAAAAAGCATCAACAACAACAACAAATACGGTCCAGGAAACATCAACAAAAAAGACACAATCATCTGCAGCAGAAAAAGCTAAGGCCAAACTAAACATTGAAGAAGATCATCCTTGCAAGTCAGTTTTACCTTCGACAAGCCCACGTCAAAGCTCAAGGGAAGCCTCTACGTCAAGAGCCACTCCATCAACAATGCAATGGAAACCAAAGCAAAATGTCTATCAACCAAAGTTTCATCACAAAAAAGCATCCGGAAGAAGTTGAAGAATGTCAACCAAGTTTTGGTATCCAAAGAGCACATCCAAGTCAAAGACCCAGTTTGGATACATGAAACACGGGTTCAACCACAACAACAAAAGGTGATAGGGTGGGTAGCATCAAATGAATCAATCATTGCTCAAGGCTACTTCGAAGGAAACATTAATGTTTGGGCCAAAAAGCCTAAAGTAACAGCCTGGACCTACCCACCTCAATCAACGAGTTCTACAAGGAACAAGACGCGCTAGCAACGGAATACAAAATACTCAGGCAAGCGAAAGAACACCAACAAAAGGCAAACAAAAAGACCTTCCAAGCGAGCAATGTGAAAAGTTTGGGTACCGAAATCAGACTTCAACAAAGATACCCAACACAAACACGTGAATCAGCCGATGATTCCAGTGAAGCTACTTGAAGCACAAGGAGTTTATGAAGGTAACACTCCAATATGGTTACCAAAAATTGTAGCTCAATCGGGAACAACAAAGAGAAATCAAGCAGCACAAGCTTCTACTCCAAAGCAAGCAATGACAACCAAAAGCCAACATAAGCCAATTACAACCAAGGCTGCTGCAATCTACAGATGGATACCTTGTCATCAATTACAAAAGCAAGGCTTTTACTACGGAAATCATCAAGTTTGGATACCAAATCCTAGTGTCCATCAAATTATAGAAGAAGATAAAATGTCAAAGACGGTCACACAAGGACCAAAAACAAGATGGGTTCCAAAATTGCTAGTGGAAACTCAATCACAGAGAACCCACACATCTCGACAATCGCTTCTCATGGAAATTAATGCAAAGGCTACATCAAGCCCTATTAGAGATGAAGGACTTGTTTTACAAAGAAGTATCAACATACAACAAGCAAGTCAAGAGGAGCCAAAATATGCCAACCTACTTGACAAAATGGTGGCATCCAAAGACCAAAGCAATGATAGAGGCCTTAATCTCAAGAACTTATGGCATTGGGTTTCAGGCCATGAACAGGTAAGTCCAAGTCGCCATTAAAAATACATGGCATAAGAGTCAAGAGTCGGGCAGCTGAGCCACTAAATGAGCAAGGCATTAGTCCCAAAGCTTCAAGTAATATTCTCTGTGGTCTAAGAGTCTTAGCTATTCTAGGTACTGCTCAAGGTGGAGGAGTTGAGCATATTTATGTTGTGTCGCTCATGCTGGTATAGGTGAGCATAAGAGTCCAAGTCTATGTATTTTAAGTTTGGTAAAGTGAAGAAGAGAGTCCAAAAGACACTCACGCACTATGCATAGTGAGTAATGAGTGGAGAAGCTTCAATATCAAAAATCCTTCTTGGAAATGTGGAAGCTATTGAGATGTCCTTGGATATCACATGTGCTACATTTGTTCCTTGAAGCACCCAACAACTCATTATTCACACCGCATGATTTTCTTGAAAAAACTCTTGTGTGCATATAGAGTGTCCCATAATTGGCACTTGCATTACGCACTCTTACTTTATTTCTCCCAAGCACTCACCTTGCATGAATAGGTACTCAACTTCCAAGTGTTCAACCCCAATAAGAGCGTATACCAAAGGCATTTTTCCCACTGGGTTTTTCCCTTTGGTCATTCAGGTTCTAGACCCTAATTTAGAAACACCCATCACTATTCTATTGTATATATTCCTTCCATCAAATGAAACCAATAAAGAATTTGTTACACGATCTTCAAAGAGATAAAGTGGGGCCACATTGTTCTCAACTACGCTTCGACAAGAGCAGCTCTTAAAGATACCAACAAAGATCTATTGACAAAGTGGCAAAGAAAATCAAATTGGAGATGCCAGTGCACACATGTCAAAGTCTCAAACATTTTGAGATACAAGCTCGAATAAAAAGTCAATTGCACCAAGAGGCAAAGTATTCAAAGAAGCAGGTATCATAGACCAACTACACAAATGGAAAGGTAAAGCATGATGTGCAACAACATGCACAAATGCCTCGTCCACAACATCCAAATCACAAGGAACACATGTTCATAAATCAAAGGCTAATGGGCACCCCATTTGAACAAGCAAAACATGCTAGATATAACTCAATCAAGGAAGGGGGGAGTCTCATCAACAAGAAGACCACACTACAAATGGTCGTGTCAAGGGACGACACGAGCTAGGAAGGGGGGAGTGTTTGGAGGTGATAACAACATACAAGTGCCCACCTAGCCAAGGCGCTCGTTGGGTCAGTTGGCCAAAGTTTTGATGTAGTCACATTACTTTTCCGATGTTTAATACATCAAACCCTGTAAAAGCCTAATGACAATCGTCTATGTCAAGTCTAAGTCAAAGATGTAATTTTTCCAATGATATATGTAAAGGTCCATGAGAAGTTGGCTGTCGGACACTTTAGAAAGCCCTAGGTATATAATACACTAAGGTTAGTGTGAAAAGGAGGATTATTTTTTGAAGATAAGTGACTATTGCATTACGCACAAAGAGCTACATCATTGCTCCAACTTGTAATCATCTCTTCTATGGCTACGGTAATCCAAATTCAGTTTTGTTTCTTGCATTGTGTTCCTTTTACTCTGCTCTTTCATTCAAGTGTAAGCATTCAAGATTTGGTGAAGGTTTCAAACGCATCCATTTAGGCCTTAAATCGCTGTTTTGAATGTTTATATGCGTACTTTATGTTGTTTTGACCCTAGGAGAGGCTTTAGGGACCCAAAAACTACCCTTTAGGATCATCCGTTTACTGTTTTTGCGTACTGTGGGACGAACGATCGCGATCTTTGTACCTCTCCAGAATGCCGTGACAGTGATAAGATATGTTCCTGATAGTCCCCTGTAGCTTCCCTTCAAGTTTCGTGCGATTCCGATATGATTTGCATGGTGAACGGGCGTGATGACTGTAGAGCTATGTAGAAGGACATAGGCAGATTACTTGGCTTTAGTGCGTTTGATTTGCTTGTAGAGTTAGTAGTTGCATCTCTTCGAGTTCACTTCATTAGGGTTGACATCCTAATGAGTTTCCATGCGTCATCCGAGTCGCTTCCCCTGTATCGATAATTGTATGTTGATGCTTGAGAGCTATGCTATGGACGTCCGTCGCGGCGACCCGCAAACAATCAGTAAGTATTCCCCGAGACGTAAAAAGTTTTTGGCATAATAGAAAAAAAAAAGTTTTGAAAGAGAGAAAAATAACCAAGAGTTTACCTTTTTGAAAGGTCTATCTTTAAAAGAATTTAACTAGTCTTGTATATTTGAAAGAATCCTAAAGATGGGCCAATTTGAAGGAATTCTAGGGATGGATTGGCTGAGAAAAAATAAATCCAACTTCCATTGCATTGAAGGAAGCATCTCTTTTTCAAACTCAAAGGGTGAACAAGTCTTAGTACAAAGAAGAACAGGGAAGGCTCCCTTGAAGGTGGCCAAAGCCAGTCGTTTGGTTAAGGGGTTAAGGAAAGTACTATCAAGTTATGTCATAAGACTCAATAAACCAGAGACTGAATCAGAAGAATCAGAGCCTAAATGGATAAAAGAATATCAAGATATTTTTCCAGAGGACTTGACAACTCTTCCACCGCCTAGGGAATTAGTGCACGAGATCAAGCTCATTCTTGGTGCCCAACCAATAGCAAGGACTCCCTACAAGATGTCACCTTTTGAATCCATAGAGCTGAAGAATCAATTGACTCAGCTTTTGGAACAAGGTTTCATCAAACCCAGTGTCTCTCCTTGGGGTGCTCCTGTACTCTTCCAAAAGAAGAAAGATGGAATGTTCAGACTTTGCATAGATTTTCGAGGCCTAAATCAGTGCACTTTCAAGAACAAGTATTGCTTGCCTCGCATAGATGAGCTACTTGATCGACTCGGTGGTTCCAAATTTTTCACCAAGATTGATCTCAGGTCAGGCTATTACGAAGTTGGGGAAAAAAGGGAGGATATTCCAAAAATAGCTTTCAACACAAGGTTTGGGCATTATGAGTTCACCGTCATGCCTTTTGGACTAACTAATGCCCCTGCCACATTTAACCATCTCATGACTCACCTCTTTAGGACAGAGTTAGATGATTTTGTTCTAGTCTTCTTTGATGACATCCTTATATATTCAAAGACTAGAGAAGATCATGAAGGCATGTACGCCATGTCTTGGAGATTCTCAGAAAAGCCCAACTCTACGCCAAGTGGAGCAAATGCTCTTTCTTTGTAGAGAAGGGTGCCTACTTGGGATACATAGTTTCAAAGGATGGTCTTTCGCTCGACCCAGGTAAGGTGGTAGCTGTAGTTCAGTGGCCCATTCCCAAGACTGTTTCAAAAGTACGGGGATTCCTTGGCCTAACAGGATGGTGTAGAGTATTTATCAAAAACTATGCACTCATCGTAGGCCCTCTCACTGAATTGACTAAGAAAGAGAAACCCTTTATTTGATCTGAAAAGAGAGATAGATCCTTCAACAAATTAAAGGAGATCTTGGTCAGTGAACTTGTTCTCAAACTTCCAGATTTTCAA
Organism: Adiantum capillus-veneris; assembly: GCF_014529385.1. Taxonomy (NCBI): domain Eukaryota; kingdom Viridiplantae; phylum Streptophyta; class Polypodiopsida; order Polypodiales; family Pteridaceae; genus Adiantum; species Adiantum capillus-veneris. Next base: position 46,817,304 of record NC_140936.1, on the reverse strand, counting down.
GAAACCTTTGAGTGATAGTGGATGCTTGCATACAAGATATAGGTGGAATCCTACAGCAAGAAGGCCATGCCATAGCCCATGAATCACGACAGCTCAGGATTCATGAGAAGAATTATCCCACCCATATGACCTCAAAATACTAGTTGTGGTTCATGCCCTCGAAAAGTGGAGACACTATCTTCTTGGTCAGATGTTTGAGCTTGTTATCGACCACAAAAGTCTCAAGTGGATTTTCACCCGGCCAAATCTCAATATGCTACAAAGGCGATGGGTTGAATCCCTACAAGAGTTCACTTTTGAGATCAACTTTGGACCCGGCAAGGAAAATCAAGCTGCAGATGCTCTAAGATGACAAGTAGTGGCCCTTTCCATTACACTAGTCCATTCAACTCTACCCGAGGAAGTTCAAAATGCCCTCCAAACAGATGGGCAATTTGGTCCATTGATCCAAGAAATCCAAGCTCAAGTTTAGAAAAGATATTTGGAAGACTACTTTATTCAAGATGGACTCTTATTCTTCAAGAATCAATTGTGCATACCTACATTCTTAAGGATGCAAATACTAAAGGAAGATCATGAAACTCCCCTTGCAGCTCACCCAGGTTATCACAAAATGTTTGCTTCTCTTAAACAAAATTTCTACTGGCCTAAGATGAAAAAGGATACTTTAGAGTACGTTAAGAAGTGTTTGGTAGGCTAGAAGGTGAAGGCTGAAAGAGTTAAGATTCCTGGGAAGCTACAACCATTTGACATACCTACAATGAAGTGGGAGTGCATCAGTATGGATTTTGTAACAGGGCTACCCAAGACTACTGGAAATTTTGATTCAATTTTTGTGGTGGTGTATAAACTCACCAAAGTAACTCACCTTGTCCCAGTCAAAACCACTACCTCTGTAGCAGATATTGCTCAAATTTTTGTAAAATAAATTATTAGATTACATGGAATACGTACTAGGATCAATGATCGTGATGCCAAGTTTACCTCTAAGTTTTGGAAGGCCATGTTCCAACCTTAAGCACTCAATTAAACCTGAGTTCAACCTATCATCTAGAGATAGATAGACAAATTGAAAGACTTAATCAAGCCATATAAGATATGTTGAGATCATATTGCAACCTCATCTTTGGATCAAATATTTACCCTTAGTGGAATTTGCTTATAATTCTTCCTACCATAGAAGCCTAGGAATGTCACCATTCAAAGCTCTTTATGGACAAGACTGTATCATTCCTCTCACAATGGCCGACTCAAGTCTCCCAGTGCATGCAACAAATAATACACTTGAAGAAATGGATCTCCAAATCAAAATAATAAGGGAGAACCTTAAGAGAGCAAGTGACAGGAAAAAGAGTTATGCTGATTTACATAGATCTCCCCGGATTTTTAAGAGAGAAGATAGAGTTTTCCTTAGGGTCAAAGCAAAGAGGAGTTCACTCAAATTGGGCAAATACAAGAAGAATTCCAGATGGATCCAGAGCAAATTTCAGACATGAAGGAGTGGAAGCTACGACATCGAACAATCCGGGAGGTTTTAGTCCAGTGGAAGGGCTATCCCATTGAAGATGCATCTTGGGAAGATTGGGAACGCCTTACTTCTCAATTTCCTCATCTTTTTTTATCAGGATTCTCCTCTTTTTTGTACTCAAACTAAATCGTGCCATAGCCTATATAACTACAAATCCAAGTTCTATCTTACTGAACTTTTGTAACCTGACCTTTTGCTAAATAATAACAAGATTAGCGTTTTCCTTTACATCTTGTGACTTGGATCTGTGTATGGAATTACAAAAATCAATAAATAAATTTAGCTAAGTTTGAAATTCTCTCAAGGAATTCTATCAAATACAAGATGTAAGACTCAGAACCATTTTCATTATATCGATCAAGAAAAAAAAAAGTTCAAAGAAAGAAGGACTACGACACGTACCAAGATCTTAGAACATGATGAACTTGTTAAGGGATACACCAAAGATACATTTTCTAGAGGTTAATAAGCCCATCCATTACATGATCACAAAAGCAACTAACACAAGTAGGGCACATATTAGGTCTCTCATTAATAGGAAGGATTCGCTGTGAAATTGTTGCACTCATCTCTCTAGTATGAGGTGTGAAGTTAAAGGGCCCTCTAAGTGGTAAACCAAAGTGAGGGTAAAGATATAATTTTGATGAGGAAGGAATTGAGCAAGCAAAAAGACTCATTCTAAAAAACCTCAATGCATTGACCTCATCACACAGTAATATTGAGGACCCAAACCCATAGCTTCAGTAACCATAGCCAAACGGACATTATTACGAAAGTGATCCCAACCCCAAAGGGTCACCCTTGTTACACTTTGAAATGTCCGCCATTTGGTTTGAGCTACTGAAGTTCCCAAGTGGGGAAAAAGCAGGTGCCCATATCGCTCCACAAAATCTCTCCTCATGGATTCACTTGTTTGTTGTAGATGAGAAATGGCCACAGATAAAACTAGCTCTTGCCACCGATCCATAAAGTAAGATAATGAGCAAAGAGACAAACCTAAGAAATTTTGACAAGAGATGGGAATAAAAGTGAAAGACAAAGGGAATAATACTGTAAGATATGAAAATATATTTCACTATTTATAGGCAAACCAGCCAACAAAGTCTAAACTAGCATTACCTAGAAGTTGAAAGTGTAACTTGTGGATGAAGATCTACCACCTTCCTTATTTGTTTCGGGCTGAGGATAGCTCTTTCTTTTGTTGGGGAGTTTCTAAGGTCCTTCTCTTAGCCCTTACTCCTAATGACATATCTAAGCCATCGACTTTTTGAATAAGATAGAGTAAAGCACCTTAGTTTAACCATCAAAACGTGGATATAACCAATGCATGGGATATTAGTTTATCTCAAGAAAAAAATAAATTTGCATAAGAAAGAATAAGGGTAAGGTGAAAAAGTAACTTGTTGAAAAATAGCTTCTTGAAAAATACGCTTGCTAAAGAATAGCTTGTTGAAAAATCCACTTGTTGAAAAAATAGCTTATTGAATTGAAAACGTAGCGACTTGCTGAAAAATTGGCCACTTGTAGGAAAAATAGCTTCATGCATAAGCCACTTGTCGGGAAAGTAGCTTCTTGCATAAGCCACTTGTAGGAAAAGTAGCTTCTTGCATAAGCCACTTGTTAGGAAATTAGATTCTTGCATAAGTAGCTTATTGGAGAAGCTTTGAGAAGGAAGAAATCATATCAAGATATGCAAAAGTAAATTATCACGATAAGTTAAGAGCCTTATCAAATTAAGCTTAAAAGGAGGCCTTCCCTACTCATTAAACACTTCGTTTCACTTCACCTCGCTTCACTTCACTTCGCTTCGCTTCTCTTCACATTTTGATAGTGCAAGCTTGATAGTGAGCTATGAAAGCCAAAGCTAATCCTCCTTCATACACATCCTACACACACCTCTCTTCTCAAGAGAAGCCATAACCATAATCCAAATTACCATTACACTCTTCACCTTCTCTCTCCTACCCAACCTTTCCATAGCTTTAGTTTTCTAGACCTCTCTCGATTTCCATAGCCAAATCGGTGGTTTTCAAGCAAAGGGAAGCGAAAAAGAACCGGTGACATCCATACACCTCATCGTTGCTCTTCCAAATCAAGAAGAAGACCCTGCTAAAGACACATTGAGTCACGAAACCATAAGCCTCTTCTAGCAATATAATTAATCCTCTCCACGGTAATAAAGGTATGCCTAAATCCCTTCTTAAAGAAGAATTTGTTAATCATTCATACACTATTACATGCATATTTTACGATACACTAGCATGTCCACTCTTAGGAACTTTGCCATTTTTACACTACCATGCATATAAGGGTTTTACTCTTACATAAGCACTCAAAGGAAGTTTTGATTAGTTGCCCAAGATTGAAAGTTGGTGTATTTCAAAGTTTTATGTGTATCACGCATAGACACACCAAGAAAAACTCACTATAGAAAGCATATGTATTGTTCATTTCAAGTTTGTATGCTTTCAAGTTTGTTTTGCAAATTTGAAGGGGGGAGTAAGGGGATAGCTTCACGGATGTCATGAACGTGTTGCTTGAACATAAAACTCCCATCGCTTCCATGGAGATGCCCCATGGATGGAAAATGATGAAAAGGGACCAAAATGGGATTCATCAAAGTCAGGGTTAACTCGAAACTTTCGTCGAGACAAAACCTTAAAATTCCAAGAGATTCGTTGGTTTCTAAGGTCTTATTTTGAGTAGAAAATTAAAAGGGAGTAGAAATTAAGGGGTTATAACTCAAAGAGCTTAAGTTAAATTTAAAGTAGGATTAAAAACTTTACCAAGAAGATTGACGTGGATAGCCCTATCATAACATAGAGATTTAAGATTGACGTGGATAGCCCTATCATAACTTGTCTTCATGTTTGGAAAAAGGCCGGCGCAGGTGTTTACATGTGGGATACATCGGGGGATGGTCCTTTTCAGCTAGGACTCATAACCGTTGGTCTATGCTTTGAGCTCGGGTTCATTCATTGCCCTAGATATGGGATTGGATGGGAGTGTGTCCCGGTCGGGTGGATGTGACCCGTGGATGCGTCTGGAAATCGGCCTAGTCCGGGTAGGCCTGATGCTGACGGGGAAAAGGAAAAAAAGGATCCATGAAGGGATCATGATAAGGGAGGAGAACGCGATTTAATTAAGGAACTCTTCAAATTGGTTGGTAAAACGGAACCTTGGAAAGGCGAGGAACCTAAATGGGCTATTCCGCAATTGTCCTCATCATCCGGACTTTTGCTCTTCTTCTCGGGATTATTGATTTAAAAGGAACCTAAAGTAGATTATCTTTGAAGCCTTTCCCACACAAGATAAAGAAAAAATAAAAATTGGAATTTGTGTAAAGGCGCCGCCTCCACAGGTGGCGGAGGAGACAAGATACCCGAGTCCTGGGACGAGGATCGTGATATACCTGGAGATGTATATGTGATTGCTTGAAAGATAACTAGATAATTTTACTAATATTAAAGGAAAAAGGAATAAAATATTCTATTAAGAAAAAAGGTGGGAACGACCTGATAAATGCACATTTGCAAGGGTATGCACTAGTTTGCATACTACTTTCAAATGCTTGAAATGTATTCTTGGTTCGACATGATTGGAATACTGTTTTCTAGTATCATAGTATTACCTTGTTAAGGTGCATCTATCAAACGGTTCGGTGGGTGGGTGTATTCTGGAGGGTTAATTGTTGGCCAGAAAGTTGAATCCAATTTTATGTTGTCCTAGAAGTAAAGTGAAGAGCAGGGGAAAGGGATTCCGATCTACGGAGTGGGAGAAAAACTTGGGATCAAGGGATTTGTGTAGATTATAATACACTCACCTTAGGGGAATGCATTGACGGTTGTGCTCAGTCATAACCGGGAAAAAAGCGTTAATGACCTTGAACCAAGGGTGAATTAGAAAACTCCCACCAGTTGACCCTGGAAGGTTGAGCTCCAAGTTAGTTTGATGACTTCAATTGGTAAGTTTGATTGGTAAAAGCAAGGTTCTTCGGGGCTAAGGGATCCATAGATGATAGGCCGAAGAGAAGTTTAGCCTTGTCCCTAAATTCTCAAAGAGACCCTTCTAGAAATTATTGGTCATTCTAGGATCTCTATCCGACACTATGGACATTGGCAAGCCATGATACTTGAAAATTTGTGAAATGAAGAGGGTTGCCATTTGATGGGCTTTGATAGTCTTTTTGACAGTTATAAAACGAGCTTGTTTACTGAACCTGTCTACTATCGTCCATATTCCCGTATTCCCATGGATAGACTTAGGCAATCCAAAGATAAAATCCATGGATATGCTCTCCCATGGTGAATTAGGGATTGGCAAGGGTTGAAGCAATCCAAGTTGCTTCCCTCTATCAAATTTTGTCTTTTGGCATACCACACATTTAGAAACATACTCTTGTATGTTCACTTTCATGGTAGGCCAATAGAAATATGTTTCAATTCACTTTTCTTTCGATTAACATAAAGTTTATTCTCTCTTAAAACTTGAAATATTACCTGGAGGTGTTGCTTGTGTTCGTCTAATGAATTAGAGTAGATGATAATATCATCAAAGAACACTCTAGTGAAGGTTCGATGAGGCCTGAACAGCTTCTCCATCAAGCGGTTGAATGTGGCTGGTGCATTGGTCAAGCCAAAAGGCATGACAATGTATTAATAAAGACCAAATGTGGTGCGAAATGCGGTCTTTACAATGTCTTGATCAACTATCCTTATTTGATGATAGCCACTTTTTAGGTCAATCCTACTGAAGTAGGTTGATCCTTGTAGCTTATCAAATAGGTCTTCTACCCGTGGAATGGGAAACCTATTTTTGATAGTGATCCTATTTAGTGCTCTATAGTCGACACACATATGATATGTGCCGTCTTTCTTTTGAACTAATAGCACAGGTGAGCAAAATGGAGATGAGCTAGGCCTAACCATGCCCTTCTCAACTAATTCATGCACTTGCCGCATAATCTCCTCTTGTTGAGCTTGAGAAACTCTATAAGGAGGTTTGTTAGGCGGTGAACTTCCTGGAAGAAGTTCAATTGCATGGTCATCATTACCTTGTTTAGGAGGTAGCTCACAAGGGATGTCGTCAATAAAAACATCTTGAAACCTCTTGAGAAAATTGGATAACTCTAATTCCTTTTGGTTGCTTTTATTTTCTTTTGCTAAAGCATTAGGTTCATTTTGAGAATCTTTAACAAAAATCATGTACACGAAAATAGAGCTCTTTATTGACTTGTTGAAAGCTGGTGTATGTACAATGGGGATAGTGTTACTCATTTCCTTAGCATCTATATACATGTCTTTTTCCCTGAACTGAAAGGAGATTCTCCTTTCAAGAAATTTAACATTGGCAGCCAGGCGGTCAAACCATGGTGCCCCTAGGATTACATCCTCATGTTTGAGAGGAGAGATAAAGAAGTCCTCTTTGTCCACATAGCTTTGAACATGAAGCCTCAATTTCCCGATTAAGGGAGTGACTGAAGCTTCTTGCTCCTTGAAAGCACTGTTTGCGGGTAGGACATCTCCCATCTCGTAGGCTTGTATGCCTAGCTTGGTGGCCAACTCTATAGATATAAAATTGTGAGTAGAACCAGGGTCAAAGATAATAAAAGCATCATGTTCTCTTACCTTTCCCCAAGCATGGCATAGAGGAGATCCTTTGTGGTGAGTTTGGTGAGTCTCCTCCTCTTGGATTTCAACCAAGGAAGCTCTAGGAGGATCTTGGCGGTTGTTATTTTGGGGACAAGTGCAGTACACATGCCCTTGTTCTTCGCACTTGAAACACCGGTTATCCTTGCGATAACGCTCAAGTTCTTCAGGAGAGAGTTTGTTCTTACCTTTGTAAACTCCCTTCTCTTTAGCTTTGTTGGAGTTGCCCTTAGGAGCTTTTGGACATTGTCCTTCCCCTTAGGCTCATTGGAACCCTTGTTTTCCGGGGGCTTATTATTTCTTTTAGCCCCCGTTTGGAAATTGATTCGAGAGGCCACCAGAGTATGGTGTATTACCACCGATATGGTACGTGTCCTTTGGGAGTTGACATACTCCGCCATTTCTTCGGTTAAGCCCGCACAAAATTATTTCTTTTGCTCTCCAAAATCCAACTTTTTGAAGACAGTGGCTTTGAGTTGTAGGTCCCAAAACTTGTCTACATATTTTGTGGATGGATTCATAGGGAGAGAGCTTTAAGCTTCACCATTCGGTGAGTACTTTGTCTTTGGCATCGGTGGCCAAAAACTGCTTCATAATGGAAGGTCTTAAAGCTTTCCATGTTCGTGGAGCTTCACCGTTGGCTCGTAGGCTAGACCACCATTGCTTGGCGGACTTTTGAAAGTGCATAGCTACATGGTGTAGCTTAGAGGACTCCGTGAAGCCCTCATCTCCAAACGCCGCATCGAACTGTTGGATAAAGGCCAAGACTTTGTCCGTAGCACCAAAGGTACCATCATAGGTAAGGAAAGAGATGCTCTTCCATCCCTCTTTGAATTTCTTCAGCTTGGACGACCTCTTCCATGCGGCATAGGATTTCCTATGGCCTCTTCTTTTTGATGGTTCAAAGGTTGCACCATCACTTTCTTCAGAGGGTGAAGAATTTGAAGAAGGTGGAGAAGAGGGTGACCTCTTTCTCGCCTTTTTCTTGTCTTGATCTTTGTTGTCTTCACCATCACTTTCATAAGAGGAAGAGGATGAAGAAGATGGAGAAGAGGGTGTCCTCTTTCTCGCCTTTTTCTTCTCTTTCTATTTATCATCCCTCTTTGAATTATGGTGTGGAGAAGAGTGTGATGGTCTTCTCCGCTTTGGTGGTGATGGAGAGCGTTTAGCCCGCCGTCTTTGTGGAGCTATCTCGGCTGAGGTGGCGGGAGACTCACTTCTTTCTCGTTCGTTTGGTGGAGGCTCTTGAGTTCTCCTTTGGGAAGGAGATGCATCATCAAGAAGTAAATTCTTGAGCCCTTCGTACGGATTCTCTTCTTCTTCCCGAATCGGAGACTGGCCTCTTTTGGTAGTCTCACAAGGAGGCTTCCTAGGTGTTCTCTCATCATGGTGATGAGCTTGGAGAATCCCGTGAGCACGGAGCTGCCGTTGCACTTCACTTTGGAGAGATGGATTGCCCATGGCTTGTTGAAGCCTAGAAACAAGATAGTTAACAAGCATTGAAGCATCATTAGTAGCTTGCTCATGAGCAAAATCAAAGTTATCAACATTAATTTCACTCTCTTTACTATTGTCAGCCATTCTAACAACTTTTAGGTGTACTTTGGCACTTCAAGTCCTAGTTGCTACTCCTCTTTACCCCTTTAGAAAAAGCACTCAAGCTACTGTACCCGCGGCTCGAATACCATTAATTGGAAGGAATAGAAGAGAGGGTCTTTCTACACCAAAACAACACCGGCTCCTGTCAAGCTTTTAGTAGCTCAATAGTGGTTAAGCCGTAGGCAAGCCCCGTAGGACTCCACTATTAAGACCATATCTCTCGACGGTGATGCCCCGTTAACTGCACAAAGGCAGGCGCACTACAAGGCTGAAAAATACCTATTCTACTTACTCACAGGCAATTAATAATACCAACCATTTATAGCTAGCTTGAGGACCTCCCTTCTTGAGCAAGAAAAGAGAAACCTTGTGCTCTGATACCAATGTAACATTTAATGGCCTAATAACTTGTGTGTAGCGGAAATTAGCATGAACATAGTGGGCATTTCATTAGAATAGATTCCTAATGAGAATGACAAGAGTGCTTGGGTGGAGAGAGCAACAAAAAACATAACACCTAGTTAAGATAGAATCAACAATACTTTCAAAAGAGAGAGAAATTAAGATATTGACAACAATTGAGGACCGGATTTGCATGGAGCCGCTCCCCCCTCCAAAAGGCTTTGTATTATGGTTTCTCCCATCAAGAGAGACATTGTAAAATACAATTCTTTGTGTTCCTTCAAGACTAGCTAGTGCAATGAAGATGAAAACTTCATGCACTAAGAAAAACACTTAGCAAACATAACTTAAATTATCCCCGGTTTAGACCCAAGACCTCACACACCTTCGAAGATGGTGAGAGCTAGCAGGGTATGAGAGTAGATTGAGAGGAAGAAGGAGTATCTTACGAGAAAGATGTACATCTCCTCACATAATCACTCATATTAGCATAGCTTAGCTTAGTAATTAGCTTGGTAGAGGAGATGATTATGCATTGAAGCTTGGCTCTTGGTTGGATTTGCATCCACATGCCAAGAGTGTGTCGATGTAGGCTTCTATCTCACAAGCTTGGAGTAGGTGATGAGCTCTCCATTAAAGCTTGGGAAGAGATAGTCTTCTCTTTCTTGACACATGAGATTGTGTGAGTGTGTGTGTGATAATGCCTTGCAAAAATCAGCCCCCTCTCTCTCTTGAGCGAGCCCTCTTGCTATTTGCTCTTGATCAACCCTCATTGGCCCTCCCCAAGTCAAGCCAATGACTATTATGCAGCATAAGTGATAGCCTTTTAACATGTGTCCCCCTTTCCCCTTTTGTGAGAGCTTTATGTTAATTAATAATTCAATTAAACTCTCATTGGACCCCTTTTCCTCCTGGCCAATAGGAATCAAGCAAGCCATTGGGCTGCTGAATGGTCATTGGACCCCTTGGGAGACTGTCCAATAGTCTTCTAGAGGACTTAATTCTCATTGGTTATTTTATTAAGTGTTTTTAAATTAATTAAACTAGATTTACTCTAGCCTAATTCTCATTGGTCCACCTCCAAGGCCATCCAATAGGAATTGGGTACACCTTGTGGGCATCTGGCCTAGGGAGCTGACGTGTGTCCCTCATTCCCTTTGTGTAAAGGGGGCTTGTGTGTGTGTGTGTGTGTGTGTGTGTGTGTGTGTGTGGCTTTCTCTCTCATCCCCTACATGCAAAGACTTTTTTGGTCACACACAAAGCATCCAATTCCCTTAAGGTTGACCTTTGGACACAACCTTTGAATTTTGGAACCTTAGCATTTTGGAAGTCCTAATGGGCTGAACCTTAGGGTCTTTTTAGCCCATTGTTGCACATGGCTCTTTTGCAGATGCCCCCCCCCTTTGGATCCCTATTTTTCCTCCTTTGGATCCCTACTGTGGCTGGTCTGCTAGCTTAACCAATATTCTAGCTTTTTATCCCCTGGCACTTCCCCATATTAAATGATCAGTTTAACATGAGAAAATCATTTAGGAGAATTAGATATTGATTATTATGACATTTCAACAAGTTAATTTTTCACCTTACCCTTATTCTCTTTTTGAGATAAAACTAATATCCCATGCATTGGTTATATCCATGTTCCCATGGTAAAAACCAAAAGTGTCTTGTGGATAGCTTTGCATTGGTTATATCCACGTTCCCATGGTTAAAACCGAAAGCGTTGTGAGCGGGATGAAAACACACACAGCGCCTCTATAACGACCCGACACACACTCTTGGGAAGATACACACACACACACTATGGGGCACCACTCGGCTTACACAACACACCTGGCCGAGACAGGGAACACACCTCTGGAGTGAGAGGAAAGAGACTATCCACTTGCCCACTCCACACACACACACACACACACACACACACACACACACACACACACACCCAAAAAACTTAGCCCAAAAGAGGAGAATTTCTGATGTTTAGATACAAATGAGCTTGGGCCAACACCAATGGGACAAACAACTCACACAATACGGGTAAAAGATACCAGATACAATCACAAACTAGAGCAGAAACTTCGCTCATAGGAGAAACTTACACAGAAAAAAAGCAGGAGAAGAGTGAGGAATTTGGCAAAATGGACAGCCCCATCGCGTCCGGAACGGCCCAAAACCCGAGTCTACAATGTCAAAGTGCTCAAATCCGACCTCGGATGAGCAGTTTACGGCCAAAACAGGCTCCAAAAAACCAAAAAACACACCTGCGGCTGTTCCTCCTCTCTTCTTCATGTTTTTTCTGGTCTTCTCTCTGTTTTTTCAGTTTCCACACTTAGCTTTTTTAGTTGGGCACCCTTGGCCTTTTAGATGACCTCAAACGGACCCCGAACATGCCAAAAATTGACCTCGCAGTGCATAGTTGTCACCTTTTTGCATCATTTGTACACCTGGCACTCAGCTTTTTTCCAATAATGCATCTCGCCACCACGTGAAGTGGCCCCAAAAAGTGGTCCTAATGATGACCTTTCTGCATAAATCTCACAAGAAAACATCCACGATGTGCCCGTACTTCTCCACGTGCAAGTATTGACCCCGTTCGCCCTCTTGACGCCACTAGATGCCATCTGACGCACCTGCTGACCTCACATCGTCGGCCCGCGGATAGCTTCCTTGAGAATTTTTACACGCTATAAACTCCTCATTATTGTAGAAAAACACAGTGGTACTGGTAATAGTGAAAATCGATGCACTATGTACACCCTGTCCTACCTGTACACATGTGGGCCCCACATAACCACCTGGCTAAGGAAAATGGGCAATCCTTTATTTGATGCACCATGCATGTATATGTACATATGCGCAATCCCTTGCTCCAAAAAAACTCCTGACATAGTTTGCCCATCCCCTAGCCTGCTAGATCATTCATGATCAGCAGCAACAAAGAGAGATATGAGACTCGCCGCATCACAGGTCTCCTCATCCCTCACCAACACTGCTTGATCCACAGACAGATCATCTTGCTCCACCATCATCAATATAGCAGGATACAATTTAAGACGCAACCCATTTACCCTTGACTTATGTAGAACACCATCCAGGTTAGCTAGCTGATATGTGCCATTTGGAAAACACTCCACTACCTTGAAAGGGCCTTCCCACTTAATTTGAAACTTCTTTTGGAAGGTGTTGTCCAGCTTACTATTGTAGCGCAAAACCAAGTCATGTTTCTTGATACCCTTACTTTTAACCTTTTCATTTATCTTTGCCAAAGCCTTATCCTGCATCTGTCCAGAATGCTCCAATGCGCTCATCCTATCCAACTGGACCTCTTGTAACTGCAAGAGCCTCTCTTTGAATGCATCACTAGGCGACCCAAGCAACTTCTCTAACATCTTGACCGCAGGCAACTCTACCTCCACAGGCAATAGTGCTTCCTTTCCATACACCAAATGAAATGGAGTAAACCCTGTACCTGTCTTCACCGAAGTACGGTAAGCCCATAATGCACTAGGCAATTCCAAATCCCAATTCTTTCCTTGGTGCTCTTTCACTTTAGAAAGAATTTGTACCAACTCACCATTGAATCTTTCATTTAAGCCATTACACTGCGGGTAATAAGGAGTGGTATGCTGGTGCCTAATCTTCATCTTTGTGCATAAGAAGTCTAGCAGTTTAGCTCTAAATCCTGGCTCCTTATCTGAAAGTAGCTCTAATGGCACCCCAAACTTGCAACATATTTCATCATACACAAATTTTGCCACATCCTTTGCAGTGATCTGTTTTACTGCTATAGCCTCTGCCCATCTAGAGAGATAGTCCACTGCCGTCAAGATATAGCTTTTGCCCCTGCTTGTGATAGGTAACGGGCCTATTGCATCAATCCCCCACTTTTCAAACACATCAAACACCATAATGGTTTTTCGTAGCTCTGGCTCCAACACTCTCTTCCCAAATGCTTGACATCTATTGCAAGACCTACACCAATGGTGAACATCCTTGTGCAAACTAGGCCATACATACCCCTCTTGCAAAATCTTATGCAAGGTGATCTTTAGAGAAAAATGGCCACCACATGCGCCTTCATGATTCTCTTCCAACACTCTGTAAAGCTCCTCCCGCCAAGGTACACGTCTCAACACGAGATCAGCCCCTTTCATGTATAAGACATCACCAATCAATTTGTACCTGTATGCTCTACGCACAAAGCCATACTTCTTAGACTTCTGAATCTCCTTTGGAATGATTCCCGTTAGCAAAAACTCCTCTTCTTGAGCCAAACTTCCCCGGCCATGATAAAGAGATAAATTGGTCCTCAACACGAATAGCTCCCCAATCATGCCTTGAGCTGCTTCATGTGCCTCTCCATTTAGAGCACGTTCAATGTGTCTGATGCTCCATGCTTCAAAATTTTTTAACAGGCCTTTAATTCTGAAGCACATTTCCTTCAATGAGGTGTTCTTGCTCTTCCACACACCCAGCACTTGCTTCACCACTAACAAGGCATCACCTTTTATGCTCAACCTTCGAACCCCATGCTTCAAACAAATGTGTAATCCGGCTTCCAATGTAGCATATTCAGCCTCATTGTTACTATGCGCATCCAATTTGAACCCTCTCTTGCATACTAGCTTCCCCTCTTGATCATAAAGTGCTATACCCCCTGAAGCTGCATCGTGGCTCTTTCTGTATGAACCATCAAAGAACAACACATGTGCATTGCTGATCTGTGGCACTTCTTCAACTACCTTTCTCACCACCTCTTCCTTAACAATAAGGGGATTCTCCTTGTAGGTCAACAAATCAGCTAGGGTAGCCCTTGTACTATCTTCCACTAGAAAAGAGAACTCAAACTCTTGCAGCTCAATTACCCATTTCTTCACCACATTTGACATGTTAGTACCATTAATTAACTGTGGCAAAAAGGCATAACTCGTCAAGAAAACAAAAGGCCGTGGTAGCAAGTAATGACGAAATCGTCGGCAAGCAAATATTACAATGGCCATCACTAGCTCTACTTCCGATAACTTTCTCTCCGCTACCAACTTCACTCGGCTTGCACAATACACTGGCCTCATATAATGGCTGCCCTTCCCCTTTTGCAATAGCATGGCTCCAATGGCATCATCCCCTACTGATGGATTTACATTAAAAACTTTCTCCCAATCAGGAGCCTGCATGGCTGACAACCCCCCTAACACCTCTTTCACCTCTTGAAACACTTCTTCACACTTGTCATCCCATTGCAATGGATCATGCTTTGCCACTTGCTGTAATGGATAAAGAAGCTACGAAGACAATGGAATAAACCGTGCCATGTACTTCACTTTGTGTATAAAGGTTGCCAATTGCTTCATACTCATAGGTGATGGAAGAAGAATAATAGACTTAACCTTGTCTGGATCAGCCTCAATGCCATTTTCTGACACCATGTGGCCCAATAACTTCACCCTTGGCTGTGCTAGATGACATTTCTTTGGATTTACTTGTCCTCCACATTCATCATATCGAGCCAATACCATCTGCAGCTTCTCATGGTGATCAGCCCTACTGCTATAGACACAGAAGTCATCCATAAAAGCTTTAACACAACTACCAATGAATGGTTCCAACACCCAATTTTCTCTCTCTTGATAGAAGGAAGGTCCATTTGACAACCCAAATGGCAATACTGTGTAGCAATAGCAACCCCATGGCGTAATAAAAGTTGTCTTTGTGCGGTCTTTAAGAGCAATCTTCAATTGAAAATAGCCTGAAAAACCATCACACACACTGTACCTCTCATAACCTGCCACTGAATCCAAGATCTGATCGATGAATGGAAGAGGATATGGGTTCTTCTTAGTGGCTGCGTTTAAGGGTTTAAAATCCACACAAATTCTCCACTTCCCATCCTTCTTTGGACTGACTACAACTGGACTCACCCATTCTGTGGTCTCCATTGGAACTATGAACCCCGCCTTCAATAACTTGTCCACCTCTACCCGCAAGGCTTCCATTTGCTCTTGACCCATCCTTCTTAGCCTTTGCCGCACTGGCTTAGCACCTTCTTTCAGCTCTATATGCATCTCTTCACCCTTGAACCCTCTGATCTCTTCATATGAAGTAATGAACAAATCAGGAAAACTAGCCAGCATATGCAAAAATATATCCTTCTCCATAGCTGAGAGGTCTCCACTAATCATTTGCGTCATTAATTCCTGCTTCTTTGACAACTCAACCTTGGTTTGCATCAGCCCTTCAATCACTTCATAAGGCCCTTCACTTTCATCTTGAACCTCATTCGAAAATGCAACTAAACCAATCTCCTGGATTTCTTTGTCCATCAAAAGAAATGCAACATCAGCATCCTCATCACTGCTGGTAGTGCTATCACTGTCCTCATCTGTCACCGTGGAAGAGTCTTTATCACTAGACTCATCCTCATCTTCATAAAGCTCCTCTAATCGTTTCCTTGTGTCCATATTATAAAGCTTCTTGGTACCTGTCTTTCCATAGAGGCTAATCGTACCATGTCGCCAATCTTGAACAGCTCCCACTGCACGTAACCATGGTCTTCCCAGTATAATAGGATATGCTCCCAACCCTGCTGGCATCACATGAAAATCAACCACTGCCTTTGCATCATATGCCTCCACTTCTAAGCTCTTTACAACACCTAAGCATTTTACTTTTTGATGGTTTGCCAATTTGATCCAAAACCCTGACACCCCAGCCACTGTGAGACCCATCTTCTCAACGCATGAGTGTGTTATGACGCATATTTGGGCTCCGCCATCCACATAACCTTGTCCCAAATTTTTCCTTTTATGCCACACATCTACTATTGGACAAATGTCTGGTAGCTCGTCCATTGCCAACACCTTCACTGAACCTCTCTCTGGCTCTTTCTCCATTGGGTTAACCATCCTCTTCCACTGTCGCTTTAGCTTAGGCACCATCTCTATAAGCTGCCCAAAAGTAACATCTGCCTTCCTGCTCGTCAGATCCTCCCTCAAGTCATAGCTTAATTGCCCATCCCCTAGTGGAAAATCTGAAACATGAAACTTTCGACGAGCTCTCCTTTTCCTCTTGGCCTTGACATCCTCGCCTTCATGGCTCTTTCCTTTCTTCTTACTAGGACTTGGGGCACTTCTTCCTTCCTTATCCTCTGTGGTCCTCTTCCCAATAGGCATCACTAATGTATCCTCTAGCTTTGATGCCTTCTCCAAGGTGACTACACTTAGCACTTTTGTCTTTCCCTTTTCCTCCTGGGTCAGTCCACTGGTTCCTTCGTCTCCCTTAATTTCGATGCCATAATCATTTGACCTAGTTAGCACCTGTCTTGGCAATGGATACATGTCTCCCCCCATCCTTGGTGGTTTATCACATTGCGGGCTGATGTGACCCAACTCTCCACAATTATAACATGTGGGCGTCTGCCTCCAAAACCTACCATTGCTTTGTCCAACACCATTCCTAGGCCTTTCTTCACCTCCTTGCTGATTTGCAAACCTCCCTCGACCTCGATTATTTCCCACTTGACCTAGCATGTTTAGGTTGAGATTCTTCATCAAATCTACCATTTGCCTCATGTCTTGCCTTAGCCCATCATCTTGCACTGCTGTAGTGACCACTGCTGGCATAACCTGAGTAGTAACAGGAACTACTGGTTCATGATGAACCCCTGACATGCGCCCTTGTAAAGACTCTATAGGCTGAAATGCAGACCTCATTGGCAAATACTCCACCCCTAACTGGCTCATTTTCCTCAGCTTCCACTCTTTGTTCCTTGCTACCTCTAGTGCATCCTCATATGTCCTAGGCTTCTTTAGCTCCACTCTCCAATGTATATTCTCCCAAAGACCAGCCAAGAACCTGTCCTTCTTCATCATGTCAGGCGGGGGTACCTGTGGTGCTAAAGCCTTGCACATTCGCTCCCATGCCAATGAAAACTTACGTATGTACGCATCTACTGGCTCACCTTCCTTTTGCACCAAAGCCTGTACTTCTTGCCACACCTTGTCAGGATCTTCTATCTTCACAAACTCCACTTCCAACCCATGTCGTAGATTGTCCCAACTCAACCTTACAGGTGGATCAGCCACACGCAACTCCTCTTCAAATGCTTTAGACCAAACTCGTGCATCACTCTTCAAACAAATTTGGACAAGGCGTAACATTTGCGTAGGGTCATGAATCTGGTTGCTAATGCAGGCAACCTCCATCTTTTCCAAAAATTCTTCCACATCTTCATCACTTCTTCCATGAAACTCGGGATAAGAGAAAGCCATGGCTACCCAAATTATGATGCTTTGAGAACCCCTTCGAACACACGTGCAAGAACCCAAAATTTTTCACTACCCAATCCCCAGAAACTTCAATGGAGCTCAACTTTAGATAAGGACAAACACATGCACATCAAATGAGTTTTCATATTTGATCATCGGAATTACAAAAGGCAAAGGACATTCCAGGATCTCTTGTAATCTTCTTGGCCCGAACATAAAGACTATGCGCTGTTGGAAAAAAATCTTCCTGGACACATGAACATTTATCTGGATTCTCTGAGTTAAATGAAAAGGAGTGAATTGAGGGCCATTTTGATCATCCATTAAAGTGAACCATGAAGCTCCCAAGAAGGCACACCTGACTTATCCTCTAATTTTGCCAAAATTTCAGTAGCATAACAGAATAAATGGCTCAAAATACCAAAAAACCAACCATCATAACTTGGGAAAATTTCGACAGAGTTTGCCCAGAAGTAGAGCAGTAAGAACCCAAAATATAGAATGTCTATGTATGCATAAATTGTCAACAATAGAACCCGAGCATCAAGTAGGACTCACTAGTACATAGCCTATGGCGAGGTCACGAAAAGGGTGCTCCAGCTACCTGTACCTGTGTGAATCACCTGTACCTGTCCCTATAACCTGTAACCTGTAATCCCGAATCTCGAAGCTTGAAGCTCGAAGCAAAAGGTACTCGAAGAAGATCCTCAGTGGGGGCGCCAAAAGAATGTGAGCGGGATGAAAACACACACAGCGCCTCTATAACGACCGACACACACTCTTGGGAAGATACACACACACACTATGGGGCACCACTCGGCTTACACAACACACCTGGCCGAGACAGGGAACACACCTCTGGAGTGAGAGGAAAGAGACTATCCACTTGCCCACTCCACACAGACACACACACACACACCCAAAAAACTCAACTCAAAAGAGGAGAATTTCTGATGTTTAGATACAAATGAGCTTGGGCCAACACCAATGGGGCAAACAGCTCACACAATACGGGTAAAAGATACCAGATACAATCACAAACTAGAGCAGAAACTTCTCTCATAGGAGAAACTTACACAGAAAAACAGTAGGGGAAGAGTGAGGAATTTGGAAAAATGGACAGCGCCATCGTGGCCGGAACGGCCCAAAACCCCAGTCTACAATGTCAAAGTGCTCAAATCCGACCTCGGATGAGCAGTTTACGGCCAAAACAGGCTCCAAAAACCCAAAAAACACACCTGCGGCTGTTCCTCCTCTCTTCTCCACGTTTTTTCTGGTCTTCTCTCTGTTTTTTCAGTTCCCACACTTAGCTTTTTTAGTTGGGCACCCTTGGCCTTTTAGATGACCTCAAACGGACCCCGAACATGCCAAAAATTGACCTCGCAGTGCATAGTTGTCACCTTTTTGCATCATTTGCAGACCTGGCACTCAGCTTTTTTCCAATAATGCATCTCGCCACCACGTGAAGTGGCCCCAAAAAGTGGTCCTAATGACGACCTTTCTGCATAACTCTCACAAGAAAACATCCACGGTGTGCCCGTACTTCTCCACGTGCAAGTATTGACCCCGTTCGCCCTCTTGACGCCACTAGATGCCATCTGACGCACCTGCTGACCTCACGTCGTCGGCCCGCGGATAGCTTCCTCGAGAAGTTTTACACGCTATAAACTCCTCATTATTGTAGAAAAACACAGTGGTACTGGTAATAGTGAAAATCGATGCACTATGTACACCCTGTCCTACCTGTACACATGTGGGCCCCACATAACCACCTGGCTAAGGAAAATGGGCAATCCTTTATTTGATGCACCATGCATGTATATGTACATATGCGCAATCCCTTGCTCCAAAAACCTCCTGACAGCGTCTTGTGGGTAACTAGGGTGCTTTACTCTATCTTATTCGAAAATTCGACGGCTTAGATATGTCATCACGACTAAGGGCTAAGAGGAGGACCTTACACATTTTGACAATGAATGGCCCTTCCCATCTAGGTTGAAATTTCTTATCTTTCCTAGTGTCAAATCTGTTGTCATATCTCAACACTAACATGCCTTTCTTTAGACCTTTTCCTTAAGACCTTGATTGAATGTGAGTGGGGGTCGCTCTGCTTGCACTGCATAGTGATTGATCCCATCTTTCCTATCTAGCTGAAACCTTTCTGGATCCAAGATGTGGTTGCGGAGATGGGAGATTGGGCACTGTAACTGACTAGCTATAACTTGCAAGCTGTCTATCTATACTTCAATGGGTAGAATGGCCTCTTTCCCATATACCACATGAAAAGGGGTGAAACCTAGTGATGTTCGGAATGTCAGGCGGTAGGCCCAAAGAGCGGCCATGAGATGCTTATCCCAATCACTTGTGTGGTTATTCACCTGCTTTGTGATGATTTTACAGATCATGCCGTTTACCTTTTCCACTGGACCATTGCACTGTGGATAGTATGGGGTGAAGTGTCAATGTGTAATGCCTAATTTTTTCATCAGTTCTCCCACTAAATCGCCTCTAAAACCTGGCCCTCTATCAGATTTATCTCCAAAGGTGTGCCAAAATGGCAACAAATGTGCTCAAATATGAACTTTTCCACTTCTTGGGCTGTAATGTTTGTGGTGGCTGCTGCTTTCGCCCATTGGGTCATGTAGTCTACACCAACTAGAATGTATAGTTTACCTAATTGTGCCCTTGGTAAAGGACCAATTCCATCTATTCTCCACTTCTCAAACGGGCCATATGAGATGATAGGAGTCTATGGCTCATAGTTTAGTGTATGATCACTGGACACTTGACAAGCTTTGCATGTTTTACACCAATGATGCACATCCCCTTTCAGACTAGGCCACGAGAATCTTGCTTGTATAATCTACCTATTGGTAATATCTAGAGCGAAATGGCTGTCGCAGACACCATCATGGAGACTTGAGATAACCTCCGTGATTTCACTGGAGATTGGCACTCGCTTGAGAATCTGGTCTCTGCCCTTGCAATATAAGTTGTTGTTTACAAGGAGGTATCTTGTTGCCTTTCGGACAAGCCATTGTTTTTGGCCCTTGGTGTACCCTTTTGGACATTCTCCTATATCTAAGAAGCTGATGATATCAGGCATAGCATCACTACCTTGAAAGAGGGGTAGTTTCAGTTTGATTGCTCCTATGGGAACATCTTGTATTCTTTCCTTGGCTAGAGCATCTGCCTCTTGATTTTGTACCCTAGCGACATGAAATAACTGCACTGCTTCAAAGTTTCTTAAAAGATCTTTAACTTGGCGTAATTGGCCAAGTAAAACCTGATTTTTACAAATCCAAGTGCCATTTATCTTCTTTATCAAAAGCATGGCATTGCCAAACACATTTAGGTGTTGAATCCCTTGCAAAACACATTGTTCTAATTCAAGAATTAAAGCCACGTACTCTACTTTGTTGTTGGAGTGGGAGTGTAGCAGCTACCCAATAGAGAATACCTTTTCCTTTTGCTCATTGAAAATGATGACGCAAGTTGCAGACTGGTCCACTGTTCTTTTGTATGCTCCATCAAAGAAAAGAGAATGAGCTCTTTCTAGCTAGGAATTTCAACCATTGGTGTCACTTCTTTACCTTCTGAGAGTTATCAGTTGTTCTTGTTCTCTCTCTTTCACACCTCCCCATAGTCAAAGACCCGGGGCTTGACCGGCTCACGTAGCGAACACATATCCGTCGACAACGTATAATATGTAATGCACATAACATGGTCAAGTTCTTGTGACGAATGTCCCTCACATTCTTGACATGTTCACCTCTCTATATCTCTCTTTTTGTGTCTGCTTTGTTTTTTCTTAAACTTTTAGTTGTTTATCGTATAGTGTATGGTTTGCAATCATAATATATGATTTTATTGTATATTTTACAGTGTATTGTATAGTGTATGGTTTGCAATCATAATATTTCATTTTTTGCTTCAAATTATATCAGTTGTTATTTATGGTTTAGGGTCATGACACAATTTTGATAGTTTGTCATGTCATGTTATAACGTTTGTGTTTTACAACTATATCTTATAGATATGGCGAGCACCAAGCTGGTGAAACATTAAAAAAACGCACCTTCGAAGTTATAGTATGCCACTCTCATCACATGTCAGAGCTTGAGTTTTGTCATTGCATAAACCGTTTAGCTCCAAAGCATCATTACCATTTCACAGAGGCCTTAGCAAAGTATATACTTGAGCACCTCAACTTGTATTTATGCTCGCTTCTTTTGATATATCTCTAATGACATCACGTTCATTATTGAACATGGTCAAGCAGTCTATTGGGCAGATCACAAAGATTTTTTAGGACCTAAAAAATCCTAAAATCGTTACTCTACTAGGTCTAGTTACTCGCATACAACTTGTTCAATAGTTGTATACAGAGTTCAAGAGCAAGGAAAAGCTGGAAAGAGTAGCAAAGTGAACGAGAGTGGGAGCCATCTCTTTTGATACCGTCAAAGAGCTAGGAGCTACCGTTAGAATATATCCTGTTGCTAGTGACACTCTTGCTCTGGAAGGATCAGTTCTAGCTTCCCCCTGTATTGCATCTTTTACCAGATACTATAATCTTTAACCTACAAGCTCCATAGTTGGGAGAAGGGAGATGGACACACGTGAAGTGTGTAGGTGTCACCCATCTTGCATTTAAAGATCCATTGTATGTGACGAAGATCTTCAAAGTCCACTGGCATGGACACACAGTCAATCAACAGATTAAAGACAGAGCCACAATTTGGGACATCGCTCATCACGGGATTGTTTATCCACTTGTCATGGTTTGTCAGATGGAGCGTCCATTGCTCATTTCACATTTTTGGAATGGCAGTCATGTAGAGCAGTGGATAAAAGAGTGTAATCTAGATGTCAATCAACTTGCCATTCGCAATTATGTGACCACTGAAGGAACAATAGAGCTATTTCAAAATACCATTTTGCAAATAATTAACACTCTTCTTCAGACCCTGAAGTATCTACATGTGCAGGACTATCTCCACAATGACCTGCACTCCCTCAACATGATGGTTCATTTTGGACAAAAGGGGTTCTATGCAGGCATTGTGGATTGGGGGTCATGTACAAAGACCAAAACAACTGCATGCTTTCCTCCTCTCCATGATTTGCAAATTTAAACTAGAAAGCAAGTTGAGAGAGATTTTCCATGGGCCACCCTAGAATGCATACCTACTAAACCCCCTCCCTAGAATAAAGCCATGGACACCTTCTTCATGTGTTATACTTGTAAACGGATCTTAAATTGGATGTCGGTGCCTCAAAAGCAAAACAAAAGGGATTTTTAAAGAATATATTGTTATAAAATCTAATATCTAACCAACCCAAATGATTTTCTCATATTAAACTGATAATTCAATGTGCAATAATAAACTAATAAAAAGGGTTAGAATATAAACATGTGCTTACAGATCTATCTAAACACGGGGCCAATGGTAAAGGGGTCCAAATGAGAGATGGTTCTTCAAAAGCAATGCCACCTAATGGAGCTTAAAAACCTTAGGGTTAGATTCATTAAATACCTCCAAAAGTTAGTGTTGAAAAGTCCTTTGACCTTACAAATGCTAAGGCTAATCTAGAGGTGGGAATCATACCCAAGTATGAGATACTAAGACGCTTAAAGTGGTTGTAGGAACCTTGCCTAAAGCTTGAGGTGATTTTTATGCTTAAATGACTAAGGTTTTTGAAATGTTAAATTGAAAGATAAGTTCTCAAGAGGCATGAACGTCCATTCTTGATTGACTAAGGATTGAAGTATTCAATTCAAAACAAATGACCTAAGAAGCATAAAAGACATATGCTTGCTTGATTTAATAAGTCCTTGAAGTATTCCATTCAACCAAATGACTTTATAAGCATAAAAGACACATGTTCAAATAATCCTCCACATGTGGCCCTCATGATGTGCTTGAATGCTATTGGTTATGTTTTAAGGGGGTCCAATGAGAATTTAGATACATTAAAAAAAAATTAAGTTCTTTCTCTTAAAAGAGGAAAAAGAGGACACATGTCCAAAGGAAATATTAAAATAATACAAGAGAGAGAGAGAGAGAGAGAGAGAGAGAGGTGTGCAGACCAACCATGAGAGGGGGGGTATACTCTCTCACACACACACACACACATTATCTCATTGTGTGGAGTGAAAAATGAAAGAGCTCCATCTCCTTCTCCAAGTTTTTTGAGAAGTGGAGAGCCTACACCAACACTCTTGGATATGGAATGCAAATCCAACCAAGAGCCATGCTTCAATGCTTAATCTTTCCATCTTCTTCATCTTCATTACTATGCTATTATGCTATGCTAAGCAAGAAGAGTGATGATAAATGAGGAACTATTTCTTTCTCCTATGGAATGTTTCTTCTTCCTCTTCCCTACCCTCATTCCCCGCTAGCTCTCTCCACCTTCGAAGGTGTTTGAGGCCTTGGGACTGAGATTTGAGATAGTTAATGCTTTTTGCAAAGTTTATGTTAATCTCATGATGCATGAAGCTTTCCATCTTCATAGCATCACCAAGGTCACAAGGAACACAAAGATTGTATTGTAACAAAGTCTCTCTTGATGGGAGAATCTATAATACAAATGCCTTTTGGAGGGGTGACCGGCTCCAAGTAAATCCGGTCCTCATCTATTGTCATGTTCTCTAATACTCTCTCTCTTGCAAAAGTATTGTTCATGCCAAGTTAATTAAGTACTAGGTTTATGTTGCTGCCATCAATTAAGTTCACCCTCCAAGTTCTCAAATTAATCTCACAAAAATACTCGCTCTAATTCTCTTAATTCCACTATTCTCAAAGTTTACAGGCCATTCCCATTACATTGGTATCAGAGCATTTGGTTTCTCTTTTCTTGCTTAAGAAGAGAGGTCCTTAAGTAGTCTATTAATGGTTGATTTTGTTAATTATATTAGGGTAAGTGGGACTAGGATCTATTATCGGTTTTGTTGAGCACACTATGTGGGATATGGTGCACACCTCATTTATAATGGGGTCTTTTTAGAATTGCCTACGGATTTACTATTATTGAGCCATAAGAAGTCCAAAAGGAGCTATCCCTTGGTAATTCTACTATGTTAGACCCACCCCACTACTCTTTATAATTAACCAATTCAAGCCATGGGTGTAGATACTTAAGTGCCTATTTTCAAAGGCTAAGAGGAGTAGCAACTAAGGTTTGGAATTGCCTAGGCATACACTAAGTAAACACATAAGTTTAATTAACATGGCTGACAATAACCAAGAGAGTAAAATGAACATTGATAACTTTGATTTTGCACATGAAGGTGCTAATGATGATGCCCCCATGTTTGTGAATTATCTTGTTACTAGGTTGCAACAAGCTATGGGCAACCCCGCTTTGCAAGCCGAAGTTACTCAACAACTTTGTGCTTATGGGATTTCCTTTCTTCTCCAAGAGGAGAGAGAGCTTAGGAGGCCTCTTGATGAGACCCCCAAAAGAAGACTCTCTCCCATACGAGAGGAGGAATCCAAAGATCAAGAAATTAATGAATCCCTGAGTTCCTCCAAAGATGTGGCTCCACAAAGAACGCAGACTAAACAATCACCAACTCCTCCCAAGAGGAAACATTTAACCCATAGTCCTTCTCCTCCTTACTCCAAATAAGAAGAGAGGAAACAAAGGAAGAAAAGGGCAAGAAAGAGGTCACCCTCTTCTCCTTCTTCTTCACCTTCCTCCTCTACCGATGAAAGCTATGGCTACTCTCCTAGAGAACACAAGATGGGAGGAGATCGCAAATCTTACCTTGCATGGAGAAGATCACAAAAGCTAAAGAAGTTCAAAGAGGGAGGAAAGAGTATCTCTTTTCTCACCTATGATGGCACCTTTGGTGCTACTGACAAAGTATCGACCTTCATCCAACAATTTGATGCGGCCTTTGCAGACGAGGGCTTCATGGAGTCCTCCAAGCTACTCCATGTAGCTATGCACTTCCAAACATTGGCTCGTCAATGGTGGGATAGCCTTCGTGGCAACATCGAAGTCCCAAAGACATGGAAAACTCTACGAGTTTCCATCATGAATTCCTTGCAAGCGACGCAAACGACAAAGTGCTCACCGAATGGAGAAAAAATGTGGACAAGTTTTGGGATTAATATCTCAAGACTACTGTCTTTCAAAAGATAGACTTTGTCGAGAAAAAGCAGCAATTTGAGGCGGGATTACTTGAAGAAATGGCCGAGTATGTCAACCTCCAACGGCCTGGTTCTATCACGGAAGTAATCCACCACACCATGGTTGTTTTCCACATCAATTTCCAACAAGGTGCTAGATGGAATGTCAAACCCATGGAAAACAAAGATAAAAATGATGCAAAGGGAAAGACCAATGCCCAAAACTCTTCCCAAGGCACTTCCTACAACAACAACAATATGTCCAAGGAGAAGGGAGTTTACAAAGGCCAAAACAAACTCTCTCATGAAGAGATTGAAGCTTTTCACAACAAGGACCATAAGTGTTTTAAGTGTGGGGAGCAAGGACATGGCTATCATTCTTGCCCCAAGAAAAATGCTCGCAATGAGACTCCTAGGGCTTCCACCATCAAAGCTTCAAAAGAGGATGCTCATTGCAAAGGATCGTCTCTCTCCTATGCTTGGGGAAAGGTAAGGGAGCATGATGCTTTCATCTTGTTTAACCCTGGCTCTACTCACAACTTCATATCAACGGAGTTGGCTACCAAGTTGGGCATTCAAGAATTTGAGATGGGAGATATTGTAACGGCTGACACAAATTTCAAGGGATAGAAAGCCTCCGTTACTCCCTTGATTGGGAAGTTGAGGCTTCATGTCCAAAGCTATGTCGACAAAGAATACTTTTTTATCTCTCCTCTCCAACATGAGGATGCTATCCTAGGGGCGCCATGGTTTGATCACATGGTTCCCAACATGAAGTTCCCTGAGAAGAGAATCTACTTCACCTACAGGGAAAAGAACATGTATATAGATGCTAATGAGTCTGGTTGTACTATACCGCTTGTAAATCCTTTTGCACTTGATAAATCAATGAAGAGCTCAGTTTTTGCGTACATGATTTTTGTCAAAGAGTCCCTAAAAGGTCCTAATGTTTCATCAAAAGTGAAGGGTAGGAATTAAAAAGAGTGAGATTTGTCTAACTTTCTAAAAGGATTCCTAGATGTATTCATCCATGATATCCCTATGGACTTACCTCCAAAACGAGGGGATGACGACCATCAAATTGAGCTCCTATCAGGAAGCTCACCGCTTAACAAACCTCCTTATCAAGTTTTCCAAGCTCAACAAGAGGAGATCATGAGGCAAGTACAAGAATTGGTAGACAAAGGGATGGTGAGGCCTAGCTCCTCTCCCTTTTGTTCTCTAGTCCTTTTAGTGCAAAAGAAAAATGGAACATACCGCATGTGTGTGGACTATCACGCACTAAACCATATCACTATCAAAAACAGATTTCTCGTACCTTGGGTAGAAGATCTGTTTGATAAACTACAAGGCTCTACCTACTTTAGTAGGATTGACCTTAAAAGTGGCTATCATCAAATAAGGATAGTGGAGGAAGATATCCCAAAGACCGCGTTTTGTACAATGTTTGGTCTTTATGAATATTTAGTCATGCCTTTTGGCTTGACCAGCACCTGCCACATTCAATCCTTTGATGGAGAAAATATTTATACCCCACTGCAAGTTCACTGGAGTGTTCTTTGATGATATCATAATCTACTCCAAGTCCTTGGAGGAACACAAGAAACATCTCCAAGTGATTTTTCAAGCATTGAGGGAGAACAAGCTTTTTCTCAACCAAAAGATTTTTCTCAACCAAAAGAAAAGCAAATTTTTCCTTCAAGAGATTCAATACTTAGGTTATATTATCTCTCAAGATGGTATCCATATGGATCCATCGAAGTTAGAGGTAATAAAAGCATGGCCTAATTCAAGGAATCTACATGAGCTAAGAAGCTTTATTGGTATGTGTGCATACTATAGCCACTTCATCGAAATTTTTTCTCAAATAGCAGGACCATTACATGACTTAAAAAAGAAGAATGTTAAGTATTCATGGACTACTAAGGAGCAAAAAGCTTTTGACAAGCTCAAAGAGAAGCTTACCTCTCAACCATTCCTCATGCTTCTAGATCTCTCAAAACCATTTGAGGTCCAATGTGATGCTTGTGGTGATTGCCTTGGAGCAGTCTTGCTTCAAGAAGGGCATGCCATATCATATGAGAGATGAAGGCTCAATACGGATGAACAGGTCTTGGGAATTTATGAGAAAGAGCTTTTAGCTGTTCTACATGCCCTAGACACATGGAAGCACTATCTATTGGGTACTCCATTCATTTTACAAATAGACCATCAAAGTCTCAAGTACTTCATGACGCAAAGAAAGATTTCCGACAAACAAATAAGGTGGGAAAATTTTCTTTTGCAATTTAATTTCCACATTCCTCACATTGCTGGTAGGCACAATCAAGTGGTTGATGCACTTTCACGAGACGATCAAAAGTTAATGCTATGTCTATAGCAACTCACAATGATCTATCTTCTATGATAGATGAGTATGCTACTCACCCTGACTTTAAAGAGATAATTTCAGCCCTTGCTTTAGGGAAGAAAGAGAAACCATTCACCTTTTAGGATGGTTATCTTCTCCATGGCAATAGGCTATGTGTTACCCACTCCCTTCGTGAGAAAGTCATGTGTGAATCCCATGCTCCTCCCTATGCGGGGCATAGAGGCATTCAACCTACTCTTCGAGGAGTAGAGACGTACTTTTATTGGCCTACCATGAAAGCGGACATATAAGAATATGTTTCAAAATGTGTGGTATGCCAAAAGACCAAGTATGATAGAGGAAAGTAACCCGGATTACTCCATCCATTGCCAATCCCTAATTCACGATGGGCTATATCCATGGATTTTATCTTTGGATTACCCAAGTCTATCCATGGGAATATGGACAACAGTCGACAAGTTTAGCAAGCAAGCACACTTTATCCCTGTCAAGAAGACTATTAAGGCACACCAAATGGCAACTCTCTTCATATCCCAGATTTTCAAACACCACGGATTGCCAACATCCATCGTGTCAGATAGAGATCCTAGAATGACCAGTAATTTCTAGAAAGGTCTCTTAAAAAATCTAGGTACAAGATTGAATTTCTCTTCGGCCTATCACCCACAAATAGATGGCCAAAGTGAGATAGCCAATCTTATGATTCTTGATCTACTAAAGACCTATGTTACGGAGGTAGATCAACGCTCACAATGGGAAAAGTACTTACCTCTTGTAGAGTATGCGTATAATAATACTATCCATACTTCTACGGGAAAATCACCTTTTAAAATCATAGGGGGACGACCTGAAAGTCCCTTGCTACTTAAATTACATGGGAAGATCTTTGCATTAGGAAAAATATGGACTCTCCATGGGCCTTGTAAGAATCCCTAATTTCAAGGAAGCCTACCAAGATTAAGGGGGACAAAGGTTTTGAATGGGGCTATTTTGGTAGGGTCTCCTCCATCTTTGACCCCTAAAAAGGTGGGGGGGGGGGATTTAAACCATTTGAAAAGTAGGGGAATAGTGGGGAGAATGCTATATTCTCTCTCTAGCTTTTTGGCCAACTTGTAAGTGGCCTCTTAACTCTCCCATGCCACCTAATCAAATCCGTAGGTCAAAGAGGTAAAAAAAGTGACTTTTTTCAAAAACTTTCAAATAAACTCTATTTCCCCCTAAAAAGTGGCCCCAACATATATACATATTAAAAAAAAATATTTTTAAGCTAAGTTACTCCTAATTCATCATTTTTTGACTCCCTCCAAAACTTTTAAAAAATTCCCCCCAAAATCGATCACCTTCCCTCCTAATCTAAGCTCCTCTCCTACACCCATCCCCCTTGCACCTGCACCTGTTGCTGCACCTACACACCCATCTCCTTTCCATCTTCGACATCCTTCAAGCTCCATCTCTCCATCCTACAATGCCTCTTGACGACCTGACCAATGTCCCAGCAAGCTCTTCATGCGGTAGGTCTCCAGGGCTTTTCTTGCGCCTACCTCAAGCGTATGTTCCGACAAAGAAGACATGCTTGGGTACATTACCTTCAGCCAACGAACGCCGCTCTCAAGGGGAGAAGAATGTGGATCTCTGGACAGAGGGATGCTTGTACCCAAAGGATCCTTCTCTCAATGTACATCCACCTTTTACAAACCTTCCATCACTATTGCAATATGTTGGAAATGGAGAGCAAGGTTTGTTGGGCTACTGCAAGAGACTCAACAGACACGAGATTGCTTGGTCTGAGATCTACTTGCGTCATTGGCAGTTGCTGAATGGGAGTTTCCACAATCTTCAAGATCAGATGCAAACAGCTACTAGTGCGCTCAGGAGGCAAAGAGCACCATCGCAACCAAGGAAAATAAAATTAAAAAGCTTGAGGATACTCTCTCACACATGAAGAGTACTGCCATGGGAGGTAGGGTGAGGAAACGGGAGTTGTCCGAAATTCAGACTCTTACACCACGTGGTGGGGCAAGAAAACAAAGGGTGACAGCTATGAGGTAAGATGTTCTGCCCCTCATGTTGTTTAAGTCTAGTACCGGTCATCATTGTTGTTTTGGGTAGTAGGAACTTCGTCCAAGAAACGTGCGGCGGCGAGAATGCGTCAGCTTGGGCATCTTTACTTCGTTCTTGTTTCAACAAAGAGGACTTTATTGGGATGCTTGATGCTCAAGAGGCAAAACACTTGAAAGACACAATCACTAACAGAGCTCTTAGTGATTTTTCTAATATTGCATTAGGTGAAATTTGGACTCACAAAGGGGCCCTTTAAGGAGTTTGACTTTACCTCTCTCCACCAAAACGAACGCATGGATAAATTTTTGCAAACAAACTCCAAAGTTGGTGGAGGTTTGACAGTTAGAATGTCCTCTTCAAGCACTATCTACTGATATATAGCATGGCATGGGATTCCTCATATTTTAAAAGATTCTTTTTTTGATTCACCTATGATGTGACAACTCTGTCGGAATCTAAGTGAATCCAAAAAAGAATCTTCTAAAATATGAGGAATCTTATGGCGTGCTATATATATATTAGTAGATAGAGCTTGAAGAGGACATTCTAACTGCCAAACCTCCGCCAACTTTGGAGTTTGTTTGCAAAAAATTATCCATGCGCCCGTTTTGGTAGAGAGAGGTAAAGTCAAACTCCTTAAAGGGCCCCTTTGTGAGTTCAAATTTCACCTAATGTCACTGACCTAGATGTTCAGGATATTTGTGATGCTGTTGGGATTAGTACGAAGGGCTATCAAGCAATACATCAAGTGTTAAAAGATGCATTAAGAAGTCGAGGAGTCACGGAAAACCTATTCCCACTTCCTCACAGAGGGTGTCAAATGAAGATGTTGTTCACCGATTAGGGGACTACTTGTATATTGAGGACACGATGTCTCTTCAACCGCTCCGTAGCAAATCCAAGAGGGTGTCAAATGAAGATGTTGTTCACCGATTAGGGGACTACTTGTATATTGAGGACACGATGCCTCTTCAACCGCTCCATAGGAAATCGCAAGGAAGGAAGGGCCGCGGGAAGGGAAGCGATGTTGTTTCTAACAGTGTGTTGTGGACCGAAGGCTTTATTTACACCAAATTCAACAATATCTTTGTGGACTTGATACGATTACAGTAGTCCATGGCTGTTTTCTACAATTTGAGTGATGCAAGTTAGTTTAGGGTTGCCTACATGCTCTATGATATGTCATAACATGAATTCTGAGGCTTTATATTGTTGGAAGTTCTTGAAGGAAAGCTTGTGTTTGTGCTGAAGTTGGATGAGTGTGTAATTGTAAAAGGGAAAAAGTTGGAGAGAATGAGCATCACGCTTATGAATGAAGCCCTAGCTTATGCCAAGCAATCTTGCAGTTCGAGTGAAGCGACAAAGCCCTCTTTTAGTGTGCAATCAGAGAAGGATATATGGTGGCTTGGTGCAATTGAAGTTCTGAAAGAGACACATGAAGTCCTTGCATGGATTTTTAGTAGAATCCCATGGGTCACAAAGGTCATTAAAGCTCAAATAAACGGTGAGAAGCTCATGGTTCCAGGGCGTGGGGAGTTTGATGTTGAATGGCATTTAGGTGGTGATCTAAAGACCATAAAGTGCATGCTTGGATGCAAACAAGGTGCAAATTCTTTACTTCCTTGCCCATTCTGTGTGAAAGGGCACAAGACAAGTCGAGCAACTCAAGTGGAAGGTCAGGACGAAGATAATGATGATCATATAAATAGGGAGTGGCAAACTTCGGTTCTTTCATGTGATATTCTAGAGGTGCCCAATAGGGATAGCAAAGATCCTGGTGGAACCCCATAATTCCCTTCTCCCTCAACAATGTTCACTTTTGTACATTGCATGCGTTTATGCGAATATTTGATAGGATGCTAAAGCATCACATTGATTATGCTTTCACAATGAAGCCCCTTCAACGGTCAAAAGACTCCTTGCAGGGGGTGGAGACGCTCCTTAATGAGATTGGATGTCACCGATCAAGGGTGAACATTGTAGCAGAGACTTGTAGGGAGAAGACATATGAGGTGGCACAAAAGGTTTCCATGAATGGAGCTAAGGCACATCAATTTTTCAAGAAGATGTCGAAGTCTCCAATGCAGATAGCCAAGGCAAGTGTCGATCTAGCAAGTGAGAAGCGGTGGGAGTTGTGGAAAGATTTGTGTTCATGCGCGATGGACAAAGATCCCAATGCGGGGGTTGCTAACCAACGCAAGCTAGTATGGTCATCCTTTCAAAAGGTTGTGCAATTGATGAATCTTTTAAGCACCACTGTTGAGAAGCGAGAGGAGTTCAAGAAGGTGCTTTATGAGTTCACAAAAGCCGCTAAGGACGGATGTTCTGAAAGCAAGATTACACACTACATGGTTTGTTTTAACGGACTTAATAGATATGCAATGTTTGAAAATGCAACTTTTCTATTGGCTTATCTCCTTTTTGGTTGTTTTAGCACATTCTCTATGCGCATGGTGCATACTTCATGGACCGCTATGGTTCACTTGATATATGGAGTACACAAGGCATGGAGAAGTCCCACTATCGAGCAAAAGGAGTTTACTTCAAGAATACTCGGCATGGTAGTGGTGGTTCACACTCCAACTACCTCCAAGAGATGTTTAGCTGGTTTTTTAGGCACATGACCTTTGGGAGAACTTGCACTATTAAGAAGGCAAGAGAGTGGATGTTAGCAAAGCAGTTATGCAAGGCCTCCCGTACTGCAACATTCGAGAAGTGGAAACGCTCGCGAGTGGCCCTGGGCCATGAGGCTTGGCGTGCAACTAAGTATCGACAAGGCAACGTTTGGGTGTCGCGTTAGTCGTCCGCATGATCCAGATTTACTTGTTAAATTCAATTGGTTTATTTGAGTTTTTCACTTAAATGGCCGCATAGTGTGAAAGGGCCCAAATCCCAAAAACCCCTATTTAAAGGTTGAAGACATTCATTTTGTCATTTTTCATACTAAGTGCTACCATGGCAAGAACAAATCAAACGGCAAGGATTGCATATCCAGAGGGCCCGGATGGCCAATGAATCCCAGCTACAACAACAGAAGCTGGAACTTCACAAGCTCAAGGTGAGCTCCACACAGAAGAAGTTGGAGCTTCAAATCAACATGGTCAGTCCTTTACAGCAGCAAAAGAGAGAAGGAAGAATTGCCTTGTGTTCTATGCCACTGACATGTCTATTGGGGGTAAGACACTCCCTAAATGGAGTGTACCCACACCATCAAACGGATGAAGATCCCCCATGGGTTGACGTCAAAATACAAACTTATGCCACTCACATGTCTACTGGGGGTAAGACACTCCCTAAATGGAGTGTACCCACACCATCACATCCGCTCAATAGTGAAGAGCACGAATCAGATGAAGAGTGGGTGGAATCGGATTATGAGGTGTTGCAGGTGCCTGTGCGGCCAAAAAAGAGAAAGAGCATTGTCTACAAGAAGAGGAAGCAAGCTGCCCCAAGTCATGCAACAAATGCACCTCCCCGTTGACCTCAGAAGGTGCGAAAGTGCAGCCGTGCTTTGCGGAGATTCTCCACTATCATAAGAGCACCGAGCTCTTGATTCGGAGGGCCCCTTTTGCAAGGCTTTGCAGGGAGGTTTTGCAAATGTACAATACTGAGTTTCGAATGGGCGCCATGGCCATAGAGGCAGTCCAAGAGGCAGCAGAGAAATATCTAACTAGCATATTTGAGGATGCGAACCTATGTGCCATGCATGGAAAGCGTGTAACAATTATGCCCAAGGATATGCAGCTTGCTTGCCGTTTGCGCCTTGAGCAATAGCTTGTAATTAGTCATCAAACCTTTTTTGTATTTACGGAACTTCCAAGATTGGGAAGAATTTGAATATAAGCTTCTTTTGATTGTATACCCCACTCTTTGTGCATTGTATTGCTTTAATTGTGTACCATGCGATGTAGTAGTGGTCCATGTTTTGTCTACCTTCTTTTGTATGTATGTAGCTTAAAGCTTGGCATTGGGAAAACTTGCCTATGTTAAGCACCTTGGCTAAGTCAAGCATGTTGTTCCTGATACATCCAAGCTATGTGAAGCACTGATGCAACCCAAATATCTTAAATGCATGGTAAAAGTTTATGGAAAGCCTTTGAAAGGGCTTGGAACGCCCCCAAATTGGATGCCACAAGGACGCGCATTTGGTGCTAATGGGGGCTTTTCACAAGCCAAGCTCCCATACCCCTCTTCTCTCGTCCCCACCCCATGAAAACCCCCTCTTAGGGAGGGAGTGATAAAAGACATTGGAAAAAGTAAGAAAAAAATAAAGTATGATTATGTAAACATATGAGAAAGGTAAAATAGGCCACCTCATGCCTGCGGGGCAGCCCATCCCCACCTTGCCTCCTTTTTCTTCACTGTTGCCCCGCCGTGTGTCCCTTTTCCTCTCCTCCACTCAAAAGGTCAACCCCCTCTCTCTTCCCCTTGTCCTTTCTCCTTTCTCTCTCCCCTCAAGCTACCCCACCTCTCACCAATAATGCATTCTAACTCACCAATAATGCACCCTAACTCACATGCAACTTACCCTATCTTCCAAAATAGTATACCCCACCCCCCCTTTCTCTCTCCTATCATATCCCATGACCCAAATACCTCCCCCTCTCTCTAGAGGGCGCCATGTCTCATGTCTTGTAGCTAAATAACCTCCCCCACACTCACACACACTCAGTTTCACTAAAAAAGGTGCCCACAGACCGATCCCCATCCGGTGGTTACCTGATTTTTCTTGTGTTCACACACATCTACACACAGATTCACCTCTGAACACACTCCTCTCTCTCCCCTCTTGTAATTACTTTATTCTCCATGTCACCTCTCACTTTTTTTCATCAACCCATCTCTCTCTCTTAGTCTCTCTCTCATGAGACTGCTGTTCTGGCACATATACACACAGCCAGACAAGTGGGGCCCATAGTCACATGGCCTATGTAGATAATGATTTCTTCATTTCTAAATTCAAGAATTTCTCCCCCCCCTCCTCCCCTATATAAAGAGGGGTCACCATCACACAAAAATAGACAACATCACCAAAGAACACACTATACACTGTGTGTGCCTAGTGCACACACACACACCCACACCATCACCATCACCGCAATCACCATGCTTGTCTTGAGCATGACCTCTACACCCTTGGCTATGGAAGATGAAGGGCAACTAAATGAAGGAAGATGGCCATAATCCTCGTGCGAGTCTTCGCCATCAACTCCCACCTATCCGCCATGTGCTCTACCACTCTCTCCCTTCTCATTCCCCTACCCTATGCTCCCAATTTCATCGCCTAATTCTCTAAAGAAAGCTTGAGGTTTTGTGAGTATGTTTTCTTGCAATGTTTTGCCCATGTGAGGTGTGCGGAATCGCCACCTAGTCCTGTGTTTTGGAGTGAGCTTGTGTATATGTGAAGGGTGTGCGGATTCGCCATCCTTTTGTGATGCCTAAGTACTAAGCCGCTATACCCCCTCCCTCACTCACTCTCTCTCTCTCTCTCTCTCTCTCTCTCACTTGATCTCATTCCCTTTCCTTTTCATCAGTAATCCCAAGCATCCATCTCTCTTGGATGAAACTTTGTTATGGTGGTGTGTTGTTTGCGTCCTAGCCGCTGAAGCTAGGTGGTGCCCCCTGTTTGCTTTACCATGACAGGCTCGAGGCACGCCATTCGGTCCCCGGTGTTTTAGAGGCCGTCGGGGTTCGGGGTTCTCTTTGCTCCCTTCATTTGGTGCCCCCACTGAGGAGGGATTTCTAAGACCCTTCAGTTTACAATGCTGAAAGTTACACCCACTATCAATCATGGACGAATGGCTGAAGGAATTTTTTAACTGGAGGACGGAAGAAGAAGAGACGAAGGAGGCATTAGCCGCCTTCATTGAGGTGCTACTGCCAGGCTGCAGTGCCGTCAGAATTCAAGAGGTAAATTCTCCATCTCGTGTCGCTCGTTCTAACTATAAATTGAGAGCATCAGGTGGGAGGTCGGTGAAGTGCCATCACTGTTGTCAACCAAGGCACACTATCAATGAGTGCCAGCAACGAAGGCAGCGAAAGGGCTGAAGTCATCTACATCGACATTCATCGCAAAGAAGTCATTCACATCAAGGAAGGGAAGCAAACGGTGAGACCTCTTTTCCCTAAAGAAAATACAGTCAAAGTTATAACTCCAAAGTGGCCTACAGGGGCTGCTCGAGCCAAAGGCAAGGAGAAGATAAGCCAGTCTGGAAACACATGACCCCGAAGGGAGAAGCATCTGGCCAAGCAAGTGCTTCAAGCTCAGAAAGCCGGGTTGTACCCAGTTTGCCAAAGAGGAAGTCATCCGAAGCTAAGCGGCGAAAGGTCGCCTACCGATTTACACGACGCATGCGAGTGCTACCAATCCACTTCAACAATCCAGAAGAAGAAGCGGTAAGAAGATTCCCATGTCCTAGAGAAGAGTGGTTTGGCTACTACTCTCGCTGTTTTGGAAAGAGAGTGGAGGATCTTCCTCCTCTCTCTGTACAACTTATCCTGAAGAAGCTCTCTACCACAGGAGAAACCCAGTGGGCTGGGGACGAGTTGCAACTGAATGGAGTAGAATGCATGCAACACACCGACTACGGAAATTACCTGCAATTGTTGTTAGCCAAGAGGCTGGGAGTGGTCAGACGCGTCGCCATCACCCCGTACGTGCTGAGCAATGAAGGAAAGGTAGAGCCCATGAAAGGCGACGACCTCTTGTGGATGTGCCGACTCATCAACACTGGCATGATAAGAGTATAAGTAAGTATTTCATCCTCTGTGCATGATGGAAAACGGGCCAATGGCATTCCCGTTCAGATTCTTGTAGCATATGCATGTGAATATCTATGTAGATAGGAAAGTCTTCTACCAACAGAAGATCATACACCTATTCGGTGCGGCGGTACTAGGAGAAATCCTCAATTCCTTGAACCCTATCATTCTCCCCATATTGGATTACCATCACTCCTTTAATGTTTCTATCTTTATCTTGTTTTAACCTATCCACCCACCCTTGTAAAAAAGCTGCTATGAGCCGCACTGTTAATGTAATGTAAAAAAAAAAGAAAAAAAGAAAAAAGAGGTTTGTAATTTCTTGAGTCACTACCATGGCAAGTGTTTCTTTCCCCACGTTCAGTGGAAAGAAGGGAGAGGATATCACCACCGACTTTTTGGATGATTTCGACATTGCTTGTATCGTCTCCAACAAAGATGATGATGCTTCACGACTTATAATTTTTCCTCTACTGATGAAAGTAGAGGCCAAGTCCTGGTATAATGCATTGCCCCAGGCCACCAAGAATGCATGGGATGTGTTAATGGCTACTTTTGTAAAGAGGTTTGGTGGAGGCACAACCTCGGAGAGGCTATGGCAGTTACTGACAGAATTAAAGCAGGGAGGCTTGCTGGAGTATGCCACCTACGAGTCCAAATTTGTGGACTTATGGGAGAGATGGGTTGCCTCGCTGGAGGAAGGTGAAGGAGCGCCTAATTTCCTAAAGAAGGACCGTTTCATTGCTGGTCTATGGTCGCCGCTTAGAGAGAAGGTGAAGGGAAGGTTTCCTGCAACATATGAGTTGGCAGTCGAAGTAGCCCGCCTTAAAGACAAGAAGCTACGCATGCAAGCAAGAGTAAACGATTCAGAGGAAACAAGCTCGATACAACCAACCCTAGTGACTGCAATAGCCAATCATAGAGTCCAACCGCAGGAGGCATCAGAAGAGCAAGACCTGCTGAGTCGTATCACCACCCAACTAGAGAGTTTATCTGTGCATCTGGTGCAGCAAGGGCATGCACCTGGCAGGAACCCAGAACAAGGAAGAGGACAACGAAGGCAGAACCCAGAGTACCA
The DNA here is from genome assembly GCF_014529385.1 of Adiantum capillus-veneris. Lineage (NCBI taxonomy): Eukaryota > Viridiplantae > Streptophyta > Polypodiopsida > Polypodiales > Pteridaceae > Adiantum > Adiantum capillus-veneris. Next base: position 46,779,450 of record NC_140936.1, on the reverse strand, counting down.
CTGTTACAACTACGAAGAAGATGGCCATGAAATGTACTACTGCCCACACCCGAGGAGGCAGAATTTCAATAGAGGGGGGAGACAGAATCAGATCTCTCCACCAAGAGCAAGACCACCACCACTCAGGAAACCAATCCCACCTGTTCAAATCACACCACCAACGGTGCAACCACAGCTGGCCACACCAATTCGATGCTAGTCACCAATGCAACCACCACCACAATCACCACTTACAATCATCCTACGCCCACCACCAATTGGTACCCGCACACCAAGTATCATTGGTCTTGCAGAAGAGGTCAAGATGAGTGTAACAGAAGAAGGATTAAGTAAGAAGACTATTCAAAGAACTGAAGCAGTGGAACAAGAGGTTAAAGAATCAAAAGATGCTACCCAAGTGGGGGAGGTAAGTCAAGAAAATTGTGTTACAAATGTGAGTACATCTTTAACCTTGGATGAAATAGACACCAAAGTGATCAATCGACAGCATTGGGCAGTAAGGGTAAGAAGGTGTAAAGTGTTGATTAGGCCTCGTCAGAGTAAGAGGAATGCAAAGGTCATGAAAGATACAAGAGAAGAGGAAAACCAGCCTGTTAGCAAGGCTTTGCAGAAGATGGACAACATATCAAGCAAAGGGGAGGGCTTTGAAAACGGAAGCCTGTTCACCAACATGGACCCAGGACAGTGTAGCAAGCTAAAGGAATCTTGCATCAAGGCAGTTTCACTAGAGGACCATAACAAAGAGGTAAGTATGACTGAAGGTTTGGAGTTGGATATTTCTCCAGAGGCTTGGCAACCAAGCAAGATTTTATTGTGTAGTGTTATAGACTTGGAGATGGGTAATGCCTCTAGTCTACTGAAAGATGTTATAAACTTGGAGATGGGTAATGCCTCCAGTTTATGTGAGGATGTTCATAGTAAGTTTGATGATCAATATGTTGCCAACCTTTTAAGGATGTTCCAAACTCCTCCATAACACAGCATTGTGTTTGCATGGGATGCATCAGACCTATGGCTATGGCTAGCTGCTATAACATATAGAGAGAAGATCAGCATGGAGATAAGAGCAAAGGAGCCATGGATAGACAAAAGCCTGATAGAATGCAAGAATGAAGACCTCATTCGCAATTTGGTACAATTTTTTACAAATAGTGCATCCTCTCTTTGGAGAAAGGTAAGTGGATTACGCTTGTATTTAAGCCGCAAGGTAGGTGGCTTGCTATTAGCATCAGTAAAGGAAGCTGACATGTTTGAGCACACCCAAAAGAAGCATGATATGCTTGCAGTTTTTTCTAATGGCAGTAAGCAGGACTCTGAAGACAACTTGAGCTCACCACACCAACAAGGAGGCCATATATGGTGGATTCTTGGTACACTCTTGGGAATCATAATTTTCAGTTCTGTCTTTGCAGGAGCCAAGATGCTCATTTCCCCTCTCGCTACTGGTGGTTACAAATTTGGTCCAATTTGGCATGCAAATTTTATTGTTCAGACACTGCAGACAATGATCCTATTTTTCACTTGGGATCCAGGAGGACACTGGCACAAAGTTTTGGAAGCCATGGGCTTCCCCTTTAATCAACCGACACTATTCCAAGGAACAAACTATCACCCGGACCTGTTACAGATTCATGAATATCCCAGAAATCTCACCAATGGACAAATGGAATGGCTAATTCAGAAGGCAACCCGATATCGGATCCTATAGCTAAGCGGAAGAAGAAACAGATGAGCTAGAGGCATGAATGCCTCTAGCCAAAAGGGGAGGGCTAATAATGGGGGCTTTTCACAAGCCAAGCTCCCATACCCCTCTTCTCTCGTCCCCACCCCATGAAAACCCCCTCTTAGGGAGGGAGTGATAAAAGACATTGGAAAAAGTAAGAAAAAAATAAAGTATGATTATGTAAATATATGAGAAAGGTAAAATAGGCCACCTCATGCCTGCGGGGCAGCCCATCCCCACCTTGCCTCCTTTTTCTTCACTGTTGTCTCGCCGTGTGTCCCTTTTCCTCTCCTCCACTCAAAAGGTCAACCCCCTCTCTCTTCCCCTTGTCCTTTCTCCTTTCTCTCTCCCCTCAAGCTACCCCACCTCTCACCAATAATGCATTCTAACTCACCAATAATGCACCCTTACTCACATGCAACTTACCCTATCTTCCAAAATAGTATACCCCACCCCCCCTTTCTCTCTCCTATCATATCCCATGACCCAAATACCTCCCCCTCTCTCTAAAGGGCGCCATGTCTCTTGTCTTGTAGCTAAATAACCTCCCCCACACTCACACACACTCAGTTTCACTAAAAAAGGTGCCCACAGACCCATCCCCACCCGGTGGTTACCTGATTTTTCTTGTGTTCACACACATCTACACACAGATTCACCTCTGAACACACTCCTCTCTCTCCCCTCTTGTAATTACTTTATTCTCCATGTCACCTCTCACTTTTTTTCATCAACCCATCTCTCTCTCTTAGTCTCTCTCTCATGAGACTGCTGTTCTGGCACATATACACACAGCCAGACAAGTGGGGCCCATAGTCACATGGCCTATGTAGATAATGATTTCTTCATTTCTAAATTCTAGAATTTCTCCCCCCCCTCCTTCCCTATATAAAGAGGGGTCACCATCACACAAAAATAGACAACATCACCAAAGAACACACTATGCACTGTGTGTGCCTAGTGCACACACACACACCCACACCATCACCATCACCTCAATCACCATGCTTGTCTTGAGCATGACCTCTACACCCTTGGCTATGGAAGATGAAGGGCAACTAAATGAAGGATGATGGCCATACTCCTCGTGCGAGTCTTCGACATCAACTCCCACATATCCGCCATGTGCTCTACCACTCTCTCCCTTCTCATTCCCCTACCCTATGCTCCCAATTTCATCGCCTAATTCTCTAAATAAAGCTTGAGTTTTTGTGAGTATGTTTTCTTGCAATGTTTTGCCCATGTGAGGTGTGCGGAATCGCCACCTAGTTTTGTGTTTTGGAGTGAGCTTGTGTATATGTGAAGGGTGTGCGGATTCGCCATCCTTTTGTGATGCCTAAGTACTAAGCCGTTATACCCCCTCCCTCTCTCTCTCTCTCTCTCTCTCTCTCTCTCTCTCTCACTTGATCTCATTCCCTTTCCTTTTCATCATTACTCCCAAGCATCCATCTCTCTTGGATGAAAACTTTGTTATGGTGGTGTGTTGTTTGCGTCCTAGCCGCTGAAGCTAGGTGGTCCCCCCTGTTTGCTTTACCATGACAGGCTCGAGGCGCGCCATTCGGTCCCCGGTGTTTTAGAGGCCGTCGGGGTTCGGGGTTCGCTTTGCTCCCGTTAGTGCTTCCAAAGGCAGATGAATAGACCAAGTGCGCACCCTTGTGGCAACCGTTCTTAGGGCATTCCAAGCCCTTTCCAAGGCTTTCCAAAAACTTTTATCAAGGCCTTCTTAGTGCATGCCCCACTAAGTCCATGTAGCATAGATTTTTTGAAGCATGGTTGTCTCTTGTGTTTTGGTTTTGCAACTGTAATTTATCTGGGTATTGATAAGCCTTTATAAGGGCTTGAGATGCTCCAAAATGGGCTACCACAAGGGCGTGCATTTTCCCCTTCCATATACTCATGGAAGACCCAAATGCGCGCCCTTGTGGCAGCCCATTTTGGGGCCTCCCAAGCCCATTAGTAGGCATATCAATAACTTCCCCATGATTTAATGCAAGTTGGTTGGCCAACATGCTTTCCAACCCAGCATGCATCAAAAACATCATGATTCACTAAGCACGGGTGCTTCTCATAAACACATTGGAAGCCAAACATATAACAAATTCAAAAGCTTGCAAGTAAGAGACAGTCATAGACACCAAAACGTAGATTCATTAAGGAAATCAACGCTTTACATGATATCCGGGTTTTGCTTTAGGATCTTTCAAATTACAATTTTCTGGCGCTTGGCCTCTTGGGGTGGCTCCCTGTTAAGCAAAGTGGTTGTAATTTCTTGGGTGTCATTAACCCCTACAACTTGGTTCATGCCGACATGGGCGATGAGGCACCCGCAAAAGTTGACGCCGAAAGTGGGTATTGCAAAATCTTTCTTTATAAGCACTACAAGGTTGGACGATTGGGCAAGGGTTGTTAAACACAATGCCTTGGAGAGTGAACGGAGGGCTGTAGCGTCCATTGGGGGAGTAGTCGGCATGCAAAAACACCACGTCACCAGTCGGAAGTGTGCCGAGGTAGTGAGCAAGTGCCGCTTGAGGTCCGAACGGCGTCCTCCTCCCCCCTGACCATTGTGCCCAAGTGTCAACCTCCAAAACATCCTACAAAACATAGGATTTGTGAGAAATATGGCAAAAAATTAGGTATAACATTAACAAAATCATTTGTAACAATCAAATTTAAGTGAACATCTATACCTCTTGTCTACGATCCTCCTCATTAGCATCCGGGTGCAAGTAAAGATCCACACTTGACTTCCCCTTTGGATCAAGCAAAACAGGTGTTGTAGCAGGTGATGGTGAATCCACTCTTGTGCATTTAGCCAAACACATGGCTTGCACGGCCACAAACTCCTCCTCAGAGACCTTGGCCTGCTCGGCCGCTGCCACCTCAGCTTGTGCGATCGCCACTGTGTCCACCACGGTATTCCCCATGGGCAGTAGGAGATCATCGTCATGGGAGGTGGTGGTATCAACCTCAAACTTTCCATGGGCATCGAGAATGGTGAAACACTTATCCATGAAAAGCTCAAAGGATTTCTCCAGATCATGCAAAAACACAAATTCCTCCCCACCCACTACAATGGAGGAGAAACAGGTAATCTCTACCTCAGGGATGGCATCCCGAGTGATGGTTCCTTCTGGCAGCCCCGAGGACGAACCGACGGATGGAGAGGCCTCCAAGAGGCCTTGAATCCCTACAGGGTAGGTCAAGGCAAGCGTCCTCTCCTCTGCGGATGTGTTAATGGGAGCGGGCTTGGGGTCCTTCATATCAGCCAGGACCCCGTCGATCTGAAAGTGTGGTAGCACTACATCAGGGCCTGCTGGGCACTCGTGAAGGAGGAAGATCATTATGTCCTGGACAGAGAAAAATGTGTTTTTGATCTTCCCCTTACGCATTGCTCGCACATCATCATCTTGAAGCCGCACATATTGTCCAGCGGGTTGTGCTATGGTGGCAAAGCATGCAAGCCGCTGATGAAATGGCATGTCCCCTTTGTAGATGTGGTGCAGAAATCCCTCAGGGACCCATTGCCCTTGCCGGTTTGGTAACTCAACAATGAATCTCCCCATGTACGTGGAAATGTATGAAATGATGTGCTCAAGAGATTGAGAGTAGAGGGTCAAGGTGGTTTCCAAATCGGGTTGGGTTGTGAAAAATGCATGAAGCTCAGGGCGATTTGCATGCCCAGCCTCACTAAGGAATGCATCTAAAGCACTAGTTGCAGCCATGCTTTCTCTTTGTGTAACTGGGTATGCTAGGTCTCTCTGTAATGCTGGGATGAAAATGGTAAAATGAGGAGGTGGTCCCCCTTTTATAGACATATTCCATCTCAAAAAAATAAAAAATATGCGTTTTAAAAATAAAATTACACAATACCTTAAAACTCAAGTACAAAATATCCAATATATAAAAGAGTAAAGTTACAAGCCAATTCACTTAGACAAGATGACTTCGTCTGTAGCCCAATCTTTGCAAACAAGCATAGTGGCCTCCATCCTCCTTCCAATCTACACAATCAAAAAATGGGCAATCAAGATACAAATACCCAAAAAAATTAAGAAAAGGTAGCTAATCAAGCACAAAGCAGACCTTGCGTTGTTCCAGTTTGAAACTTGCATTGCCGACATCCTCGAATCCCATTATGACAAAATGTTCCCGAAGATTGGCAAGAGTCCAATGCGGGTTCACTGCAACCACCTCCACCCCATTATTGGGCATGCGGACACGAATTTCAAAGGATTGAACCTCTTCGGCCGTCAGTTGCAAGGGTATATATTTGCCACGTTTATACATCCACCTTTCGTAGCTAACCCGTGCATACAAGGTGCACCTTGCCTTCAAATATCGAAGGCAAAGCTGTGTGGGGGACACATTGCACTTGTAACGGTCACCATCATGCAAACCGTCAACATAGCCCCAATTGACACCTAGAATGGTGTCCATTGCATCTACGTCAACTTCTTTGCAAACAAACATTGTCGGTGTTTCCACAATCGGCATAGAGAGCGGAATGCATGCACAAACAAATGGATGGGACAATGCCAACTGAGACCCACAGATCTGGTTGCCTTACCAAACTTTAGGGACCCTTGGAAATCTTGCAACACCTTACGCTTGAAAGAAAGCAAGGCCAAATGGTCTGGAGTTGGCCATTCTGCACTCTGCAAAGACGGTGTCTCCATGGCTTCTAACCTACCATAGCCTTGGCTTGACATCGGTATCACATACTTGTGAGAGTACATGAATATTCGTTGCTCGGTAAGTTTTTTTGACGAGACACTATGAAACATAAGCTCCCCAATGTGAGCATGCACAACCATGAACGTGCCTGAGAGGCACTCAAGCGGTTGCTCCTCAACTAAGCTGGATGAAAAAACATCTTTACAAATGTCATTAGTCAAACAAAATGATCGCATGCACGTTAAACATGATATATGCATGGGATAGCTAAACCATGAGGACTTACAATGAGGTGCAAATTGAGTTGAAGCTCTCTGCAGGTGGATCTCAGCTGCACTATACACATGTTGCACGATGGCCACCATTCCGGATTTGGTTTCTTTGAATGCCGATAGTCTTCTCTTCCAATGGCGTTCCAATACATCTCGATATCGTACGCGATGAGGTCCAGCACTGGACAGTTGCATGTATACCCATGAACCTTTCCTGAATACCTGTGGGATCCATCTCCCCTCTAAATTTTCTGTGTTGTGCAACACAATCTCTTGTATCTCTGGTTTGGGCCGTCTATGCGTGTTAGCGGTGGACATGCTTGGGAAGTTGGGCTTAGGAAGGGATTGGGAATGGGTGGAAGGAAGGTGAGGGAGAGAAGTGGGCAAGGCTGTGGGGGCTATTGTGTGTGGGTACTGTGGAGAGAGAGAATGAGGAGCTGAGGGGAGGGTGAGGTGAGCTTCCTATTGTGGCTATGGTGGCTTTGACAATAGAGATAGAGAAAGAGGGGAGGAGTGAGAGGTAGAGAGGATAGTGGTGAGTTGTGGGCTATGGGGTGTAGGACTGTAGAGGGTTGATGGAGGTGTGAGAGAAGAGGGAGCTATGGAGAGAGGAAGAGAGTGGTGGAAAGCTTTTGGCTATGGCTGTCTTGACTGTAGAGAGAGAATGGGAGGAGGGAGAAGAGGGAGAGTGTGGGAGAGAAAAGTAGTGATAGAGGGAGATAAAAGTGTATTTTGGGGAGGGAATTTGACTTTTTGAAGTTAGTATATGTTTTGGAACAGTTTTGGAGGCAAATGAGTCACTTTTGACACTTTTAAAAAAATTTCATTTTTTAAGGTTTTTAAACCTGCGCATTTTTTCTTTTGGGGGGGTCCCTCCCTCTTTTATGACACCTCTTTCCCCCTTTTATCTCCCCCCCCACAGCCTCCCTCCCCCCACTTTCTAAGAACCAAGCATTGAAGAGGGAGACAATTAAGTTGCACCCCTACCATTCCTCCCCCTCTATGTGATATCCCAAGAGCCCTCTCATTGGTTCTCCCTTAAGCCTTCACTAATCAAAAAGGTCCAAGGAGAGTCCATATTTTTCCTAATGGCTGCGGATGAGTATAGGCGTGACCTGCAAGCATCTTTTAAAAAATATTAAGGAGGCTATATCCATCTCTCAACTAAGGCAAAAAGCTTCTTTTGACAAGCACAGAAGGGTATTAACATTCAAAGAAAATGATTGGCTCTTACTTAAGTCTCCTAAGGCTCGGTTGAGGCAGGGCAAAAATCCTATGGGCTATCAAAAGTATTATGCTAAACTAGCAAAAAGATACTATGGTCCTTTTCAAATTTTGAATCCAATCAATGAGGTGTCTTATCAACTCAAGTTACCCAACCATTGGCTCATACACAATGCTTTTCATGTGAGCCTACTTAAGCCCTACAAAGGAGAGCCTCCAAATGAACCAATTATTGAAGACCCTCCCAAAATCGAAGACCAAGAAGATATGCTACAACCCGAAGCTATTCTTTGGCATGAAGACAAGGGACTAAGACATGGTAAGATTATCCGGCAGTATCTTATTAAGTTCAAAAATTATCCTTTTGAAGATGCTAGATGGATGCAAGGAATCTAGCTTAAGGATAGCATGAACCTTGTCAACGCTTCAAATGCTACATTAGAGTAAGCAAATGTACATGTTTCTTTTAAATGATCAATGTTTTTGTCTTATAAGACTAATTCTCTCTGTATTGTGCACAAATTTAAGTAGTATGCATACTAAGAATCATGTTTGTGATGACGACGTCTCTCAAACACCATGTATAAATTGTCACTCTACTTGGGAGGTTGAAATGGACTAAAGAGAAGACATGCTTACGGCAACTATGTCTCCCAAGCACCAAATGGATTAGTCATCCATCTTGGAATAATGTCGTAGGGTAAAAAGGGATCCTCTACCCGCTAAGACAAATTGACTAATGACTATGTATTTATCTCTTTTACCTCATAGACGAGGATGACTATGATTTCAAGAGAGAGTAATGTCATAAAATCTAATATCTAACCAACCCAAAATGATATTCTCATATTAAACTGATCATTTAATGTGGGATAATAAACAAGAACAAGGGTTAGAATATAGACATGTGCTTATGAATCTATCTCAACACGGGGCCAATGGTAAAGGGGTCCAAATGAGAGATGGTTTTTCAAAGAGCAATGCTACCTAATGGAGCTTAAAAGACCTTAAGGTTAGCTTCATTAAAGACCTCCAAAAGTTAGTGTTGAAAATTCCTTTGACCTTACGCAAGTTGGGTCTAACCTCAAGGTGGGAATCGTACCCAAGCATGAGGTGCTAAGACGCTTAAAGTGGTTGTGGGAACCTTGCCCAAAGCTTGAGGTGATTTTTATGCTTAAATGACTAAGGTTTTTGAAATGTTAAGTTCTCAAGAGGCATGAACATCCATGCTTGATTGACTAAGACTTGAAGTATTAAATTCAAAATAAATGACTTAAGATGCATAAAAGACACATGCTTTCTTGCTTGAATAAGTCCTTGCAGTATTCCATTCAATCAAATGACTTAATAAGCATAAAAGACACATGCTCAAATGATCCTCCACATGTGGCCCTCATGATGTGCTTGAATGCTATTGGTTAGGTTTTAAAGGGGTCCAATGAGAATTTAAATACATAAAAATAAAAAATTCATTCCTTCTTTTTATGTATTTAAATTCTCATTAGACCCCTTTAAAACCAATGAGAATTTAAATACATAAAAAAAGAGGGGAGAGAGAGAGAGAGAGAGAGAGAGAGAGAGAGGTGGACCAAGCATGAGAGGGGGGATATACTCTCCCACACACACACACATTCTCTCATTGTGTGCAGTGCAAAATGCAAGAGCTCCATCTCCTTCTCCAAGTTTGTTGAGAAGTAGAGAGCCTACACCAGCACTCTTGGCTATGGAATGCAAATCCAACCAAGAGCCATGCTTTGATGCTTAAGCTTTCCATCGTCTTCATCTTCATTACTATGCTATTATTCTATGCTAAGCAAGAAGAGTGATGATAAGTGAGGAACTATTTCTTTCTCCTATGGAATGTTTATTCTTCCTCTTCCCTATCCTCATTCCCTGCTAGCTCTCTCCACCTTCGAAGGTGTTTGAGGCCTTGGGACTGAGGCTTGGGATAGTTAATGCTTTTTGCAAATTTTATGTTAATCCCATGATGCATGAAGCTTTTCATCTTCATAGCATCACCAAGGTCACAAGGAACACAAAGATTGTATTGTAACAAAGTCTCTCTTGATGGGAGAATGTATAATACAAATGCCTTTTGGAGGGGGGACCGTCTCCAAGTAAATCCGGTCCTCATATATTGTCATGTTCTCTAATACTTTCTCTCTTGCAAAAGTATTGTTCATTCCAAGTTAATTAAGTACTATGTTTATGTTGCTATCATCCATTAAGTTCACCCTCCAAGTTCTCAAAGTAATCTCACAAAAATGCTCACTCTAATTCTCTTAATTCCTACCCACCTTGAGAGTGGCAAGCGAAACAATCCCTCAACCCTACCTAACACTTTTGATGTTTCTCTCTATCTAAACGGTGCCCATAGAATGGGCTATGACATTGTATTGGTCTACGACCAGCTGATGATTAAAGTGATGATTTTGATTTTTTTCTTCTATCTAGTTGCCAATATAAATTATATAATTCATCAAATTAGCATATATAGTATACAGAAAGCTGCCATCTCTTCTCCCCTAAACCAACAAGGTTATGCTAATTAGCATACTGTTTATGCCAGTTGGCATAAATAGTATGCTAATTAGCATTCCACTCACAACATAGGATACTAATCAGCATGCACAGTATACAAAAAGCTGTCATCTCTTCTTCTTGAAAACCAGCAAAGTTATGCTAATTAGCATATTGTTTATGCTAACTAGCATATATAAGTTTATGCTAATCAACATAAACAATATTCTAATTAGTATTAGCATACACAGTATACAAGAAGCTGCCATCTCTTCTCCTTGAAAACCAGCAAAAGGTATGCTAATTAGAACATTGTTTATGCTAACTAGCATAAACAGTATGCTAATTAGCATACCATTTATGCTAACTAGCATACCCACAGAACACAATTAGCATACCTTATTATTATCATAATGTGCAAGCCACTGGCCTTCTTTCTACACATCTTTCCAAACCCTGATGCCTTTCTTATAATCTGGGTGTGCCTTCTTTTACAGTTTCCATTTATATTTGTGGGCTACCTGCCCAAACCATATGGAGTCCTACTGTAAAAAGCATAAATTGTAAGACACCAAAGGAGGCGAACTTTGAGCTTGTTTGATCACCTCTCTAGAGTTATACATTTTCTTGATAAGCTCAGATCCTCTATGTTTAATGAGACAGGTTGTACAAATGATCTCTCTTAAACTGAGACCCCTCTGTGATATACACCAAAGCCATGTATACACAAAGCACACAAGAGACACAAGAGATAGAAGATACCCAAGTTTTTGATAAAACTGCATTATCTCCGAGCAAGAAGTATATTGAAGATGCAGTGATTACAACTTAAAAGCTGAAGGGCATGCTATTATAGATTGCTTCATAGTTCAAGGGAGTGACACCCTCTTGTTGTAACCAGCCACGGTGTAGCATGCAACAGTGTTGCATGAACAACATGTCATGAACCTTGTCATCTGATATGATGAAGTGGATGGTTTTGACTACCTTAGTTGCCGTGCGGTAGTACATTATGTGTACAAAAATGGTTACTTGACTAGAATGCCAACGCATTGACTGAATCTGATTTTGTTGCTTGAAGGCATAATTCTCTACAAAATCCACAACTGACACAATGACATTGTCCGAAAACCGAAGAAGGAGGTCCTTGAATTGTTGTCCTTTCCATCAAGCCACATAGTTATGAGTGATAAAAAGCTCCAACTTGGTCTTCACGAGTTGAAGAAACTCCCAGCACTGCATTTCTTTGTGCAAAAGATCTTTTATTTTCTTACTATTTTCCTGCTTGTCTTAAGCGTGTACATATGAAATACTTTCACATTAATACTATTACATGGCATTCCCATCAAGCATTCCCTTCTATGGAAAACTGCATCTGCAGGCTTTGGCTAGAGAACAGACTCCCACATATGTGTGACACCTTTGAACGTGTGATGTGAAGCCAAGCAACCCTTGCTAATGTTCTCACCTGGGACACAAATACTGCATATACAGCTACAACCTGCTCTATGTAGCCCAAAAGCACGAGAGCGCATGTGGTTCAGTGTGTCCTTCAAAAAGGAAATTTGCACATGGTATTCGTAATAGCATGTGTATCCATCCTTCATCCGCCTACAAAAGAATGGCTTCAATATCTCAACCATTCTCATGCCAATCTTTCGATCTAGATGTTTTTCCTTGTATCTACAAAGAACTCAACCTACAACATCCAAATGATGATCACTATTCAGATTTCTAACTACAACATCCAGCATTTTCATGAAAAAAATTCATAGTGTTAAATAGCACAATCAACATCCTAATGTGCATGCAAAAGCGTTTCTTAACTAGCATAAAGAGTGCTAGTTAGCATATATCTTGTGTTTACCACGTAACTTTGTATGCTAGGTAGAGCACAAGGCATGCTAACTAGCACAAACCATATGCTAACTAGCATACTCATTAGGACACCCATCATGCTGTTGAGAAAACTAGGTGTTAACTAGCAAAAATTATGTTAATTAGCATACATCTTGTGCTGACTAGCTAAATCTATATGGTAGGTAGAACACAAGGCATGCTAACTAGCATACTTGATATGCTAAACCGCATACTCCATATGCTAACTAGCATACCCAGCCCAGTTGCTAGTTCTAACTAGCATAACCCTTGTCTTAAATAGTATACCCATCATGCTAGTGAGCATACTAGTTGTTAAGTAGCATAAGTGGTGTTAACTTGCATACTTTTTGTGTTGACCAACTAACTCTGCATGCTATTTAGAACTCAAGGCCTGGTAACTAGCATACTCCATATGCTACCTAGCAAACTCCATGTGATAACTAGCATAATCACTGTCTAGACAGTGTACTTAAATTCAATTGATCATACTAGGTATGTAACTATCATACTAGGTATGTTAACTAGCATACCAGGTATGCTAATGAGCATACATATTGTGTTAACCAACTAGCTCTGTATGCTATTTAGGACCCAAGGCATGCTAACTAGTACAGTCCATATGCTAAACTAGCATTGTCCCTATGCTAACTATCATACTCACTATGCTAACTAGTATACACATTAGGACACCCATCATGCTATTGAGCATACTAGGTGCTAACTAGCATAAATGATGTTCATTAGCATATATCTTGTGCTGACTAGCTAACTTTGTATGTTAGGTAGAACACACAAGGCATGCTAACTAGCATACTCCATATGCTAACCAGCATACTCCATATGCTAACTAGCATACCCAACCCAGCTGCTAGTTCTAACTAGCATAACCCTTGTCTTAAATATACCCATCATGCTAGTGAGCATACTAGGTGTTAACTAGCATAAGTGGTGTTAACCTACATACCTTTTGTGTTGACCAACTAGCTCTGTATTCTATTTAGAACTCAAGGCCTGCTAACTAGCATACTCCGTATGCTACCTAGAAAACTCCATATGCTAACTAGCATAATCACTTTCTGTTAGACAACGTACTTATCATGCAATTGAGCATACTAGGTATGTAACTAGCATACAAGGTATATTAACTAGCATACCAGGTATGCTAATTACCATACATATTGTGTTAACCAACTAGCTCTGTATGCTATTTAGAACTCCATGTACTAACTAGCACAGTCAATATGCTAACTAGCACAGTCCATATGCTAACTAGCAAAATTCTACAGATCAGTATGCTATTGATCAGCATATACAAGTTACTATGCACTAGAGATGCAATGCATTAAATGCATAAGTTATGGTACAAGTATTTGATTGATCACCTGAGGCTTGTCTAGGAGGTGCACAGGGTGTTCTATGTACCTTTTCCTCCCCATCCTCTTTCAACAAACATCCTTCTTGTTCGGTGAAACTCTAGTCTCCACTTTCCAAAATTTGTAGACCAATTCCTTAATTTCATCTGTGATAGGGCTATGACGGTGTTTCTTGTGACATGCAACCAATGAAAAAAATCGACCATCAACATCAAGCTTCACTTGTCGTGATCTCGCCTTGTGCAATGAGCGATGATTGACATTTAGGACCCTAGAAATTTTTGCAATAGCCATGTTTTCCTTTGAATTCAACATCATCTGCAATACTGCATTCTTCAAAAACAACTCCTCATTGGAACCTGGCTACTTGACGGTAGCTAGTGTCCTGTGGACATTGGAGATAATTGCGGTCTGTACAGCAGCCTCCTCCTCAAAAGACTCATCATGGATTGCCCGAACATGCGGATGTTGAGAAACAAGATTCCAGATTTCCCACTTTGCTTCTGTACTAAAACCTTCAGTTCTACTCTTGAAAGCTCTCACAATCTCGGAGGAGATTTTCGTTTTCTCCTCATTGTTGAGGTAATGATATTGTCGCTCAAATTTCATTTGTTTCTACTCTTGTTGTTTCCTCTTTCTTACTCTCTCATATTCCCTGATTTTACGAAAAGAGCTGGATCTTGGGAGTTGTAATTTATTGCCTATAGTGGCTCTCTTTTGCTTTTTCATGAGAACTGTAGACGTGCATAATATGCTACTTACTTAAATTCACTTAAATGTATAACTATCAACACTTGATGTTGTAGTACACACATACTATGAACAAATGCCCTCACAAAACTATAGGTGTGACCAAAAAAACCAATAAATTCATTTGGAGTGGGTGGGCTACACATAAGATTTGCTTACCATCACATTATAGTATGGCTTCATTTCCAGCATTGGAGCTAGTGGCAATAATGTTTGTTGTTGCTGGTTCTCCATTTCTGTAGGTTTGTGTTGGAACAAGAGAAAGAGCTCCGCTTTGACAACTCATCTCTAAGGCAGGATGCTTGGCGCAAGGAACGAACGAGCGAGAGAGAGAGAGAGAGAGAGAGAGAGAGAGAGAGAGAGAGAGAGAGAGAGAGAGAGAGAGAGAGAGAGAGAGAGAGAGAGAGAGAGAGAGAGAGAGAGAGAGAGAGAGAGAGAGAGTCCCCACATCGTCTTCAATAACTGAAAACAAAAGCACATGAGGAGGGAAAATAATTTATTTATGGAACATTTGAAATTCAAAGGACTTGCCCATCCGTTTTCAGTATATGCTAACAAGCACAAGTAGCTAGCACTGTGCTGGACAACATATTCAGTGATGCGTTAACATGCTTCTACCCTACAGCTAGTATTAGGCCAAAAACCACCACTTCGAGGAAATAATGCTATATCATTCAAGTATCTATTGCATGAGGGACAGGTGGATGAACAGACACTATTAACTTGCTACTCCATACCCTGAAACGACTCAGTAACAATGGGATAGAGTAAGAGTGGTATAACCAACCTACTCTAGTCCCTGTAGAGCCAATGTATCAAGGACCTATTGATACAACACCTGTTTACCATATTGCAAACTAGGGCATGAGACCACCTATGATCAAGCCAATGCCCATACCAAAAAACAAACATTGCCATAATTGTGGAGCGGATGACCATTGGAAAAACAATTGTCCTAAACCAAATAAGAATGTGAAACCTATAGAGGCATATTGTGGATCTTGTGGACGCAAGTGTGGAAACTTTTCTGAAGACTATCCTAGGAATCCAGTGAACAAAGAAAAAACCGCTATAAATGTAGTTCAAGTAGTGCCAAATAGTTCGTCAGAAGGGGAACCGACAATTCCTATTTGAGTGATAACGAGGGGACAACCAAAGGGAATAAACAATAAAATACAAGTGGATTTGAAAATTCGAGTAATTCCTCCAAAAAATCCAAGAAAGAAAGATGTAAACGGTACCAACTCGAGAGACAAAAACTACGGAAGTAAGTTGAAGGAAAGATATGAAAGGAGAGGAAAAGATGCAGACTCTTTCAACAGATTTAAGGACTCTAAACCAAAATCGGTTGGATCAATATTGGTTGATAAAATTTATGAGCCAATCAACACAGCCTTGGAAGCTTTCCAAGCTGGGTTAAAAGCCGATCAAACGCTAGAAAACAAATGGAAAAACTATCCAAAACCTGATATGGAAGCAACCAAATTAGAAACCTATAAAAAATTGGTTCATATCAGACAAACCATGCTAGAAAAATAGATCCTTAGCTGCTGGTAGTCATAGAAAAACTAGCAGGATTGAGACAAAAGCCATTAGAGAAAAGGCTCAAGAAAAGGTTAAGTCAAAAACCTTGGGTAAGGATTATACCTAAACTAGTAGTTCCTCATAGTGAGGAAGGATGGGACAGAGTGTCAATAGATAAAGAAGATTGACCAAACCATTTGCGAAAATGAGTTAGGGAAGCAAAAGGGAACTAGACGAACAGTCTTACTATGGAGATTGGGGATCAGAGCAGTTAGGCTCTACAAAAGCTGGAACATTGCGGACACTACCTTCTTACCTAGGAGAGAATGAAGAGGAATCGATGCACAAGATTATTTGGGAACTTTTGGGATCTGAAATAGGAATAAAATAAAACTCTCAGATTTTAACATTTTTCATATTTTTTCTTCACAGATTGATTTTCTCACGAGTTTTAGGATTTATCCACACCTTGGTTTCAAGTTTTAGTCAGATTTGACTTTTCCTTGTTAATTTTCTCCAAAATTTGTGGTTTTTTTTCAATTTTGGGCTTGATCAAGTATTTTAATGACCCAAATGTTTTCAAATTCAAGGGAGTAGTCTACCCAAGTTGTTCTACCGCCTTTTAAGTCTAGTTTTCTAGTATCAATCTCAGAAACCCTCTTTCTATCTTCAACACGCCTAAGATAGATGTGACATTTTTTATGGTTTTCTTAGTGCACCTCAAATCAGGTGCAATGTTGCTGGTTTTCTACTTACTAGTGAATATGAAAAAATAGTACAAAAAGGGAAAACTTCAACTTTCAGTCTAAAATCCCTACTCTCTACTTAGGTGATGCCCTTACCAACCACTAGCTCATCTTAAGGACCCTCTACCTAGTCGTCCTACTATCTACTAAAGCTCCCTCAAAATCTTCTTTCCTTATTGCAACTTTATATGAAAAGTTTTGTGTAGCTACGAGACTCCAAATGCAACAAAACTTATTGCCTAGCATGAGTAGAGTATCCTTAACACTCTCATGTACTCAAATGTCATTTCTGACACTCGAATAAAATCATGCATAAGATAAACAACCTATTTTAGATCAGTTGGTTTTGGTGTTCGAAACACTCTATGGATTCCTCTAGACGTCTCTATCTATTCCTAAGGTCAAAAACCAATTTTGTTGCATGTATTGTGAATAGGGAGCAAAAAACACTCATAGAGAGGCACGACTAAACCACACTTTTATCGAAATAAACTTACATTAAGTGAAAGAGCTTTCACCTGCAAACGCGTTCACATGCTTGGAATAGAAATGCAGCACCATATAAGGGAGACACAAAGAGTTGAAGAAATAGTAGACTCAGTGCAGTGTTTCTCACTTCATTATCTAAAAGCTTAGGTCAATATTTACAAAAGTTTCCTTTTATACCTTAGCCAAAGCTCAAAGAATGGATCATAGCTATTTGGGCTCAATAACAAGGCTAAAGAACTACATAAAGTTACAAACTTGGAATCCCTTGGCCCCTTTTAGACTCATTGGCAATCAATAATATTACAACAGCTTTGGACTTTGCGAGATTTCTCATTAATACAAAGGGGTTTAGTACTATCAAGTGGGATATGAGAGTGGCATCCCTTTGATGCTCTTTTTCTAGATTTGTTAGCTGAGCAGCTAACACTTCATGTGTTGGGGTGAAGACCATAGGGGCCACCCATAACCATGCGTTGCTAACACTAACTATTTCACTTTGATCATATATATCAATAAAGGAACACACACTCACACTCCTTCTAGTGTGTATTACTCCCCTATCTCTCCAATGCATCTTCTCCTATGTCTTTTTCCCTACATGCACTCACAAGCACACCACCGCCCTCACAATTGGTATTAGAGCATGATGGTAGTCCCATTTCCTTTCCCAGTGTGTGGATCTCTCCCAAGATGTCTCTAAGGTTCAGAGGGGCAAATCCAAGTGGCAAGATAGTGGATGCAAATGCAACAAGAAGCTTGAAACTAGATTTTCTTTTTGGATCTAAAAAAAGGGTAATGTTACCATATACATGTAGTAGTGATGTGTGTGAACACACTTAGGACCGTCGATGTAATGGAATTGGCCTATTTAATTTGAGAGTAGCGGAAATTAATGAGAGTACTTTTGAGAAATGACTTTGTGAGCATAGCGGGTGAACATAATTGAAGATAGCAACATAATCATAGCAATTAGTTAACTTGGAATGAACAATACTTTTGCAAGAGAGAGAATTTAAAGAACATGACAACAATTGAGGACCGGATTTATGTGGAGCCGGTCCCCCCTCCAATAGGCATTTGTATTATGATTTCTCCCATTAAGAGAGACTTGTTACAATACAATATTTGTGTTCCTTGTGACCTAGGTGATGCAATGAAGATGGAAAGCTTCATGCATCACAAACATAACATAAACTTGAAGAAAGCTTTAACTATCCCAATCCTCAGTCCCAAGACCTCAAACACCTTCGAAGGTGGAGAGATCTAGCAGGAAATGAGGGTAGAGAAGAGGAAGAAGAAACATTTCGTAGCACAAAGAATTAGTTCCTCACTTATCATAACTCTTGTTGCTAGCATACATAATAGCATAGTAATGAAGAAGAAGGAGATGGAAAGCTTAAGCATTGAAGCATGGCTCTTGGTTGGGTTTTCACTCCATATCCAAGAGTGTTGGTGTAGGATCTCAACCTCTACTTGCTTGGAGAAGGAGAGAGAGCTCTTGCACTTTGCATAGCACACAATGAGAGTGTTTGTGAGTGTGCGTGGGTGAGTATACCCCCTAAGCAACCCCCCTCCTTCCTAGGTTGACCCCCTCTTCTAGCTCATCATTGAAGCTCATTGGCTCATGCCAAGCCTAGCCAATCACAAGCTTGAGCCATTTCTAGCAATAGGTGTAGTTTTGGGACAAGTGTCCCCCTTTCCCCTTTGAGAGAGAGGACTTGATAAATGCAAAAACAATTAGATAATTGTTGTAAATTATCATTGGACCCCTTTTAATCCTAGCCAATAGAGTTCAAGCACCTCATGGAGGTAACATGGGTAGGGGCTTGACATGTGTCCCTGTTGCCTCTTTAAGCTTGGGATTTCCTTGAGAGTGTGTGTGTGTGTGTGTGTTCTCTCTCTAGCCCCTAAGAAAAGGGCTCGCCCCCCTCTTTGTAGAGATATTTTTGACCTTTAGTGCTCAAGCACCTTAGTCATCAAGCATGACTAAGCACTTGGACTAGGGGTGTTCCCACAAGCATCTCAGGCAAGCATGTCAAAGCACCTCAAGCACGACAAGAACCTAAGGCACGACAAGCACCTCGAGCACGACAAGCACCTCGAGCTTGGGCCGGGTTCCCACCTCAAGCTCAGACCTAGCTTACCTAAGGTCAAAGGACTTTTACACACATTATTGGAGGTTTTCAATGAAGCTAACCCTAAGGTCTTATGCTCCATTGGTTAGCCTTGCTCTTTGATAGACCATCTCTCATTTGGGCCCCTTTACCATTGGCTCCTTGTTGAGATAGATCTATAAGCACATATCTATATCTTAACACTTGTTCCTGTTCATTCTCCCGCATTAAGTGGTCAATTTAATATGAGAAAATCATTTGGGTTGGTTAGATATTAGATTTTATGACATTACCTCTTTCTTGAAATCATAGTCGTCCTCGACTATGAGGTAGAAGAGATAAAGCCTTAGTCATTAGTCAATTTTACTTACCGGGTAGAGGATCCCTTTTTACCCTACGACATCTTTCCAAGATGGATGACTAATCCATTTGGTGCTTGGGAGACATAGCTGCCGCAAGCATGTCTGCTCTTTAGTCCATTTCATTCTCCCAAAGTAGAGTGACAAATTCTACTTGGTGTTTGAGAGACGTCGTCATCACAAACATGATTCTAAGCATGCATACTAGTTAAATTTGTGCACAATTAAAAAGAGGACTAGTCTTATAAAACAAAAACATGAGTCATTTAAAAGAAATTTGTACATTTGCTTACTCTAATGTAGCATTGTAAGCATTGACAAGGTTCATACTATCCTTAAGCTGTATTCCTTGCATCCATCTAGCATCTTCAAGAGGATAATTTTTGAACTTAATAAGATACCGTCGGATAATCTTACCATGTCGTAGTACCTTGTCTTCATGCCGAAGAGTAGCTTCGGGTTGTAGCACCTCTTCTTGGTCTTCAACTTCGGGAGGGTCTTCAATAATTGGTTCAGTTGGTGGCTCTCCTTTGTAGGGCTTAAGTAGGCTTACATGAAAGGCATTGTGTATGAGCCAATGGTTGAGCAACTTGAGTTGATCAGCCGTCTCATTGATGGGCTTCAAGATTTGGAAAGGACCATAGTATCTTTTTACTAGTTTAGCATAATACTTTTGATGGCCTGTAGGATTTTTGCCCGTCGTTTGCCTTAATCGAGCCTTAGGAAACTTGAGTAAGACCCAATCATTTTCTTTGAACATTAAGGCTCTTCTGTGCTTATCAGCAGCAGCTTTTTGCCTTTCTTGAGAGATGGATATAGCCTCCCTAATCTTTTGAAAAGATTCTTGTCGGTCACGGCTATACTCATCGGTGGCGAAGATCTTCCCATGTACTTTGAGTAGAAAGGGACTTTTAGGTCTTCCCTCAATGATCTCAAAGGTGCTTTTCCCGTAGAAGTATGTACAATATTATTGTAGGCATACTCTACAAGAGGTAAGTACTTTTCCCATTGTGAGTGTTGATCTACTTCGGTAACATAAGTCTTGAGTAGATCGAGTATCGTGAGATTGGCTATCTCACTTTGGCCATCCGTTTGTGGGTGATAGGCCGAAGAGAAATTCAATCTTGTTCCTAGATTTTCAAAGAGACCTTTCCAAAAATTACTGGTCATTCTAGGATCTCTATCTGACACGATGGATGTGGGTAATCCATGGTGCTTGAAAATATGAGATATAAAGAGAGTTACCATTTGATGTGCCTTAATAGTCTTTTTGACAGGAATAAAATGTGCTTGCTTGCTAAACCTGTCAACTATTGTCCATATTCTTGTATTCCCATGGATAGACTTGGGTAATCCATATATGAAATCCATGGATATGCTCTCCCATGGTGAATTTGGAATAGGCAATGGCTGGAGTAATCCAGGTTGCTTCCCTCTATCATACTTGGTCTTTTGGCATACTACACATTTTGAAACATACTCTTGTATGTCCACTTTCATGGTAGGCCAATAGAAGTACGTCTCTACTCCTCGGAGAGTAGATTGAATACCTCTATGCCCTGCATATGGAGGAGCATGGGATTCATACATAACTTTCTCACAAAGGGAATGGGTAACACATAGCCTATTGCCGTGGAGAAGATAACCATCTTGCAACGTGAATGGTTCCTCTTTCTTCCCCAAAGCAAGGGCTGACATTATGTCTCTAAAGTCAGGGTCAGTAGCATACTCATCTATCATAGAGGATAGATCATTGTGAGTAGCTATAGACACCGCATTAACTTTGGGTCGTCGTGAAAGTGCATCGGCCACTTGATTGTGTTTACAAACTATGTGAGCAATATGGAAATTAAATTGCGAAAGAAAATTTGCCCACCTCATTTGTTTGTCGGAAAGCTTGGTTTGCGTCATGAAATACTTGAGACTTTGGTGGTCGGTTCGTAGGATAAATGGAGTCCCCAATAGGTAGTGCTTCCATGTGTCTAGGGCATGTAGAATAGCTAAAAGCTCTTTCTCATAAATGCCCAAGACTCGTTCATCAATATTGAGCCTTCGGCTCTCATATGCTATGGCATGCCCTTCTTGAATCAAAACTGCTCCAAGGCAATCACCACAAGCATCACATTGGACCTCAAATGGATTTGAGAGATCCGGAAGCACGAGGACTGGTTGGGAAGTAAGCTTCTCTTTGAGCTTTTCAAAAGAATTTTTCTCCTTAGCAGTCCACACAAACTTAACGTTCTTCTTAGTTAAGTCGTGTAGTGGTCCTGCTACTTGAGAGAATTTTGCTATGAAGCGTCTATAGTATGCGCACATACCAACAAAGCTTCTTAGCTCATGTAGATTTCTTGGGTTAGGCCATGCTTTTATTACCTCTAACTTTGATGGATCCATTTGGATACCATCTTTAGAGATAATATGACCTAAGTATTGAATCTCTTGAAGGAAGAATTCTCTTTTCTTTTGGTTGAGAAAAAGCTTGTTCTCCCTCAATGCTTGAAAAATCACTTGGAGATGTTGCTTATGTTCCTCCAAAGACTTGGAGTAGATAATGATATCATCAAAGAACACTCTAGTGAATTTACCGTATGGTCTAAAAATTTTCTCCATCAAACGATTGAACGTAGCTGGTGCATCAAGCCAAAAGGCATGACTAGATATTCATAAAGACCAAACGTTGTGTGAAACGCGGTCTTTAATATATCTTCATCCACTATCCTTATTTGATGATAGCCACTCTTAAGGTCAATCCTACTGAAGTAGGAAGAGCCTTGTATATTGTCAAACAGATCTTCTACCCGAGGTACGGGAAATATGTTTTTGATAGTGATGTGGTTTAGTGCTCGATAGTCCACACACATACGGTATGTACCATCTTTCTTTTGCACTAAAAGGACTGGAGAACAAAAGGGAGAGAAACTAGGACTCACCATCCCTTTGTCTACTAGCTCTTGTACTTGCCTCATGATCTCCTCTTGTTGAGCTTGTGAGACTCGATAAGGAGGCTTGTTAGGTGGTGAGCTTCCAGGAAGGACCTCAATACGATGGTCATCATCCCCTCGTTTTGGAGGTAAGTCCATAGGGATATCATCGATGAACACATCTTGGAATCCTTTTAGAAAATTAGACAAGTCTAACTCTTCTTGATTCCTACCATTCACAAATTTTGATGAAACATTAGTATCTTTTAGAGATTCTTTAACAAAAATCATGTACGCAGAAACTGAGCTCTTCATTGACTTATCAAAAGCAAGAGGATTTACAAGTGGAATAGTGCGACCACGCTCACTAGCATCTATATACATGTTCTTTCCCCTGTAGGTGAAGTAGATTCTCCTTTCAGGGAACTTCATGTTGGCAGCCATGCAATCAAACCATGGTGCCCCTAGGATAACATCCTCATGTTGGAGAGGAGAGATGAAGAATTCTTCCTTGTCGACATAGCTTTGGACATGAAGCCTCAACTTCCCAATCAAGGGAGTAACGGAGGCTTGTTGTCCCTTGAAATCTGCATCAGCCACCACTATATCTCCCATCTCAAAAGCTTGAATGCCCAACTTGGTGGCCAACTCCATTGATATGAAGTTAAGAGTAGAGCCAGGTTCAAACAAGATGAAGGCATCATGCTCTCTTACCTTTCCCCAATCATAGGAAAGTGATGATCCTTTGCAATGAGCATCCTCTTTTGGAGCTTCGATGGTGGAAGCCCTAGGAGTCTCATTGCGAGTATTCTTCTTGGGGCAAGAACGATAGCCATGTCCTTGCTCCCCACACTTGAAACACTTATGGTCCTTGCGAAAATCTTCAAGCTCTTCAGGAGAGAGTTTGTTTTTACCTTTGTAAACTCCCTTCTCCTTGGACCGATTGTTGTTGTTGTTGGAATTGACTTGGGAAGTATTTTGAACATTGTTTTTCCCCTTTGCATCATTTTTGTCTTTGTTTTCCATGGGCTTGACATTACGTCTAGCCCCTTGATGGAAATTGATGCGTGAACCAACCATGGTGTGATGGATTACTTCGCTAATAGTACCAGGACATTGAGAGTTGATGTATTCGGCCATCTCTTCAGGTAATCCCGCACAGAATTGCTGCCTTTGCTCGGTAAAGTCTATCTTTTGAAAGACAGTAGCCTTGAGATGTAAATCCCAAAACTTGTCTACATATTTGTGGATAGACTCATGGGAGAGGAGCTTCAAGCTGCGCCATTCGGTAAGCACTTTGTCCTTTGCATCGCTTGCAAGGAACTGCTTCATGATGGAAACTCGTAGAGTTTTCCATGTCTTTGGGGCTTCACCATTGCCACGAAGTCTAGCCCACCATTGTCGAGCTGATTTTTGGAAGTGCATAGCTACATGGCGTATCTTGGAGGACTCTGTGAAGCCCTCATCTCCAAAGGCCGCATCAAATTGCTGGATGAAGGCCAACACTTTGTCGGTAGCACCGAAGGTGCCATCATAGGTGAGAAAAGAGATACTCTTTCCTCCCTCCTTGAACTTCTTTAGCTTTTGTGACCTTCGCCATGCAGGAAATGATTTTCGATGTCCTCCCCTCTTGTATTCTCTAGGAGAATATCCATAACTTTCGTCGGAAGAGGAGGAAGGTGAAGAAGAAGGAGAAGAGGGTGACCTCTTCCTAGCCCTTTTCTTCCTTTGTTTCCTCTCTTGCCTTTCATAGTGATGAGGAGAAGGACTATGTGTTGATCTTTTCCTCTTGGGAGGAGTGGGCGATTGTCTAGACCGCCGTCTTCGTCGAGCCACATCTTCAGAGGAACTTAAACTTTTATTGCTTTCTTGCTCTTTGGATTCCTCCTCTCGAATGGGAGAGAGTCTTCTTTTGGGGGTCTCTTCAAGAGGCCTCCTAAGCTCTCTCTCCTCTTGGAGAGGAAGGGAAATTCCATAAGCACGAAGTTGTTGAGTAACTTCGGCTTGCAAAGCAAGGTTGCCCATAGCTTGCTGCAACCTAGTGACCAGATAATTCACAAACATGGGAGCATCATCATTAGCACCTTCATGTGCAAAATCAAAGCTATCAATGTTCATTCTACTCTCTTGATTATTGTCACCCATGTTAACAAAATTTATGTATGTACTTAGTGTATGCTTTGGCAATTCAAAACCTTAGTTGCCACTCCTCTTAGCCTTTGAAAATCGGCTCAATAATGGTCAAGCCGTAGGCAAGTCTAAAAAGACTCCATTATTAACTCCAAAGCTCCCGAGGTGTGCACCATCCCCCACATAGTGGGCTCAACAAAACCGATAATAGATCCCAAGTCCACTTACCCTAATATAATTAACAACATCAACCATTTATAGGCTACTTAAGGACCTCTCTTCTTAAGCAAGAAAAGAGAAACCAAATGCTCTGCTACCAATGTAATGGAATTGGCCTATTTAATTTAAGAGTAGCGGAAATTAATGAGAGTACTTTTGAGAAATGACTTTGTGAGCATAGCGGGTGAACATAATTGAAGATAGCAACATAATCATAGCAATTAGTTAACTTGGCATGAACAATACTTTTGCAAGAGAGAGAATTTAGAGAACATGACAAAAGTTGAGGACCGGATTTATGTGGAGCCGGTCCCCCCTCCAATAGGCATTTGTATTATGATTTCTCCCATTAAGAGAGACTTGTTACAATACAATCTTTGTGTTCCTTGTGACCTAGGTGATGCAATGAAGATGGAAAGCTTCATGCATCACAAACATAACATAAACTTGAAGAAGGAGAAGGAGAGGGAGCTCTTGCACTTTGCATAGCACACAATGAGAGTGTTTGTGAGTGTGTGTGGGTGAGTATACCCCCTAACCAACCCCCCTCCTTGCTAGGTCGACCCCCTCTTCTAGCTCATCATTGAAGCTCATTGGCTCATGCCAAGCCTAGCCAATCACAAGCTTGAGCCATTTCTAGCAATAGGTGTAGTCTTGGGACAAGTGTCCCCCTTTCCCCTTTGAGAGAGAGGACTTGATAAATGCAAAAACAATTAGATAATTGTTGTAAATTATCATTGGACCCCTTTTAATCCTAGCCAATAGAGTTCAAGCACCTCATGGAGGTAACATGGGTAGGGGCTTGACATGTGTTCCTATTGCCTCTTTAAGCTTGGGATTTCCTTGAGAGTGTGTGTGTGTGTGTGTGTGTTCTCTCTCTAGCCCCTAAGAAAAGGGCTCGCCCCCCTCTTTGTAGAGATATTTTTGACCTTTAGTGCTCAAGCACCTTAGTCATCAAGCATGACTAAGCACTTGGACTAGGGGTGTTGCCACAAGCATCTCAGGCAAGCATGTCAAAGCACCTCAAGCACGACAAGCACCTCAAGCATGACAAGCACCTCGAGCACGACAAGCACCTCGAGCTTGGGCCGGGTTCCCACCTCAAGCTCAGACCTAGCTTACCTAAGGTCAAAGGAATTTTACACACATTATTGGAGGTCTTCAATGAAGCTAACCCTAAGGTCTTATGCTCCATTGGTTAGCCTTGCTCTTTGATAGACCATCTCTTATTTGGGCCCCTTTACCATTGGCCCCGTGTTGAGATAGATCTATAAGCACATATCTATATCTTAACACTTGTTCCTGTTCATTCTCCCACATTAAGTGATCAATTTAATATGAGAAAATCATTTGGGTTGGTTAGATATTAGATTTTATAACAGTCAAGGTATTTTTTCCCTCTATAGGAGGTTTTTCTCCTGTGCATATATGCGCATTACTCTAGGGCTAACTTATCTCTCCATTGCACACTAAGTAATATACACTCTGTTGTGTCCCTTGAGCTTCCTTTGTCTTCACCAAGCTATGTGTGCTTTCTTGCAACCTTAATTCCAACAATTGGTATCAGAGTAGGTTGCATCCTCCCGTGCTTAGTCGCCAGCAGCTCCAACATATGCCTGCTCACTTTCTCCGATTTCACTAAACTTTGGTGAGTGTTTGCAGGTCAACAAAAATTTTGAGTAAGCGAGAAGAGCTTAATCTGCTCAGATTTTTGATTCGGGCTCATTTCGGCCTCCGTTTCTAGTGCAAGCAGTCTTCACATACTATTTTTATCATTTTGTGCAAAATTTTGGTGAGCCTTGTTTTCTGCATAACAGGTCCCTTACAGTCATATACCGTTTTTGTTATATAACACATGTTATTCCCGCTTCATTTCTCCTCTTTTCGGGCAGTTTTCACATCAGGTGCATCATTTACCATGGCTGACAACAACACAGATGTGTTCAAGATGTTTGCTGCTGAGGACAGATTGGATGGGAACAATTACCCTATGTGCGCTTATATGATGCAACATGTTCTTGTGTCAAAGGGTGTCTAGAGCATTGTGTAGAGCATTGATGTACGTCTTGGTTCTGAGGATGTAGGCGATGTTGAGGATGTTGCAAGTCTTGCGGCAAGGATTGTTGTTGTTAGAGTTGTTTTGCTTACAGTTGAGCAAGCTCATTGGGATCTAGAAGATGCATAGGCTCGTGCATTGATTGTGTTGTCTATGAAGCACACTATTACTCCCCACATTTGTTCATTGAAATCTACCAAAAAAAGGCTTGGGATATTCTGGCTGGTCTTTATGCAAGTCGCGATGAGGCTAAAATTGCATTGTTGTGTAAAGAGCAGGAATCAAAGATTATACATGAGGAAGTAATATAGACACTTTCCTTGCTGGTATCAAGGATATCAATGAGAAACTTATTTTTGAAGGTGAAGTCATTTCAGGCAGTTCCCTTGTGCAGACAGTTCTTGATGCCTTGCCAGATTCTTACCAGTTTTCTGCTAGTACTTGAGACTTATGACCCAAGGAAATCTTGAAGTTGTCAAGTTTCATGCATTATGCACATTGTTGTCCCAAGAGTTGCTTTCTAGAAAAAACGGGACTAGATAGTGTGCAATTGAACATGCCTTTATTGCTTCTCAAAAAAAAGGTGTTAACAATAATGCAACCACTTCTCATGGTTCTTTTGCGAGTGGAAAATCACCTGTTCTTAATGCTTCTATTGGTAGCAATTAGTCTGGTGGTGATAAGGGTAAAAAGAATATGCATTGTCATTACCGTAAATCTAATGATCACTTAATCAAGTAGTGTCCTAAGTTGAAGTCCAAAGAGGCTAAGAAGAAAGAGGGTGGTTCCACTACAAATATTGGTTCCACTACAAATGCATCTATTGTTGAGTCTTTTGTGAAAGGAGACATTGATGCTGATGTTGATGCAGAATGGGCTTTTAGTGTAGAGTGTACCTATAATCCTGTTGTCCATGATGCATGCATGTCAATTACTACAGATTCACATGTGTGGTATTTTGGTAGTGGTGCTACAAAGCACATTACCTCACATAGTGATTTTTTCACCTCTCTTGAGTCTATCCCTCTGGGAATTCAATTACTTGTGCCAACAATGCCTCTTATCCGGTTCAGGGAGTTGGAAAGATTGTGCTTATTGCTGCAAATGGCAGTTCTTTTACACTTGTTGATGCATTTCATGTACCTGGGATCAAGAAGAATATTTTGTCTATATTTTCACTTGCTAGACTTGTTCTTATAATCAAATTTGTGGATGATAGATGTACAACACATGATCTCAATTTTGGTGAGGAAATTTTTGCATCTGGCACTTTATGTCGTGGGCTATATAAGCTCACTTTGTATGACAAGTTGGGTAAAATTTTACAAATGCAATTGTGGATTCAAATGCTATTTTAGATGAATAACTTTGGCATGAGCATTTTGGTCATTTAAATTTTGCCAGTTTGCTGCGTTTGCAAAAATCTGATATGGTTGCTTCTTTGCCGCCTCTTAAAGCACCTGTCAAAACATTTTTTTGAAGGTTGTATTTTGGGTAAGATGCAACTTTTGAAGTTTCCAAAGGATGGTTCAGTTAGGGCCACATGCAGGTTGCAGCTTGTGCATAGTGATGTTTGTGGGCCCATGCAAACTCCATCCTTGGGTAATTACCTTTACTTTGTGACTTTCATTGACTATTACTCGAGGCATGCATAGGTGTATCCGCTTAAAGCAAAGTCTGAAGTTTTTATGTGCTTCAAATAATTTTTGGCTATGGCTGAAAATGTCTCAAAATGTACTATGGGCACCCTCCATTCCGATTGAGGGTGGAGTATATGTCTCATGAATTTAATGCATTTCTGGCTAGTCGTGGGATAAAACACCATATACAGTTCCTTATATGCCTCAACAAAATGGTGTTACTGAGAGAAAAAAAAGGTCACTTATGGAAATGGCATGATGTATGGTCAAAAGTCAAGCTTTGGCGCATTTGTTTTGGCGTGAGTCCATCATGTGTGACACTTATGTGCTTAACAGGTGTCCTACAAAAGCGTTGCAGACTATCACTCCATATGAAGCATGGCATGATAGAAAGCCTTCTATTGAGCACGTGCATGTTTTTTGGTTGTTTGGCATATGCTTTGGTGCCACAAACACAACGCAAAAAATTGGATGATAAGACTGTCAAATGTATTTTTGTTGGTTATAGTACTGAAAGAAAAGGTTACAACTTGTATCATCCGCAAAAAAAGCGTATCTTGGTCTCACTGGATATTGTGTTTATGGAAGATTTTGTTCAGTCCTTGCTATCATCTACTAGAGATAGTAATGTCAGCTCACAGGAAATTTATGACACTTTGTTACCTCTTTTCACTAGTGGAAGTTCAAATGTAAATTCCAATGAGGCAAATGTACGGTCTATGGGGGTTTCTGAAAATGTTAGAGATCAACCTATTACTGATGAAAATGTACATAATGTACTTGATAAGGAAAGGACTGAAAATGAGCAGGCTAGAGGTATGCCAAAATGGATGGTGCATAAATTGCGTGACAATAAATTGGATGCACAGTTGTCTAGTCACACTTGTCCAAGATCTCGCCATGCATCTTATGCATTAGATTGTTATGCTTTGGTTGTGTCTAGCTTACATGATGTTGGGGAACCTCTGTCTTTTAGTGAATTATAGAAGTCAAAAAATTGGATGGCTACCATGCAATCAAAATATGATGCACTTATAGAAAATGACACATGGACTTTATGTGATTTTCCTCTTGGCAAAAAGGCCACTGGTACAAAGTGGGTTTACAAGTTGAAACGCAAGCCACATGGTGAGATTGATCACTATAAGGCTCAACTTGTTGCAAAGGGTTATGCACATAAAAAAGTCATAGATTATGAAGAGATGTTTTCTCCCACTTTCCATATGACTACTGTGTGTTTTCTATGTGCATTGGTAGCTCATTTTGGTTGGCATGTACATCAATCAGACATTGTTACTGATTTCTTGAATGGTGACATATTTGAGGAAGTTTATGTAATGCAGCCTCGTGGTTTTGTCAAGAAAGGACGAGAAGATAAGGTGTGAAAATGTAACAAAGCTTTGTATGGGTTGAAGCAATCTCATGTGCTTGGTATGAGAAGGCTGACACACATTTGGTCAAACGAGGATTTTGTAACAGTCCAACAGAAAGTACATTGTATGTAAAGTGTGAGGGTGATGTACTTCTCATTCTGGTTATTTATGTAGATGATTTGTTGATCACTGGACCAAATGAAAGACATACTGCTGAACTTAAGCTTGATTTGAATGCTACTTTCAATATGAAAGATTTGGGGCGGTTGCATCATAAGTTTAGGTAGTGTGATGAAGGTATCGGCTTGTGTCAAAAAAGTTAAATAGAGACATTGCTATGTAAGTTTGGACTTGAGAATTGCAAACCTATTTCCACTCCCCTGGAAGCATGTTCAAAATCGAGCCTCATGATGTTCGTGATCCTGCAGATGTCTCTCTTTACCAAAATGTTGTTGGATGCCTCATTTATATATGCAACACGAGGTCGGATATTCAGTTTGCAGTCTCACAAGTTAGCAGATTTATGCATAGCCTAGGGTCTAAGAATTGGTAGGCTATCAAGAGGATTTTCCACTACTTGAGTGGAACTTTACATCTTGGCTTATTTTAGCCCAAGGGGGGATCATTGCCGCCAAACTTACATTTTTGGACTCAAATTGGGTTGTTGTCATAATAACTAACATCTTATTCTCCTAAATGATTTTCTCATGTTAAACTAATCATTTAATATGGGGAAGTATGAGGGGAGAAAAAGCTAGAATATTGGTTAAGCTGACAGACCGCCAGCCACAGTAAGGATCCAAAGGGGGGGGCATCTGCAAAAGAGCAATGTGCAACAATGGGCTTCAAAGACCCTAAGGTTGCCCATTTAGACTTCCAAAATGCTAAGGTTCCAAAATTCAAAGGTAAGTCCAAATGGTCAACCTTAGGGAAATGGATGCTTTGTATTGTGCCAAAAGGTCTTTGCAAGCTCCTACATAGGAGAAGGTGAGCTCTATAAGTAGGGGATGAGAGAGAATCACACACACACACACACACACACATGCAAGCCCCTTTACACAAAGGGCATAGTGGACACATGTCAACTGCCTAGCCCAATTTCCCACAAGGTGCACTCAAATCCTATTGGATGGCCATAGAGGTGGACCAATGAGAATTAGGCTAGAGTAAATCTAGTTAAATTCATTTTAAAAACACTAAATAAAATAACCAATAAAAATTAATCTCTCTAGAAGACTATTGGGCATTCTCCCAAGGGGTCCAATGAGCATTCAACAGCCCAATGGCTTGCCTGATTCCTATTGTCCAAAACACAAAGGGGTCCAATGAGAGTTTAATTACATTATTTCATTATCTAAAGCTCTCACAAAAGGGGAAAGGGATACACATGTCACAAGGCTATCACTTATGCTTCTCAATTTTCATTGCTCAGATTTGTAGGGTCCAATGGGGTGCCAACATGAGTATTTTGCAAGAGGGGTCGACCAAGAGAGAGAGAGGGGGCTGATTTTGACAAGGCAGTATCACACACACACTCACACAATCTAATGTGTGAAGCAAGAAAACTCTCTCTCTCTCTTTCTCAAGCTTTAATGGAAAGCTCATCATCTACTCCAAGCTTGTGAGAATGGAGGCCTACACGAACAACTCTTGGCTTTGTGATGCAAATCCAACCAAGAGCCAAGATTCAATGCATGCTCATATCCTCTACCATGCTAATTACTAATCTATGCTAAGATTTTATGAGTGATTGTGTGAGGAGATATACTTCTTTCTCGTAAGACTACTCCTTCTTCCTCTCAATCTACTCTCATAACCTGCTAGATCTCACCATCTTCTAAGGTGTGTGAGGTCTTGGGTTTGAGACCGTGAGGGAATTGATGTTGTGTTTTAAAGTGATCTACATTGCACTAGCTAGCTATTCAAGGAACACAAAGAATTATATTGTAAAATGTCTCCCATGAGGGGGAAACCTGTAAATCTGGTCCTCAACTGTTGTCAATAGCTTACTTTCTCTCTTTTTTGAAGTATTGTTCATGCCTATCTAACTAGGTGTTGTACTTTTTGTTGCTCTCTCCAAGCACTCTTGCTATGCTCATTAGGAATCTATTCTAATGAAATTCTCTCTATGTTCATGTTATTTTCTGCTACACACAAGCTACTAGGCCATTAAATGTTACATTTGGTATCAGAGCACAAGGTTTCTCTTTTCTTGCTCAAGAAGGGAGGTCCTCAAGCTAGCTATAAATGGTTGGTATTATTAATTGCAATTGAGTAAGCAGTGTGCGTGCCTTCATGCAGATAATGGGGCATCACAGTCGAGAGCTATGGTCTTAATACCGGAGTCCTATGGGGCTTGCCTAAGGCTTAACCACTATTGAGCTATTAGAAGCTTGGCAGGAGCCGGCACTGTTTTGGTGTTTAAAGAACCTCTCTTCTATTGCTTGCAGTTAATGATATTTGAAGCACGGGTACAATAGCTTGAGAGATTTTTTAAAGGGGTAAAGAGGAGTAGCAACTAGGGATTAAAGTGCCAAAGTACACCTAAAAATTGTTAGAATGGTTGACAATAGTAAAGAGAGTGAAATTAATGTTGATAGCTTTGATTTTGCTAATGAGCAGGCTACTAATGATGCCCCTATGCTTGTTAACTACCTTGTTTCTAGGCTTCAACAAGCCATGAGCAATCCATCCCTCCAAAGTGAAGTGCAACGGTAGCTTTGTTCTCATGGGATTCTCCAAACTCCCCACCATGACAAGAGAGTACCTAGGAAGCCTCCTTGTGAGACTTCCAAAAGAGTCCTTTGTCCGATTTGGGAAGAAGAAGAGGATCCATACGAAGGGCTCAAAAATTTACTTCTTGATGACGCATCTCCTTCCCAAAGGAGAACTCAAGAGCCCCCACCAAAGGAACGAGAAAGAAGTGAGTCTGCTGCCACCTTGGAAGAGATGGCTCCACGAAGATGGTGAAAGAAACGCTCTCCATCACCTCCTAAACGGAGAAGACCATCACACACCTCTCCACACCATAATTCAAAGAGGAGTAACAGAAAACAAGAGAAGAAAAAGGCGAGAAAGAGGTCACCCTCTTCTCCATCTTCTTCATCCTCTTCCTCTTATGAAGAAAGTGATGGTGCAGACAAGGAGGACCAAGGCAAGAAAGAGGCGAGAAAGAGGTCACCCTCTTCTCCATATTCCTCAAATTCTTCATCTTCCGAAGAAAGCGATGGTGCAACTTTTGAACCATAAAAAAGAAGAGGCCATAGGAAATCCTATGCCACGTGGAAGAGATCATCCAAGCTCAAGAAGTTCAAAGAGGGAGGAAAGAGCATGTCTTTCCTTAGCTGCACCTTTGGTGCTACGGACAAAGTCTTGGCTTTCATCCAATAATTCGATGCGGCGTTTGGAGATGAGGGCTTCACGGAGTCCTCGAAGCTACGCCATGTAGCTATGCACTTTCAAAAGTCCGCCAGGCAATGGTGGTCTAGCCTATGGGCAAACAATGAAGCTCCATGAACATGAAAAGCTTTAAGAGCTTCCACCATGAAGCAGTTTTTGGCCACCGATGCCAAAGACAAAGTACTTACCGAATGGAAAATCTTGGAGCTCTCTCCCTATGAATCCATTCACAAATATGTAGACAAGTTTTGGACTTACATCTCAAAGCCACTATCTTCCAAAAGATGGATTTTGGAGAGCAAAAACAATAATTTTGTGCGGGCTTAATTGAAGATATGGTGGAGTATGTCAATTCCCAAAGGCCACGCACCATATTTGTGGTCATACACCATACCATGGTGGCTTCACGAATCAATTTCTAAACAGGGGCTAAGAGAAATCTTAAGCCCACAAAAAAGCAAAGGTTCTAATGAGCCTAAGGGGAAGGACAATGTAAAAACTTCTCCTAAGGGAAATTCCAGTAACAACAACAAAGCTAAGGAGAAGGGAGTTTACAAAGGCAAAAAAAAAATCTCTCCTGAAGAGCTTGAGCGTTATCGTAAGGATAACCGTTGTTTCAAGTGCGGCGAGCAAGGGCATTGTGCGCTCCTTGCCGCACTGTCAAAGCAAAGGACTTGCCGATACACCGTGTGCGAGCCACAAATGGCTCTAAGCACACAACAAGCCTAAACTAGCAAGCTCAAGAGAGCAAAGGGTGTGTCACTCACCGCTCTACGCTCGCCTTCGTGGTGGATTCCTCATCGCGATGAAGAAGAAGCTGCAGTCGTGCCGCGCTCAACCGCTTCACCGCCGTCGTGCCTTCGTAATGCTCGATCGCACACACACTCTCCCTCTCTCTCTCTCACATACACACACACACACACAAGGAGGTGAAGAAGAAGAAGATGGAGATGGAGATGGAGCAAGAGCACTCTTCTATTGCACAAATGAGAGAATGAATCAATTTTAGGTTTAGTTGGCTTTTATATGAGCTCACCCCATTCACACTTGGGCGCCCATGCTTAGCCAACTAATCCCTTGAATGTCCCAGTTAGAGTGCACCTCTCATCGGCGATCACTGTTACCCTTTTCCTATTGGTCCGACAAGCCCGGTACCTGACTCTACCAAATACATAATACACGTCCGTCGTAGGTGATGGGGTGTCCGTGAGCCGTGAGGGTTAACATGCCCTCCTTCCTGATGTAGATTCCGTCCTCGAAGCTATTGAGTTGAAGCTCGTTCGTCAAGGTGGAAGAGCATTTGAGGTGAATGTCCTTAGCCTTCTTCAGTCACTGCAAAATCAAACAACATCGGCACAGTAATTGCATTCTCATAAGTGATTAAAAAACATATGCAGTTTTAGGTAGACAAATTGATTGGTAAAAGAATTTCAAACAATTTGTCAGCACTGAACATTAAATTGCAATGTAATCAAATGCATAAACAGATGTAAAGGTAAAAAATTAAACAAGTCTGGGGTCGCTAATTTGACGGTCGAAAGGCACTAGAGATCGAATATTAATACCATGGGTAAGCTTCTTAATTTTCTATGGTCAATTAAGTTGTTTAATCGCGAGAGCCAAGTATTCATGTTCGAGGGCTGACTAGAGGCTATATCTAGAAGACCTTGTAGTTAAGCTACCATAAAAGGAATTTCTTATGAAATCATCGCCTGACTGATTACTTTTTCTTTGACCCCCCAAATTCTTTTCACAGTGATTCAATTTTGATGTGTGTGCTTATTTTGTATACCTTGGGTTTTTTGCTTTTCAAGAAAAAACGCCCATATTGGGAACCTCTAGGGCTCTAGTACCATAGGCAATACATGTGAGTGAAGTACCCAATCAAGCTGAGATTTCTCTTCCAGCTTAAGATTTTACAATGTGGCGCTTTGATTTTTTGTTTGTTCATTTTCATCATTTTAATTTTGTAACTTTGGGGGGTCATATAACACTGATACACCTCCCCGGGCTCATCACACTAGTAAACTCCCTTTATAATACTTAAGCTAAAGGTCAATAGGGTCAAGCCCACTAGAAATCCCTAGTACATTTCACACAATGCTGCCTAAATCGGATTAAGAACCTAAGTAACCATTAATTATTAGGAAGGCATTCCGCATGGTATTAAGAGAAGATCTCTAACACCTAACTTAGTCAAACTAGCTTAGTCGGACTTGCTTGATGTTTAAACCTAGACAAGGGATTACGACAAAAAAGACATTGAATTAAATGTTTGATACTAAGCAAATGTGCTGGATATTATGCTACCAATCACAATCAAGCAAACAATCATAGATGAAAAAAAGATAAGGGACAATGCTAATGGACAAGAAACACCTGTTTGTGTTGATGGTGGCGCTTGATCTGAAGTGTGAACGAGAGAAAGGTTCCATGAAGGTCCAAATCCTATCAATAGCAACACGCTCCTGTACACACTAGGAAACAAAAGGAATACCTCCAGGAGGCACATTAGTGGGAAAAGGTACCAACACTTATTGAACACAACAAAAAACATAAGGAACCCTAACCTAATTAGTTGCACTCCCCCTAGAGAGTCAAGGGAATAGGATATTGTAGAGGTTGGGGGGAAACCCTAAGGCTGAACCCCTATCGTCGTCGTCGAGATAAACAAAGTCCTCATCCATGAGACCATATGTGCCATCCGTGTAGTCCTGTAAATTTTCTTCTTCATCATAGGTGCACATGTTTACTAAGAAGGTCACTAGACGCCTATAGTCATCTTGGTCAAAAGGGTAGGCTTGTGCAATGGGAGAAACGCTCTCTACTAAGTATGGATCAGACGTGGTTAAGAGACGTACCAGCCATTCTAACTCCTCAAAATTCCTCTCACATGCTAGCGTACCTATCAAATCCCATTCACATGCAAGCACTGGAAAGACCATGTGAAATATTTGTGAAAAGTAACGAGGGTACCTCTCACCCAAGGCAGGAGTGGATGACTCTAGCGTACTAGCCATATCTGTACACACAAATAGATGATGGTTAGAGTGCAAATATTACAAGGGTCGTGTTCTTGTGCATAATTTGTTTTTATGATTTTGTGTTATGGCTCTTGCTCTTTTACTTTTTTATCTTGTTTTTGTGAGTATAAGGCTTTATATATACATTCCCTAAGATTGGAGATTAAGGGGTCAGGGGGAAAGGTTGAGAGGAAAGTGAGTGAGTGATGATTGTCAACAAACACTCCCCCCTTCCTTGGGTAGATCATACCGTTTGAAATGAGCTCGTCACCCTTTGAAACCAATTGTTCCAGTTGGTAATAGGTGAGGATTTTTGCCAGTAGTTTTCTATTACCCTAGGTGCCTCGTCAAGTTGCAAGGGTGGTAAGGTACTCTCCCAGGATCGAACTTGATGTGGTTCATCAGGTGATTCTTGAACACTGGGAGGTGTGGATTCTTTTGTAGCTTCATGGAGGTCCACTACTATAGATGGAGGCTGTGTAGAAGCTTTTACCTCTATGGATGTATTACATCAGGAGCTAGAAGCTTCATGGAACTCCCCCCTTCCTGAGCTAGGTGGAATAAATTGGTTTTGCCTTGGAGCCCAAACTAGCTCTGGACTAGGTGTGTAGCATTCTGTGATCTTTCCCTTCCCATGGTCTGCCATTGGCTTTAGCGTTACACTGTTTGACTCATATGGGTTTGTTGTCGATAGGGAAGGACACATTTTATGTTTAGGTACCTAAATTTTCTCATTTCCATCATAGTAGCCTTGGGCTTCTAATAGTCGTTTTGGAATCCATCGTGATTTGGTCTTGAATCTCCTAAAGCACGCTCTTGGTTCTCCAGGGAAATTTTTTCTTGAAATGGATGGGAGGGTTGAGGTAGTTGGAAGTAAGGCCTTGGGGACCCATTGATATGTACTCTTAGGTCATGCAGGTTGAGTACTTGCAATATTATTGCTTGCTGCAACTACAAGTGTTGAAGTGCTAGGTTCATGGGTAGCCGGCAAAGATGAGTTAACCACCTTGGCTTGTGAATGTTGGCTATCCTTCAACTTTGCTAGAGTTTGCAACGTAGGTGACTTTGCTTGAATGATAGGGGTAAGAGTCGGTGGTCGCGTCGTGACACTACCAATATCCCAATCAATAGTGCATTTGGTTGCCAGCATCCACGTGCGTCCCAGGTTTACGTTGCCTTCCATAGCTCCCCCGGGCATGACTAGAAACCTCTGCACTATGCTTCCATTGTCATAGACAACAGGGGTCTGAAGGACTCCAAGAATAGCAGTTTTCTTTTTATTAATGCCCTTGACTTGCATCGTACTCGGGGATAGGGTCGGTTTCCCTAATTGACACCAAACTCCATAGGATAACAAATTGTGTTTAGCTCTCGTATCTAATAAGGCATTGTATAGTACTTTCCCATAGGGGCTATTTAGCTCAATTGGGTATCGTAGCGGTGGCTCAGATTCTAATGAGTCATCATCTGTGTCCTCGAAAAATGCTTGCGTGATTCCCAGATTAGCCTCTCGTTGGCGTCTAAGACGTTGTTTTCGTTCTCGAGCCTCAACTCTTGCTTGGATTTTTCTAAGCTCTGCTTGTTCCTTGGCAGCCTTCTTTTGATGGATGGCTTGCAACTCTTCCTGGCTTAGAGGATCATAATATTGATGCATGGTTTTTAGGACCCCTTCGGAAGATGCAATAAAGGCACAGTCATTTGTTGGGGAGATGAGGATACTCTAGTCCAAGGGATCTCGAAAGAGAAGAAAAATCTACTTCACAAGCACCAAAGAGTAAAAAGTGCCATGGACAGAAGATACGTGGGAACGAGCTCTTATGCATGCCTACAACCTATATCTTACAGAATAGCCCATTCTAGGTGTGAATTTCTAGTGAAATTTACACGAGGATGTTTGTGTGGACTCACAACACAGCATACTCCGTTTTCACTTTTTTACCGACAGTAAATATTTTTTACCACAGTAAATATTTTTTACCTACATTAAATATTTTTCACCTACATGGTAAATACAAATCACTTTTTACCTATAATAACTTTTTTTTACCCATGGTAAATATTATTTACTGCACCATAAGTATTTGGTAGGTAACAGTTCACTGTTACTAGAAGTAGTGATTGGGCATCAACAATGCAGTTACAGGAGGAGAAAAGGGGAAAATCTTATGGTAAAGGTGAGTCAACAGGGATAAAGACTTTTGAGTTGAAAAGAGACATGCTGATTTTTTCAAAGAACACATGTCAAAAGAAGCCATGGTTGAGGATTTTTTGAGAATTTGATATTCAGGAGGACCCAGCAGGTCCCCCCCTGACATGTGCAGAACCTCCAGTTTCAACAGCCACCTCACCTGCTCTTAAATGCTGGTCAAGGCCTTATCCCCATGTGTCACAATCAGAAAAATCAGCATTTATCCTCCCCTCTCACATCACTCTAGAGAATATCTTGATGGTGACATATCAGGTGACCTCAATCTGTTGACCACCCTAAGCAAAAAGTAACCCCAATCAGCGGATTTAAGCATTTTTATCCCTAATCCTAAACCCTCTTAGAAACCTATATAAGGAGGCCTTCTCTCACTCAAAACCAACACTTCACCCACTTCACCAAGCAACGAAGCTATGACGACATTGCTCACAACGAGGAGCTATGGATGGAGCTCTACTCTCTCTCCCTCTCTCCCTCTCCCTCTAGTATGCTACATTACTAGCCCTAAAACCTAAATAAGTAGTCTTCTCTCATGCTCCATGGCCACCATCCTTGCCATCATTCTCTAAGGTATTGATGTGTTGATAGTAGGATCATACCTACTTGCTGGGTTGATTGTTTTTGACAAGGGATTATGCCATCCTTGGCTTGCTTCTCTATATCCTTGTTATGTATGATGAGATGTCGTTGTATTGTTAAGCTGATGTCTTGTGTATATATATGCTACATAAGGTCCCTAAGCTTCGTTTCTATGTGTTTTGCCATATGTTTTGATGCCATCATAATGCTAGAAGTCTCACTTGCCTATGTGCACTATGTGTGAGGTCCCTAAACCTCTTAATTTAGGGTGGTGCCCCCTTTGTTTTGTTCTTTGCTTGTTTTCATGAGGCGTGGTTTGTGGAGAGTGCACGAGTATAGAGGCCACCCGATTGCACTGCTCTTTTTCCCGCTATCATTTTGGTGCCCCCAATGAGGAGGGCTACACAGACCTTCAGTCCACAAGCAATGAAGATGTGCAATCTACAACATGGACGAATGGCGTGAGGAGTTTGCAAATTGGAGAACAGAAGAGGAGGAGGCTTTAGAGGCCTTAAAATCTTTCATCGAGGTCTTGTTACCAGGTTGCAGTGTCATTGAAATTAAAGAAGTAAGTTCTTTTACATGCCTTGTTCGTGATCGTCGCCAACGAAGGAGAGTGAGAAGAAGAGCTTGATATACCTCTCCTCTCAACCTATGAGTGCTCCAGAAACCTCCAACGCACACGAGCTTGAAATATTCTACATCAACATACACGAAGGTACTGTGACACACATTAAGGGAAGAGAAAGCATCACCAGACCTCTCTTTCCTGAGGAGCCGACTAAGAGGAGGAAGATCACCTCTACACCTAAGTGGCCCAAGGCCGCAGCGCGTGCTCAAGCGTAAGGTAACATTTGGCTTAATTTCATTAATAAGGGATTACATGACCACTACAGGCAAGAAAAAGGCTAGTGAGCAACCAACTTCAACCTCCAACTTGCAACCACGACGCTCACCCCTAAATCCTCCTGAA
This sequence comes from Adiantum capillus-veneris, assembly GCF_014529385.1. Lineage (NCBI taxonomy): Eukaryota > Viridiplantae > Streptophyta > Polypodiopsida > Polypodiales > Pteridaceae > Adiantum > Adiantum capillus-veneris. The sequence goes on along the minus strand of NC_140936.1, from coordinate 46,739,282 downwards.
GCAAAGAGGCGAAGGCTTGCCTACAAGATTGCCGCCCGTCTGCGAGTGCTCCCAGTGCACTTTGTGAATCCAGACACCACCAATCCCAAGCCAACCTCCTGTCCACGTGAATATCACTTTGGATATTGTCCAAAGTGCTTTGGAGACCGGGTGAAAAGCCTCCCTGCCCTACCTTTGCTGCTAATTTTCAAGAAGTTATCTCAATCTAAGGAAACTATCTTAGTTGATGATGTGCTGCACATTAATGGTGTCACTTTCATTCGTCATGCTGATTATGGTAATAGTATCCAATTGTTGCTTGCTAAAAGGCTCAGCATTGTACAAAGTGTTGCCATCACGCCTTACGTCTTCACAGATGCATCAGGAAGAGTCAAAGTGATCCGAGGTGCTGACCTTTTGTGGCTGATCAGGCTCATTGGTCCCAAGGTGGTGCAACTAAGCTAGGCTCTTGTGTATAAGTATGGATGCCAATAATGAGAATGATGATCCCCGCATGTTTCCTTTCCATTTTGTGCGTCATATGCGTGTGAATATTTGTATTGATAGAAAAATCTTTTATCAGCAAAGAATAGCCCTGTTGTTTGGAGCCGAGAGACTTGGGGAAATCTTGCGCTCTCCTCATCCTGTCATTCTACCCTTACTAGACTATTACCATTCCTTTGATGTGTCGATCTTCATCCTATTTTGAGCTAAGTTGTGCTAAAGCTCCAAATTGTAATTACCATACTCTATTTTAAAATAAATTGGAGTTGTTTGTGTAATTGTTTACTCTCTCACTTATGGCCTTCCCTAATTTTTATGGTAAGCCTGGGGAGGTTGCTCCAGACTTTTTGGATAATTTGGAAATGGCCTTTCTGGTATCGGGAAGGGATGACGAAGCTACTAAGTTAAGGGCCTTTCCTTTGGTCTTGAGGGAAGGTGCAAAATTATGGTATCAAACTTTGGCACCTGAAGAAAGAAGAGACTGGGAGTCCTTAAAGATGGCCTTCATCGAAGAATTTCGCCGCCATGAGCCTCTAGAGGAGATATGGAGACAGCTCTTAGAGCTACGCCAAACATCACCCAATGACTATAGAAGCTATGAAGGAAAGTTTTCCAACCTGTGGGAGAAATGGTGTGCATCACTAGGTGAAGGAGAAAGGGCGTCAGAATGCCTAAAGAAGGACTGTTTCCTGGCAGGGCTTTACCCCATCCTTCGAGAAAAGGTAAAAGGTAAATTCCCAGATACCTTTGATAAAGCTATGACTTATGCAAGGGAGAAGGATAGGAAGTTAAAATTCCAAGCTCAACTACAAGGGGGAATGGAGCCTCCACCGCTAGCTCAACCTACGGCAAGGGTAGTAGCAGGGACAGGAGCAACAGACCAAGAGTCCTCTCAACAAGAATTACTTCAACAAATCACCAATCAACTAGAGAGCCTGTCCATCAATCTGGTTCAAGGTGTAAGGGCTCCCCATCCAGGAAATGAACGAAATAGACAAGAAGGACAAAGGCAAGCACGTGAGTACATTTGCTACAACTGTGGAGAGGTAGGTCACGGCATGTATTATTGCCCCCATCCACGACGCTATCAAGGAAATGGTAATCAAAGACGGCCTCCTCGCCAGCAAGTGACTCCTCCTCGAGCTAGGCCCCTAAATGGACAAAATGCACACGTGGCTCCACCAATCCAAATATTGAGACCCCCTCCTCCACCACCACAAGCACCAGCAGAGATCCCTCCACTACCATCGGGAGGGGAGGACAGGGCTGTCTCTGTCATAAGTCTTGACAATGGTAAGGATAAAGGGAAAGAAAAAATGGAGGAATCTGTTGCCATGCCAATAAAGAGAGCTAGGAGACAAAGAACTGATGAAATGGAAGCTTCAGAGCCGGATAAAGGGAATGAGGGTTCCTCCCAAGTGATAGGAGACAAGAAAAGGAAGAGTAGGTCAAGGAGGCACATAGGAGTAGAAGACTTTCCACTTGGGGTAGGATCCATACCTTAGGACCTGGTAGCAGATGTGAGTAAGCAAGGACCAAAGATTTCATGGCAGAAACTCCTCCACCTTTCCCCAAAGATGCGTAGAACCTGGTCTAAGATGGTCAGCACCAGGAGGGCTAAGGCAAAGTCAGTTGGGTCTATTAGTGCAAGAGGCATGAAGGATATCGTGCCAGTCATTGATGCAGAGATTAAGAGTCAGCAAGTCTCCAATGTGTACGTAGATGGTGGAGCCGAGATTTGTGTTATGACAGAGAAATTAATGCACAGGTTGGGTTTGGAAGTAAACGAGCAAACTTCCTTACAAGCTAAGATGGCAAATAATGTAAGGGTGGCTTGTGTGGGAAAGGTTAATGGAGTGAAAGTTTCAGCTTTTGGTGTTGCAATCTCAATTGATGCTTATGTGATCCCAACTAAGGGGGAGGGCTATCCGCTAATCCTTGGAAGACCTTGGCTTATGGCTATGAAAGCTAGGCAAGATTGGGAGACAGGTTCCCTTGAGTTGCGACCAAATCATAAGGTAGGTGGCAAGCAACAAAAAATTGTGTATGACATGAAGCAGGGTAGACAACAAGACCTAGAGATGGAGACTTCTATGGATGAATGGAGCACAAGCAGCTGCTCTTCATCTAAGGATGATTCATCTTAGGAGGATGCTAGCTCTTTGGAAGTCTTGGGTATAATACTGCGAAACCCAGAAGGAGAAGGTGGTCGAGACTCTCTAAACAAGGAAGAAGCCACAGGCTTAGAGGAGATGCTAGCTAAGGACCTACTAGAAGAAGAGAGAGAACCCTATTTGCAGGTACTAAAGAAGCATGCTGGCCTCTTTATAACTGATTACGAGCACATTAAAGGAGTGACGGCAACCCAACACCATATCCAATTAAAGGAAGGTGCCGTCAACCTTGTTGGTGATGAGGTATTTTCACAGGTTGAAGCTCTAGTAGGTCATGTTTCTGAGTATAAAGAGATGGTTGTGGAGACGTTTACAGAGGGTTTGGATACAGGTTTGAAAAGTGATCAGGTCTGCTTGGCTATGCAGCAAGTGGAGGCAAATGGCAGGGTCTTGCTATGTTACGTGATGCTATGGATACATGTGTTATTGGAGGTTGCTTTACATATATTTTTGTGTCAATGGCGAGGTTTTTTTGAAGTGGACTATACCATGGAGGGTTCTGTAGCAGATGGTAGGATAGCTGCTTATGATTCAGGTTTCTCAAGTGATGGCAAGTATGCTTATAGTGGACACGAAGGATTATGGATGCAGGGTGACAAAGCTCCGTGCTATAAAGAGCTGGAAGGGTGGCCTGTCTATTGGCCTACAAGTGCAAAGGAAGGCTTGGATATACATGTTTTACAGGTTGATGGCAATGAGCAATGCTTTGCTTTTGATCCAGGTGGATTCTACACCATGCGTGGGGGAGCTTTGAGCTTTCCATTTGACCCTGGAGGGTGATGCAGTAGCAGATGCTTTTTTCTCTATCTCTATCCTATCTATATAGCCACTATACTATCATTTTTCTTATACAGTCTATAGCTCTATGTTATATAATTCTCTCTATACAGTCATCTTTTACCTAAATAATACTATGGTTGAGCATGAATGCTCAACGAGGGGTTGGGCAAAAAAAAAAAAAAGAGAAGAAAAAAAGAGAATGTTACCAGTGAAAGCGGATATTGACAATGGATGGGGTATGGCTTTCAAGGGTCTAGGAGACCAGTTGTTAGTCATGGATGGATACAATTATTCATCAGAAAGGACTAAACAGGGTGCATCAGCCAAGAAAGCAGTAACATGGCAAATTCAATTGGTACCAGGTGGGTAAGTATTCAAGAGAACCCTATTGTAGCACAACCTACAGCTAGAGGCATCAAATACCTCTAGCTTAAGGGGGAGGGCTATATGATGCATGGTTTTTAGGACCCCTTCGGAAGATGCAATAAAGGCACAGTCAGTTTTTGGGGAGATGAGGATACTCTAGTCCAAGGGATCTCGAAAGAGAAGAAAAATCTACTTCACAAGCACCAAAGAGTAAAAAGTGCCATGGACAGAAGATACGTGGGAACGATCTCTTATGCATGCCTACAACCTATATCTTACAGAATAGCCCATTCTAGGTGTGAATTTCTAGTGAAATTTACACGAGGATGTTCGTGTGGACTCACAACACAGCATACTCCGTTTTCACTTTTTTATCGACATTAAATATTTTTTACCTACATTAAATATTTTTCACCTACATGGTAAATACAAATCACTTTTTACCTACAGTAACTTTTTTTACCCATGGTAAATATTTTTTACTGCACCATAAGTATTTGGTAGGTAGCAGTTCACTGTTACTAGAAGTAGTGATTGGGCATCAACAATGCAGTTACAGGAGGAGAAAAGGGGAAAATCTTATGGTAAAGGTGAGTCAATAGGGGTAAAGACTTTTGAGTTGAAAAGAGACATGCTGATTTTTTCAAAGAACACATGTCAAAAGAAGCCATGGTTGAGGATTTTTTGAGAATTTGATATTCAGGAGGACCCAGCAGGTCCCCCCCTGACATGTGCAGAACCTCCAGTTTCAACAGCCACCTCACCTGCTCTTAAATGCTAGTCAAGGCCTTATCCCCATGTGTCACAATCAGAAAAATCAGCATTTATCCTCCCCTCTCACATCACTCTAGAGAATATCTTGATGGTGACATATCAGGTGACCTCAATCTGTTGACCACCCTAAGCAAAAAGTAACCCCAATCAGCGGATTTAAGCATTTTTATCCCTAATCCTAAACCCTCTCAGAAACCTATATAAGGAGGCCTTCTCTCACTCAAAACCAACACTTCACCCACTTCACCAAGCAACGAAGCTATGACGACATTGCTCACAACGAGGAGCTATGGATGGAGCTCTACTCTCTCTCCCTCTCCCCCTCTCCCTCTAGTATGCTACATTACTAGCCCTAAAACCTAAATAAGGAGTCTTCTCTCATGCTCCATGGCCACCATCCTCGCCATCATTCTCTAAGGTATTGATGTGTTGCTAGTAGGATCATACCTACTTGCTGGGTTGATTGTTTTTGACAAGGGATTATGCCATCCTTGGCTTGCTTCTCTATATCCTTGTTATGTATGATCAGATGCCGTTGTATTGTTAAGCTGATGTCTTGTGTATATATATGCTACATAAGGTCCCTAAGCTTCGTTTCTATGTGTTTTGCCATATGTTTTGATGCCATCATAATGCTAGAAGTCTCACTTTCCTATGTGCACTATGTGTGAGGTCCCTAAACCTCTTAATTTAGGGTGGTGCCCCCTTTGTTTCGTTCTTTGCTTGTTTGCTTGAGGCGTGGTTTGTGGAGAGTGCACGATTACAGAGGCCACCCGATTTCACTGCTCTTTTTCCCGCTATCAAATATCTTTTGAATTTACTCCCATTAAGGAATCCAATGGTTTCAACTCCATCTAGAGTCTCCACACGAATGGTCCCTTGCGGGGTAATTTCACACACTCGATATGGTCCCTTACCAGCGTATTTCAATTTCTTCATTTCATTACGTACCCCGTACATAAGAACTTTATCACCAACCTTGATGTCTTTATCCTTTAAATGGCTATCAAAACACTTCTTTCTCCTATCCTTCTCCACTAGAGCATTTCGCACAGCTAATTGCCTTTCTTCATCTAGCCTTTCCAGGATATATATTCGCTCCACTAAGGGGTTACCATCCCAACCTTCTTGAGAAGCTACTCGAAGACTAGTAATGACAAACTCCCATGGCATAACTGCTTCTTGGCCATACACCATCTTAAACGGTGTGCAATTAATAACAACTTTATACGTAGTACGATAAGCCCATAAAGCTGATGTAAGCTTTAGGTCCCAATCAGTGCGATGAGCCTCGACTGTCTTTGTCAAAATGGAGATGAGAGTTTTGTTGGTACTCTTAGCTTGGCCATTTGCTTGGGGATAATAGGGTGTAGACTTGTGGTGAGATATCATGAAGTTTGATGTGAGTTCTTTTATTACTTCATTTATAAAATGAGTTCCATTGTCACTCACAAGTTCAAAGGGGCATCCAAAACGTGTGATAATGTTCTCAAAGAGGACCTTAGCTGTTGTTTTTGCATCCGCATTTCGTGTTGCTTTTGCTTCAGCCCATTTGGTTACATAGTCGGTAGCCACAATGGTATATCGTGATTGCGTGTTACGTGCAGCCGGACTAATCGGTCCTACAAAGTCTAAGCCCCACTTTTCAAATGGTTGGGTTACCTTGATGGGATGTAGAGGCATCCTATCCCTTCTTTGTGGCTTGTTGAAGTGTTGGCATTCATCACATCCCTTTGCAAAAAGTGATGCATCCTTAAACAGAGTGGGCCACCAATAGCCTGACTGTAAGATCTTTCGGGCAGTCAACTTTCCTGAAAAGTGACCACCAGCTACGCCCATGTGTGCCTCTTGTAGAATATATAAATACTCATCCTCGTGGGCACAGCGTCTAAGAACATCATCTTTTCCTCTCTTATAGAGAGTTCCAGCCAGTAAGCAATAGGGTTCGCATTCCTTGATTAATTTTCGAGCTATATCTTTTCGCAGCTCTTTGGGTGGAAAACCATTAACTAAGAAGTTAACAATCTTTTCACTCCATTCAGGCATTGTCTCAACAATGAACAAAGGAGTATCAGGCAATTCATCATCAACCCCCGTAGGAGCTTCGCCATTTGGGATACGAGATAAATGATCTGCCATGACATGTTTCCTCCTAGGCCTCACAACAACGGTGAAGTCAAACTCAAGAAGAATTAACAACCATCGTGTAATTCGACCTGTGGAACACGGCTTGTTTACCAAATATAGCAATGCTTGATGATCAACATAAAACACAAACTTGGTAGCAAGAAGGTAATAGCGAAATTTCTTTACTGTGTAAATCATAGCTAGACCTTCGCGCTCTGTAGTAGTGTAGTTCATCTCGGCATCATTTAATTGGCGACTTGTAAAGCTAATAGGGTAGTCCAATTTATGTTCTCCTGGTTGAGTTAGAACACACCCAATAGCAAAATTTGATGCATCAATATGCACATGAAAAGGTACATTCCAATCAGGTGTTCGCAGGATTGGAGCACTTGTTAGGGCCTTCTTTAATAACTCATAAGATTGATGACATTCTTCCGTCCAGTGAAACTCGATAAGAAGCTTGTACAATGGACGCGCTATCTCGGCAAAGTTTAAAATAAACCTTCGATAATAACCAACATGGCCCATAAATCTTTGAACTCCTTTATAGTTAGTAGGTGGTGGCAAATCGGCAATGGCTTTAATCTTACTCTCATCTGTGGATATCCCGTTCTTGGACACTATATGCCCTAGAATGACTCCATGCTTAACCCAAAATTGGCATTTGAAAGGGTTCAATGAGATGCGATAAAATCTGCACCTTTCAAATATTTTTTGTAGATATAACAAATGCTTATCCCAAGAAGAAGAAACACAAAGGTCGTCTAGGAAAGCTTCACAAAACTCCCTTAGAAATTCTTTAAACGCAGTGTTTATTAATCGTTGGAATGTAGCAGGGGCATTCGTTAAGCCAAAAGCCATAACACGAAATGCAAACACTCCAAACTCTGTGATAAAAGCAGTTTTAGCTTGGTCCTCTAATGCAATTGTGATTTGATTGTGACCAGAGTACCCATCTAAAAAGCTATAAGCTTCCTTGCCCGCAACTCTTTCAAGCACATGTTCTGAATATGGCAAGGGATAATGATCTCTCCTAGTGGCTGCATTAACTTTCTTGAGGTCCACGCACACTCTTAGTTTCCCATTATTTTTTGGCACAATGACTATTGGAGAAACCCATTCTGAGTGCTCAATAGGATATATGAATCCACATTGGATAAGTTTTTCAATCTCCTCTTGTACAATTTTGGTGTACTTAGGATTCATTGGATAGGGTCGTTGTTGGACGGGTTTAGCAGTGTTGATCATGGGAATTGTGTGTTGCACCACAGAAGGTGGAACGCCCTTCATGTCATGATATGTCCAAGCAAAGATATCCTTGTATTCCTTGAGGAGCTCCTTAAGTACAGCCTCTTCAGTTTCGGTAAGGTCTTGAGCAATAAAGACTGGTTTAGACTCCTCACCTGGTTCTGCTAATTCTATCTCTTTAACTACCGTTGGACCATCATAGACTCCACTGCTTCCATTGGTAGGTATTCGTTGGGCTTTGGCATACACAACCTTTCGCTCCCCCGTGGTATAAGATTTAAAATGTTCAGGAGCCGTATGTAAGTCAGCAGGCTCTTGTCCTGACAGAGACCTTTCTTTTAGTTCTGCCTCCTTTTGTTGTTGAGCTAACTCTCGGTTTTGACGTCTTCTTATAGTTCGACTCAATTTCGGCTCTGTAACCTCCAATTGAGCGAGGTCAATGGGTCGCGGGCTGCACCACATGACACTCTGGAGATGTTCACCCCAATTGTCTACTAGCTTTCAATGAGCATCACATGCCCCTAGATAGCTAAGCCATTCTGCATTAGATCTTTCCTTGTTTATCCTAGCTCTCACATTTGCTAGATATCGTCGTCTCTTATATGACCTTTGTTTCTTGTTAAGGTTTTGATTTTGGTAAATGTTTGAACTCGACTCGCCTGATAGGTCTTTGCTTGTATCTTCTTCACTCTCATATAAATTACCATAGATGGTCGTACTAGGCCTTGAGTGTTCAGTTTCTATACTTGGTTCACTCGATGTTTCCTCAGGTTCTGAATCCATTTCTCCCTGAGATTCCGTTTCTGATGTGTATTGGCCTGAAGCCTTTGAGGAATCATCGGTTTCACTCTCAGGTAGGTGTGCCTCTTTCTTATCATCGGATGTTACATGCACTACACCTAACATGTTTACTGGTGCAATGTGTGGTATCTCTTCCCCATCTGGTGTTACCCAGGTTGTTCCTCTAGCTCCCCATGTATCTATAGTTGCCACTAGGTGCACCCAATCGACATTGTCTGACTCAGCCATTCCGGGTAGGATATCCATATAAGGAGAGTTCTCCCCAATATCCGTGTCTTCGTTACACGTGTAACAATACTGTAATGGAGCTGAGTGAATTGTTGTGTCTGATCGATTATCAATGATGAATTTATTTCCTAGAGGATCCGTTCGACCACTTAAAAGATCAACTCGAATGACAGAGTCTTGGAACTGTAAGTAGACGTGGTTTTTGGACCAGTCATGCACCATTTTTGCTTCCCTCATGAAGGGATGCCCTAAGATCATCTCAAATGACATAGGATGCTTGGAAAATTCCATAACAATGAAAGTCTGCCTTACCTTGTGTCCCAAGACCTTGATTTTGAGATCCTTTAGCATTCCAATAGGCGTAACAATAGATCCATTAGCCATTTTTACCACTACGCTTGTGGCTTCAAGGTGAGGTCGCACCATAGACTCCCAACAACTCTTTGTCACCATGATGACTCCCGCACCACCGTCAAGGACCCCCTTTACAGTTAATCCTTTAGTAGTGATTGGTAGAGTAGCATTAGATTCATCACCTTCAAAGTATTGCCCCAACTTGTTAACGGGTACTTCAATTACAGATTCATGTCCCGCTAGGTCAAATGGTGGTGCTAAATGTTCCTCATCATTCATTACCGAGTCAGGTTTGTTCATATGTGCAAACTGTGGTAATCCGCCCTGTAATTCTCCATTGAGGAAGGCTCAAAGAGCTGAGACTAGCTCGGGGTCTTTATATAGTTTGGACATGATGGTGGTTCTAACTTCTGAAGACATGAAATCCATCAATTTGGCAATATTTAATGGCATCTTGTGGGACGTAGGACCCTGACAAGAGAATGGTGAAGATGGAATCTCCACTTCCTCAAGGGGGTCGGGCATTCCCTCACCAAACATTCTCTCTAGTAGGAAAGGTGTGTGTCCACTTTCAGATGTCCTACCCTCACTCTCTTCCCGAATGATACTGGGTATAGCTAACAGCCTGTAGTTCTTGTGAGGTTGAACTTGTGTGGGAAACATTGTGTCCGACATCTGGATATGTTTGGGTTCAGGTTCTAATGTTCGTTGAGTTTCTTCCACCAAACCCCTCAGTTGTTGGACTCGTTCAATTTCCATTGTTGGGTTTGGATAGGTTCCAATCTTTCTCTTGCAATCCTCATTTTTTGTCTCTCGTGGCTTATCTTTGGGGTTCGCAACTAGGTGGTTTAACTTTGAATACTCTTTTGGTGTTTGTCGTAATTCCCTCTCGTGATCCTCCTCACTGGCTTTTTCCTTTGTAGTAACAGTTTTGGTCTCCGTGGTCTCTATTGAATGTGAGTCATCCTCAGGGTCATTCATATACACGGGATCCTCTCATGTCCCTATGTTAGTCTTTGAACTAGGTTTTGAGCTAGAAGCATTAAGGGATTTCTTTCTTCGTGTTTTCTTCTTTCTCGCTTGGCCAATGGATGCAGCATCTCTCTCTTCGAGGATGTAATTTTGCTTTTGGAGCATCGACCGTGTGAGTGCATTCACTGGTGCTATGCTTATAGTTGGTGGTGTCCCATCAATAATCTCTATTATGTTCAATGGTGTGATTTTCGGTGCGTTTGGATTGTTAGGACACTGTGAGATCAAATGATCTATGCCACAACGATTACAAGTGAGTATTGGCATTGCCAATGCACTCCCTTGACTTGTTTGCATTAGTGCAGCATTCTTTTGCATTCTAATGGGGCACTCAACTACTCGATGTGGTCCACCACATTCGTAGCACTGAAGAGGTGGTCTCCTGGCAAAACTATTAATGTTTTGGCCTCTTGCTGCTAGCGCAGTAGCTTGATATACCGGTTTGATTTGTCCCCAATGGTCTTCCATATAGTACATGGGACACTCCTCAAGCATGTCGACTCCATAGGTGATACTAGAGTCTATGTCCTCTTCGCAATCTACATAAGTACTAGATGACTCGCAACCTATTTGGTTCATAGGTGTAACTCTTGGATGAGGGGGTTGCGGTCCTAGCACTGGAGGTGGCAACGGTGTGGTTTGGACCACATTTTGGGTTCTAGGGGCCATGTGCTGTAATGGCAATTGTTTCTCCATGGGTGGGGTAGGCATCAATGCAGGAACTCGAGGTGAGTCTGCCCAAGCTATAGGCGGTCTATTTTCCATGATGCGTTTAAGCATTAGGCAATCCTTCGCTTGATGGCCATACCTACCACACGCGTTACAAGTCCCGTTAAACTTTACTCTGAAAGTAGGGCATTCACTCGTAGTATGTGGGCCCAAGCAAATTGAGCACCATTGTTGCTCCCTTCTTGGATACATATGAGTGTTTTGTGGAGCACGATTACCCCTAAGGCTTTCTTGGATGGCCTTGGTGAGATCTGCCAAAGTCATCTCAGATATCGTTTGCTCTTTCACGATTGTCTTTATCTTCATTGGCTCATGCCCTGACGCTTGCGAGCTACTAGACTTCGGCTCGGCAGACACTCTTTCTCCTGCAATCATTAAATTATCCTCCAATTGGATTGCATTCATGGTGACTGCTTCCCAAGTAGTGATACCTCTAATGACTAGGCCATTATAGATACTTTCATGTCGTAGTCCCCTAATGAATCTATCGAGCAATTGGTTGTTGTTGAATCGCTCGTTTGGATTGCATCGAGAATTCAAATTCTTTAGGCGACTAATGAAGTCTCTCATGGATTGACCTTCTTCTCGTTGGGCTTTCTGGAGCTGAGAGGCTACACCCCAAAGTACTCCCTCTCGTATGTATTCTTTTAAGAACAGTCTCCTAAGAGTAGAGTAGATAGTTTTCTCTTCTACTCTTAAGGTTCTATACCAATCTCCAGCCTTTCCGCTTAGGGTCAAACTCAAAGCCTTACACTTATGTAGCTCATTGTGCTCTTCCAAGGAATCGCACACATGTTCAAAGACTTCCATATGCTTTCTAGTATCTCCGTCTCCACTGAATTTCTGTGTGAGCTTAGCTACTTGAACTGCCTTGCTGCTAGGCTCTCTATCAGGTGCACTACGCATGTTTTCCGCAATAGAGCGACCGATAGTTTGAGCAAATGCTGCCAAATCTCCTATTTGAGCAGGTATAATGGGTGTATGTGCTCCTGGAACCACATATGAGATGGGAGTTGGCCTTGGCCTTGGCATACGCGTGGCTCTTGGGTCCCATATTTTGTATGGTGGTGTACCAGACGGTGGACCAAAGTTTACAGGCGTGGCCCTAGGCATAGGGGGTGCCTGATATGGCATGTTATTATTAAATGGCATGGCTCCACTTGTATAAGAGCTTGGATAATGCCATTGTGGATTGTAAGCTCTTGGAATAATCGGAGGTGTAGGAGCTTCATGAGGCTGAGGTACGACAGGTGCACACGATTGATACATACATGTAGGTATAGTTGGGGGCACTGTGCTACTAGGCATCGGCGCAGTGTTAACAAATGAACTCCATGGTGTACTTCTTGTCACGCTCACCACTGGGATATGCATGGTAGTCGTAGTGTCATTAAGAGAAAGATGAGCTAGATCTGGGAAGGTAAAGCTGCCACTTGTGGGCTCAAATTGTACTGAGGCTCCTGGCGAAACAACATATGGAGGATCAATGGGGCTCACTGAGGGAGTCTCCATTTGTGATAGGGTTGGTTGGCCTTTCCCGTATCCAAGAATCTCATTAGGCATGTTGAAGGCATGTTGATCCCTGTGTTCTGTCTTTCTAACTCGACAATCCTATGGAGGACATCACAGACTTTCTGTTGTTGCTCATCTATGCTAGTAGCACCCGATGTGGATTGTAGAACATCTAACCAACCCACATGATAGGTGTGTCCTGTGTACCGATCAGTTAAAGCTTCTGCTTGTAGGTCATACTCCCAATTTTCGTTTAGGAATATCCCATCTAGGCCTGGCGTGCTGGAGGTTTCCCTCGAAGTGGAAGCATTATTGCTCCCCATCGCTTGCCCCTCTGTGACTGCTACCTTGGGACCACTCGGTTGCTCGGCTGGCATGATTGTTGTCATAGGAGCCTTTGCTTTCAGGGCTCGACTTTGTTCTAGCCTTCGTAGGTTCTCAATTTCCCTCTCCCTTGTTGCTTGCATATAGCGTTTGATCTCTTGCACTTCGGCAAGACTCCTACCATCGGGTAGTAGAACCTCAGAGGGAGATAGTCCTAAAGGATCAGGAGGTGCAGTGGATGGAACATTCACATGCACACTCTCAAGAAGCATAGGGTCTATTTTAGGCATGAATGACGAATTTACTTCCCCACTCCCTTCATTTATTTCATTAACCGCATGTTCGGAGCGAGTAGCTCTACTAAGGGTCTCTTTTAAGCGGCTAAACATGCTGGACCTAGGCTGTGGGCCCATGGCATGCATGTCTTGACTTGAACTATCAGGGTTTGGTGTAGGATACCCCTCCATGACTTCGTAGTCAGAGGAAGAATCACTAGACATGATATGAGGATCTTGGGTCGCGCTACCTTGAGTCCCGGCCGAAGGTCCAGAACCTAGGGTGGAGGAATAATGGGTGCCCGCGTAAAGGGAGGCACTACCAATATGCTCGTGCTCTAACACTCGTCCAGAGCGTAGGTTCATATGATTTTGATCCCCTAGAAGTGTTAGTGAGTGCCCGTGAAGGCTGCTCACCTAGTATTTTTGGGTGTTTTGCAACCCAAGTCTTTTCTTAAATTTTTTTTTATTTTTTGATTTTTTGGTCCTTTTTTTCTGACCCAGCTATAGAATAGAACGTATGATAGCTCAAAACGAGCGTCTTGGTCAGAGGGACGTGCCGTGCTTTACAACCCTCCGTTTGGTCACTTTATGCCCTCGAAATCCCTAAAACCGTCAATTTCTAGTAGGGAACTAGGCCCAAATTAAAAAGTCTAAGGGTGCAAGTGGGAAGAGAAGGGAGGAGAGTGGAGGACTTGCCCCACATGCTCTCATTCCCTCTTGAGGGGGTAGGGTATATATATAAGAGTGAGTCTAGTATATATCATAAGAATGAGGACTGAGGTCTGGGCTTGAGCTTGGGCCCGATCCCGATCAAAATATTAGTGTAGCCCCCCAGTCACTCACACTTAAATATTTTCGGTTTTTTTTTTATTATTTTTTTTATAGTCGCCGTGCACGCGCGCACACACACTTAACCTACACCTAACTTATCTACTTACAACTAATAGAGATACTGCCACACACACTCTAACACTGTTTACATAGTACTACAGTAGCTAACAGATCTACAAAACTAACCTTACAGAACTAACATTCCATAGCTAATACCTTAATTCTAACAGTACATTGCAAAAAAAATTGTAACTCCTTCTTTACAGAAAACAAAAAAGACGGTACAGTGTAACAAAAATCTTCTCCACACAACCACACCTTCCTTCTTCACAAATCCTTCAATTGAAATTGCATCACAAGAAAGCGTAAAGTGCTTAACCAAGCTTAGTGTAGGGCATTTCCCTGGCAACGGTGCCAAAAATGTGCGCTCCTTGCCGCACTGTCGAAGCAAGGGACTTGCCGATACACCGTGTGCGAGCCACAAATGGCTCTAAGCACACAACAAGCCTAAACTAGCAAGCTCAAGAGAGCAAAGGGTGTGTCACTCACCGCTCTGCGCTCGCCTTCGTGGTGGATTCCTCGTCGCGATGAAGAAGAAGCTGCAGTCATGCCGCGCTCAACCGCTTCGTCGCCGTCGTGCCTTCGTAATGCTCGATCGCACACACACTCTCCCTCTCTCTCTCTCTCTCTCTCTCTCTCTCTCACACATACACACACACACACAAGGAGGTGAAGAAGAAGAAGATGGAGATGGAGATGGAGATGGAGCAAGAGCACTCTTCTATTGCACAAATGAGAGAATGAATCAATTTTAGGTTTAGCTGGCTTTTATATGAGCTCACCCCATTCACACTTGGGCGCCCATGCTTAGCCAACTAATCCCTTGAATGTCCCAGTTAGAGTGCGCCTCTCATCGGCAATCACTCTTACCCTTTTCCTATTGGTTCGACAAGCCCGGTACCTGACTCTACCAAATACATAATACACGCCCGTCGTAGGTGATGGGGTGTCCGTGAGCCGTGAGGGTTAACAGGCATGCGTACCACGCTTTCCCCCAAAAGAATACCTGTCATGAGCCTCCTAGAGCTACCTTGGTCAAAATCCAAGAAGAGGAAGCTCACCACAAAGGATCTCCTCTATGCCATGCTTGGGGAAAGGTAAGAGAACATGATGCTTTTATTCTCTTTGACCCTGGTTTTACTCACAATTTCATATCCACAAAGTTGGCCACTAAGCTAGGCATCCAAGCCTATGAGATGGGAGATGTCCTACCCGTCGATGGTACTTTCAAGGGGCAAGAAGCTTTAGTCACTTCCTTAATCGGGAAATTGAGGCTTCATGTCTAAATATATGTTGACAAAGAGGACTTCTTTATCTCTCCTCTCAAGCACGAGGATGTAATCCTAGGGGCACCATGGTTTGATCGCATGGCTGCCAATGTTAAATTCCTTGAAAGGAAAATTTACTTTAGGTTCAAGGAAAAAGATATGTACATAGACGACAAAGAGATGGGTAACACCATACCCATTGTACATACGCAAGCTTTCAATAAGTCAATAAACAGCTCTATTTCCGTGTAAATGATTTTTGTTAAAGATTCTCAAAATGAACCTAATGCTTTAGCAAAAGAAAATATAAACAATCACAAAGAATTAGAGTTATCCAATTTTCTCAAGGGATTTCAAGATGTTTTTATTGACGACATCCCTTGTGAACTACCTCCTAAACAAGGCAATGATGACCATGCAATTGAACTTCTTCCAGGAAGTTCACCGCCTACTAATAAACCTCCTTATAGAGTTTCTCAAGCTCAACAAGGGGAGATTATGCGGCAAGTGCATGAGTTAGTTGAAAAGGGCATGGCTAGGCCTAGCTCATCTCCATTTTGCTCACCCGTGTTATTAGTGCAAAAGAAAGACAGCACATATCGTATGTGTGTCGACTATAGAGCACTAAATAGGATCACTATCAAAAATAGGTTTCCCATTTTACGGGTAGAAGACCTATTTGATAAGCTACAAGGGTCAACCTACTTTAGTAGAATTGACCTAAAAAGTGGCTACCGCCATCAAATAAGGATAGTTGATAAAGACATTGTAAAGACCGCATTTTTCACTACGTTTGGTCTTTACAAGTACTTTGTCGTGCCTTTTTTCTTGACCAATGCACCAGCCACATTCAACATCTTGATGGAGAAGTTATTCAGGCCTCACCGAACCTTTACTGGAGTGTCTTTTGATGATATAATCATCTGCTCTAATCCATTAGACGAACACAAGCAACACCTCCAAGTAATATTTCAAGTCTTAAGAGAGAATAAACTTCATGTTAATCGAAAGAAAAGTAAGTTTTTCTTACAAGAGATTCAGTATTTAGGTCACATTATCCCTCAAGATGGCATCCAAATGGATCCATCAAAGCTAGAGGTAATAAAAGGATGGCCTAATCCAAGGAATCTTCATGAACTAAGAAGATTTATAGGTATGTGTGCATACTATAGATGCTTCATAGAAAAGTTCTCACTAATAGCAGGACCATTACATGACCTAACAAAGAAAAAAGTTAGGTATACATGGTTTGCGAAGGAGAACAATGCTTTTGAAAAGCTTAAAGAAAAGCTTATCTCGCAACCTGTGCTTACACTGCCGAATCTCTCAAACCCATTTGAGGTCCAATGTGACGCTTGTGGTGATTGCCTTGGAGCTATTTTGCTCCAAGAAGGGCACGCCATAGCCTATGAAAGTCGAAGGCTCGGACCCTGTTGAGAAAGCTCTAGGCATATATGAAAAGGACCTCCTTGCAGTTCTACATGCTTAGACTCATGGAAGCACTATTTACTAGGGACTCCTTTCATTCTGCGGACGGATCACCAAAGCCTTAAGTACTTCATGATGCAGACCAAGCTCTCCGACAAACAAATGAGGTGGACAAATTTCCTTTCACAATTTCATTTTCATATTGCTCACATTGCTGGCAAGCATAATCAAGTAGCCGATGCACTCTCAAGACGGTCGCGAGTGAATGCGGTTTCCATAGCAACTCACAATGATCTATCTTCTATGATAGATGAGTATGCTATTGATCCCGATTTTAGAGATTTGATTTCAGCCCTTGCACTAGGGAAGAAAGAGGAACCATTTACTTTACAAGATGGCTATCTTCTCTATGGCAATATACTATGCGTTACTAACTCACTACATGAGAAAGTAATGTATGAATCTCATGCTCCTCCTTATGCGGGGCATAGAGGGATTTAGTCTACCCTAAAAGGGATTGAAACGTATTTCTATTGGCCTACCATGAAAGCAAACATACAAGAGTATGTTTCTAAGTGTATGGTATGCCAAAAGATGAAGTTTGATAGAGGGAAGCAACCTGGATTGCTTCAACCTTTTCCAACACCTAATTCACCATGGGAGAGTATATCCATGGATTTTATCTTTGGATTGTCTAAGTCTATCCATGGGAATACGGGAATATGGACGATAGTAGACAGGTTCAGCAAACAAGCTCATTTTATACGTGTCAAACAGACTATCAAAGCCCATCAAATGGCAAAAGCAAGTTTGATTGTGCATACAGACTCATCAATATCATTACACTTTTTTTGAGTTTTGGGACACTCAATACTCCCAATAACTAACAACACAAAGTTAGGGAAAAAAATCGATTTTACCAAAATCGGACTCAATTTGAGTTGGATATGTATTATGTCCACTATTGCTCAATTTCTTGAGTGAACATGGTCAATTTGTAGCTTAGGTCCAAATCTAGATATACAAAATCAATTTGACTAGAAGTTCATACTTTTCAAAGAGATTGAGATAGCCACAACGTGAAAGCCAATCTTTTTGTTCGTCTAGTTTTTGTGCTTTGCAATTATGTTTAGAATTGTCATAAGAGAGTTTTTGTGCTTTGCAATTACGTTTAGAATTGTCATAAGAAAGCATGCTTGCATGCTTTTGATGTTTTGTGGGTGTTAATATGACGGTGAAGTACCAAGGTGTATCGATACAAAGCTATATACTCGTAAATATGGGGTGTAGCAAACACCGATGATAGGTCTGCAGAATACAAAATGGTAACTTTTTGTACTTAATTGTATGCATAAGCAAAAATATGCATGTTACTTACTTTTTCCATGTAAAGTGGGTTCTTAGCCATCAAGGCCTTGTAAGGATGCTTGAAACTTCAAGCATATGCAAGGAGTATTGAATTTTTTTCAACCCTAAAAGGACACTTTAATGTCCACTCGATACACTTCAACTTCTAGCAAACACAGGAATTCGGAAGTGTTGCTTTTGAAATCCATATAGAGAGCTCCCTTTCTGTGGATGAGCCTGTGCTCTTTTTGTGGCTTCAAAGACACTTCAATTCTATTGTTTATACAGCTTATAAGGATTGGTAGCTTCAGGTCTTATCATATAGGCTGGGGGGAGAGCATCTAAGA
Organism: Adiantum capillus-veneris; assembly: GCF_014529385.1. NCBI lineage: Eukaryota > Viridiplantae > Streptophyta > Polypodiopsida > Polypodiales > Pteridaceae > Adiantum > Adiantum capillus-veneris. Next base: position 46,720,791 of record NC_140936.1, on the reverse strand, counting down.
TAACGAGACAATCCGGGCAGCACTTCAAATGTGGATTCCAGGTTTACTAAAAAATCAAAAGCAGATATCATGGCCTCTTCAAATAGGATTTCAGTACACTTTGAAGAACGAAGGAGGACCCATAACAGAGGTGTATCAAGAGTCATAAGCTCTACGACAGTTTAGTGGAACACTCAATCGAGAGTTTCAACCAACAGAGACACATCATTGTTTCTTTGATTGTTGTTGTTGATTCTCGACTTGTTACTGTTGAGCACAAGGCCATCTACCAAAGGATTTGCAATGAGCACAATATCAAAGGCCTCATATTCCATGGCCTGAGTTCCAACAAAGTATAGAAAGACAGATTGAAAACATCCTAGCCATGCATCAAGCACCAACAAAAGTCCCGAGACCACATATCGATCAATACTTTCCTTGTTGAATACCAGGTCTTGTGTTCAAGACTCATGGGGACTGTTCCAAGGACATTCAAAAATGCAAGCAGACTTTTAAAGGCAACATACATCACTGGAGATATTGAACCACTTTCAATTCATTCCAGATACACTGTCTTAAGAACTACAAAGTTCAAAGAGCCCGTCCAAAGCTGGATGACTGCTTTCATATTGCTATACTCCCACCTTGCACAAAGGTTCCTCCATTTGGGCATGACAGGCACGATCACATCTTCAATAGTTGTGGCAAAGCTTCAAGCAATTATAGTACAGTTCCAGACTGGCACAAATGCATCTTTCTCAAAATGTCCTACAGCAAGCACCGTTTTCCATTTTAAAATGCTCTCTGCAACGGCTTGCTTGTGTAATATGGGGACTTGGTGCCTCGCGACAACCTCTATAAACGCTTCAATGCCATTGTTTTCTTCTCCTTCAACACAATGGTCTTCTTCGTCCTTGCAAATCCCTTGATTCATTACATTTCTCTCACTGTATTCTCCGTCATCAAGCGACCAAGTTTTGTGCAAAGGATTGAACCAAGAAACATAGGAGTTCTCACCGTCCCACCACACGATGTTGTTATCCATCTCCGCAACAGGCTCAAAGCAGTCTCCATTCAAAAGGCTGACTTCTGATAGGTCTGAGTGCAATTTCCAATCGTCAGGAAAGGGCACCTCTTCTATCTTCCTCCAAGACTGTCTGCCAGCATCAAAAACCTGAACTACAAACACCGATTCGAGTTCTACTAGACCGTAGAGTTCCTCTTCAACATGCGATGCAGACTGTACTGAGCTTGTCGTAAGAAGCACCCTCAGATGAGGAAAATTGTCCGTCTGCAGCAATAGTTTGCATTGACCTGTGATCATGTCATAACTGAGGAATGATTTCTGTCTTTCAGTTTGTGATCCAGCAGCATTAACCAAAGGCACAAAGATCTTTCCCTTGAAGATGGCATTCAGTTCATCGAAAGGATGAAGGACGCGATGAATGCTCCAAGTCCAATCTCCACGGCTCAAGTCCATCTTCACCACCACATTGGGATCCTGAGAGGACCACACATAAAGAATACCATAGTTTGCCCGTAGCTGAAGGTTATACATTTCACGGAGGCCCTGCAAGGGTGGAAGTTCCCGCCAGTGGCTGTGAATCATACCTTTCCAAACAGTGTGAAATGTGGCCTTCCGTTTGCCATCTTCTGTATAGTCTCTTTCGAGGAAGAGCTGCGTATCCACAGTTGTCCAGATTAAGAAGAGGCCTTTGAGAAGAGGAAGCTGATGCTTACGTGTTTCGGCTGCAAGAAATGGACGCGTGGTGAGGGTGTCGATGGAGGCTCTCCAGTGTTTGGAGATGGTTCTGCAGACAGGGCGGGCATACCAAGGCAACCTTGTGAGCACATGAAATATCACAACCTGCTCTGGAAGCCCCGGAATGAGAGTTTCATCTCCTCCTCCTCCTCCTCCTCCTGCTCCTTCTGCCTCCATGTCCATCTCCACTCTTTTATGTCCATCTCGTTCTTCCATGTCCATCTCCTCCTTTAAAGCCAAGAAAATGAAATGATTCGCGTGCCACTGAAGATGAAAACACACCGTTTTTACATTTCTCCACGTGGCGTACATCCAAGCCGTCTAGTTTCAAACCCATCGTACGGTAGATTTTGAAAGCTTTTCAGGAGTTAATTATCAAGCGGGCTTGTGCTGAGGTAGGCCATGGTCACGCGAGACGCTGCAGCTTTCCATATGAAATCTATGCCTTTTCACTGCTGGTCACCTAAGCGTTTCTCTCTCCTACCTGCGCCTTGCTCTCCCTCTCTCTTCCTGCTGCTCCGGGTCTCCATGTTGAGCTGTTGTCAGAAATTGTCAAGGCTTATAGATAACTAGGCCTCGGGTGATCCCACCCTCCCATGCCCGTGCCACTTAGTCCTGAGGTCGTGCGACCACGCCTTTATATTATGATTGGCGGGTGCTTCACATAAAACTGGATAGCAGCGTGAAGCACCTTCTGCAGCATTGGGTGACATCAATGCTAGCTTTGTGTGTGTGTGTGTGTGTGTGTGTGTGTGTGTGTGTGTGTGTGTGTGTGAGAGAGAGAGAGAGAGCTCATTTGGATAATGGAACTTTAGAGAAATGGTTGGAGCACGTCCACATGCAGAGGTGCTACCCCCGCCCGACATGCGTCAACAAAGCTTTTATCTCTGAACTCTGCCAATTCTGGCAGAGTTGATGTTACTCCCGCCTTGCCCAACGCACAAGAGAAACGCTTTGTTAAGCTTTCAGCTTTGGTATAGACACTTCCCTCTAACAAGCTTGCTTACGTAAGCTTTACCCCTGCTGGCCTAGTGTGTGAAACTGCTCTTAGCCGACTCCTTGTGTGGGTGTCAAGTGGTTATGGCAACTTGCTTGTGGCTGCCAAATGAGGTGGAAACTGTAGGCCTTGACGTGAGTGCCATAGCGGAGTATTGATTGTTTTCACAAAGGGTTCGCAGAGTTCATCATCAACCTCGCTAAGAACAAACATTTGTGAAAGCCTCAAAGAGATTGGCACTGACCTTCCTTCCTTCGCGGGTACTTCATCAAAAGTAGCATTCATGCTATTCTTCTTTCTCAAAGCAAGAGTGCATACAATGAGAAACATAAAACTTAGAATTCAGACTCAACCTTCCCTTGGCTTTCTGATCGTGATGACAGAGGGAGAATCAAAGATCTTGACTACAATATCAACCCAGTGATACAAGGGCCTAGAGTGGGCAGATGCAGTGAATGTCATGCCTTGGAATGCATTGATTGCAGGATATGCCCAACATGGTTGTGACAAGGAAGCCCTAGGTTGTTTTAACCACAGATGAAGGGAAGGCCTTTTGCCAAATTCCATCGCTTATGCTTGCATCTTCAAGACATGTGTCCTTACGCAAGACCTTCACACGGAATGAGTGAATTTGCGATGACATTGCTAGTCATGGGTTGTTGGAGAAACATGTTATGCTTTGAAGTGCTTTGGTTTTCCAATTGTGATGCCCTTAGTAAATGATGTAAAGTTCTTGACGAGCTTTGTGTTCAAAATGTATTCTCTTGGAATGCATTGATCCTTACCCAACATGGTTGTGGCAAGGAAGCTAAGGAATGTTCATTGCAAGCTATGACTAGCATGGTTGTGGCACTGATGGATTGTTTTTTATGCCATTTGGCAGCACCCCATTGGAGAAAGATAATTAGAGTTAAAAATTGCTGTTATAGAATCATGGTAAGCGTAGGTCCATCCTCGATTTTTTATTTTTTTTCGGGGGGGGGGGGGGGTTTAAGGGATCAACAACTTGGAAGTGGACCGTGTGATCCCAAGGCGGACAAAACCCGACCAGCGCAAAAATTGAGGCACGCTAAACATGACTTTTATGATTTTATATGGTAACTCAACATGCTTTGTCCTGGTTTAGGGAGTATAATTTTAGATGGTTTTTATAACCCAACCCATTTTCATGATTTTATATGGTAACTCAACATGCTCTGCTTCATAACCCAACCCATGTTTATGATTTTCTATGGTAACTCAACATGCTTTGCCCGGGTATAGGGGGTATAATTTCTACCCAGGTTTAGTTTTGATATGACGGTTGCGACTGGGATTGCACTGATTTTCATGGCAGCCGTGGATCCCCTCACCACCCTGCATTAAATTTTGTGTGTTACTTAGTCCCGACTCCCCTCAGCTTTAAGTGCCACGCGGTCCCAACCATGGGATCAATGGCTCTTGTGCAAAATCAAAGGCACTCGCGCAGATCTCGGCCGTCGATGCGTAAAAAGTAAACTCGGGATCCCGAGTTTAGTTTTTATGGTGGGTTCCACAAAAACTAAACTCGGATCCCAAGTTGAGTTTTTATGTCGAAATCTATTGTTTTAAGTTTAAGTTTGTGAAAAAACACATCTACCTCAAGAAAGCGCACGCGGGCGTGATGGTTAAGGCGTCGAACTTTCAAGCTAGTGGTGAGGGTTCAAATCCCAGCTAGGGAAGCGTGGGCATCCCAAGATTAGGCCCCCCGTGGTTGGTAAAAACTAAACTCCAGATCCCGAGATTAGTTTTGAAAAATCTAAACTCGGGATCCCGAGTTTAGTTTTAGCATATCGATGGTCCATATTGATCTTTCACTTGGGACCATTGATTCCATGGTTGAGACCCCGTGGCATTTAAAGGGGAGGCCTGACTCCTGAGGAGAGTCGGCCGCACTTTGTGCAGGATGAAGGGGCTTTTCTACAAGAAAGGGGGTTCTTGTGCATACAGGAGGCTCTTTTTTCATATTGGCTGGCTGCTTTTGGTTCTAGGCATGGCACAAGTGGATAGGTCCTGCGGATAGGCTACACGACCTGCTGGGTCCGTTTCTTGTTGTCGCTTGTTGAGGGTGCTTCTTACGTGCATGAGCTCTATTCCCAATTATGGAAGCATGAGCTCCATAGGGCTCTCATATTTGATGAGGAGATCTTTATGAAGGTCTCCTGCAAAGCTACCTCCCAAAAACAGAATCTATATTTTGATGGCCACAGTGGTGTACAGGAGGGGGATATTGATGATAATGCAACATCATGTGTAAGGTTGTCAGACACATGATAAAGTGTGTTGCATATGTTCTCACTGGCAATGATTGCAACAATGATAAGAATGTTGGACTTGTCAATAAAATGAGGTCGAAGCACACATGAACAAGGCAAGAGAATGAGTAGGACGCTGATAGGAAAATGGAAAGGGAAGAAAACCAAAGGGTGTTTTAGAGGCATATGAGGGCCAAGGATGAAGCTGCCACTCGGGAGCTCGCGGGGACCAAGCCATGTGGTAGACAAGAAGAGATCAAGTGCTGCTCCAAAATCGAGGAGAGGAAGGAGATATTTCTCATGCTAAGAGAGGCCATCAGGAAAGTTTACTTGAAGTCGAGGGAACAAAAGAAGCTCGAGGAGCTCAGGGACTAGGTTTAAGATGAGCAATACCTTTGCGAAGGAGTGAAGCTCTCAACAAAGGAGGTGGAGGAATATAGGTATAGACAAATGGTTCTTCAGCTAGTCAATCAGGGGACCAAGGATGTGGCAAGTGTCGAAGAGTACAAGATGTCTGAAGCCTACGATAGGAAGAATGGGGTTCAACAAGGCCGACAGTTTGCAATGGCTTTGGAGCGATACAAAGAGGATGGTGTGAATGATAATTTTTTGCCAAGCACGTTGCTCAGGTCATGTTTGGCTCAAAGGATCATAAACAGAGAAATGAGTATCATATGTTATTGAAGACCAAATGAATTTTATCAAAGCTCACTTGTTGCAGGGACATGGGTAGAGGAGCTATTAAGGTGTGCACATGCATACACAAGTCAAGATATGGGGTGAAGCTTGGCCATGAGGTGAATATTCAATTTGGGTTAAGGATTGTACTTCCAACCAAGCAGTCCTCAAATACATGACTGATGGAATGCTCCTTGAGCAAGGCTGGCGACTTGGTAATCTACAGTGTCATAATGGTGGACAAGGTGCATGAAGCATTGTCTCAAATCCCTCATCGATCTTTCTTTGCCTTCTCCCAAGATCCCCAAAAACTTGCAATCATCAGGATATGGCTAGGTTAATGGGCTCTCCTTCTCAAAAATCTTGCAATCGTTAGGATATGGCTAGCTAGAGCTCTCCTTCTTGAAAAGCTTCACTGCAGGAGCGATTGGACCACCAAGTATTTGATTCTAGAAGATAGTCTGCAGCAAAAGGGAACACTTTCCAGCTCGATCAAGATTTTACAAACTCCATTGTAAGAGAAGGACAAACCCTTACTCTTCTTCTCATAGCTAGGTACCTCCTTTGGTAAATGTTACCAGTGCTTCAATCATTGAGGCTTGGAATTCTTTCATGTATTACCGCAATCCTAGAAAATTCTAAAAGCGGCTAATCTGGTTCTTACTAGTGAATGCCATGAACTTCATGGAGATTCTTGTTGATACCACGTGTGGCTCTTTGCTACGTGAGTTGTAGGTATGCTCTCTTGTTTCCTAAAATGATTAGACTTTTCACTTAAAACACCTTGTTGAACTCAATCCCAAGTCCCTACACACATCAGGGGTGATAGGATTTGTGGGGATTAAGCAAGAAGCAAGTTGAAAAGAAGATATGTAAGCATTAAGAAGTAGTATATGTGTAGTTAATTATGTAAAAGCTTGAGCAACCATAGCTATGGAAACTTGTGTGGGAGAGAGAGAGGGAGACGATGATGAGCTTTGAGAAGAGCATGGTGAGCTTGATCTTGGCTAAGGATTGCCTAGAGCTTCACGAGCCCGAAAGACAGAAGTTTTCCTGCTCTCTCTAGAGGCCTTGCAGAAAAACATAGAAATCTCCCTCTTGCGGTCCTCAAATGAAGAAACTTTAAACTATAAAGTTTTTCATCTTGCCATTGGATAGGGGGAAGGGGGTACACACCCGAAACACAAACAATTTGCCTCTCTACAGTGCAAGGTCAACATAGCATCCCAATCCACTAGGATTCACCTTCAAAATCCTCCTTCTCGCTAGCAGACCCTTGTCTGCACACCTCTCGACTCGACCACATTGTATCAGATCATGATCCAACACACACGCACCGCATGACACATTTCACAGCTTCCCATGCACACAAAGATCCTCTTTCTCTCTCGTTGTTGCAAGACACTGTCGGTTCGGTCGGGGCACACTTGTCTAGACACACACCCGACACCGCGGACACAAACAAAGAGCAATAGAACAGAGGTGGGAAAGGGGAAATGACACCAAAAAAATGCAGACAATGATGTTCTTTTCCTCACTCAAGGCATCGAGATACAACTAGCTCCCCGTCGGCACAACCTTGACGAGCGTGGAAATTTGGACCTTGACAGCTCTCATTTGTGCCATCGCTGTGGTGAAGCCTCTCTCCTCCCGCCTTCATTGCAAAAGCACACATGCACGAGCTTACGCCGTCCGAAAGAGAAAAAAAACCTACTTGAACTCACCCCTTCCTTGACAGCAGAAAAAGAAGACAAAGATGAGTCCCCCGTTTTTTCCTTGGCTCCTGGCTCCAAAAAAAACCCTCCCCTTGCTTCTTCTTTTTCCTTTCTCTTCCTCCTCTTCCTCTCCTTCTTCTTTCTCCTTTATTATTTTCCTTCCTCTTCTTCCTTCTTTTTTTCCCCTCCCTCCTCTTCTTTTTTCTTCCTTTCCTTTCTTCTACTCACTTTTCTTCGACAGACAGCGCCTTCTTCTTCTCTCCCTTTTTCTCTTTAGATGGAATGCCCCTGTATACGATTAGGTGAGCACACAACTGACCCTAGACAAATTTTTGAATGGCCATAACTTTTCTCCTGGAGCTTTGATTGACGATCCGGGAAGACTCACATGCTTCACAACTCCACCTTTATACGCCTAATTGCCTGTTCCAACCCAAGCCACATGTCCATACCTGCCCTTCTTGTCAGGAATCTGCAAAATCTTCTAACTTTGGACTAGCATAACTTCCACACCGTGGCTCCATTTGACGAGCCTTTTGGATGGAATCCTAGAGAATCTTGAACACTACATTCCATCGCACATTCCCAGCAATTCGGGCACTTTGACCTTTCATTCCAATTGGCTCTCTCTGGAGCTCCTTTGGCTTAAAAAACCACATTAGTCATACATTTCCTCTACCACGTTAGTCATGCATTTCCTCTACCACTCTCCTGTCCAAGTCTCCCACACTGGCTTTAGCCCTTTACAATGCACCTATCAACATACACAACACTGCATAACACTCTTCATAGCACGAACCAACTTGGTTGCACCATCATTGCTCACTCCCTAGCTGAACATTCATGTTCAACCATACACGTGTTTATTGCACCTAAAAAAGTTGCAGCACCAAAGTGGCAACCAAAAGCACTCTAAAACCACAACCATATGTACTCCTGCTACCCGTCGCTTTTTTCATGCGGGTTGCCCAACCCCCTGATTTACCTACCATCATCCACCTGGGTCAAATACCTTGCATTGGTGTCATCCACTCACCCATAGTAGCCACTCATAGTGTTGCATCCCAATGCACAACCAATCATCCACATAATCTGTCCATAGCATATCTCCACCGCTCCTAACATCCATAGGCATATTGTCCACTTCTAAAAGAACACCACCAAATGCATCACCACTTCCATCAGATGTACCATCACTGACACAGAACATACCATGCCCTCTCTCCCAACCATATAAAGTGAGATCCTCCTCAAGAAAATCTTGTACATGCTTGACAGCCCACTGCACAGCTCCATTTATCAGCATACCCTTCAACCACCACACACAAACCTCCTTTGAACGCTTGGCCCCAACCTGGGAATCTCCACCACCTGTCACATAGAGCGCACTTGTAGCACTGGAAGCTCCATCTTTTCTCTCCTCTCTACCTGCCATGCACTTAATTCCACCATCCTCAAGCACTTTCGTACCATCCAGCTCATTCGGGTCTACCACCACCTCTTGTAGATCAACCACATGTACCTGCTTGTTAAGCTTCTCCTCATCTACTGGCGAACAAAGCACAAAGCCACCTTTAACCTGTATCCTGGCTAAAGCCTTCTCAACAAGTACCTGTGATTCTTTATCCATTTCACCCACCAGGTCATCAAACCTCCATTCAACTTCATTTTCCATGCATTTCCTGACTAAAGGAACATGTATCCAGGGCGCCTCTTGTGCAGTCCATAGGCAATTGCAGCTACACTTCCCTTTGATCAATATCTGACACGTCTTGTTGTGTGTGAGTGATATGCAACCAAAACCCACATAGAGGAGGATTGTTGGTATGTGAGGTTTTGTTGGATCTCATGTGTGAACAAACTCTTCCACCTCATGTGTCAAGTCATGTCACAAACTGGTGACGTGGCGTGCGAGTACACACCCACACACACCCTACAGGAAACCTTAAAAGGTGACGTGGTTGGCTGGCTGCAAAAAAGACACGTGGAAGGCTGTATAGATGTCAGCACAAAATGCGGTGCAAATTGCAGGATTTTGTATTGCTGACGTGGCAGTACTGTACGACAGCTTTTTGGTAGCTTTTATGCGGTAATTTTTGGCCGCCTTTGCTTTATTTTCTCCACGCAATTGGGGGAGAGAGAGAGAGAGAGAGAGAGAGAGAGAGAAAGCCTTTGCTTTATTTTTATGGGAAAATTACCAAAATACCCCTCTAATTTGTGGAAATTCCCAATATACCCCTCAAATTTCAAAAATTCCCAAAATACCCTCGTATCTATTTTCGTTGGATTCTTCAAGATTTTCTAATCTATATTCTTGTTTGACAATTGAGATCGGTTTTTGAGTGCTTACATGTAATTTGTCGCCAATTACCTCACACAAAAAAGCGAAATATGTCTAAAATTAATGAAGCAATTCATCTCCAAAGCCTACATAACCGACTCAAATTTTAGTTTTAGCATCGTGTATGGTAGACAATCACTCTTCTTATGAAAAGCTACAACTTTTTTTGTTTTTGGAGAAATTTACTCTCACAACCAAGGGTAATTTGGGAATTTTGGAAAATTTGAAGGGCATTTTGGGAATTTGTGACAAATTATGGGGGTACTTTGGGAATTTTTGAAATTTGAGGGGTATTTTGGGAATTTCCACAAATTAGAGGGGTATTTTGGTAATTTTCCCTATTTTTATTAAGAGAGAGAGAGAGAGAGAGAGAGAGAGAGAGAGAGAGAGAGAGAGAGATCTTCTACTCTATTTTTAGAAAGCTTTTGAGTTGCAGCTTTTGGGGCTCTACTTTTGGCATCCCATGTAACCTTTAAATTAATGGGCTAGCCTCTCACAACTCAGAGCATCTGGAAGCAGAGTCTGAGTGTGAGCGCCTGCCCGCACTCTTGTACTTTGAACTCAGATTAATACAAAAAGAAATACCGAAAGGATGCCAGTCTTTGGGGCCAAAAACTCTAGGCACAAAACTCCGTCGGGCCAGTGTCGAATAAATTGTGAACTGTGAATTGTTTTGAAGTGGTTATTTGGTGTTGTCACGGTAGATTCTTGACTTGGAGTATTCAAGTCTGTTTTACAGTGGTATCAGAGCACGGCCAATTTCTCTTCTACGGGAAATCCGATCCTTAAATTTTTTTACACGGCACCTATGGCTTCAGGCAAAGAACAATCGACTTCCTATGCATCCGGAGATGCAGGAAGGGATCACAATGAAGATTCACGCGAGGAGTATGGCCCGCCTCAGCCTACTCAGGCGAAGCTCAAAGAGACTGAGCGTCAACGATTGATTGGCGATGCAACAAAGATGATGCTTAATTTCACCAAAGACCTGAAATTGGCTAAATATATGAGCAAGACTTCTCTTGAAGAGGTGCATACGCAATGGCAAAAAACCACAACACCACCCCCAAAACCCGTTCTCAAGAAACCTCTTGTTCCCAAGAAGTACATAGAGAAGGAATTAGAAGAGGTGGTGGATGCACGAATTGCTCAGCTTTTTGACGCGCAAAACAAAGCTGAAAAGCACGGCAAAAAGCAGAAGAAAGGCACTGAATTCCCGGGTTATTTGGGTCGTCAATTTACCTTTGAAAAGGCAAAGAAACAGAAGAAGCGTGTTTGATTTGAAGGAGTATCCAGTTCTTCTTCTTCTTCTGACAGTTCTTCTAGCTCATCTGACTCAAGCAAAGAAGACCAAAAAGGCAAAAAGCGAAACAAGAAGCAACGCTTTGGAAAGGGCAAGAAAAAGGCAAAGAAGCCTAAATCTCGCCCTGTGAGTGACAGTTCTACAGAGGAATCGTCTACAGACAGTTCAGACTCTGATGAGAGCAACTTTTATGCAAGGAAGAAGAATTTTTACAAATCCAACCAGTATGACTTTTTGGAAGACAAAAAGCAAGAAAGTCCGAGAGTTTAAGAAAGATGGACAATCAATTAAATTTGACACGTTTTTTGGTTATAGAGATGCTTCGGAGGCTTTGTCTTTTGTACAGCAATATGACATTGCCTTCACGGGAGGGCATTACTCAGAGCACTCTAAGATTTGGAGAGTTTCCTCTTACTTTAAGGAGAATGTTCGAGCTTGGTGGTCCACGCTTCTATTAAACAAGACTGCACCAGTTAAATGACTAAAATTCAACAGGCTTTTTATTTCTTCTTGGCTGACTCGGGAGTATGAACACGATATACAAACTGCTTAGAACCATCTTTGGATGACCAAGAAGGATACAATGGACGCTTATTGCAAGAGATTCTAGAGCTCTTTTCTACCCGCCTCTTCATTTAAGAAGATCTCGTTCAAGGAACATATTGAGCGGTTTACCTTGGGTCTATCTACAGAGATCCGAGATCATTGCTTAGAACAAAAGTCAGCTTCCTTTCAGGAGTTGATGAGTCATGCGAAACGGGGTTTTGCCATTCACTCTGGCAGGCTGACCTACCCCACAGATGAGATCATGACGCAAAGAGCTGAATAAACTTCAAAAAATGAAAGTAGAAAGCAAAAGAGAAACCCAGAACAGAAAGAAAAGGATGCACGACCCCAGCTTACTCGTCGAGAGAGGATCAGCTATATCAAAGAGGGGAAGTGTTTTGAATGCGGGGAAACTGGGCATATCTCCGCGAACACTACAAGAGGTACTGCACATTAGTGACACTCGTAGTGCGATGCTCAAAAGTGAAAATCCACGGTGTCACTATGAGCGTCGCTATTTTATTTGTTACATAGCGACACCGACAGGGGTAAAAAATAAACCAAGAGCGTCCGAAAACTCAGATCTCAGATCTGAGTTTTTTGCGCTCAAGCAAAAAGGTAACCCGCACTCCCCCCCCCCCCCCCCCCCCCCCCCCCCCCCCCCACCCCCACACACACACACAAGGAGAGGGAGGAGAGCCAGGTATGCTCCTTCCCTCTCCTCTCTCTCACGTTCCCTTCCCCTCTTTCTCTCTCTCTCCCTCTCTCTCTCTCTCACACACACACACGCACATACACATTGTGTCTTTGAGAGAGAGAGAGAGAGAGAGAGAGAGAGAGAGGAGAAAACAAAGAGAAAGAGAAATAGGGAGAAGGAGAGATCAGAGAATAAAAACCAAAGAGAGAGAGGGGGAGAAGACGAAAGAGAGAGGTAAGGGGAGAAAACAAAGAGAGAGAGATTGGTTAAGATTTAAATTAGATTAAGTTAGATTACATTTAGATTTATGTTTATGTTGAGTTTAAGATTAAATTAGATTTAGATTTACGTTAGATTAAGATTATGTTAGATTTAAAATTAGGGCAGTATTAAAGATTAGCTAGCTATATTAGATTTAAGTTAGATTACATTTAGGTTTATGATTTAAGATTGAATTAGATTTAGGTTTATGTTGAGTTTAATATTAGATTAAAATTAGATCTAAAATTAAGACAAGATTTAAAATTAACTAGATTAAATTTAATAGATTTAAGTTAGATTATATTTAGGTTTATGTTAGATTAGATTTAGGTTTATTTTAAGTTTAAGATTAGATTAGATCTAGATTTATGTTTGATTTAAAATTAGATTTTAGTGCATGTCAATGAAGGCGCGCTTTGCCCAAAGAGCAAACACTAGTTACACAACAATATGTATATTTCCATCAGAATCTGACAGCTATTAACTCACACACTAACCATATTCAATTAGCCGTGAATCACCACATGTTCAATTAGGTTAGATTTTGGATTGATTTTTTATATTAGAGTCTACCTTCGGGATTACGGTAAAAAAATTAGAGTTAGACGAACGGTGATCCCTCTCTTCCTCTCTACGGATGCAACCTTAAGTTGAAAAGCTTTCAACGGCATGATACTCAGATTGGAGGTCAACATATAATGTGCTAAGTAATCCCTCGAACAACATATAATGTGCTAAGTAATCCTTAGTGGGGGCACCAGAAAGTGGATAGGGGAAGGGGATACACACCCAGACACAAACAATTTGCCTCTCTATAGCTTAGGGTAAACACAACACCCCAATCCACTAAGATTCACCTTCAAAATCCTCCTTCTTGCTAGCAAACCGCCGCATGCACAACTCTCGACTTGACTACACTCTATCACATCACAATCCAACACACACACGCTGCATGACACATTACATAGCTTCCCATGGACACAAAGATTCTCTTTCTCTCTCTTTGTTGCAAGACACCGCCGATTCATTGGGACACAATTGCCTCTACACACACCCAACACTAGAGACACAAGCACAGAGCAATAGAAGAGAGGGGGGAAAGGAGAAATGACACTAAAAAAATGCGGGCAATAATGTTCTTTTCTTCACTCAAGGCATCCATATACAACTAGCTCCATTGGCACAACCTCGAAAGGTGTGAAAATTTAGACCTCAACAAATCTCGTTGGTGTTGTCATTGTGGTGGAGCCTCTCTCCTCCTGTCTTTGTTTGCAGAAGCACACATGCACGAGTGCCCTTCAGCTTACGTTGTCCAAAAGAGGCAAAAAACCTTGCTTGAACTCACCCCTTCCTTCACATGAAAAAAAGAAGATAAACCCCTTGTTTTTTCCTTGGCTCCTCGCTCCGAAAAACCCTCCTCCTTTTTCTTCTTTTTCCTTTCTCTTCCTCTCCTTCTTCTTCTTTTTCCTTTCTCTTCCTCTCCTTCTTCTTTTCCTTCCTCTTCTTCCTTCTTTTTTTCCCTCCCTCCTCTTTTCTTCTCTTCTTCTTTTTTCTTCCTTCTCCTTCTTCTCTTCTTTTCCTTTCTTCTCCTCTCTTTTCTTAGATAGCACCCTCTTCTTCTTTCCCTTTTTCTCTTCTATCTTTTTTTCACTAAGTCTTTTACATGCCTTTTTATATGGGCAAGGTCAGCGCCATCATTTCCTCTTTCAATGAAATCAACTTATTTTTTTCCTTTCACACACAAGCCATTATGTTTTTAAATGGGTGCCAAAGAGCTCCTTCCTATGCGTGACACGTTGCACCTCGAGCTTGTTTATCCTGGGCTGAAAATGTTAGGTAAAAGCGGTGTGCTTCACTGTGCTTTGTCTGTGTCTACTGATCAGTGTCCAGCCGTCCACATTTCTCTCCTTATTCTTTATACATACAAAGAATAAGGAGCTCTCACTCATTCTCACATTGTGCTCATACAGTGAGATTTGGGAGCTCCACCCCACATCATGTGTACTCTCTCTCTCTCTCTCTCTCTCTCTCCCTTTTTCGCACATGCAGCACATTCGCGCACTCAAAATTGGTATCAGAGCTCAGGGATTGGGAGCACCATTGGAGCTCAGTGGGGAAGCAGACAGAGAAACAACAAAAACTGTAGCACATTTTTGCATATCTTTTTTGGCCTATAAAAACTTCTTTGTTCAAGCCGATTCCCACAATTATTGACCAGTTTTTTCTCCTGTTCAACTTTGCAGAAGAAAGTTTTCTCAAAATCTTTACCAATTTTGAGATACGTCACTCAGACTGCCTGCACGTCTAGGGTACACAGTTGCAAATTTTTACAGCTGTTTTGACCTGTTAAAACAAAACATTTCAGGTCCATTTCCACCAGGACCAACCGTTTTTACATGGGCTACAACTTTGTAGAAGGAAGTTTTTGCAAATTTTGAACCGTTTGGGAGATATGGGCTGACTGGCTGCAAGGTATTTGGAAAGGTGAGGATACGATGTATACCTTATGTGGTTTGATGCTCAGGGACTCATGTGATTGCAGTTTGAGCCCGGCAATGTATGCCTCGAGCATGTTTTTTTGGCAGTCACAGATAGAGAAAGTATTTGTGTACTAGATTTGCAAGTGTTTGTAATGATATATGCAAAGTGTGGAGATTGGTGCATGCATTTGGAGTGTGTTTTGATGCGCTTTGGTTGCTCATGGTTTTGAGCGTGTAGTCAGTTTGGTTACTAGTTTTGTAATCATTTTGCTGATGAAACTCTGTGAAATTTTCTCAGCAATTTTATGCGCATCGTTGGTGCGATCGAGATTGCGATTGCTTGTAGCACTCAAGAGTTGCGTGCAGTGTTTTTTCTTTTGGGTGGTGCATCGCGAGCATGTTTCGCTCTGCATTTTTGGTCTTGAGCTGTGAGTGCTCGATCATTTGGAGCTTCCAGTTTTGACTCCTAGCTACAAGTTGAGTCTAGTACTCCCACGAATGTTGCCATTTGTAGTTGAGGACATCTTCTATAGTGTTTTGGCTTGCATACCGGTTTTGACACAGCAGGTGTCTTGAGCTTTTGCATTGTGTATGCTTTTGTGGGATAGTGGCTAGAGTTTACTTGCCATAGTTTGTGATTGGCTTAGCTCTCACATTGATAGGTTTTGTCAGTCTGGACACAGTTTGGTGTTCTTGTACCCACTCTCGCGAGAGTGAGGAGTTGTGTATGCTACGGTTTTCTGGCACATTGTTCATTCATTGACACATTTTGGCAGCAATTTTTCACTCATATATGTTAGGAAACATGACATAGCTAAATAGATATTTGAGTAGATTTCTTAATGGAGAGAGATAGATTTCACACACAAGAGATTATAGAGTAGAGTAGAGAGAGAGAGAGAGAGAGAGAGAGAGAGAGAGAGAGAGAGAGTACACACGATATACGTGGTTCACCCAATGTGGGCTACGTCCACGGGAAAGCAGCCACTCAATGGCTTTAGTACTTCAAAACAAGAAGTAGTTTACAAAGGGATTATACCCTTAATGGAGCTCCCGCCTTGCTTCACTCTCACCACCTCACACTCACCTTGTTGCATCAACTTCACACTCTGAAATGTGTGTAGAAATGGCCTCCTTTTATAGGCCAAAAGGGTTGCCCTCTCTCATGAGAGGCAACCATGTGTAGCCGCCCTTGTGTAGATAAGTCCAAATCGGACCCTTCAATCCGCCCATGTGTGGCCGCCCTTGAGAAGACAAATCCGCTTTTGAATTCGTCCACCAGCCATCGGCCATTGACTGCCGACCACCGGCCACCGGCCATTGACTACCGGCCACCGGCTAACCGATCGGTTGTTTTCCGACCACTTTCCGGCCGCCATCCGGCCATAATATTCCGGCGAGGGAAAAAAAAAGTCTCAGGGGATTCCGCCCCCGAGGCCCCTAAAGTTGCTTGTGATTTTTGACCATGAAAATTTTTGGTTTCCAGCGAGTGATTTTCCTTTATGCACGATGGCTTCTCCTCATAGTGTGGGCCTTACAAATGTGCGCTTTTACCACAGAAAATTACAAGGGTAAATCAGGCTCCATACTTAACAATCTCCCACTTGGAGACTGATCTCCAAACCAAACCTGTGAGACTGCTTTCCATCATGGCTTCTTATCCTTGAATGCCGATTGAGGATGAGCAAAATCTCAACTTCTCCTTGTTGACCACCTTTGTAAACATCTCTACAGGATTTTCACTTGTATGCACCTTTCCTAGCTTTAGTTGTCCCTCTTCCAAAAGAGTGCGTATGAAGTGATATCTCACCTCAATGTGCTTTGTCCTTGAATGAAAGGCTGCGTTCTTTGCAAGATGGATAGCGCTTTGGCTATCACTGTACAAGACACAATTGTCTTGTTTGAATCCAAGCTCTTCTAAGAATCTGTGAAGCCACAAAATTTCTTTGCTTGCCTCCGTCATTGCTACATACTCTGCTTCCGTGGTAGAAAGTGAAACCACTTTCTGCAGCTTTGAAGCCCAGCTTACTGTTGTGCCTCCAACTGTGAACACATAGCCAGTAGTGCTCCTTCGAGTATCTTTGTCACCTGCCATATCTGCATCATCATACCCTTCTAGAAAAATATCAGTTCCTCCAAAATACAAAGCATTTGTTGTTGTCCCTTTTAGATACCTAAGTATCCACTTCACAGCTTGCCAATGCTCTTTACCTAGGTTGTCCATGAACCTACTCACAACTCCCACTGCATGTGCAATGTCGGGCCTTGTCCAGACCATAGCATACATTAGAGAACCTACCGCTACAGCATATGGAACTTTAGACATATAGACTATCTCCTCTTGTGTCTTTAGACACATATCCTTTGTTAGTTTAAAGTGACCAGCCAAAGGTGTAGAAACTGGTTTTGCATTTTGCATTGCAAACCTTTCTAGTACATTCTTGATGTAATCTTCTTGAGATAGCTTTATTGTCTTCTTCGTCCTATCCCTTGATATTTTCATACCAAGGATTCTCTTTGCAGCATCTAAATCTTTCATTGAAAAATATTTAGATAGCTCCTCTTTTAGGTCTTTGATGTCCTGCATGTTAGCACTTGCAATCAACATGTCATCAACATACAACATTAGGATGATGAATTCCCCATCTCCCAAATTCTTCGTGTAGATGCAGTGATCCGAGTTGCATCTTGTGAATCCATGATCCAACATCCATCGATCAAACTTCAAGTACCATTGTCTTGATGCTTGCTTTAAACCATACAAGCTCTTCTTTAATCTGCAAACCATTTTCTCCTTACCTTTTACTTCATACCCCTTTGGTTGAAGCATGCAGATTTCCTCCTCTAAGTCACCGTTAGGAAATGCCGTATTTACATCCATTTGCTCGAGATTTAGATCATGAGCAGCCACAAGGCTTAAGACAAGCCTAATTGAGTTCATTTTTACAACAGGAGAAAATATTTCATTGAAGTCAATACCTTTCTTTTGAGAAAACCCTTTTACCACAAGCCTAGACTTGTACCTTTTCTTTCCACCTGCTTCTTCCTTCAGCTTGTACACCCATTTGTTTTGAAGTGCCCGCTTACCTTGAGGCAACTCAACCAATTCCCATGTTTGGTTGCGATGTAGTGAGTCCATCTCCACTTGCATGCTCTTCGTTCATTCTTCTTTGGATTCATGTTGCATAGCTTCTTCGTATGATTCGAGCTCTCCAGAATCTAAGATCAAGAGATGGTTGAAGGAAGGAACAAACCTTTCTGGAGGTCTACTTGCTCTTGTAGATCTTCAGGGAATAGGTTGAGGCTCCTCATTTGGTTGACGTTGTTGCACATTGTCACCGTTTGCAGTCCTTGAGTCTTCACCGTCCTCAAGCTCCATGTACTCATCACCTGTTTCTTTTGTTTGTTTTCTTTCCAAGTAATCTTTGTACATATTTTTTTCGTTAAAAATTATATCCCTACTCCTTAAGATTTTACCATCTTCAGGATTCCATAGGCGATACCCAAAGTCACCTTCTCCATAGCCAATGAAGAAACACTTTTTGGACTTTGCATCTAGCTTTGCTCTTAGGCTTCTACCTATGTGCATGAAAGCCTCACACCCAAAATTTTTGAGAAACGCATAATTCACTGGTTTACCTGTCCATGCCTCTTCTGGAACTCCCCCATCCAATGCCGTTGAGGGTGACCGATTGATTAAGTACATAGATGTACTTACAGCTTCTGCCCAAAGCTCAAGCGGTAGGCCTACATGTAGCCACATGCTTCGTGCTCGCTCCATGATTGTCCTGTTAATCCTTTCCGAAATCCCATTTTGTTGAGGTGTCCTTGGGGTTGTCCTTTGCCTCAGAATGCCATTGCTAGCACAAAAGCTTTCAAAAGCTTGGCTGCAATATTCGCCTCCATTGTCGGATCTGAGGCATTTAACCTTGGTACCTGTTTCATTCTCCACAAAGGCTTTCCACCTTTGAAATATGGAAAATACATCGGATTTATTCTTCATGCCATAGACCCATGTTTTTCTAGTCGCATCATCTATGAATGTTACATAGTACAATGAGCCACCAAGTGATGGTGTACTTGCAGGACCCCAAGCATCAGAATGAACCAACTCAAGTTTTTTATTTTTTCTTTCATTTCCTGATTTTTGAAATTTTATCGTCTTTTGTTTACCATAAACACAATCTTCACAGAACTCTAAGTCCACTTCTTTCAAACCTGGTAGAAGCTTCTTTGTTTGAAGGATTTGCATTCCTTTGGCACTCATATGTCCAAGCCGGTAGTGCCACACCACACTGTCAACTTCTGTAGTTGCTGCACAAGCTGAAGGTTGCGTGCTAACAGTACACAAGTAAAGTGTACCAACCTTTTCTCCCTTGGCAACCACCAAAGATCCCTTTGAGATCTTCCACCGTTTGTTTCTGAATGCAATGTTGTGACCTTCATCATCCAATTGTCCTGTAGAGATCAAATTTTTGCGAAGAGAAGGAACATACCTAACATCTTTAAGCTTCCATTCATTTCCGTTAGCAGTTTTGACAGAAATTGTACGTTTGCCGACAATCTCACAAGCTTCATCATCTCCCAAGTATACATACCCAAAATTACCTTTGGTGTAGTCTTGGAAATGTTGCTTGTGTGGTGTCGCATGGAATGAAGCCCCGGAATCTACTATCCAGGAATTAGACACATTGTCTAATGAGAGAATTAGAGCATCTTGCTCTACTTTACCTGCCACATTGGCCTCTGATGTTGGCTTGTTGTCTTGAGACTTTGTCTCCTTCTTCTTCTTGGACCAGCAATCCTTCTTGACGTGGCCCTTCTTGCTGCAGTTCCAACATTCAAGAACTGACTTTGTGTGTGACTTGCTCCGTCTTGAGCGATCACGACCCTTTTGGTTTTTGAACCTCTCCTTAGGCCTTCCTCTTGTTTCCACTTACAGTGCAGCATTTGATGATTCTCCTTTGCTTCTCCTTCGTATTTCCTCGCTTACGAGAACACCCACAACATCATCAAACTTAAGAGTATTTGTGCCAGAAATAGAATTACTTACAGCCATCACAAGGCTGTCCCAACTATCCAATAGAGATGATCGTATAAGGAGAGCTCACACTTCGTCATCGAAATTGATTTTCACAGATCAAAGTTGACTTATGTTTGTGTTAAAGTCATTTAGGTGTTCTGCAACTGAACCATTCTCTGCCATCTTTAGATTGAACAAGCGCTTCATAAGAAATACCTTATTGGATGCCGATGGTTTCTCATAGAAGTCGTCAAGTGACTTCATCAAGTCCTCCGTGGTCTTCATCTCCAAAACATTGAAGGCCACCGTTGACGCCAAGCTTAACCGGATTGTTCCCAGTGCCTTTCGATCAAGGACAATCCATGCTTCATCTGCCATTGTTGCGGGCTTCTTCGCAAGACCGCCCAGTGGCAAATAGAGGTCCTTCTGGTAGAGATAGTCTTCAATCTGCATCTTCCAATGTTGGTAGTTTTTTCCGTTGAACTTCTCAATCTTGAGCTTCCCTTCCTCCGCCATAACTCCCACTCAATTCAAGAAATCCTTTCCTTGAGAAAACTTAGCTACGAGCAAACCTTGCTCTGATACAAGTTGTTAGGAAAGATGACGTAGCTAAATAGATATTTGAGTAGATTTCTTAATGGATAGAGATAGATTTCACACACAAGAGATTATAGAGTAGAGAGAGAGAGAGAGAGAGAGAGAGAGAGAGAGAGAGAGAGAGAGTACACACGATATACGTGGTTCACCCAATGTGGGCTACGTCCACGAGAAAGCAGCCACTCAATGGCTTTAGTACTTCAAAACAAGAAGTAGTTTACAAAGGGATTATACCCTTAATGGAGCTCCCACCTTGCTTCACTCTCACCACCTCACACTCACCTTGTTGCATCAACTTCACACTCTAAAATGTGTGTAGAAATGGCCTCCTTTTATAGGCCAAAAGGGCTGCCCTCTCTCATGAGAGGCAGCCATGTGTAGCCGCCCTTGTGTAGATAAGTCCAAATCGGACCCTTCAATCCGCCCATGTGTGGCTGCCCTTGAGAAGACAAATCCGCTTTTGAATTCGGCCACCGGCCATTGACTTCCTACCACCAGCCACCGGCCATTGACTACCAGCCACCGGCTAACCGATTGGTTATTTTCCGACCACTTTCCGGCCGCCATGTGGCCAAAATATTTCGGCGAAAAGGAATATTCCGGCAAGGGAAAAAAAAGTCTCAGGGGCTTCCACCCCCGAGGCCCCTAAAGTTGCCCCTGATTTTTTGCCATGAAAATTTTGGTTTCCGGCAAGTGATTTTCCGTCACACACGATGGCTTCTCCTCATATTGGGGGCCTTACAAATGTGCGCTTTTACCACAGAAAATTACAAGGGTAAATCAAGCTCCATACTTAACAATATGTGTATGTTATTTGTGGCACCATTGAGTGATACTCCGGCTAGAGTGGTTTGGCTATGTGTATGACTTTGTGAGGTGATTCTGGACGAGTACATTCCCGGATTGGCCATTTGGGCATTTGTTGTTGTCTCCATTGCAATTTACTGTTGAGTTTTTGCTCTAGTTACAGAGGAGACACTGCCAAAATTTTGCCAGATATGTATGCGTATTGCAGAGGTTAGTGAGCTTGACCGTTTGCTCACCTTCTTTGCTTGAGATAGTGGTTTGCTCTTGGGTGGGAGAGTCTTGTGATCTCGAGAATTTTTTGCCATAGTTTTGACATGGATATAGAGATGCTTCAGGTTAGAGGAGGTTCTTGTTCATGATCGCGACTGGCATGTTGGCACTGCGTCCATGATGGGCATATTAGGCATCGTTGCTTCAGGCGTATGAGGGAGTGGAAGAGACAGATGTGTGGTGCTACTATGAGGACAGATGCTAGAGAGTACACATGTGACAGACATGTCACTTTTAAGTCTAGCTTACCTTTAGACTACTTTGTGTCTTGGGATAGCACATTGTCTAAGCGTTTTCTACTAGACAAGCATGCAGTTTTTCACGTGACGCCACATTGTGATTTGTTTTTCTCTTTCTCTAGTGGGAGACTTGATTGTGTACAGTTTGTTGATGGTTTAGCATATGATATAGAGGGTGCTGGAGATGTATGCATGTCTTCACCTAGCGGTGCATTGCTTACGCTACGAGATGTACATTATGTACCAGGACTTAGCCAGAGTCTCATTTCAGTGTGCCAGTTGTAGAGTAGTGGACATTGTGTACTGCTTGGAGAACGGTCAATTTAGATGCATAGGGGGTCACTGGTGATAGCCAGAGGTGCTAGGAGTGGTGTGGTATAACCTTTGCATATTATTGACACACGAGGTGGTGTAGTTTTTGTGTATTTGTAGCCATGTTTGGAGCAAGAGACAAGGCGTGTCTCTTTTGCAGATGTGCTACATGGAGAGCAGGTTGTGGATTTGTCTTGTGGTGATGTTCACATAGACAGTGGTATCTTGGGGATGCACACCTTGGTCAATCATCAATTGAGGCGACATCAGCTGAGCCAGAGACCGATGCATTATTCTATGATACGTTTGAGGGTGACAGTGTCCTTCAGACAGCTGTGTGTGATTACAGTGGTGCTGACTTTTTGCTTTTGTAGTCATTCCCAATAGATATGCCTTTGCCATATGATACTGACATGGTGATGCATAGTCAGGTGGTTCTTAATGAGGATGCATATGGCATTGAGATTGTTGACAGGGATAGGTTGGCACACATAGTGCATGTTTCATCGGCTTTTGAGTCTCTCATGTGTGACCTTTTGGTCTCGAGATGTGATCTTGATTATATGGTTGGTGCATTTGCAGTGGGAGTTGTCAGTCATGCGATGACTGGCAGTGGCATTGTGCATTGTGGAGCCATGCAGGTTGTCACTTGATACCTGCATCAGGAGTGTCATCGTAGCTCTAGCCCTAGTGGTATGCATGTTACATCTACAGTAGAGCGGTTACAGAGTGAGCCAGTTGGCGCAGATTGAGAGCCGTCTTCTCTCACCTCTTGTATATACTAGTTGTAGGCTAGTCTTCTCGCCACTTATTGGCACACAACCTTTAGTGGGAGAATGTTAGGTAAAGGCGGTGTGCCTCACCGTGCTTTGTCCGTGTCTACCGACTAGTGTCCGGCCACCCACATTTTATCTCCTTATTCTTTATACATACAAAAAATAAGGAGCTCTCACTCATTCTCACATTGTTCTCATACAGTGAGATTTGGGAGCTCCACCCCACATCCTGTGTACTGTCTTTCTCTTTCTCTCTCCTCCTCACTCTCCGCACACGCACTGCATTTGCACACTCACAAAAAAATCCTACTTGCCTACTTGATTCTTGACCATGTCTTGTGTAAATACCATCGCCTTCCAATTGTTTTGCACCACCCACCAAGAGATGTCAAAGTGGAAAAAAATTATTGGATTGCCTCGTTCTGGCGACCGTTGCCAATTTCAACTACCAATATCTTCCAAATCCGAGCTCCGTTCAATGAGCCGTAAACTCTTGTGGTGTTCACTTGCCGCATGTTTCACATACAAAACCTAGAGAGGCTCCAAAAACCTTAGTTGGTACACCCCCCTATAGGATCAGGCGAGCACACAACTAGCCCCTAATAAATTTTTGAATAGCCATAAGTTTCCTTCTGGAGCTCCGATTAACGATCCAAGAAGATCGGCATGCTCCACATCTCGAGCTTCATACACCCAATTTCCTATTCCAACCCAAGCCACCTATCCATACCTGCCCTTGTTATGAGGAATCTGTAAAATCTTCTAAGTTTGGACTAGCATAACATCCACACCGTGGCTTCATTTGACGAGATGTCTGGATGGGCTCCTAGATCTTCTTGAACACTACATTCATGGCACATTCCCAACACTTTGGACACTTTGATCTTCCATTCCAATTGGCTCTGTCTGGAGTCCCTTTGGCCTAGAAACCACATTAGTCATACATTTTCGTTGCCATTGTCCTGCCCCCCAGGTCTCCCACATTGGCTTTAGCCCTTTACCATGCACCTATTAGCATACACAACATTGCATAACACACTTCATAGCACGGACAAACTTTGGTTGCACCACCATTTCCTATAAGCCCAGTGAGCCCTTTTTACAGAAATGCCTTCTTTTCTGACTTATTCCAAAAATACTCACCATAGGTCCTATAAAAGCAATTTTCTATTTTAAGAGCTACTCTGCTCACCTTCTCTTTTGAATGGAAGGCTTGTGGACTACATCCCTTATCTCCACATAGCCTTCTTCATCACTATGTATTAAGGGCCATTAAGCCATAAAGAGCCACATATTTTTTTTTGCTCGCTTGAGATTGCACGTAATCTCAAGACCACTTGGGTGTGTTGATCTCTCTAATTTGTGTTTGTGAAGAGCGACATGTAATCGAGAAAAGAAGGGCTTATCCAGCTTCCCCTCATTTCTCTTTTGATTATTGAGAGCATATCTTGCACATTGCGGTAAGACAATCTACGTGAGGTGGGAAAAAGAAACTTTGGTGTGAGCATAAGGGTGTCAAGGGGTGCACCCATACAAAGGAGTTGAGGTTGGGTAAGAGAAAAGCCTTCTTCAATGCAGATTGCAAGTAGCACCAAGTAGCAAGAGCCCCAAGTACCGAAGTATAGCAAGTACTTAGAATCAAAAGTACCCCAAGTACCTAAGAAAGCACCCCAAGTACCCAAGTACCTCAAGAACCTAAGTACCTTAGTACTCACTACATAGTCATCACCAGAAGCGGGATGGATACTTTGCATGAAGGTGATGAAAGTGGAATTGGAAAGAAGAAGTCCCTACACCAAGAGGACCATTTCCAGATCCTCCTTCGTCGTCATCTACACCATCAATTGCACCAAATTATATGGAGGCTTTGGTAAAGTCCATGATGGAGATGATGCTACAACAGAAAACTCAATGGGCCGTAGTCAAAAGGGAAAGAATGACTCTAGAGAGGGAACACAAATCTCAATGTATAGCAATTGAAGAAAAGAAGGCAGATATGGAGTTAGAGCATGAGGCCTTGTGTCACGTGCGCACTGCAGTTGCGCCACGTGGACAAGCTTTTGCTTAAGCTAGCATCAAACCTTAGTTTAGCTTAGGACCTAGCTTGGCACTTTGTGAGCCTTTAGAAGGACATGCATGCCCAGATAGGTCGTAGTTGCATACCATCTCTTGTACAGTCCAACCATTTCAGTATATAGGCATCCCTCCAATCATTTAATAATAAATGAAAATTTTTAAGCATTAATTTTTCATGATTGCGAAAGTTGAATTATGACTACTCAACCAAGTCCTTAAGTGCTACATAAGTGAACTTGGTGGCGCTTCTCTTAGCAAGTGAGGA
The DNA here is from genome assembly GCF_014529385.1 of Adiantum capillus-veneris. NCBI lineage: Eukaryota > Viridiplantae > Streptophyta > Polypodiopsida > Polypodiales > Pteridaceae > Adiantum > Adiantum capillus-veneris. The sequence continues at coordinate 46,695,394 of NC_140936.1, read as the reverse complement.
CCGTAGTACCAAGTATCTGCAACACTTTGGCATTTAGCCTCATCGTCAACACCTCAATACTCCAACTACAATGTTTTCAGCCATATCCTGAGTGTTTTAGAACCAGCATCAAGGTTTCCAATACTTCAACAACATGTAGCATTTTTGGCCATAGCAAACTAGCATTTGAAGCATCAGCATCACCCCAATTCAACCAGCATTTTCCAGTATCAACATCGTCAATCAACTCGCTAGTTCAGCACTTTTAGCCAAAAACTTTTTGCCTTATGGCAAGTTGTAGATCCCAACCATTGAACCATTAGTGTTTTCAATTTCTAGTCTTTAGCCTCGTGGAACCAAGCATCTACATCAAGTTCCCATCAATATCTTAGCATTTAGGACCATTGTATCAGCATTTACGCAAGTAAATAAATCAATTACTTGCTCTAGCAATAGAGTAAGGGGACCCTTGCGAGTGGTTGGGACTTGATATGCAATGTTTTTCAGGGTTCAGTTCAATTTCTCTTTTCAAGTGAAGTAAAGTATGTGTGTGCTTCAACTTCATTGTGTTCAGTTCAGTTTCTCTTTTCAAGTGAAGTAAAGTATGTGTATGCTTCAGCTTTGCAAACACAAGGGAAGAACCAAGAACTCAAAGAACCTCTCTTAATTTTTATTTATGAAAGAAGATTAGAGTCCCTACCTTGTACTTACTAGCCACTCCCACCCTTAGTCCATCGTGCATTGGGCGAGCTCCTGTATTCATTGCTATGTCTTTGAACGAAGATCGATATCAGATACATGACAATCCAGATCTTGAGTACCAAGATCTACTTGCCTCCTATGCAGATATGGAAGAAATTGGATAAAGGACCTCTAAACCTCTTCTACATTTGCATTCTCATGTAGCGTGCATCCTCTTTTGTCGACAAGCAACCCTTGGAGATACCTACTAGCACCCTTAGCTTTCATCTTCACCCATAATGTTTCATGACAAGACTATTTGAGTGGTAGTATTTTCTCGCAAGGCACAGTCGCCATAAGGATGGTATTCTGCGACAATAGTAAGGCTACCTAGTAATTCATATGGTCGGTGTTTACATCGTTGTAGTACCGACCTCTGCAATATCCACAAGTTTGGAGCACTTTTAATTGAATTATGCATCCACAAGCATCAAAAGCATTCGGTATCATAACTACAAAAAGCATGTGTCTCATCTTTAACAAAGGGGGATGTCATGTGCACACTACAATTGCGCCATGTGGACAAGCTTCTGCAACAATCTAGCATCAGTCTTTATTTAGCTTAGGACCTAGTCTTGCACTTTGTGAGCCTCTAGAAGGACATGCATGCCCAGGTAGGTTGTAGTTGCATACCCTCTCTTGCATAGTCCACTCATTTACATATAGACATAGGAATAGTCCCTTAATTCATTTAGTAATAATTTTTTAAGAATTAATTTATCATGATCGTGAAAGCTGAATTATCTCTACTTGACCCATTCCTTTAGTGCTACATAAGTGAACCTGGTGATGCCTCGCTAAGAAAATCAGGACCGTTCAAGCACCAAAGTATCCACAATACTTCAATTTTGAGCCTCCTCGCCAACACCTCAGTAATCCACCATTTTTAGCATCCCATTAACTCTAGCATTTTCAGACATATCCTCAACGTTTCAGAACCAGCATCGGTGTTTCTAGCACTTTAGAGTTTTTAGCCATAGTAGATCAGCATTTGAAGCATCAACATCATCCCAATTCAGCCAACATTTTCTAGCATGAGCATCATCAAAATTAGCCCACAAATTTAACACTTTCAACCAACAGTTTTTAGCCATTTCAGCCTTTGCACGTAAGTTGCAAATCTTAGTCATAGAACCCATTAGCATTTTCAGTTTTGTAGTCTTTAGCCTCGTAGAACCAAGCATCCACATCAAGTTCCCATCAACATCTTAGCATTTAGGACACTTGTATTAGCATTTGTGCAAGTAAATAAAGAAAGTACTTGCTCTGTCAACAGAGTAAAGGGGTCCTTAAAGGTGGTTGAGACCTGATATGCAGTGTCTTCTCTCTTTTCTCTCTCTCTACCTAGGTCCAGTTTCTCTTTTCAAGTGAAGTAAAAATGACACTGTGTTTGTGTGAACTACTAGATCCAAAATCCTTAAACTCTTTCGCTAAACCTAACACACTGTGAGGAGACAACACATGTAAGACTTGGTCCTGCAAGTGCTATCCTTGAAGAGTGAACCACTTAAGCAGGCCGGTGAGGCATCATGTAGAGCAGGTAGAGACAACTCCAACAATCCAGCTGAGAAGTTGACTTTTAGTAAGTATGATGGTAAGATGGATGCTTCTTTGATTTATTCTTGGTTGCATCAATTTAATGCTTACTTTGCGACTAACAAGAAAAACAATAACATTAAATTTTTTACTGCTACCAAATATTTGTGGGGTAATGCCATTAATTGGTATTACGCCTTGCAAGAGGCATAGATTGTCGAACACCTTGATCTAGTCGTGGATGGCGAGCCACTGTCTTTTAGTTGGGACGACTTCAAGATAAGCTCAGGGCTCGCTTTATGCCACCCATAGTGTCTTTTTATAATCGTATTTTGCAAATTGGTATTCAATTGTGTAAATCGGATGAGAATTGCAAAGAGGCGTTTTGTTGGAGGGGAGCGACTCACACACCCATGAAGTGCATGCAAACACTACCTAGATCAACATAATGTCAATTGAGGACACACATGACACGATAGGCACACGGAGGAAATCTCTTTAGCTTGTCAGGCTGAGACCACCCAGGCTGAGACCATCCTACACATACAACACGCTGGAAGGCCAACTATATCACAATCAAGAACCTCACTGCTCTCAACTACACCACCTAGCCACATACACACATACGGAAGGTAACTCACCTAATCATGCCAGATTCGTACGAAACTTAAGGAACACCATCCCCTCACTAGGATACACCTGTCCCTAAGCTTCTACACTCAAAACCCTCACTCTAAACACATCTGCGGAAAACACGTAGGATGACAGAGCAGAATTTTGAAAGTGCCCAAAACTGAAATTTATGAGTACCTATGCGTAGCTTATGTCGCCACGATTCTATAGACTACTAGCACGCAGAAAACAGACATCGTTTGATACACTTACGACCACAAATAGCTCGTAGATGTGTCGACGTGTGCGCTTCGTCTCGCGTGGAATGCTTGGCGTTGTCGCGTAGCTCTCATCGAGCCTAAAACAATGGTGCAGTAGGATCTCCAATGTGTTGAGCGAGCCGGGCGTAGCAAGAGGATAAAGCTCACGCTCACTCTCTTTCTCTCTCACACACAGTAGATGGCAGCGCTAAAGTTTTGATTATGATAAAAAGTCTCCTTTTACAAAATGACCTAGGTACCTTATATACTAAGGCTACCTTAGGTTTAACCAAAAATGGGGTTGAAAGGGTCAAATGGCTTTGTATTTACAATCTGGAAGTGCCATTGCACCCCGGCTTCTGAAACTAGAATAACTACTCATTACAAATGACGTTTATAGCCATAATCCGCAGCATTTCATAACTCGCAAAAGATAAGACTTTGGTACGAAACTTGAGTTATGTTGTGTTGTTGACCCAGCGGTCAACACTCCCCCCTTCCGCGTTCATGTCGTCCCCGACATGACCTGATTGTCGATGGCGATGTGGTCTTTGCTGTCGTTTTGGCTTCATCTGTTGCACTGTTTGTAACTTTGTCGAACCACAACAAGAACTATGATCCATTAGAGCGGACATATATCAGCATAACCATTCATCTTTTGAGATCCTCTGATTACTTTTATGTCTGCTCTTCTTCATTGGGGACTTCTTTGTTCCTGTGCAATCATGTTGTTAGTGTTGTCTGCAGCTTTGTCATTGTAGGGCATTCTTCGACTCGCCATTGAGGAGAAGTATGCTATGATCTGAAATTGGTGCTCCAATTCATTTGTCAATTGATTTGAGTAGCATTTCCTTATTTTTGATGTAGAAGGAATATGTACAAGAGGATGGTGATAGGTGTCTTTAGATTAGGGTTTAAAACCTGCATGAACAAAGGGAAAAAAACCCGGTGGGAAAAAATGCCTTTGGTATACGCTCTTATTGGAGTTGAGTAGTTGAACGTGAAGTAAATGTTCATGAAAGGTGAGTGCTTGGGTGAAACACGGAAAGAGTGCCTGATGCAAGTGTCAATTATGGGACACTCTATATGCATATGAGAAATTTTTCACCAAAAGCATGCAATGTGAAAGAAAGAGATGATGGCTGTTTCGAAGAATAAATGTAGCACATGTGACATCAAAAGATGTCTAAATAGCTTCCACCTTTCCAAGAAGGGTTGTCGATGTAGAAGTTTCTCCACTCGTATCTCACTGTGCTCAGTACGTGAGTGTCTTTTGGACCTTCTCCTTCACTTCACCAGACTTAAGTACTTAGACTTCGACTCTTTTGCTCACCTACACCAGCATCAGCGACACAACATAAATATGCTCAACTCTTCCAGCTTGAGCAGTACCTAGAATAGCTAAGACGCTTAGACCACGGAGAATATTACTTGAAGCTTTGGGACTAACACCTCACTCATTTTGTGGCTTAGCTACTCGACTCTGACTTGTATGACTTGTCAGTTGCATGTTGACACTGCTTTGTGATAAGTTCTTCGGCTGTTGTAGTGGCTGCTGAGACATACTTCGTGAAGTTTCATCGTTTTCCTGCACCTTCTTCTTTTTGTAGTGCTCGGGCCTCTCGTCAGTCTTTTCTTCATGTGGATTATGGATTTTTTTTTTCTTAATAATAAACAAAGAAAATCTTAAAACAACTCAACAAAAAAAAAATCATTCAAATAGAAATCTAAATGCTATGTACACTATACACATGTCCCTAGGGGCTCATATATGGATTTTGTCCCCATACTCCTCTGTAACACTACTATGAGGGCATATACTCTAAATTTCGTCAAAAAATTATCACAATAAAATGCCAAAAATTCAATGCATCTCACAAAACATTGCCCTCTAATAGTCATAATGTTAGGTCCGCATTCAGAATGCCTCCCCCCTTCCGATTTGGAGTCATCCTTTACGACAGGGTATCGCAAAGGGTATGGTTGTGCTTGGGCAATTAAAAGTTGTGCCTATGCAGGCCTTGTAATGTAGCCCTATTATGCATACACAGTCAATGCATGGAAAAGATTTATGTTGTGCAATATGTGGGTATAAGCAATTTTCTTATTGGCATTTGTTGGCGAGGCTTCCTATTGTAAGCAATGTAATGGTCTTTGAAGATCCTGTATCGTTGCTTGATTGAAGCAACTTGCTCTCTTCTAATTGTACTGTAATCGTAGGAAGAATTGTAAGAATTCAAGCGGTGATGCACTGACAACGGTTTTGTTGTTCTTCTTTGGGACCCATTTCTTTGCGATTATTGGTTGTTTTGTTGCTGGCTCTCGTTTGGGAACCCATACTTGTCCGTGCTTCGTTTGTGTTTGAAGAGACTTCTTTGGGATCCACCTTTTTGTTGTGTGAGTCAACAGTGGTCTTTGCTTCAGCCCTTGTATGCTTGGTTGGGGACGGGATTCAGGATTTGAAAGTTGATACTGTGGTTGTTTTGGAATGCAAATGAATTCCTGACTTTTTTGTGCTTGAATCAACTTCTTTGGAGCCCAAACCTGAGTTGTGAAAGCTTGCGACTTTGTGATATTCTTACCCGTTCGTGCACGCTTTCCTTGTTTTGCTTTTGGTGTTGGATCTTGTGATTTTTCATTAGAGATCTTTGTCTTCTTTATCCATATCTGTTTTTGGCCGATCTGGCTTTTTGGTATCCAGATTTGTCGAGCTTTTTGGCTTTGACTTGTTGTCCTGTTCTTTTGACCTGTCATGGTTGTTGTTGAAGGGGTTGGTGATAGTGATGGCCTGAGTTGATGATAGGGGATGTCGTAAGATTCATCGCTATCGCTACTATCCTCAGCAAGGTTGACTTCTTGTACTTTCCCTTGATTTTTTGGCTGGTAGTGGAAAGTTACTGTCTGTTTGATCGTGGGTGGTAGTTTCTTGGAGGACTTTTCTAGCCCATTGATTAGAGCATTGTTAGCTCGTTGCTCTGGTCGTATTCCTCCTAGCTGAGTCTTTGCATTCTTATTAGGAGCCATGTATGAGGATGCTTGTGGTGGCTGTGTCTTCACCGAGGACTTTGGAATCCACTTTGGATGCACTTTATTTGTGTAGCAACGACATTGATTCCTGGGTCGTTGATCTTCTTGAAGCTCGAAGTGTTCTACAGATTTATAGAACTCGTCATCTTCTTCATCTTTTGATTCTCCACATTTCTTTGTTTGCTCCTTATTTCGAGAGCTTGTTGATGTCTGGATCTCTTCGTTTTCTTGGATTACACTCATTGCAAAATAAGGAACGACATCATAGCCATTTTCATCACAAAACTTTGTTGTGGGAGCATCCTCCACGGCGCACACGTCCAGAGTAGCCAAGATGTGTTCCCATCCAAAAGGCTCTAACTCTTCTTCAGGAAATGGTTATGGGATATAGTCCCTATCCTCTATAACCCGCTCTAGGATACATTCCTCATGTTTCAAGCTACCACATTTTGAAGCTCCACACATCCATAGTTCTTTAGGCTTACCTAACCAAGCTGGAGGTTTTGATCCTGCTACTGTGGCAGAATCAAACTCCTCAACCGGTGTTCTCGTCACATCCCTATAGCTATGGTCCCTCAAGTTTACCTTTGTTATGGTTTCCATATGTCTCAGATATATATGGTCATAACCCCAATCTTGGACCATTTTCAATTGTCGCATGAATGGTCTTCCCAGAATGATGTCATAGTTGTTCTTCTTGCCAAAGTCAACAACAACAAAAGTGTGTTCATATTCAATGCCAGAAGAAGTAACAAGTACTTTTTTTAGCATTATTGTACAGGTGATTGGGGTAGATAGAATATCTACTAGCCCCTTTGAATCGATGGCCTTGTTGGGAGACAGTCTCTGTGATGGGACTGCAATCACATCTGACTTGGTCTCGTACTCTCCCATGTAGGACGGTAGTGTTCTTAGGGAATGGGGTTGACTATCCATAGATTGTACAGATTCTTTCTTGCCCCAATACAATTGCACGTCTAGATTCATTTGAGATTTAATCTCAAATTCCTCTATTGGTGGTAGAAACACTCCTCGTTCATCACCAGTCTTGTCTACTCGTCTTCTTAGGTCATCGGCTTCATTGGCCTCTCTGACTTGTTTCCACAATTCGTCAAGCCCATCTATCTCCTTACAATCCTCAGGTATAGCTTGGTGAAATCCCTCGGAAGAGTTATCTGTGGTATTCAGTACTATCCTTGGTTCTAATGCTGGGTCTTTGAGGTTTGGTCTGTGCTCATGACTAGAATCTGGCTCTTTTAGTTCCTGGTTTGGTGGGATTACTTGTGTAGGCATGACACGGATCACATCCTCAGGTTTTGCAACTAGTGGTTCTAGTAAAGCTTGGGCTGTTTGAATCATTTTCTGGCACATTTCAAATTTTTGCTTTTCTAGTTCCGCATAGGGATATGTCATCCACCTGTGTTCTTGGGTTTGGTTGTTTTGAGCCTTTCATCATAGGCTTTCAAGAGGGCATCTAATGTCTCATTAACCTTCTCTACCAACATAGATCCTCATGAACTAGCACTTCTCGGTTTCTCATGTTCTTCTAGAGGTTTAACCATCTGTGTAAGAGAAGGTGCCTCCTTTTCCTCATGTTGTTTTATCTTCTCCTCAGCTTCGGTAAGCTTCTCAGCTAGGGATTTTTGCTCTTGTTCCCTACGTGCTTTCATCCTACTCTTTCTCGCTTTCCAACTATTTCATTTGCTCTTGGTTTTCTGACTAGGTGCGTTTGTCTTTGGTCCATCATCTGTCTTTGGACTCATGTCACTTTCCGTGTTCTTTGTCTCTGGATTCTCATCAGCTTTCTTTTGAGCTTGTGCTCTCGTAACTACTTGAATTGGTACGACATTTTCATTTTCTGAGCTACTAGGGAGCTGAACAATCCCTAATACATTTGTCATGATTTTTCTGATTTGGTTTGGGTTTTTTGGGCAATCGGGGATCAAGTGAGTGATGCCACACTCAAGACAATAGGAATTTACTTCAGTGATCTCCGTATGAGGACATTGTTTGACCAAGTGGTTGTCACGAATTTTGTGACAATCTGTCTCTGGTTGAGGAGATTCTTTTAGCATTTCCTCTTGTCTATAAGCAAGCTTTGACCTAGATAAGCCGTTATTTGCAATTAATCGCAATGTCCTTTCATCCGTTTCATACCTTCTTTCTTTCGACTGAAACCCAGGAGGTGGAGGTTGTACCGGCCTCACCACTCCATGTGTTTCTCTCACATTTTGTTGCTCCGAAGGGTAGTACTCACTTTGGTTGCTATACCACATTGTAGCTGGTACTGACGTTGGTTTATTTGATGCTTCCATCATTGTCATGTATCTCATGTCTACCGGCATTCTAGCACCTGGTAGCGGAGGTTGTTGTCCTAAGACAAGCTGTGGCCTTAAAACTCCTACTGGTCCTGGCGCATTCCCCGTAATGTATCTAGGTGGAGTAGGTGCTTCTGGAATAGGTTGTACATATCTCTTCCTAGCATTTTCGATGCTATAATAGCACTCTTCCCCCGTATGGTTTGTCCATTTTCTCTCAATTTCACACCACTTCGGCTCTCCCGAATCAGACCTTACAAGACGAATCAACCTCTCGACCAAGTCATTGATCAGCTTTTCTTGATCAATAGGTGCCGTTGGCTTGGCAATGGACTCACTTATCTGTGAAACACTGTGCTGAGAGGATGTGTCATCTCCTTGACTCTTTAAGTCCTTTTCTTTGTATGCCTCATAGTTATCCACTAGATAAAGAGCTTCTTTGATCAACTCATTTAGCATCCTCCTCCTTATCATATGCAGATCCTTCTGAAGGCCCGCATGTCTCATTCCCTGGATAAAGATCAACATCAGTCGTGCTTGCGTAGGTAATTCCGCTTTGGGACAGAGCTTAACATATCTCTTGAGTCGTAATGATGCTTTGCGTACTGATTCATCCTCTTTCTGTTTGAATCTATGGATTTGCAAGACCGTGTTGTGAGCAATGCCTTTTGGTGAGAATTCTTCAATAAACTCCTCAAACAACTTATCTAGGGTCTCAAAATCCCATTTTTCCACCGAGTCGAACCATGTAGCTGCATCATCTTCTAGAGTCAATCCAAATCCCAAACTGTGTCGCAAAATCTGAAACTTCCTCTGCTCTAATCACTCTTCTAAAAGCCGTTACGTGATCTCTCGGATCTTTATCTCCGGAGTATTTTCTATTTACCCATTTCTGGACTTGGGATGGTCTAACTCGTCGATTGTCTACAAGTCTAACCAGAGACTCTCCCAATCCTTCTTTCGTTATTGCTCTTGAAGGGAATCCTGGTGGCTCTCTTCTTGGAATTCCTATAGGAATTCTCGTGTTTGGTGGAGGCATTTGTGGTCCTTCATTGACCAAATATCCACCTCTTTCTTGTACAGTCTGTGGATTTGTGCTTTCTACAACTCTATATTCTCGTCCATACTTGTCGACAACTATAGATCTCCATTGACAGTCGACTCCGTATGTGTAGACATATAAGAGCTTGTAATCCGTTATCTCTTCTAGGTATGGATCTGAGCACCTATAAAGATTGACCTCATTGTCCTCAATGTATCTATATAGTCCTTCACTCTCATGACCAATCATCCAAACTCTCTCAACAAGATGGATCTTTATCAATTGCAAGTTTGGAAGATCCATTGTGGGAGGATTTTCCTCTATCGTCGGGATCTCCAAGCTTGTGTAAGCTGCGTTTGAATCTAGGGTCGACATGATTTCTGGGCTTAAGAGCTTTTGCTTGGTTCAAGTAGACTTAGTCCACCGTGTTCAAGTGCCTTGGTTAGGGAAAAGTCGAAACTATGTCCAAAACCGCAACCGTTTTGTCACAATTCTCGCAAATTGTCGCTTTTAGACACCTCTAACTTGCGGATGTATTTTGAGGCCTCAAACGACGTTTTTTTTCAAAATTGAACTAAATGGTTGCCATTGGCATACATTTAGTTCATGTTTTGCTCTAAGATCTGTAGAGCCGCTCTCAGGCTACGTTTTGATATAAAAACTTTTCCGATCCGATACCGTTTTGTGAAAGTTATGGCCAAAACAGTGAAATGCACTTTAGACTGGTCAAAATGAGTCCAAATTCAATTTTAAAAGAAGATTTGGGATCTCTGTGACACTGTGAAAACTCCTATATGGTCAAAAGTACAGCTGGACCCTAAAACTGGCCTAGAGACATCCTACGCGTAGGATGTCTATATGCTCAGAATTTAACAAAATTTGGTCCAGAGACTCCCCTTAAGTCTAGCAACACAATGGTATGCTCAGAATTTTATTTGGACCTAAAAATGGCCTTGAGACATCCTACGCATAGGATGTCTTTTTGCTCAGAATGACTTGAAATTTTCACCCCAGCTTCTCCTTGATGTGCTGATCACAGTGATGTGCTCATAAGTTGGTTTGGAGTCCTAAATCAAGCTGGAGACATCCTACGCGTAGGATGTCTAACTGCTCAGATTTTGTCCAAACTTGATCCCAAGATTCTCCTAGTGCTCAGCAACCCAATGGTATACTCAAAATTGAATTTGGATGCCAATAGGTCAAGATTTGTGCTGCAAGAGCTTCTAGTGCAATCCAAGAGTAGGATGTCTGACAAATCTTGTCTTTGCTTGGTAAATAGGCCAAACAAGGTCCAAATTCACTTTTGAAAAAAGTTCTGAAATCCTTGAGACACTTAGAACCTGCCTATATGGCCAAAGTAGAATTTTGACCACTTTATGGCCCTAGAGACATCCTACGTGTAGGATGTCTTTTTGCTCCGTTTCAGCTCAAACTTGCACTATAGCTTCCCCTTGATGTGCTAAGCTTACAGCTATTTTTACTTTTTGATTCTGACACCTATATGTTGGTCAAATGATCAAGACTCTGTTCCAAAAGCCTGATGTCTGTTCTGATGAATTCCCAAGTCAAATCAACTCCAAATTGGACTAAATTTGCCTAGGAGGCTTGCCTAAGGCTATACAACAGCATGGCATGGTTACATTAGAATTTTGGTTTCAGAAGTATGCAGTAAACATCCTACGCGTAGGATGTCCTTTTGCCCAAAATGAACCCAAACTTAGACCAAAGATCCCCCTAGTCTTCAGCAACCCACTGGTATGCTGAGATTTGAGTTTGGATGTCAAAAGACCCCAAAACTAGCTATTCTTGCCTTTTTCAGTAAAAAATGCTAAAGTCTATTCAATCTTCACTTTCACTGACCCAAATGCTTGGTCTCAAAAATTATGCCTTGGGCACAATTTGGGTAGGATGTCTGGCACTTCTCGTCTTTTGGCTTTGATTTGTCAAAATTTGGTCAAATTTCCACTTTCCAGGTGAAAATAGGGTAGAACCTACCTTCTAAACACACTGGTAACCTCAGATTTTCAAAAAAAATGCCCATATCACCCTGTAGACATCCTACGCGTAGGATGTCTATTGCTGATTTTTTGAGACTGAAGTGTCCCTGATGCTTCCTTATGCTCTCAACAAGTGCAAGTATGCTTCACCATTGCAAAAACATGCAAAAATCACTCAATTAAGCCTTTGCTGAAATTTTACGTTTTCTGACTCTGCCTTTTGGCTTTTGGTCAACAAAAATAGGGAAAAACACCCAAGTCAATATGTTACTAGGGTAAAACCTACCCTCTGAACCCACTGGTGCAGTCATAATTTTCAAATTTGGTCTCCAAAACCCCCTTAAGACATCCTACGCGTAGGATGTCTATGTTTACACAATTGTAGGTTTTCTTCACAGAACCCTTGCAAATGCTCTTTTATATGCACAACATCAGTCAGTCATAAAAAAATATCCACAAAAGCTTGTTTAATGCATTTTTACCCTCAAAAGCACACTTTTCCGTGATTTCAAACGCAATCAAGCACTTTAGCAAATAATTCAGTGTTGAATAGCTCTAGATCAGAATCGCATCACTTACCTAAAGCTACTCCTACAAATCATATGGGGTTTTCCATCTATGAGTAGAAAAACGCTTCACTGCCACACACGGACTAGTAAACGCTTTTATCACCTCACAAATGACTCGACCATCAACAACTACTCTAATCCACAGATCCTAACTAAACCTATCTAGTCGTAGACCCTCGGCAAGACACACGCTTCCTGGCTATCCACTTGATCACGGAATATCCTCTTCCGGATCCACTTAAGAAAAACGCTTTCTTTAGCCGAAACTAAATCAAGCAACCATCACACGAGTGTTAGTAGGAAACCTACTTAGGTCCTTGTGTCCCCGGAAATGGCGCCAATGTTGGAGTGGAGCGACTCACACACCCATGAAGTGCATGCAAACACTACCTAGATCAACATAATGTCAATCGAGGACACACATGACACGATAGGCACACGGAGGAAATCTCTTTAGCTTGTCAGGCTGAGACCACCCAGGCTGAGACCATCCTACACATACAACACGCTGGAAGGCCAACTATATCACAATCAAGAACCTCACTGCTCTCAACTACACCACCTAGCCACATACACACATACAGAAGGTAACTCACCTAATCATGCCAGATTCGTACGAAACTTAAGGAACACCATCCCCTCACTAGGATACACCTGTCCCTAAGCTTCTACACTCAAAACCCTCACTCTAAACACATCTGCGGAAAACACGTAGGATGACAGAGCAGAATTTTGAAAGTGCCCAAAACTGAAATTTATGAGTACCTATGCGTAGCTTATGTCGCCGCGATTCTATAGACTACTAGCACGCAGAAAACATACATCGTTTGATACACTTACGGCCACAAATAGCTCGTAGATGCGTCGGCATGTGCGCTTCGTCTCGCGTGGAATGCTTGGCGTTGTCGTGTAGCTCTCATCGAGCCTACAGCAATGGTGCAGTAGGATCTCCAATGTGTTGACCGAGCCGGGCGTAGCAAGAGGATAAAGCTCACGCTCACTCTCTTTCTCTCTCACACACAGTAGATGGCAGCGCTAAAGTTTTGATTATGATAAAAAGTCTCCTTTTACAAAATGACCTAGGTACCTTATATACTAAGGCTACCTTAGGTTTAACCAAAAATGGGGTTGAAAGGGTCAAATGGCTTTGTATTTACAATCTTGAAGTGCCATTGCACCCCGGCTTCTGAAACTAGAATAACTACTCATTACAAATGACGTTTATAGCCATAATCCGCAGCATTTCATAACTCGCAAAAGATAAGACTTTGGTACGAAACTTGAGTTATGTTGTGTTGTTGACCCGGCGGTCAACACGTTCCTCTTTGATTTGGACAAGTACATCAAATACAATGTGCAAGATTTTGATCCAAAAGATTACAATGATGCCTTCATAATCACTCTCGCACCAAAAATGAAGCACAAAAAAGGTAAGCCGAAGGAGAACAAGGCAAGTGCGGCCGTACAACAACACTGGGTTCCCATGGGGAATTTTTGTTTTGAATCTCAGGGATTTAATATTCATGTGATCACGTGAAATTTCTTGTGATCACAATGTTTATAATCACATTTACATAATCACACTTAATGTGATCGCAAAAAAGCTGATAAGTGGTGATGTGAAAACCTACCCAAACCCCATCGAGGGATGTGTTTTTCCTAACGAGCTTACTAGGAAACTATGTGAACCCTAAATCGAACCTGTTAAGAAATGAAAAATCCGCAGTGGGCTTACCAAATTGGATGATTTCTATAGTTAAGGAGAAGTCACGTGAATATTTAACGTGATCACGTATTTTAAAATGTGATCACTGAACATTATAAACATGTTCACATGTTTGAGATCACGTTAATGAAATCCCAGGTTTTGATCCCCTACAGTAGAAAGACCCCATGGAGATATTCCCCCCCAGTTTCACCACGTCCAGCTCTTCCATCCCCACTACCACCACCACCACTCCACTACCAGCTCCTTCTTCCCCTCCCCCCTCCCTACCTCCACCACGAGTCCACCACTACCCCCCCACTCTAATGCCCCACCCACCTCCCCCTTTCGGCCCACACTTTCCTCATCTAGCCCATCCGATGTGCCATCTCAAGCGAAGGGAGTGGGGCCTTCCTCAGATTCTCAGCGGTCACTTGGCAACACTTTTTCTACTAGCAAGCATGTCAGAGAGGGACATCCTTCTTTGCACCTCCCCTTGCTAGTAGAGACCTTGGCTTTTGGCACCATTTCTAGGGACCTATCTAGCTTCAACGTCAGCAGGCGATGGGACTCACATGCTAATTTAGAGGTTGCTTGTTTTTGAGTTCATGTACTTTTCAAGCTCATGTACATTTTCTTGTGGCATAGGGGACATATGATGTTGACACTGTAGTGGGCTTGTCGTTCCCTTTGTGTGGCAAGGATCAGCAGGTCTGGACTATGAATTATGTGCTCGGCGTGATCATGTCACATGCAGTAAAGTTCTCTCATCACACGACAGAGACCTAAAGTACTGTGTGATCACAAGGTTTTAGTAACATATCTACATAATCACACTTAACATGATCACAAAGGGCCCGTTGGGAAAACCCTAAAGCCCAATGGACCCACATTTAAATATATAGAGGGCCCCGATCGGCCTATTGGGTGTTATTTTTTGAGCCACTAAGAGAGAGAGAGAGAGAGAGAGAGAGAGAGAGAGAGAGGGTCGTGTGGACTAACCACATTGAATTTTCTATGAGCTAATAATTCTTGTGCCTCATTATAATCAAGGTCTTCAGCCATAGCTACAAACAAAATACCAAAATTCAACAACCATATAATCAACACAAATCTTCTACAAGTTGAAATTGACAAATCAATATACATACTGTAACGCAAATGTCACTTAAACCAATTTCAAAGATATAATGACAGTTTGAACTTACAAACATTAAATTGTCACTTAAATTGTGATATGATACTTAGATTAACATTGCATTAGCAATATAATGACAATTTCAACCCCAAAAGAGTTGTTTGGATTCATTTATTGTTTGATCAAAGGAAGAAGAAACAACATTTATGACAACTTTGTGGGTTTCATTGATACAAAGGCATAAATCAAAAGTTGAAGGTAGAATTTGGGGATTCTGGTTTCACAAGATGTAGTGTTTGTGGAAGATTCTGTTCAGCCCTTGCTGTCATGTATTAGAGACAGTAATGTAAGCTCACAGGACATTTATGACACTTTGTTGCCTCTTTTCAGTGGTGGAAGTATGAACATAAATTCCAATGAGGAAAATGTACAGCCTATGGGGGTTTCTGAAAATGTTACAGATCAGCCTATTAATGATGCAGATGTACATGATGTACTTGATGAGGAAAGGGCTAAAAATGAGCAGGCTAGAGGTTTGCCAAAATGGTTGGTGATACATTGCATGACAGTAAATTGGATGCACCTTTGTCTAGTCGTACTCGTTCAAGCTCTCGCCATGCATATTATGCATCAGATTGTTATGCTTTGGTTGTGTCTAGCTTACATGATGTTGACGAGCCTCTGTCTTTAGATGAAGCACAGAATTCAAAAAATTGGATGGCTGCCATAGTATCAAAATATGATGTACTTATAGAAAATGACACATGGACTTTATGTGATTTTCCTCCTGGAAACAAGGCCATTGGTACGAAGTGGGTTTACAAGTTGAAACACAAGCCGGATGGTGAGATCGATCGCATAAGGCTTGACTTGTTGCAAAGGGTTATGCATAACAAAAAGGCATAGATTATGAAGATACTTTTGCTCCCACTTGTTGTATGACTACTGTGCATTTTCTATGTGCATTGGCAGCTCATTTTGGTTGGGATGTACATCAATCAGACATTGTTACTACTTTCTTGAATGGTGACATATTTGAGGAAGTTTATGTAACACAGGCTCGCGGTTTTGTCAAGAAAGGACAAGAGGACAAAGTGTGCAAATGTAACAAGGCTTTGTATGGTTTGAAGCAATCTCCTCGTGCTTGGTATGAGAAAGCTGACACTCATTTGGTCAAACAAGGCTTTCATAACAGTCCAACAGAAAGCACATTGTATGTAAAGTGTGAGGGTGATGTACTTCTCATTGTGGTTCTTTATGTAGATGATTTGTTGATCACTGGACCAAATGAGAGATATATTGCTGAATTTAAGGCTGATTTGAGTGCTACTTTCAAGATAAAAGATTTGGGGTTGTTGCATCATTACTTGGGTATACAATTTAAGCAGTGTGATGGTGGTATTGCCTTGTGTGAGAAAAGTTACATAGAGACATTGCTCTGTAAATTTGGACTTGAGGATTGCAAACCTATTGCCACTCCCATGGAAACAGGTTTCAAGTTGAGTCTACATGATGCTGGCGATCCTACTGATCCAAACTGTTGTTAGCTGCCTCATCTATGTATGCAACACAAGGCCAGATATTCAGTTTGTAGTCTCACAGGTCAGCAGATTTATGCATAGCCTAGGGATAAGCATTGGCAGGTTGTCAAGAGGATTTTCCGCTACCTAAGTGGCACTTTACATCTTGGCTTGTTTTATCCCAAGGGGGGATCATTTCCGCCAAATTTACATGCTTTTTCGGACTCAAATTGGGCTGGTTGTTTTGACACGCGAGTGTCCACAAGTGGTTTTTTTTTCATGCTTGGTAGTTCATGTATATCATGGTTGAGAAAGAAGCAACCTGCTGTGGCCACTTTGAGTTGTGAGGCTGAGTACAGGGTAGTCTTCATAGCTACGATTGAGTGTGTATGGCTCAGATGCCTTATGGTGGCTGATTTGGGTGTTGGACAGGACACTGCCAACACTATCTACAATGACAGTCAAAGCGCATTGGTAGTTGCGAGGAACCCAGTTTTTCAGGATCGCACAAAGCACATTGAGGTGCATTACCACTATGTCAGGGAGAGGCTTTCATTAGGAGAGATCAGCTTGTCTTATGTGCCAACACAGGAAAACCTTGCAGATCTTTTCACAAAGGCATTGTCTGGTGAGAAGCTTGAAGCTTTCCGCAAATCTTTGGGCTTACTCCCCTTTGTGGACTGATCATGTCCTCAGGGCATGGCACTTCCCTTTACTCATGTGCCAGCTCTTGTTCACCGCATCGAGATTTGTTACCATATACATGTGGTAGTGATGTGTGTGAACACACTAGGACCTGTGGGGCATTTTTTCCCTCTTTAGGAGATCTTTTCCCCTGTGCATTGTATATATTCCCATCACTCTAGGGCTATCTATCTTTCCGTTGCACACTAAGTAACACACTCTCTATAGTGTGCTTTGAGCTTCTTCATCTTCTCCAAGCTGTGTGTGTTTCTCTGCAACCCTAATTCCAACATTTCATAACCCAGAATAGAGAAATATACATCTGTGGCTTAAGAAAAAGAAGGAAGGTTTGTGGAGATACACTCGGGGGCTACTCAAGGGTAGTCTTGAAGGTGATTGTTTCAACACTCCAAAGATAGATCTTTTAGCTTTGGAAATGTCTTCGTAGTTGGGAACAAGCTAGAAGTGACCCAATCTGTAATGCCACAATAAACACCCTTGCTAGCAAAATGCACCATAATGTTGCAAGGGTGAAGGTCGTTGTGCAAAAAATCATGGTGATGCAAGTACTTCAATGTTTGCAGTAGAGCATTGACAATGTATAAGATATTGTCTTGGAAGCACTCTACACTACCAGCTATCTACAAAAACTCTTTGATGGAAAGCTTGTTTCCATCCGAGTGAAATGCTTGTATCCACTTCTCCACATGGCGGTCGTTCCACCATCTAAAGATAAGATTTGGCCATGGGGAGTGATGCACGATGCCAAGTGGCAGGATTATACCTCAATGTTGGATATTTAAAGCAGTGGATTCTTCCATGGCTTGTTGTGCAACAGTTGGCCTTTGTGACTGGATCTTGAATACTTTAGCTGCATACACAAGGTATGAGAGGGCAAGATGTAGTACACAAACTTGCTTGATATATGCCCATCTTTATTCTCTAAGTTGGGGAGCTTGCAAGTGGAAAACATGTCAATTTTATAGGAGGCGCAATACTAGTCGATCATCACCTTGGGCTACTACTTCTACATTGGTAGGTTGAGCGGGAGTTACGACTTTTGTCTCATTGGCTGGCTCGGTTGGATCATCCACTCTCAATATTTTCTAGGGCCTTCTATCTTGCTCTTTCCTTTCATTTCCGCATGTAATTGATGAACCAATTGCATTCTTTTGTGTACTAAAGAGAGAGAGCGGACTTCAAGGTTTTGCAAAGCATCAAAAGCCACCAAGACTTGGCCCAAGACTTGCTTGACAAGCCCTCGCAATTGATCGCCACTGAAAATTGCAAGATCAAATGATATTGTGGGGAATAATTGTTGTAAGCACTCAAAGCAATGTTTTGTCAACATATTGACAAAATCATTGAAGCTAGAAGGCTCTGCAGTCTCAAAACATCGACGTAATTGCTTCTCTTCCACACCCTATAGGTAGCAAACAATAGCTTTAGTGACGGTTTTTATGTGCTCGTGATAGATTCATCTCTGATATGGCTATTAAAACAAACAATGATATATTAACACCGCAAGAATAATTCAAATTTCAAACATGAGATATGATAATGCTTAATATCAATGGTCAATATTTAGACAGACTTAAAGTGAGTGATTCGTTGCAACAAATGAAATACATACAATTTTTAATGAGTACGATATTGAAATAAGATTTTGTTATCAATAATTGACTAAATGTACATTCAAGTTAATGTTATGAAAAAGTAGTCCAATTGTGTGAGTTAAAAACTCTAACACAAGTACTAAACACAAAACACTGGAAGTTTACATCACACGAAAGTAGTCTATTAGACTACAAAAAGTGTAAGTTACACACTAATAGCCCAATTGTGTGAGCCAATAGATATGACACAAGAGTGGTCACTATTATTTAATTGATGGAAAATTTAAATAATCAATTTGGTCACTGTTGAAGTGTGAGAAAATCTGTAACACAACGCAACAACGAAACCATTAATCATCACATCTTGAAAACAATTATTTGTCATAATTACAAAGAAATCTAGAGAGTATATCTTTACTTGCCTATTGCAAGTATGAGACAATGATGAAAGAGAAGCAAAGCTTCAACTTAGCACTCACTATCTAGTACTATTTCTTAGGTGAGTTGGATACACAAAATAAAAGCATAAACAATAGTGCAAAACAAATATAAACATTGATACATTTTTAGATGAAGAGAAAGTTAAACTTAGCTCTTCACTCTTCAAATGTGGCAATGTGTATACTCTATTTATACTATAGTTTAGCTATGTCTCTAGTGTGTAAAGTAAACAAGTAAACTATATTGGATAGCAAGATTCTAGATATGTTTGTATATTTTGTCAGCTTCTAAAGTGTGAGTATTCTCATACACAACACAAAATGACAAACACCTATCCCGTGTTTAAATTGCAAGGAAGGAACCTCTACACAGCACGAGTGGGATTATACACTCCCTATTGTTCTCTCTAGAGTGTGACCAATTGGTCTACACAACCACAAGACATAGCTCTAATTTCCTATCTATTCCAAGAGTGTGACTATGTCGACACAATGGAATAGTCATATGCTCTTCCAAACTAATTCTGTGTGCAAGGTGAACCTCTAGCACAACACAAATTAGCAAAAGAAAGGTTAAAAATAAAACTGAAAAATGGTTATATATGCTTGCTCTACCTCTAATGTGCTGACAAGCTGACAAGGAGTGCAATGCGCCCCTTCGATCAAAGAGGAGTATATATTATACAGTTCTTCAATCGAATATTTCTTTGATCGAATATTTCCTTTGACACGTTTTACAATGTATTATTCCAAAAAACACTGTATAATCTGAATAATACATATAATTTTCATTATACGGCCATATAAATGTAACCCAACTCTAGCCTGCCACACAGCTTATGCCTCAAAAGTGGAGCAATGTTAGAGAGATTTGTTTGGACCTTATCTGTAGCCTAACTCTTTAGTTCAATTGCACAACCCATTGCTTCTGCATATTTGAGACCTGCCCCATTCCACCCCCATTCCATCGGTGGAGCCTATACAAGACATCTGGCTCAAGCTAATCCATTCATTCAGAGGATACTTTGAGAGGCTTTAGGTAGCTTCAACCATACGTGGGAGCCCTATGATTTTCTCTATCTATCTCCTTATCTAGCTGTCATTGTACCTATCTCACTTTTTTAGTAAAAGTGTCTCCCCATATTCTGATGAAACCCCCTCTTGTCGGGGTAGTACTGAAAGGGGCTCTAGACTTTGGGACCAGTGCATCTACAAGTGGAACTCCATCCCTTCGTGTCTTGACTATAGATTTTTTTCAAGTGTGACTCTTATCTATTTTCAATTTTCTTCGTGTCTCGATTGTGGATTTACCCCCTCAGTAGTACTCAAACCAATATGGCTTTATACTCGTACTTTGTGCCTAGAATGGCTTTACACTTGTACTTTGTCGTTAACCTGGCTGTATTTTATATTTTTAATCTAGAGTGTCTCTATACTTAGTGCTTTTTCTTTACAGTGGATCAATTCTGTACTTCATGCTTAGGGGACTCTTTGCTTGTACTCATGTGCGTGTTTGCCGCACGTGTTGGAGCTAGGGACTTGCCGAGCACCGTGTGCGAGCCACGAATGCTGCAAGCACACAACTAGCAGGCCTAGCAAGCTCACATAGAGCAGGGGTGTGTCACTCACCTCCCTGCGCTTGTCACCATGAAGGATTCCTCGCCATGAAGAAGAGGGAGCCGCCGCCGTACTGCGCTCAACCGCCTCGCCGCCGCAGGTGCCGTCGCAATGCTCGATCACACACACACTCTCTCCCTCAAGCGCACACACACACACACACACACACACACACACACACACACACACACACACACACACACACACACACACACACACACACACACACACCTGTGAGCACACAATGGAGATGGGGATGGAGATAGGGCAAGAGCACTTCTTCTATTGCACAGTGAGAGAATAGGTCAATTTTAGGTTTAGGTGACTTTTATATGAGCTCACCCCATTCACATTTGGGTGCCCATGCTTAGCCAACTAACCCTTGTGTGTTCCAGTTAGAGTGAGCCTCTCATCGGCGATCACTCTACCCTTTTCCTATTGGACCGACAAGCCCGATGCCTGACTCTACTAAATAAATAATACCGCTCCGTCGTAGGCGATAGGGTGTCCGTGAGCCACGAGGGTTAACATGCCCCCCTTCCTGATGTAGATTCCGTCCTCGGAAGCTATTGAGTTGAAGCTTGTTATGTCCATGTTGTAGAGCATCTGAATTTGAATGTGCAAGGCAAAGCCACTGTTTCAGCAAGCGGAATTATATGGCCATAAATCATGAGGGGAATGTAAAGTACACGTGGAAATGAGTAAATGCAAGATTTATGAAATGTTAGACTGCCATTAAGGACAAATAAATCGCACTTTGAGTAAATTAATTAATCAAGAGTTTTAGGCTTATGGGTGGGTCTATCAATTAGTTAGCTATGACTAAGGTTAAAACAACTACTCTAGTACTAGCTAAGCTAAGAAGATTATCTAAATGCAAGATTCCCTAATTGTGCTTTTGAGCTTTGATTAGCCAACTAGCTCTTACAATTGCAAACAAAAGCTTGAAATGTTAACTGTAATCTCGATGGAAGTCTTTTAAATGTCATTCATTTTTTTCTTTTTTACTTTGGTTCACAATCATTTGACGTGTGTGCTTATTTTGTATGTCCGGGGCTTTTCCCTTCTCAAAGAAAAGCGCCCACACTGGGAACCTCTAGGGCTCTAGTACCATAGACAATACATGTGAGTGAAGTACCAAATCAAGCCAGGATTTCTCTTCCAGCATTAGATTTTTCATTTGTGGCACTTATATTTTTTGCTTCCATTTCCTTTGTATTCTCACTAGTGTTTTTGTTGTTTAAGTGAGCAAGCTTCTCTATGCCTTAAACATTCCTAAGGTCTCAAATACTCAGATAATTTTATCAGCTAGGCCTAGTGGTCAAGTAAATGAGTTAACCTAAATTCAGTGTCTCCTAATCTCAAGGCTCATCCATAAGATTAAACTCTAGTTCCATCAACTTAAGCAAAGACAAATTTATACATCTATAATGGCAGATAACAAACATAACTATTGCACTCAAATAAACCATGAAAAATCATTATTAGCAATTATACATATCCACCAACATGAATCATGGAAAGTAGTACACCTGGAGGTATGGAGTTGCTCATTTCGTCGAAGCAGATGTCCAACAGCCATGTGGATGGAAATCCATATAAGTCGTACCTAACACATCCAAAAAACAAAGCACTATACCTCTAGGAGGCATGTTAGTGTGAAAAAATTAAATCTCCTAGAAAAAAAAACTCAAAACACAATCCAGACCCCTAACCTACTTATCTATCATCCCTTTTAGAATCAAGGAAAGAGGATATTATATAAACCGGGTGGCCACCCTAAGGCTAGGCCTCTTTCCTCATCATCTAGATAAATGAAATCATTTTTCGTGAGGCCATAGTCTTCCTCGGTCTCTATTATTTCTTCTTCATCATCCTCTTGCGCAAGTATGTTAATCAAGAACCTCGCGATGCGTGGATACTCATCTTGTGCAAAAGAATAAGCATGTGCCACCGGAGAAACATTCTCTACTTGGTAGGGATCACTAGTTATCCATAGATGTATCAGCCATTCTAACTCCTCAAAATTTCGCTCACGCGCAAGTCTCTCTACCAAATCCCATTCGCAAGAAAGTACAGGGTAGCAGATGTGAAACACTTGAGAAAAAGAAAAAGGGTACCTTTCATCAAAAATAGAAGCGCATACCTCTGGTGAACTAGCCATCTCTGAGAATACAGATAGATTTGGTTAGGTCTTTAAAACATGATTTGTTTTTGTGTGTTGCTTGATGTGACATGGTGAATTTAGACTTAGGTGTAGGATCTGATAGGGTGCTCTCTCGTTGCTAGTCGCTCTTGCTCTTATACTTTTTTAAAAAAAATAACTTTTTGTTTGTTTGCTAGAACTAGTATAAGGCTTTATATATACATTCCCTAGGATTGGAGATTGAGAGGTCAGGGAGGAAGGTTGAGAGGGAAGCAAGTGAATGATGGATGTCAGCAAACACTCCCCCCTTCCTTGGATAGATCATACCTTTTGGAATGATGTCGTCACCTTTTGAAACCAATTGTTCCAAGTTGTTATGGGTGAAGGCTTTAACCAATAGTTTTCGATCACCCTCTGTGTTTCATCTAGTTGCAAGGGTGGTAAGTTACTCTCCCATGATTTTATTTGCAACATTGTTGTAGGTGGTGAACCTACAACGGGAGGTGCAAACTCTTTCTTGCTTGTATGGATATGTACAATGGTAGGTGGAGGTTGTGTCGAAGCTTCTATTTGCGTATAGGAACTACATGAAGAGCAAGAAGCTTCATTTGATTTCCTTGTTCCTGAGCTAGGTGGAACAAATCGTTCTTTCTTTGGTACCCAAACTAGCTCTAGAGCGGGTGTGTAACATTCCGTGATTTTTTCCTTTCCACGATTTTCAATTTGGTTTGGAGCCACAGGATTGGGTTTACATGAGCCAGCTGACAGATAAGAGTACAATTTACGTTTGGGCACCCAGATTTGATCATTTCCTTCATAGTATCCTTGGGCTTCCAATAGTCGTTTAGAAATCCAACGCAATGTTTCTTTACATTTCTTGGAGTGAGTGGGACGTTTCTTACGAGGCTTCCGTTTTTTAGCATCAGCCATGGTCACTAAAGAAGCTTTAGCGACCCACTTGTATGTTTTCTTTGTTATATTAGGATGGTTCTTGTGTGTCTCAAGCTTTCTTTCAACTACATCAGTTGAAGCTCTAGAGAGTTGGGCTATGGGGACGTATGGTTCAACCTCCTGGACATGCAATGTCTTGGGTTTTATTTCCCTAGGCAATATCTCAGGGACTATGGCTTGAGTGGTAGGGATAAGAGTTGGTTTTTGCGTTGTGACACCCTCAGTCCCCCAATCAATAGTGCATTTGGTGGCTATCATCCACGTGCATCCTAGGTTTATATTACCCTCCATAGTTCCAGTAGGCATGACCAAAAAGTCTTGAGCTACAACCCCATTTTCATAATTGATAGAAGTGTGCCAGATTCCAAAAACCGTAGTTTTTTTCTTGTTGACACCCTTGACTTGGATAATACTCTCAGATAGAGGTGGCTTCCCTAATTGACACCACACCCTATATGATGGCATATTATATTTAGCACCCGTGTCCAATAAGGCGTTATATATCACTTTTTTATAGGCACTATTTAACTCAATAGGGTATCGTAGAGGCGTGTCAGAGTCCAACCAATCATCCTCTGTTTCAACGTGGAATGCATGTGTAACTCCAAGGTTAGCCTCTCGTTGGCGTCTTATGCGTTGTTGGCGCTATCTTTTTCAATTCTGTTTGAGCCTTGGCTGTCTTTTTCGTATGGATGGCACGTAGCTCCTCTTGGCTTAAAGGATCATAGTATCTTTTAAATTTTCTACCATTGAGGAATCCAATGGTTTCAACTCCATCAAGAGTCTCCACACGAATGGTTCCTTGTGGGGTGATCTCACATACTCTATATGGTCCTTTTCTCGCATATTTCAACTTTTTCTTTTCGTTACGCACTCCATACATACGGACTTTATCACCAACATTGATATATTTGTTCTTCAGATGATGGTCAAACCATTTCTTCCTCCTATCTTTCTCCACAAGTGCATTTTGCACAGCTAATTGCCTCTCTTCATTTAGCCTTTCAAGGATATATAATCGCTCAACTAAAGGGTTACCATCCCAACCTTCTTGAGTAGCTACTCAAAGACTAGGAACGACAAACTCCCATGGCATAACTGCTTCTTGGCCATACACCATCTTAAATGGTGTGCAATTAATGGCAACTTTGTACGCAGTACGATAAGCCCATAAAGCTGAAGTTAACTTTAAATCCCAATCTGTGCGATGAGCTTCCACCGTTTTGGTCAAGATAGAGATTAAGGTTTTATTGGTGCTCTCAGCTTGGCCATTTGCTTGCGGATAATAAGGTGTGGACTTATGGTGAGCTATCATGAAGTTAGTAGTGAGTTCTTTGATTACTCCATTTATAAAATGAGTACCATTGTCACTCACAATCTCAAAGGGACAACCAAATCTTGTAATAATGTTCTCAAAGAGAAACTTGGCAATTGACCTCGCGTCAGCCTTTCGTGTCGCCCTGGCTTCCGCCCACTTTGTTACATAGTCAGTGGCAACGATAATATATCGAGATTGAGTGCTACGAGCTGCCGGACTAATTGGGCCTACAAAGTCCAAACCCCATTTTTCAAATGGTTGAGTCACTTTAACAGGATGTAAGGGCATCCTATCCTTTCGTTGAGTGATCTTGTAACGTTGGCATTCATCACATCCTTTTGCAAAAAGTGATGCATCTTTAAATAAGGTTGGCCACCAATAGCCTGATTGCAACACCTTCCTAGCTGTTAGTCCCCCCGAGAAATGTCCTTCGGCTATACCCATGTGGGATTCTTGCAGTATGTACAAATACTCATCCTCACGGGCATGACATCTCAGAAGATCGTCCTTCCCTAGCCTGTAGAGATCCCCTGCAATGAGAGAGTAAGGTTCACATTCTTTTAACAGTTTTTGAGCTATGTCCTTACAAAGCTCTTTGGGTGGAAAACCATTAATTAGAAAGTTCACAATCTTCTCACTCCATTCAGGTATGGTTTCCACTAGGAATAGAGAAGTATCGGGTAATTCATCATCGACTCTAGTAGGGGCTTCATCATTGGGTATGCGAGACAAATGATCCGCCATGACATGTCTTTTAACAGGTCTCACCACAATGGTAAAATCAAACTCAAGGAGAATTAGCAAACATCGTGTAATTCTTCCCTTGGAACAAGGTTTATTTACGAGATACAACAAGGCTTGATGATCAACATAGAAAACAAACTTGTTGGCTAGAAGGTAGTAGCAAAATTTCTTCACTGCATAAATCATACCTAAACCTTCTTGCTCTGTAGTGGTGTAGTTTCTCTCAGCATCATTCAATTGACGACTTGCAAAGCTGATGGGGTAGTCCAATTTATGTTCTCCTGGTTGAGCTAGAACACACCCAATAGAAAAGTTTGATGCATCAATATGCACATGGAAAATTACATTCCAATCGGGCACTCGTAGAATAGGAGCGCTAGTCAAGGTCTTTTTCAATGACTCATAAGCATAGTCACACTCCGCAGTCCAGTGGAACTCAACAAGAAGCTTGTACAAAGGACGAGTTATCTCAACAAAGTTTAAAATAAACCTTCGGTAATAACCAACATGGCCCATGAATCTTTGAACTCCCTTATAGTTTGTAGGTGGTGGCAATTCAACAATGGCTTTAATTTTGCTCTCATCTGTGGAAATCCCATTTTTGGACACTATATGCCCTAAAATGACTCCATGTTTAACCCAAAATTGGCATTTGAAAGGATTAAGGAGATGTGATACAATCTGCACTTCTCAAAAACTTTTCGTAAGCATGATAGATGTTCGTTCCAAGAGGAATAAACACAAAGGTCATCTAAGAAAGCTTCGCAAAACTCCCTCAAATATTCTCTAAAAGCAGTGTTTATTAATCTTTGAAAGGTATCAGGGGCATTTGTAAAGCCAAAGGCCATAACACGGAATGCAAACACTCCAAATTCGGTTATAAAGGCTGTTTTAGCTTGGTCCTCTAGCGCAATTGTGATTTGATTGTAGCCAGAGTACCCATCTAAAAAGCTATAAGCTTCCTTCCCTGCAACTCTTTCAAGCACATGTTTTGAATATGGCAAGGGGTAATGGTCCCTCCTAGTGGCGGCATTGACCTTCTTGAGATCTACGCACACTTTGAGTTTCCCATTATTTTTTGGCACAATCACTATTGGAGACACCCATTCTGAGTGCTCAATAGGGTATATGAATCCGCATTCCACAAGCTTTTCAATCTCTTCTTGAACGATCTTTGCATATTTAGGATTCATTGGGTAGGGTCGTTGCTGAACTGGTTTAGACATGCTATTCATGGGGATTGTGTGCTGCACCATGGAAGGTGAAACACCTTTCATATCATGATATGTCCAAGAAAATATATCCCTGAATTCCTTGAAAAGTTCTTTAAGTACACACTCCTCAATCGTCGCTGTCAGATCTTGGGCAATGAATGTTAGGAAATAAGACGTAGCTAAATAGATAATTGAGTAGATTACTTAATGGAGAGAGACAGATTTATATACACGAGATTATAGAGTAGAGTAGAGAGAGAGAGAGAGTACACACGATATACATGGTTCACCCAATGTGGGCTACGTCCACGGGAAAGCAGCCACTCAATGGCTTTAGTACTTCAAAACAAGAAGTAGTTTACAAAGGGATTATACCCTTAATGGAGCTCCCGCCTCTCTCACCACCTCACACTCACACTATGAAATGTGTGTAGAAATGGCCTCCTTTTATAGGTCAAAAGGGCTGCCCTCTCTTATGAGAGACAGCCATGTGTATCCGCCCTTGTGTGAATAAGTCCAAATCGGACCCTCCAATCCGCCCATGTGTGGCCGCCCTTAAGAAGACAAGTCCGCTTTTGAATTCAGCCACCGGCCAACCGACCGGTTGTTTTCCGACCACTTTCCGGTCGCCGTCCGGCCATAATATTCCGACGAAAAAGAATATTCCGGCGAAAAAAAGTCTCGGGGGCCTCCGCCCCCGAGGCCTTTAAAGTTGCCCCTAATTCTTGTCCGTGAAAATTTTGGTTTCCGGTGAGTGATTTTCCTTCACGCACGATGGCTTCTCCTCATAATGGGGGCCTTACAAATGTGCGCTTTTACCACAGAAAATTACAAGGGTAAATCAGGCTCCATACTTAACAATGAAGACAGGTTTAGAATCTTCCCTGGGTCTACTAACTCTATTTCCTTAACTATCGCTAGATCATCATAGACTCCATTTCTCCCATTGATAGGTTTTCTTTGGGCCTTTGTATACACAACCTTACGTTCCTCTGTGGTATAGGATTTGAAATGTTTAGTGCAGGGTGTAAGTCTATGGGGTCCTGTTGTTCTGTGGACTGTGATTTAACATTTGATTCCTTTTGTTGTTGAGCTAACTCTCAATTTTGTCGTCTCCGTACGGTACGGCTCAACCTTGGCTTCTCTGTAGCCTCTAGTTGTGTGATGTCAATGGGTTGTGGACTACACCACATAACGCTTTGAAGGTATTCACCCCAGTTATCTACCAACTTTCGATGAGCATCACATGACCCTATATAATTAAGCCATTCTGTGGTAGATTTCTTTTTATTTATTCTAGCACACACATTTTCTCGATATCGTCGCCTCTTATATCTCTTACTCTTCTTGTTTAATTCTCGATTACGGTCAATTTCTAGTGAAGACTCACTAGATGAATCACTACTTGTGTCTTTTGCTCCCTTGGATAGATTATCATCTAGGTTACCACTGGGCCCTGAATGGTTTGTCCCCACATTTTCACTAAGATTTAACTCAGATTTTTCATCCTCAGAGTCAATTTCAACTGATGATTCTGACCCCAAATCGTGTGGGCTATAGTCTTGTGAGGCGCTACTGGTTTCAATGCCAGTCAAACTTTCATCTTGTAGATAATCAGAAGCTATATGCATTGCTTCTAGCATGTTTAAGGGTACAAGTGGTGGTATTTCATCCCCCTCAGGTGTTACCCATGTCGTCCCCCTATTTCCCCAAGTGTCTATGGTTGCTGCTAGGTGGACCCAATCCACATTGTCCGACTCAGTCATCCCAGGTAGTACATCCATATAAGGAGAATCTTCCCCAACATCAGTGCCCACTTTACACGTGTAACAATACTGCAATGGGGCCGAGTGAACTGTGGTGTCGGATCTATGATCAATTATAAACTTGTTTCCTAGAGGATGTGCTCGACCCATCACAAGATCCACTCGAATGACAGAATCTTGGAACTGCAAGTAGACATGGTTTTTAGACCAATCATGCACCATTTTTGCTTCCCTCATGAAAGGACGTCCTAAGATCATCTCCGATGCCATAGTGTGTTTGGAGAAATCCATAACAATAAAGGTAATCCTTATTTTATGTCCAAAGACCTTGATCTTGAGATCTTCTAGCATCCCAATAGGTTTAACAATAGACCCATTGGCCATCTTCACTACTATGGTTGTGGTCGCAAGGTGAGTTCTTCCCATAGTTTCCCAGCAATTTTTAGTCACAATGCTAACCCCAGCGCCACCATCAAGGATTCCCTTCACAGTTAATCCCTTAGTAGTGATTAGTATGGTCGCATTGGATTCATCACCCTCAAAGTATTGTCCCAACTTGTTAACAAGTATTTCTATAACAAGGTTCTCATCTAGGTTGGGTTGTGGATCTAAGTGTTCCTCCTCTATTGGCATCTCCCCAGCTCTGTCCATCTGTGCAAATTGTGGTAGCCCAAACTTCAGTTCTCCATTGAGGAAGGCTCGAAGAGCTGAGACTAGCTCGGGGTCTTTATATAGTTTGGACATGATGGTGGTTCTAACTTCTGAAGACATGAAATCCATCAATTTGGCAATGTTTAACGGCACCTTTTGGCCTTGAGTCCCTTGACGTGGGGAAGATGGGATCTCCATTTCTTCGATAGGATCAGGCAGTCCCTCTGTAAACATTCTTTCCATCAAGAAGTGAGTACGCCCACTTTCCCATGACTTTAAGTCACTTTCTTCTTGGATGACACTAGGTATGTCCAACGGTCTATGGACTTGGTGAGGTTGTTGTTGCGTAGGGAACACGGTGTCTGTAATCTGGATCTTCCTAGGTGCTGGTTGTAGATCCCTTTGGGTATCTTCTACCAAACTCCTTAATTGCATGACTCGCTCAATCTCCTCTGTAGGTTGGGTAAGTTCCTATCTTCTTTTTGGACCCTGGCCATTGTGGCTCATGAAGATCTTCCTTGTTGGTTTCTATGTTAGTGGTCGTTTTGGTCTCCATGGTTTCACCTGAATCAGAATCTTCTTCAACGTCATTCATATATACGGGGTTATCACCAGTCCCTATGTTGGTCATTGAACTGGGGTCTGACTTCGCTGCTTTTTGCGATCTCTTTCGTCGTGTTTTCTTATTTTTCTCAGATTGGGCAATTGATGCTGTGTCTCTTTCCTCAAGAATATAATTTTGTTTTTGGAGCATCGATCATGTGAGTACATTTACTGGTACCACGAGTGTACTTGGTGATGGATCCTCGGTAACTTCAATCAAGTTTAATGGCGTGATCTTCGGTGCATTTGGATTATTTGGACATTGGGCTATCAAATGATCTATGCCACATCGATTATACATGAGTATCCGCATTGTAGACGTGCTCGCTTGATTGGCTTGCATTAGTGTGGCGTTCTTTTGTAGCCTAATAGGACACTCGACTACACGATGTGGACCTCCACACTCATAGCATTGAAGAGGTGGTCTCTTAGCAGTGTAGTTGGTATTTTGGCCTCTTGCCACAAGAGCAGCTCCTTGATATACAAGTTTGACTTGTCCCCAATAGTCCTCCATGTAGTATTGTGGACTTTCTTCAAGCACATCCATCCCATAGGCGATATTAGGATCTATAACTTCCTCATAGACATCCAAACAAGAAATAGATGACTCACAACCCACTTGATTCATAGAAGTGATTCTCGGCTGTGGTGGTTGCGGTCCTAGCACTGGAGGTGGTAAGGGTGTTGTTTGAACAACATTTTGGGCCCTAGGGACCATATGTTGTGATGTTTGTTCAAGAGGTGGGGCCGGCATCAATGCAGGCACTCGAGGTGTGTCTGTCCATGCTAAGGTTGGTCTATTGGCCACCACACGCTTAAATACTATGCAATCCTTAGCTTGATGACCATACCTCCCACATGCATTGCAGTTCCCATTGAATTTTACTCTAAAAGTAGGGCATTCACTAGTACTATGCGGTCCATAGCATACTGAGCACCATTGTTGCTCCCTTCGTGGATACATATGAGTGTTTTGCGGAGCACGATTGTCTCTAAGACTCTCTTGAATAGCCTTGGTGAGATCTGCTAAAGTCATCTCAGATATCTTTGGCTCCTTAGCAATAGGCTTTAGGGCATTGGCTGATGCCTGATGCTTGCGAGCTAATAGATTTAGTCTCAACAGACACTCTTTCTCCTTGAATCATTAAATTATCCTCCAATTGGATCACATTGGTGGTGACTGCTTCCCAAGTGGTGATACCTCTAATGACTAGACCATTGTAGATATCCTCACGTCGTAATCCCCTAATGAATCTATCAAGCAATTGGTTATTGTTGAAGCGCTCATTTGGATTACAATGAGAATTCAAATGCTTCAAGCAACTTATAAAGTCTCTCACCGACTCTCCTTCCTCTCGTTGGGCTTTCTGGAGCTGAGAGGCTACACCCCAAAGCACTCCCTCTCGTATGTATTCTTTTAAGAACAGTCTCCTAAGAGTAGGGTAAATCGTTTTTTCTTCCACTCTTAGGGTTCTATACCAATCCCCAACCTTTCCACTTAAGGTTAGGCTTAAAGCATTGCTCTTATGTAAGTCATTGTGTTCTCCTAGAGAATCGCATATTTGTTCAAACACTTCGATATGCTTTCTCACATCCCAATCTCCACTAAATTTTTGTGTGAGCTTGGCTATTTGTACTGCCTTACTTCTAGGCTCTTTATCAGGCGTGTTACGCATATTCTCAGCAATAGATCGACCAATAGCTTGAGCAAATGTTGCCAAGTCACCTAAGTGAGCAGGCACCGTGGGTGAAGGCGCGTAAGAGACTACATGTGGAGTAGGTATTGGCATTGGGCTTGGCGCATAGGAAGCCCTTGGGTTCCACGCAGGGTACGATGTTGTGCCATGTGGTGGTCCATAGTTCATATGAGTGGCCCTAGGCATAGCAGACGTCGGATGTGACATGCTAATGCTAGCCGGTATAGTCCCATGGAAATAAGAACTTGTGTATTGTGGTTATGGAGCATAGGTAGTTGAAACAATGGGAGGGGTAGGGACTACATGAGTATGTGGACCCATAGGTGCATACGATTGGTACACACTTGTAGGTACTATTGCAGGCATTGAACTTCCATGTAGCGGTGCTTTACTAACAAATGAGGTCCATGGTGTGTTTCTTGGCATGCCCATCATTGGGGTAGGCATGGTATCCGTGGTGTCATCCAGGGAAAGATGAGCTAGAATTGGAAAAGTAAAGCTATCACTTGTGGGCTCAAATTGCATTGAGACCCCTGGCAAAACAACATATGGGGGATCGATGGGACTCACTGGGGGAGTCTCCATTTGTGATAGAGTGGTTTGTTTCCCTTTGCCCGTGTCTAAAAATCGCATAGGACCCGTCGAAGGTATGTTCATTCCTCGATTTTGCCTCTCGAACTGGATAATCCTATGGATGACATTGCAGATTATGTGTTGTTGTTCCTCTAGACTAATGGCACTAGATGTGGATTGTACAACTTCTTACCAACCCACATGGTATATGTAGCCCATGTATAGGTCAGTCAAAGTCTCCGTGTGTAGGTCATATTCCCAATTTTCATTGAGAAATACCCCGTCCAAACTTGGTGTACTAGAGGGTTGCCGTGAGGTGGATGCAATGTTGCTTCCCGTGTTTTGACTTTTAGTCACCGCTACCTTAGAGGCGATTTTGGAAGGTGGTAGCTCGGTAGGGCCCTCATTAAATGAGGTAGGTAGAATGTCCACGTGGACACTCTGAGGGAGTGTGGGGTTTACAAGAGATGTGAATGGTGATTCTACTTCCCCACCCCCTTCGTTTACTTCACTAGCCGTAGGTTCAGAGCGCGTAGCTCTACTAAAAGTTTCCATCAAACGGCTAAAAACACTAGTTCCAGGTTGTTGGGCCCAGCTAGGTACGGTTTCATTTGTTCCCCCGGGATTTGTGTAAGATGCTCTTCCATAATATCGTAGTCAGAGGAAGAGTCGCTAGCCGCTATATTTGGGTCTTGGGTTGCACTACCTTGGGTCCCCGCCGAGGGCATAGACCCTAGCGTGGAAGGATAGTGAGTACCCCGTAAATCGAAGCATTAGCTAGTTTTTCGGACTCTAGCACACGACCAGAGTGTAGATACATGTGCTTTGGGCGCCCTACAAGTGTCGACAAGTACCCTCAAAGGTTACTTGCTTTGTTTTGTGGGTGTTTTGCACCCCGTTTTCTACTTGATTTTTTCTGGTTTTTGATGTTTTTTGAGGTTCGAAAAACGGATTGGGACGTGTGATAGCTCGAAACGAGCGTATCGCTTAGGAGATCTAGGCGCACTTTACAGAACACTGTTTGACAATCGGAAGCTCCCAAAGTCCCTAAAATAGTCAATTTCTCCTAGTTTCTATTTGAGCACATGGCTTAAAATAGAAAGTTGAAGGGTGACTTGTGGAGGGAAAGGTGAAGGCTTTGCCCCACATGCTTTCTCCTTTCACTAGAGCACTAGCCTATATATAGTGAATAGCATTCACTTTATATCATAAGACCAAGCCCAAGATCAAGCTCAAGCTCATCAAATGATCGCGATCCCGATCTACCTTTTTGGACAAACTTAAAATATTCCCCCCCGCCAATAAATCAAATTTATTTTTTAGCCATTTTATTTTTTACGTTTTCTGTCATTTTTGTTTTTTATTTTCTGTTTTTTTGTGCAGAAAACGAAATATTCTCTGTTTTTTGTAGAAATCGAAATGGTCTAGCTGTGCAGAAAACGTAATGAGGAAATATTCTATGTTTTTGTGCAGAAAATGAAATGGACTAGCTGTGCAGAGAACGAAATGAACTAGCTGTGCAGAAAACGAAATGAACAAATATTCTTTGTTTTTGTGCAGAAACCGAAATGAGCTAACTGTGCAGAAAACGAAATGAGCTAACCCACGACACAGCACAACCTTCCTACTTAAGCTTGGTGTCTCCACAGGGTAGCACAGAGTGCTTCCCGAAGCTTGGTGCTTGGTGCAGAGAACCTCCCCGGCAGTGGCGCCAAAAATGTGCGCGTCTGCCGCACGTGTCGGAGCTAGGGACTTGCCGAGCACCGTGTGCGAGCCACGAAGGCTGCAAGCACACAACTAGCAGGCCTAGCAAGCTCACAGAGAGCAGGGGTGTGTCACTCACTCCCTGCGCTTGTCGTCGTGAAGGATTCCTCGCCGCGAAGAAGAGGAATCCGCCATCGTACTGCGCTCAACCGTCTCGCCGCCGCAGGTGCCGTCGCAATGCTCCATCACACACACTCTCTCTCCCTCTCTCCCTCAAGCGCACACACACACACACACACACACACGCCTGTGAGCACACAATGAAGATGGGGATGGAGATAGGGCAAGAGCACTTCTTCTATTGCACACTGAGAAAATAGGTCAATTTTAGGTTTAGGTGACTTTTATATGAGCTCGCCCCATTCACATTTGGGCGCACATGCTTAGCCAACTAACCCTTGCGTGTTCCAGTTAGAGTACGCCTCTCATCGACGATCACTCTACCCTTTTCCTATTGGACCGACAAGCCCGGTGCCTGACTCTACTAAATAAATAATACGACGTCCGTCATAGGTGATAGGGTGTCCGTGAGCCACGAGGGTTAACAACTCAATTGTAAAGCCATTTTTCTTTTGGCTCATACATGAAAAGTTGTAGGAGACTAGGAGTGTTATGTGCAAGATTTGGGTTTTCTTAAAGTATACGCTATAGGTCTTTGCAATTATGAACACATGTTTGAGAACA
The DNA here is from genome assembly GCF_014529385.1 of Adiantum capillus-veneris. Lineage (NCBI taxonomy): Eukaryota > Viridiplantae > Streptophyta > Polypodiopsida > Polypodiales > Pteridaceae > Adiantum > Adiantum capillus-veneris. Next base: position 46,660,482 of record NC_140936.1, on the reverse strand, counting down.
TGCTAATTTATTTACAATATTTATTTAGATATTGAAACTTAGAAGAACTTAGATTCACTTTTTTCTCAATTTTAGCCATTCTAGATTCGTATGCATGTTGAAGTCCTGCATTAATGAAGCTTCTTTTGCATAAAATGCTGATTTTAAGAGATTTTCAAATTCTTATGGGTGTAATACAATCCCTAAAGAAAAACTAAGCTGATCGTCGACTTGAAATTAAGGTTAATAATTTTTTTTAATCTCTTATAAACTTCCATCAATGGTTGATCTTGGATGTGTTTTGCATAAGAAGAGATTCTTTCAAAACTTCAAAAGCCAGTTGTTGCTGTGAGATTTAATTGGCATGTGCTGGAGAAAACCTCTCGGTAGCTAGAGTGCTCCTTGTTGCCGACAAAGACACCGTGTTGGCCCCTAAATTAGGTGCCCCTTGCGGTATTTCTTTTCAATTAAAAAGAGGGGATACAAGTTGACAAAAGCTTACAATCTGTCTTGGCACACAAGGGCTAAGAATTCATTGTCAAGCCCAATTTCGACTGCATTTTGGCAGTAAAAGAGTTCCTGGTCAGTATCCCTCTGCAATAGGTATCTTAATACACCTAGACACACACAAATTCATTGTTGAAACAAAAATTCAGCATGTTGGAATTCTTTGGTTTTTGCCCTAACAATGCTCCAAATCACATCCCTCTAGCTCCCACGGAGCTTTTGGAGCATAATAATGATGAAAACTGGTAAAACCCTAATCTTGCAATATGACATGATAGTATTTTCAAAGAATGAAGACGAGCACAAAGAAAATTTGACTATAGCCTTTAATGAGCTTTGCAATAGTAGATTGCTCATTAATGGAAAGAAAAGTAAATTCTTTCTGGAAGAAATTCAATTTCTTGGACATGATGTCAAAGGATGGTGTCAGAATGGGTCTTGATAAATTTGAAGCAATTAAGACATGGCCAAATCTGAAGACTATGCATGATGTCCATAGCTTCCTAGGTTTATGCTCATACTACATGAGGTTTATACGCAATTTTGATGAGATTGCTTCACCTTTACATGCTTTACACAAGAAAGAGGTCACTTTCAGATGGACATAAAAAGAGATCTCAACTTTTAATCTTTTGAAAGAAAAAATCATTTCGGATCTAGTAATCATCTTACCAGATCTCAGGAAGTCATTTGTTGTCCAATGTGATGCATGCGGTAGTAGCATTGGTGTAGTGTTAATGCAAGATGGCCGGGTAGTGGCTTATGAAAGAAGAATTCTTAGAGGGTCAGAAAGAACTATGCAAGTTTATGAGAGAATTATTGGTTGTAATTCATGCCCTTTCTAGCTAGAAACACTACCTCTTAGGGGCTGATTTTGTTGTCCAAGCAGATCACCAGACTTTGCAATACTTTTTGACACACTCTAAGTTATCTGAAAAGCATATGCGATGGGAAAAGTTTTTGTCTATGTTCCAATTTCAGATTGTGCATGTGGAAGGAAAAAAGAATGTTGTGGCTGATGTTTGTCATGAAAACCACAACTTTCAGCTATGTCAATAACTTAGCATCATGAGTTAGATGATATGAAGGAACAATACGCCAATGATGAAGATTTCACAAGGATTTATGATCAGTTGATAGATGGAAAACATCATGAACATTATCTTCTCAATGATGGATTTATGATCATGCATGGAAGATTGTGTTACTAGGCCATTGAGATGCAAGGTTATGGTTTGAAAGTCATGCTCCACTGTATGGTTGAAAAAGACCCTAAGGTTCAGCCCATTAAGACTTCCAAAATGTTAAGGTTCCAAAATTCAAAGGTTGTGTCCAAAGGTCAACCCTAGGGAAAATTGGATGCTTTGTGTGTGCCCTAAAAGTCTTTGCACATCCCTACATGGGAGGGGGCGAGCCCTAAAGGTAGGGGATGAGAGAGAAAGCCACACACACACACACACACACAGAGGCTCCCTTTACACAAAGGGAATGAGGGACACATGTCAACTCCCTAGGCCAGATGCCCACAAAGTGTGCCCAATTTCTATTGGATGACCCTTGAAGTGGACCAATGAGAATTAAGCTAGAGTAAATCTAGTTTAATTAATTTAAAAACATTTAATAAAAGAAACCAATGAGAATTAAGTCTCCTAGAAGACTATTGGGCAGTCTCCCAAGGGGTCCAATGAGCATTCAGGAGCCCCATGGCTTGCCTGATTCCTATTGGCCAGGAGGCAAAGGGGTCCAATGAGAGTTTAGTTTAATTATTTAATTACCTAAAGCTCTCACAAAAGGGAAAGGGGGACACATGTCAGAAGGCTATCACTTATGCTGCTTAATTGTAATTGGCTTGACTTGGGGAGGGCCAATGAGGCTTCAACAAGAGCAATTAGCAAGAGGGCTCGCCCAAGAGAGAGAGGGGGCTGATTTTTGCAAGGCATTATCACACACACACACACTCACACTTGACCATGTGTGAAGAAAGAATACTCTATTTCCTCCCAAGCTTTAATGGAGAGCTCATCACCTACTCCAAGCTTGTGAGATAGAAGCCTACATCAACACTCTCTTGGCATGTGGATGCAAATCCAACCAAGAGCCAAGCTTCAATGCATGCTCATCTTCTCTACCAAGATAATTACTAAGCTAAGCTATGCTAATATGAGTGATTATGTGAGGAGATGTACATCTTTCTCGTAAGATACTCCTTCTTCCTCTCAATCTACTCTCATACCCTGCTAGCTCTCACCATCTTCGAAGGTGTGTGAGGTCTTGGGTCTGAGAACGGGGATAATTCAAGTTGTGTTTGATTAAGTGTTTTGCTTAGTGCATGAAGCTTCCATCTTCATTGCACTAGCTAGTCTTGAAGGAACACAAAGAATTGTATTGTACAATGTCTCTCTTGATGGGAGAAACCATAATACAAAGCCTTTTGGAGGGGGGACCGGCTCCATGCAAATCCGGTCCTCAACTGTTGTCAATAGCTTAATTTCTCTCTCTTTTGAAAGTATTGTTGATGCTATCTAACTAGGTGTTATGCTTTTAGTTGCTCTCTCCACCCAAGCACTCTTGTAATTCTCATTAGGAATCTATTCTAATGGAATGCCCACTATGTTCATGCTAATTTCCACCACACATAAGTTATTAGGCCATTAATTGTTACAATTATTTATTTGGTAGAGTCAGGTACCAGGCTTGTCGGTCCAATAGGGAAAGGGTAAGAGTGATCGCCGATGAGAGGCACACTCGAACTGGAATATTCAAGGGATTAGTTGGCTAAGCATGGGCGCCCAAGTGTGAATGTGGTGAGCTCATATAAAAGTCAACTAAACCTAAAATTCACTCATTCTCTCATTTGTGCAATTGAAGAGTGCTCTTGCTCCATCTCCATCTTCTTCTTCTTCATCTCCTTGTGTGTGTGTGTGTGTGTGTGTGTGTGTATGCGTGAGAGAGAGAGAGAGAGAGAGCATTGCGGCGGCACGACGGCGGCGAGGCGGTTGAGCGTGGCGCAGCGGTAGCTCCTTCTTCGCGGTGAGGAATCCTCCACGACAACAAGTGTAGAGCGGTGAGTGACACACCATCACCATCTTTAAGCTTACTAGTTTAGGCTAGTTGCGTGCTTGGAGCCATTTGTGGTTCGCACATAGTGTATCGGCAAGTTCCTTGCATTGACACGTGCGACAGATGCGCACAATCATTATGTGCAAAACATGGATGAAATGTATCAGAAGATTAAGCTTGTTTCAGAAAAGACTCATCAAAGCAGAATATAGTTCTTGATCACCACTGATGTGAATTGCTATTTTCACTTGATGATTGGTTGTTGTTACAATTTGAAAAGGCAAGGTTAAAGAAGTAGCAAGGCAAAGAAAGCCGGTTTTCAAAGCTCAATATGCATTACTATGGTCCTTTTCAAGTGACAGAGAAGATATAGGCTGAAATTACGTGATAAATGGAAGAGTCATAAGTTTCATGTGAGTCTTCTTAGACCATTTGTGGGCGATGTGCCACAGGATATGCTAGTTGAGGAAAATCCTAAAGTTGAGGAACTTGATGAAATCTTGGTTCCCAAACAGATATTGGCAAATAAGGAAATAAAATTCAAAGGCAAGTTTGCTAGACGCTATTTGGTAAAGTTCAAAAACTATCCACGTATGGATGCAAAATGGATGGAAGAAGGTGAACTTACAGAGTCACCTAACATGTTACAGCTATACCTTTAAGCATTTGGTTTGTAACCTACCTTAATACTACCGATCATTTCAATGGAGAAAAGGTCAAATGTGACACATGCTCAAGGAAGGAATGATGTTGAAGCTAGCACTTATACAGATGCAATGCATTAGAAGTAGGTATTTCTTGAAATTTGTCAAGAATACAACAAATACTTTTATGATATGAATACATGTTGTAACTTGCATAAATGGTTATATATGATGTGTGTTACTCGATTGAACATGTATTTGGATTAACTCTAACAAAGCAACGTTTTAGTGTGATGATTCCACTTAGTCATTGGAATATGTGTAACAATTTTACTTGTACATACATGTGTTGACAGAGTGTTGTGTACACAAAGGTGTCTATAACATGTATGGCAATCATGCAATCGAGGACGTTCGCGATTTCAAGAGGGTGGTATGTCACAAGATTGTGACGGATAACTAACTTTATTTGTTGGTTTTATTTCTTGAATTTTAATTTTAATTTTTGGATGTCTCCCTTTGGAAATTTAAATGCTCGTGGATTGCATGGCCAGTGTGAAATGGAAAATCTTATGTGAGACTGTGTGTTGAGAGTCAAGGGAAGGCTTCCACAAGTTGGATGGTCTAGTTGGCAATGAATTTGGATAAGTTTAGAAGTGTCTAATGCTTGTTGAAGTTCCTAAGGCCACCCCACAAGGACTTATAAGTCAAAAGGGGTTAGGACTTAAGTAAAAGAGGCATAAAGAACACTTGGCATTTCCAGATTAACTTTGGCGTGTGTGTGCATTGCCAAGCAAGGGGTGTGCTTCCAGATTTCGAATTTGAGCTGGGGCCCTACTTCCTTGACTTAACATCAATAAATGGGCTGCATTTAACTCATTTTGAAGTGGATTTTTAGGTTTACAGGTTTAATCGAAATCTTGTCTTCTCCCTTGTCTTATGTACGGTAATGCTCCGTGCTCACTGGCCACCCCACCCCATTATCAATACATGAATTTGATTCCCCTCTCGTGGGCTATTCTCTTGAATGTACAGTTGTGTGTATTTATGCTTATTTGCTGAGGCAAGAGCCTCCTGAACAGGTACCGGATTAGCTAATTGCTAATCCAAAGTAGGTACCCATGTGAAAGCATTGATTTCATGATATTTCTTATGTGAACTCTCGTGAAATTCAAAGGGCAATTAGCCCATTATGTGCAGGGGCTCATGGGATACCTCTAGATGTGATTGGCACGCAAAACGGAGCTTTAAACAGAGAATTACAGAATGATGTGTTTTTTTGTAGGTTAGGGTTTTGACCCCTTTTTGATGCCTTAACACTCCAAAAGCTTCAAGGAAGCTAGAGGAATAGTGCTTTAAACGTCAAAAACCAAAAAATTCACTGCACTTGCCAAGCTCTTTTTAGTGTTTGTTTAGGTGTAAAAACACACCTTTATGATGGATATTTTTGTCCAAGGTGCTTGTCACAAGCTGGATGTGACAACTAGCTAACTTTATTTGTTGGTTTTATTTTTGGGCTTTTTATTTGAATTTTAGACACCTCCTTTTGGAAATCCAAATGCCCAAGCATTGCAAGGCCAATGTGGCCAGTGTGAAACGGATAGTCTTGTGTAAGACTGTGGGTAGAGAGTCAAGGTCAGGCCGCCAGGAGTTGGTTGGGCTAGTTAGCACTGAAATGGATAAGTTGTCAAGAGGATCACAATTTTGGGGTCACCAATAGAAAATTACTTCGTTCATGAGCTTCATTACCTATGTGGATGTAGCCACAGTCTACAAAGATGATCAATGGAAATGCACTCCAAGCATCTCCCTAAAATTTAGGGAGTTGCTATTTTTTGCCATGAAATGTGTTATCCTCATTTTTTTCGGAACGACTAGGGGATCAATTTTCACCAAAGAGGTGATACCAAATTCTTTGCAGATTGGAGTGTCTATTGCGGGAGATGCTTTAAATGCTTCCAAGTGGAATGCGAGCACAAACTTACTCAGTAAGGGAATTTCAAGTTCTAGATGGGGGTTTGCTTATGTGCTATATCTTCTCAAGAGTAGCTCCTTCTTCATTTTATGGTGGATTTTCATGTTTGAAGATTTATGGAAAGATTATCTTCTCCCTTGCCTCATATACTTCAGCCTAGAAGCTCTGATACCATGTCTAAGTGTGCAATGTAAGATGGAGAGAAAAAGGACTGGGGTTTTGTGAGGGCATGCACAATGGGAGCAGGTACTGTTGTAAGGTTGGAGCTTCTGGTATTGGGATGCGCTATTTAAAATCTCGCACCTCCTTGTACATATGATTCCAATATGATCGTTGGATGTGCAAGCTTGGAGTGTGGACTCCCTTACAGAGCATAGACGGCGCTATTGCAAGCTTTGACATTGCAGTGAGGATTCCCAATGATGCTTTGAAGGCTGTCCAAGTGAGCAAGCATTGGACTCTGAGTAATGTGCGAGAACGTTTGGTTATTATGGGTTTTGAGGCCTTTCAACAAGTGCAATTTCGTATGCAAGGTGACAAGGTGAGAATCCTTCCACCACATTTTCAATACATCATAGTTTGACGATCATTGGATGCTTATTATAATGAATGTCCATAGATTGGGAAGAGAATGGAATACAAATTGAAGGTCAAGGAGGATTGGGGCATGGACGGAACTATGCTATCGCTCTTATAGCTTTGTATCTCTTGCAATTTTGGAAACAATCCCCGATGTAATCAACATGATTTGCTTCGGCAAATTATGACTTTGAATATAATTTTTCACATTAAGATGAGAGCTCATTTTTTGGTGAAAGTGCCTTTTTATTTTAATTGGGGAAAGTGCCTTTAAAAAAGGGACCATTATAAAAGGGGGATTTCATAACTCGTTCACAATTTTCACTTTCGCAACACTTGAGCTCCTCCACTCTCTGTCTGCACCCTAGTCTATACATGGACGCCTCTACAGCCTCTGCATCTGCACCCACATCCACCCCTTTGTCATGCTTCATCCTCTTCCTTGAGGACACCAGATACAAAGGGAAGTTGGATCTCCACACCTTCTTTTCTTGTCTCCCCGACCTTGATGCCACAATTGCCCTTCACATGGATTCATTTGTCAAGATTTCAGCGTTCATGGAGGAGCACATCATAAAATATTTCGTATCTATCTCCCCACATGTAGGGATCTGGGTGACTTGCAATCTTTTGTGCTACATACACAAAGGTGATCGCTTATTCTCCAAGCGGTTGAGACGGTTCCACGAAATTTTTACCGATGCAGGCCATTTCTTGGACAAGCAAGCCCCAAGGGTGTCAACACTCAAGAAGTGCAAGTTGGGGGTGGAGTACCTTTCTCGGCTGGCAACATTCATCTTCTTTGTGAGCAAGGAACCTGATTTGGAGGAGCTCCGCCTACCACACCTTCAGGTTAGGTCCTTCATCAAGGACACCAAGGAGTAGGTGGTTGACCCCATGAACCTTGCAGCAGAAGGACAGACACTTCAGCTCAAGTACCCCAGGGGGCTCAAGGAGGTGGTTGAGAAATCCATCGTCGTGGCTGGCCCTAGTGACACTCTAGTTCCACAACCATCATTGACGGATGAGGCTATTCTAGAGGTGGAAATAAGCCGCTTCTCCTCAGTGGTAGTGGATGGGGAGGAGTATGTGTTTATGCATGATTTGGAGGAATCATTTGGCCTGTGCATGGATGAATTCTTGAGCGTGCTATGAAACAACACCAAATTTCCCTTAGAAGTACTCCATATGCCCTTGAAAGCAAGCTCTTGCCACTTGGGGACTATGTTGCTGACACTATTGTAGTTGTGTGTGCGTAGGTCCTGACAGCATAGCAGTTGCACGTGGATGAGGAAGAATTCCAAGCCACGCAAGCCAAGGTTGAGGCTGCTAGGATGCCTACACCACTATGTAACCCCCCATCTAATGATCCAAATCTCGTAGGTGCGATGCAAGGGATCTTTGACTTGGATGGAAATGGAAACAGGGAGGAGGATGACAAGGAGCAGGAGGTAAACTCTATCCTAATTTTCATGTTATTTTTTGTATCCTTCATTGTCTTTTTTCTTAACCTTGATTGGTTTATGACAGGACGTCCTAGAGGTTGATGATAGCAAGGATAGGGGACGGGCTTTGGACCTCAGTCTTCCCTTGTGCATTACCTAGGACAACTCCCCCCTGGAGATGTTTCCATTGTAAATAATGAATTTACTTCCCAAGGCCATTTTATGACGTGATCGTTGAAATCTTTGAGCAAGGTTTTGTGTTTGTGCACCATTGCTCAAATTGTGCATCTTGTGTTCCTAGTGCATAGATCCCCTGTATGCACAACATTTGGCACTGGCTTCCGTGGTAAAGTGCTTGCCCAAATAGGGGTACATGCTTCCATTGGCTGAACTGACCCAAAGGTGATAGTGCAGTCCCTCTTCACTAGGGAGTTTTCTTATGCGCAAGAGAGGTTCTAGGAACTTGTCGAGAAAATTATGACCTCCTCAGATGTATGATGTAAAATCAACTTTTTGAAAGTAATAAAATATATTTTGAACTGCCTGTCTATCTTGTACGTTCTTTTGAATGTGATCTATCAATCTTGAAAATTGCTGAAATTGGTGATGTGTTTCAATAAGCTGTGCCTTTTTTGCTTGAAGTAACAACACATCAGAAGTGGGATGCACATGATTACTCCTTTCAACTTACCTTAATTCTGGGAACAATATAAAAAACACCTGAGTGAAAAGAAGTGGTATTTGTATTGTAATGCTGCATAAACATTTGCTTTCACTTAAACTAAACCTTTTTGGTAGACAAGCCTAGATAATGCAAAAATTATGGTGGCCACAAGGGCGCGTAGATGGCCCATCCCTAAGTTTTGGATGGATGTCCTGTACGCCCTTGTGGCCATCATTTATTTTGCTTATGGAACCTATATTTGCACTCAAGGACACTAGAAAAGGTGAGATGAACTCGGAATTTAAGTTTTCAAGCACACTATCACCTCCTTCAACTCTACTTAATAGTTTCCTGCACCAAAAGGCCCAATCACATTGGACAATTTAAAAATCTAGTTTAATGTTGCAGAAACACCTAGTTTCACTATATGTTAACCAATTTGGTATCCTATGGGGTAAACAAAGCTAGAAAATGCCAAAAAAAGGGTGGCCACAAGGGTGCGCAGGTCAGCCATCCAAAATTGTTGGATGGGCCATTTTTTGCACGCCCTTGTGGCCACCATTTTTTTTGCATTATCTGGCCTTGTTTGCCACATAGGATACCAAAAATGTTAATATTTGACTGATATTTAACTCTTCATGTTCAAAAGCACTAAACTCACAACACATGGATAATAGACACAGTAGACACAACTGTTAATCATTTTGTCATTGTAAAGCATCTTGGACAGAAGGATCATAAGTGCACTATGCACTAAAAGCCCATTCTGCATCAACATCAACATCACAGTGTCCTTTCACATAAGACTCAACAATAGCTGCATTTGTATGATGTCCCACATCATAACACCAGCATCTTAATGCACTTTCATCAACTTGCATAGAATCCTTTGTCCCTAATTATCTTGTGATTTAATTTTGAAGTCATTTGGATAACTAGAAGCTGGTCAACTACCAGGTTTAGAAAAAGATGCTAACTTTTGAACTTGGAGTGTGTGCAAGATCAATGGAAGGCGGTAAATCACCAGAAAAGAAGAAGAGACTTGACTTGAAAGACATTATAGCAATGATGGAGCCCTTTACAATTCCCAATGAAACATTGAAGCCAACAAAAGCATGGATGGATGAAGCGACTCTGGAAGAGGAGGGCATAAGTTGTACCAAGGGACCTTCCGAGATCCACAAGGCAATGTGGTGGATCTAACAATGATCCCAAGCGAACTCATTAGTTATGAAAACCAAGAAATAATCACATCAATCATCTATAAAGGGTAGATCTACATGGGTTTTTAATATTTGTGCCGATAGGTGTTGATTTACAAAGGGTCTATGAGCTGGCTAGTACACTCAAGAAGGATGGCAAGGTAGTCCCCAGCCACAGATCCGGGCCCAAGTGACTCAGGAATCTCCTAGATAGCTCTAAAGAGCCCATAATGGTGGAAATACCTCCACATATTTAAGAAGAAGAGCAAGATTTGAAAACGAAGGAGGAAGCTCGTCGTCTCCAAAATTTAATTGAGCAAGAAACCAAAGAGGGTATCATGGCTGCCATAGATTGAGAGCAAAGGGTGTGGCACTCTGTGGGTGTTCTAATGTTAGATACAAATGTAATCAGAGAAGAGTGGATGCAACCATCCCTCCCATACCCATTACTCAGGTATGAAATTCTCACCAAAAAGAAAATAACAAGCAGAGGAGATGACACCACTCTTTCAAGATGATATCAAATATCGACCAGTCTCCAAGAAGATAGTGGACTCACAACCAAAATCGATAAAAGGTTGGCTTACAAAGTACCCAACATACCTAGTATGCCTAGTCAGTGTGCCAAAGTATATAAGATATGATGTCTCCTTTTTCCTAGTACCAAGGATGTGGACATGGAAAGACCATGCAAGGAAGCATCCAGCTTGGATGAACTATACTAATCTCCCACCACCCAAAGAAGGAGAGAGAATAAGTGGAGCTTACATGGAAAAACCCTAATTAGTGTTATTAAGCTCTTCACTGGGTCTCCTGATTTGATGTATTTTTTATGCTTAAGAAAATTTGCAAGACATTGCTAGCCTGCATTGAGGTGTTCGTGTTGCAAAAAGCTACAGACTCAACATGCAACACTCTCCTCAAGTTGGCATATGACCTCTCAACTCAACCTTTGCCACAAGTATTATACTATTTCTATCAACGTCTGATGTTTTTGCCCAAGTTCCACATGCAAGACTTTAAAGAGGCAATCTACAAGGGTTTTTCATGTATGATAGTAAGATTTTTGGACCTAAGTGAGCATTGGAAACATCAGATATGAATCATACAGAAATATGATCAAGCCACCGGATTTTATTGAGCCCACTCAATAAGTTGAAGCAAAGAATCAGACAAAAGACTAGAAGAACACATGGACCAGTCATGTTAGGGAGTACATGGACTCGGAGGGGGGGAGTGTTGACTGGAGGAACACTGAAATGAAACACCCATTTTTGTAATATTTAATTTTGATGGACAAGAAGAACCTATTGCAATAGATGACAGATTATTTTGGCGAGAATTTACCTCTCAAGAGTGAGTTATAAAAGCCAAAGTCTTGTAACCCTAAGGGGGACTTCTAATTAATCAATCGTTTGCATCTATTGTGTGTCGTGACTATGTGTGTGTGTGTGTGTGTGTGTGTGTGTGTGTGTGTGTGTGTGTGTGTGAGAGAGAGAGAGAGAGAGAGAGAGAGAGAGAGAGAGAGAGAGAGAGAGAGAGAGAGAGAGAGAGAGAGATCATATGTCTTCTTTGCATGCGCTATGGGGTAGCCATTATAAAGGTGACACCACCAGTGAGTTAGCAATGGTGAGGGCTATGCAACGCCAAGCTTGCAAGTTTTTGGTTCTGTTATGAGGTGAGATCCCACAAGTTTCTAAGTGAGTTATCTTGCATACCGTGTGTGTTTTGATATTTTTTCATATCAATAGGATCACGGAAAGAAGAGCTACACATTAGGATCATGAATATTGAGAATCGCTGACCTATATTAGATTGCTTGTTTTCATACATGTTTGCTAGAACAAGTGGTTATGGGTGGGATATAGGGTCAGAGTCTATAGGTTAGTGACCTCTTGGTAAGTAGAGGATTCCCTATGAGTTTTGAGGTGATTCGAGGACCTTTGATCTCAATTATAGCATGAGTGTCATAATTTTTGTTGCAGTCACAAGCACATAGGATGTTTGGATTTGATTTCCTCGCGTAGTGAATGTCATTAGAAGTTTGAGTAGGTGTTTTGTTATAGGGGTTATCTAAAAGCATTGCAATTACATTCTTCACCCACAACATCCATGAAACATGAAGATAACCTCCATAACAATGTTCAAAACGCTTTCAGACTCATTCAGAATGTAAACAGAATTACAGGTAACACACAGGAAACATTCAGGGCATTAACCAACATCCTGCTTCATCTTCATCATCATTCCCGTGTTACAGAACAACATTTCGCCCCAACAAGGCGTCCAAAAATGAGGGTAGTTACAAGCCAAAAGTTGCATCCCTTAAAACATGCCTTTTAAAGTTTCAGACATCAATCAGAACTCTGATTAGTCCATCAGTTCCTTGAATGCATCCCGATCACTACTTGTCAGTTTACTGATTGCCCATTACATAAATATCCTTCTTTACTAACTTAACTAGGTAACTTGTGGTCAAGGTCCCCCCTTTTACACCTAGCACACCTGATGGCATCAAAAATTTACTTTTTGAGGACCTGAACCCACAGTTCCCTTGACTCTTTGCACTGCATCTTCATCCACTTTTCTTAGCAATGTTTGCTAAGAACTCCTGGGTAGTCATCTCAGATTCCTTCACTATAATCTGAAACTTATTGTCAGCACACTCTGCAGCAGCACTTTCATTTATTCCCTCCTCAGATACCTGATCCTCAAAGTTAAGTTTTGTTGGTTGAAAATCCTGCTTGACTGGACTGTCAGGCTCAGTCTCCTCTTCAGGGATCTGAACACTTTCCTCAGCAACATCTTCAACACTCTTTAGCTCCTCTGCACAGGTCTGCTCAATCCCTGCAATCAAAACATTTAAATTTTTATTGTCAGGGGTTGTCTCCATCTCCTCACAGGGCTCCTCCTTATCCTCTTGCACTTTGAAATCTTCAGTGCTCTGATCAGCTTCCAACTATTTCTTCAACAACAGATTATATTTTTCTTGCAAATCAGTATACTGAGTCTGTAGTAGCATATACTCCTCTTTGTTTTCCTCTTCAGCAAACTCTTTATAGGACTTAGAAGACACCTCCAACAGTTTTTCCTTCATTTCAACCCATATAGGTTCCAAATGCTTCTGTAGCTCCATCTTCATGGTGTCAACATTTGTCCCTGACATAAAACAACCTTCAATTTCCAGCTCATCCTCTGCACACTCCTTAATCTTCTTTTCCACCTCTTTGCATGCTGAAACTCTGTCAAGTAAAACTTTATTTTCTGCTTCCAATGTCACATTCACAGTGGACAACACTTCAAGTTGTTGATGGAATATACTGTCCCATTCCATCATCCATTCTTTATATATCCTTGCACTGCTCTCCCTTCTATGAACCTGTTCACTGTAGAAGTTCACTTGCTTGAGAGCACACTCCAAGTCAGACTCTGTGGATCTCAACTTTGCCTTGATTGCATCCACCTCCTGATCAGACACTGTTTTATTTTTCATCTCAAACTTCAAATATGCAACTTCTTGCTTCAACTTTTGATTATCACTAATCAAAAGATTAGAGTTAATTTTCTGTTGTCCAACATAATCTCCAATCAGATTCACAGATTCCAAGCATCTTGCATAAGGAATGTCCTCAAAATTACTCTCAACAGTCCGAAACCCCTCTAACTGTTGTCCAACTGGCTCCTGATCTCCTTCTGAAGCCATTTCTGCAACTTTTCTCTTTCTGATCCTAAGCACCTTTTTCACTGATTTGGAGCCTGATGGTGGCAAATCTTTTGGGTCAGGCTTCTTTAAATTTAGTGTATCCTTGCAAAATTCATGTGAATAACCTGCAGCCAGTAAGTCATCATAAATTTGTTTGACCCTGTCTTGTGCATCATCCTCCTTAATGTCCTCCCTTTTCTTCTTTCTTGTTTCAGAACTTCCTGCTGGGTGTCTGACAGTAGCCTGAACACTGGCAGTAGCCCTCTGAAGATGATCTGACTGTACATCCCCCTCTGACAAACTCCTTAGCACTGCATTATTTCTGACATAACTGAAAATAGCTGTGATTAATGGACCAATCTTCGTGGACCTCTGAGTCTTCCTCTTATCTTTGCAAAATACCTCCGAATGTAACTTGTCATACAATATATTTTCCCAACCAAAATTTCTGCCCTGCTCTGCCGCAGATATAATCGCATAGTTCTCCCTAGATACATATTCCAACTTGACCAGCAGCAAAAATCTCTCCAGAAACCATTTGATTTGCAAAGCTCTATCCGGGTTAGCCACATTTTTTATCAAGTAGTATCCTCTTGTGCCCTCACACTTGCCAAATTCTCTATCCATAACCTGCTCCGATGCCCTGTCAACGTGATTTTCTTTCCCTTGCTGCAAACCAAACACTTTGGACACTAACTCCACAGATAAATACACTACATTGTTCTCCACAAGATTGCTTACATGCATTCCAACTTCTGTCGTGTGCCTCCACCTACTCTAAGGCAACCTTTCATACTCCAGCAAATTGATTGATTGCAGCCATTGTGCATGAAAGCCCTTCGAATGTGGAATGTCCACCTTAAAATAAATGAACTGATGCTCGATGGTAACGCGTTCTCCGTGCTGTCTACTAATCGGTGACTGCATAAGAACCTCCACATCCTCATCAGCACGAACATCCGCACCAGTGGAACTTGTAGACTTACGAGACCGGTTGCTGGTACGTGTCTGCATTTTGGTAGCGTTAAAGAAAGCTCTACTTCGAATGAAAGACTGCGTTTTGGTCGCCTGTGGTGAAAATGCTGCACTTCTTTCTTTCACCTCTCCTCGCAAAGCACAAGTTAATGATGTTGCGTGTAAAGTTTTCTCACACATCGAAGTAATCAAATCACCCCCATTTGTATTAATCATGATAGAAGGTCGGCAATCTATTGAAAAAATCCCAAATTGACTCAATTGACCATCGCTTGGTGGATTTCCTTGAAATGGTTTGAGTCTGAATCCATTAAAAGGTTTGGGGATCAGAGCTCCGTTTGCATCCTGCAAAATATAAGTCGACCGCCCAATCACATGTGCAATCTGATAGGGCCCAACATATCTCAATTTAAGTTTTCTTGGTCGAAGACCCAATTTGCTGTTATACACCATCACCCAATCCTTTTCTGTGAAAGTTTTGTATTTAATGTTCCTCTGCATCCACGCTTGACGACGTCTTTGCACAGCCTCCGCCATGTAAGCACTCAAAAGTCTATCTTCATCCAACTTCAAAAGTGCCTCCAATCTGTTTGGCAAAGACTCTTCATCTGACAACTTATGGTCAATAGCTATTCTCAAACTTTGCACAACAAACTTCATCGGGACAATAGCCTCCAATCCGTACACCAACCTGAAAGGTGTCTGACCTGTTGTCACTTTAAAAGCAGTACGATAGGCCCATAATGCAGAATCCAATTTAGTATCCCAATCCGTCCTGTTCTCGTCAACAATCTTCTTCAAAATCTTGATCAGGGTTTTGTTGGTACTCTCCGCTTGTCCGTTTGCTTGAGGATAGTAGACAATAGACTTCTTATGGATAATGAGGTGCAATTCAGTCAACTCTTTGATTACTTTGTTGATAAAATGCTTTCCCTGATCAGAAACCAATTCAATCGGGCATCCAAACCTCGTCATAATATTCTTGTACAAAAACTTTGCCACACTCGCTACTGTATTATCCTTCAGAGCAACAGCTTCCACCCACTTTGTCGCATAATCTGTAGCAACCAAAATATATTTGTTTTGTGTGAACTTAGAAGGAGGATTAATGGGTCCCATAAAATCTAAACCCCATTTTTGAAATGGTTCCAAAGCCAACATTGGTTGCAATGGCATCCGATCAGCCCCCAAAGGTCTTCCATCTCTTTGGCACACCAAACATTGCCTGCAATAATGATAACAATCCCTGAAGACACTCGGCCACCACAATCCAGCTTGCAAAACTTTTCTAGCAGTCAATTCTGAAGAAAAATTTCCTCCAGCATTCCCCAAATGAGCTTCTACAATAACTGCAGCTGTTTCATGATTCTGTACACATCTCCGAAGTATCTGATCAATCCCTTGTTTATACAACACTCCTGCAATAACTGTGAATGGTCTGCTTCTTAACACAAGTTTCTGCCTTCTTTCAGAACTCATCTCTTCTAGAAATAATCCTTCAGTTACAAACTGTAGCATATTATCATACCAGTCCACTGTCAGGAAGCCAACAGTCGCCTGAAATAGTCCTGCATCTGGAAACTCATCAATTTCAGTCGGCAACTCTCCATTTTCAATTCTGCTTAGATAATCAGCAATGGCATGTTCTTTTCCCGGTGTATGCACCACACTGTAATCAAATTCTTGAAGTAAAAGAATCCATCTCGCAAGTCTGCCCGACAACTGCGGTTTCTTCACCGAGTAAATCAAAGCTTGATGATCCACATGAAACATGACTTTGTTTGCAAGCAAATAATGGCAAAACTTCTTGAGAGCATAGACCATGCCCAAGCCTTCTCTTTCTGTAACTGCATAATTCCGTTCCGCATCTGACGGCACCCTGCTGGCATAATACACGGGTCTAAACCAACCTTTTTTGGATTCCTGCATCAATACTGCTCCAATAGCAATATGACTTGCATCCACAAAAATATGAAAAGGCTTCTCCCAATCAGGAGATATCAAAATTGGAGCAACCACTAACATCTTCTTCAACAATTCAAAAGCTCTCTGTTGATCAGTACCCCAACAGAATACTGCATCCTTCCTTGTTAATTGTGTAAGAGGAACACACACATAAGCCAAATACCTGAGAAATCGGTTGTGCCACTTGACTTGCCCCAAGAATCTCATTAACTGCTTCAAATTTTTAGGAACTGGTGCCTTCAGGATAACTTCCACCTTCCTGGGATCAATTGCTATCCCTTCTTTTGAAACAATGTGTCCCAAAAGAATTCCAGAACCAACAGCAAACGCACATTTCTCAGGGTTAAGAGAAAGACGATCTTCTCTACATTTCTCCAAACAAAGCCTCAAATTCTTCAAATGATCCTCTTTTTTGCCAAAAACACTGAAATCATCTAGAAATACCTTCATAAAAGTTGTCAAGAAGGGTGCAAATACAGCCTGAACCCACTTCTGAAAGCTAGGTGGAGCATTCTTCAAACCAAACCCCATCACATTATAAGCAAAAACTCCCCATTCAGTAATGAATGTTGTCTTGTCCCTATCTTCAGGCGCCATACAAATCTGATTGTAGCCACTGAAGCCATCCAAAAAACTATACATCTCATGTCCAGCCACTGAATCCAACATTGTATCGCAATAAGGTAACGGAAAAGGATCTGTAATTGTTGCAACATTCAATTTTCTCCAATCTACACAAACTCTGATCTTGCCATTCTTTTTCAGGACAACCACAATAGGAGATAACCATGTCACTTTGTCAACTGGATATATAAATCCCACAGCAAGTAGCTTATCTATCTCCTCCTTCACTTGTTTCGCATAAGTCGGATTCAAATGATACCGCTGCTGAATAATGGGTACTGCATCAGCCTTGAGATTGATTTTATGCTCACAAAATGCTGGATCAACTCCCTTCAGATCACTGTAATGCCATGCAAAAACATCCTTATATTCCGCCAATAAAACTTGCAGTTGACTGCGGAACTCCTGATCCAAATTCACACTCACTCTGACTATTTTTGGATCCATTTCTATACCAAGATTCATGTCTTCCAAATCATCTTGCTTTACCCTTGAACTTTGGGACAAATAATGCTCAAAATCCTTTTCATCTTTCATTTCTGCATGTTTTTTCTCCTCTTCCAACTTCAGGGCAGTATCCACCTTCTGACTGCTATCTGATTTCTTTGTGATTTTAACCTGTGGATCCCTGACATACTGCTCTGCAATATGCTACACATCCACCTCAAAGATTGGAATAACTGATGCATTAATCCTCAAAAAATCCTGCTCTTCATCTTCCTCCACTTCAGTTGCCATATTAATACTCTCTGCATGTAACGGTCTGCAATTAGGTGGTAAAACTTCACTAGCAACCATCTTCATTCGAACTTTCTTCTTTCCTTGCTTTAACACAATACTATCAGCTCCCCAATGTTGCTTCACTTTGGCCGCCCTTAGCCAAGGTTGTCCTAGAATCATAGGATAGCTTTGAGTCGATGCCTCCAACCTGAGCACCACAAAATTAACAGGGAATTGAAGACCTCCTATCTCAATTCGTTTATTTCGAACAATTCCTAATGGTTGAACTCTCCGTTGATCTGCCATCTTGACTTGAAAAGGAGCCGGGTCCCATTTCACAATTCCAAGTTGCTTGCAAGTAGCTTCAGGTAGCACATTTACTCCTGATCCTCCATCAACAAGTATTCCAGACATAAAACATTGCTCCATAGTCACACCAATCACTAGCACTTTATAATCCACATCAGCAGGCTCATTAGAGATAACTTCAGCCTCTTGAATCAAAATTTCTTCTCCCCAAGCTTTCTTTCGCTCCACAGAGAATCCATACTCTTGAGCTAGCCTTTGCATAAACTGATGGGAAAAATTGGGAACCAAGCTTAATATTTGCCTCAAACTCAGTTGATTTGGAGCATCCATTAAAGTTTCAAAGAATTCATCTGTCAAAGTCATCGTCGCCTTTGCAGGTATAGATTGGCTTTGTTCAGGAGCTTGACGGGAACCTGAATGTTGTCCAATAACATTTGTTTTCTGAACCGTGTCCGCTTGCTTCTGGACCTTGGGACCGCCTTGTTTTTGTTGTACCCTGTTAATTTCTTTCATCACTCCTTTTCTAACTTGATCCTGTTCTCCCCAATAAATAGGGTATTTTTCCTTTCCTTTCTCACTCTGCTTTGTTGTCTCTCCTTTTACTCCCGATCTTGTCACCACCATTGACTCAGGTGCTTTATCCTTTTGGTCTCTATTATTTGCATTCACACACTTTGTACAGTCACATTGAAAATGATGAACATCATATACCTGACCTTCCCGTGGAATTTTTGCTTGCAGATTGCTATCAGAACTTCGTTCAGGTATTGCTTCATTCATCCATTTCTTTGATGTCCCCACATCCATTTCCTCCAAAATCACTGCATTCAGCTGCCCAGGAGGTTGTTGTGAAGGCTCTGCTTTATTGGGGTATCGAATAATTGGAATACCTCTTTCAGTACGATGTTTGCACCACAAAGCGCGATCAGGACCGCGTCTGTGCCCTGAAACTCCACAATAAGTATATGGGGAATTTACATTAGTTGCCTGAAAATTCTGATTTCCCTGATTCATCCAACCGCCTCGGTTTCTAAATCTTTGGTTTTGTCCTCTATTATTCCAGTTCCTAAAATTAACCGGCCTTGGTTCATTGCCACCTGTGCCCACTTCATTCACTGCCGGTGCTTGCATTTTTTTCTTCAGATGCTCGGGTATCCGTCCTCTAAAATTAGGGTTATACCAACACCTATCATCCGAATGTCCAAATATCTGACAAATTGTACAATAAGGCCTTTCTGGCATCCCCAACTTTGTCAAACCCATAGTTTTCAATTGGGCAGAAATCCGTCAATCAATTTCATCTTGTTCAGCATCAAATTTGTCCTTTCCTTTTCTTTTCTTTGCTTTATATTTCTCCTTCTTGGAGTCCTTCTTCTTCTTTTTCTTACTCTTCTTCTTTTTCTTCTTTGGCTCTGACCAATCATTGTCCTCATCATCAGAATCCTATTCTGATTCTGACTCATCATCATCAAAGGAGTCATCAATCTCATCCTCTTCCAGATCACTGTCTGAATCTGAATCATCCTTCTTGGATGTCTCCTTTTTCTTATCTAGACTTCCGTATCTCCGCTCTGCTAGAGTAGCTGCTTCTACCAACTCATTAAAGTCAGCTGCCGCTGCAATTACTCCTCGTCCTGCCACCGAACTCCTTAGTTCAGAATTTAGTCCACGACAGAAATAATCACCCATCTGTTCCCAAGATGGTCTCTGAGCAGGAAGAAGTCGATTGTTTAGATTTCTGAATTTCTGAGCATAGTCTTCCACTAATAATTTTTTTTGCTTCATCTTTCTGATCTTAATAAGGACATCTTCAGGTGTCTTCTCGGTTTTGAATCGTGTCAGGAACCTGTTATGCAGATTTGCATAATCCGCAAATGCATTGATTCCATATTGCATAAACCACGTCATGGCCTTCCCTTCATGGGTAGCAGCAAAATGCTCTTTTTTGGTATCATCATTGTGAAGTACCTCATACCCACTTGCTCTCCATCTCTGCTCAAACTGTCCAACATGGCTGTCAGCATCCTGCTTGGATTTTCCGCTGAATTTAGCCTCCCCAATTCTTGGGTGTTGTGGTGCTTGAGCCATTGGGATCTGTGTTGGTACTTGTAGTTGATTAATTCGTCGCAACGGATCAAATGGTAACAAAGTTCCTCCTTCGGGGAATAATTGCCTTCTCGGTCGTAGTACTTGACTGAAAGCCAATGCCCCAACAAATCGATGTAAAGTTGCTAAATCAGAGACCTCCTCTGGAATTTCATCAAGGTCCTCGGTGCCTCCTGAAGGTGTACTAACCAGGCTGTCAGGGGTGGGTATTTCCTCTTCCTCCTGATCTTCACCTGTGTCTTCTTCTTCAGCGGCTTCCCTGACCTGAGTATTTTGTCTTCGCGAACGTGTCCAATACGAATATTCTGGGGGCGTTGGACTGCTTTCTTTACTAGTCATCCATCAATTGCTTCTTAACACTTTTTGAGTCGCCTGATAACAATCTTCTCCCGAATCTCATGATATTCTTTCACCAACTGTGGGTCTAAATAACTCCAGCGTAATGGCATTCTGCAGCCTCCAAAAGGTACCAGAAACTCAAGATAATGCTGAACTTTCAAACGAATAACTTGCTGCAATTCTGTCGGCAGTTTCCTGTAATATTCCTGCAGGAAGACATTGTTATACTCCTCATGTTCCTCCTCTGACGTCCGCCAATTTCGAAAATGATGCAGCAAGTCGCCCTGTTCGCTCTCTGACATGCCTTAGCGTCCCATTTGCGCACCACGAACAAGGTTTAACCGGCGCTTCTTGCAGAAACACTATTTGGGTACAATGCTTCAATGCAAGGTTTTGTAGGATCGCCAAGTGTTATAGGGGTTATCTAAAAGCATTGCAATTACATTCTTCACCCACAACATCCATGAAACATGAAGATAACCTCCATAACAATGTTCAAAACGCTTTCAGACTCATTCAGAATGTAAACAGAATTACAAGTAACACACAGGAAACATTCAAGGCATTAACCAACATCCTGCTTCATCTTCATCATCATTCCCGTGTTACAGAACAACATTTCGCCCCAACAAGGAGTCCAAAAATGAGGGTAGTTACAAGCCAAAAGTTGCATCCCTTAAAACATGCCTTTTAAAGTTTTAGACATCAATCAGAACTCTGATTAGTCCATCAGTTCCCTGAATGCATCCTTATCACTACCTGACAGTTTACTGATTGCCCATTACATAAATATCCTTCTTTACTAACTTAACTAGGTAACTTGTGGTCAAGGTCCCCCCTTTTACATGTTTGACAATCATCTGCTTGTTTCCACACACCTACAAGTCGAGCTACATCCTTGGATGACATTTGGTATCTTGGTCTAGTTCTTGCTATGCTAGCCTTTGCTCACGACATATACACCAACAAACATCTATATACGTAAATGCATAGAGATTCTTATGGTTGGTCAACTCTACAACATCACGTTCTACACACATGTAGAAGGTATTTTGGTCCTCATTTATGAATCTATACAAGCCCTCATGAGTGTAATCTATTAAAACTCTCATGGATTTATTGGTTTTGATGAATCTCACGTTCAATTTGTAGATCAAAGAATTCACCTCCTCTAGATCTTTGTCAATTCTCACTATTGAAGGCGTTTCAACATTTCTTGCGGTTTGCATGTCTCTGAGTTCAGAAGAAAACCCTGGTGGTGGATGATGCTCACTCAAAACTCTCAATGCAGTCTTCAAAAACCCACCTTGGCTTAGTGTAACTTATCCCTTTTGGCCCTAGTTAGGTCTCTCAAAAGTCGGGTCTTTGGGACTCTATGGTCTTTGGACATTGGTTTTAGGTCACCCCTAAAATTTTGAAATTAGGAAACCCGGACAAACTCAACTTTCAAACCTAGAATGAGCAAGATTTATTCCTAGCTATATGTGGGGATTTAACATTTGCGAGTTTTTCATTTCAAGTTTTTTTGACAATTTTAGCAATCTTTAGAGTTTTTTTAACCAAATATGTGTCATAGCATAAAGTATCTATTTAATGTAATTTTCAATCGTCATAAGACTACATATATGTGTGGTTGACGGAGAGAGAAAGTATAAATTCTAGAGAGATAGTATTTATGCGAGTTACCATTGGAAGAAGAGATCATAAATCCTTGTGAGAGAGAGAGAGAGAGAGAGTGACTTCTCTTCTAGAGAGAGAAAGTAAAATCATAGAGTTGTATATCACTACGCAGAGAGAGAGAGAGAGGGCATAACGACGGAAAAAATGTAAACAAATAAAATCACCATTTCACAACTCATGCCATTATAGTCAAATATGCTCGCAACGCATGTGATCAGAGTCAAATAATCCACAGCATATAAACATGCGATAAAGTAAAAAATCATGCAGAATAGAGACAACACTAATTTCAGAGTTAAATATAATCCACAGCATATATAAATGTGATGAAGTCAAAAATAATGCCAGATAGAGACAATACTAATTTTCCCAAGCAATTGCTTTTTGAAACAACATAAGTTTGAGGATGTAAGTACATTCGCAAAACTACCACAGGATAAGATCAAAATTAGAGTACAAAAAAGGATAGTCGCCATAAATGTAATGGTCACTCTAAAAGGCAAGTAATTTGCTCCCAAATAGCTTGCAAGATGCTTCATAGCTTTTGCTTGAAATTTGAAATCCTTTGCTGCATAAACAATGTTTTTTCAAGATAAATAATCACAAGTATAATAAACCAAAATAAATACAGAAAAACACTTTCATATCATAGATCAATATTCTAGTTGAGTGAAAGAAGCATACCAAACCAGTTGTAATTAAATGGAGGGAGAAATCATCCTTGGTTGTCCAAGAATAAAAGCGATGTCCATTGGTGAGAGGGTTGGCTGATGAATAATCATGTGCTCCTTAGGTTCAAGTCCGAGCACTTTTGTGTACACATAGTACATATGTTTGCATGCCAAAAAGGATTTGTTGGTATTCTCTCGCTTCTGAAAATCCAGACACGTGCATGCTGGACTCTGTTTTATATGAATCTCATAACTATTTTCAGTGAGAACTCGGAAAATTACATGCTCTTGAGACCTTTTCACTTCATCCAAAAATATAATTGTCATACTATTACATGCTTCCAATTTCTTCATGGCCTCTTTAGAGATTCCATGCCTCCACTTTTTCTTCCTCGAGCTGCCACCACCTTCTTTGCAGTCTCCAGCAAGAGGTTGTGGATTTACCATTGAATTCTCTGTCCAAAATCCACTCTGATGCAGCGCGGCAAGTTCCTGTGTGGAGATATCTGTCCCTCTTGCTACTGGCCAAACATTTGGAGCAGGAGGTAAATCTTTGACTTGTCTTTTGATTGATTGGGTATGCAAAATATCATGATTACAAAACCATAACCATTGCTCGATTGTTTTACCCTTGAACATTCTTTCGGACCATATACATGGAGCAACAAGACCAATTGAGCGACTATGCAAGATATTGTCACAATTTTTTCTCCCTACTGTTCCAAAACATTTTCTTTGACTTTGAATGGGCATTCTCCTGAGGGCCCACTGAGTGCATGGCACATCACTCTCAAACACATTGTTTGTTTTAGATGACAAAGGTGTGGTTGTTTCTTTTTGAGATCCAATATCATCATCACTGTCACTAATTTGCAGCGGAATGTTAGAAATACCTGGTCCTTGGGTATCAAACTTGATTTTTTTTGGTCGACCGCGATGGTTTTGTTGCTTAGATTCCATGACATGCTCCGGCCGATGGGAGCTACTTGTTCCTGTTCTGCCCCTCTTTTTGCGTTGTACTGTTTCTTTGTCTCCATGCAAAATTGGCTGCGCATACATGGGAGTCCCTGCAACAGCCTCGTGTAATAGATGGGCCATGTTGGTTGGAGTTGGAGTTTGCTGAGATTCAACTCGAGAAAGCAAGGTCTCCATTGTGGGACCCGTTCCTATATAACGCCCAGTAGTATATCCCAAACGCTTTGCACATTGAATATATGAGTTTATAACATCTGTTACACATGCATCATACAAGGATATTTTTCCCTTTCCACCTTCACCTGCTAACCAACTGGCATGTACACTTTCTGATAAATTAACATAGGGAATTTGTGCCCGCTCCCACGGACTTAGACCACCCTATGAAATGCAAAAAAACATGAATTAAAATTTATAAATTTCATGTATGAAAAGAAATTTTTCTAAAAATATAGATTGTCATAAAGGTACTTACATCTGTTCCAATTCCTCCCCAGTGTGAAATTCGTTGCTCCCACCATTTAAACCATCTGCTCACTCTTGTGATGCTCTCTGTAGATAGATGTTGTCTCCACCACTTTTGAATTGAAAGTGCCTTTTGAGATGCAAGCACAATGGTCTTACAAGCTCTCCAGTCCTCACACATATCAATGTGTTGATTTGTTAGATGTTGAGGTATTCACTTTTTAGCATATTTGTGGAGACTCTGCTCCCAATGAAATAGGCATGATCGTTCACGTCCCTCCATGATATTATCTGGCCCGTCATTGAAGACTGTTCGAATAACATTCCAATTTGCACCAGCTTCATCAGACATAAAACCTGCAAAGTCAGTTGCACCATGTCCGTACTTTTACATTGTTGAATTAAGGCTCTCCCAAAAAATAACTTGAGTCTTTGCATCCTCCTCTTTAGTTTCACATATAGCAATTATTTGTAGTGATCGTATGCTGCAAGATATTCAACATAAACATTTTCACACATCTTCTTTTATTTAATGATAAAAAAATACGAGATATTTAAATACTTAAAGATTACCTTGGATCATAAACTCAGCATGACATTGTTGCCCATCCATCTATTCTATGGGTAAAATCAAAATGTACCCACGTTTCTCAAGTCACCAGTTTCAGTTCTTTTCATCCGATTTACTAGATCAATCCCAGAACCTGGTCCTTTAGTGGACATTTTAAGTGGGAAGCACTTGTCATCCTCTTCACCCTGTCCAGGAAATCTACTCCCATGAAAAAAAGGAAACATGCACTTTTTTTGAAGCAATAAAATATTATCATATCCATCCCCAATAACAACACCTTGACTCTTTCTCTCCTTTGAAACAATTGAAGAAAACCTACGCGATGCATCACAAGAAGGCTAAATTTATAATAGTTAAAAAACTAACAAATTCAAGGAACCAAATTGAGTTTTCTTACCCTTTGGTTTGAACCAGTGGCATCATTTCTTCCAAAAAATCATTGAATTGTACATCGGATGTAGCTTCAGCTTCCTCACCAATCAAGGAGTGAAGAACAAGTTGTTGAGCCACCAACATTTGAATTTTTCTTGGGCCACCCTTTTCTATTTTTAGTATTGCACCTACCAGTTTCCGCACTCTTGAAATAGCAACCCTAGAGGTTCCTGCCTTAACATTATGACAATGTTTACCAACATGTATTGCCAGTCGCGACATTGTACCATCTCTAGGCAAAACATAATAGATTTTGCAGGGACAAGCAGCAACACAAGTAACAAACTTCTGACAATAATGACAAGTTATTGTTGTATTCTCTTCCATTGCAAGGTAGTCCTTTTTCACCTATCTGTCCAAATATCCATGAAAATCTCTACTATTGAATTCTTGTTCCTTAATATAATGAGGACACGTTGAATAATTACACTGCGTGAATCCCAAACAGTGGCTTAGACGAATTGTGCATGCTATTGCCATGGTTGTCACAGATGGGCGAGTCCACAAGTGACCATCAAAGCGTTGTTCCATCCCTGTCATTCGTTTTGTTTTATCCTGAGTCGCAGGTAACTCAAAACACAAATTTCCATCATAATGTTGTGGAAGTTCAGCAACTTGCAAAGGAGCTCCACATAATGTTAACAGATCATTTAACTTTTTTGCCCCTGGATTTTGTTGAATCCAAATGACGATTGACTGAGTTTTGAGCTGTCCTATATCGTCACCACTACTTTCAAGATGCACAATGCTTAAAACATCTTCAGATATCTCTTTGTCATTTCCTTTCTCATTGTCAGATACCTGTATAAATGTGTCTGAATGAAGCATCTCAAACAAGCTCGAAAAAGAACCATCTATTAAGAAATGCTGATGACCTTCTATATCCCACTGTGGCTGCAGCAAGACTTTTGTTAGGCCACAATCACTTTCAATAAGAGCAGATAGTGACTGAAAATGGCAAGATGGACGCATCAAACTCTGCAAATAGTAAGCACTAAGCAACAATGAGTTTCCCTTCAATTGAATGTCGCGGTTGACTATCTGACCACCAACCTTCCAAGTTATTGTTACTTTCATGTTGGACATATTCTCTCAAGCAACAGATTACAGGGTGGAGATGCGAGAAAACTGTGGTGGATTAAGTGAAGGTGGTGAAGGTTAATGAAAGTTAAAGATAAAGTGAAGGTTAATGAAACTGGTGAAAGTTAATGAAAGATGTGAAGGTTAATGAAAGTGAAAGATTGGTAGGTAGACGAAAAGACAGTTGCATAAGATCTTGTGACGGCTCAAAGAATAATGAAAATCATAATTGAAGAAGTGCATTTAATATATGACGGTTCTGAATGTATGTGTAGTGGAATATGTCATCAAATTTGAGGGGCCATTTAATTTCTAAATGGTGGTTCAAGGACTGCATTTAATGCAGTCTAATAGTGTCTTCATCTTTTGTGTATGTGTGTGTGTGTGTGTGTGTGTATATATATATATATATATATATATATATATATATATATATGATTGTGTGAGTGTGTGTATAAAAAACGTAACATTCTATATGACTGACTTTGTATAAAAAACGTAGCAATTTTTTTAGTTAAGTTATATATATGATTCCATCTTGCCATTTTATATATATGTGTGTGTGTTTTTGGTAGTGTGTATATATAATTATTTTAGTTAAGTTATATACATTACTGTGCGTGTGTATAAATGATTTTGTGGGTGTGTGTAAACAACGTAGCATTTTATTAAGTTAAGATATTTAAGTTAAGTGTATGTGCACATAGTTTAAGTTAAGATATTTTTAAGTTGAGTGTATGTGCATTTTTTTAAGTTAATATATTTAAGTTGAGTGTATGTGCACATAAGATATTTAACTGTGCACATAGTTTTTACATTTTGTGTGTGTGTGTGTGTGTGTGTGTGTATGTGTGTGCATGACTTAACTTTAAGAATGCTACGTTTTTTATACACACAAACACATACAATCATTTTTTTAAATATATGGTTGTGTGTGTGTGTGTGTGTAAAAAACATAGTATTTTTTTAGTAAAACTATATATATGAATCCATTTTGTGTATATCTTTGTGTGTGTGTGAGTGTTTATACCACAATATCATTTTTGTAATATATGGTGTGTGTGAAAAAAGTAGTAGTTGAGATGAAAGTGGAGTGAAGTTTAAATAGAGTTTTAATTGAGATTGAAGTGGAGTGAAGTGAAAGTGAAGTTTTTCTGTGAAGAAGGAGATGAAAGTGGAGCGAAGAGAAAGTGGAGTTTTGCTGTGAAGAAGAAGGAGTAAGAGAAGACAAGGTACTATGTGTGTGTGTGTGTGTGTGTAGATTTTCTACTCACGTGTGTGTGTGTGTGTGTGTGTGTGTGCGCTTACCTGTGCACGCTCGCCCGATCCACCGGAGGAGGTCCAATGGAGCTCCTATTGGAGCTCCCCCATGCCTTTCAAGGCATGGAGGAGCTCCAATGGAGCTTCCATTGGACCTCCTCCGGTGGATCGGGCGAGCATGTCCAGGTAAGCACACACGTACACACACACACACACACACACACACACACACATCAAAACACTTGCACACATAGCACAAACACACACATAGTCATGTATACGCACACACATTACACTTGCATACACACACATACATACATACATACACCCACATATATAAACACTTGCATTCACAACATCAACACACTTGCATACATACACACATACACATATAAACACTTGCATTCACAACATCAACACACTTGCATACATAGCACAAACACACACACAATCATGCATACAGACACACACATATTACACTTACATTCACACACACACACAATCATGCATACATCCACACACACACACATATAAACACTTGCATTCACACACATCAACACACTTGCATACACACATATTAAACACACTTAGAGTAACAATTACAATGATGTAAGAACATTTCATTGTAGAGAAGAGGTATACAAATATCAAAGTGGATTTGTATTTTTCCTTGCCATGAGCAAGTTGAGAATGGTTTTTTTTGTAATTTGCGTTTTACGCCGTTATGCTGCCGAAATTTAGAATTTTATATTTGTATTGTCAAGCATATACACACATACACATATATAAACACTTTTATTCACAACATCAACACACTTGCATACACACACATATTACACTTACATTCACACACACATAATCATGCACACATCCACTTGCATACACACACATACATACATACATACATACACCCACATATATAAACACTTGCATTCACAACATCAACACACTTGCATACATACACACATACACATATATAAACACTTGCATTCACAACATCAACACACTTGCATACATAGCACAAACACATACACAATCATGCATAAAGACACACACATATTACACTTACATTCACACACACAATCATGCATACATCCACACACACACACACACACATATAAACACTTGCATTCACACACTTTAACACACTTACAGTAACAATTACAATGATGTAAGAACAGGTCGTTGTAGAGAAGAGGTATACAAATGTCAAAATGGATTTGTATTTTTCCTTGCCATGAGCAAGTTGAGAATGGTTTTTTTTTATAGTTTGCATTTTACGCCGTTATGCTGCCGAAATTTAGAATTTTATATTTGTATTGTCATTGCTAAGAAGATTTTTGTTGTTTGTGGTTAATAGATTATGGCTCGTACACCATCTAACGTGGCAGGACAGGTATCTCTCAAAGTAAGTTCAAATACATTAAGCTATTTGTTTTCTTTTCTTTTGTCTCATCATACTCACTAAACTATTTGTGTTCTTATTGTTTTTTGCTTGTAGGAGTAGGATACACATTAAGGTCTGGCACTACAGGGCATAGGGCCAATGCACGATCTTCCATTGCTTCTTCCAATGTCCATCGAAAGGAGGATATTTTGGGTGATGTGCATGAAGAAGAGGATATATTGAGTGATGTGCATGAAGAAGAGGTGTTCATAGATATTCATGCTACACAAGGTGAATTGGTGGCTCACAGCGTGTCTGAAGCAACAACAATTTTTGCTAAACCTCCCGATCATCCAACAGTATTTGGAAAGGATGTTCATGGTCGAATATTAGAGGAGATTGTAGAGGGTTTTATTGTAAAGAGAGGTGGGGAACCTCCTCGAATTCCTCTTTGTAGATTGATGGAAAATGAAGCCATTAGAGCGGTGGGTCCAGGCACTGAGGGCTTGGTGAAAAGGTTTGAGATGTCTGGATACAGTGTGCTTGGAGCTCCATTTCTTGTGTCATTTAAGAAGCCAGGCCATGATCAACATTATGTTTCCGACTTAGACAAAGATGAATAGGGGCCTATTTGGCGAGAAATAAGCGATGATTTTGATAATTCCCTTCCCCTTGAGTGGGAAGACTTAAGGGGAAAAAAATTTATCGTTTGGGATGGTAATCACCGTTTGAAAACTTGGATGCGCTTAATAAAAACACATAAGTGATTTCTTTTTTGTTTAATGTAAACTTGACTTGTATTACTCTATGCTTTCTAATTTTCTTTTTTGTTGTTGTAGAATTTTCAATGATAAAGTGGAGACATTGTTCTGTGAAATGTCAATTTGTCTTTGTTGATAGAAGTGCAGAGGGGGAGCTTATGCTCGCTTTGCGCTCTCAAAATGAGTAAGCACATTTGTTGTTTTGAATGTTATTGCTATTACTTTATCGATGTCATTCTACTGCCATTTAATTTAAGATATTGTGGTTTAGTATTGGTAGAACCACTGTGAGCACAAATTTTGGGCAGAAGATCTTCTTGTTCCAAAAACTGGTTGTGGCAAGCAAAGATTCTTTAATGAAAGACTTTCCCCAAGATTGGATTCAATGGATAGAGGTAGAGCTTGCTTGTGAGAAGAAGGCATCTAAAGGGAGTTGGTACAACACTCCTGCTCTTTTATTAGCAATGCTCATATGGAAGGTATATTTTTTTGCCTTAAAGTACACTTTTTATGTAATTTCTAAAGCTTGACATTATTTTGTAAAATCTTACTTTTTTTTTTCATTTGCTCTACAAAAGGAAGACTTTGACTTGTCTCTTATCAAAGAGATGCAAGAGATCAATGATCCCTCAATTTCACTGCCAGAAAAGGAAATGGTTGCTCGAGGAAGAGTAGAAAAAATATTCAAAGAAAGAGCTTATAAGGTAAACACTTTCTCTTCTCCCCGTTTATGTTTGAATTTCTACAAAATTGTAAGTTGACATGTCATTTGAATTTGATATATTTGATTGAAAAATTGATTTGATTTGATCTCGTGCTAATGTAACATAGATGTTGGCCATTGCCAACCCCGCCAATGGCCAAGGGTTCTTCTCTTTATTATTTAACTTCAATTGGATAAGAGAAAAGGATCAAGTGGGCCTTACAAGAGACAAAGTCCACTCTTTGGCAACTTCTAAAATATCACCAGAGAGGTAATAATTTTTGGATAAAAAATACACATGAAATCATCAAATGAATCAATGCATTTATGGTTTGTTTATTGTTTGCTCTATAGGAAAAAGGAAATATTGCACTCTTTGATGCATTGCCGTGTAGATGATGTTACTTCTGAGCGTTATATTAGTGCAATGAAATTTAGAATGTACTTGCGTAAAGAGTGGTATTGGGGAAGTATCTTGAAGCAATGCTTGAGGATCAAAGGGAAAATGATTGAAGAAATGCCGGAGGGCTTTGAAGCATGGTTTCATCACCAATTGAGGGACCACATTGATAAAGCTTTTGTGGAGCTTTGGAGTAAGCTCAACACAAAAGAGTCGGATGAAAAAATTCCAGAGCTTATGGAATCTTCAAGGAGAGTATTATTCAGGTAATACAATTGATATCTTTATGGTTGTTATTCTATTTTTTACTTAGAGTTTGTATAATAAATAAGTCACTTAGGAAAGGAGCTCAAATAAAGTTAACTGCATTTTATGTAGATGGCTAATTCAGCTTTACGATCAAACTTTGTTGGAGAAGTTGCCAATTGCTGTTGAAAGTTGGAGGGACCTCTCATGTGAGGAGTGTATGTATCCACTATGGATGAGAGATTATGGTTTGATTGCTTGGGAAATTGAGTATTGCCCTTGGTGGCTAGATTACACTCGAGGCACCTACCCACGCGATGAAGGGAACTTATATAAAGGTTATTTTTGGCATTTATAAAAAACTACAAAATTGTTAAAGTGCTCATA
Organism: Adiantum capillus-veneris; assembly: GCF_014529385.1. Taxonomy (NCBI): domain Eukaryota; kingdom Viridiplantae; phylum Streptophyta; class Polypodiopsida; order Polypodiales; family Pteridaceae; genus Adiantum; species Adiantum capillus-veneris. The sequence continues at coordinate 46,628,668 of NC_140936.1, read as the reverse complement.
CTATTTAGATTATGTTTGTGAGAAATATATTTTTGTTTGCTTTAGAGCACGTTCTTGAAAGAAATGAAAATGGTATTGAGGAGATTGGCTCAGCTTCCAAGAAAGCCACCTCTTCGAAAAGAGTAAACAATAGTACAATCTCTTCTATAAAGAAACGATTGGATTTTGTTAGATCCAAGAAGCCCAAGAAGTCTCCCAAAAAGAACCAAAAAGGTGCTCAAGGCTCCACAAGTAAACTTGCTTGTATAGATATCTAGCTGTCACTTTTTTTCTACTCAACAATTCTTGATGAAATATTTTATTTTCTGATTATGCAGTGCCTTCCATAGATTGTGATGTGAACGTTATTGGGAACATGCTAGATGTTTACAAAATTTCTCTCGATGATGAGAAATGGTAAACACATGTGAAAAGAAATACTAACTATGTGTGGTGTGTATTGTGAATGTTTGAAATACATTTATTTGATCGTATGCACGATCTTGGATTTTCTTCATTCAGCCCATGTTGATGGGGAAAAGAGCAATGAAGTGGCCTCTCTTTTGTTTGCGGATTTTCCAACAAACTTTAAAGTTGAAAATTTTTCAGAGAATGAGGTATGCATCCTTCAAAACCACAATGGACAGTCTATGATAGTTTTGGAACTTTAATCAAATTAACAATGCGTATTATGCAGGTCCCTCCATGGAATCAATTCTCTCGAAAATTAAGTAAGAAAGTGGTTGTAATAGCTTCAAAGTATGTGGCAGACAATGGGTGGTACATCACCCTAAGCTCCACTGATCACTTTGGCATTGTGTCTAGCCATGCCATCGAGATGGGATTCAAAATGATGCACACCATCCTTATTTTGATCCCCGATGGTTATGTGCGAAAGACCATTGAGATTGAGAGAGTAAGTAAATTTATTTGTTGATTGAAAAGCATGCTTGTAGTTTTCTTCAATTAGATCACATTCTAGTTGTAATTTGTAGGTGGAAACACTATTGCTAGGATTGTTTTATCATAAGGGTCAACGTCCTATCTACGATCGACGAGATGGAGAGAGCGTGGACAACAACTCTTTCGATGCCAAGTCCGGAATACTGGTGGAGCGCGTCGACGGAGAGTACATTGGAGGACACTCTCTTAGAGGTGCCGTCGAGCGTAGCCTTGACTTCTTTCGGTAAGAATATATGCTTCCTACTATGCGTTATTGTACTATGTTACATAAAGTAAAAATACGCATATTTTTTGCTTTTTTTAGCTGGCTTGTGCGGACATTTACTGCAGAGCACACCTACATTGTTGATATGTTTTCTGGATGTGGTGGCTTGGGCAATGTTTGCGTTGAGTTGTCTAGACACTGTCTCTGCATAGATAGTGATCCAGAGGTCTTCCATCAACATCTTTCACGCTTCAAGGCTCCATGTGTACGTGCTATTTCAGCAGTTGATGCAGATAGCGATGAGGAGACTGATTGGCAACAATATGAGCCCGGATCACATTGCCCTTGATTGACATCAACATTGGTATTATCTATCATTTTTTCTAGTTTGTGATTTTAATGAAACGACGTGTGACCATGGTGTTTGGGTGCCACTTTTTTGTTATTACTGAAGACATGTTGTTGGTGTTGATCGTCCTTATCAATTCAGCCATGATTTCATATTTATTATACTAGATAGAAGTTTGTTGAGAGCTTTGGATTTACCAAAGTAATATACCAACATATGCTTTTTTGCTTATGTAATTTCTTCTTCCCGTGAGCATTCGCTGCTGCACGGAAGCAAGTATGGAATGGGAATTTTTCTAGTTTGTATTTTCATACCGTTATGGTACCGAAATTTTGATTGCTTATCAATATCATCATGCTTTTTGTTCATGTTTGAAAACATAATCATGATTTCACGTATACAGAAAAGTTAGTCAAGCTTCACGGAAGCAAGTATGGAATGGAAAATTTTTTTGTTTGTATTTTCGCGCCGTTATGCTGTCGAAATTTTGATTGCTTGTGAATATAATCATGTTTTTTGTTCATGTTTAGAAACATAATCATGGTTTCATGTATACACAAAAGCTAGGCAAGCTTCACGGAAGCAAGTATAGAATAGGAAAGCTTAACAAAAGTTAGGCAAGCTTTCACAGAAGCAAGTATGGAATGGTTTTATTTTTATTTTTCACGTTGTTATGCTGTCAAAATTTCATTTGCTTGTCAGTATTTCTTTACACTGTCGGTCTAAGAATATATATAGTTTTATATATAATATTTATATTATATATATAATATCTTTTTATTTATTTATTTATATATGTGTGTGTTTATGTACGTAAGGAGATCTTCAACTCGGTAAAGTGTTTTTAAGTACTTGTTTATACAATATATATAGTTATTTATACGTGTGTGTTTATGTACGTATGCAGTTCTTCAACTCAGTAAAGTGTTCTTAATTACTATTTTATATGCAAGAGTCTATGCGTGTTTCATTACTTTGAGATCTTCGCCCAAACAAGTACAACCATCAATATTTTTTAGATTCCTAGTTTCAAATTGGCTTATTAGGCATTCATCCTTGTTTGCAGCAACACCTACATGGACAGGAAAGTATATTCTACTAAAAGTAGGGTAAATACTAAAGACATGCTCATCTTTTTCTTGCATTATATAAAAAACTCACATAGATTTTCTTTACATTTTTGGCTTTCAAACAGCTTGTAGTTACATTTGACGGTTCAGTTTAGCTACAAGATATCAACAATACCCTAAATTATGACAGATCTTGAAGATGTGTTAGTAGACCAGGCCGATTAAAAGTATCACAGCTACTTCAATAATAATAAGTCAGACAGAGACATATGAATTATTCTCGCCAAGGCACTGAAGAGTGGAACACCATCATATAGTTAAAATAAGCATCATATAATTAAAATAAGTTGTTTACATGATTACGTAGGGAATCAAACCTGCACACACACACACAGAGTACAACTTGCATCACACTAGTACAATTTATCATGTGCTAGTGCATATTTATTTAACTATATTATTTAGTGCATAATTATTTAAATCTTGCCTCAATCTTCTACCACATTAGAGCCAGAGATGTCGACCAGGTTGATTGTGCGTTTGCAGACAAGCAAATGGTCAATCTCCGCCTGTAAAGCGTCCCTTCGAGAGCTATCTATGTACCCCCATGTCTCCCACTTGCCCAGAGCTTCTCGCATTGTCTCAAAGCCATCATTGAGTTCCTGGTCTTCGGTGTTGCGAGCGCGATTAAGGTGGTTGAACATCCGGATCGCCTTGTTTGTGTCACACTCTCTTTGTGTAAACGTCTTCTTTTCTTCAAGGGGTACGTTGGGGGGGAGTTTGTGAAGCTCTTCATGGATTTTTGCAACTACCTCATTACCAGTACTAGCATATCCTATAGGCATTGTATAAGTACAGGGAAAATGAAAAAATCTCTCTTGATTAGCACCTCCGATTCACTTGTGCAGCATATGGTGCTTGCCTTGTAACATTTATATAGGCTAAAGCACCATGCTCTCAAAAAGCATTGATAGTGATGGAAGAGTGGCATGTGTTAGTGACATGAGGGGTCCCACGTAGCATATGCTAACTGCTAAATTGGAACGTGCAATAATATATCATGATTTGTCAATATGAATATTATAATCGTCTACTACTCCACCACTAACTTTTAAAGTGGGGTGTGCAATAAAATATGCATGATTTGTCACTACGATTATTATTCCCCTATAAGATTTATAAGCATCTAAAAGTGCAATGAGTAGACAACACTAACTGCCTCTCTAAGGGCTCGGGAAACACTATGATTATTATTCTTCTATGAATACTATAGGCATATAATAGTGCAACGAGTAACCACCACAAACTGCCTCTCTAAGGGCTCGGAAAACATTATTTGTGGACCCGGCTTTGGAACCTTTTCACACGCATATGAACAGGAAAACTCTCTCTCTCTCTCTCTCTCTCTCTCTCTCTCTCTCTCTCTCTCTCTCACACACACACACACACACACACACACACACACACACACACGTGAGTAGAAAACGTGCACACAACCTCCTTCTTCACAACAAAACTCCATTTTCATCTCAATTAAAATGTGGGATATTTATAAAATATATAAATTAAACCAACACATAAACAATTCTATACCAAGATACTAAATGAAATAATTTGAACCGGCTTGAGAACCTTCTTGCCCAAACTTGAGCCGGACTTTTTTCATTTTGAACCTATCTTTCCTCTCTCCCCCTCATCTCCCACTCTCTCTCTCTCTCTCTCTCTCTCTCTCTCTCTCACACACACACACACACACACACACACATGTGAGTAGAAAACGTGCACACAACCTCCTTCTTCACAACAAAACTCCACTTTTACTTAACTCCACTTTCATCTCAATTAAAATGTAGGATATTTATAAAATATATACATTAAACCAACACATAAACAATTCTATACCAAGTTACTAAATGAAATAATTTGAACCGGCTTGAGAACCTTCTTGCCCAAACTTTAGCCGGACTTTTTTCATTTTGAACCTATCTTTCCTCTCTCCCCCTCATCTCCCACTCTCTCTCTCTCTCTCTCTCTCTCTCTCTCTCTCTCTCTCTCTCGTTGTCGGTACTCTCACACCCCGATCCTATCTCTATTTCACAAGTATGTTTTTCTCTCTCCGTCTAATCCTTCTTCTCTCTCCTTCCCTCGGTACTTATTTAACATACCACAACGCCACCTTAGAGAGCATACATATGAGTGGAATCCATGCTTCTATAAACTCGAAAAAGCATCACCTGTAGCAAAAAAACACGAATTGATTAACTCGCAAATAAAATTAACCCGCTATATGTGACTCAATTTGGAGTTTTGTATCAAAATTCAGAACAATTTTGATGAATTACACTTGAAACAACACTCAAAACAATCTTAGGATTACGACACAGGAACTTTGGCTAGTTTTTAATTTTAGCTCAAACTTGACATTTGAGATGTACTCAAATATGTCTATAATCTCATCAAGTCAGATACCCCCACTATAAAGAGGTACATGGATCACGATCCATGTTACTCTGTCAAATTTTGACTCCAAATTTTCATAATGGCTAGACAAGGTCATGCACTCGACTTAATCTCTAGGGAGCTTGTAACACTCTATGTCCACAAGCTATAACTTTAGGTCAAGCTGTCACAATGGGTACATGGATTGTGATCCATGTTTGGAGCTCAAATTAACTTTTCTTGGTATCATCAGGATCAATATGACTAATAGATCCTATGGTATCAAAACTTTTGGGTTTGGACCTCTGGTTTAAAAATTAGGTAATTTATTATACTTTATTGAATACTTGGAAGTTTTGGATTTAGTACTTCGTCCGAGTGCTTGGTAGTTTCCCAAAATCTTTTTGAATTTGGACAAGTTTTGGTCAGTCAAACGTAAACCCTGGGTCTCTCTTAGTAGTAGTTTTCCACTTTGAAGTGTTTTTGGCCTTTTTGATGAGTTTTTTGTACGTTTTTGACAACCCTCCGTTGATAAGTTTTTCTCGCAATGGTCTCTGTTGCAGACTAGTATAGTTTCTGTCCAAATATTCATACGAGATACGTGGATCGTGATCCATGTTTGATCACTTTTGGAGTTAAGATTTAGTGAGATGATAGATTATTATGTTTGTAGCTTGTTCCCAAAATTATTTTGAATTTGGATTAGCTTTTTCCAACCAAAAGTGAACTCTTGAGTTTGTTGTGGCAGTTTTTGACAATCTTCTATTTTTGGCTCTTTTGACCACTTTTTGTAACCTTTTTGCAAATGCTTCTTTTGGAAAAAGTGTTTTTCTATGTCTTAGCTACCCATTGCCCAAATCTTAGACAAAATCATGATGAGGTACATGGATCGCGATCCATGTTCCATCAGATTTGAACACCAAATTTGGCTTGTTCAGTACAAGCAGTGTCATTAGTCTACTCCACAACTTTGTTTTGAGTTTAAACAAATTTTTATCAATCAAAAGTAAATTTTTATGTCTTTTTCTATTGTTACTTTTGGAAAAGTTGTTACAAATGGTATTAGCTACCCGTTGGTCAAATCCCAGTCCCAAATAATCAATAGGTAAATGAATTGCGATCCATGTTTAACAACATTTTGGCACAAAATTTTGGCAAGTTGGTTGCCTAAATCATCTAGATGCTAATGGCCAACTTGTCTTTAAGTTTGGATCACTAAATCTCAAGATATGCCCAATTTTGTGTTTGAAAACCCTCTTTGTACTGATTTTGCCCTATCAATTAATTCTCATATGATTTTTGAATTTTTCTTGCAAACAAACTTGATCACAGCAGTGTCCTACTAATCCAAGGTGTCACTGATCAACTTTTAGCAAAAATGGCCTTTGAAGTATATGGATTGCGATCCAGGTTTCTCCACAAAATCTGGTGAAAGTTTCCATATTACTTCTAGAGAGTTTACTAATGTCCTTGATTAACAATTTTTTAAGTTTTTGTTAATTTTTAGGTCTCTACCATAAAATTTTAAAAATTTCAGAGTTTTGGTTGTTTCAGCCAAAATATGGTTTTCACCATTTTTTTCTCTGATCGTTTTTTCCCTGCTTGATGGTTGTAGTTTCTACTTACCCTACTCCTCAGTACTGAAAAGAAACTAGGAACAAAAACCAGTAAAATAATACAAATAAAAGGTCATAACTCAAAACGGTACAACACTCTGAAAGTAATGAAAAACTTGAAGAATGAAATTATTTTGGATTTCTCATTCACAACTCTCTTTACCTCTTGAGAATAGATCTAGCAAATCCCTAACTTCTAGACTCTACTAAGCACTAAACTCCATGTCTAGCTGCTTCATTGCTAAGGTGCAAACGGAATGGAAAGACAAATCTTTGGAAAAGAATGCTCTAAATACACACTAGTTCACTCACTATCTAAGGATCATTCCCTGGCAATGACACAATGTTTGTGTTGCCATGATTGAGTGTCTGTAGCATAACTATCTGACACTAGCATAATATATCAAAACTGAGGGAAGCAACTGGCATGGGGCATGGAAACTCTTTGAGGTTGTCAGTCCTCAAGAAATGACCTTAACAAGAAAACATCACAACTCAATTACAAGAAAATCATCACTCAATAATTGGAAAATCTTCTTATGTACTTGCTCACTGCTCTCAGTCATCACATCATTTTGGCACTTGAATAGACTTGGAATGCAACAAAACTTTAGGAGGTCTACAAGGCCTACGGACATTATCTTACCGGTCTGGTTGCAATCCGGCAAGGTACCAAAATCACGATCCATCATGATCAAGGGCCTGAAAACTACAACAAAACTATCAAAATGTCACCCTATGGTCTAGGAACACTCTCCCCATGGTCAAAACATAAAAAATAGTTATTTAAGCACTCAAATTTGAAGATTAAGCTCACTATTCATTTAATCGCAAACCACAACAGAACTGCCAATGCTTACTCTTGATTGAAAGAGCAAAGAAAGATGAATACAATGCAACGTTTTGGAATTGAAATGGAATAACCCAATCATTAGAAACGTTGATTACAAGTTGGAGCACCTTATTTTCTTGAGCATACGTACACTAGAGCTCTTTCTTCTCCAAAAAATAAGCCTCTTTTCACATTAAGGTTATTGAATTTTATACCTAGGGCTTTTCTAAATGGCTTAAGGTTCCATTCTGAGAGTGTAGAATGAGAGAATACCACCATTAAGACATTGCTTAACATGTGGAGGAGATCATTCGACAACACATCAATGTCCCATGTTGCCCTAGCAATATCCTAAACAAAAGTGGTGTGCCATTGAACATAAGTAGACTAACCATGCTACTGTGGACTGTTACTATAATAGAGGTCAAGTTTGGGAAAGGCCTTATCAGCCTAGCCTACAGTACCAGCCTAACCCACCAGTGAATCCTTAGTATCAACATAATGGGCCAACACCACCACCTCCAAGATATGTTTTTGGACCAGTAAACCCTCAACTAGGATTTAGCAGACCAAGACCAGTGTTGGGCCACCAACACCACTGCTAGGTGAAGACTAAGCAGGTGTGAGGAAAGTGTATTTAGATCAATACCCAAAAACAAATGCCTTAGTGCAAGTACAGCCATATTACAAAGAGAAAATCAATGGTTACCACCATGCATACAATCCTAGCCCACCAATAATCATGGAGTCATACGACCATTTAATATTGCTTCATCCTATTTCTTTGCAACAATTAGAAATCCTATCCCCTAGCAATTATGTTGAATCAAGGAACAATGATGTTTATAACTAATCAAGGAGAGGCTAAACAAAATTCATATCCTCAGAGATCCTTTGCCCAACAACGGAGACAACAAGGAACCCTAGGACCTATTTTCAAGTGTCATTAAAACCAACCCAATGTTGTAGCCAATACTCCTCAACTAGGGATTTCTTGACTAACCAACCCAATGCTGAAGACAATACTCCTCAACTAGAAAAGAGTGACTGTGGTAATTGTCATGACTGTGAAATTAAACATCTGTACCAGGATTTTTTGCAAAACCCAGATAAGGAAGGAAAAGCGACGATCAACATTGTAGAAGTCATGCCCTCTTCAAGTGGTTCTGATTCAGATGTGCAAGTGCCATTGAAAGCTTAGTGAGTGCACAAGCATAGCAAAAACTGATCGGTGAGAAAATTAGTGATGACTCTAACAAGTCTATGAGTGTGAAATCAACAAAGAAATTTGAAAGAGATATAGTTAGATCCCAATACCACAGGAAGCTAAAGGCTGTTAACCGAGTCATCACAAGCTCAAGAGAAATTATAGCAATAGACAAAGTCTTCATCTACTATGATGTTGGGTGTACGCTATGGTGGATGCAGCCGGTGAGGAAGAGCCATGGCGAGAGAGGAAGTGCAGAGGAACGAGAGAGAGAGAGAGAGAGAGAGAGAGAGAGAGAGAGAGAGAGAGAGAGAGAGAGAGAGAGAGGTGTTATTGCTTGTATTAGCCTTTTACATATAAAGATGAAACTTTCCATGCAAACTAATTCTCCCAATTGCATGCCTTTGGGAGATGTTCCCACGGGTACCAAAAAAAGGGCTTGAAACCCAACAACCCCCCCTCAAGCCCGAACTAGATACATCACTCTCATGATACCTTGAGTTTTTGGTGTATAGTAACCTCATCAGAAGCGGGAAAAAAATGGGATGAGAACAAATGTTCTTGGGAGGTCTTACCACTTATGTATGTGTGGCAGTGTCTAACCCGTATAAATTTTTATCATGGCATGACTGACAACAGATAAAGTAAAAGAGGCTTTGACTAAAAAATGTATGATTGTTTTGACAATAGACAAAAGAGGATAAATCTATGACATTAAACTGGCAAAAATAGTTTGTGAAATCTTGTATTGTAATCTCAAAGCAGATCTTCACGTGTTGGCAAACAATTGGAAGCGTCTTCACTAGATTGATTGCTAGATGTATTCGATTAACAAGAAAAAACACTAAATAGATGTATATGGCCTATGTGTTTGAGAGAGGTGTTGTGTTTAAATTGATATGAAAAATACCCACGATATTCAAAACATTTGGGTCCTTCAAGTTATCACCTTTAATTGATCCAAAATGCCTCACATCGATCTACATATGTGTATTTCTTCTTGTGACTGCTTTGTCTATGTCGTTGCCAAGTATTGTCGATGCTGACTATCCAAACTGTGCTTGTATCACCTCTTGGTAGCATTTTGAAATTCTTGATAGCACCAAGCTCTATTTCTACGTGCGTTTTGAAATGCCAAGAGCAGAAGATCCCCTTGTTACCTAAGAAGCATATTGATATGCTGCAAAACTTACCTGTGGCCAATGCTTTGTTTGCCTTGTCAATCAGGGCGTTTCAAGATGCAGCATGCATAGGTGTTGGCAACTGCCTAGAGGGAGTTTTGCTATGCTATCTTTCCCACTGTGCACAGAGATTTTTGCCTAGGTTTTGAGTAGCGTTTTAGAGTGCCCACTTCTAGTCACCTGGGATCTGCTAAGGCTACCAACGAGCCTGCCTAGGTTTGCAACACCACTACCAACTTCTTGCTGCATTGCCTATCAAAACACCATACTTGGCAACGGGACCACGAGCCTGGGATTGCACCAGCACACCTTTTGATATGCAAGCAAAGTTGCACGCCTGGAACGCCTGGGCTTTGATACCAGTGTTGGGTGCAGGCTATGGTGGATGTAGCCGGTGAGGAAGAGCCATTGGGGAGAGAGAGAGAGAGAGAGAGAGAGAGAGAGAGAGAGAGAGAGAGAGAGAGAGAGAGAGAGAGAGAGAGAGAGAGAGAGAGAGAGAGAGAGAGAGAGAGAGGAGTTTAACACAACAACAAGAAAAATGCTATTATTATTGCTTGTATTAGCATTTTACATATAAAGATGGAACTTTCCATGCAAACTGGTTCTCCTAACTGCATGCCTTTGGTAGATGTTCCCGTGGGTACCAGAAAAAGGGCTTGAAACCCAACATATATACTAGAAGAAATACCCAAATTAGTACCAAATCCAAGCATAGTATAGCCAAAGATTGTTAATTCAAGAGATTCAGTCCTAGTTGATAAGAAGTTCAAGCCATTGGAAGCAATTGTGAAGGTGTATGAAGTGAGATTGAAGACCATGAAGCAGGGATGGATGAATTATCCTAATGAAGGAATGGAAACTCTAAGGTTGGAGATGTGAAAGAAGCTGATTGGGACTGCTCAAGTGCTTATGGAACCACCACTGAATAACTCTTCTAGATTTTAGGCCAATTTTTGAATTACTTGTCAATAATTACACTAAAACTTGTTAATTTTTTTTAATTCTCTTCAAGGCAAGCTCAAAATATAGCCAAAATCTTCCAAATTAAGCTAGTCATAAATACACTAAACCTAGGCTCAAGTTTTTCAAGCACTGCAACATAGGCATGTTGCAGTGAAGTCCATCATCCTTCAAAAATAAAATTTAGAGGTAAATCTCAAAATTTGTAGGTGGGATTAATTACACTAAACCTAGGTTTTTTCAAGCACTACAACATAGGAATGTTCAAATGAAGTCCACCACCGTGCGTGACACCAAAATTTGGCATGCTTTCTTTGATTGGTTTAGACCAACTTCTTGAGATGACTGCTAGCATGGTGTGATAGGGCCAATGTCACACACATCCACTTGGGTGTGTGCGTAGTATTGAGCAACCCTAAAGCACAAAAGTTGATTCACAATTCCTTTCCATGAGAGTATTTTTACAGTAATTTTGTCAAAATCTAGGCATAATTTTTTCTTTTCCTTTTGCTCTCAAGCAGCATTTTGGATTTAAACCGACACGATTCTAAGCTAAGACACGTTTTTCTCAAGCACTGCTCCCTCCTTCGTAGTTGTTAACCAATGGCGTCCACTTCTGGTAGTCATGGGCCGGGCTTGTCGATCCAATAGGAAAAGGGGTAAGAGTAATTGCCGATGAGAGGCACACTCTAACTGGAACATTCAAGGGTTAGTTGGCTAAGCATGGGTGCCCAAGTGTGAACGGGCGAGCTCATATAGAAGTCACCTAACCTAAAAATCACTCATTCTCTCATTTGTGCAATTGAAGAGTGATCTTGCTCCATCTCCATCTCCTTCTTCATCTCCTTGTGTGTGTGATATGTGTGTGTGTGTGTGTGTGTGTGTGTGTGTGTGTGAGAGAGAGAGAGAGAGAGAGAGAGAGAGAGAGAGTGATCGAGCATTGCGACGACACGACGACGGCGAGGCGGTTAAGCGTAGCACGGCGGTAGCTTCCTCTTCTTCGTGGCGAGGAATCCTCCACGAAGGCGAGCGTAGGGCGGTGAGTGACACACCCTTGCTCTCTTGAGCTTGCTAGATTAATTTGGTTGTGTGCTTTGCAACCGTTTGTGGCTCGCACATAGTGTACGTCAAGTCCCTTGCTTTGACATGTGCGATAGACGCGCACATTTTTGGCGCCGTTTTTGAGGAGCTGCCCTGCACTAAGCTCGAATAGAACTCTATGCTGCTTTGTGGTGCAATTTGAGATGTAGGAAAGGCAGAGAAAGAAGGTGTTGGCTGTTGAGAAGGATTTATGAACTTTGTTTTTGCTGTAGTGTACTGTTTTCTGTTAATAAGGTGCTGCAATGTACTGTTTTCTATTGATAAGGTGTTAGAATTAAGGTATTAGATCTATAATGTTAGATTTGTAAGGTGCAGTAAGTAGATTTGTTAGTTGATTAGTTGCTATAGTACTATGTTAAACAGTGTGTAACAGTAGCTCTGTTAGTTGTAAGTAGGTAGGTTAGGTGTGTGTGTGTGTGAGCACGGCGCGGCCGCGGCGACCTTATCCCCAACAACAACAACAACAACAACAAAAAGTTTTTTTAGAAATATAAATAGAAAAAAATTTGTTTATAAGGGAGGACCGGGATCAGGAACATTCCCCAAGCCCAAGCCCACCAGGCTCAGGCTCAGGCTCAGGCCTCAGTCACCCTTTGTACTTACTTATTTTAGCCTCAGGCTTAAGTAAAAATCAACCCTTTTGAGGACCATCGGAGCTTCGAGTAACCAAACGTTGTGCTATAAAGCACTCCACGACCCCTTGAGCGATACGCTCTTTGAGCTATCACATGCTCTAATCTAAAAATCGATCGTAAAAAGACATTAATAAACATAAAAAAACGAGTGAAAACGAGATCCAACACACCCAAAAAATCAAGCGGTTAACCTTCGAGGGTATTCGCCAACGCTCTTAGGGTGTCGAAGACACATGCATCTGCGCTTTGGTCGTGTGCTAGAGGCGGAGCAACTAGTGAGCACTTTGAATTACGCGGGTTCTCAATACCCACCTACCTTAGGTTCTGGGCCCTCGGCGGGGACCCAAGGTAGTACAACCCAAGACCCAAACATAGTGTCTAGTGACTCTTCATTTGACTACGATATTATGGAAGGGCATCTAGTGACTTCATTTGACTACAATATTATGGAAGGGCATCCTAACAAACCCCGAGCAAGTAAACAAAAACATACATGTCTATGCCCCACAGCTTGGATCTAGTGTGTTTAGTCGCTTTATAGAAACCTTTAGTAGAGCTACTCGCTCTGAACCTGCGGGCTAGTGAAGTTAACGAAGGTATCTCAAGGGGAGCCTTTACTCCCCAAGACTGTCCACATTAATATTTTGCCCCCTACTTTCATGGAAAACCCTGCAAAGCAATCACTCTCCGATGTTCCACTATCCGATGGTAGGAGTCTTGCAGAGGTGCAAGAAGTTGAGCGCTATATGCAAGCGGCTAGGGAGAGGGAAATGGAGAGTTTCCTAGAACAATGCCAAGCCATGAAAGGAAAGACCCCCAAGAACAACATACATAGCAATCGAGCAATCGGGTGCTCCTGAGTTAGTAGGCAATGTGGGTTAAACTGTGGGGAACAACAATGCTTCCACCTCAAGGGAAACCTCTAGTACGCCGGGCCTAGAAGGGTTATTTCTCAACAAAAATTGGGAATATGACCTACAAACTGAAACCTTGACTGACATGTACACGGGTTACACATACCATATAGGTTGGTTAGAAGTTGTACAATCTACTTCTAACGCCACAAGTCTAGAGGAGCGGCAACAGATGGTCTGCAATGTCATCCATAGCATCATCCAATCAAAGAGGCAAAACCAAAGGATTAACATTCCTTCAACGGGCCTTATGAGATTCTTGGATAAGGGCAAGGCCAGACAACCGACACTATCATAGATGGAAACTCCTTCAGTGAATCCAATGGACCCCTCATATATTGTGTCGCTTAGAGTTTCGGTACAGTTTGAACCCACAAGTAGTAGTTTTACTTTTCCAAATCTGGCTCATCTTTCCCTTGATGACACCACGGCTACCATGCCTACCCCAATGATAGGCATGCCAAGAAACACGCTATGGACCTCATTTGTTAGTAAAGCACCGCTACATGGTAGCTCAATGCCTGCAACAGTACCTCCAAGTGTGTACCAATTGTATACACCTATGGGTCCTCGTACTCATGTAGCCCCTACCCCTCCCATCGTTTCAACAACCTATGCTCCACAACCACAACACCCAAGCTCTTATTTCAATGGGATCATACCAGCTAGCATTAGCATGTCGCATCCGACGTCTGCTATGCCTAGGGCCACACATATGAACTTTGGACCACCACATGGCATAAAAAATTACCAAACTTGGAACCTAAGGACTTCCTATGCGCCAAGCAAGCCCAATGCCAATACCTACTCCACATGTAGTCTCTAGAGTGCCTTCACCCACGGTGCGTGCTCACTTAGGTGACTTGGCAACATTTGCTCAAGCTATCGATCGATCTATTGTTGAGAATATGTGTAACAGCCTGATAGAGAGCCTAGAAGTAAGGCAATACAAATAGCCAAGCTCACACAAAAATTTAGTGGAGACAGGGATGTGAGAAAGCATATCGAAGTGTTTGAACAAATATGCGATTCTCTAGGAGAACACAATGATCTGCATAAGAGTAATGCTTTAAGCCTAACCTTAAGTGGGAAGGCTAGGGATTGGTATAGAACCCTAAGGGTGAAAGAAAAAACGATTTACCCTACTTCTAGGAGACTGTTCTTAAAAGAATACATACGAGAGGGAGTGCTTTGGGGTGTAGCCTCTCAGCTCCAAAAAGCCCAACAAGAGGAAGGAGAGTTGGTGAGAGACTTTATTAGTCGCTTGAAGCATTTGGATTCTCGTTGTAATCCAAATGAGAGCTTCAATAATAATCAACTGCTTGATAGATTCATTAGGGGATTATGACATGAGGATATCTACAATGGCCTAGTCATTAGAGGTATCACCACTTGGGAAGCAGTCACCACCAATGAGATCCAATTGGAGGATAATTTAATGATTCAAGGAGAAAGAGTGTCTGTTGAGCCTAAATCTACTAGCTCGCAAGCGTCGGGGCATTGGCCAATGACCCTAAAGCCTATTGCTAAGGAGCCAAAGATATCTGAGATGACTTTAGCAGATGTCACCAAGGCCATTCAAGAGAGTCTTAGAGACAATCGTGCTCCACAAAACAATCATATGTATCCAAGAAGGGAACAACAATGGTGCTCAGTATGTGCAACAAGTGAGCTTTGATAAAATTCATTTGGTCTTCAATAACATATGATACTCATTTCTCTGTTTATGATCCTTTGAGCCAAACATGACCTGAGCAACGTGCTTGGCAAAAAATTATCATTCACACCATCCTCTTTGTATCGCTCCAAAGCCATTGCAAACTGTCGGCCTTGTTGAACCCCATTCTTCCTATTGTAGGCTTCAGACATCTTGTACTCTTCGACACTTGCCACATCCTTGG
Source organism: Adiantum capillus-veneris (assembly GCF_014529385.1). NCBI lineage: Eukaryota > Viridiplantae > Streptophyta > Polypodiopsida > Polypodiales > Pteridaceae > Adiantum > Adiantum capillus-veneris. The sequence continues at coordinate 46,613,316 of NC_140936.1, read as the reverse complement.
TCCCCTGATTGACTAGCTGAAGAACCATTTGTCTATACCTATATTCCTCCACCTCCTTTGTTGAGAGCTTCACTCCTTCGCAAAGGTATTGCTCATCTTAAACCTAGTCCCTGAGCTCCTCGAGCTTCTTTTGTTCCCTCGACTTCAAGTAAACTTTCCTGATGGCCTCTCTTAGCATGAGAAATATCTCCTTCCTCTCCTCGATTTTGGAGCAGCACTTGGTCTCTTCTTGTCTACCACATGGCTTGGTCCCCGCGAGCTCCCGAGTGGCAGCTTCATCCTTGGCCCTCATATGCCTCTAAAACACCCTTTGGTCTTCTTCCCTTTCCATTTTCCTATCAGCTTCCTGCTCATTCTCTTGCCTTGTTCATGTGTGCTTCGACCTCATTTTATTGACAAGTCCAACATTCTTATCATTGTTGCAATCATTGCCAGTGAGAACATATGCAACACACTTTATCATGTGTCTGTCAACCTTACACATGATGTTGCATTATCATCAATATCCCCCTCCTGTACACCACTGTGGCCATCAAAATATAGATTCTGTTTTTGGGAGGTAGCTTTGCAGGAGACCTTCATAAAGATCTCCTCATCAAATATGAGAGCCCTATGGAGCTCATGCTTCCATAATTGGGAATAGAGCTCATGCACGTAAGAAGCACCCTCAACAAGCGACAACAAGAAACGGACCCAGCAGGTCCTGTAGCCTATCCGCAGGACCTATCCACTTGTGCCATGCCTAGAACCAAAAGCAGCCAGCCAATATGAAAAAAGAGCCTCCTGTATGCACAAGAACCCCCTTTCTTGTAGAAAAGCCCCTTCATCCTGCACAAAGTGCGGCCGACTCTCCTCAGGAGTCAGGCCTCCCCTTTAAATGCCACGGGGTCTCAACCATGGAATCAATGGTCCCAAGTGAAAGATCAATATGGACCATCGATATGCTAAAACTAAACTCGGGATCCCGAGTTTAGATTTTTCAAAACTAATCTCGAGATCTGGAGTTTAATTTTTACCAACCACGGGGGGCCTAATCTTGGGATGCCCACGCTTCCCTAGCCGGGATTTGAACCCTCACCACTAGCTTGAGAGTTCGACGCCTTAACCATCACGCCCGCGTGCGCTTTCTTGAGGTAGATGTGTTTTTTCACAAACTTAAACTTAAAACAATAGATTTCGACATAAAAACTCAACTTGGGATCCGAGTTTAGTTTTTGTGGAACCCACCATAAAAAGTAAACTCGGGATCCCGAGTTTACTTTTTACGCATCGACGGCCGAGATCTGCGCGAGTGCCTTTGATTTTGCACAAGAGCCATTGATCCCATGGTTGGGACCGCGTGGCACTTAAAGCTGAGGGGAGTCGGGACTAAGTAACACACAAAATTTAATGCAGGGTGGTGGGGGGATCCACGGCTGCCATGAAAATCAGTGCAATCCCAGTCGCAACCGTCATATCAAAACTAAACCTGGGTAGAAATTATACCCCCTATACCCGGGCAAAGCATGTTGAGTTACCATAGAAAATCATAAACATGGGTTGGGTTATGAAGCAGAGCATGTTGAGTTACCATATAAAATCATGAAAATGGGTTGGGTTATAAAAACCATCTAAAATTATACTCCCTAAACCAGGACAAAGCATGTTGAGTTACCATATAAAATCATAAAAGTCATGTTTAGCGTGCCTCAATTTTTGCGCTGGTCGGGTTTTGTCCGCCTTGGGATCACACGGTCCACTTCCAAGTTGTTGATCCCTTAAACCCCCCCCCCCCCCCCCCCCCCCCCCCCCCCCCCCGAAAAAAAATAAAAAATCGAGGATGGACCTACGCTTACCATGATTCTATAACAGCAATTTTTAACTCTAATTATCTTTCTCCAATGGGGTGCTGCCAAATGGCATAAAAAACAATCCATCAGTGCCACAACCATGCTAGTCATAGCTTGCAATGAACATTCCTTAGCTTCCTTGCCACAACCATGTTGGGTAAGGATCAATGCATTCCAAGAGAATACATTTTGAACACAAAGCTCGTCAAGAACTTTACATCATTTACTAAGGGCATCACAATTGGAAAACCAAAGCACTTCAAAGCATAACATGTTTCTCCAACAACCCATGACTAGCAATGTCATCGCAAATTCACTCATTCCGTGTGAAGGTCTTGCGTAAGGACACATGTCTTGAAGATGCAAGCATAAGCGATGGAATTTGGCAAAAGGCCTTCCCTTCATCTGTGGTTAAAACAACCTAGGGCTTCCTTGTCACAACCATGTTGGGCATATCCTGCAATCAATGCATTCCAAGGCATGACATTCACTGCATCTGCCCACTCTAGGCCCTTGTATCACTGGGTTGATATTGTAGTCAAGATCTTTGATTCTCCCTCTGTCATCACGATCAGAAAGCCAAGGGAAGGTTGAGTCTGAATTCTAAGTTTTATGTTTCTCATTGTATGCACTCTTGCTTTGAGAAAGAAGAATAGCATGAATGCTACTTTTGATGAACTACCCGCGAAGGAAGGAAGGTCAGTGCCAATCTCTTTGAGGCTTTCACAAATGTTTGTTCTTAGCGAGGTTGATGATGAACTCTGCGAACCCTTTGTGAAAACAATCAATACTCCGCTATGGCACTCACGTCAAGGCCTACAGTTTCCACCTCATTTGGCAGCCACAAGCAAGTTGCCATAACCACTTGACACCCACACAAGGAGTCGGCTAAGAGCAGTTTCACACACTAGGCCAGCAGGGGTAAAGCTTACGTAAGCAAGCTTGTTAGAGGGAAGTGTCTATACCAAAGCTGAAAGCTTAACAAAGCGTTTCTCTTGTGCGTTGGGCAAGGCGGGAGTAACATCAACTCTGCCAGAATTGGCAGAGTTCAGAGATAAAAGCTTTGTTGACGCATGTCGGGCGGGGGTAGCACCTCTGCATGTGGACGTGCTCCAACCATTTCTCTAAAGTTCCATTATCCAAATGAGCTCTCTCTCTCTCTCTCTCACACACACACACACACACACACACACACACAAACACACACACACACACACACACACACACACACACACACACACACACACACACACACACACACACACACACACACACAAAGCTAGCATTGATGTCACCCAATGCTGCAGAAGGTGCTTCACGCTGCTATCCAGTTTTATGTGAAGCACCCGCCAATCATAATATAAAGGCGTGGTCGCACGACCTCAGGACTAAGTGGCACGGGCATGGGAGGGTGGGATCACCCGAGGCCTAGTTATCTATAAGCCTTGACAATTTCTGACAACAGCTCAACATGGAGACCCGGAGCAGCAGGAAGAGAGAGGGAGAGCAAGGCGCAGGTAGGAGAGAGAAACGCTTAGGTGACCAGCAGTGAAAAGGCATAGATTTCATATGGAAAGCTGCAGCGTCTCGCGTGACCATGGCCTACCTCAGCACAAGCCCGCTTGATAATTAACTCCTGAAAAGCTTTCAAAATCTACCGTACGATGGGTTTGAAACTAGACGGCTTGGATGTACGCCACGTGGAGAAATGTAAAAACGGTGTGTTTTCATCTTCAGTGGCACGCGAATCATTTCATTTTCTTGGCTTTAAAGGAGGAGATGGACATGGAAGAACGAGATGGACATGAAAGAGTGGAGATGGACATGGAGGCAGAAGGAGCAGGAGGAGGAGGAGGAGGAGGAGATGAAACTCTCATTCCGGGGCTTCCAGAGCAGGTTGTGATATTTCATGTGCTCACAAGGTTGCCTTGGTATGCCCGCCCTGTCTGCAGAACCATCTCCAAACACTGGAGAGCCTCCATCGACACCCTCACCACGCGTCCATTTCTTGGAGCCGAAACACGTAAGCATCAGCTTCCTCTTCTCAAAGGCCTCTTCTTAATCTGGACAACTGTGGATACGCAGCTCTTCCTCGAAAGAGACTATACAGAAGATGGCAAACGGAAGGCCACATTTCACACTGTTTGGAAAGGTATGATTCACAGCCACTGGCGGGAACTTCCACCCTTGCAGGGCCTCCGTGAAATGTATAACCTTCAGCTACGGGCAAACTATGGTATTCTTTATGTGTGGTCCTCTCAGGATCCCAATGTGGTGGTGAAGATGGACTTGAGCCGTGGAGATTGGACTTGGAGCATTCATCGCGTCCTTCATCCTTTCGATGAACTGAATGCCATCTTCAAGGGAAAGATCTTTGTGCCTTTGGTTAATGCTGCTGGATCACAAACTGAAAGACAGAAATCATTCCTCAGTTATGACATGATCACAGGTCAATGCAAACTATTGCTGCAGACGGACAATTTTCCTCATCTGAGGGTGCTTCTTACGACAAGCTCAGTACAGTCTGCATCGCATGTTGAAGAGGAACTCTACGGTCTAGTAGAACTCGAATCGGTGTTTGTAGTTCAGGTTTTTGATGCTGGCAGACAGTCTTGGAGGAAGATAGAAGAGGTGCCCTTTCCTGACGATTGGAAATTGCACTCAGACCTATCAGAAGTCAGCCTTTTGAATGGAGACTGCTTTGAGCCTGTTGCGGAGATGGATAACAACATCGTGTGGTGGGACGGTGAGAACTCCTATGTTTCTTGGTTCAATCCTTTGCACAAAACTTGGTCGCTTGATGACGGAGAATACAGTGAGAGAAATGTAATGAATCAAGGGATTTGCAAGGACGAAGAAGACCATTGTGTTGAAGGAGAAGAAAACAATGGCATTGAAGCGTTTATAGAGGTTGTCGCGAGGCACCAAGTCCCCATATTACACAAGCAAGCCGTTGCAGAGAGCATTTTAAAATGGAAAACGGTGCTTGCTGTAGGACATTTTGAGAAAGATGCATTTGTGCCAGTCTGGAACTGTACTATAATTGCTTGAAGCTTTGCCACAACTATTGAAGATGTGATCGTGCCTGTCATGCCCAAATGGAGGAACCTTTGTGCAAGGTGGGAGTATAGCAATATGAAAGCAGTCATCCAGCTTTGGACGGGCTCTTTGAACTTTGTAGTTCTTAAGACAGTGTATCTGGAATGAATTGAAAGTGGTTCAATATCTCCAGTGATGTATGTTGCCTTTAAAAGTCTGCTTGCATTTTTGAATGTCCTTGGAACAGTCCCCATGAGTCTTGAACACAAGACCTGGTATTCAACAAGGAACGTATTGATCGATATGTGGTCTCGGGACTTTTGTTGGTGCTTGATGCATGGCTAGGATGTTTTCAATCTGTCTTTCTATACTTTGTTGGAACTCAGGCCATGGAATATGAGGCCTTTGATATTGTGCTCATTGCAAATCCTTTGGTAGATGGCCTTGTGCTCAACAGTAACAAGTCGAGAATCAACAACAACAATCAAAGAAACAATGATGTGTCTCTGTTGGTTGAAACTCTCGATTGAGTGTTCCACTAAACTGTCGTAGAGCTTATGACTCTTGATACACCTCTGTTATGGGTCCTCCTGCGTTCTTCAAAGTGTACTGAAATCCTATCTGAAGAGGCCATGATATCTGCTTTTGAATTTTTAGTAAACCTGGAGTCCACATTTGAAGTGCTGCCCCGATTGATTGTCTTGTTATCTCAGATGCTCTCCCCCCAGCCTATATGATAAGACCTGAAGCTGCCCAGTCCTTACAAGCTGTATAAACAAAAGAATCAAAGTGTCTTTGAAGCCACACAAAGAGCACAGGCTCATCCACAGAAAGGGAGCATGTAGAGTGAGCATATACATATACACTGTAAGCTCACTATATGGATTTCAAAAGCAACACTTTCTAATTCCTGTGTTTGCTAGAAGTTGGAAGTGTATTGAGTGGACAGTAAAGTGTCCTTTCAGGGTTGAAAAAAATTCAATACTCCTTGCATATGCTTTAAGTTTCAAGCATTCTTAGAAGGCCTTGATGGCAAAGAACCCACTTTACATGGAAAAAGTAAGTAACATGCATATTTTTAAAAAGCTTGCAAAGCCAATGCAATGTTACATATCACTAAAACAACATATTTTCACGACTAACCCCATGCTTCCCCCCTCTACACACCTCCGCACACACACACACACACACATCCACATAGAGGACACTATGAGAAAGTCAACAAATAGTGAGAGGTTTACCCATATCAACTTTTACACATGACAAGTCTTCAAGATGAATAAATAGATGATTAGTGGACTCCATCCTCATCGAGGCTCTTGATTTTATACTATAAAAACCTCCCAAAGTGTTTTTTGTTCGGTGGAGTACACTTGTATCTCTCTCTCTCTCTCTCTCTCTCATTCTCATTTGGAGGTTAAACTCGACTTTGAGATAAGAAAACCTGGATTATGAAAGCACGTTTTACACTAACACAAAAACCTCTCCATGAAAGTAACAAACCTCAAACCATATAACATTTGTATCAATAGTAACCAACAAATCATTTGAGGAGGTCACTCGGTAATGGTCTCCTATTGCCGATTTAATAGGAATCATCTTCACAAAGGTATCATCATAATGTTTGAGAACAAAGGCATTCATTTAATTTGGTAGGAGAGCACATAAAACATGAAAGGATATATAGCTAATCTATCCATTCGAGGGATCATGAGCAACTAAAATAGACATCTTTTGAATGAGATGAAGGTCTACATAATCACTATACAAATGTTCTTTCTTGCCGTCTTCCTAAAAGGAACATATCCTTAAGCTAGTGGTTAGTATGCATGTTTCTGCATGAAACAATTTTCCACTACAAAGTAGTGATGGGTTGAGTGTGCAAAGAGAAACCTTGATTTAAAATTCTCTTTCATGGAGATTTTCTATTTAGAGGAAGGGCCCATTATAATACAGTGCACAAAGTTTTCAAGAATTAGATCTAGTACTGCCAATGTTGCTTTGTTTGTTGGTAGGCCTTACCTTAATATCACAATGATCGGAAATTGTAAGGAATGCTATGTGCTCCCCTCCACAATTGTGAATCTTTGGCTTGAGACCTTGAGAACTAAGAACAAACTTTCTCAATGAAGGAGCACAATCTTCAACAGCCCTGCAAAAGCCTAAATACATGGCAAAAAAAATGTGTCAGAGAGTCTTCAAACCACTAAAGCCATTAGGAAAAATATGAACCCTCTAGGGGCCCTTTGGGATTAAGGTTAATTAGAGGTCAGCCAATAGGAAGAGGGTGGTGGACACACTTTATACCCTCAAAAAAGTAGGGGAACAAGGTAGCCTTATACCTTTTAATTGCCTCTTACCTAGTGAGAAGGTAAGGGAGGTGGCTAAGGGAAAGAGAGGGGGGGGCGACCACTTTGACCTCTTTTCCCCCACTTTTTGGCCCGGATTTAAAAATACACTAAAAATTTTAAATTTTCAAATTTCAAGTTTTCCCTCCTTAAAAGGTCCCCAAACCTATTTCATGGTCAAAAAAGTATTTTTGACCTTCAAAAGTTGAAAACGTACACTAAAATATCCAAAAAATTGATTTTTTTAAAAAACAAATCAAAACATCATTTTCACCCTTCAAATTCTTTCCAAACCTATTCTATAGCTAAAAAGTGTTTTTCTCTCTTTACAAACCCTTTTCCAAGATCTCCATTGCTACAACAACCACATGCACCCCTTATAGTCCATCATTATCTCTCTGCTAGCTTTCTCCCACCTCCATTGTAGCACCAAGCAAGCTCCTCCTCCATCTCTTCCCCTTGCCCACCACATAGTTTCACACCAAGCTAGCTCCTCTCCCTTCTCTCACCTCCATTACAACATGAGACAAGATTCTACTCCTTCTCCTTTCATTCACTCATACTACATGGAAACCTCTACTCCCGAAGGTGGCTAAAGTATGAGCTCACATGAGTTGCATACCACAACAATAGGAGGTGTGAATATCGCGTGGGCATTGCAAGGGTTCATCTCCAACATAAAGATAGAATGGTAAGAAAACTACCCTTGTAGCTTACATTCAGAGCTTAACATCATCTCCATCTTTAAGTTTATCATGCTGGAGAGAATTAACCTCTTTATGGCTTTCGGTGTTTAGGCTTCACACCTCATAACACTGGGTGGTGCTATTTTGTTGATGGCTTTGGTGCGCCATCTATAGTTGTGTAGCATGTGATTTGAGTTTCACAATGTAAGTAAGTTGTGTTATCTATGGAGAGTCGTCAAAGATTTTTCTTGTAATTTATTCTTCGTATAATTGTCATTAGATAATTGGAATGATATCATTTTGTACTTTATAACTTTGTGCTCACATAATCTTTTGTTTACTTACAGATTCAACTTGTTTTAAGAGGACATGAGCAAGCAACCATGTGCAGAGATAGAAATCACTCTATTTTTGTTCCTTGAGGAACCTTTCACTACCATGTTAAAAAATTTTGATAAGAATAGTAGGCGTTTTTTAGAATCTTGAACCAATAGGGACTCTCTAGGAGCTCTCATAGAAGCCATCCATATAGTACTACTATCTTCCCTAGTGTCATAGACACACAAATACTCAAGTATATATGAATCTCTAGATGAGGAAGACAAATACTTGTAAGAGAAGCCTAACAACAACAACATTGTCTCCATTTGTAATTATTTTTCATGAGGCTGGATTCCTCTATAAATGCAATATAAATATGTTTTTTTGTTAAATGGTGTCGCATTGAGTGAGAGTATTTAATTTAGTTTACTGAAGTTTCATACAGATCTGAGAAATATTGTTTACTTTTATGGATATTTTGATTTGCCTGTACGATGATTCAAGTCGCAAGTCTTAATCACTCCACCTTGAAGAAATTCAAACAATATTTTGATTTCAGTTTAATCATTAATGGTTATTCTTATTAAAGTGGATCATAAACTTTGTCAAGATGTCCTCATTTGGGGATGTTGAATATATATCATTAGCAATGTTTCACAAGTTAAGAAAGATAAACTCTTGCTTTCCAACATGTTATTGCTTCCATACTATGCATATGCCAAGCTTGATTAGAGAAATGATCACTTGAGATGGAGGTGTTTATGTATAGGGGTGACTTATTATTGATTCTTGTTTCATCATACATATATTGTAAAGCCTTTGAGTTTTCAACTTTTTGAGTAGTGTTGACAAGTTTTTGGTATGAAATCTTCTTAAATATCCCTATTCATTAGCTATTGGTAGTTATTTCTTTGGTATTGCTAAAGATGATACCAATAGCTATCACCTTGTGAACTTACCTGTTAAATTCCGGATTTTAATTTTACCATGTAGCTCATTTGGATAGAGAAAGTCTAAACATAAATTATAGATACATGCATTGTTAACATAGAAGATATGTACCACTCGAGCCTATGTAAACTTCCAATCAAGAAACCTTTGGTTGGATACTATAACAATAGGGGTCACATGTGGTTTCAAATACCAAAGAAATGGCTTAATCAAAACATTCCCAAGAACACTAGGTGGACACAAGGAAGTAAAAATTGGCTTCTTGTTTGGTCGATTTGTAGTGTTTAATGTTTAGTGCACAGGATTTGTGAGGCCGTTGACATGGGGAGTTCACTAAAGTATATGTAACATAGCACATGTGTTCAACAGAAGGGATTTTATATTCTTGTAAAGTTGCAGAAACATGTGTAGATAAGGCCTATAAGGGGTACTTTTAATCCATTCTAGTGAATGCACGTGATATAGGAAAATTTTACATAGTGAATGCTCCAGACCTTTGAACACAAAGACAGGGGGGGGGGGGGGGGAGCTCTAATTACATCTGAGTGAAAAGAAGTGGAATTTGTACTGTCATGTTGCATAAAGATTTGCTTTCACTTAATCTAAAAAAAAATTGGTATCTTGGGGTGCAGACAAGGCCATATAATGCAAAAAAAGGGGTGGCCACAAGGGCGTGTAGTGAGCCATCCAAAACTGCTGGATGGGCCATATGTGGGCCCTTGTGGCCACCCTTTTTTTGCATAATTAGGCTATTGCTGCACTCTAGGACCCTCGAAAAGATGAGATGAACCTAAAATTGAACTTTTCAAGCACATTATGCCTTCCTTCAACTCAACTTACTAGTTCCCTGCACCAAAAGGGCAAATCGCATTGGACAGTATAAAAATCTAGTCTCATGCTGCATAAACATCTGGTTTCATCAAATATTAACATTCTTTCTATTATAAGGGGCAGACAAGGCCATATAATGCAAAAAAAAGGGTGGCCACAAGGGCGCACAGGTGAGCCATCCAAAACTGTTGGGCCATCTGCGCGCCCTTGTGGCTACCCTTTTTTTTGCATAATAGGCTATTGTTGCACTCCAGGACCTTGGAAAAGGTGAGATGAATGTAAATTTAACTTTTCAAGCACATTATGCCTTCCTTCAACTCAGCTTACTAGTTCCCTGCACCAAAAGGCCAAATCACATTGGACAATATAAAAATCTAGTCTCATGCTACATAAACATCTGGTTTCATCAGCTATTAACATTTTTGCTATCCTAAGGGGCAAACAAAGCTAGAAAATGCAAAAAAAAGGGTGGCCACAAGGGCGCGCAGATGAGCCATCCAAAACTGTTGGATGGGCCATCTGCGCGCCCTTGTGGCCACCCTTTTTTTTTGCATTTTCTAGCTTTGTTTGCCCCTTAGGATGGCAAAAAATTTAATATTTGATTTAAATTTAACTCTTCATGGCCAGAACCACTTAACTTAAAACACATGGATAAACCGAAAAGCCAAATCACTATGGAGATAGTAGACACAACTCTTAATCATTTTGTCATTGCAAAGTCATCTGAAATGATGTGAGCCTCTACAACTTCTTGAATAGCCTCCAACGCTATTGCTTGCATTTTATATTGATTTCCATAGCTTTGAAGCACCTCCTTCACCGTGTGAGCATATTTTTGATGCATGGCCATGATTCAAGTGTTAGGTTTTTATTTATTTATAAAGTGTTGAACTTTTCGGTTGTTTTCAACAGCTTCTAGATTTCAATCGGCTCCGAATCTGTCTGGGCTTGTCTCACATGAATTTGTTCATCTCATCGCGTTCTTCGACCATCATGTGATGAGAAAAAATAATATCTTGCTCGCATTCTCCAAAAATCAACGTACAAGTTGACAATTTATTTAAAAATGATGTAAAACATACATTTTTTACTTTTTTCTTAATCTACGGGCTCCAACGAGCATTAAAACCATGGAATCTGAAAATACTCAAAGAACCATTGTTTTTTATTGTGTTAAGGACTGTATTTCCTACATACAAAACTTTCCCAAAATTTCGCCCTAACACCTTCAAAAGTGGCTTCCAAGGAGTGCACTCGGTCAAAATTTGAAACTGAAGAAAAACAATTAGAATGAACTCCTAGAATATGTATAAACTTTAGAATAACCAAAATTTCCTTTAAAAAAAAGTTATGCTAAAAATTTGAAAATAGCCCTCCCCCCTTGGACTCCCCACAACGATAGAAGTCATAGGGTTCAAGGAGAGGTATGGTGTCACAAGTGCATGGTGGGAATCTCATCGAGGTTTACTCCGTCAAGATCTCTTGTACTTTATCATGTCTTCTCATGTACAATCTTACCAAAAAAAAAAAAGACACTCTGAATGACTACAAATCTTATTTAACTTATCAAACAATCTAAAATATGGTAGACCAAGAGTGCTCTTACACATCAACAAACAAAAAAGTCCAAACTTCTTCTCATTAACTTTGATAAACATACATTCGTGAACAACTTCCAAGGGGTAGTGCAGTCATAGTTCTTACATCCATTCCATGACATGGTATGCTCATGGGGTGACCTATCATATAGAAATATCTCTGGTGGGGGTGCCCTCATGTTAGGAAAGGGTGTGCTACTGATGAAAAGCTGTTGTATTGTCCTACTAGGGATCTCTCCATGTTAGCATAGTGATTTTTGGTGTAGTGGGAGCCACATTGCTTGAGGAGAGCTTTGTGCCACCGTAAAAGCTTCATGTTATGCTAGTTCCTTGAGCCATTCTTGCAAGCAACGCCACTTAACTAGCATAGTAAGAGGTCACCTTGTATCATGACACATTAGAGACATGTTCTTCAAACAAAAATATGTATGAATTCAACATTTTTAAGTTGTATAATAAAGACACTTGTTAAGTATATGTTGTACAAATTTACAAGTATTTCCATCCAACTAGGAATAAAAAATCCTAAAATATACATTAGGATGAGATTACCCACCTCTAATAAGGATGGATTTAAAGCACCTACCTACAAGATGTAACAAAGAAGGCTGTTTTAGAGGAAAAGTGGTGACACTTGACCTCTATAACCTGCACCCACTGTTTCTTGTAATGCCACTGTTTTGAGCTGAAGAGCTTGACATTCGTGCATCCACGAATGCAAAGAAGCACCTGCACGCATACACAACCAATTGCAATAGAATAACAAGCCTACTTCTCCCCTCCCAAGATATTGAAGAACCATACACATTCGTCTCACCGACAGTATGACGATCTTGGGATGACCTCTGCTCACCCTCACGTGCGGCCTTCGGTGCAAACACCGCGGACAAGCAATATGTACACTTTTGTTGTGCGGAGTACATGGTGATGGAGGCATACGATTTGTGATGTCCGTGAGCACCATGGCAGCTGTTGCATGAGGAAGCAAAGAATGAAAAGAAAGAGGGGGGAGGGAGAGGGAGGAACATGGGAGGAGAGAAGGGGGTAGGGGGGGAGAGGGAGAGAGAGGGGAGGAGGAGGATAGAAGGGGGTAGGGAGGGAGAGGAGAGGGAGAGAGAACAAAGTTTTTTTTTTTGAAAAAGTGGACTTTTAGTGTTTGTAGGTTTAAAAAAATGTCAAAAAATGATTTTTTGATGTGTATATAAGTTGGGAGGGAGTTTTAAGTAAAAAATAAGTAAAAAGTCAAATTTTGGCTCTTAGTGACCTACGTTTTTGCTGATGTGGCCACACCCCTTTACTCCCTTCACTTTGCACAAGCTAGAGAGAGAAAGTGACCTCTTAGGTCCACATCCTACATGTGTCTAAAAAAAAGTCTAGAAAAGTCTACTCAAAACTAGCTTCTTGAATGCCCTTATCCCCTTAACCCTACACAACATTAGCCTTAATCCCTAAAAATTAGGATTCCTTACAAGGCCCATGCAAAGTCCATATTTCTCCTAATGGCACCCCAACGTGAAAACCACTTGAGAGAAAAAATTAATCTCCAATGCATGATTTGAGTGCTGGGAGTCTCCGTGAAAGCGAGAAAGACTTGGATTCCCAACGGCAGGTGGATAGCTTCATGGTGGGCTTGGAGAAGAAAGCTTTGCTATGACCAAAGAAGAACGTAGATGCAATCCCAAACACGTGAGAGAGAGAGAGAGAGAGAGAGAGAGAGAGAGAGAGAGAGAGAGAGAGAGATAGAGAGAGATGTTGGGGATAAAGGCCAATACCATCATGGACTAACGGCTCACTAACCCTAATCTCATTATTTGTTATAATATACAACAACAAGGAGCTTACACATTGTGTGAGAAGAAACTCCACCAAAACCTCTCTCTCTCTCTCTCTCTCTCTCTCTCTCTCAAAAACCCTAATCTCTCAGCCCTTGAATCCTTAGCATTCCACGCTCATCAAAACTAGTATCAGAGCGAGAATTAGAGTTAGAGTGAAGGTCGTGCATCATTGCAACGTCATGGTAGAGAATGCAGTGAAGTTGTAAAATTTCTAGCTCTATTTTGCAATAGAGATATGACTGAGTAAAAAGGTGGTTCGCATGATCCTTCCCAGAAACATTGTGGTCTATAACTATTTAGTTTGACATTTTTCCAAATTTTGCACCGAATAACGTTTGATAGACTGCCTGAAGCTCGTGGGTGGACAACTATAGATTTTTAGAGATCTACTTTGACCCATAAAAATAACCCATTTTCATGCTCACTCTTGCAATTCTTGATTTTCTTTTGTGATCTACAACTAGGTAGAGGGAAGTTTTTGCAAATTCTAGATAGTTTGAGAGATATCGGCTTACTAGCTATAGGTTGTTATGGAAGTTGCAAATGCTTTTGTGAAGAATTGTTGGAAGTGGAATGCTTATTGCGTAGTTCATTTATTCAATGAGTAGCTGATTTGTTTAGGGATTTGAGTATACATAACAAAAATTTATGTGTGGCTTGAGAAAAAAACAAATTGCACTCAGATTACGTTTATTGAGTAGATCTATGGTTTTTAGTGCATTTTGTGGTTTTGTGCTTGCTCATGTGCATTCTTGAGTGCTTTGATGAACGGTCTTGTAAATACTACCTATGTATGCATTTCTGGATACTATCTATTTTGGCTAGTACGGTAGTCACGACCATTTCTAAGACTTGGTTTAGAGGATAGTCATTTTTTAGACTTGACTATAGTTGTGTCATTGCTTAGAATTTTGTTAGGGTTGTGTATGAGGAGTTTTGATAAAAGAATTTAGGAGAATCTAGTCATTTTCTTGGTATGAGGATTGTGAGAGATAGGAGCAGGAAACTGGTTTATTTATCTCAGACTAAGTACATTTCCAAGGCACTTCAAAATTTTAATATGGAGATGGAGAAGGTATCTAATAGCTCATTACCTTCATATCTAGAACTTAGCCAATTTGATTGTCCTAAACTAGAGGAGGCAAAGGTTGAAATGGCCAAGGTTCATTATGCATCTACTGTTGGTAGCTTGATGTATGACATGATTTCTACACATCTAGACATTGCATTTGCAATGGAGTAGTGATCCTGGTAAGAAATATTGAAAGTAGCTATTAAATACATGTCTAATTATGGTAAGAAGCATTGGGAGACAGTAAAATGAGTGATGAGATATTTGAGTGGTACAAATGGAAATGATTTTGCTTTGGAAACAAGGAGGCATGTGTAAAAGGATACATAAATGATGATTATGCAAGGAATGTGGACAATGGAAGGTCCACTAGTGGCTATGTTTTCACACTTGTTGGGGTACCATATCATGGAGATCTCATTTGTAAGATTGCATTTCTCAATCACCCACTGAGCTAGAATATGTGTTTGCCTCTGAATCTTGCAAAGAAGCTATTTGGCTTGCTCGTCCAATGGGATATTTGAGCGTTAATGCTAAGATTCCAATATTTCATTGTGATAGTCACAATCCTATTCAACTAGCATGAAATCTTGTGCTTGATGCAAAGAAAAAGCACATTGAGATCAAGTATCATTTCATTTGGGAAATGCTTGAGGACAAGTCAATCGAGCTTTTCAAGGTGCAAACACACGACAATCACATTGTCAGGGGATATGTGTTTGAAATGTGAGATGAGAAGGCGCCGAGCCTGTAACATTTAATGGCCTAGTAACTTGTGTGTAGCGAAAAATAGCATGAACATAGTGAGCAGTTCATTAGAATAGATTTCTAATGAGAATAACAAGAGTGCTTGGGTGGAGAGAGCAACAAAAAGTATAACACCTAGTTAGATAGCATGAACAATACTTCAGAAGAGAGAGAAATTAAGCTATTGACAACAGTTGAGGACCAGATTTTCATGGAGCCGGTCCCCCCTCCAAAAGGCTTTGTATTATTGTTTCTCCCATCAAGAGAGAAATTTTACAATCAATACAATTCTTTGTGTTCCTTCAATATTAGCTAGTGCAATGAAGATGGAAACTTCAAGCACTAAGCAAAACACTTATTAAACAGAAAATCAATTCCCTCATGGTCTCAGACCCAAGACCTCACACACCTTCAAAGATGGTGAGAGCTATAGCAGGGTATGTGAGTAGATTGAGAGGAAAAAAGAGTAGTCTTACGAGAAAGATGTACATCTCCTCACATAATCACTCATATTAGCATAGCTTAGCTTAGTGATTAGCATGGTAGAGGAGATGAGCATGCATTGAAGCTTGGATCTTGGTTGGATTTGCATTACAAGGCCAAGAGTTGTTGGTGTAGGCCTCACTTCTCACAAGCTTGGAGTAGGTGATAAGCTTTCCATTAATGCTTGAGAAGGAGAGAGAGAGTCTTCTTACTCCACACATGGACTAGTGTGTGTGTGTATGCAATAATGCCTTCAGAAAATCAGTCCCCTCTCTCTCTTGGTCGACCCCTCTTGCTATTTGCTCATGTTACAACCCTATTGGACCTCCCTAGGCTTAGCCAATAGAATTTCAAGAGTATAAGATAGCCTTCTGACATGTATCCCCCTTTCCCCTTTTGTGAGAGCTTTAGGTAATTAATTAATGCAACTAAACTCTCATTGGACCCCTTTGTCTCCTGGCCAATAGGAATCAGGCAAGCCATTGGGCTGTTGAATGCTCATTGGACCCCTTGGGAGACTGTCCAATAGTCTTCTAGAGAGCTTAAGTCTTATTGGTTCTTTTATTAAGTGTTTTTAGATTAATTAAAATAGATTTACTCTAGCCTAATTCTCATTGGTCCACCTTCATGGCCATCCATTAGGATTTGAGTACACATTGTGGGCATCTGGGCTAGGGAGCTCACATGTGTCCCTCTTTCCCCTTGTGTGTAAAGGAACCTTGTGAGTATGTGTGTGTGTATTTCTCTCTCATTCCCTACTCCTTGGGCTCGCCCCCTCCTTTGTAGGACTTGGGAAGACTTTTTTACACATATACAAAGCATCCAAATTTCCTAAGCTTAACCATTGGACACAACCTTTGAATTTTGGAGCCTTAGATTTTTGGAAGTCTTAATGGGCTGAACCTTAGGGTCTTTTAAGCCCATTGTTGCACATTTCGCTTTTGCAGATGCCCCCCCCCTTTGAATCCCTATTTTCCCTCATGGGGATCCCTATTGTGGCCGATCTTCCAGCTTAACCAATATTCTAGCTTTTTCTCCCCTGGCACTTTCCCATATTAAATGATCAGTTTAACATGAGAAAATCATTTAGGAGAATTAGATATTAATCATTATGACATTACTTCTCTCTTGTAATCATAGTCGTCCTTGACTATGGGTTAGAGAAGATAAAGCATATTCATTATTCCTTTCCTAGCGGGTAGAGGATCCCTATGTTACCCAACGACATTGTTCCAGAATGGATGACTAGTCTATTTGGTGCTTGAGAGCCTAAGCTGCCACAAGCATGTCTGCACATTAGTCCTATCAATCTTCCATAATAGAGTGACAAGTTCTACTTGGTGTTTGGGAGACGTTGTCTCCGCAAACTTGATCTAAGCATGCATACTACTTCTTTTTTGTGCATAATAAGAAAAAAGAGAGTCTTATAAGACAAAAAATTTGTTCATTTTCAACATTTGTACATTTGCTTACTCTTGGGAAGTATTGTAAGCATTGACAAGGTTCAGGTTATCCTTTAATTGTATGCCTTTCATCCATCTAGCATCTTCAAAAGGATAATTCTTAAACTTAATAAGATATTGCCAGATAGTCTTACGGCCTCTTAGTACCTTGTCTTCATGTTGGAGAATGGACTCGGGCTGCAACAACTCTTCTTGGTCCTCGATCTCCATTGGGTATTCGATAGTTGGTTCTTGAGGTGGCTCTCCTGTGTAAGGCTTCAGTAGGCTCACATGGAAAGCCTTGTGTATGAGCCAATGGCTGGGCAACTTGAGTTGATAGGCCATTTCATTGATTGGCCTAAGAATCTGGAAGGGACCATAGTACCTTTCTGCTAACTTAGCATAGTACTTTTGGTGTCCCATAGGATTCTTGCCCGTCCTGTGCCTTGGGAAATTTTAGTAAGACCCAATCATTTTCTTTAAAGGCTTGGGCTCTTTTGTGCTTGTTAGCAGACTTTTGCCTTTGTTGTGAGATAGAGATAGAATCCTTAATCTTTTGGAAAGATTCTTGTAGGTCTCGGCTATACTCATCTGCAACGACAAAGATCTTACCTTTAGTAGCAGGGGACTTTTTGACCTTCTCTCAATTACCTCGAAATGTGCTTTTCCCGTGGAAGTATGTATAGTGTTATTGTAGGCATACTCCACTAAGGGTAAGTACTTCTCCCATTGGGATCTTTGATCTACTTCCATTACATAGGCTTCTAGTAGATCAAGAATTGTTAGGTTAGCTATTTCACTTTGGCCATCCGTTTGTGGGTGATAGACCGAAGAGAAGTATAGCCTTGTCCCTAAATTCTCAAAGAGACCCTTCCAGAAATTACTGGTCATTTTAGGATCTCTATCGGACACTATGGACATTGGCAAGCCATGGTACTTGAAGATTTAGGAAATGAAGAGGGTTGCCATTTGATGGGCTTTGATAGTCTTTTTGGCAGGTATAAAATGAGCTTGTTTACTGAACCTGTTTGCTATCGTCCATATTCCCGTATTCCCATGGATAGACTTAGGAAATCCAAAGATAAAATCCATGGATATGCTCTCCCATGGTGAATTAGGGATTGGCAAAGGTTGAAGAAATCCAGGTTGCTTCCCTCTATCGAACT
Organism: Adiantum capillus-veneris; assembly: GCF_014529385.1. NCBI lineage: Eukaryota > Viridiplantae > Streptophyta > Polypodiopsida > Polypodiales > Pteridaceae > Adiantum > Adiantum capillus-veneris. The sequence continues at coordinate 46,594,968 of NC_140936.1, read as the reverse complement.
TTGTTTTTGGCATACCACACATTTAGAAACTTACTCTTGTATGTTTGCTTTCATGGTAGGCCAATAGAAATATGTTTCAATCCCCTTTAGGGTAGATTGAATCCCTCTATGCCACACATAAGGAGGAGCATGAGATTCATACATTACTTTCTCACGGAGTGAGTTAGTAATGCGTAGTCTATTGCCATAGAGAAGATAACCATCTTGTAAAGTAAAGGGTTCCTCTTTCTTCCCTAGTGCAAGGGCTGAAATGACATCTCTAAAATCCGAATCAATAGCATACTCATCTATCATAGAAGATAGATCATTGTGAGTTGCTATGGAAACCACATTCACTCTCGGCCGTCTTGAGAGTGCATCGGCTACTTGATTATGCTTGCCAGCAATGTAAGAAACATGAAAATCAAATTGTGAAAGGAAATTTTCCCACCTCATTTGTTTGTCGGAGAGCTTGGTCTACGTCATGAAGTACTTAAGACTTTGGTGATCCATTTGCAGAATGAAAGGAGTCCCCAATAAATAGTGCTTCCATGAGTCTAAGGCATGTAGAACTTCAAGGAGTTCCTTTTCATATATGCCTAGAGCTTGCTCAACAGGGTCGAGCCTTCGACTTTCATAGGCTATGACGTGCCCTTTTGGAGCAAGACAGCTCCAAGGCAATCACCACAAGTGTCACATTGGACCTCAAATGGCTTTGAGAGATCCGACAGTGTAAGCATAAGCTTTTCTTTAAGCTTTTTGAAAGCATTGTTCTCCTTGGCAGACCATGTATACCTAACGTTTTCTTTGTTAGGTCATGTTCATAATGGTCTTGCAATTTGTGAGAACTTTTCTATGAAGCATCTATAGTATGCACATATACCTATAAAGCTTCTTAGTTCATGGAGATTCCTTGGTTTAGGCCATCCTTTTATTACCTCTATCTTGAGAGACAATGTGACCTAAATACTGAATCTCTTGCAAGAAAAATTCACTTTTCTTTTGATAAACATAAATTTTATTCTCTCTTAGAACTTGAAATATTACCTGGAGGTGTTGTTTGTGTTCGTCTAATGAATTAGAGTAGATGATGATATCATCAAAGAACACTCCAATAAAGGTTCAGTGAGGCCTGAATAGCTTCTCCATCAAGCGGTTGAATGTGGCTGGTGCATTGGTCAAGCCAAAAGGCATGACAATGTATTCATAAAGACCAAACGTAGTGCAAAATGCGGTCTTTACAATGTCTTGATCAACTAACGTTATTTGATGATAGCCACTTTTTAGGTCAATCCTACTGTAGTAGGTGGACCCTTGTAGCTCATCAAATAGGTCTTCTACCTGTGGAACGGGAAACCTATTTGTGATAGTGATCCTATTTAGTGCTCTATAGTCGACACATATATGATATGTGCCATCTTTCTTTTGCACTAATAGCACAGGAGAACAAAATGGAGATGAGCTAGGCCTAACCATGCCCTTCTCAACTAACTCATGAACTTGCCGCATAATCTCCTCTTGTTGAGCTTGAGGAACTCTATAAGGAGGTTTATTAGGTGGTGAAATTCCTGGAAGAAGTTCAATTGCATGGTCATCATTGCCTCGTTTAGGAGGTAGCTCACAAGGGATGTCATCAATAAAGACATCTTGAAACCCCTTAAGAAAGTTGGATAACTCTAATTCCCTGAGGTTCATTTTGAGAATCTTTAACAAAAATCATGTACACGGAAATAGAGCTCTTTATTGACTTATTGAAAGCTTGTGTATGTACAATGGGTATGGTGTTTACCCATTTGCTTGGAATCTATGTAGATATCTTTTTCCCTGAACCAAAAGTAGATTCTTCTTTTAAGGAATTTAACATTGGCAACCATATGATCAAACCATGGTGCCCCTAGGATTACATCCTCATGCTTGAGAGGAGAGAAAAGAAGTCCTCTTTGTCCACATAGCTTTGGACATGGAGACTCAAGTTCCTGATTAAGGGAGTGACTGAAGCTTCTTGCCCCTTGAAAAAACCGTTTGTGGGTAGGACATCTCCCATCTCGTAAGCTTGTATGCCTAGCTCTATGGATATGAAATTGTGAGTAGAAAGAGGGTCAAAGAGAATAAAAGTATCGTGTTCTCTTACCTTTCCCCACGCATGGAATAGAGGAGATCCTTTGTGGTGAGTTTTCTCCTCTTGGATTTTGACCAAGGTAGCTCTAGGAGGTTCATGGTGGATGTTCTTTTGGGGACAAGAGTGATACACATGCCCTTGCTCGCCGCACTTGAAATAGCGGTTATCCTTGCAATAATGCTCAAGCTCTTTAGGAGAGAGTTTGTTTTTGCCTTTGTTAACTCCCTTCTCCTTAGCTTTGTTGGAATTTCCTTTAGGAGACTTTTGGACATTGTCCTTCCCCTTAGGCTCATTGGAACCCTTGTTTTCTGTGGGCTTAGAATTTCTCTTAGCCCTTGTAATTGATTCGAGGAGCCACCATAGTATGGTGTATAACCACCGATATGGTGCGTGGCCTTTGGGAGTTGACATACTCCACCATTTCTTCAGTTAAGCCCGCACAAAATTGTTGCTTTTGCTCTCCAAAATCCAGCTTTCTAAAGACAGTGGCTTTGAGTTGTAAGTCCCAAATCTTGTCTACATATTTGTGAGTGGATTCATAGGGAGAGATCTTTAAGATTCACCATTTAGTGAGTACTTTATCTTTGGCATCGGTGGCCAAAAACTGCTTCATAATGCAGTAAAGACTGTCTTTGAAAAAATTGCAAAAAAGTGTTCATTTCAAACTTGAAGTTAATAATTGCGATTATTAACTTTTTGCTCCAAATTGACCAAGGTTCATACCATTGACTCATTGCATGTGTACAAACAACTTTTGTAAAGGCCCAAAAGATTTGGATCACCAAACTGACAAAAAACTGGGTAAAAACTAAAGTTTGTACTGACTTTTTGAATCTTGAGTGTAAATTGGGGAAAAAATTATCCAAGCTTGTTGAAAATTGATATTGATGTGATAAACATGTGTACATGCTCACTTGACCAAAAAGATGCAAAAAGTTGCCAGTTGTAGATAATCGCGATTATTTACATCTGCCCCCTTTTTCAACTTTTTTAACCAAGTCACCATACCACTAGCTTTACCATGTTGTAATAAGCCCACAAACCAAATTTGGTAAGATTTGGATCACTGGATTGAAATTGTGACCAAATTTGCAAAGTTAGTCTGCGGACAGAAAATTGATGACCATTTGACAAAAAATTGTCCAAACTTGATGAAAATTGACTAGTGACCTTAAATTGAGGTGTTTAACAGATCCGTGTTAAAGTTGGGACAAAAAGTTGCAAAAATATAACTGGAGTAAATAATCATGATTATTTATATCTGCCTCAAAACTTGAAAATTTTGCACATTTGAGTATACCACAAGGTCAAGCATATTAAGTAGACCTCACAAATCAATTTTGATGAAATTTGGATCACAAAAGTGAGACTTAAGCCAGATTCTTGAAATCAGATTCTGTGGACACAAAACAGGTGATAAACTTGATCAGATTTTGTCCAAACTTGTTGAAACTTGTCCAGGGACTTTAACAGGTTGTATAATTTCCAAACCAATCCAAAAAGTGCAAAAATCTAGCAAAAGTAAATAATCTCGATTATTTAATATTGCTACCTAGGGACATCAATTTTGACTTTTGAACTTGTATAGTGTTAGACTAACATAATACAAAGCCACTGGGCAATTTTGGGTTCAATCGGATCCAAACTGGTACATGTTCACTTAGTTTCCAAATTGCAGATTAAACCTTTGATTTTTGCTAAAGTCAAATCTGAAAGTCAATTGCTGACTCCCATAGCTCGATTTGAAGTGATACACATAGACCAATTTCGAGAGTTAGCAAAACTCTAATGTCTTTATAGAAGAATAGATAACTTGATCAAATTTGTACAGGAATCAGGTTGCACACAAGGAATCAGTAGCTTAACAGAAAGTTGCAATTGAATCAAGAATAAATTGACGACAAGTCAATCCAAAGGTAAGTACTCTAACCAGGGCTTCATAAGTCTATATGAAATTTAGATCTGGTCGTGTACTAGAAAATCAAGGCATACTCGGAGAAACCTCCAATAGAGTATCCATCGAAGAAAGCGTGAATCAAGGGAATTCCTTGCACACAATTCTTGAAGAAGTCTTAGACACTTTTTCAGGTTCAACATCTGAAATGTCTTCTTACTTGACTCACTCAAAAACGGGAACGACAATGCACTATAAGCATATACTCTCTTTTTATAAGACTAAGCGCCATGGAGCTCAGGTTTACCTGGATCCTAATGAGGAGTATGCTATTCGCATTGATGACCATGGTATTGAGTTCGAAGAAGAGATTAGGGCAAACAAACAAGGAAAAATGTACATTGACAAAAACGGAACTCATGTACAAGTCAAAAACCCTAATGTGGTAGACAAATAGGGGTTAGAAGTACACACCATAATCTTAGATATGTCAGCAAAAGAAGGACCTCCAACTTTAGAATTCGAGGGATACGATCAAGTAGATTTGAAGCCTTTGAAACGGCTTAGTAGATATAATCCTAGGATCGGAGTCTATTGTTGGGAAGATAGAAACATAAAATATCTTTTGTGGACTTCGCATGCCAAACCAGAACAACTAACAGCCATGATGATCATCTATATCTTCAAGATCAAAGATAAGGGATCAACAGACCTACCAACCTACCTGTTTAGGGATTGTTATAACAACAACTTTGTTATGATGACTCCTGAGGAGGTAGAACAAAACAAATACCAAGGTATTCCATAAGGGATTGGATATTGGGACAAGGACCAGAAACAATTCCAAGAGATGAACACCGTGAGAGATCATCGGAGAGTAATGTTAAGAAACCAGAAACCACTTCATCACATAGAAAACCGGGTGACACTAAGGCCAGTCCACGGCTACATGAGTCACTATTTCCAACAGACTAGTTTGAAGGACTCAGAACATGACCAACTGCCAAGAGACCAGGAGTTGAACCAAACAGACGCGTCACACCAGCTGATTTTCAGAAATGGTTCAGAAAATACAGTGGATCAAGGGATCCATGCGAGCACTTATCAAGCTTTAAGCAAGTGCTAAGAGCAGAATGTATATTCGAATTCCATACTCAATTCGAGGGGTTTGGAATGACATTAGAAGAAAAATCATTGACATGGTTCCAAAAAATTCCACCAAGGTCAATCATGGACTTGAACACATTGGCTCAAGGATTTGTAGCTGCTTGTTCCAAAATGGGGATCAAACATAATACGGTAGCTCAAATCTACAGCTTTAAACAGAAACATGGTGAGTCTGTTAGGGATTGTGCAACTCGAATGAAGCAATACATTGCCAGATGCCCAGGGCTAGAGATACGTGCAGAAGAATGACTCGTATCATTATTTCTAGAGGGACTGCTAAACAAAGAACTTCATGCTATACTCTATAGTAAAAAGCATACAACCCTAAAAGAGTGTGTGTCAGATGCTATTGACTTAGGAGACAATTATGATATTTTTAACGAAGAAGATGTCCCTAAGGATAACCAAAGTGAGAAAACAACATCCACTAAATCAACACAAGTCGGAACGGCTGCTACAACACCACTTTTAGCCATAGAAGACATGCTGAAAAGGATGAACGACGTGATGAACAACATGCAAAAAGCTCCTATGAGGGGACTAGGACAAGGGATACCTCAACAGGGACAACCAATTAGGCCACAAAATGGTGTGCAATTGAGGATAAATGGATCAACCATGAGACCCATGAGTGCTACTTCAGACCAAATTATGATGAGAATGTTCAGTACGTGCCTATGAGGCCACAAGGATAGCCCATGTACAGATATCAGCCTAATATGGCCGAAGCTCAAAGACCACAAATGGGTTTGGAAAGACCTTGAAAGACCTCAACCTCTGTTGGGTCAACAACCTCTGTACCTAGGACATAATGTAGTGCCTGTAAAGTACATGCACTTTGAAGGAGTCATAGATGAACAAGCATTAGTGCCTGTTACACCCTATGCAGAGCCTAGTCCATCTACAGTAATGGTAGAAGGAGATTGGTATAATTCACATCCACCACCAATGGAAGAAGCTATGACTTATGCTCCACCAGAGCTCGCACTGATGGGGGCTTTTCACAAGCCAAGCTCCCATACCCCTCTTCTCTCGTCCCCACCCCATGAAAACCCCCTCTTAGGGAGGGAGTGATAAAAGGCATTGGAAAAAGTAAGAAAAAAATAAAGTATGATTATGTAAATATATAAGAAAGGTAAAATAGGCCACCTCATGCCTGCGGGGTAGCCCATCCCCACCTTGCCTCCTTTTTTCTTCATTGTTGCCCCGCCGTGTGTCCCTTTTCCTCTCCTCCACTCAAAAGGTCAACCCCCTCTCTCTTCCCCTTGTCCTTTCTCCTTTTTCTCTCCCCTCAAGCTACCCCACCTCTCACCAATAATGCATTATAACTCACCAATAATGCACCCTAACTCACATGCAACTTACCCTATCTTCCAAAATAGTATACCCCACCCCCTCTTTCTCTCTCCTATCATATCCCATGACCCAAATACCCCCCTCTCTCTCTAAAGGGCTCCATATCTCTTGTCTTGTAGCTAAATAACCTTCCCCACACTCACACACACTCAGTTTCACTGAAAAAGGTGCCCACAGACCCATCCCCACCCAGTGGTTACCTGATTTTTCTTGTGTTCACACACATCTGCACACAGATTCACCTCTGAACACACTCCCCTCTCTCCCCTCTTGTAATTACTTTATTCTCCATGTCACCTCTCACTTTTTTTCATCAACCCATCTCTCTCTCTTAGTCTCTCTCTCATGAGACTGCTGTTCTGGCACATATACACACAGCCAGACAAGTGGGGCCCACAGTCACATGGCCTATGTAGATAATGATTTCTTCATTTCTAAATTCTAGAATTCCTCCCCCCTCCTCCCCTATATAAAGAGGGGTCACCATCACACTAAATACACACACAACATCACCAAAGAACACACTATGCACTGTGTGTGCCTAGTGCACACACACACACCCACACCATCACCATCACCATCACCGCAATCACCATGCTTGTCTTGAGCATGACCTCTACACCCTTGGCTATGGAAGATGAAGGGCAACTAAATGAAGGATGATGGCCATAACCCTCGTGCGAGTCTTCGCCATCAACTCCCACCTATCCGCCATGTGCTCTACCACTCTCTCCCTTCTCATTCCCCTACCCTATGCTCCCCATTTCATCGCCTTATTCTCTAAATAAAGCTTGAGGTTTTGTGAGTATGTTTTCTTGCAATGTTTTGCCCATGTGAGGTGTGCGGAATTGCCACCTAATCTTGTGTTTGGAGTGAGCTTGTGTATGTGTGAAGGGTGTGCGGATTCGCCATCTTTTTGTGGTGCCTAAGTACTAAGCCGCTATACCTCCTCCCTCACTCTCTCTCTCTCTCTCTCTCTCTCTCACTTGATCTCATTCCCTTTCCTCTTCATCATTACTCCCAAGCATCCATCTCTCTTGGATGAAAACTTTGTTATGGTGGTGTGTTATTTGCATCCTAGCCGCTGAAGCTAGGTGGTGCCCCTGTTTGCTTTACCATGACAGGCTCGAGGCGCTCCATTCGGTCCCTGGTGTTTTAGAGGCCGTCGGGGGTTCGGGGTTCGCTTTGCTCCCGTCATTTGGTGCCCCAACTGAGGATCTTTTCATGAAACCCTTCAGTTTACAAGACTGAAACCCCTAAACTATTGTGAATGGATGAATGGCTAGCAGGATTTGCTAATTGGACGACAGAAGAAGAAGAGCTCCAAGCACAACTAGACGAACTCCGCATCTCCATCGAAGATCGAGTGCCAGGCGTAACGGTAATCGATTTGCAGTGGGAGAGTCAACCAACACGCCAAACCCAGTGGATATATAGAGGCCAAGTGCCAAGAAGAAGAAGGAGAAGGTGGAAACCATGTCCGCAACCTACAACCAACCCACAACAACAAAATGGAAGGAGCTCTACACAATAGAGAATCAACACTATTCTACTTTGAGAATCGGGTAACTCAAGTCACCGAGGTAATTATCACAGTCAGTTTTCAAGTCGCACCTGATGCTGCAGCACAGATAACGGAATCATTGGCTCACACTCTCACTAGAGAAACTAGGGATCTACTGAGTTTGTTTCAGGAAAGAACACCACCCTCTCCCACAAGCTTGGACAGTGACTAAGCACCTCTAAGCTTCACATGAATCAATACAACCTACCTCAAGACAGATCACACATACCAACATGTGTACGCTCAATCAAGGTAATACTGGATTTGAAGGCTCACTACCAGCACGTCATTGACACCATGCTGGGTGGGGAGCGATTTTTTGAGGTTCTGGCATCAGATCAACCATTTGTCTTACCTTTGGTACAAGGCAATGTACCGTTTGAAGTTTTAATCTATGTCCTAGTATAAGAGGGTATACACGCCTCCTTGTAAAGAAGAAAAAACTTTTGCAAGTTAAGCAGTGTGTCTTTCTAGCTCTCTCTCAGTAATCATGGCAAGTGTAGCATTTCCAACATTTAAAGGAAAGAAGGGGGAGGCTTTGGTAACAGACTTCCTAGATGACTTTGAAGTAGCATGTGTAGTGAGCAACAAAGATACGGATGAATCCCGGGTTAGAATCTTTAAGCATCTCATGAAGCTAGAAGCTAGATCATGGTACAATGCACTTCCACAAGCAACCAAGGATGACTGGGAACCCTTAAAAACCGCTTTTAAGAGGCGCTTTGCGGGAGGTACCACTTCAGAAAAGTTGTGGGACAAGTTGAGAGACTTGAAGCAGGAGGGTCTTTTAGAATATGCCACCTATGAGTCCAAATTTGTGGATTTGTGGGAACGGTGGGTTGAGTCACTGGCAAGGGGGGAAGCCACACCCGATTTCCTAAAAAAATATCGGTTCACGCATGGCTTATGGCCGCTTCTCAAGGAGAAGGTGAAAGGTAGATTCCCGGCTACGTACGAGCTAGCCGTTGAGATTGCTAGCCTTAAGGACAAGAAACTGCGAATGAAAGCCAAAGAAACCGAGTCAACAGAAGAAAGAACATCGCTTCGACCAGCAACTACGACAACCACCATACCACCACCACCGGCTCTTGGGGTAAGAGATGACCAACAAGATATGTTGGCCCATATTACTGACCAACTGCAGAATTTGTCTGTCCACTTAATACAGCAAGGGAGGAGTCAAGAAAGAGATCAAGACCCTGGAAGAGCACGACGACAAAACAGGGAGTATCATTGCTACAACTGCGGAGAAGACGGTCACGGTATGTACTACTGTCCCAAACCACGACAAAACTATAATAGAGGAGGTAGGAGGAACCAATTGTCACCCCCTAGAGAAAGAACACCCCCACCCCGAGCACCACCCCCACCAACACAAATTCTACGTCCACCCCAGACACCACTACAAGCATCCATCCCACCTCTTTCACCAGCCCCACCGCCTGATCGCCCTGTAAACATCATAAGGCTAGAAGAGAAAGGAAAAGCCGTAGTAGTGGATCCACCCAGAGCAAAGGAGAGGGACAAGGGTAAGGAGAAGGTAACCTTTTTAGAACCACTTGAAGCCATGACTGTGAAAAGAGCTAGGAGGGAGAAAGCTACACAATCAGATGATGAGAGAAGCATGAGAGGAGAAACTAGCAAGAGGCCATCCAGGCCACGACTAAAATTGGGCATCACCGACTTCCAGCTAGGGGAAAGTTCTAAGCCCTATGATCTAACATTGGATGTGGCAGAGCAAGGACGGAAGATTAGATGGACACAGTTGCTACATCTTGTACCTAAAGTAAGGCAACAATGGTCTAAAATGGTAAGTACAAGACGCTCCAAAACAAAGGTAGCAGGAGAAATTTCGGGATGCAACATGGATGACATCCTTCCAATTGTCAACGTAAACATAAAAGGAAAGAGGGTTGGAAACACCTACATTGATGGAGGTGCACAAATCTGTGTAATGAGCGAAGCTATGATGCTTCGATTAGGGCTCGAGGTTGACAAGACTTCTCCATGCAAGGCAAAGATGGCAAACAATGCAAAAGGAAAGTGTGTGGGTGTGGTAAGTGCCGTGAAAATCAAAGCTTTCAACACTGAGGTAGAGGTAGATGTTTTTGTAATGCCTACTAAGGGGGAGGGCTATCCACTAATTTTGGGAAGGCCATGGTTGATGGCCATGAAGGAAAAACAGGACTGGGATACTGGCCTTCTACGCATGACCGGTAAGAAAGGGGAGACAATCTACTACGACATGAGGATTGGCAAGCAGAAGCAAATGAATCTGGAAACATCGGCAGATGAAACCACTAGCGAATCTTCCAGTTCTGAGGAGGAGACCACATCCACCGACGAAAGTGACAGTTCCATTGATGTGATGGGTATCATTATGAAGGATCCACAAAGGGTAAGCATAACTGGTGATCCATCACCAAAAGGGAAACCCAATGAAGAGGAGAGAAAATCACCTGGCCTAGGAGGAAGTAGGTTGAAGGGTATGTTGTCTACTGAATTAACACTTGAGGAGAAAGATAGTTTTTTGCAAATGTTGATGGGATTTCCTAACCTGTTCATTGACAACTATGAAAGAATCACAGGCATTACAGCGGTGGAACATCATATTAAGCTGAAGGAAGGGGTAAAACTAGTTGTGCAAAAGCTACGATGACTGGGGGTCATACAAGAAAAGGCACTCTTGGCCGAGGTAAGGAAACTGCTGGAGGCGGGATTCATCTATCCTGTAGAAAACTCAGAATGGGTGTCACCCGTAGTGGTGACGCCTAAAAAGAATGGTAAGTGGAGGGTCTGTGTTGACTACAAACCACTAAATGCAGCTACAAAGAGAGACCACTTTCCTCTCCCTTTCTTGGATGAAATTCTGAATGAAGTAGCGGGTTTTGAATGCTATACCGTCTGTGATGGTTATTCAGGATACTTTCAAATACGCATAGCCTTGGAAGATCAGCTAAAAACCACTTTTATCACGCCATGGGGTTGTTTTGCATACAGGGTTATGCCATTTGGTCTCACAAATGCACCTGCCACATTCCAAAGATATGTCACATATGTTTTTCAACCGTTCTTTGGAACATCCATAAGAGTGTTCATTGATGATTTTTGTATATATAGCTCCCGTATTTCACATTTAGAAAAGGTAACTGAAGGTTTGGCCAGGTTGCAGAGCCTAGGTGGGCAACTTAATGTGGATAAATGTCACATTGGGGAGAGTAAAGTCATTCTACTAGGCCATGAAATTTCAGCAAGAGGTATCAACGCTGACCCAAGTAAGGTGTCCGCACTCATAGCCCTCCCTTCACCAACGACCGCACGTCAACTGGTCTCTTTTCTACAGAAGGTGAGGTACTTAAGTAGATTCATACATCTACTATCACAACTTGTTCTACCACTACAACAACTCACTCAAAGATCAACTTTCACTTGGGACGAGGAAAGCGAACATCACTACAACAAGGTAAAGGAGGTCTTAGCCACTCTGCCAACTATCTCACCACCTAAGTGGGATGAAAAATTCTATGTCACCTCAAGTGTTGGTGATGACTCATTGGGGACTGTGCTACTCCAAAAGGATACGACGACATCTTTCATGAGGCCAATCTACTTCTCTAGTCAAATGATGACAGCAGGAGAGAAAGGTTTCACCCATGTGGAACACTTAGTCCTAGCTCTTAGATTTGCAACTGCAAAGTTTATGTCATATTTGCTGCCTAAGCAATTTGTGATTCTAACCACGGATGAAATATTTCCCTATGTTGTACAACACATGGATGTGTCTGCTAGAATTACTAAATGGCTAGTTCGTCTGCAAGAGTTTGACTACACGGTACAGGTAGAAAGCACGACAAGGGCAAGTTTGGGGGGACTCATGACTTACCAAGTCTTTGAAGGGAAGGAGAAGCAATCTAAGGAAGGAGAAGTCCGATTACCTCCAGTACCACCGATGGTAGAAGGAGCATACTCTCTCTACTTTGATGGAGCCTACAAGCGAGCGTCCGACAAAGCAGCTGTAGACATAGTGGTCTTTGATGACAAAGGGACAAAGGTATTTTCCTTGGGCCAATTGTTAGATTCACATTCTAACAATGAAGCTGAGTATGCAGCACTAACCAAGGGTCTACAATGGTGTGTCTCGCAAGGTGTACAACTGCTTAATGTATTTGGGGATGCTCTACTTCTGGTAAGGCAAGTAAATGGAGCATGGACATGCAAGAATCCTAATTTAAGGACTCACTTAAGTGGTGTAAAAACCTTGTTGGGTAAGTTTGAAGAAGTTCAAATACACCATATCCCAAGGGCTCAAAACCAAGAAGCAGATGCCCTAGCAAGTGAAAGACTACAGGAAGTGGTGGTTGGAGCAATAAAACTAAAGCTCCCTCTATTTCAAGGAAGTGATGCCTTGCCTGACATCATGCATTTTTTGGAAACAGGGGAATGCCCATCAGATTTAACAAAGGGACAGAAGCAATGGCTGACGCGGAAGGCCACAAGGTATCGACTCATCAATGACGGTTTGTACTATAAGGGTAAGGACCAAATACTCAGGAAGGTCCCTCTCTCTCAGGAAATCACGGGAGTAATTGCTAGTTGTCACGACGGGGTTTGTGGTGGTCACTTTGCCCTAGACATAACAAGTAGGAAAATCTTGTAGGCAGGCTTCATATGGCCTAGCTTCAACCGTGATGTACACCACTGGTGCAAAACGTGTAAGTTGTGTCAAAAGGTTGGCACTAGGTCACTTATGCCTGAACCACAGACACCTATTCTCTCATATGGCCCATTTGAAAAATGGGGTATCGATGCCATTGGGCCATTACCTAGGGCCAACTCAGGAAAATTCTACATTATCATGGGGGTCGACTACATGACTAGATGGGCAGAGGCTACAACCACCACTAGAATCACAGCGGTAGAGGTAGCTAAATTTATCTACGAGCACATATGTTGTAGGTTTGGCACACCTTTAGAGATCATCTCTGATAGAGGGCCAGGTTTCAGAGCAGACTTGGTAGGAGAATTAATGCAGAAACTGGGCATTACAAGGAGGCACTCTTCACCATATTACCCTCAATGTAATGGCCTAGTTGAAAAGGTAAATGGAATGGTTTCTAAAATTATTACCAAGCAGGTAAACAATCATCGTGGAGACTGGGATAAGTATCTACTACCAGCTTTATGGGCCTACAGAACTTCATTTCGTACATCCTTGGGATTCACACCGTATCATCTAGTATTTGGTAAGGAAGCAATCTTGCCCATTGAAGTGCAACTACAAAGTCTCAGAGTAATGGCAAGCCAGCTTCAACAGCCCAACATGCATTTGAGAGATCACATCATCAACTTGGAAAGACTGCAGCTGGACAGAGAAGAAGAAATAAATTATTATGCAGCACAAGCAGAACATAGACGGCTTAGCTTTAACGAGCATCTCCGGAAAAAAGAATTGAAGAAAGGAATGTTGGTGCTCCGCTACGACAATCGCTTCGACACGCGCAAGGATAAGAAACTCCTACTTCGATGGGAAGGTCCTTTCATCGTCAGGAAAAAGTATGCCAATGGAAGCTACCAGCTTATGGAGGCTGATGGAAAACTTCATAAAACCAGGGTAAATGGTTGGCGACTTAAATCTTATTTTCTTCGATTTGACTAGGCTCCACCAATTGACATTCCAGATGAGGACACACCATCAGCCGCCACCTCCGACGATAATGATCAACCAGATGAGCTAGAGACATGAATGCCTCTAGCCAAAAGGGGAGGGCTAATGATGGGGGCTTTTCACAAGCCAAGCTCCCCTACCCCTCTTCTCTCGTCCCCACACCATGAAAACCCCCTCTTAGGGAGGGAGTGATAAAAGGGATTGGAAAAAGTAAGAAAAAAATAAAGTATGATTATGTAAATATATAAGAAAGGTAAAATAGGCCACCTCATGCCTGTGGGGTAGCCCATCCCCACCTTGTCTCCTTTTTTCTTCACTGTTGTCCCGCCGTGTGTCCCTTTTCCTCTCCTCCACTCAAAAGGTCAACCCCCTCTCTCTTCCCCTTGTCCTTTCTCCTTTCTCTCTCCCCTCAAGCTACCCCACCTCTCACCAATAATGCATTATAACTCACCAATAATGCACCCTAACTCACATGCAACTTACCCTATCTTCCAAAATAGTATACCCCACCCCCTCTTTCTCTCTCCTATCATATCCCATGACCCAAATACCCCCCTCTCTCTCTAAAGGGCTCCATATCTCTTGTCTTGTAGCTAAATAACCTTCCCCACACTCACACACACTCAGTTTCACTGAAAAAGGTGCCCACAGACCCATCCCCACCCAGTGGTTACCTGATTTTTCTTGTGTTCACACACATTTGCACACAGATTCACCTCTGAACACACTCCCCTCTCTCCCCTCTTGTAATTACTTTATTCTCCATGTCACCTCTCACTTTTTTTCATCAACCCATCTCTCTCTCTTAGTCTCTCTCTCATGAGACTGCTGTTCTGGCACATATACACACAGCCAGACAAGTGGGGCCCACAGTCACATGGCCTATGTAGATAATGATTTCTTCATTTCTAAATTCTAGAATTCCTCCCCCCTCCTCCCCTATATAAAGAGGGGTCACCATCACACTAAATACACACACAACATCACCAAAGAACACACTATGCACTGTGTGTGCCTAGTGCACACCCACACACGATGAAGGGCAACTAAATGAAGGATGATGGCCATAACCCTCGTGCGAGTCTTCGCCATCAACTCCCACCTATCCGCCATGTGCTCTACCACTCTCTCCCTTCTCATTCCCCTACCCTATGCTCCCCATTTCATCGTCTTATTCTCTAAATAAAGCTTGAGGTTTTGTGAGTATGTTTTCTTGCAATGTTTTACCCATGTGAGGTGTGCGGAATCGCCACCTAATCTTGTGTTTGGAGTGAACTTGTGTATGTGTGAAGGGTGTGCGGATTCACCATCCTTTTGTGGTGCCTAAGTACTAAGCCGCTATACCCCCTCCCTCTCTCTCTCTCTCTCTCTCTCTCACTTGATCTCATTCCCTTTCCTCTTCATCATTACTCCCAAGCATCCATCTGTCTTGGATGAAAACTTTGTTATGGTGGTGTGTTGTTTGCGTCCTAGCCGCTGAAGCTAGGTGGTGCCCCTGTTTGCTTTACTATGACAGGCTCGAAGCACTCCATTCGGTCCCAGTTGTTTTAGAGGCCGTCGGGGGTTCGGGGTTCGCTTTGCTCTCGTGAGCACCAATGTAATATGTAGCTAATCAATGTGTCAGACCTCCCATGGTAAGACCCATGATTAATCCAAGAACGCAAAACTATCACAACTGTGGTGCAGATGATTATTGGAAAAATGAATGTCTAGAGCTTGACAAAAAACTCAAGCCAGTTGAAGCTTATTGCATACAATGTTGCAAAAAGGGAGGACACTTTCCGGAAGATTGTCCTAAAAATCCTTCAAAAAAGGATAAAACAATAGTAAACGTAGTCCAAGTGATACCTAGTAGCTCATCAGAGAGTGAACCGATTGTTCCAATCAAGGTAATCGCTAGAGCCCAGGCCAAGAAAAAGAAACACAACTCCTCTGATGATTCGGAAAATAGGAAAGCTTCCTCTCAAGGAATCAAAAGAAGCAGAAGCAAAAGATATGAGATGAGAAAACAAAAACAACGGGTTGAAACCGAGGAGAAAGCAAAGCTATTCTAGGAAAAGTTGAAAGAAACTGAAAGTGACATCAAGGAAACAACTATGAAATCTGGAGGATCCCTTCTGGTTGATAAAATTTTTGAGCCTATTAATTCCGCCTTGGAATCCTATCAAGCAGGACTTAAAGCAGACCAAAACATGGAAAACAAATGGAAAAACTATCCTTCTCCAGACATGGAAGCAGGTAAGCTGGAAGCTTATCAAAATTTGGTAAGAATCATGCAAGAAATGCTGAAAAAACAAAAACCCAAGCTTGAAAGTATCACAAAACCTAAAGAGCTTGTGGTAAGAGATACTAAACAAAAATCTGATGTGGTGGCAGAACCCCACCTTGAAACAAAAGAACCAGAACTTATAGTGCCGAACAACGAAGATGCCTTAGACAGAATTCCATTCGTAGAGGAAGACTAGCCAGAACACTTATGGAAAAAAGTTAGAGAGATCAATGATGGGAGCCTAACTCTAAAGTCAGATCCTATAGAGGAAGTCTGGTTGGATAACCTACCTTCTGATGTGAACATGGATGTACAATCCTTGTACGGGGATTGCGGATCTGAAGCTTCAGGAATGTCGAAACCATTGACCTTGAAAACATTACCTTCTTACTTGGGAGATGACGAAGATGAATCCATAGTGTGTAAGACCACTCAAGTAAAAAGAGCTGAACAGACCCTAGAAGTAGATGAATTCATAGTGTGTAAGACCACTCAAGTAAAAAGAGCTGAACAGACCCTAGAAGTAGACAACATTCATTCAATCATGTGTACACCCATCCAATGCACTCTTAGCTTGGGAAAACTCTTAAAACTCAGACCATATTTATGGAATGATCTATAGAAAACCCTAGAGAAAGTGGGGATAACAGGGTTAATCTTAAAAAATTTGGAAAAATTGAAAAAAAAATGGGCAACAAAGAGATTCGATCTGTTCCGATGAACAAAGTCGGAGAATATTACGAAGGGGAAGAAGGAAACACCAACCTCCCAGTGAAATATAATGACATTGAAACCATGGCAATACTGGATAGTGGAGCAGGCATAGCCATAGCCACAAAAGCAATATGGGAATCCTGGGGACAACCAGCCACCATTAGACAAACACGAATAAAATTGAAATTGACTGACGGACACATTGAGATACCATTAGAGTTGCTTGAAAAGGTGATAGTCAATTCCTGTGGAATTGAATATCAACACACTTTTGCCATAGTAGACTTTGGGAAAAAGCTGAATTATGAAATCATATTGGGAAGACCTTTCATGCGACAAGTACAACTTATCCAAGATTAGGGAAACAATTATCTGTACTTGAAGCAAGTGGGATCTATAACAAGAGTAAATCTAAAAGATCACACTTATAGAGATGTCTTGAAAACACCCATACAAGAGTTTGATTCAGTCTCTTTGGCTGAAACTAACGGCTGAAACTAAGCTTTCATCCTGGTTAAACAAAGACACTCCTATTTGGATGTGTGGAGCTTCAAAAAAATGGAAGTTTAAACCGAGAAGAATGTATCCTAGAAAGGGAATGCACAGACAAAGACTATGTACTTGAACCCTTTCCAGAGCATTTTTTTGAGCCATTTGAGTGGACTCAAATTTTAGCGACGATGGATGTATGTGTGAATACGTTTATGCCTACTCAATTTTGCAATGAGGATGGCTACTACATAATTCCCATCTAAATGCTTTCAACCCTCAACATTGAAGAAGAAGCTAAGGAACCGAAGGACTTGATGAAAGCTCAACAAATCTTTTCAGACCTCTACTATGATGCAACAGACGAGTTAGATGAATACTTAGCTACCTCAGAAGATTCGGGGTCAGAAAAAGAACAGAGGAGAGCTAAGCTACTCTTGAAAGAGGGGAGGAAAAGTTTTTTGACTTTCCCAACCAAAAATCGAGAAGACAAAAATGGTATAGACGAAAAAGAGACACCAAAAACGTGAAAACACGACCTATGCCATCAGTCTCCAGTAGAACACAATTCCTGATGTAGATAGAGGCAAATGATTGTATTAAGGAAAAAATCACTGGAATATATCCTTCGAACAAACATTCAAAAATGTCTAAAACATCGAGAAAAACAAGGAAGGATACTTAAGAAAACCCACAGGATAAAAAACCACTCATGACCCAAGTGGAGTGGAAAAAGAAATATCAAGAGTTGAAAAAAGATCTAAAGGAGATATATACGACCGAAATGGAAACCATGGAAGAGGATGGTAAGGATGTAATGAGCGTTCCATCCCATTACAAAAAGTATACTCTCCAAGATTGAAAAATCATAGTTGAACAACTTGTTAGGGGACTACGGAAACATGGCGAGTCCTAAGAAGGGCCTGAAAACGCTAAAACGATAGACCTGGCTGAACCAGGAGAATAGCCTCGACCTGCTTACATTGCGAATGACCTAACAAAAGAAGAACAAGAGCTCTTGCTGAGCTTGCTAAAAGAATACCAAGATATCTTTGCTTGGTCTTACAAGGATCTCAAGGGTGTTGATCCGGAAATCTACTAACATACCATACCCATGAGAGATGATGCGAAACCAAGTAGACAAAGGCCATACACGTATAATGAAACATTTTCCAGGAAGATAAAAGAAGAGATTGAAAAACTAAAGGAAGCCGAATTCATTTACGAAATTGAACACACAGATTGGGTGTCTCTAATTATGGTAGTACCCAAGAAGAATGGAATATTATGAGTATGTGTTAATCTCAAAAAAGTGAATGCAACTACCATTAGAGACAACTTTTCGCTTCCAATCACTGAGCATGTTTTAGAACAAGTTGCAGGAAAAGAATCTTACAGCTTATTAGATGGATTTTTGGGATACAATCAACTTTTGGTTGACCCAAAAGATCAGCATAAAACTACTTTTGCAACAGAATGGGGTGTTTTTGCCTATCGGGTTATGCCGTTTGGGTTAACTAATGCTCGAGCCACATTTCAAAGGTTGATGAGCCATGCTTTTAAAGAATATCTTAGGAAATTCTTAGAAGTATATATGGATGATCTATGCGTACATTCATCAATCCATGCGTATCATTTTGAACACCTCAAAAAGGTATTCGAAAAATGTAGACTTTATAGGATTTGCTTAAATCGTGAAAAGTGCACATTCATGGATAGACAAGGAAAAATTTTGGACATGTAGTGTCTAAAAATGGCATAGCTACTGATATTGAAAAAATGCATGTCATTACTGATTGGTCTAGACCAACAACAGTCAAGGGGGTACAAGCCTTCATGGGGCATTGTGGATATTAAAGACGGTTCATCTCATGTACGCTATAATTGCAAAACCCATGTATAGCTTGATTACACACTTTGAGTGGACCGAGGCATGTGAAGAATCCTTCATGAAGCTTAAGCAAGATCTCATCTCAGCTCCAATATTGAAAGCACCAGATTAGAATAATACATTTCACATACATGTAGATGCTTCCAATTTTGCTATCGGTTGTATACTAACTCAACCAGGAGACGGGAAAATAGACTTTCCTATTTCTTATGCTAGTCGGCAGTTAAACATGGTGGAAAAGAATTACACCACCACTAAAAGGGAGGGATTAGGAACGAACTATGCCGTTAAAAAGTATAGAAATTACCTATTAGCTAAAAAGTTTGTGTTGTTTGTAGACCACCAAGATTTGTTGTACTTGGTCAACAAGCCATGCAACACAGGAAGAATAGTGAGATGGTTCATCATTCTTCTGGAATTTGATTTCGCTGTGGTTGTAAAAAAGGGCACTACACATCAACGAGCAGATCATTTGTCAAGGATTGTTTTAGGAGAATCACCTAAAGGGGTAGGTGATGATCTACCAGATACCTATTTGTTCTCCGTGGAAATGATACCTCGATGGTTGAAAAATATGGTGCCACTGATGACAATAGCTCAAGTGGATTCACAAATACCACTTCATATTACTCTCGGATTAATAGAGAAATCGGCTATGTATCAATTACTATAGCTGGTAGGCTATACAAAAGAAATCGAGATGGGATATTGCTCTTATGCATTAATCCTGAAGAAAAAAAACAGTACCTTATTCAAGCACATGTTACCATAGTAGGACTTCATTTTGCGGAAGACCAAACTATGCAACGAATTTTGAGACTTGGAGTATTTTGGCCGACTATGAGGAGTGATGTTCGATCTTTTGCAAAGGATTGTCCTCAATGTAAAAAAAAAACACCCATACCTCATGTAACATTGTTTCAAATGTCACCTGTTCCTAAGTGGAGTAACTATGTAGTTACTTACTTATCAAGACAAACATTTCCTTGATACTTCATTTACTTATCAAGGATATGAGTAAACACCGTCAAAGAGAAATTGAAACTGAAGCAAGAGACTATGCTCTTATTGGGAACCAATTGTATTGGAGAGGTAAAGATCAACATTTGCGTCTTTATGCAAATGAAGACGAGTATATTTCGATTATGGAACAAGCACATGCTGGATTAGTTGGAGGTCACTTTTCTAGTGAGACCACCGCAAGAGAAATCTTGATGGCAGGCATATGGTGGCCAACATTTTTTGTAGATGCTAAAGAATATGTTCGAAGGTGTGATGCTTGTCAACGAGCAAAAATGCCAACACATGTAGATAGCATGCCCTTAAGACCAATGATGGAGGCTAGAGCTTTCGCAAAATGGGGTATAGATTTTGTTGGGCCAATATAGCCACCTGCTTATAGAACCCAGGCTCAATATATCATTGCAGCGACGGACTATTTGACCAAGTGGGCCAAGGCTAAAGCAACTCAAAAGAATGATGCCAGAACCACTGCTGCATTCTTATATGAGTATGTATTCACGAGATATAGACTACCAATAGAAATTGTCATTGATTGGGGAACTCATTTTCTCAATGAGGTAATCGAGTATTTGCTTAATGAGTTTATGCTCATCCATAACAAATCAGCTCCCTATCACCCACAAGCAAACGAACAAGTTGAGCATACGAAAAAAATTCTTAGCTCGGTGCTGACTAAAGTGGTTAGTTCAACGTGGTGCTGACTAAAGTGGTTAGTTAAGGAAGGAAAGACTTGGATATGACAGAAAGACTCTGATCAGCAGCACTTGGCCGCATCACAAAGGCTAAAGAACTAGAGATGGTGATTGACGCTCTCCAAGGAGAGTTAGAAGACAGATTGAACGTCATCACTGATCTTCAGATGCAAGTGCAAAAAATGAAAGCTGAAGCTGAACAACATCATCTAGCAAGAGATAGACAACAAAAGGAGATGGAGGAGTTAGGTGAGCTGCTTACCAACTTGTCAGATGCTTGCAAAGCAAAAGACGAACAACTGACAAAAGTTACAAACGAACTTCTAACGCCAAACCCTGTTAGCTCAGAAAATCCAAGTGCAGTTAGATGTCGCCAACGCTTCTTTATAATATTCAGAACAAAGAATAAATGATCAGGCAATTTTCTTACAGCAAATACGAGAGAATCCAATCGTAGCCTTGATCAAAGGGACAGATGAAGTGTACAAAGCATTAGAGAAAAAGAACAAGGAACTCGAGCTGGAGCAGTCTCAATGCTGAGACTTGGCCTTGATGCGGGTCCAGAGAGAAGAAGAGTTGCTAAAGGAAATAGCTGAGCTTAAAAGAGTTAACCAACTGAGAGAAAGAAAGCCGGAATCGCAAGAAGAGATAGGCACTTCGGAGGAGCTTCAAATAGATATACCCTCAATGTCATTTGTTGAACTGGAGACACAATCCACAGCAGAGCTGAGTGGTGATGAAGATTTTCAGATAAACATTACATATGAAGATACAGTGCCCATGGTCCACCAACTCTCAAGAGCTGAAGAAGATGCACTAAAAGAAAAGATTACACAAGAGGATGAGCCGTGAAAGGCAGTGATGTATTGAGAGTTGAGAGTTCTTCACTCCGTCAACATTACACAACTCACTCCCAATCAAATCAATGCACAATGGCATCATTAATCCATGCCATACCCTCTGATAAAAGTGGAATTACTATAGGTAAAAGAAAGGCTGTACGCAGATATGCAAATAGATTGTGCAGATCAAGACCACCCCAAATGGAGGCTGAGCTGGTTGAACAAGAATCCCAGGTATTTGATTCTATTCACAAGAGCACCTGGAGCGCTACAAAAAGATCCCACTTTCTGTCCTGTACCAAGAGTAAGGACTTGGCAAGCACATGAGACACTAAGAAAGAAGCGGCCAACCTGGCTGAACTACCCAGGATTGCGAGCTCTAGAGAAAGGACCAACCACAAAGGAATACATGGTGAAAACCCTAACGGGTGCCATGTCCTTCTTCAAAAGTCTATTGGATCTCTCATGTGCAATGTTATATAAAATATGACGAATGTTGCTCACCTGTATTGAAGTTTTTCATGAGCCAGAGCAAGCAGGCGGCCCATGGATGTAATTCCTCGAGGGTAATAAAGGTTTGTGCTATCATCTCAGTGGCCAACCTTCCAAATAAGTCCTCTATGGCTTCTACACCAGATGCATGTTTTTACCTTCACACAATATGCTGACATTCAAGGAAGAGTTCTACACGGGATTCTTCACTTGGAGAACGAAGATATTTGTGCCAGTTATCAACAACCTCACATCAAGACTTGTAGGCTACTCAGCGGTGGAGTTGAAGAACAGAATAACTATGCAGTTTCTACAAGTACCAGATAAAGAAAGGAAAATCAGATACCAAAAGGCACTGAATGCGCTTAAAGACCGCCTCGCCAGCCGCCAGTCCAAAGACTACCAACTTTCAGAGTTCTCATTGTAAAACACTTATTATTTTGGTAAATCGGGAATTGTAACTCCTATTTTCTCGGATAAACTTTGTAAGTAATAATGAGCCAGGGCTACAAGCTTCCAAATTGTATCAGCCTATCATTACCCATCTTTGGTAGAACTCCTGATAATTAGTTTTGACCACCAAAAACCTTGGCTACGATATAAAAGCCAATTTTTGTAAGTTAATTAAAAGTTTTGGATAATGAAATACACAGCGTGAGCTAACGACGCTCACTCCTCTCCTTCTCGCGCTTCCTACTCCCTCCCTGGTTGTCACATTATATTCGCGTTTGTTGCATTGCAACCACAGGTAAGAGATCTACGCATTGACGTAAGCAGTTCACAATAATTCATAGATTTTGGCATCACCGACCCGCCACCTAATTTCATCATAACTAGAAATTTATAGCTTCAAATCAAAAACTAAGCATAGGCGGGGTATTGGGGCATCATTGCTAAGCATTTAGATGCATTCTGGGTCAAAAACGACTAGGTCAAAAATCTGCTACTGTTAATAATCGCAATTTTGAAACTTGACCTAAAGTGGGGTTTGAGACCATAACCATGTCTGCTTAGGTCTTATAAACTTTTCCTAGAAGTTTCATTACGTTTGGATGTCATTTGATGCTGTAACGGATGTGAATTGTTTGTCGATGAGCTATTGGCTTTTGGTGATTTCAGTCACCTGAGTGTAGCTTGAGTTAGATGGGAGTTGTTAGTTCTTTTCCGAGAGATTAACAACCTCTTGTAACCTCTATGCATTAATCGAGTCAGCTTTATCCCATGGATTGACAATTTCATCGTGGTTCTCGCTAATACTGCAAAAAGATAGGATGGTGAGGTTAGACATGTGTCCCACACCACCATTGCCTGACGGACTTTTGAAAGTGCATAGCTACATGGTGTAGCTTAGAGGACTCCATGAAGCCCTCATCTCCAAATGATGCATCAAACTGTTGGATAAAGGCCAAGACTTTGTCCATAGCACCAAAGGTGCCATCGTAGGTAAGGAATGAGATGCTCTTCCCTCCCTCTTTGAACTTCTTGAGCTTGGATGATCTCTTCCATGAGGCATAGGATTTCCATGAGGTCACCCTATTCTTTTTGATGGTTCAAGTTGCATCATCACTTTCTTCAGAAGATAAATAATTTGAGAAAGATGAAGAAGAGGGTGACCTCTTTCTCGCCTTTTTCTTGCCTTGATCTTCTTTGTCTTCACCATCACTTTCATAAGAGGAAGAGGATGAAGAAGATGGAGAAGAGGGTGTCCTCTTTCTTGCCTTTTTCTTCTCTTGCTTTTTTCCATCCCTCTTTGAATTATGGTGTGGAGAAGCATGCAATGGTCTTCTTTGTTTTGGAGGTGATCAAGAGCATTTAGCCCGCCATCTTCGTGGAGCCATCTTCGCCAAGGTGGCAGAAGACTCACTTCTTTCTTGATCCTTCAGTGGAGGCTCTTGATTTCTCCTTTGGGAAGGATATGCATTATCAAGAAGCAAATTTTTGAGCTCTTCGTATGGATCCTCTTCTTCTTCATGAATTGGAGAGAGGCCTCTTTTGGAAGTCTTGCAAGGAGGCTTTCTTAGGTGCTCTCTTGTCATGGTGGGGATCTTGGAGAATCCCATGAGCACGAAGCTACCGTTGCACTTCACTTTGGAGGGATGGATTGCCCATGGCTTGTTGAAGCCTAGACACAAGATAGTTAACAAGCATCGGGGCATCATTAGTAGACTGCTCATTAGCAAAATTAAAGTTATCAACATTAATTTCACTGTCTTTACTATTGGCAACCATTCTAACAACTTTTGGCTGTAATTTGGCACTTCAATCCCTAGTTGCTACTCCTCTTTACCCCTTTAGAAAAACCACTCAAGCTACTGTACCCGTGGCTTGAATACCATCAATTGCAAGGAATGGAAGAGAGGGTCGTTCAACACCAAAACAACACTGGCTCTTGTCAAGCTTCTAATAGCTCAATAGTGGTTAAGCCGTAGGCAAGCCCCGTAGGACTCCACTGTTAAGACCATAGCTCTTGACGGTGATTCCCTGTTATCTGCACAAAGGTAGGCGCACTGTAAGGTTGAACAATCCCTATTCTACTTACTCACATGCGATTAATAATACCAACCTTTTATAGCTAGCTTGAGGACCTCCCTTCTTGAGCAAGAAAAGAGAAACCTTGTGCTCTGATACCAATGTAACATTTAATGGCCTAGTAACTTGTGTGTAGCGAAAAATAGCATGAACATAGTGAGCATTTTATTAGAATAGATTCCTAATGAGAATAACAAGAGTGCTTGGGTGGAGAGAGCAACAAAAAACATAACACCTAGTTATATAGCATGAACAATACTTCAAAAGAGAGAGAACTTAAGCTATTGACAACAGTTGAGGATCGGATCTTCATGGAGCCGGTCCCCCCTCCAAAAGGCTTTGTATTATGGTTTCTCCCATCAAGAGAGACATTTTACAATACAATTATTTGTGTTCCTTCAGTACTAGCTAGTGCAATGTCAATGGAAACTTCAAGCACTAAGAAAAACACTGTTGAGCCAGCAGAGGAAGTGTTGAGCCAGCAGAGGATCACACCCACATTTTTGCTCACACCCATCATTTTGTAACCATTGATTGTAATAAATGTCTTTCCGACATTAATTTTGATTTGAGCCATTCATTAAGTAACGGGACTCAATTGAGTTTCCAGCTTGTAATCCCGAAGTAATTTCACATGTTGATGTAAATAATTAGAGATGTTCTCACCTCCAAGGCTGAGGTATATAAGCCAAAGTTTTGTAACCTAAGGAGGATTCAATTAATCAAAGTGAGTTTTTGAGCGCCGTGACTGTGTCTGAGAGAGAGAGAGAGAGAGAGAGAGAGAGAGAGAGAGAGAGAGAGAGAGAGAGAGAGAGAGAGAGAGAGAGAGAGAGAGAGAGAGAGAGTCTTATCTTCTTGCTACGCGAGCTACGGGGCCGCCATTGGAGAAGCGACACCGCCATTGTGTTAGCAACGGTGAGAGCTACGCACAGATACCAAGAGTGCGCGCTATCGGCTTCTACGTGTGGTAAGTTCCTACGAGCTTTGGTGTGAGTTTTCTTCCAACTCGTGTGTCGGAATAGAGCATGCAGCATATCTATAGAACCACAACGAATAGAGCTACACATTAGTACCATCGGGGTCAAGTTTCGGTCACCTGTATTTTTCGGCCTGTCTTCATACGCGTTTACCGCACGGAGTGGTTATAGGTTGATTTTGCAGTTCAAGTCTTTAGGGTGTTGTTCTTACCTAGTGTATAGACTTCCCCTTGATTTTGAGATCGATTCAATGATTCTAGATCCTGTTTCGTATAGCATTCGTTCATAGTACGGATTTCAGTCACTTGCGTATTTTAGAACTTAGATTTGATTTCCTTAGTAGTGATTGTCATTAGAAGGTCGAGTAGGTGATTTGACACCCACCTAGTTGTTTCCATGCGCCTGCGGGTCAAGCTTCGTCCTCGTCTGACAAATTCTGTTGTTGGTTGAGTTCTCGCTATTTAGCTTCCGCTAGCGGCGTAACCGCCTTAACATTTGGCGCCGCTGCCGAGGACGAGAGCCCTAAGTAGGTGACCTTAGACTAATCCTACGAGGTGAGTCGTATAAACTACTTTGTATACTTTAGTTAGAAAAGATCTAGGAGTGGTGGACTCCGAAGGTCTCGAGAGATACTAGGAAGTGGGGTATTCCTGGGTCTTCCGTGTTGACAATATTTTTAGTTTAGCTTAGATTAGATTGTTTTTGATGGTGTTTAAGTGGTTGTTGACCTAAAAAGCATTTGCTACTCCTTGTGTGGTAGTAAATCTCTTTATATTTTCAATTGCAAAAAAATCCATTTTATGATTAGAAGTAGCTTAGGTAGGGCCTGATTTGATCCTGATCTAGAGCTATCAATTGGTGTTCTATTTGCTTGATGTGTTTGATTGCATGTTAGATCACTGAAAAAGTCGCTTTGGTAGTGAAATATGCAATAAACAAAGTTCAGAAAAATTTTCTGTGTAACTGATTGTTGCTGAGCACTTAAAAGAGCTATTGGAAGAGTTCTGTGCTGAAAAACTGGAAATCTGCAACTTTAGACATCATACGCGTATGATGTCTTAGGACCTAAACAGAGACTAAAATTGAAAATTTGACATTGCCAGAGTGTTTAGAAGGGGGGTTTTACCCTAAGATCAACTTGAAACAAGGGCTTTAACACTCTCAGAAACCCAAAAGACCAAGTCAGAGAGCAAAAAAAACGCAAAGAACAACAAATTTTGATTCAGATCTTGTTTTTACATTCAAACCTGACAAAAACACTTGAAACTCAATTATAAACATTGGAGAAGGCTTAAAACCAAAAATAGTCAAAATCTGGGACAAAAGACATCATACGCGTATAATGTCTTTTGGCACTTCCACTGCTTATTTTTGAAATCTGACCTGACAAGATTGTTACAAACACTGTAGAAAGCATAAATATCAAGTTTGGACCCAAATTGATGAAAAAGACATCATACGCGTATGATGTCTTTGACCTAATTTTGGACATATTTTGATACTTTGCCAACACAGATCCATTGTAATAGCTATCTAGAGGCTATATTTCAAGTTTCATCCCATTTGGATAACAATTGACCCAAAAACAAGTCAAAAGCAGAAAAGTGCCAAGAAAAGCCTGAACTAGCCATAACTTGCTCAAACAGAGTTCAAACTGAATTTTGTGAGTGAACAGAGCATAAAGGGGCCACTGAGAGTGAGCATAACCAAAATAGTCAAAATCTGTGAAAAAAGACATCATACGCGTATAATGTCTTTTTCAGCATAACTGCGACAAAATTCTCACTTGATGAAACAGAAGTTGTCCAACTGACAAGATTAAACAATTGACCAAGTATCAATCAGTTTGGATCAATTCTGACCACAAAAAATTGAGGAAAACAAATTGCCGAGACGGAAAAGTTAAAGTCCTTCAGGGGAATTGATGAATTTGAGATCGGGCACGAATCTCCGGAATAATCAACCAAAACAAGGGGAACCAGCAAGTGTCATATCAACCGAGGGAAGTGTAAACCAAAGTTGGGTGCAACCATTAGAGCCGATCTTTGAAGGAAGTGTTTCTGATACTTCTTCGGAGAGGTCTTATGAGATTTTCACCGAACACTCGAACAGGAACAACAGAGAAAATATGGCAGCAGGATCATCAAACCCTTCCGCCACCATGAAGCTATTGTTCATAAAATACCAGTACGACAATGAGCAAGGTGCAAAGATCTACAAAGATGGAATGGACCGCTATTGTGTAAAGATAGAAGAAAGACCTAGTGAGTTCAAGGACTTAGTGCCTGTGAGCTATAGCGGAGATAGATATCTAGATGACGAGGGTACCATGTACTTGGTAGTCCTAAACCCTAACATTGTGGACAAGTGGGGATTGATGGGCACCAAAGCCAAAATAGATGAAGAACTCGAGGAGAAAGCACCAATAATAAACTTCCCTAATGCGAGGTTAAGAAGAGAGAATGAAACTACAAGGATCAACACTGATAACATCTATGTGGGGCTATACAAATATAATAATGGGGAGCAAGATCTCTATTATAAATGTGAAGAACCCTACACCGGAGAGTTGACAGACAAAAAAAGACTCTATGTCTTTACCTACACAGAGGGATCGGAAGTGAAAATTGCCGCTTACGATAAGTATGGCAGGCAATACTCAACAATGGGCAAGAAAGAATTAGAAGGATATACATACTTTGGGGGACCACTACATCAGTATTATGTTACTTCTAGCTCACATAGACCAGCACCAACAACTGGAGTGCAAAACTCAATGACAACAGGAGGACAAAGAACTCAGGTTGCTGACTCTTTCAGTCAACCTTGGGACTCGAAGCTCGGACCAATGGGATCATTACATTCCAGAGAGTCAATGGAGACGAATCGAGGTAGTGTAGTTCCAATCCCCACCTATACCACTCCAGGTCCAAGGTTTGAAGCGGAACCATCACATTTACCTCCCAGTAGTAGATTCAGGGCGGAGGAACCGACAAGGGTAACCCATGAAGTCCATGATGCTAGAGAAAGCTTTAGCCGAGACATAGGAGCAATGAGATTGGTAGCAGATCATAGACGTATGAGACCATCTCAAGTAGCCAAGTGTATGCCAAAGAAGTATGGTGGTTCAGGAGATCCGTATGCACATGTGTCACTCTTTAAGCAAGTCTTAAGAGCTGAGCAGATAACAGATTTCCATACACAATACGAGGGATTTGGTCTTACTCTAGAAGGTAATGCATTGACATGGTTTCAACCAATGAACATAGGGGGATTCCATGACATTGACCATTTGCTAAGAGAGTTTGCTGAGGAATTCTCAAAACGAGGGATTAAGCACAATACGGTCTCACAAATATATGCTTTTAAACAGAGAGAACACGAAAAGGTGAAGGAAGCTTCACTTCGCTTCAAACAATACATTGAGAGATGTCCAGTACGTGAACGACCACAAGATGACAGACTATCTGTTCTCTTTATTGAGGGACTGAGGAACGACACTCTCAAGAAGGACTTGCACTTGAAAGCTTGTACAAGTTTCGAGCAAGTAACGAGAGAGGCATTGTACTTAGTGGATAACTGTACGGTTTATGGAGAGGTGTCAGCGGATACAGATTTTGAATCCAGTAGCTCCTCCTCCGTAGCGAGCGAGACTACCACTAAAAAGAATGTTCAAACAACAACCATGCCAAATGTAGAGCAAATGATAGAAGATGCTCTAAAAAGGATGGCACCATACCAAAAACCATTGCCAAAACCACTGAAATGGTGTGCTATTGAACAAAAATGGATAAATCATCCAACAGAGGAGTGTTATTACAACAAAGGGTATGTAAGGGAGCGCCAGTATGCACCTCCTGCTCAATTAGCACCACCTCAGATACATCCAGTACCTCGATACCCAACGGGAAATGTACCGGGACCTATGGGGATAGAAAGACCGCAACCGGTATTGGGACAACAACCACCTTTACCAGGAGCAAGACCAGTGGGCATTAGATATGCACCAACCTTAGAGAATCAGGAAGAACAAGCCTTAGTGCCTGTTCAAGCCTATTACGAAGAATCGGGTGCACACATGTCTCCGACAGTGTATTACCCACCAGAAGAACCAAAACAACCAGAACCATGGGGCATGATGGGGAATGTTGGAACACCAACAGTTACAAGTGCTTCTGATGAAGAGAGATACAATATGGACGCAAGAACCTTGATGTTCATAGCTCATGGAGGGATAGCAGGACAGAGACCATCCTATCCACAAAGGACGAATCAAGCGGGACCAAGACCAGCACTAGGACCCTGTTACAAGTGTGGAGGTGACCATCTGATGAATGTTTGCCCACATACGGAAATCATTAGAATTAACGCTTATTGCACTGAGTGTGGGGTTAATCACTTCATTGAGGATTGTTCAAAGAATCCAAACAAAATGCAAAAGACGACATTGAATATGTTAGAAACTATTCCTACCAGCAGTGGGTCTGAAAATGAAACTCTGATACCAACGCAAGTTGTTACTAGAGCTCAAGCTAAGAAAACCACTAGAGAACCTGAGAATGAAAAGTTAGCGACTGAAGTGGTTAGTCAAGGACCGCGGAGTCAGAAAAACACATGGAAAGCTAGAAAAGCACGCATGAAGTTGAGAAAAGAACGTGAAGACGCTATTCTAACTGAGGAACTAAAGCAAACTAAAGCTAGATTAGAAAAACTTGAGAGTCAAAACGGGAAACGAGAGATGAGCCTGGAAAGAACGAAACAAAAGAGTATCAAAGAAACAACGAGCTTAAGCTCAGGGGGATCAGTGCTAGTCGACAAAGTACACGAACCATTGGACGCACTGATGAGAGCTTACGAAGCTAGGTTAAAGAACAACCAAACACAAGAACAGAGGTGGATGACATACCCAAACGCGGAATTGGAAAAGCAGAGACTTGAAATGTGCCAGAGAATGATCGAGATTGCACAAGCCTTATTAGAACCACCAAAAGAAACAATGAATTGTGGGAAGGAAAACCCAATTCAGCAAGAGACTATCGTTTCACGGGTAGCTGAAAAGACTCCCAGTGCACAAAAGCCTGAAAATACACAAAAGGATGACCACATAGTATTGAACACAACCGATCAGGAGATAGAGAGTTTTCATCTAGTCATACAGAGGATTTACGGAAAAGATGAGGATTACAATGAATTTTGGAAACAAGTGAGAGAGGCAAAATTTGCAAACGAGCTAAGTTGCCAAGCTAATCAGACAAATTGGGAAAAGGACATCAGGAATCCTCCCATAGTGGAATTTGAGGCAGGATCTCAAGTGGACTTGGATCTGCAATCTTACTGGGGAGATGGGGGCTCTGTTAGAACAATGGAGAGCAAACCTCATTCACTGAAAACCTTACCTTCATACTTAGGAGAGCATGAAGCAAAATCCGAGATTAGAGCACTTCCCACACGAAAAATCTCATCAGAAAAAGTCATGGACTCTCAAGGATTGATAGAGATTTTGTCAACACCAGTGACATGCACTATCACTCTAGCTGAGCTTTTGAGGCTAAGACCACATATGTGGACCACTGTAGGAAAATGCTTGGAGAAATTCGGAATAAAAGATCCAACATCGAGATTGCAAGAGAGCATAGAGGAGCTGAGCAAACCACAAAAGAACGCTAAGCCTGTACCCTTAAACAAGGTCGGAGAGTATTGCGAAGGTGAAGAGGGGAATACAACCTTACCAGTTGAATTCCAAGGAGTGAAGACGATGGCAATACTAGACAGCGGAGCTGGGGTAGCCATTGCTACAAAAGAAATCTGGAAAAAATGGGGGAAACCAGCAATAAGGAAGACTAGGTTGAAACTCCAATTAGCAGATGGACACATGGAGAAACCTATGGGGTAGAGAAAGTTGTAGTGACATCTTGCGGCATTGAATACGAACATGCTTTTGCTATTGTCGATTTTGGCAAGGAGAATAACTATGATATCATACTGGGAAGACCATTCATGAGACAGTTGAAAATGGTCCAGGATTGGGGCTACGATCACATATACCTGAGAAATATGGAAACCACTACACGTGTGAACCTGAAAGACCATAGCTACAAAGATGTGAACCGCACACCGGTAGAGGAGTTTGATTCAGCTACTTTGGCGGGATCCAAATTTCCAGCTTGGTTAGGTAAACCCAAGGAGTTATGGATGTGTGGAGCTTCGAAATGTGGAAGTCTGAAACAAGAAGAATGTGTTTTAGAAAGGGCTATCGAAGACGAAGCTTATATAGGAGAACCCTTTCCAGAGGACACGCTTGAACCATTAGAATGGACACACATTCTAGCAACCCTAGATGTTTGTGCAATTCCGGATGGTCCCACAACAAAATTTTGCGACAAGGACGGGTACGACGTGGTTCCGTACTTCATGTTGAGAACTGTACTCGAAAAAGAAACTGAAAATAACGCTACACTGGAAAAGGAAGATGAAGAGGAGGTGTTTCACGACATTCCCGATCATCCTGAGTGGGGAAATGAAGCAAACAACGAGTCAACGGACAATTCAAGCGGAAACGAAGAAACTATAACGGATGTCCGATTTTATGATTTTCCGAACCAAACTAAACAACGCCAGAAACGCTATAGAGCAAAGAGAAAAACAAAGGGGGTTAGAACCAATCCGATGCCTAGAATAAGAGGAAAAAATCAATTCCTAATGCTAGTAAAAGCAGAAGATTGTGTTAAGGACAAGCTTTCTGATAGAATAGATGACCTGGAAAAGCTAGACGAGCTTTGCCTAAAAGCAGTAGCTTCTATCTACGCTCAAAAAAGGCGACAAAAGGAATTTTTTGATAAGCATGTGCGGACTAAAGAGTTTAAAGTTGGGGACTATGTCCTAGTTTACACTCTGAAACAGCATGCTAAGAAGCTTAAAAAGCGAGGGATGGGTCCTCTGGTGATTAAAGATCTATCACCAAGTGGAGCCGTCAAGCTTGCTACATTAGACGGAGAAGAAATGCCCAATTGGATTAGTGGATGCAGAGTGAAAAAGTATCTGTTGCCGCTAACACAAGACATGCTTCTCAAAATACATCAAGAAAAGCTGCGTGTCCAGAAAAAGAAAATGATTGTGGAGGAGGCGCAAGCGGAGGCGAAGGAAAGAATGGAGAAAAGAAGACTACTGCGTCAAAAACAGCGCCATGAAGGAGCAATACGAATAAACGCAGTCAGTATAACAGAAATGGATAAGGACAAAGAAGACCCCATCATTGAATGCAAAGTGGGAACCAACCAAATCAAAGCCAGAGCACTATTGGATTCAGGAGCTCAAGCTAACCTACTTTCACTCAGTTTGTATAGACAATCGACAAATGACACTAAAATACAAACTGCCAAGCAAGAGTTAAAAAGTTACTCTGAGAACTCAATCAAAACTGTCGGATGCACAATTTTACATATACAGATTAACCAGTATGTGTATCCTCATATGTTTTACGTGGTTGAAGACCAAGCTACACAACATCCATTATTGCTAGGACAACCATGGCAGAAGCAATACAATGCAATGATTGACTGGAGTTCTAAATCAGTGCTTATCAAATACGAAGGTGAAAGTCAATCAGTTAAGTTCACCAAAGGATCAGAGACAACTCTAAAGGAAGAATTTAAAGACAAAGGTAAACAACAAACAGAGAAAAAGAAGAAGCAATGGCAACCAAAAGTTTCTACACAACTGGATTGCTTGTCGACGAGGAACTCTCAACATTGGATAAGGAAGACAAGCAATAATATAACAGCTCAACCTTGGGATAAAACAGAGTCAACGTTGGTATGGAGACCAAAAAAGGCTGTGCCAGAAAACACAAACAGAGTCTTCAATACCAGACAACAGAGTGATCCCCGACAATCAAGGACAGTGAAACAGATCTAGATTCCAAAGAAGTTCATGACGGCACAAAGCTACAGCAAGCAAATTTGGATCCCAAAGATTTGTAAACAGGAACTCCCTTCAATACAATCAACGGAAACTCCTAGGTATTTCAAGACGAGGAAATCAACACACAGAACAAAGCAGGTTTGGGTCGCAAAGAGTTTGTGGCAAGCACAAGCAAAGCGGAAGCAGAATTGGATTGTGAAAAAAGACAACAAGGTAACGAAGAATCCATCTACTGATTCTACTACCAAATTGCCAAAACCAACCCAAAACCCGACCACCAATCCATCAATCAAACAAAGAGCAGCTTTATTGGAAAGAATGTTGTATCGTCGCTCTACAATTACATTGGGAATTTATGACCAAAACAACTACAAGGCTTTGCCCACAGACACTTCATAGTCGTCCGGGAGGACTCAGACTAGGAGGGGGGGAGGTATACAGGAGCTACAAAGCAGCTACAAGCGGGAAAAACAAAGAAAAACAAAAATTATATTACAAGGGCAGTGTCTTACATGATTTTGCAATTTTTTATGTTTGATTGCGGATATTGATAATATTTATGCCCTTATATACCTTGTTTTGCAACAAGAAGTGATCAAATGATGAATTTGGGTCTCTAGATGTGTAAATATCACTAAATAAGAGTGTTTTTGGAGCTAAAAAGTGGAAAAAAGTGGTAATCCAAGTCCAGAAATCACAAAGAAGTGTATATTCATATACACAGGGTTACCAGCTATTTATCGTGTATGTTTGGAATTTTTTGGCTTCAATTTGCTATTTTCCTTTATTTTTTATGATTTTCTTAATAAAAGTAAAAGAAAAATAAAAAAGCAGGTGAAATGAGATCGGAAAAAAGAAAAGAATAGATGGTAATGGTCCTAATGACAAGGGCAACCCATGGTAAAAATTAGATACAATTCTGAAAAAGTTGCGGAAAGCCCGAAATGACAATATTTTGGCAAAGTGGACAGATTTCTCAGAAACAGGTCAAAAGGAGTCCAAATTGAGAAATTTCAAATCCTAAAGTGCATTTCACGGAGAGATAGGAGCACATGTCAAATTTGGTAACAAGTGATCCGGGAAGCCCGAAGTTAAGTATTTTTCACTTCACTATGAAGCTCATTTCCACTATTACCTTCTTGGAGAGAGCAAAGAGCACACAGGAGCATCCGACCTTCTACCGCCTTCTACGACTGCTACGAGAGCTCAGAGGACACCAGACATGAGAGGTAGACTCGTTGCCATAAGCTTTTGATGCTTATCGTTAACTTTTGTCGCGAAAACTCACCAAAACCAAGAAACAAGAGCAGACGGGGAATGGGGAAGAACGCTAGGTAGGGGCACAACCGCCTAACCAAACCTTGCAAGAACTTAGAGGTGGGTTACCCTAGTATAGGAGATGAGTTTCTAACACTCAAAGCTCGAGAAAGAACGACTGAAAAAACCCTAGGTCAACAGAGCCTGCAAGAGGCAAACAGAAAAAAGTTGTCGGAACGACACAAAACTTCTCAGGAAGCTTAACAACATCGAGGGCAATGCAACCATGGAGTATCTCCGGGTTTGGATCACCAAAAGTAGGTCGGAACAACCGATTCGGCTGCGGACACACAAAGCGTCATTTTGGCATAACGGCTAAAATTGACGACCAAATGACATGAAACTTCACAAGCAGCTTCAAATATACATGGATGACTTATGTTTGCAAGCAAAACCCAAAAGAAAGCTGATTCACTTACCGATGGTGAAAAAGACGCTTTCGGGCAACCAAATGGAGAAAGATGGAGAACGGGGAGCCAAAGTCAAGTTCAACCAAATAGGTGGCTTCACAACATATCCAATGAGCTGGAAATGCAACTCTCGAGAAGAAAAGTTGAAGAAATTCAACTCCAAGGCAAAAAGACGACTTCGGAGACTGAAATGCCTATAAGGGGGCTTTTTAGCTAAACTGATGACTTTTTAAGTTGAAAACTAGTTAGCAGGGCTTAGGGCACTAGCACAAAGTTGAAAACTAGTTAGCAGGGCTTAGGGCACTAGCACAAAGCATTCTTTGCACAAAAAAACCAACATTTCAAGAAAAAACATCATACGCGTATGATGTCTCACAGCATGATTTTCACATCCATTTCAACATTTGAGTGCATAGCCTCATTCCACATGTTAATCACATCCTATGAACCAAGTATCATGAGAATTGGAGTTAAAAAACCCAAGGAAAACCAAAAAGACGCAAAGTAGGCCATAAAATTGATTTTTGGTCCTAATTTTGTCAAAATAACTCCAAACTCATTGAAACTTTGTAGGATTGTTGATTAACACATCTACAAGCTATCTGGAACCAAAAAGCACCATTTTGACACAAAAGACATCATACGCGTATGATGTCTATTTGCACTTACAGAGCAAAAAATGCTCATTTGTCATCATACATCCATTATATATATCTAATACATGCTACATATGAAGTTTGGAACCATTTGGTCAGGTGGATCACCCCATTAGCCCAATTAAGAGAAAATCCTTCATACAAAGCCTATTTTTGTCCCAAATCCAACATATTCATCTCCAAACCAAGATTTGAGTATAAACAGTCCTTCACTAGCACATGGAGAGTCCACAAAACCAATCCCATGAAAAATTGATGAAAAAGACATCATACGCGTATGATGTCTCCAGAGCCATTTTTAGTCCAAATTCTATCCAAACTTGATAAATCCACTGAATAAGCCTATCTAAAGCCAAAACCAAGCTTATAGAGAAAATTGGTCCAAAAATGCACTAAAAGACATCATACGCGTATGATGTCTCACTATGTGATTTTGGCACCTCAGGGCTTCAACCACCAAACAAAAGTGATCTACATGCCATTTGAAGGTGAACCACCAAGTTTTATCCAATTTGGATCATAAAATCCATTTCCCTTTCAAAATTTTACCAAGAGCCTGAACTGGACTGAACTGGCCAAAACTTGACCAAATGGGATCCAAACTCAAATCCAAGCATATGATACTCATGTATACACTATCAGCTACAAGCACAACCAATATGAAGTCATTCTGACACAAAAGACATCATACGCGTATGATGTCTCAAGCATGTTTTTGAGCCCAGTTTGCATATTTTTTCACCTACATTGCATCCTTAGGCCCTGAATAGCTCATGTTTCAATTTTCAAGTCATTTGAATAGTTAAAAGCTTCATTTCGGCTTTCAGTACTAAAAAGATGCTAACTTCTGTAATTGGAGTTACAGGATCCATGGATTCCGCTAAGTCATCGGCAACTAAGAGAAAAAGACCAACCATCAAGAATGCTCTTGCGGAAGCAGAACCTTTTGATATTCCAACAGAAACCCTCAAGCCAACCAAGACTTGGGTGGAGGAAGCAGTACTAGAAAAAGAGGGAATAAAGAT
The DNA here is from genome assembly GCF_014529385.1 of Adiantum capillus-veneris. Classification (NCBI taxonomy): domain Eukaryota; kingdom Viridiplantae; phylum Streptophyta; class Polypodiopsida; order Polypodiales; family Pteridaceae; genus Adiantum; species Adiantum capillus-veneris. The sequence goes on along the minus strand of NC_140936.1, from coordinate 46,557,978 downwards.
CTACCAGGGGACTTTCAGAGATCCTCAAGGGAAATCGGTCGATGTACCTATGATCCCACGAGAATTAGTGGATTATAGCAGATTAGAGAACATCAGCAGATACCTGGAAAAGGCTGACTTACACAGGTTCTTCACCTCGAGACCATCAGGTGTAGACACAAGAAGAGTGTATGAGTTGGCAACATCCATTCAGAAGGATGGGAAAGCCACGTTGACAGCCATGGATGGAGAAACAGTTGAAGTACAGATCACTCCACAGCTCATTGCAGATGCATTGAAGCTGCACAACAAAGGGAGTTCTGTCAGAGAAAGAAGGGAGGCCATAGAGGTCTATGGATCAAAGAAACAAAATACAACCTACGGAGATATGGCAGATCAACGAGCGGCAACCCTTTGCTGATTATACAACCAGTTTCTCCATGTGTGCAGTAAAAGACCGCAGAAGTATACTACACCACCCCATGCCATTGCGACAACCATCACATGGGCATTGAAGAGCAACATGCCAAAAGAGGTGAATTATGCTCAATACATCCACGAGCAAGTAATCGCCATGCACAACCAGAAGCCAAAGTACATAGGAGGAGGAGAAATCCTAACAAGAATAGCTTATGAAGCTATTGGAGCGAGGGATCAAGGGCCACGGGTTCCCTCCCAGAATGAGTGGCTTAGAGAAGCCGATGAAGAGAAAGAACAGCAAGAAGTATCCAAGAGGGCGTCCACAAGAGCACGCCGAAAACTAGAAATAGTTTCAGAACCTCAAGAGGCTGTGGACGAGCCGCTCAAGAAGAAAGCAAAGAAGAAGGCTGATCCCAAGCAAACCAAAAGTCAAAAAGCCGCAAGAATGGAAAGGCTGGTGGAGCAGTTTAGAGCGGAAAGAGCTCTAAAGGGGGACTTTGAAGAAATGTGGGTGCCAAACCCCACTAAAGTCGGAACCAGCTCAGCCAGGCCACATGTTGATCAATATGATCAATATATTAGAGCTTATGAGGAGTCGAAGGCCATACTGGAGCAGCAACCTGTCGAGCCTTATACTGAAGAGGAAGTACAGCTTTTAAAAGCTGAGCTAAAAAAGGACGACAAGGAGAAGAAGGAAGTAGATGAGTCTACTGAACTTCGAGAGAAAGACGGGCAAGCAAACAAAGGGAAAGCCAAGATGACTGAGGACAATCAGCCCTCCTTTACTGATGTACCAAGCCCGAAGAAGACGGAAATTATTGTGGAGGAGACCACAATAGAAATAGAAACAGAAGTTATGGAAAAGCCGGAGGCCGGGACCAAGGAAAAGGAGATAGATCCAGTTCAGCAAAAGAAAGATGATTATGAGGATCTGGTAGCGATCAGATACAGTGAAGAAGAGGCCCTGGAGGCAGTTTATGGGATATCCCTACGAAAACAAGATGATTGGGAAGGGACGAAGGAAAAGACAAAGGGTACAATGGAGAGTGAAGAGAAAATGGATGAACAGAACATACTAGAAGAGCCGAAGCCATTGGAGGTGGTGGCAGAAAGAGCTGTCAAGTTGACAGATGAAGATGAAAAAGACATGCACATGGTGCATGAACTGCTCCGCAAGATTAAAGAAAGATCCAGAGCAAAGGAAGTAGCAATTGAGACAGCAAAACAAAAGGAAGCAGAGTTGCAGAAGAAGTTAGAGAATGCTATGACTGAATCTGAAAGTCATAAAGCAGAAAACGAGAGAGACGGCTTGATACTCTAACTAGCCGAAGCTTCAAGAGAGGTAACAAGTTCACAGGAAGCAAAGGAGCGAATAGAAGATGAGCTGGAGGCAGCCAAGGATGAGCTCATTGAGCTAAGGGAAAGAGTCGAACTTCAAGAAAGGACAATCACGAGCCTCAGGACCACCCCTAGAGCTAGCAGAGCAGGAACAGAACAAGAGGGAGCCCTCGTACCAGCTCTGGAAGATCAGGTCAGAAGTTTGCAAAGAGAGCTAAGGTTAGAGCAAGTGCAAAGATTGCACATGGCGGAGGGATCATTGGCTGCAGAGGAGAGGCTCACATCAGAAAACCAAACACTAAGGACAGAAAATGAGGCCCTCCGCAAACAGCTCCAAGACCTCCAAGAGCAACAAAGAAGAGAAACAGAGACACCACAAGAAGAAGCAGGGGGAGCAGCCATAGAGCTACCAGAAACTGGAGAGGCAACCACAATTGAAGATCCAGCCCCAGTTCAAGAAGTGGCCTCAACTTCAGGAATCTCTGAAGAAGAAGAACAAAGGCTCCAGGACCAAATAGAAAAGTCAACAGAGGAAAGTGCCAAGGCGGAAATGGAATGGGAAAGGAGAGTCCTCATCTCCATTAGACTTCAAGGTTTAGACACAAAAGTGCTCCATGAAGAGTGGATGCAACCAAGCCTGCCTTTCCCTCTGATGAAATTTGAAGTGATAAAGACGAAAAAGAGAATAGAGGAGGAGCAGTATGTCGCTCTTTACGAAGGCAACATCACAAAAGATGAACAATCAAAGAAGATTGTAGATTCTCAACCTAGATGGAGGAAGGGTTGGCTGAACAAATACCCAGCCTACCTCATCTACTTGGTAGAGGCTCCAAAGGAGATTCGGGAGGATGCAACCTTCTGCCCGTTGCCAAGAGTCAGAAGCTGGAAAGAGCATGGCAGGATTGCTGAAAAGAAGCCAAATTGGCTTAATTACCCAAGGATGCCAGGACCAAAGGCAGGAGAGAGAATAGGTAAAGCCTACATGGTGAAAACCCTAACGGGCACCATCAAACTCTTTACTGGCTCTCCTGACCTTTCATGTCAGATGCTAAAGAAAATCTGCAGGACTCTCTTAGCATGCATTGAAGTGTTCGCGCCAGATAAAGCCACGACCTCGAGTCTACTATCGACGGCCGACACAGTGACGGATATGATGTATGATCTTTCATTGCAGCCATCACCAAAGGTGTTACATCTCTTATATCAAAGAATTATGTTTTTGCCTAGCTTCCACATGCAAACATTCGAAGAAGCTTTCTACACCGGCTTTTTCACTCACGAAAGCAAAATATTCGGCCCAACCTTGACCATCGGCAACCTACGCTACGAATCACATTTGCAGATGCTCAAGACGACAGGACTCTATTGACCAAGCCTAAAAGTCATGTCAGGGATGACATGAACGCGGAGGGGGGAAGTGTTGAGCCAGCAGAGGAAGTGTTGAGCCAGCAAAGGATCACACCCACATTTTTGCTCACACCCATCATTTTGTAACCATTGATTGTAATAAATGTCTTTCCGACATTAATTTTGATTTGAGCCATTCATTAAGTAACGGGACTCAATTGAGTTTCCAGCTTGTAATCCCGAAGTAATTTCACATGTTGATGTAAATAATTAGAGATGTTCTCACCTCCAAGGCTGAGGTATATAAGCCAAAGTTTTGTAACCTAAGGAGGATTCAATTAATCAAAGTGAGTTTTTGAGCGCCGTGACTGTGTCTGAGAGAGAGAGAGAGAGTCTTATCTTCTTGCTACGCGAGCTACGGGGCCGCCATTGGAGAAGCGACACCGCCATTGTGTTAGCAACGGTGAGAGCTACGCACAGATACCAAGAGTGCGCGCTATCGGCTTCTACGTGTGGTAAGTTCCTACGAGCTTCGGTGTGAGTTTTCTTCCAACTTGTGTGTCGGAATAGAGCGTGCAGCATATCTATAGAACCACAACGAATAGAGCTACACATTAGTACCATCGGGGTCAAGTTTCGGTCACCTGTATTTTTCGGCCTGTCTTCATACGCGTTTACCGCACGGAGTGGTTATAGGTTGATTTTGCAGTTCAAGTCTTTAGGGTGTTGTTCTTACCTAGTGTATAGACTTCCCCTTGAGTTTGAGATCGATTCAATGATTCTAGATCCTGTTTCGTATAGCATTCGTTCGTAGTACGGATTTCAGTCACTTGCGTATTTTAGAACTTAGATTTGATTTCCTTAGTAGTGATTGTCATTAGAAGGTCGAGTAGGTGATTTGACACCCACCTAGTTGTTTCCATGCGCCTGCGGGTCAAGCTTCGTCCTCGTCTGACAAATTCTGTTGTTGGTTGAGTTCTCGCTATTTAGCTTCCGCTAGCGGCGTAACCGCCTTAACAAACACTTATTAAACACAACATCAATTCCCTCATGGTCTCAGACCCAAGACCTCACACACCTTCGAAGATAATGAGAGCTAGCGGGGTATGAGAGTAGATTGAGAGGAAGAAGGAGTAGTCTTACGAGAAAGATGTACAGCTCCTCACATAATCACTCATATTGCATAGCTTAGCTTAGTAATTAGCATGGTAGAGAAGATGAGCATGCATTGATTTTTAAATTAATTTAACTAGATTTACTCTAGCCTAATTCTCATTGGTCCACCTCCATGGCTATCCAATAGGATTTGAGTACACCTTGTGGGCATTTGGGCTAGGGAGCTCACATGTGTCCCTCTTTCCCCTCGTGTGTAAAGGAAGCTTGCAAGTGTGTGTGTGTGTATTTCTCTCTCATCCCGTACTTCTTGGGCTCACCCCCTCCTTTGTAGGACTTGGGAAGACTTTTTTACACACATACAAAGCATCCAAATTTCCTAAGCTTAACCATTGGACACAACCTTTGAATTTTGGAGCCTTAGCATTTTGGAAGTCTTAATGGGCTGAACCTTAGGGTCTTTTACGCCCATTGTTGCACATTGCTCTTTTGCACATGCCCCCCGTTTGGATCCCTATTTTCCCTCATGTGGATCCCTACTATGGCCGATCTGCCAGCTTAACCAATATTCTAGCTTTTTCTCCCCTTGCACTTCCCCATATTAAATGATCAGTTTAACATGAGAAAATCATATAGTAGAATTAGATATTAGTTATTATGACAAATCCTCTAGCTATGAGAGGTGTGAAAGAGAGAGAACAAGAACAACAGATGCAACTGGCTCTGGCAATCATCGTAACCAGCAATTAATTGAATAATGCTTTGAGTACAACTTAATCCTTAGCCAAGGCGAGCTGTTAACAACACCGTCACTTGGATTATCTGCTAACTAGGAGTTTAAGCTCCTTTTTTACAGAATTAACTGGGCCGTTAATGACACTGGCTTAACATGATGATTAATCAATCTCTAGCTGATGACGGTAATGGAAATTCTCTTCTGCCACTTAATTGTTTGAACTGCCCCTTGGATGTTGCAAATTTTTTGTTTCTATGTCTATTTTTGTGTGCTTCAATAGCACTGAAGAGCTCTCTTTTTTGTATTGTCTCAATTATTAACAATAAGCTACAAATTTTTGCTTTAATTATGTTCAGGATCTGTGTGCCCCTGATGATTGCTCTTCCCGAGCTCGATAGAGTTGGTTTACTTGCTCCTTATGGGGTAAGAGGGAGTTTGATTCTTTTTTCGTAAGATTTCAAAGAGAGAGAGAGAGAGAGATCGCCTCTTAGCTTCCTCCCCGACTCCTTGCTTCCTTCTTTTGATCCTGTTACTTGCCTTCCGCTTCCTCAAGGTTGAGAGTGAGAGAGAAAGACCTTTGTCTTCTTCTTACCCTTTGTTGCATCAAGGTCGAGAGGGAGAGAGTTTTCTCCCCCCCTTTTGCTTGCTTTGCTTCTCAAGCACGAGAGAGAGAGAGAGAGAGAGAGAGAGAGAGAGAGAGAGAGAGAGAGAGAGAGAGAGAGAGAGAGAGAGAGAGAGAGAGAGAGAGAGAGAGAGAGAGAGAGAGAGAGACTTTTGCTTTGCCTCTCCTTCTTGAGAGAGGGAGACGCGCTTTGGTTCTCAAGACAGAGAGAGAGAGATACCCCATCCTTGCTTCATCTTCCCCTCCTTGCCTTGCTAACCCTCGTTCTTCTTTCCTCCGAGCTCGCGGATCCTCCCTTTGATTGCTTTGCTAGCTGAGGTTTTGACAGTGGCAGAGGAAGAAGCCTTGGGGCCATCTATTTGCTCGGCTGGAGAGCGTTGAGCAGGGTCATGGTGTCGATGCGGAGCCGAGGGGCTACAAATTGACTATTTTTTTGCTCGTCAAGGGCGTAGCGGCATGGAGCAATGTTGTAAACAATGTTTATACAAATCAAAATCATCATTAACGTGCACTTAGAGTGAATTCCCCTTTCCCTCTTCTCTTCTCTTACTTGTGTGCGTGTGTTCCTGTTAACCCTCACGGACACCCTATCACATCCGATGGACGCATATTATTTATTTGACTGAGTCATGGACCGGTATTGTCAGTCCAATAGGTGTATGGGTGATCGCCGATGAGAGGTGCACCACTTATCTTATTTTTACAGTAGTTGTGGAACGACCGGCCATTGTGAGCGCCCATGTGTGAATGGGTCAAACTCTTATAAAAGGTCCATTTGACCTAAAAAACCTTAGTCTGGGAGGTGTAAGCTAAGAAATTCTCTTGCTTCATCTTTGTCTCCTTCTCCTTTGTGTGCTCACATGTGTATGTGTGTGTGTGTGTATGCTTGAGAGAGAGAGAGAGAGAGAGAGAGAGAGAGAGAGAGAGTATAATCGAGCATTATGGCGCCATCAACGACGGCAAGGCGGTTGAGTGCGGCATCATTGACGGGGGCTCCTATTCTTCTTTGCAGCACAGGATCCTTCAAACGGAAGCATTGAGCGGTGAGTGACACACCATTGTTCTTTTGAGCTTGCTAGGATTTCATAGTTGTGTGCTTGTAGCCATTCGTGGCTCACACACGGTGTTTTGGCAAGTTGCGAGCCTTCGACATGTGCGATAAAGTGTACATTTTTGGCCGCTATTGGGGAATGCCTTGCACTAAGCTTGAGGAGCACTCAATGCTACCTCATGAAATCATTCACTTCTTTCATTTTTGCTTGTCTGAGTCTGAGTGAGAAGGTTGACTGTTCTGTCCATGTGTAGTTTGTTGTGTGTTAGATAGTGTGTGTATGTGTGCAATGTTAATTAGTGTTGTTAAGCTGTAGAAAACTTAGATAGAGCGGCCAAAGGTGGAGCACTGTGTGCGCTTGAGACAGGCTCTGTGCATGAGCTCGTCGACGTCACGCAGTTGAACCTTATCCACGAAATTTTTTTTTATTTATAAAAAACGTTTTCTAGTACTAGCCGTAGTACCAGTGCCAGTATACCAGGACCCGTATACCAATGCCAATACTACCAGTACTGTGGCCCAATGTTCAGTACCAGTACACACTGAAAATTTGTACCCGTACCAATATAATAGTGAGTCGTCTGAGACCAATATCAGTATATACCAGTACCCGTAGTGGTACATGTACCAATAACAAAGGAAATCTGAGAACAGTACAATACCAGTACCAGTGAGATGGTTGAGTAAGTCTGTGAGTGCGGTTTTCCATGTTAGACAATGAGTGTCCAGTATCAGTCAGTACTAGTGTATACCAGTATTAGTATAGCAGGTCCAGTATAGGTCTGGCCAATAGCAGTACAATATAGTATCAGTACCAGTATATACTAGTACCAGTCAGTACCAATATATACGAGCACCAGTACCCAGTAATACCAGTACTCATACTTCACTTAAATCTGAGACTAGTACTACCAGTACCAGTAGTGTCAGTATAGAAGTATCAACACCTAAAGTCCAGTACTAGTACTAATTGTACCAGTATACTCATGCACTAGTAAGAGTCAGTGTCGAGTACTACCTGTACCAGTACTACCATCTGAGACCAATATACCAGTATAGTAGTATAGTTGTACGAGTACCAGTACTACAAGGATAAGTGAAAATATGAGATTAGTACCAATACCAGTGAAAGCTAACAATACCAGTAGTACCAAAACCAGTGAAAATATGAGACAATACTGTATAGAACCAGTAAAGTACAGTACAATGGGAAATTTGAGACCAAAAAGAGGGAAAATTTGGGTTGCAAACGCCCAAAAAAACTAGATAGCGGCCTTCACGGGCACTCACCAACACTTCTAGAGTGTTGAGGTCACATGTACCTACACTCTGGTCGTTTGCTAGAGGACAAGCACATGGAGAGTGTCTCCCTTTACACGCGCATTCATTATTTCTCTACCTTAGGCTCTAGGCCCTTAGCGGGAACCAAGGTAGTACCACTCAAGACCCACATATTGTGTATAGTGACTCTTCCACTGTCTACGACATCATGGAAGGTTACTCAATGCCTAATTCCAATCGTTCAAGCCAGGACATGCGTGCCATGGGCCCACGGTCTGTGTCGAGCGTGCTTGAAGGAAACTCTTAGTAGAGCCACTCGCTCCAAACATGGAGCTAATGAGGTAAATGAAGGGGTGGGGAAGTAAATTCTCCATTTATGACCAACATAGACCCCATGCTCCTGGAGAGTGTGCATGTGAATACTCCATTCATTGCACCCCATGACTCTCCAAAGCTATTCCCCTCCGATGTTATATTATCTGATGGTAGAAGCCTTGCCGAAGTGCAAGAGGTTGAGAGGTATATCATTGCAGTTAGGGAAAATAAAATCGAGAGCTTACGTAGGGCAGCACAATGAAGAGAGCTAAAGGTGAAGGCCCCTATGTCAACATCCATGCTAGGCAATCAATCGAGTGCTTCTGAATTAGAGACCACTAAGGGTCAACCCATAGAGAGCCACATTGCATCTAGTTCAAAATACACCCCTAGCACCTCAATCCTAGATGGAGTGTTCCTAAATGAGAACTAGGAGTATGAACTACACAGGTCACACCTATCATGTGGTTGGTTAGATGTCCTACAATCAACACAGGGTGCTACTAGTGTGGAGGAGCAACAACAAAGAGTTTGTGATGTCATCCACATGATTATTGAGCTGGAGAGACAGAACAAGGGGATCCACATTCCTTCAACGCGTCTCATGAGATTCTTGGATACAGGGAAGGCTAAGTAACCAACTTTATCGCAAATGGAGACTCCCTCAGTACAACTGAGCCCACAAGTGATAGCTTTACCTTTCCAAGTCTAGCTCATCTTTCTCTTGATGACACTGTGGCTACCATGCCTACCCGAATGATGGGCATGCCAAGAAACATGCCATGGACCTCATTTGTTAGTAAATCACCGGGCTACATGGTAGCTCAATTCTTACAATAGTACCTACAAGTATCAATCATATGCACCTACGGGTCCTCATACTCATGTAGCTCCTACCCTTCCCATTGTTTCAACAACTTATGCTCCACAACCACAACATCCAAGATCTTATTTCAATGGGACCATACCGGCTAGCATTAGCATGTCACATCCGACATCTACTATGCCTAGGGCCACATATGAACTTTGGGCCACCACATGTCACAACACCGTACCAAACTTAGAACCCAAGGGCTTCCTATACGGTAAGCCCAATTCCAACCCCCATTCCACATGCAGTCCCAAAAGCATCTGTCCCCACTATACTTGCTCACTTAGGTGACTTGGCAACCTTTGCTCGATGCATTGATGAAAATATGCATAACACGCTAGATAGAGAGCCTAGAAGTAAGGCAATACAAATAGCCAAGCTCACAAAAAAATTTAGTGGAGACGGATGTGAGAAAGAATATTGAAGTATTTGAACAAATGTGTGATTCCCTAGGAGAACACAATGACCTGCATAAGAGTAATGCTTTGAGCCTAACCTTAAGTGGGAAGGCTGGGGATTGGTATAGAACCCTAAGGGTGGAAGAAAAAATGATTTACCCTACTCTTGGGAGATTGTTCTTAAGAGAGTACATAATACAAGAGGGAGTACTTTGGGGTGTAGCATCTCAGCTCCAGAAAGCCCAACGAGAGGAAGGAGAGTCCGTGAGAGACTTTATTAGTCACTTGAAGCATTTGAATTCTGGTTGTAATCCAAATGAGCGCTTCAATAATAACTAATTTCTTGATAGATTCATTAGGGGACTATGAAATGAGGATATCTACAATGGCCTAGTCATTAGAGGTATCACACTTGGGAAGCAGTCACCACCAATGCGATCCAATTGGAGGACAATTTAATAATTCAAGGAGAAAGAGTGTTTGTTGAGCCTAAATCTACTAGCTTGTAAGAATCGGGGCATGAGCCAGTGACCTTATATAAATCCTATTTCTAAAGAGCCAAAGATATCTGAGATGACTTTAGCATATCTCACCAAGGCTATTCAAGAAAGTCTTAGAGACAATCGTGCTCCGCAAAACAATCATATGTATCCAAGAAGGGACAAACAATGGTGCTCAGTTTGCTATGGTCCACATAGTACCAGCGAATGCCGTACTTTTAGAGTAAAATTTAATGGGAATTGCAATGCGTATGGAAGGTGTGATCATCAACAGTATTTAAATGTGCAATGGCCAATAGACCAACCTTAGCATGGATGGATACACCTCGAGTGCCTGCATTGGTGCCGGCCCCACCTCTTGAAAAAATGTCATAACACATGGTCCCTATGGCGTAAAATGTTGCTCAAACAACACCCTTACCACCTCTAGTGCTAGGAACACAATCACCACATCCGAGACTTCTATGAATCAAGTGGGTTGTGAGTCATCTATTGCTTGTTTGGAAGGCTGTGAGGAAGATATAGACCCCTGTTATTGCCTATGGGATTGATGCACTTGAAGAAAGTCCACAATACTACATGGAGGACTATTGGGAACAAGTCAAACCTATCTATCAAGTAGCTGCTCTTGTGACAAGAGGCCAAAATATCAATTACATTGCCAAGAGACCACCTCTTCAATGCTATGAGTGTGGAGGTCCACTTCATGTATCCGAATGTCGTATTAAGCTACAAAAGAATGCCACGCTAATGCAAACCAATCAAGAAAGCACTTCTACAATGACGATACTCATGTGTAATCAATGCGGCATAGATCATTTTATTTCCCAATGTCCTCATTATCCAAATGCACCAAAGATCATGCCATTGAACTTGATTGAGGTTACTGAGGAGCCATCGCAAAGTACACCTGTGGTACCAATAAATATATTCACATGATCGATGCTCCAAAAATATATATATATTCTTGAAGAAAGAGACACAACATCAATTGCCCAATTTCGGAAGAAGAAGAAAACACAAAGGAAGAGATTGCAAAAAGCAGCAAAGTCAGACCCCCCACCCCAGTTCAAAGACCAACATAGGGGCTGGTGACAACCCCGTATATTTGAACAACACCGAAGAGGATTCTGATTTAGGTGAAACCATGGAGACTAAAATAACCACTAGGAAAGAAACAACAAGAAATGGTCATGAGCCACAATGGCCAGGACTTAAGAAGAAGATAGGAACTTACCCAAACCCTACAGTGGAGATCAAGCGAGTCAAGAAATTAAGGAGTTTGGTAGAAAAGACCCAAAGGGATCTAGAGCCAGCACCTAGGCAGATCGAGATTACCAACACAGTGTTCCCTACACAAAAGCAACCTCACAAAATCCATAGACCACTAGCCATACCTAGTGTTATCCAAGAAGAAAGTAACTTTAAGTCATGGGAAAGTGGGCGTACCCCTTCTTATTGGAGAGAATGTTTACAGAGGGCCTACTTGACCCTATCAAAGAAATGGAGATCCCATCTTCCCCATGTCAAGGGACTGAAGCCCAAAAGGTTCCGTTAAATATTGCCAAATTGATGGATTTCATGGCTTCAGAAGTTAGAACCACTATGGCGACCATGAGCTATTCTTAGCTCTTTGAGATTTCCTCAATGGAGAACTGAAAGTTAGGCTACCACAATTTGCAAAGATGGATGGATCTAGGGAGATGCCTATGGAGGAGGAACACTTAAATTCACAACTAAGATGAGAACTCTATTGTTGAAATACCTGTTAACAAGTTGGGACAATAGTTTGAAGGCAATGAATCCAATGCGACCATACCAATCACTAACAAGGGATTAAGTGTGAAGGGAATCCTTGATGGTGGTGCCGGGGTTAGCACTGTGACCAAAAATTACTGGGAAACTATGGGAAGACCTCACCTTGGGACCACAAACATAGTGGTAAAGCTGGCCAACGGGGACTATTGATCAAGATCTTTGGACACAAAATAAGGAATACCTTCATTGGTATGGATTTTTCAAAGCACACTATGTCAAATGAGATGACCGTAGGACGTCCTTTCATGAGGGAAGAAAAAATGGTGCATGAATGGTCTAAAAACCATGTCTACTTGTAGTTCCAAGATTTTGTCATTTGAGTTGATCTTGTAACTAGTTAGGCACATCCTCTAGGATACAAATTTATAATTCATCATAGATCTGACACCACAATTCACTCCCAGTGCAGTATTGTTACACATGTAAAATGGACACTGCTATTGGGGAAGATTCTCCTTATATGGATGTTCTACCTAGAATGACTGAGTCTGACAACGTGGATTGGGTCCACCTAGCAGCAACCATAGACACTTTGGGAAATAGGGGGATGAATTGGGTATCACCTGAGGGGGATAAAATACCACAACTCGTACCCTTAAATATGATAGGAGCAATGCATATAGCTTTTGATGACCTACAAGATGAAGGCTTGATTGAAATTGGAACCAATAGTGTCTCACAAGACTATAGCCCACACGATTCGGACTCAGAATCATCAATTGGAGTTGACTCTGAAGATGAAGAATCTAAGTTAAACCTTGGTGCAAATGTGGGGACAAACCATTCAGGGCCCAGTGGTACACTAGATGACAATCTATCCAGGAGAGCAGAAGACACAAGTAGCGATTCATCTAGTGGCTTTTCACTAGAGATCGGACCTAATCAAAAATTAGACAAGAAGAGTAAAGATATAAGAGGCAAAGTTATCGAGAAAATGTGCCTGCTAGAATGCGTGAAAACAAATTTACCGTAGAATGGCCTAATTATATAGGGGCATGTGATACTCATTGGAAGTTGGTAGATAACTGGGGTGAATACCTTCAACCTGCAGTCCACAACCTCTTGAAATCACAAAGCGAGAGGTTATAGAGAAGCCGAAGTTGAGCCGTATCGTAAGGAGATGAAAAAATGGAGAGTTAGCTCAACATCAAAAGGAAGCGGATGAGAAATCACAGTCCACAGAACAACAAGACCCCACAAACTTACACCCTACACCTGATCATTACAAATCCTACACCACAAAAGAACGTAAGGTTGTGTATACAAAGGCACAGAGGACACCTGTCGATGGAAGCAATGGAGTCTATGATGGTCCAATAATAGTTAAGGAAATAGAGTTAGCAGACCCAGGTGAGGAGTCCAAACCTGTTTCCATTGCCCAAGATCTGATAGAGAGTGAGGAGTGTGTACTTAAAGAACTTCTCAAGGAATTCAAGGATATATTTACTTAGACATATCATGATATGAAAGGTGTTCCCCCTTCCATGGTGCAACAATACACAATTCCCATGAATAGCATGGCTACACCAGTCCAACAACGACCCTACCAATGAATCATAAGTATGCAAAGATTGTTCAAGAAGAGATTGAAAAGCTTGTCAAATGCGGATTCATATACCCTATTTAGCACTCAAAATAGGTGTCTCAAATAGTTATTATGCCAAAAAATAATGGGAAACTCAAAATGTGCGTGGATCTCAAAAAGATCAATGCTGCCACTAGGAGGGACCATTACCCCTTGCCATATTCAGAACATGAGCTTGAAAGAGTTGCAAGGAAGGAAGATTATAGCTTTTTAGATGGGTACTTTGGATACAATCAAATCACAATTTTACTAGAGGACAAAGCTAAAACGGCTTTTATAACCAACTTCGGAGTTTTCGCATTTCGTGTTATGACTTTTGGCTTAACCAATGCTCGTGCTACCTTCCAAAGATTAATAAACACTGCTTTTAGAGAATATTTGAGGGATTTTTGCGAAGCTTTCTTAGATGAACTTTGCATTTATTCATGTTGGAAAGAATATCTATCATGTTTACAAAAAGTGTTTGAAAAGTGCAAGTTGTATGCATCTCAATAAACCCTTTCAAATGCCAATTTTGGGTTGAACATGGAGTCATTTTAGGGCATATAGTGTCCAAAAATGGGATTTCCACATGTGAGAGAAAAATTAAAGCCATTGCTGAATTTCCACCACCTACAAACTATAAAGGAGTTCAAAGGTTCATGGGCCATGTTGGTTATTACCGGTGGTTTATTTTAAACTTTGCCGAGATAGCTCATCCATTGTACAAACCTCTTATTGAGTTCCACTGGACCGTGGAGTGTGACCATGCTTATGAGTTGTTGAAAAATACCTTGAAAAGCACTCCCATTCTACGAGTGCCCAATTGGAATGTAATTTTCCATGTGCATATTGACGCATCGAACTTTACTATTGGGTGTGTTCTAGATCAACCATGAGAACATAAATTGGACTACCCCCCTTCAACACCTACTATATTATTGTCCTTTTCTCTCTCATTTAAACATCATCCTACTCTGATAAACAATCTGACATTCACAAAAATTCCGCCATTGCTACAAACTTCAGTACTAACTTGCAAACATACTCTGGAAAGACTCACTGCTTCCTTTATGCATTTAGAATAAGACATTGATGAGAATACAAAACAAGAGAAAAGACAACAATGTTGACCAAACATTTTTCACTTTCTTAATCCCACAGAAATCCGCCATTACATCTTCTTCATCATCGTAACTGAAAAACTGCCTATTTTTGAACACTTCTTGACATAAAAATAAACATCCCTACACTTAAGATCCCAAAAGACACACCCCATATTAAGGTTCATTACATAGTCACGTTTAAAGTCAAAATCCTACTCCACCGAGGTGTAGCCTTAACACTTGGCACAACCCGGTGGCTTGAGCCATAGGCTGACCTCGGACCCATGATCCCTTGGTCCATGTTCAACCACTTTGATTTTCTACATCTAGTCTCCCTGCTTTCCCTCCACTTCAACAATTGCATCCTCTACCACAGGTAGCTGTACTGCCAACGGTTCTGCATCCACCTCAACCACAAGAAGTGAACCTTCTGCTACTGTCTCCATGCTACTATCTCCATGCTACTCTCATGTAGTTCCTGCACATTTGCAGCTTGTGGTCCCTTTTGAATACTAGTCTGTTGCTTTATCAGCTGCTTGCGGATTGATTCCAATTGCATTTCCAACTCAGCATTTCGCTCACGCAGTGTAACATTCTCGCCACGGACCAGCAGCTTCAAACCACGAATTGTACCTATCAATCCTGGGGGATTCACTCTATATACAAAATGGGATGCCACCTGCGAGCGAACAACTTTGATAAAACCCCTATATACGACTTATATTAGGGAATATGACCCCCCTTTCTACGCTTATACGACAATCAATGAAGAAAACCATCATACCCCTATCTTACATATAATATTTAGGTCTCACATGATCTAACTGAGTAAAACTAGTCAAAGAGTGTGTAGCATAGTGACTGGAAACAGACTAAGGAACCACTTCTGTTGATAACTAGATGTACCCTCAATGTGTCTTAGTTTGAGTTTCAAACTATGTGCCCGATCAGCCTGCACTTTGGCTACTCGTCCACTTTTGACCCATCCAAAGCTGGTGTAAATCAACCCTTGACCTGCTCCAAATCAGCCCTTATCTATGACCGGCTTGATGCAAAATTTGATATGTGACCTAATAATTTTTTTCCCCTAAATTCATTCGAGTTCTGGTGCACATCGATGACCAATCGTTACAAGTAATCAATCCCGGTAATTCCCCCCCCGAATATAGTACCCCCCTTCCTTATTTTGAAGCTTGAGAGATAAATTATTGGGGGACTGCCCCTAACTTATACGGTTATGTAACTTGTAAAAAAAACCCCCTCCCTTGCACTTACGTGGTGCGGTAAGTTTTCCATGGTGAATCCCCCAGGCTATCAATCGGCTTCGCCATGTGTTCTTGAAAAAGCCCTGCTGCTTGGTGCCACAATTCCTTGGTGTAATCAAACACCTCTTTCTTCAAAACATCCACATCTGCATCAGAGATCAAAACCCCTGTGACACCCTGGCCATCCAAAGTGGCCCTCTCCAGATCCACCAATGGAGTTAATCTATTCATCAAGAAATTGTTATTTGCAATAAGATGTGCAATCTTATCCTCCACTTCATGAAACTACTTCTCTGTGGCCTCCTTAAGCCCATATCTAAAACTCTTGTGCAGTTCTTGCCATCTCAGAAATCCGATTACGCATATCCGCGCCGACTCGAGCTAACTCCTCCTGTAATAATGTCTTATCCTTCAATACTTCATCCACCCGACTCTACACAACTGATCGACTTCACACTCCAAGATATCAATGCGTTCCCCTATTCCTTTTGCATCTCGAGGGTGAGGATCATAGCCTCCTGATTGCAGATAACCGATTCAAGTCCGACAAACTCTAAACAACATCTTGAACTGAGAACACCCCATCCACTTTAACACTTTGTAGGTTTAGCAAAAGGGGTTGTTTTAAAGGCCTGTGTTAGCGGGGTCTGCTCCCCTGAACCTTCGCAAACCTTCCACGAAAACAGAGTTATGGTACGGCTCTTGGTGT
The DNA here is from genome assembly GCF_014529385.1 of Adiantum capillus-veneris. Lineage (NCBI taxonomy): Eukaryota > Viridiplantae > Streptophyta > Polypodiopsida > Polypodiales > Pteridaceae > Adiantum > Adiantum capillus-veneris. The sequence goes on along the minus strand of NC_140936.1, from coordinate 46,541,545 downwards.
CGACCTTTTGCAATCCTGTCCTAGAAGGGAAAAGAGTGACCTTCCCTGATGATTGCACCTTTTCATCTGTGCCAGCTGCTAACTTACTTCCTTGGCCCAATGCAGATTTAAGAATGTCCCCACTAGGAATATCCCAATCCAACTTCCAACGCTTTGATTCACCAAAACTTTGCACATCTGGACTCTTAACAAAGCTAGGTAGTGTGGGTGTGAGAGATACCTGCAGCACATAGGAGAAAATTGCTTGCAAGTAAGGAGCTACCTTGGAAACAAACGGTGACCTCCTTTTATCCCTTGGCTCTGAAAGTTGTAGCCTATCAAAAACGAAGGATGCCCAATCCACCTTCTGCCCTCGCTCTGCATGATGAATTGGAGCAAACACCTCTTTGGACATATAGGCGGTTTTTGCCAACAAACAAACCCTATCCAAATACCAAAATAAGTGAGTACTACAGAGTTTTCCACAATTCTGCACCATATAATAAGACCTACTGCCTTCTGGCTGCCCAAATTCGGACCTCATCACGGCATCTGTCACTTTCTTTGCCTTGTACAAAAGATTGTGAGCAACCTTGAAAACCTCGGCCACCAACTTTGGGGAAATATCCTTTCCCTCCATGATACAGCTAGTATTTTCCCTAAGGTGGCAAAGTTGCAACTCTGCAAACTCATTCTTCTCCCAAAGAGCCCATGGTAAACATGCATATTCATAAAGGCCAACCCGGCACAACCATACCTTGGTATCACGATCATGAACGTCGAACATCTCATCGACCTCCATCTCCTCCACAACATCATCTCCACCGGATTCTGCCCCCTCAATGTCCTCCATGCTCTAAATACTTTCTCTGCGGGGGCGTAACAACTCCTCGATGGCCATCTTCATTGATCGGGTCTGCGTCATCTCCTCCTCACCTAGCTCGTGCTGTTTAGTCCGCTGTAGAGTTTTTGAAGATTTTAAAAGACATGGCATCGCGGGTGATAGGAAACGCACGCACAATTGTAAAGCTCCTTTTGACGACGAACGCAGTATACATGCATGCAAAATGAGTGTGGCCTTTCACCTCAAATTGGGCAGTGACCACCCCATGATAGTCCTTATTATGAAAGTGCGTGTTAATTCCCCGCACACGTGTGTTGATTGGGCCACTCACTTCAAGGGAATCTCTCTTAAAAACATTCCGCGTCGCAAACTGGTGACCTCCTCGATGACATAACCCCTAAACAATGCCACCCAAGGAAATTCTGCTGCGGATTTTCTCCAATACCACACTTTTGTCAAAACAAAATCCGGCCACAATCTGCAACATGAACCCACAGCTGGACACTGTATGGCGGTCTGTGCTCCCCAAAGAGTCCGCCTTGAACTCCAACACTGGTTGTACCCATTTCACTCCAATTTCCTTAGCCTTGTTTACCATCCACCTCGGAATCTCAAGAACCTTGCCATAAAATTTCTTCATCCTAAAACCATTGACCGGTTTCACAACAGGTGTCCCAAAAACATCCCTCAATCTGAATGTTCCTTGGCCTAATTCTTCTACAATTTGATAAGGCCCAAAGTATCTTAACTTCAGTTTTCCTGGGTGTGGTCCCAACTTGGAATTGTACAACATCACCCAATCACCCTTCTGAAAATTTTTGAACTTAACCTGCCTTGCCATCCAAGCTTGTTGTCTCTTTTGTCCAATATCCTACAATTCATCCTCTTATACACATCCAAAATGGTATTCGTGGTATCTGTGTTAGCTTGCTGCTAACAGTAGGGAGATTGTGGGTTCCAGTCCCACCGTGATCGCCAGTGTATTATTGTCCTTTTCTCTTTCATTTCAACATCATCCTACTATGAAAAACAATTTGACAAACACTTTGACATTCACAAAAATTCCACCATTGCTACAAACTTCAGTACTAACTTGCAAACATACTCTGGAAAGACTCACTGCTTCCTTTATGCATTTAGAATAAGACATTGATGAGAATACAGAACGAGAGAAAAGACAACAATGTTGACCAAACATTTGTCACTTTCTTAATCCCACAGGAATCCGCCATTACATCTTCTTCATCATCATAACTGAAAAACTGCCTATTTCCGAACACTTCTTGACATAAAAATAAACATCCATACACTTAAGATCCCAAAAGACACACCCCATATTAAGGTTTATTACATAGTCACTTTTAAAGTCAAAATCCTACTCCACCGAGGTGTAGCCTTAACACCTATGATAAAGCGCACAGTTCCCAGGTGTGTGTCGGTAGTTGTGCCCCCCCCAATGGTCTATTGTGCACAGAGTGATTGAGAGTGGTTGTGCGTGCGGTGAAGGCAGTGAATCGGGAAGCACAGGGTGATTGATAGTGTTTGTGGTATGCCAATGGGTGTATGCGTGTGTAGTTGGGTGCAAACGGTGGTTTTCTTGCAAGAGTATCAAGTTTTGAAGGTGAACTCTAGTTGTTAGGGGCACAATGATCATCCAAGGCTATAGAGAGGCGTGCTATTTGGGTGTCGGATGTGTTCCTCTTTCCCCCTACTGTTAGCAGCAAGCTAACACAAATACCACGAATACCATTTTTCAAAACTCTCATTGGAAAACACTTAGTGTTTTTGATAAATCGGGAATATTGTAACTCTTATTTTTTGGATAAACCTTGTAATTGATGAGCCGGGTCTACAAGCTTCTAGACTGTATCAACCTGTCATTACCTATCTTTAGTTAGAGCTCCAAGATTATTAGTTTTCACCACCAAAAACCTTGACTAAGGTATAAAAGCCAATTTTTGTAAGTTATTTGTAAGTTTTTGGATAATAAAATACATTACGTGAGCTAACGGCGCTCACTTCTCTCCTTCTTGTGCTTCCTACTCCCTCCCCGATTGTCACATTGCAGTAGCGTTTGTGTTGGGGTATAAAGCCCAATGTGGTCGCCCAGGTAAGTGGGCGGGCCGCCAGGTATGTACACATATTCTTTTGTAAAAACCTAATAAGAACTCACTATGCTCTACACATTACAGTAGAGAGAGTTCACCATATCGTCGTGATCTTCTTCTCGCACTCTCTCTCGCGTCGCACTTCCGCTCGTACTCCTTCAACTGGTATCAGAGCACAGATCGAGGCTTGGGGCAGCACTGCAGGAGGCTAGAGTCACCAGCTCAGATTGGAGTGAAATTTGATAGGCGAAGACACGGACCCAAAACTTGTGGGAGATCCCGAAGGACTTGGTGTTGTCAGAATTTCATTCTGAGGTCATCTCGGCCACCGTTCGGCTTCGACAAAGGTCTGCACAGGCCATTTTCGACTACGTGGTCTCGGCGGGTGCAGATCCGACTCTGCAAATTTGGGGTTTTCGGCCTACGACTGCAGGTGCTGAGGATATCGACACTCCCAGAGTGTTGATTTGTGGTTGTCTACACATCGAAGGACGGCTCACAGTTCTTGGAGGCGTGTCACATACGACACGGGCGCATCTACACACAGACTGTAGGCGACATCCACTAGTTCATCAGGTAGCTTGTGTTTGCTGCTTGATATTCCAGATTTCATCCTGACATTGCAGGTACTTCCACATGGGATGTATTGTCAGAGATGATGTATGTTTGTTGAGGGTTTGCTGGCTGTGAGTCACGCAGCAAACAACCACCGCAGCGGTTACAGCATATAGTGGAAAATTTGTGGATGTATGACTTTGTGGGAAGTCTATGTACTGTCAGATTTACTGCAGCCTTTGTTGAGGGTCGAGTGAGGTTTTATTGAGCTGGGGGATTCTCGAATGTTGAGATCCTTTCGGTGATATAGGTCTTGGAGCGATCCCTCGAGCACCCTTAGATAGGCAGCTAGGATGTATTGACTGTGAGTTAGACAGTTGGGATTGCATCTTTGCTTTACTGCCGTTGAGGCATTGTCACAGTATATGCTTACAAGAGAGTGACAGGACAGTGAGAGACAGTACAGGTGCAGGACAGGTTTACCCGCAGCTTACAGTGTCAGAGAGACAGTGTTTTTTGAGCTGTTTTTTGGTCTATTTTTTGAGTACACCAGAGCCATTTTACAAAGGAGACTCTGCCAAAATTTATGCAGAATCTGAAGCTTTCTTGGTTCATTTGACAGGTTGATATTGGTTCAAAGGTCAGTTTATAGGGGAAACTCTGCCGAATTTTTCCCAGAAAAGTAAACTACTGTGAAGCGTAGCTATGGCTGGATCACAGGACACTGCTCTTTACAATATCAAGAAGCTGGATGGAACCAATTTCCCATTGTGGAAGAAGCAGATTGGGCATGTGTTGGTACAAAAGAAGCAGATAAAACCTATAAAGCTCAAGGGGATAAAACGAGAAGATATGGACGAAGATGAATGGAGCGAAATGGATGAATTGGCACTTTCTACCATTATGCTGACTTTGGCAAAAAGCGTTTACTTCAATGTAGCAGACGAGATGTCAGCTTATCAAGCATGGTTAAAGCTGAGTGATCTTTATGAGAAGCAGAGTGCAGCTTCACAGGTATACTGGCTTAAGAAGCTTGTTGACTTGAAGATGAAAGAAGGGACACCTATGTCCAATCATCTGAATGAATTCAACACAATCTATAGTTAGTTGTCAGCTCAAGGTGTCAAGTTTGATGAACCTGTTAGAGCTATGTTCCTGTTGATCACATTGCCGGAAAGTTGGGACACTTTTCGCACAGCTTTGAGTAATTTTGCACCTCCAGATGGTTTGAACATAGCAGGTGTAGAAGGAAGTTTGCTTACTGAAGAAACCAATAGAAAGACAATGGACAAAGGCAAAGGAACAGCCTTAGTTCTCAGGGGAAGGACCAAAGAAAAGTACAAAGGTGGAAAGAGGAATCAGTCTCGTAGCAAGTCCCGCAGTGCTAAAGGCAAGAGTGACATAGAATGCTACCATTGTGGCAAGAAGGGTCACATGAAAAGAGACTGCAGAGAATGGAAAGCAGAAAAAGGCAAAGAGAAAGCTGAAGACCATGGTGAGAAGAACAAGTCCTCAGTGAAGATTCAAAAAATAAATGTGAAAAACACTGTTGCAGAGGATGACAATCTAGTGTCAGGAGACATATACTTCTTGAAGAATGCAATGGACTCAGCTCTTCTTACAGCATCTGATGGAAATGCACTGAGTGACTGGATTATAGACTCAGGGGCATCACTTCATGTGTCTCCAAACAAGGAGTGGTTTACCTCTTATGTGACCACTAAAGATCATGTTCGGCTAGGCAATGGGCAGACATGTGAGATCTTAGGTGTTGGAGATGTACAATTGAAGTTTCAGAATGGCTCTTCTTTCACGCTGAAGAATGTGAGACATGTTCCCGCAATTACAAAGAGCTTGATCAGCACAGGTTTACTTGATGATGCTGGCTATGTCACCACTTTTGGACAAAACATGTGGAAGATATCCAAGGGTTCTATGACAGTAGCACATGGAGTAAAGTCTGGAGGACTTTACATGATTTATGTATCAAATGTCTCTAAAAATGTAATCAATGTAACCGAGCAGCCGAACGTTTCTTTGTGGCATAGCCGGTTAGGACATATGTCCAAGAAGGGAATGGAAATCTTGTCTCGTTCTGGTTATTTTCCTGGCTTTTCATTTAATGATTTTGAATTCTGTGAACATTGTCTGTATGGTAAGCAAACACAATAGCCACATAAGCATAGAAGCAGTAGAAGAGATACACAGTTGGCACTTGTTCATAGTGATTTGTGTGGACCTATGCCTAACCTATCTCTAGGGGGAGCTTCTTACTTTATGACATTTATAGATGATTACTCGAGGAAAGTATGGGTTTACTTTCTCAAGCACAAGGATGAAGCGTTTAGTGTTTTCAAAACGTTTCTGACACTTGTGGAGAATCAGAGTGGCAAGAAGCTTAAATTCTTACGCACTGACAATGGTGGAGAGTATGTTTCAAAGGCCTTTCAGGACTTTTCTGAGTCAAAAGGTATAAAACGTGAACTTACTGCTCCTTACAATCCTCCTCAAAATGGTGTTGCTGAGAGGATGAATAGGACCATACAAGAGAAGGTCAGAAGTATGTTGTCTAATGCACAGCTGCCAAATGGGTTTTGGGCTGAAGCTGTATCAACATCTGTTCATCTTGTAAATAGATCTCCTAGCAAGGTTTTGCAGAAGGATTCAGTGCCAGAGATGGTATGGTCAGGCAAAATGCCCTCATACAAGCATCTCAGAGTCTTTGGCTGTGAGGCATATACTCACGTTCCAAAGGAATTTAGGAACAAACTTGAGCCAAAGAGTAGAAAGTGCATCTTTCTAGGCTATGGTAATTCTGGCGAGATGGGGTACAGACTTTGGGATCCCGAATCCAGAAAGGTTGTCCGCAGCAATGATGTTCACTTTAATGAATCCAAATATCATTCTAAACCAGAGAGGGTTGAGGAGATTAGAAGAGTTGTCTTTCAAGAAGATGGACCTGCATGTGCAAGACAAAATGTCAGGGCTCAAGAGGAGCAAGGACAGGATAGAGTGGAACCACAGGTTGTGGCTAAGCCTGAGCCACCTATTGTGCGTAGATCTGGACGTGTCACGCGACCTCCTGATAGGTTTGTTCCATCTATGAACTATGTCATGTTGACTGATTGCAATGAGCCTTCATGTTACAAGGAAGCAGTGAAAATGAAGGACTCCGAGAATTGGCAATTGGCCATGCAGTCAGAGATGACAGCTCTGCATAAAAACGAGACATGGAAGCTAGTTAAATTACCACGGGGCAAAAAGGCTCTACCTTGTAAATGGGTTTACAGGTATAAGATCACCGCTCATGATAGTTAGCCAAAGTACAAAGCAAGGCTTGTTGCCAAGGGCTTTAAGCAAGAACAAGGCATTGACTTTGATGAAGTCTTCTCTCAGGTGGTCAAGATGACTACATTGAGATGCTTTCTTGCATTGGTTGCCATATTAGATTTGGTGTTGCACCAAATGGATGTCAAGACAGCGTTCTTGCATGGTGATTTAGATGTGGAAATTTACATGTAGCAGCCAGAAGGGTTTGTTGAGAAAGGCAAGGAAGATTGGGTATGCCAATTGTTAAAGAGTCTTTATGGCTTAAAACAATCACCGAGGGCATGGTACCATAAATTCCACAAGTTTATGCTTTCTCAAGGCTACAAACGTAGTGAGTTCGATCACTGTCTATATACAAAGAAGGCTAAGGATGGCAGTTGGCTGATCCTTATTTTGTATGTGGATGACATGTTGATTGTTGGCAAGCACTTGGAAGAAATTTCAGCTTTGAAGCCAAAGATGGCAAAATCGTTTGACATGAAAGACATGGGTGAGGCAAGTCATATACTTGGTATGCGCATTGAGAGAGACAGATCAAAGAAGTTGATTTGGTTATCTCAAACATAGTATATTGACAAGGTTTTGCAACATTTCAATATGGAGAAGGGAAAGGCAATGAGTGTTCCATTGCCACCATATGTGAAACTTAGCAAACAAGATTGTCCCGTGTCTGAGGAAGAACAGGCTGAAATGGATAAGATTCCATATGCGTCTGCAGTGGGTAGTTTGATGTATGCAATGATTGCTACTCGCCCAGACATTGCATTTGCAGTGGGAGTAGTAAGTCGATACATGTCAAACCCAGGCAAGAAACATTGGGAGGCAGTGAAAGGAATATTGAGATACCTGAAAGCTACAAAGAGTATGCGTATATGCTATGGGAGTCAGGAGCTAAGTGTAAAGGGTTTTACAGACTCAGATTATGTAGGTGACTTAGACAACCGAAGGTCTACGTCAGGGTATGTCTTTACATTGGCTGGTGGAGCAGTATCATGGCATTCTAGATTACAAGATTGTGTTACTCAGTCTACTACAGAGGCTGAATATGTTGCAGCATCAGAGGCATGCAAAGAATCAATTTGTCTTAATCGACTAGTAACAGATTTGGGAATCAAAGAAGAGATGCCTGTGTTATATTGTGATAGTCAAAGTGCTATACAATTGGCTCGCAATCCAGTTTATCACTCAAAGACAAAGCATGTGGAGGTGAAGTATCATTTCATCAGGGAAATGCTCGAGGATAAGAAACTTCAGCTTGTCAAAGTTCACACCACAGAAAATCCTGCTGATCTACTTACAAAAGGACTTCCCTCAGAGATCTTTGCGCATTTTTGCAAGCAGATAGGTGTAGGGTAGTACATCACTTCTCTACATCTCTTGTATATTAGCTTGTATAGTAGCTTCTCTCACACTTAAAGTACCACATTGGACTTTAAGTGGGAGGTTGTTGGGGTATAAAGCCCAATGTGGTCGCCCAGGTAAGTGGGCGGGCCGCCAGGTATGTACACATATTCTTTTGTAAAAACCTAATAAGAACTCACTATGCTCTACACATTACAGTAGAGTGAGTTCACCATATCGTCGTGCTCTTCTTCTCGCACTCTCTCTCGCGTCGCACTTCAGCTCGTACTCCTTCAATTTGTTGCATTGCAACCGTAGGTAAGAGCTCTACGCATTGACGTAAACACATCACAGTATTTCATAGCTTTTGATGTCGCCCACACGCGGCCTAATTTCATCATAAGTAGGAATTTACACTTCAAAATAAAAAACTAAGCATAGGCGGGGTATTGGGGCATCATTGCTAAGCATTTAGGTGCCTTTTGGGTCGAAAACGACTAGATAAAAAATCCACTGCTGTTAATAATCGTGATTTTGGTACTTGAGCTAAAGTGAAATTTGAGACCATAAGCATGTGTGCTTAGGTCTTATAAACTTGTCCTAGAAGTTTTGTTACGTTTGGATTACATTTGATGCTGTAACTGATGTGATTTGTTTGCCGATGAGCGATTAGCTTTTGGTAATTTTAGTCACTTGAGTGTAGCTTGAGTTATATGCGAGTAGGATTGTAGAATTAGATTAGGATTTTGAGAATGATTGATTGACGAGACAAGTCTTAAGATCAATGCTCAGGAAACCATAAAAAACAAGAAAACGAGTGTTTGTAGACACTTTCCACAACCCCATTGCATGAGAACCTAGGAGTAGGGTAAGTAGGATCCGAGGTGGATTTCAGAACATTGCTCTCTCCGAAAGAATCATTGTGATTTGTATTTGAAGTTGCAGAATTTTAGGTCTACGGCTACAAATAGCACAAAAAGACTCCAAACCACTCAATCTGACTTGAGAGTATGCTTAAAAGTTATATGCGCCAATGGGTAAGTTCAAGGACACTTTGAGGTAAAAATTTCAAGAGTTTGCAAAAACTCAGATTATTTACTTTTTCTTGATATTTTAGGCCAAATTATGTTTTGACTTGATTCATAGACTTAAAACAACTCATGAAAAGACTGTCCATGAAAAAAGTGCAAAAAATTGTTCATTTCGGGCATAAAGTAAATAATCACGATTATTTACTTTTAGCTCAAAATTGACCAAGGTTGATACCAGTGACTCATTGCATGTGTACAAACAACTTTTGTAAAGGTACATTGGATTTGGATCACCAAATTGACAAAAAACTGGGAGAAAACTAAAGTTTGTACCGAGTTTCTGAAACTTGAGTGTAAATTGGAGAAAAATAGTCCAAACTTGATGAAATTTGATTCATAGGCTTGTATTGACGTGACAGACACGTGTCCATGCTCAGTTGACCAAAAATATGCAAAAATTTACCAGAAGTAAATAGTCGCGATTATTTACATCAGCCTCATTTTTTAACTTTTTTGACCCAGTTAGCATACCACTAGTTTTACCATGTTGTAATAAGCCCAGAAACCAAATTTGGTGAGATTTGGATCTTTGGATTGAAAATTGTGACCAAAATTGCAAAGTTAGTCTTAGACAGAAAACCGATGACCATTTGACCAAAATTAGTCCAAACTTGATGAAACTTGGCTAGAGACTTTAAGTTGAAGTGCTTACAGATCTGTGTCAAAATTGGGACCGAGAGTAAATAATCATGATTATTTACATCTGCTTCAAAATTTGGTAATTTTGCATATTTTAGCAAACCAGAAGGTCAAGCATATCAAGTAGACTACACAAATCAATCTTGGTGAAATTTGGATCGCAAAAGTGAGACTTAGGCCAGATTCTTGAAATCAGAGTCTGCGGACATGAAACAGTCGATAAACTTGAACAGATTTTGTCTAAACTTGTTGAAACTTATCCAAGGACCTAAACAGGTTGTACATTTGACAAATCAAGCCAAAAAGTGCAAAAAACTAACAAAAAGTAAATAATCGCGATTATTTACTACTGCTACACAGAGCCACCCATTTTTTACTTTCGAGCTTGTATAATGTTAGACCAATATAATACAAGGCTATCGGGAAAGTTTGGGTTCAATCGGATCCAAATTGGTACATGTTCACTCAGTTTTCGAGTTGTAAATTAATCCTTTGATTTTTACCAAAGTCGAGTTTGAAAATTGCAACGGTTGACTCAATTAGCTCGATTTGCAGTGGTACACATAGACCAATCACAATAATTAGCAAAAATTATATTGTCTTTGTGAAAGAATAGCTAACTTGATCAAATTTGTACAAGAATCAGGTTACAGACGAGGAATTGGTAGCTTGACAGAATGTGCAATCAAGTCAAGTGGAAGAAATTGACAACAAGTCAATCCAAAGGTAAGTACTCTATCCAGGGCTTCACAAGTCTATATGAACCTTAGATCTGGTCGTGTACTAGGAATTCATGGCATACTTGGAGAAACCTCTGATAGCCGGCTTTCGAAACCATGACCGTGAGAACCACACCCTAAGGAAGGAAAGGTTTGTTACCAAAAGAAAGAAAAAAAAAACAAACAAAAAAATAAGCCCTTACCATTCACCATACCCCCCCCAAGGTTAAACCCTTGTGGGGCGCCGCCAGTTTAGCCACACCCCTCCATTATCACAAAAAGACGATCTCTCTCTCTTACTGCTCCGCTCTGCTAATATTCTCTCTCTCCTACTCTACCGCTGCATCACCCGGCCCGGTAGGTGCATTGGTGTCTCTGTCACACTCCAGCCACGGCGGGCCGCCATAGATATTATTCTCTCTCTCTCTCTCTCTCTCTCTTCCAAATATTCTCCCTCCCTCTCTCTACTTGTCCACACTCCAGCCCCGACGGGATGCTATACCCCCCCTCTCGTCCACATTCCCTTCAACCTTATAACCCCCCCCCCCCCCAACCTTGGCGGACCACTGGCCTAACACCCCCCCTATCTACACCTAGCCTTATCTCTCTCTCTCTCTCTCTCTCTCTCTCTCTCTCTCTCTCTCTCTCTCTCTCTCTCTCTCTCTCTCTCTCTCTCTCTCTCTCTGTGGAGCAGCCACGGCGGGCCTTAGGGCAACAAGCTCTGTCTCTCCCTCTCTCTATCTCTCTCACCCTCTCTTCCTCTATCCTCTAAACCCCCACCATATCGTCTCTTCCCCCCCCCCGCCCCTCACAACCCCTATCTCCTTCCCTCTCCCTCTCTTTCCTTGGTGGGAACCACCCCTAAGACACATAATCTCTCTCTCTCTCTCTCTCTCTCTCTCTCTCTCTCGCGTTGAATATACCTCAACCCCCCCTTCCTTGTCTCGCCCTCTGTCGGCTACCCCAACCCGGACCTCGCGCTCGTTCACACCCGCGTGCGCTCTCATCCATACATAGCCCTCACAACCCCTATCCCCTCTCCCCTCCCTCACCACCTCAGCCCACCCTCATGCTCTCTCTCTCTCTCGCGTGCTCTGTCTCGCCCGCAGGCGGCAATCGGATCCACACCCGCTCTCTCTCTCTCTCTCTCTCTCTCTCTCTCTCTCTCTCTCTCTCTCTCTCTCTCTCTCTCTCTCTCCACCAGCCCGTGCAAGCGCCGCTTGACACACACACACACACACACACACACACACACACACACACACACACACACACACACACACACACACACACACACACACACACACACACGCTGCGCACACCCCCTCCCCCCCCCCCCCCCCCCCCCCCATTTACCATCTCTCCCCCCCCTCCGCCTCTATGTTGCCACAGCGTCGCCGAAAGAAAAAAATTAATATATATATATATATATATATTATTAATACACACACACAACCCCCCGTTCCCACGCACGCATACGTACACACATATAAATATATACACACACGCATTACGCACGCACCACACATAAAAATTCAATAAAAAAACGGAGGATCTTACGACTACGACACATCGACAAAGAAGGAGAAGCCCGAATCACGCGGCCGACCCAGAAAAAGACATACGTGCTACACCGATGCACCGACAAACACACCATTCGCCGACATCACGCAACCACAACACCATTTTCAGTAATTCGTAGGTTATCATCACCATTTCTTTCAGTTTTCACCCAAGCCTTGTAAAATTCCCAATTTTGTAAATTCCCTCTCTCTAGGTGATGGTCACAAAAGGCCCACCTAGAGGTTTTCATTTTTTAATAACTCTCAAGACAAAGCAATGGTCAATCACACCGGGCCCATTGCTTGTTTTGTCTCCCTGATTAGCTTACCCTAATCAAACCGGGACTACCCTAATTCAAGCAGCCAACACCTATAAAAGGGCACTGAGAGGTCACTATCTGGGGGGACAGTTCATGAGAGGTTAGCACTTGGTAGAGTTTAGTGGGAAGAATTGACACTATTGGCATCACAGGGAGGGGAGGATTGTGTGATGGTTTGCTTTGGGAATTGCACCATGTGAAGGGAGCCATGTCCACCTCTCAACTCCAATGGTCGATGCACACACACACACACACACACACACGTTCTTGGTAGAATGTTTCACAATGATCGACTCGTCTTTAGAGAACGCACCAAGTAGTTTCACCATCTTTTCTCCCTACCTCTCTATCACCACGGGGTGCCGCCTCGCTGGAAGGAAGGTCATTGTGAATACCACAGAAATAATTCTCCCTCACAGCCCCGAGGGTTTTCATCATCTATTATTCTCTTTCTGTGTGTGTGTGTGTGTGTGTGTGTAAGTTTGCGGTGTTTATATCATCGTGGTCTATGTCCTAGCCGCTCAAAGCTAGGTGGCGCCCCCTGTTCGCTTTATTGTGAAGACAGGCTCGAGGCATGCCATCGGCCCCCAGCGTTTTGGAGGCCGTCGAGGTTCGGGTGTCGCTTGGGCCCCCATCATTTGGTGCCCCCACGGAGGAGGGATTCTAAGAAACCTTCGGTTTACAATGCTGAAAGTGACGCATGCCATCAATCATGGACGAATGGCTGAAGGAATTTTCCAATTGGAGGACGGGAGAAGAGGAGACTAAGGAGGCACTAGCCGCCTTCATTGAAGTACTACTGCGAGACTGCAATGTCGTCAGTATTCAAGAGGTAAATTCTCCATCTCGTGTTGCTCGTTCTAGCCACAAGTTGAGAGCATCAAGTGGGAGGTCGGTGAAGTGTCATCACTGTTGTCAACCAAAACACACTGTCAATAAGTGTCATCAACGAAGGTAGCAAAGGGGCTGAAATCGTCTACATCGAGATTCATCGCAAAGAAGTCATTCACATCAAAGAAGGAAAGAAAACGATGAGACCTCTCTTCCCTAAAGAAACTGCAGTCAAAGTTATAACCTTTACTCCAAAATGGCCTAAAGGGGCTGCTCGAGCCAAAGGTAAGGAAAAGATAAGCCAGTCTGGAAATACATGACCCCGAAGGGAGAAGCATCTGGACAAGCAAGGGCTTCAAGCTCAAAGAGCCGGGTTGTACCCAACTTGCCAAAGAGGAAGTTATCCGAAGCTAAGCGGCGGAAGGTCGCCTATCGATTTGCACGACACATGCGAGTACTACCAGTCCACTTCGACAATCCTGAAGAAGAAGTGGTAAGAAGACTCCCATGTCCTAGGGAAGAGTGGTTCGGCTATTGCTCTTGCTGTTTTGGAAGGTGGGTAGAGGATCTTCCTCCTCTCCCTATACAACTTATCCTGAAGAAGCTCTCCACCACGGGTGAAACCCAGTGGGCTGGAGATGAGTTGCATCTGAATGGAGTGGAATTCATGCAACACACCGACTACTGGAATTATCTGCAACTTCTACTAGCCAAGAGGCTGGGAGTGGTCAGACGCGTCGCCATTGTCCCGTACGTGCTGAGCGAGCGACGAAGGAAAGGTAGAGCCCATGAAAGGCGACGACCTCCTGTGGATGTGCCAACTCATCAACACTGGCACGGTAAGAGTATAAGTAAGTACTCCACCATCTGTGCATGATGAAAAACGGGCCAACAGCATTCCCGTTCAGATTCCTGCAACATATACATGTGAATATCTATGTAGATAGGAAAATCTTATACCAACAGAAGATCGTGTACCTATTTGGTGTGGCGGTACTAGGAGAAATCCTTAATTCCCCAAACCCCATCATTCTCCCCATATTGGATTACCATCATTCCTTTAATGTTTCTATCTTTATCATGTTTTAACCTATCCACCCAACCCTGTTAAAAGCCGCTATGAGCCGCTACTGTCATTAATATTAAAAAAGAAAAAAAAGGTTTGTAATTTCCTGAGTCACCACCATGGCAAGTGTTTCTTTCCCCATGTTCAATGAAAAGACGGGAGAAGATCTCACCACCAACTTTTTGGATGATTTCGACATTGCTTGTGTCGTTTCCAACAAAGATGACGACTCTTCACGACTTCAAATTTTTCCTCTACTGATGAAAGTAGAGGCCAAATCCTGGTATAATGCATTGCCCCAGGCTACCAAGAATGCATGGGATGTGTTAAGGGCTGCTTTTGTAAAGAGGTTCGGTGGAGACACAACCTCGGAGAAGCTATGGCAGCTACTGACACAGTTAAAGCAGGGAGGTCTGCTGGGGTATGCCACCTATGAGTCCAAATTTGTGGACTTATGGGAGAGATGGATTGCCCCACTAGAGGAAGGCGACGGAGCGCCTAACTTCCTAAAGAAGGACTATTTCATTGTTGGTCTATGGTTGCCGCTTAGAGAGAAGGTGAAGGGAAGGTTTCCTGCAACATATGAGTTGTCAGTCAAAGTAGACAACCTTAAAGACAAGAAGATGCGCATGCAAGCAAGAGTAAATGAGTCAGAGGAAACAAGCTCGGCCCGACCAACCCCAGTGACTGCAACAGCCAGTCATAGAGCCTAACCGCAAGAGGCAACAGAAGAGCAGCAAGACCTTTTGAGTCGCATCACCACCCAAGGTTAAACAAGGAAGAGGACAACGAAGACAGAACCAAGAGTACCACTGCTACAATTGTGGGGAAGATAGCCATGGAATGTACTACTGCCCACATCCAAGGAGGTACAATTTCAATAGAGAGGGGAGACAGAATCAAATCTCTCTACCAAGAGCAAGACCACCACCACCTAGGCAACCAGGGCCGATCCCACTGGTCCAAATCCTTCGACCACCCATACAACAACAACCACCACCCCAACCTCTCATTCCACCACTACCCCCACCACCTGCTGTGAACCAAGCGGTGAGTGTTATTAGATTGGAGGCCAAAGGGAAGGCAAAAGTAGAAGAATCAGTTCGAGACAAGCACAAAGGTAAAGCAAAGGTAGAAGAAGTGGATGCTATGGGAGTGAAGCGTGCCAGGAACGAGGAAGCCTCTCAAAGAGAAGAGAAGATGAAAGGGAAGGCTGAGTCTAGCAAGCAAGCAGCTAAACCGCAACGGAAAATAGACATCGTGGACTTCTCACTAGGTGAGTATGAAAAACCCTATGAATTAGTTCAAGATGTTTTAATGTAGGGCCCGAAGATAACCTGGCCCCAATTACTCCACCTTGCACCAGGAATGAGGAGGCAATGGACAAAAATGGTAAGTACCAGGAAATCAAGAACCAGGATAGCTGGGGCTATCTCTGGAAGGGATCTCGACGACATCCTACGAACTATGAATTTCCACATCAAGGGGCAACGGATCTCAAACGTCTACATAGATGGTGGCGTGTAAATATGCATCATGAGTGAAAAGATGATGCACCATCTAGGTCTAGAGGTATGTAGGCCGACACCCTACTGAGCAAAAATGGCAAACAATGTAAGAGTGAAATGCGTAGGCATTGTGAATGCGGTCAAAGTAAAAGCATTCAATACAGAAGTGGAGGTAGACATCTTTGTCATGACACACAAAGAGGAGGGCTACCCCATCATTCTTGGGAGGCCTTGGCTTATGGCTATGGAGGCTAAACAAAACTGGAGCACCAGAATGATTTAGATGAAGGAGGCTAAAGGGAAGTCTATATTTTACGACATGAGGACTGGGAAGCAACGCAACATGATCTTGGAGGCTTGAGAAGATGAGTCCACCTGTGACTATTTGTCTACCTCAAGAGAAGAGGCAACCACCACCGACGGAAGTGACAGTAGCATCTAAGTGATGGGGGTCATTTTTAAAGACCCGAAAAGATTGACACAATCCAAAACACCCCCGACAAACCAAGAGGAATCATCAGGTACGCAGTCCTTGGAGGATGCAGGTAAGTTACAAAAAATTCTCTCAAATGAGTTAACCAATGAAGAAAGGAAGGAATATGTCTCCATGCTAAGTAACTTCACTACTTTGTTCATTGATGGCTATGATAAGATCATAGGAATTATAGTAGTGCAACACCACATAAAACTCAAGGAAGGCAGTAAACCCGTAGTGCAGAAGCTCAGAAGACTTGGAGTAATCCAAAAAGAGGCACTACTTAAAGAGGCACTACTTAAAGAGGTGAGAAGTTTGCTATAAGCATGTTTCATCTACACTATCAAAGACTCAGAATGGGTCTCCCCAGTAGTAGTCACACCAAAAAAAAATGGTAAGTGGAGAGTCTGCGTGGACTATAAACCTCTCAATGCAGCCAAGAAGAGGGATCACTTTCCCCTCCCATTTCAGGATGAAATTCTCAATCAAGTGGTGGGTCATGAATGATACACAGTGTGCGGTTGCTACTCATGATACTTCATAATTAGCATTGCCGAAGAAGATCAGAAGAAGACAACCTTCATCACACCTTGGGGATGATTTGCTTACAGGGTGATGCCTTTTGGCCTCACTAAAGCCCCGGCTACATTTCAACACTATGTGACCTTTGTTTTCCAACCCTACTTTGGAACATCAATACGGGTTTTCATAGATGATTTTTGCATCTATAGTTCACGAGCCCTTCATTTAAGCAAAGTCTATGATGGCTTAACTAGGTTGCAAACCTTGGGTGGCCAGCTCAACGTGGATAAGTGTCACATTGGTGAAAACAAAGTCGCTCTCCTTGACCATGTAATTTTAGCAAAAGGGATTGAGGCTGACCCTAGCAAGATTCAAGCCCTGGTGTCTTTACCGTCACCCACCAACGCTAAGCAGTTGGTTTCTTTCCTTCAGAAGGTAAGATACTTAAGCAGGTTCATTCACTTGCTATCTTAGGTGGTCCTTCCCCTACAACAACTCACCCAGAAGGATGTATTATCATGGAGTGAAGAGAATGAGCAGCAATTTACCGAGATAAAGAAAATCCTAGCTAAGCTTCCCACCATTTCACCCCCTAACTGGGACGAGCCATTTTATGTGAACCCTAGTGTAGGAAGTGATACACTCGGAGCCGTGCTAATGCAAAAGGACCCCCAAACTTCTTTCATGCGCCCTTTCCTTCTCTAGTCGTGTCATGACCCCGTCAGAAAAGGGATTTATCGAGTAGAACACATGGTTCTGGCACTAATGTTTTCTACCACAAAGTTCCGCTCCTATCTCCTGCCTAGACCCTTTGTAATCCTGACAATGGAAGAGGTTTTCCCATATGTAATGCGACACATGGATGTCTCATCTAGGATCTCTAAGTGGTTAATTAGATTACAAGAGTTTGACTACACCATGCAAGTCGAAAACTCCACCAGGGCTAGTTTAACGAGAATTCTCACTCATCGCCACTATGAGAAGAAGCTGAAGGTCAACACGGAAGAAAAGGAAGAAAAACCAATGGTAGAGAGTCCTAGGCTAGAAAGAGATCACTCTCTTTTCTTTGACGGAGCATACAAGAGAAAAATGGACCAGTCTGCACGGCTGGCATAGCCATGCTGGCATAGTCATTTTCAATGAGCAACAAGAAAGAGTATTCTCCATTAGGCAGTTATTACACTCCCACTCCAACAATGAAGCAGAATATGCAGCCCTAATTCTTGGGTTGGAACAATGTATTTCACAAGGAATTCAGCGCCTAAATGTGTTTGGCGATGCTTTGCTTTTGATAAGGCAGATAAATGGAACTTGGGTTTGTAAAAATTAGGTTTTACTTGGTCAACTATGCCAAGTTAAGGATCTTCTAAGGAAATTTGAAGCAATGAAACTATTTCATGTCCCCAGAGCAGAAATCAGGAGGCAGATTCTCTAGCCAAAGAAAGAATACAAGACGTTCCCGTAGGAGCAATCAAACTGAAGCTACCCCTCTTTCAAGGTAGTGACGCTATACCTAATATCATCAGCTTTCTAGATACAGGAGAATGTACGAAAGGATACACCAAAGGCCAGAAGTAGTGGTTGGTAAGGAAGGATACCAGATACCTCCTTGTAAACGACCACTTGTATTGTAAGGGCAAGGATCAGATTCTCAGGCGGGTGCCAACCTCCAGTGAGATCAAAAAGGTAATTTCAAGTTGCCATGATGGTGTGTGCAGCGGTCATTTTGCTCTAGATATCACCACTAGGAAGATTCTACAAGCAGGATACTCTTGGCCTAGCTTGAACAGGGATGTACACCATTGGTGTAAAACATGTAAGGCTTGTCAAGTGGCCACTGATAGCACATTAACCTACGAACCACAAACTCCTATCATCTCATATGGTCCATTTGAGAAATGGGGAATAGATGCAATCGGTCCTTTACCAAGGGCCCAATCAGGTAAACTGTACATCATAGTGCGTGTAGACTACATGAATCAATGGGCAGAAGCAACAGCCACCACCCACATTACAGCCCAAGAGGTAGCAAAGTTCATTTTTGAGCATATTTGTTGCCGTTTTGGCACTCCTCTTGAGATAATATCAGATCGAGGACTAGGTTTCAGAGGCGATCTGGTGGGAGAACTGATGAAGAAGTTAGGCATCACAGGTCGACGATCCACACCATACTATCCACAATGCAATGGTCTGGTAGAGAAGGTAAATGGAATGATTTGTAAAATCATCACAAAGCAGGTGAACAATCACATCGGAGACTGGGATAAACATCTCATGGCAGCTCTTTGGGCCTACCGAACGACGTTCCGAACATCGCTAGGTTTCACCCCTTTCCATCTAGTGTATGGGAAGGAGGCAATTCTACCCATTGAGGTACAGATAGCCAGCTTACGAGTCTTGGCTAACTAGATACATTGCCCAATTGTAAATCTCCAAAACCATATCCTGGATTTGGAGAGGCTCCAACTAGATAGGGAGGACGGTGCCGGCTCACTTTCAATCAAGGGCTTAAAGAAAAGGGACTGGAAAAAGGTATGTTAGTGCTGAGATACGACAACAGATTTGACACCAGGAAGGACAAGAAATTTCAACCCAAATGGGAAGGACCATTCATTGTTAAGAAACACTATGACAACGGCAGTTATAAGCTGATGGAAGCAGATGAGAGAATTCACAAGACTAGGGTCAATGGATGGAGGTTGAAAAGGTATTTTCTTAGGTATGATCCAGAATTCATGCTAGACATTCCAGAAGAGGGAGAACCCTCTAACTCCACAACCAAAGGTGCAAAGGAAGGGCTAGAAGCATGGACGCCTCTAGCAAGATGGGAGGGCTAATGATGGCCGTCTTTCGAAACCATGATCGTGAGAACCACACCCTAAGGAAGGAAAGGTTTGTTACCAAAAGAAAGAAAGAAAGAAAAAAAAGAAGCCCTTACCATTCACTATACCCCGCCCCCCCCCCCCCCCCCAAGGTTAACCCCTAGTGGGGTGCCGCCAGTTTGGCCACACCCTTCCATTATCACAAAAAGACAATCTCTCTCTCTTACTGCCCGGCTCCGCTAATATTCTCTCTCTCCTACTCTGCTGCTGCATCACCCAGCCCGGTAGGTGCTGACGGGACCAAAGCGAACCCCGAACCGCGACGGCCTCTAAAATGTCGGGGGCCGAATGGCGCGCCTCGAGCCTATCACAGGTAAAGCGAACAAGGGGCACCACCTAGCTTTAAGCGGCTAGGACGCTAACCACGATGATATGAACACCGCGAACCTACACACACACACACACACACACACACACAGAGAGAGAGAGAGAGAGAGAGAGAGAGAGAGAGAGAGAGAGAGAGAGAGAGAGAGAGAGATATTTGCAAATGATGAAAACCCTCGGGGGTGTGAGGGAGAATTATTTCTGCAGTATTTACAAATGGCACGCCGTGGTGGTAGAGAGGTAGGGAGAGAAGGTGGTGCAAACTACTTGGTGGGTTCTCTAAGACGACTCAATGATTGTGAAGCTTGCTACCAAGAGTGTGTATACGTGTATGCATCGACCATTGGAGTCAAGAGATGGAAGTGGTTCCCTTCGCATGGTGCAATTCCCAAGGCAAACCCAAC
Organism: Adiantum capillus-veneris; assembly: GCF_014529385.1. Lineage (NCBI taxonomy): Eukaryota > Viridiplantae > Streptophyta > Polypodiopsida > Polypodiales > Pteridaceae > Adiantum > Adiantum capillus-veneris. The sequence continues at coordinate 46,521,045 of NC_140936.1, read as the reverse complement.
ACACAAGCCCCCTCCCCGTGATGGTGATAGTGTCAACTCTTCCCAATACACTCTACCCAATACTGACTTCTCATGGACTACCCCCCCCCCCCGATGTTCGGCGCATTTCCTCTTTTTGTTGTTAGCGGCGCGTGCTTTGGGTCCTTCTTCTTTTTCGTTGGTCGTCGTAGTCATGGAGTCCTTAGTTTTCTTTATATTTGTAGTGCGTATACGCGTGTTTGTGTACGTATGTGCATGTGGGCGGATGTGTATATATATGTATATGGGTGTGTGTGCGTGAGTGCGTATGTGTGTGCAAGGGTGCGGTGGGAACGAGGGGCTTATGTACATAATGTATATATTATATATATGTTTTATATATATATATATATATTGTGTTTGGGCGGCAGCTACATGTGCTTGGGGTGGGGGGGATGGTGTGTGTGTGTGTGGTGTGTGTATTGAGAGAAAGAGAAAAACGTGTTGTGCCTGTACAGGCCGAGAGGGAGAGAGAGAGAGATATGGCGGGCGGGCTGCTGTCGAAACAGAGCGCGAGAGAGGGAGAGGGGATTAGGGGTGTGTGTGTGAGTGTGAGGATGAGGGAGAGGGTAAGGATGAGAGTGTAGTGTGTGGTGTGGAGGGAGAGTGGGATCTGGCTCCGTGCATTGCGCCTTCGGGCTGAAACAGAAGAGAGAGAGAGAGAGAGAGAGAGAGAGAGAGAGAGAGAGAGAGAGAGAGAGAGAGAGAGAGAGAGAGAGAGAGAGGATGAGGTGGCGCTAGAGGGAGGGGGAATCCATAGGGCGGGTGCCCACCGTGGGGGAGGGGGGGGGGAAGAGAGTGTGTGAGGGGGGGGGGGGGGGTGTCTTATCCTCCGTCTTGCATGCTGTCTCAAGGATGAGAGGAGGGGGAGAAGTCAATGGTGTGGGGGCGGATAGAGGGTGGGGATAGCGGGCAAAGGGGAGGGTGAGGCGAGCGGGTGAGGAAGGGGGGAGGAGAATATTAGCGGGCCAAGGGGGGGGTAATGGGAGGGGGGGGAAAAAGAGTGTGAGAGAGGGAGAGGGTGAGTGTAAGAATACGGGAGAGTGGGGGTTCACATGCGGTGTCAAGAAGATGGCGGTCTTTCTAGGAAGGCACAGGGCCTCTTGCTGTGAGAGTTTGTGAGGAAGCTCAAGGGTTATGAGAAGGAGCTAAGATGTAGATAACATAGCTTCTAGAGCTAAAGAAGAAATGTAGCCAAAGAAGACGCTCACTTTCCCTTACAAACACACATGTGATGGACAGAACTCATGAAAGATAGTCAAAACAAAAAAAAAATGATTACATCGAGATTACGATCATATCGTATCATGGGTAGGATAAAAGGGTTAATGGATGAGTTAATGATATTTAATCTTTGTTGTCCAAATAAGCCACGGATTGCTCTTTGGAACTGTAGCTTTGTGCTTACTATAATATATATGTTTTGTCTAGCGATTGGAATTAGTTGTGAGTACAAATCCTCTTGATTCATAATAAAATAATCACATTCACATCAAAAGAGAAGTCATAGTCAGTAATAGGTAGTATGATGGGATCTGGTGAGAGAAGTATTCCGTTGAGCCTTTCAGGACCAAATAGAAACACTATGCGTTGCTGAAAGTGAATCTTTCGACTAATCCAAATGTTGACCCTAATAGATTGCACAGAATGGAAATGAAAGAAATTGCCTCCATGTGGATTATGGTTATTCATCAATGATATACTTAGTATGTTCAAAGATAAAGGTGTGAAAGAAGTGAAAGGAGAAGAAGAAGAGAGTTTCTCTCCCAAGCCCTATTGTTGCCCTTAGGCAATAAGGATACTGCGGGGAGAGAAGTACCGGTAGCAAGGAGATTCTAGAGTTTGTGGAAGAGAATGAGAACATTAAGAGAGAGAGATGCTTGTGAAAGATGAAGATATGGTTACTAACCTTGTGCACATAATTGTTTTCCGCAAGAAGGTTGTGCCCATTACATTGACAAGATTGTTGCTTGAATACCTTCCAATGAAACAATTAGGACACAACAAGAGAGATGAAAGGAGGAGTAAATATAGAATTAGAGATAGATCTAAGTGTGGTGGTGGTATTAAAGATAGATAATGAGATATAGAGATAGAGTTAGAGACAAGTTTTGGACTAGATATGCAAATGAAAGAAAAACTAGCAACATATATCTTACATGAGATCAATCGTCACCACCTTAATGGAGAGAGAAGATGAGGCAAGACTTCAGCCTTTCTTCAAGAGAAACTGTGGCACTAAGATGAGTGTGTCACTATGGAATTGAGCTATTCTCACTCACTCACCCCCAATGAAGAGAAGGTTTCCCTTTTTATAGGTGAGGGAGCCATGTTTTACATAATCACTTGATTAGACTAAAGAATTAGCCCAAATCAAATGTTCTTTGGATATTTCTTAAAGTGGGCAATATTAGGACTCAAAATATCATGAAATTCAGCATTTTTGGTCGTTGAGGCTCCATGTGGGTGCATGATGTATGTGGGCCCCACCTAGGCATCTTCTGTGTGGCTGCAGCAAGGGGTCCCAACTTGTGTGTCTTGTCCTTCAAGGCATCTTTGAGGTGTCACATTCCAATGCTTGTGTCTTTTATCCTCCAAATATCTTATTTTATGGAAAAAGACCAAGATTACGTCTTTTCACTTGATTCACCTGTTTACCATCTCTTCTTGCAGTGTAGTTGTGAGAGGATTTTTCACTCTTTTCCCTGTAACTTTTGACCTGTAACTCGGATTGACATGCTTCAAAAGGAAAAATTGGCCTACTAAAAGATCTTGACTTGGTTTTGGCCTTTTATCCACGCCCTTAGGTTGGGATTTTCAAATTGGGATGGTCCAACAAGCTTTGGATCTTCCTTTTCATAAAGTCTTCTAGTAGGCCCTTCCCTCTTGTATGTATCCAAGAAGGTATGCATTATTGAAGGGTTATATTATTAAATAAATATGAAAAGAAGAAAATAATTTATATATGGTAGGGTATAGCTGAGATATTAGAAGAAATATACAAATGATTTTCCCCCAGACAAAAAGAGGCACAATCATTGATACTTCTCTTGCAGTACTTTCTAATAATAATGTACATTTATATTACTTCAAAGGTAATACTAAGGTATGGTAGAAAGATTTTATTTATGCATATGAGTGTTATATGAAGTATACTTATGCGTTAAAAAGTCACAAGATAATTTTTTTAATGCGCGTTCCCACTATATACGTGCCATAGCACGACATCCACCCCCTCTAAACCTGCACATCCTCCGGTATGTGCCACATTGTCTCTTTGTAAGATCAGACCTCTTGTACATCTTCCTTGATTTCTTCTTCACTGGATGATTCCAGAGCTTCATGTTCACTTTGATCTTCACCTGTGTTTTGCTCTTCTTCCTCATCAACATCTTCTAGATCATTGTCTCCTCTTCTCTTAAACATTTTAATCCTTTTTCCCGCAATGGGAATCTTTACTTCTGTACCATCTAGTTCAGACAAGATGTAAGTAGCATTTTCATGCACATGCTTTACAACATATGGTCCGAACCAACATACGGTCCAAACATACGGTCAAGGGTGTTTCAGATTGTGTCAATCTGTTTGGGTCTTTAAGAATGACCCCCATCACTTCGATACTAGTGTCACTTCCGTCGGTGGTGGTCGTCTCTTCTCCTGAGGTAGACGAGTAGTCGCTGGTGGAATCATCTTTTGAAGCCTCCAAGATCATGTTGCGCTGCTTTCCAGTCCTCATGTCTTAGAATATGGACTTCCCTTTAGCGTCCTTCATTTGAATCATCCCGGTGCTCGAGTCTTGTTTAGCATCCATGGTCATAAGCGAAGGCCTCCCAAGAATGATGGGGTAGCCCTCCCCTTTGTGTGTCATGACGAAGATGTCTACCTCCACTTCTGTAGTGAATGCTTTTACTTTGACCGCATTTACAATGCCCACGCATTTCATTCTTACATTGTTTGCTATCTTGGCTCGGCAGGGTGCCGGCCTACTTACCTCTAGACCTAGATGGTGCATCATCTTTTCACTATGACGCATATTTGCGCGCCACCATCTATGTATACATTTGAGATTCGTTTCCCCTTGATGTGGGCATCCATGGTGGGTAGGATGTCATCGAGATCCCTTCCAGAGATAGCCCCAGCTATCCTGGGCCTTGATTTCCTGGTACTTACCATTTTTGTCCATTGCCTCCTCATTCTGGGTGCAAGACGGAGTAATTGGGGCCAAGTTATCTTCAAGCCTTGCATTAACACATCCTGAACTAAGTCATAGGGTTTTGCATACTCACCTAGTGAGAAGTCCACGATGTCTATCTTCCGCCGCGGTTTAGCTGCTTGCTTGCTAGACTTAGCCTTCCCTTTCATCTTCTCTTCTCTTTGAGATGCTTCCTCGTTCCTGGAACGCTTCACTCCCATAGCATCCACTTCTTCTATCTTCGCTTTTCCTTTGTGCTTCTCTCAAACTGATTCTTTTACCTTTTCTTTCCCTTTAGCCTCCAAGCTAATAACACTCACCGCTTGGTTCACAATAGGTGGTGGGGGTAGTGGTGGAATGAGAGGTTGGGGTGGTGGTTGTTGTTGTACAAGTGGTCGAAAGATTTGGACTGGTGGGATCGGTTCTGGTTGCCTAGATGGTGGTGGTCTTGCTCTTGGCGGAGAGATTTGATTCTGTCTCCCCCCTCTATTGAAATTCTGCCTCCTTGGGTGTGGGCAGTAGTACATTCCATGGCCATCTTCCCTGCAGTTGTAACACTGGTAATCTTAGTTTTGCCTTTGTTGTCCTCTTCCTTGTTCTGGATTCCTGCCAGGTGCATGCCCTTGCTGCACCAGATGCATAGATACACTCTCTAGTTAGGTGGTGATGCGACTCAACAGGTCTTGCTGCTCTTCTGATGCCTCCTGTGGTTGGACTCTATGATTGGCTGTTGCAGTCACTGGGGTTGGTCGGGCCAAGCTTGTTTCCTCTGACTCATTTACTCTTGCTTGCATGCGCAGCTTCTTGTCTTTAAGGCGGTCTACTTTGACTGCCAACTCATATGTTGTAGGAAACCTTCCCTTCACCTTCTCTCTAAGCGGCGACCATAGACCAACAATGAAACCGTCATTCTTTATGAAATTAGGCTCTCCTTCGCCATCCTCTAGTGAGGCAACCCATCTCTCCCACAAGTCCACAAATTTAGACTCGTAGGTGGCATAACCCAGCAAACCTCCCTGCTTTAACTGTGTCAGTAGCTGCCATAACTTCTCCGAGGTTGTGTCTCCACCGAACCTCTTTACAAAAGCAGCCCTTCACACATCCCATGCATTCTTGTTGGCCTGGGGCAATGCATTATACCAAGACTTGGCCTCTACTTTCATCAGTAGAGGAAAAATTCTAAGTCGTGAAGCATCGTCATCTTTGTTGGAGACGACACAAGCAATGTCGAAATAATCCAAACAGTCGGTGGTGTGAGATCCTCTCCCTTCTTTCCACTGAACGTGGGGAAAGAAACACTTGCCATGGTAGTGACTCAAGAAATTACAAACTTTTTTTTTTTTTTTTACATTAACAACAGTAGCGGCTCATAGCGGCTTTTTACAGGGGTGGGTGGATAGGTTAAAAGAGGATAAAGATAGAGACATTAAAGGAATGATGGTAATCCAATATGGGGAGAATGATAGGGTTCGGGGAATTGAGGATTTCTCCTAGTACCACCGCACCGAATGGGTATACGATCTTCTATTGTTAGAAGACTTTCCTATCTACATAGATATTCATATGCATATGCTGCAGGAATCTGAACGGGAATGCCGTCGGCCCATTTTCCATCATGCACACAGGGTGGAATACTTACTTATACTCTTATCGTGCCAGTGTTGATGAGTCGGCACATCTAGAAGAGGTCGTCGCCTTTCATGGGCTCTACCTTTCCTTCGTTGCTCAACACGTACGGGGTGATGGCGACGCGTCTGACCACTCCCAGCCTCTTGGCTAATAGCAATTGCAGGTAATTTCCGTAGTCGGCGTGCTGCATGAATTCTACTCCATTCAGTTGCAACTCGTCCCCAGCCCACTAGGTTTCACCCGTGGTAGAGAGCTTCTTCAGGATAAGTTGTACAGGGAGAGGAGGAAGATCCTCCACTCGCTTTCCAAAACAGTGAGATCAGTAGCCAAACCACTCTTCTCTAGGACATGGGAATCTTCTTACCACTTATTCTTTTGGATTGTCTAAGTGGATTGGTAGCACTCGCATGCGTCGTGCAAATCGGTTAGGCGACCTTCCGCCGCTTAGATTCGGATGACTTCCTCTTTGGCAAGCTGGGTACAACCCGGCTTTCTGAGCTTGAAGCACTTGCTTGGCTAGATGCTTCTCCCTTCGGGGTCATGTATTTTCCAGACTGGCTTAACTCCTCCTTACCTTTGGCTCGAGCAACCCCTGTAGGACACTTTGGAGTTATAACTTTGACCGCAGTTTCTTTAGCGAAAAGAGGCCTCACCGTTTTCTTCCCTTCCTTGATGTGGATGACTTCTTCGCGATGAATTTCGATGTAGATGATTTCAGCCCTTTCGCTGCCTTCGTTGTTGGCACTCATTGACAGTGTGTCTTGGTTGGCAATAGTGATGGCACTTCACCGACTTCCCACCTGATGCTCTCAACTTATGGTTAGAACGGGCAATACGAGATGGAGAATTTACCTCTTGAATACTGACGACGCTGCAGCCTGGCAGTAGCACTTCAATGAAGGCCGCTAGTGCCTCCTTCGTCTCCTCTTCTTCCGTCCTCCAGTTACAAAATTCCTTTAGCCATTCGTCCATGATTGATAGTGGACGTCACTTTCAGCATTGTAAACCGAAGGGTCTTAGAAAGCCCTCCTCAATGGGGGCACCAAATGACGGGAGCAAAATGAACCCGAACCCCAACGGCCTCTCAAACGCCGGGGGCCGAATGGCGCGCCTTGAGCATGTCATGGTAAAGCGAACAAGGGGCACCACCTAGATTTAAGTGGCTAGGACGCTAACCACGATGATATGAACACCGCGAACTTATACACACACACACACACACACACACACACACACACACACACACACACACACACAGAGAGAGAGAGAGAGAGAGAGAGAGAGAGAGAGAGAGAGAGAGAGAGAGAGAGAGAGAGAGAGATTTGCAAATGATGAAAACCCTCGGAGGTGTGAGGGAGAATTATTTCTACACTATTTACAAATGGCACGCCGTGGTGGTAGAGAGGTAGGGAGAGGAGGTGGTGCAAACTACTTGGTGCGCTCTCTAAGACGACTCAATGATTGCGAAGCTTGCTACCAAGAGCGTGTATACATGTGTGCATCGAGCATTGGAGTCGAGAGATGGACGTGGTTCCCTTCGCATGCTGCAATTCCCAAGGTAAACCCAACACACAAGCCCCCTCTCCGTGATGGTGATAGTGTCAACTCTTTCCACTACACTCTACCAAATGCTGACTTCTCATGGACTACCTCCCCCCCCTCGATAGTGACCTCTTAGTGCCAATTGATAGGTGTTGGCTCTTGGATTATGGTAATCCCGGTGTGATTAGGTTAAGCTTAATCGGAGAGACAAAGCAGGTGGTGGGCCCGGTGTGGTTGACCCTTGCTTTCTTTTGGGAGGTTATTAAAAGACGAGAATCTCTAGGTGGGCCTTTGTTACCATCACCTAGAGAGAGGGAATTTACAAAGTGGGAATTTTACAATGGCTCGGTGAAAACTGAAGAAATGATGAAAATACCCTGGCGGCGCGTGCTTTGGGTCCTTCTTTTTCGTGGTCGTCGTAGTCGTGGAGTCCTTCGTTTTCTTTGTATTTGTAGTTCGTATACGCGTGTGTGTGTACGTATGTGCATGTGGACGGATGTGTATATATATATATATATGTATATATATATATATATATGTATATATATATATATATATATATATATATATATATATATGTATGTATATGGGTGTGTGCGTGAGTGCGCGTGTGTGTATGTGTATTTGTATGTGTGCACAAGCGTGCGGTGGGAACGGGGGGCTTATGTACATAATGAATGTATTATATATATGTTTTTATTTTTATATCTTTGTGTTTGATGGCCAGCGATAGCTACGCATGCTTCGGGTGGGGGAGATGGTGTGTGTGTGTGTGTGTGTGTGTGTGTGTGTGTGTGTATGTGTGGTGTGTGTATTGAGAGGAGAGAGAGAAAAACGTGTTGCGCCTGTACAGGCCGAGAGGGAGAGAGAGAGATATGGCGGGCAGGCTGTTGCCGAAACATAGCGCGAGAGAGGGAGAGGGGATTGGGGGGGTGTGTGTGAGTGTGAGGATGAGGGAGAGGGTGAGGATGAGGGTGTGAGTGTGTGGTGTGGAGGGAGAGTGGCTCCGGCTCGTGCGCTGTGCCTTCGGGCTGAAATGGAAGAGAGAGAGAGAGAGAGAGAGAGAGAGAGAGAGAGAGAGAGAGAGAGAGAGAGAGAGAGAGAGAGAGAGAGAGAGAGAGGATGAGGTGCCACAGCTATGCATAGACACGATTGTTCAACCCATGCACACAATCATCCCAGAGTACTCCATCTAGGAGGGGTGGAAGAGTACTAAGTAATTAAGGGCAATGTTTGAAGAGGGAGGAAAAAGTTTGATGTTAACTTTGCAAAATTACCTAATAATGCCCTTATATATCATCAACAGGGGAAATATATTGGATAATATCTCCTCGATGAGTGTAAATAATGTATATAATATCTAAAATATCTAAAAATCATCCAAAAATAGTTCTTTTTGGTTATTTTTGATCGATTTTCTTGACATTTACACTTAAAACTGGAGAAATCCAAAAAAAAAACAATAAGGCTGTGTTTTTCAATGGATTTTCTTAATTATTGGATTTTCACTTTGCTTTTTTGGTGCATTTTGTTATTTTTTAATTTTTTCAATTAAGAGGTCAAAATTAAAAAATAAAAAGCAACGGAGTTCAGATGGAAAAATTGAAGACAAGGTGGTGATCAGAAAGACAAGGCGGACAAGCACAAAAAATTTCAATCAAATCGGCAGCAGATAGAAGCGGAAAGCCTAAATTAGGCGGCCATACCTACTTTTGCAAAATTCTTGCAAAATGAGCTACTGGAATCCGATTGGGGAAATTTTGAGTCTAACATAGATTTCACGGCCTAGCAAGACTAACAAGGGAATCTGGGGAAGAATGGTTTGAGAAGTCCGGGTATAGATATCCAGGTAGGCTAAAACCACCTCATTTCCACTTGTTGCTTTTGGAGAGAGAGCTTTTCGACCTCTTTCGCGCGTCTTTTTCGGAGTCTACAGTCACCCGTTTTCAGCACCGTCTCACACGAGACATGAGGGGTAAGTTCTATACTCAACAATGATCCATTTTATACGGTTGGTAGCTAGTCTAAACCCCTAGAAAAAACCCTAGAATCCGAGTAGTGCATGAAGACCTACGACCAAAAATCGACCATAGCGGCCTATTAGCTCAACCAAATCGGATGAGATTTGAACTGTAGCATGCCCCAACATATTAGAACACTTCTATAGCAACAATTGACCATTCGGCAAAGGGCAAGGGGGTCCCAAGTAGACAAGCTAGGTTTTTGGCAGATGTCAGAATTGGGTTCTGACTCCACAGACAACTTACCTACGAGGTCTATATACAATGTATATGACTGGTTTTGAGAAATCAATCAAGCAAAGCCCTCGAAAAGCAAAAAAAGGCTCGAAGGCTACAAAGCGTAAAATTCGACATACGGGATCACACTGACTCCAAATGGGCCAAAATTGGATGAGTTGCTTCATGACTATGTTGCGGACAAGTCCATAGCCTTAAAGGTGACTAACCAACTCAACAGGCAGTGTAGTCAGAAAGATCAGAGATTTCAGAGTCAACGAAGCATAAAGTGATGCTGGCAAGACCAAACTTTACCAAATTCAATTCAGGACTTGTTTGAGGTGTATAGAATGTGTTTAAGTCAAAATTTTTAAGTTTTACAAGAAAAATGTGATTGCTATACACAATTGCGATTATTTACTTTTGCACTATTTTTGCTTGAAAGTTGCATCATCACATCACTTATCACTTGTATGCACCTAATACATGCCAAAATTCAAGTATGAGCCAAAATGATCACATATAACTTGGAAAATTGCCAAAAAAAACACAAAGAAGTCTTTACAAGCCAAATTTTGAGTTATGAGCCGCATTTCTTGATCCAAATCACCTCATATCACATGTACAAGGTCTATACAATGCCTAGAACCAAGTTGTACCAAAAACTGTCCATTTTGGTAGAAAAGTTAATAATCATAATTATTTACTTTTTGACCAAAATGGGAGAAATTTGCAATTTTTCCATCATACATCCAAAGTACATGATGTGCTAAGCCCACTAGCCAAGTTTGAACAAATTTGGAGCTCAGATCTCACAATCTCTTTACATCTACTGTTTCAGAGACCTAAAGCCTAAAATCTGGCACCATTTTCATCCTATGCATCCAATTGAGCCCATATCTCACTCAGAGTATCTATTCGGTATATACTTCAAGCCTGTAATGTCAAATCTGCAAAAAGTTGAAAAAATTACTCAGCTGTAAATAATAGCAATTATTTGCTTTTGTTGGAACTTTATGTTCCTTACATGTTTTTATGCATCTATGCATATTTAAAAATTGATTTGAAGCAAATTGGACTCAATTTGTCATCATTTCAACTTGAAGAACATTTCAAAGAAAGTCTGTCAAATTTACTAACTTTGATACTCTATTCACTCAACAGGAGCCATGCAAGCAGCAGAGAAGGCCAAGAAGAAGCTCAACCAAAAAGAAAAGTTGCAAGAGCTACCAGCATACCAACTGGACCCTGACTCAGTCAAAATTGCCAAAGCAACATATCTTTTCAAGAAAACAGTCTAAAGAGTATAACACCACAGTGTTCACCGGAATATTTAAGAGCAAGTAAGGTCATCAGGTAGAGCTGCAACTTCTACCAAAGGAAGTTAATGATGTCCCTGCAAAGCCCAAGACCAAAGAAGCAAACCGAAGGCTAGGATTCAGAGATTTCTATGAACAAGAGCCATGTGGAGTGGACTTCCAAAAGGCTTATGAGATTTTGTCCAAGATCAAAGAAGATGGAACCACTTAGATCTCTGACGCACAAGGGAATAATGTTGAGGTAGTGATTACCAAGGAGATAGTGGCAGAAGCACTCAGATTGCCAGCAAAAGAAACGACAATGAGGGCAAGAGATAGAAAGACGGCAGCTACTTTCACCAAGGAAACCGTCGCTGCGACATTTGTCGACCTCATCCACAAACAGGTGGAAGAGCCCGCAAGGTTGTACCATCAGCATTTCCACTTCCTTGCCAAAAGACCGCCAAGGTAGACAACACCAAATCATGCAATTGCCACAACCTTTACTCAAGTCCTCAAATCAACCACCAATCAACCAATTGACCATGCACAATATGTTTTGTCCACATTTAAGGGTACAAAGAAAGAAGGGAACATCATATACCTGGGAGCACCAGAGGTTTTGACCAGGATTGCTTACCATGCCATTGGCATGGCCAACAACTTGCCACCTATCCCATATCAAAACACTTGGATAGTGTCAGCACAACCTTCTCCTCGAGCTACAAGATCTGACAAGAGATCATATAAGTCGGATGAAGAATCTGTTGAAAGCTCGCCAGAAAGACACAGTAGTGAAAGTTCGGATAACGAGGAAAAGAGAGCACGACGGGAAGAAATGAAGAGAAAAGTTGTGTCAATACAACAGGAGGAACCTGAATAAAAACAAGTCCACTTTGAAAGAGAAAAGCAATCTTACAAACGCAACCACCAAGCACAAGGCAATGACCCAGCAAAGTGGGTACCCATTGAGATGAAAGGACCAAGAACCAAGCATCATACCAGGAATCACGCTAAAGATACCACAGAATCCCTAGAAAAGATGTATCAAGAAGCAAAAGCCTTGAAGCTGAAGAAAGCCCAAGAAGCGGCTAGAAAAGTGAAAGAGGCGACAAAACAGCAAAAGCAAGCAGAGGAAACAATTGAGCAAGGAGAAGCACAACACGATCAGGGTGAGATGTCTCCCCGTCCTTCTTCATCCATTATTGAATATCATGATAACCCCATTCCGGGTTCACCACCTTCACCAACAAGCAAAGCCACAAAAGCTGAACACACAAAAGAGGTAGAGCCTGAACAAAGAGAAGTAGCTGAACTGGCACAACATGCGGTTGAATCTACACAAGAGCAACACAAAGAGCAAGAGCCAGATCCCAAAAGGACATTGAGTCTTGAACAAGAGGAAAACACAAAGTTAGAACAACCAAGAGAACAGGAGACCGAGGAAACACCCTCTACCTCAACACATCAAGAGAAGGCCGGGGTATCCACGAAGCCTCAAGATGACAAAACGGTAGAAGATCAGCCACAACCACAAGGGCAATAGCAACCAGCATCCATGATGCCACCAAAGGATACACAAGAATTTGTAGAAACATCAAGTCAGCTCGCACAAAATGAAGATTGGCAGTCAAATGATGAAGTGATCATGCAAGCTAATGAGTATGCTAAGAAAATGCAGGACATGACTGAACGACTTTGCTCAGCAGCACTTAGTTGTAGCACAAGGACCAAGGAATTAGAAATGGTGATTGACACACTCCAAGGGGATTTAGACAACCGACTAAACGTCATCACCGATCTACAAAGGCAAGTGTAGGAGTTGAAAGTGGAAGCTGAACAACATCATCTCGCAAGAGATAAACAACATAAAGAAATGGAGGAGCTTGGTGGGTTGCTTACAAAATTGTCAGATGCATGCAAAGCAAAGGATGAATAGCTGACAAAAGTCACAAATGAACTTCTAATGACAAACCTATTAGTTCAGAAGATTCAAGTTCAGTTAGATCTAGCCAATGCCCCCTTACAATACTCAGAATAAAAAATAAATGATCGGGAAATTTTCCTACTTCAAATCAGAGAAAATCCCACAGTGGACTTGATCAAAGGCACAAACGAGGTCTACAAGGAATTTAAGAAGAAGAATAAAGACCTCGAGCTGGAGCTTAAATTGGGACACTCTCAGCGCAAAGACCTGGCTTTGATGCAGGTCCAAACAGAAGACGAGCTACTGAAAGAAATAGCAAAACTTAAAAGAGTCAACCAGCTATTGAGAGAGGGACGGCCCAAAACACAAGAAGAGGTAGGCACTTCAGAGCAACCACAGCTAGAGATCCCCTCGGTTTCATTCACTGAGATGGAGACACAGCCAGCCGAAGAGATAAGTGGCAAGGAAGGGTTTCAAGTATGCATAACTGAAACAGACACGGTGCCAATGGCCCAGCTCTCCAAGGCTAAGGAAGACGCAGTGAAGGAAAAAATTACACAAGAGGTAGATGAGCAGTGGAAGGCAGCAATGGATTGGGAGTTGAGAGTTCTTCATTTTGTCAACTTTACAAAACTCACTCTCAATCAAATCAATGTGCAATGGTACCAACAATCCTTGCCCTATCCTCTGATTGAAGTGGAGTTGCTACAAGTGAAAGAAAGGATTTACATCGACATGCAAGTCAAGGGCGCAAATCAAGACCATCCAAAGTGGAGGTTGAGCTGTTGAACAAGAATCCAAGGTACTTGATACAAGAGCACTTGTGGCCCTGCAGAAGGATCCTACTTTCTATCCTGTACCAAGAGTAAGGACTTGGCAAGCACACGAGGCACTAGTAAAGAAGCGGCCAACTTGGCTAAATTACCCCAGATTGCCTGCTCCAACAAATGGACCACGGATGGAGGAGTACATGGTGAAAACCCTAATGTGTACCATGTCCTTCTTCAGAAGTCTACTAGATTTATCATGTGCAATGTTATACAAAATCTGTCGAATGCTGCTCACCTGCATCAAAGTATTTCATGAGCCAGAGCAAGCAGGCACCCCATGGATGTCATTCCTCAAGGGTAACAAAGGGTTGTGCTATGATCTCAGTGCGCAACCTTCCGAAGAAGTCCTTTGTGGCATCTATGCCAGATGTGTGTTTTTACCTTCCCACAATATCTTGGCTTTTGAGGAAGCGTTCTACATAGGGTTCTTCACTTGGCGAATGAAAATATCTGGGCCAGTGATCAGCAACCTGACATCACGCTTTGTAGGCTACTCAATAGTGGAGCTGAAGAACAAAGTCACCATGCAGTTCTTGCAAGTGCCAGATAAAGAGAGAAAGATCAGATACCAAAAGGCACTCAATGCACTTAAAGACCACCTCGCCTGTTAACTTGAAGACTGCATCGCCCATAAAGCTGTGTCATGGGATGACATAGGCGAGGAGGGGGGGAATGTTAGCAGAAAGCTGACACAGATACCACAAATACCATTTTTCAAAACTCTCATTGTGAAAAAACTTATTATTTTTTATAAATCGGGAATATTGTAACTCTTATTTTTCGGATAAACCTTGTAATTGATGAGCCAAGGCTACAAGCTTCCAGATTGTATCAACCTGTCATTACCTATCTTTAATTAGAGCTCCCAGATTATTAGTTTTGACCACCAAAAACCTTGGCTAAGGTATAAGAGCCAATTTTTGTAAGTTATTTGTAAGTTTTTGGATAATGAAATACACAGCGTGAGGTAACGACGCTCACTTCTCTCCTTCTTGCACTTCCTACTCCTCCCCCGGTTGTCACATTGTAGTTGTGTTTGTTGCATTGCAACCGCAGGTAAGAGCTCTATGCATTGACCTATATAGACACATCACATTATTTCGTAGCTTTTGGCGTCGTCGACCCACGACCTAATTTCATCATAAGTAGGAATTTACACTTCAAAATAAAAAACTAAGCATAGGCGGGGTATTGGGGCATCATTGCTAAGCATTTAGGTGCATTCTGGGTCGCAAATGACTAGGTCAAAAATCCACTGTTGTTAATAATTGTGATTTTAGCACTTGATCTAAAGTGGTGCTTGAGACCATAAGCATGTGTGCTTAGGTCTTATAAACTTGTCCTAGAAGTTTTGTTACGTTTGGATGGAATTTGATGATGTAACGGATGTGATTTGTTTGTCGATGAGCCATTAACTTTTGGTGATTTCAGTCACTTGAGTGTAGCTTGAGTTATGTAAGTTGTTAGTTGTTTTCCAAGAGATTGACAACCTCTTGTAGCCTCTATGTACTAGTCGAGTCAGCTTCGTCCCATGGATTGAAAATTTAGTCGTGGTTCTCTCTAAAACTGCAAAAGATAGGATAGTGAGGTTAGACACTCGTCCCACACCTACCCACCTTATGGTGTCCCCCACTGAGGAATTGTCTGATGCTCCTATTGGAAGTTTGAAGTGGTGTTTGGAAGCTAACAAGCGGTTGGTAGTGGTCGTGAAGAATTTAGTGAGCGAGTTCAAAGCAAATAGAGATGGTGGAGCCATGTTTTGACCCCATATTTATGATTGTTTAAGATCTTGAGGATTGGTTAGCGGATTTTAAGCTATGGATGCTCTCGATGCGTATGTTGATGGATGTAGAGGAGATAAATATGATGCCGTTGTTGATGAGTGGACATGCCAAGATTTGGTTCGATGGTTTAAAGAGCAGTGATCAAGGATCTTGACAGAAGCTGCAAAGTCAATTTCTGGAGCGGTTTTGAGAGGTGGTTACTTTGGAGGAAGCTGGTGCAAAGTTGAAGGCGGTACGCCAGGATGTGAGTAAATATTTTTACGTTTTTTTATATCAATTTTAAGCTGGTTGGAAGCGGTTAGAGGTTTCTACGAGGGTAAAGGGAAATTAATATTTGAAGTTGTCAAAGCTGTTAGAGTGCTTGCACCTGAGGATCAGGGAAAAGGTCCAGTACAGTGCGCATACCTATGATGATACAATTTATTTGGCCAAGATGAAGAGTAGGAAGGTGAAGCGAAAGCTAGAGCTAAGCTTGCTAAAGCCTACAGATTATGTGCCTGTTGCAAAGTTGGCAGAGTATTCTATGGTTCAACCAAAGGTAGTACCAGTCGTGCAAAATGTAAAGCCCGTTGAGGTAAGGCCAAAAATCGATTATGTTCCTTGGAGGTTTCTAGTTTATGATGTGCATGTATCAATGAGGGATGAGTTTGTCAAAGAGGATAAGCCCCTTGTTGAAGTGAGCCTGTGTGCCAAAGGGGTAGCAAATGTGGGGTTTTTGGAGCAGATTGAAGAGGTAAACCTTGTTCTTGTGAAAAGTTTGCATGCTAAGGAAGCAGGGTACAACTCATTTGCAGATGCCGACAACTTGGAAGGAGATGAAGAAAGTGTGGAAAGCCTAAATAAAGATCAAGAATTTGTAGAGCAACAGGTGGTTGAAGATGCTGATACTGAGTCCATGTATGATGTTGATGAAGATGGAGAGGCCAGTTCCAATTTCTGGGAGACAAGCGAGGAAGATGGACCAGATGATCCCACATCCTATGGCGAGGAGACCGAGTCTAATGAGCCGGTGCTGGTAAAAGTGAAGTTGTCTGATTATGTGTATGACACTACAAAAAAAAGGGGGCCTTCGACACAGGTTTCGACGCTCTCCGTCGAAAAAACCGTCGAAATACGCATCCCTACAAAAACATCACAATATGTGTCGATATATGCGTCGAAGGCACTGTTATCGACGCATATTTTGACGTGCCTAGAGACGCAAATTGCGATGATCATAACAGAAAAAAAAACTCTTGGGCAGAGGACGGGCAGCCTGGCCTATGCCCAATGAAAAGATGGACACAGCCACAGCCAAACTACCTATCTTCTGCCCAAGAAAGCGAGCAGCACCAAAATCAACTATGCTCCCGCAGAAATTTCGGCAGAGTTCCCTTCGTTTTAACATAAACTATTAAAAAAAAACCATATGTATATGTCTCCTACATGCTATCCATGTAGGATCTCACATAAGATTTAAGGCAAATGAAAGAAATGAAATGAACTTTGTGCAAAACCATAACCAACTTAAAACCATAACCATAACAAACTTTGTGCAAAACCATAACCAAATAAAAAACCATAACTGGCCATAACCATATTGATCAAAACCATAATGATAACCATAACCATAAACAAAACAATAACCATAACCATGTCTATACAAGAACAATAACCATAACCATGTCTATACAATGACAATAACCATAACCATAACCATAACCATAAAGAAAACAATAACCATAACCATGTCTAAACAATAACCATAACCATGTCTGGACAATAACCATAACCATGTCTATACAAAAAAGAGACACAGAAGCGTGTCTGTGTCTCACAAGACATATATATGAAATCCACTGATGACTAGGCATCACAACCTGCACATAGGAGAAGTCACAAAATTAGTATTGATATTACTTTACATATACTTATTTAATTAAATCAACTCACACATATTAACATCTCACCTCAATCGATCAGCGAGACTCTAAGGCCTCTCAGTCTACAGACTCTCTTGAGGCATCAAGATCATTCAATACTTCATAAATACCTCTGCGATATCCATCTGTCTCCTCCTGGCGTCTGGGGCTCGATGCATTGCAAGATTCTGCGTTTATATAAAAATCAAAGTAATTAAGAATACATGATTCATCACGTTTAAAAAAATGCCATAGCTAGGAGTGGATTGGAAACTCACAAACTCAAAGCGAAAGGTGTCGAAGCCTCCGTTGCCAAGATGAGATGTCCCCCTGGTCATCTGTCGTATCTGCGTGGCCTGACGCTATTGTCTGAACTGCGTGTCCGCTGTCCGCTCATCCTCCCTGATCTGCTGCCATGTCTCATGTGGGATGCCCGAAGGCTTTGACGAGTCGGTCCTGAAAGCCTACCGAGCTGCATCTCGTCGATGTTTCATGGTGTCCCGGGCAACACCCTTGATCCACCTCCTCGGAAGATCCTTTGAACCCGGAGCAGGCTGATACTCTCTCATGATGGTCTCCACTATATAATTGATTTTGTTGCGATCCTGCTCAGGCCAAGGCGTCAGAATGCTGGTCTAAAACTGCAGCTCCGCGAGCTGGCGAATCCGCTGTCTCATCTCAGTCCCGACTCTATCCATGTCAACAGAACCATTTGCCCGTACAGTATAGAGCTTGGAGGCACTAGGATCGTGTGGCCCACAAGGTGTCCGAGGTGTGCTAAGAGGTGTGTCGAGAGGTGTGCTTGGGTAGGACGGGGGTCATGAGCAAGGAGGGGTCGAAGCATCTGTGGACCCTCCTCCAGAGAAACCACCACCTCCACTTGACGATCTCCGAGATCGGCGAGTGCGCCTGTGCTGCGGAGATGAGGATGTACCCGCTTCTGCTGCACCCCTAGGTGTCGAAGCGGCCGTGATGGGAGACCTCGTAGGCGTCGTACCCATAGGCGTCCCCCCCATAGGCGTCGGACCCTCCTGTGTGAAGCCCGGAGGCGTAGTACCCGTGCCTCTGGCTACCTAGTACTAAGACGCCTCTGCCATCTGTCTGGGCGTCATCTGTGTGACGAAGCCCATAAATGCATCTGCACTAATAGAAGCGGGATTTGAAAATTGGTCTGCCATAGCGTCAGAACACCTTTGTTTAAATTAACTTTAAGCTTAATTTTAAATCAACATCTTCACACAAACATTTACAGGCCTAGGCCTCGAGGAGTGAGGCATCATCGATAAGATCTTGCACCGTATCATCGTCTATCTCTAATTGCAGACATAAATCTGCCCAAACTCATTCTGGTAGATTGTCTTCATCCATTGCATCTTCATCTACAAGTGTCATATCTGCAAATGACATCCATTACAACTGTTCGGGGAGAGCAAATGTGTCGCTCGCATCTGTCCAAACCTTTGTAGAATCTATTTGCACAAGTTTGTTTCCATCTCTGGGTACCGTTGCATTGCGACCAGAAGTAATCACCTTGAACCACCTCACATCCAACAAAAACATCTCAAACCGCCTGAAGCTGACTTTCAGGATATCTGACACCAGACCAAAGTAATCCAGGTTGCTAGTGCTCTCATTCGTGTCTCTGGCGTTGGCCCTTCTCTTTTGCATGAAACTAACCAATACCCCACTGTCGAATGTGTTTCTTCTGCTATCAATTTGTTGTGTTCTGAAATGATTTCCATGCGACCACAGTTCCATGTATGTATGATACCTCCAGTCACATCCAATAGCCAGCTCCTCTCACTGTCTTGTCTAACCATGCCATTGTAGGGAATCTAGGTAGAGGAGCGAGATAGTCTGGCAAGGGTAAGCCTCTAGTCGTTCGGCTTCGGCTGAAATCGTGTCACTGCCTATTGCATCTCTCTTTTTCTTCTTCGTACCTTTCAAGCCATTTTTGCATCGGCTCTGAATTTAGTATACAGAACTTCATGATCATTTCTTGCATGGCGTCGTTCATTTTCTTCGGCACCCCTTGCCCCTGCGGCTCCTCTCCCACCAATCTTGCATCCTCCTCATCGCTCCACAGTCGAGGCGTTTCTGGGTCAGAAACGCATAGAAATTCGGTCGTCAAGACAAGAGACTCTTGCACCAACCATCCTTCTGCCATGCTCCCCTCTGGACACGCGTTTTGGAGAACAAAACCCTTAAGTGTTTTCATGAACCGCTCTAGAAAGAACATCCAACGGCTGTGGATTGTACCTGCCACTGCAACCTCATCTACTACATGGATGAGCAAGTGCATTTGGATAGTTAGGCAGCTCGTGGGTAGATACTTCTCAATCATGCAAACTGCCTTAATGGAGTTAGCCCGACTACAATAGATTCCTCTCGTATCTCCTTGGAAGAGATCCACCGGACTAGCTCTGAAATCTTGTATACGCAGGTCCACACTTCCTCTATTAAACACCCCTTGATCACAATTGGAAGAATGAATTGCAAGAACTTATGCCAGTCGTGCGATTGCAGTCCTGGCAATTGATCGTCACAGGTAAATGCTGTCTTGAGACATAGCATATATCCTGTTGGCGTCCTAAACTCTGAAATCACCCTTTAACTTGTCGCTCCTTGCTTTTTAGCAATACCCATGGCGCTCTTGGAAGCTTTGTTTGGCCAACTGCATTGGTGAAGGTCACAACTCTGGCATCTTTCCAACTGACTACAAATCATCTCGTGAAGCTCGATTGTCTTTCATTCCCATGATTTTCTTCCAGAGGATCTCTCCCACATTCTTGAATATATGTTTTGGATCCAACAAATGGTTAATTAGTAGATCACCCAAGTACGGCAATGTATGGAGAATGGACAAACGTTTCATTCCTAGAATAGGTTGGCCCTCATGTTGCTCTCATCGGCGATGCCACTCTTGTACATGCATAGGACGACATTCGACATGACCAAGCTGACCTTCGCGCAAGTGATGGCCATCTGGAAGATAACGGTGGTGGCCTTGATAAATTGTCTTTTGAAGAGAGGCAGAATAGTGCACATCCAAAGACGGCCCACAAATTGGACATGCATTGTATCCCGAAGTTGTAAGCTTTGCATATGTTAAAGCATGATTCAGGTCAAGGAAAAGTGCTTGCGAATAGCAAGAATTTTGTAAATAAAGAACCATTACCAAAAGCTTCTCCGTATCCTGGCCAATCATGCATAGTCCACATAAGAAGTCCATGGATCCTTGCATGTTGTTGTCCTACTGGTTCAACCGCATCTGTTATGTTGATCCCATGCCATCACTCTTGGAGCTCGTCAACTAGTGGAGCTAGATAAACATCCATGTTTTTTGCCTTGAACTTACCAGGTACAATCAAGCTTAATATCAAATGACCCTTCTTGATGGCAAGCCACGGCGGGAGGTTGTAATTGATAAGGCACACATGCCAAGTGCTCCATGATGAGCTTCTCAAGCCAAATGGATTAACTCCATCCATTGCCATGCCCAAACGCAAATTGCGTGGTTCACTCTTAAAATGTGGCCAGGTATCTTCAATGTGCCTCCAAGACTTTGAATCAGCGGACACCCTAAATGTTGCGTCAGTGGATCTATTCGTAGAATGCCACCACATCAACTTTGCAATGGAACCACAACAAAACATGATTTTTATCCTAGGAATAATAGGGAAATGCGCAACACTTTAGCAGGCACTGTCTCGCCAACCGCATCTTGTTTGTAGCGCTCCACACTTAGGACACAATAGACAATCTGTGAATTCATTGTTGCGAAAAAGAATGCAATCATTTGGACATGCATGAATCTTGTTGTAGTACAACATTAGGGCCAAAAACGACTCAAAAAGGGCTGTGTAAGGAATTGGTTAAATTACTAATTAGCAGAGCCGTTTGTGGTCAAAACAGCTCCAAATTTGTTCGTTTTGGTCATTTAAAGCATATCTACACAATCTAAAGCGTATCTAGGTACTTATCTCTAAATATTCAAAAAGATATCGTTTTCTTCACATTCCTTTGTGGCTCACCTCGAAATTTGTTTTCATTTACTTCACTTGGCAACAAATAGTTGTTTCCACTTTTGAATCTCTCTTTTTTCTCTCACCTTTCGCGAGCTTTTTTTCTTGTTCTCTGATGCACCTTGTTCTGCTGCTACGTTATTTTCATTATACTTTCTGCTCCTTCATTACTTACAATGACTAATACATCTTCCATTAGTGATAACCGCAAGTTTCACTTGAACATTAAGCTAAGCCAGGAATATGCTACTACGCAGAGTGTCTATCAAAGACCAGTTACAACTGCAAATGAAGCACAACAACTTCGCAACGAGGGAAAGAAACACATTGATATATGGACAGATGGGAGCTTGTATCCACCGGATCCTAGCATTGGAAGGTATCCATCTTTTCACACACCTCATGATTTGATGAGATTTTTTGGTGATGGGGTTGATGGCTTACTAGGATATAGTTCTAGGTTATCTCATTTACACATTGATCATACACATTACATTCAATATCTCAAAACTGTTTTTTCTTCAAATGCAACAAGAATTTTAGAACTTGAAAACCAAATAGCATCTCTAAAACAAGAAAATCACCAACTTCGGACTTTAAAAGAAACTCCAATAGGATTAAGAGCACGAGTAAAACGAATGAGAGATGTAGTAAACTTAACAGAAGGTTCTGGGCAAAGAAAAAAAAGATTAAAGATTACTAGAGAACATGTGACTAGTCTTTTAGGATTTGATATGTCCAATGGTCAAGAAAGGGTGAGATTTTTGAATGAGGTAATGAACAAAAGTGATATTCTTAAACTTTTGAAACTTCTTGAAAATCAAACTCAGAAAAAATTGGTATTTCAAAGTTTACTGAAAGATATGGGTTTACTGGTCCAACCTTCTCAAATGCAAGAAGTTTGTGACATAGTGGGGGTGAGTAGAAGGGGTTACAGGGCCATCTCTAAAACCTGGTTTCAGGTTTTAAAGTATTACAAGATTAAAGCTTTTGGGTTGCCTAGGCCTCATAATGTTGGGAAAGTTAGGACTCTATTAAACGAAGAAATACCCGAACATTTTGGAGAGTACTATCATATAGAAGGAACAATGCCATATGAAAAACAGAAAAAAAAATCTTCTTTTGAGTATAATGTTTTTAATAACATTTGGATGAGTATAAAAAATGTTCAATATGCTATGGTGAGATACTATAATATGCAAGAAGTAGATTGTGAAGGAAAACTTATATTTGTTCTAAAATTGGATGAAGCTCAAATTCAAAAATGTCAAAAAATGGAAAGAGTATCCATATCCCTTATGAATAGAGCATTGGACTATAGCCAGGGTAAGCTTGATCCCCCATACCACAAAACTCAATTAGAAATGGAACTTTGGTGGATCGGAGCAGCTCAAATACCAGTAGAAAATCACGATACATTGAAATGGCTGTTTTTGCAGACCGATATCCCTTCTGTTATACAGAACCAAAATGCAGGTGAAAAACTCTGTGTAGATGGCATGGGTGACTTTTTTGTAGAATGGCACTTGAGTGCCGACCTAAAAGCATTAAAGTGCATGTTTGGTGTATGTGGAGGTGCCAATACCAAGTATCCATGTATATATTGCATGGCAAGCACTGGAACAAAAGGATGGCTTGCAAAACACGAGGTTGGAAAAGCACCATCGAGGAATAGTGTTAATGTCATCGACTACCCATCGTCTTCTATGATTTGGGATCCAATTCTAACAATAGATTTAAAAAATGTACATATATGCACAATGCATGCAGAGATTAGAATCTTGGACAAATTGCTTCCACTCCATCTTGACTATGCCTATTCTATTAAGCCAACTAAACTTGCAGACGAGTGCATAGAAAAATGCGAGACTTTGCTCTCTCAAATGGGTTTTCATGGTGGTCAAGTGCATCTTAAAAAAGATCCCACTCTTTCAAAAGGAACCGGTGATGTTTTGCAAGATGTTTCAATGGGTGGAGCAAAAGCTAGAAGATTTTTGAGTAACCATGACAACAAACAAGTTGATGCTATGTGGAACTGCTGGAAGGATCTTTGTGTTATAACAACCAATGTCAAAAGTAGACCAGATGTAGCCAACAAATGCATAGAAGTGTGGAAGAAGCTCGACAATTTTTTGAAAGTTTTGAGACAACAAGTTAGCTCTGCTACTTATGCAGATGACTTTAAAAAGACAATAAATCTTTTAATAACTGCTATTACAGATGCTTGGGGAGCAAAAGACATCACATATTACTTGGTGAGTATTCAATTACTTTCTAAAATCTGGATAGTATTTTACTTTGCATCCTATTGAGGTAAACTAACTTTTTTTTTATTTTTAGCATATTTTGTACCTGCATGGACCATATTTTGCAAAACAAGGACCCCTTGCAACATGGAATACTCAGGGAATGGAAAAATCTCACTATCAAGTGAGGACTTCTTTTTTCAAATGTACGAGAAAGGGAGGTGGACAAAGAAGGAGCAATGCACTAAAGGAATTATTCAATTGGTTCTATAGGAGGCAATTACAACGGATGAGATCAAACAACCATGCTGCTCAACCACAGATCTGAGATTAATGCTTCACTTTGAAACTTTGTACTGAATCTTTCTAAAGAGATCCAAATTCAAAAAAGATATTTTGGTGCAAAAAATTGTCAAATTTACATCAGTTTTTGATTTTTTTTATATCTCCAGGCATGTCACCCCTATATCTCAAAAACTTTCTTCTTTTATAGCCCCCAAGAAGGTTGACATTTGTCTCCTCAGCTGCTGCTGCATAGCTAGAGTAGCAAAGAAAGTATCTTGCTCTTGAGGCATTGAATCCTGCAGCATATCCAAACATTCGAAGTGCTGCTGCTCTCTCAAGTAGCATAATCTTGTTTGCATTGATTTGAAGGGGAGTGTACCCTAAAAACCGTGACAATATCTTCAGTGAAAACATTGGCAACTCAGGATCTTCAGAATACTGCATGTGGAAAGCACAGAAGGTGGCACTATCCAATGTAGGCATGTAGTGCATGAGAGAGGAGGCATCCCTTCTTGAAGAGCCCGCTATTGCTTTCCCTCTCGAGCCTTTAGCTCTCCCAAGAAAATTGTCTTTGTCAAGGAGTTCAATCTGCAAAACAAGACAATGAGTAATTAAAACTAACTTGAAAAAAAAGAAAGATTTCAGTAGGGAGATCACCTTTTGCAATTCATCTTCGGCAATGACTTTTTCTTGAAGGAGATTGCATGATCCGGTCATCTCTCTTATGTCAACTTCCTTTCCAATTTTTTTCAGCTTAAAGTCTCTGCCAAAAGATTGGATGCCAAGCTCAAAAAGCCTCTTCTCAAAATCCTCATCTTTGAGGGAAGGTTTTTCCTCTTCCACTCTTCTCATGCATAGAGCAAGTGCATCAGGAGCAGGCAAAAAATCTTTATTGGATGTATGAAGATCAAGTGCCAAAAACTCCTCTTTTGACTCTGCTTCTGTGTCAATAAAATTTTTGGCCACCTCAGAAGCTTCAGAAATGGTTGCAATACAGTAGTCCTCCCTCATATTAAGCAAACACTGGATATGATGGAGAGGAATATACTCTTTCCCATTGATAAAGAAGTAGGGAAGGTTTGGAATAGTAAGGGAAGCTTCAGATACCTCTACCTCATCTGTTGGCTCATCAATGACAGTACTAGCTCTAAATTGAGCAACATCAAAATTTGCACTCTCCTGCTCCTCAGCTGCAACATCAACTTCCTCCTTCTAGAATTTCACTTTTCTCAAGCTGCAAAACTGTGGAAACATTTTTATTTGTTGCCTCATCTGTATCTTTCACTTCATCATTTTTGCCTTGCATGTCAACTTTAAGGAACAAAAAGAAAAGAAAAGAAACTTCTTTTGGAACAAGGTTACAAGGTTTTAAATGTAACTGACAAGAAATGGTAGGTGGAAAAACAAAGGAAGTCTTCTTAGAAAATCTTCCAAACCTCCTTGTTACTTTGCTCTTCTCAATTGAGTTTGTAGTATATTCGGTTAGATGACAATAAGCCTTCCCATCTAAAACCAAACACTTGCCTTCAACTGCTTCTTCAAACTCTTTGAATTCTTCTGCCAAGAAGTCTTTCAAATGGTCTAACAAAGCTGCAAGATCAAACACAGGGTTGAATATATCATATG
This sequence comes from Adiantum capillus-veneris, assembly GCF_014529385.1. NCBI lineage: Eukaryota > Viridiplantae > Streptophyta > Polypodiopsida > Polypodiales > Pteridaceae > Adiantum > Adiantum capillus-veneris. The sequence continues at coordinate 46,495,505 of NC_140936.1, read as the reverse complement.
CTTTGGTGTACACCTCCATGTCACCACCATCCATCACAGCCACCAATAGTTTCTCACTTGGACTCTCCTCCAAAATCTCCTCCCGGCCTTCAATCATGGTAGAGGAAAGGTTGACAGGTGAAGCTAGGTACAAGGTACGGAAATACGCCCAACGATTGCAAATGTACTAGTGCCAATGTACCACAGCAAAACGAACAACCCCGGACCACGCAATACGCGCTGGACCCAGGCTTTGGAAGTGCCTCCCTAAGCGTCGTGCGGGACAAAGCCACACCAAACCATACAACACCAAACGACGCGATAGGCGCTGGACCTAGCCTTTGGAATTGCTTCCCTGTGCGTCGTGCAGGACAAAGCCACACCAAACCGAAAAACAACACCAAACGACGCGATAGGCACTGGACCCAGCCTTTGGAACTTCTTCCCTATGCGTCGTACGAGACAAAGCAAACAAGAAGCGATAGGGGCCACCGATGTGCAATTTGCAAAGAAGAGATCGTGCGAGACGAAAGGATTACACAAAAATAGATAATATCTTGCGTCGTATGCGACAAGTTAACGTGCAACATTTTTAAAATTCGAGACCAAGCTTTATATAGCATCCGAAATATGACCGTTGGTGACACGTGTCAGCCATGCACACGTGCCATGTGGCATGCGCACAACGGTCGTCGTACGGACGGTCTTATGTATATAAAGCCTTATCACGTGCTCATTTTGTGCTCTCTCCCATACTTGACATTCATGTCGTGTCGTCCTCAACTACCCACACTTCGAGTCATCCGCACCTTCTACTTTCTACCGCTTCCCATACTCTAAGCGTCCCTTACGACGCGATAGGCGCAAGTTCCAGAGTCTCGGTGAATCTCTCATCGCGTTGTACGAGGGTTGCTGCTCGGCAATTTAAACATTTTCACAACTCGCATACGAGGCTCTATACCATGTCCTCAGGTGTTTGTGTGCCCTCTATCGCATTGTGAAAGTCTTTTTTTTCGGAATATTCATGGCTTTCCATACGACGCGATAGGCGTATGTTGCAACGGTCAGGTGAGGCTCTCATCGCGTCGTGCAGGGGATCTGCTCGGCTTAAAGATTTCACCTAGCATACGATGCGATACGCTGATGTTCTAAGGTGTGGTTGAGCCCTCTATTGCATCGTACAGGGCGTTTTGTGAGATTCTTTTTGGATGTTCCGGTGATCACATACGACGCGATACGGACCTATTCCAAAGCTTGGGTCACCCTTCTATTGCGTCGTGTTGTCACCCTTCTCCTCACACACGGCGCGATAGAAACATCTTGAAGGTTGTGGCCTACGCGTCTGTCGCGTGGTGTGCTTTTTTACCCAAATGGCAAGGACTAAGCAAACTGCAAGGAAGGTCTACCAAGCCCCAACTGATCCAGAAATAGTTGATGCTGAGAAAGATGCAGAGAAAGCACCCCCTCCACTACCTCGTCAAAGGCCCAATGCCAGAAAAAGATTGAATTATCAAGTGAAGTCCCTAAGAGAAATAAGAAAAGCACAAAAGTCTACTTGTCTACTGATTCCAAAGCTCTCTTTCATGAGAGTTGTCAAGGAGATATCTGATAGAGTTGTAAGCATGATGAATATCAAAAATTTTGTCTCGGTAAGGTGCCAGTCTCAAGCTGTGATGTGCCTTCAGGAAGCTGCTGAGGATTTTCTCATAGACTTTATGAATGATAGCTACATTGCAGCTGCATTTGCTCACAGGGTCACACTTATGAGCAAAGATTTTGTGCTTGTGTCAAGACTAAGGTACAAGTTTGATAAGGCTCTTGAGCTCATTCCTAGTGAGGATCTTAGAGCCTTCCAAATTTTAAACATCCCTCCTTCCAGGCATTAGAAAGATTCTGGGGTTGTCATTGAGGATGTTACACATGAGTACGAGACAAGAAAGTCCCAGGACATGAGAGGGAGCAAGACATGATATCCGAGGATGCTATCCTTAAAGAGCAAGCTGAAATTTTAAGAGCATCCAACTCTCTTCTTTATGAAAAATTCACAGGCCAAATGGTGGTGGATGTCTCCTTGTTTGGAGATACTGAGGCATATTTGGACATATTCCCTCAAGACACAATTAGTGCATGTGCATGGTAGACAGGCACAAGGGGCTCATTGGGGCTTGTGTTTCCTTTTCTAGGTGTCTTATGAGGGATCTTCCAGAGGCTCTAGCTATGCAAATTTCCATACTTGACCCTCTAGTGACACAGTGCCTTTTCAACAAGCAAGGAACCCTTTCAAGTTTTTTTAATGATTTTAACATGCTGACCTGCAATTACATATTATACCCCTATGTTGAAGGGTAATTCTTAACTCCTTACATGTTATTTTTAACATTTTGTGGTATTCTTAGCTAATTTGTTTTTTATTTTGTAGAGGACATTGGAGTCTTATTATCTTCAATCTTTTGGAGAAAGATATTATATTTATGAATTCATTGTCAAGTATCCATGGGAAAAGTAAACTGTAAGTATGAAGCATAATCTATGCTTGATGATGGCCCATTGTTTTCTATTAGTAGCTTTTTGATTCAATGTCTTCTTGCAGTGCTGCCAAACTTATTGTTGGTCACCTGAGTACCACAAACAAGGATTACAATATAGAAGCTTTCAAGTACTACAATCAAAAAGTGCCTTTACAGACAGACTCAACATCTTGTGGATGGAGGGTGCTTGCAAATGCATGGAGATATCGTGAGTCAAGGTGCCGGATGACTACACTCACTGTAAGTGTGGTTCATGTATTTATTTTGATGTTTTATGTATGTATGTCATGTCCTTTAGTTCCTTTTTCTATTTTTTTCAGTTGCATGACTATCCATAGTCTTAGGTCACGTGAATGAGAGAGAAGGCTGTTTCTATGGTTTTGGAAAGATCAATAAATCCAAATGATCCAGATTCTCCTTTGCCACCAAAGAAAGGTAGAGCCACCAAAGGTTTGGATGCAAAGAAAATGGATCAAAAGAAGAAAAGTCCTGCAAAGATCCATACAAAGAAAAAGGAATACAAGAAGAGTCCTGCCAAGGTGAAGAGTCCTACCAAGGGGATGTTAAAGAATATGATGTTAAAGAATATGCCCATTGTGCTATGGGCGGCTGGACACTGACTATACTATGTTGTAAATATACTTTGGATAATAGTTCAAAAGAAGAAGAAGAGAAGAGCAGCTCGTTGAATGGCTGCTACAGGGTAACGATTGTGTGTGTGTGTCTCGATTTGTGTTGGTGTGTGTGCGTAGTCTTCTTTCCTACCTTCTCCATCACCTGCGCACTCTACAAAGTGGTATCAGAGCTCAGTTTGAGGAGCTACAGTCAATACACAGGTTTCCGCAGCTCCGGAAAACAGCAAAAAAGAGAGGTTTTTTGGTCATAACTCCCTCACCCGAACTCGGAATACAGTGATCCAGGAGTCTATCTTTATGTTTTTGGGCATTCCGGACGCATTGGCATACTCAGATTTGCCAAAATCTGCAATTTTCTGCAGCAAACAGCAAGTTCACACAAGCATAAGAGATGTCGAGTTTTGCACTCGGCAGTAGATTTACAGGTTACAGGTGAAGAATTCAGCATTTACACAGGTTTTGGAGAGCGACATAGAGCTTTTGCATCATGACATTGTGTTATCGAAGATTATGTTTGGTTGTTGTGGGTCCGTTATGGACAGCCGCCTATGTAAGAAAGGTTGTGGGAAGAAGTTGAGGCGGTTATATTGTCAGATTGAGTACTTTGTGGTTATGTATGGATATGCGGTCAATGTATTTTGGAAAACTGCAGCCTTTGTGAGGGTCGAGTGAGGTTTTTTGAAGCCTTGCCTTGGGAGCTTTGGTACCTTGGCAAGGTGGATTAGGTACTGGAGCGAACCCCCGACTGGCCCCGCGAAAGACCTCATACGTCGTTTACGACTATGGGAAGAAGGTGGATGTATGGATATGTGGTACAGGACAGCGTATGGATTGCATTTGCATACAGGTCCATGTGGACATTGTTTTAGAGTATTTATGCATAGTACTGAGTCAGTCTGTGTCAAAGTGAGTCAGTGGATTTTCCCTTGGTAGTGAGAGATTTTATGTCAGTGTTTATGAGTACTTTGGTTGAGATTGTCACTTGAGATATTGTCCAAATACAAACGAAACTCTGCCGAAATTTTGTCAAAATCCTTTGAAAGAAATTGAGAGAGTGAAGATGGCAGAAAGTTCAACTCAAGTCACACAGATTGTTGGAGAGAAGCTGACCAGAGAGAACTACAGCATATGGTCTTACAGGATGGAGAACTTTATCATGGGCAAAGGTTTATGGGATTATGTTACAGGTGAACAAGAGTGTCCAGAGGTTGGTTTGGAACCAAATAGAGAGAATGTTGAAGCACATAAAACATGGCAAGCAGGAGTAGAAGCTTACAAGAAGTGGATCGAGAATTCAAGGAAAGTGATGCATTGGATTTCACTATGCATTAGTGACTTCTTTATACCACATGTGAAGAAGGCTCAATCTCCAAAGGAAGCATGGGAGATACTAGCAAGAATGAACAGCTCCAATACAGAACCACGAAAAGTTCACTTGAAGCAAAGGTTACATTGTGTATGGCGAGGAAATAGATCCATATCAGATTATGTGACAGAGATAAAGCAAATACAGGAAGATCTTGCGAGCATTAATGTTGAAGTTCCAGATGATGACTTAGTTTCAGTGACATTGAATGGTTTGGGACCGGAATACAAGTCATTGGATACATCTATATCTGTTCGAGGACACATGCCTGATTTTGAAGAGTTAGTAAACCTTTGTTTGCAAGAAGAGGTGAAGTTAGGAAAGTCAGGTCCTTCTACATCAAATAACAATTCCAGAGATCAGGTTTTTTACTCTAGAGGTCGTGGAAACAATAGAGGTGGAAGAGGAAACTATGGTCGTGGAAACAATGTTGGAAGAGGTCAATGGCAAAACCAACAAAGTCAAAGTTACAATGATTATAGCCAAAGAGGCAAGGGGAGAGCCCGAACTCGTGGACGTGGAGGTGGACGATTTGTACATCCTCAAAGAGATGGATATTGTAACAGATGTGGCATTTATGGTCACTTTGAAAGAGAATGTTACACAAGGCTAAATCAAAATCGTGATCGTGGTGGAAGAGGCCGAGGTTATGGCAGACATGGAGGAAACTTTGCTGGATACAATCCTCATGATCAAAATATATATGACAATAGGTCGAGTGGACATTTATTTCCTATGGAGCATGTTGTTGGAAGCATGGTGGAGCCACATCATACAGATGATTGGTATTTAGATAGTGGTGCCACAAATCATATGACATATCATGGTGAATGGTTTGACAGAAAAGAGAAGTTAGAAGAGGATGAGTTTGTCGCTACAGGTGATGATACTATGCATCGGATTACACATGTTGGTTCAGTTCCATTGCTAGAAAAAGACGGGACATACAACACATTGGGAGATGTTCTATATGTGCCTTCAATCACAAAGAATTTAGCATCAGTTGGACAGATGACAGATCAAGGGTTGCAAGTCCGTTTTAATCGTTATGGCTGCTTCATAGAGGAGTTTCACAATGGCAAACCAGGCAAGATATTGGCACGTGGAAGAAAGAAAGGCCGCTTGTTCTCATTGGAAGCTGGAGATCCATGTTTACACAGTGGTATGTATGCAAACAAATCAGCCACTCAAGATGATTGGGCAAATTTATGGCATAAGAGAATCGGTCATGTCAATTTTAGAAGATTAAAGCATATGCAATCAAATCAAATTGTACGTGGATTACCAAAGTTTGGCAGATTGAATTTTGATCATGTTTGTGAAGCTTGTCAATTTGGAAAGCAATCTCGTTTACCATTTCCAAAGAGGGGGAGAATTAGCCAGAGTCCTTTGGAAATTGTTCATTCAGATATTTGGGGACCTTGTGATCATGCTACACCAAATGGTTGTCGATATTTTATCACATTTACGGATGATTACAGCAGAATGACATGGGTTTACTTTCTAAAGGCAAAGTCAGAGGCATTTGAGGTATTTTTGGAGTTCAAAGTTATGGTTGAGAAAGAGAATGGTTGTCAAATTAAATGCCTACGTACAGATGGAGGGGGAGAGTACATGTCACACAGTTTTGATGATTACTTACGTGAACAAGGCATAAGAAGACAGATTACTTGCAGATACACACCACAACAAAATGGAGTTGCTGAGAGAAAGAATAGAGTCATAGCAGAGATTGCAAGAGCCATGATGAATGAGATGAATATGCCATTAACATATTGGGCTGAAGCAGTTCATACAGCAGTACACATTATGAATCGAACACCAACAGCTGCCATTCATGAAATTTCACCTTATGAGAGACTTTATGGGATCAAGCCAACAGTTTCCTACATGAAAGTTTTTGGATGTGTTTGCTATGTTCATGTACCAAATGAAGCAAGAAAGAAGATGGAGCCAAAGGCAGTGAAGTGTATATTCTTGGGCTACCCAGTTGAAAAGAAAGGTTACAAGTGCTATGATCCTACGACAAGACAAGTTTATGTCAGTAGAGATGTCAGATTTTGTGAGCATGAACCATGGTATAAACCAAAGCCAGTGATGATAGAAGATGAGTATGAAGAGCAAGAGAATGTGCGTCATGTTGTTGATAAGCCAGGACCATCAACAAGAACTATTTCAGGACCACATATGGCGGAGGAGAGTACAGGAAGTGTCAACCCATGGAGTGGTCGTTTGCGAGATAAGAAGCAAGACGAGAAAGGCAAGAAGAAAGTGGTTGAAGAGAGTTCTGGAGATGAAAGCCTCGATGAAGAGCATGATTTACCACATTTGAGGACACCTGGTAGTAAGCATATTGAGAAATATGTACCCCCATATGCAAGAGTTGAAGAGAAGAGTGCACCACAGTTGAGAAGATCAGAGAGGGTACGTTATCCAGTTGATAGATTGACATACAACGGTTACATGCGTACACATTATGCATACATGGTTTCACGTGTGCAACATAAAGAGCCTACATGTTTTCAAGAGGCAATTGGAAAATCAGAATGGGAGTCAGCTATGGATGATGAGATGGATGCTCTTGTGAAGAATGACACTTGGGATTTGGTTCGCTTGCCAAGTGGAAAGAAAGCAATTGGTTCAAAATGGGTATACAAAGTCAAGTGCAAGTCAGATGGTAGTGTGGAAAGATACAAAGCGAGGCTTGTTGCTAAAGGTTATGCACAAACAAAAGGTCTTGATTATGATGAGACATTTAGTCCAGTTGCAAAGATGACAACAGTCAGATTGGTGATAGCAATGGCAAGTATGTTCGGTTGGAAGTTACGGCAAATGGATGTGGATAATGCATTCTTGAATGGTGACTTGGAAGAAGAAGTTTATATGATACAGCCAGAGGGTTATCAACATCCAGAGTTTCCATATTATGTGTGTAAGTTGAAGAAAGCATTGTATGGTTTGAAGCAAGCATCTAGAGCTTGGTGTGAAAAGATAACCAGATTCTTGAAGAAGATTGGATTTAAACAATCTACTGCTGATCACTCATTATTTTTGAAGCATGTTGATGGAGAGATCGTCGTTATTGTTATCTATGTTGATGACTTGATTCTCACTGGAAATCATGCTGAGCAAATTTTGCATGTCAAGAAGAGTTTGTTGAGAGAATTCAACATGAAGGACCTTGGTGAGTTGAGATATTTCTTGGGAATTGAAATTGTCAATACCTTATCAGGAATTTGGATGATACAAAGACAATACGCATTGGATATGCTTGAGAAGTATGGAATGACAGCATGCAAACCGGTTGATACACCTCTTGATCAAAATGTGAAGTTGTTTGATGATGGACATTACATTGAGGATGTCACTATGTATCGCAAGATGGTTGGAAGCCTTATTTACTTGACAATAACAAGGCCAGATTTGAGTTATGCAGTGGGTGTAGTGAGTCAATTCATGCAAAAGCCATGTAAAAGTCATCTTGATGCAGTGAGACGGATTATGAGATATGTGAAAGCCACTGTCGGTTATGGAATGTTTTATGAAAAGAATGGGAAGCTTTGTCTTTATGGTTACACAGATGCAGATTGGGCAGGAGATTTTATGGATAGAAGATCTACAAGTGGTTATGCATTTTCCATTGGCAATGGTATGATAAGTTGGAGTAGCAAGAAGCAATCAACTGTAGCATTATCAAGTACAGAAGCTGAATATCGTGGAGCAGCTTTGGCAGCATGTGAAGAGTCATGGTTGAGAGTACTTATGGTAGAATTTGGTTTTGACTATCTTGACAGTGTCATTATATATTGTGACAATATTAGCAGCATCATGTTGGCAAAGAATCCAGTCTACCATGCTCGCACTAAACGCATTGAGGTACATTATCACTTCATTAGAGAAAAAGTTTTGGCAAATGAGATTGATTTGGTGTATGTGAAGACAAATGATCAAGTTGCGGATATATTCACAAAAGCTCTTGGAAAGGAGAAGTTTTGCTACTTTCGTGAAGCATTGGGAATCCATCATATGCAAGCTCATTCTGAGCTTGAGGGGGAGTGTTAAAGAATATGATGTTAAAGAATATGCCCATTGTGCTATGGGCGGCTGGACACTGACTATACTATGTTGTAAATATACTTTGGATAATAGTTCAAAAGAAGAAGAAGAGAAGAGCAGCTCGTTGAATGGCTGCTACAGGGTAACGATTGTGTGTGTGTGTCTCGATTTGTGTTGGTGTGTGTGCGTAGTCTTCTTTCCTACCTTCTCCATCACCTGCGCACTCTACAGGGGAAGAGTCCCAAGAAGAAGAAGATCCTTGCCAAGGGGAAGAGTACCACTAAGAAGACTGCCAAGGGAAAGAGTCCCACTAAGAGCCCTGCAAAAAAAAGAGCAGATACAAAGGGCCATCCATTCCACTCACCATTGAAATTCAAGGTTCAAAAGCGTCGTACACTTAAGAACAATAAGGGGGAGGCACCTAGCTCACCTTTCAAGCTACCATTCATGTTGTCAAAGAAAGCTGCCAAATCACCCAAGCCAGCTAGTCCTAAGGAGCCCAAAGCACCAACCCCTGCCAAGTCACCCATGCCAAGCCCTAAGGGGTCCAAAGCACCAACCCCTACCAAGTCACCACCACCACCACCACCCACTCCTGAACTTTCACCCCCTTCTGAACACAAAAGGAAAAGTGTCTCTGAGGATGCAGAATCCTCTCAGGAAAAAAGAAAAGTGGAATTTCATGATTGAATAGTCCACAAAAGCTATATACACTTTTGTTCATTTTGTCCATATGAACATATATATATACCCTTTGGTGATTCATAATTTTGTACTTCAAATACTTAATACCAACTGTCGATTCTTAAATGTGTATCATGATGTCATGTAAGTTTAAAACAACATAAGTAGAGAAAAGATAAATATATTTGCAAAATGATTACAATATTGAACTTGTTTTTTCAAGTCCTTGCAAGTGGCTCAAATACAACTCTTTTTGGGGGAAGGCATGTGATGCAAGAGGTTGAATTCTCCATCCTTGTGCTCACCACAATTTCATCCACTTCGAATCTATACTCGGGAGATGTTTCATCAAGAAACTCAAGAGATTCTCTAACATCATTTAGTCTCCAATTTGTTGTTACTATCTGCTTCTATACTTGGTGTGTGGATGTACTGTGACCTTTAGTTCAAACTCTGGACAATTTTCCTCAGAGTCGAGAGGAACCCAGCTACCTAATTTGCTTCTCCATCTCCTATAGGCGTAGCCCAGAACTAATGATTGACGACATAGTTGATATGAGATAGACATAGAATTTGGGCTTACTCTACAACTAATATTGTCACCAATATGGAAAGTTTCTTTGGTTCTCCATCCGTCTCCAAGAACATTATCAAGTTCAGTCATAGAAAGTATTCTATTAAGCCACATCGTCTTTGTCCTCTGCAAATCCATTGTTTTGAAACATGCCACAAAGACATGTATAGGCAAGAACCATTGAACTTTAATCCTTCTTGATATCCTGCCCGGAGACATAGCTTTAAGAATGTCTTCTTTGATCTTGGATTTGAAGCTTGATATAGTACATGCATCAGGAGCTTCCCAATCAAGTGAACTTATGGTGGGAACAGGTAACTGATGTAGTTCTCCATATGCACCTTCTTGTGATGGAAATTTTTATTCTGCAAAATAGACAAACAAATCCATTGTTTTGTAAAAGGAAGGTGGCTTGTCAGCATACATAGCATCTGCAATCCCTTTATGCATTGCTTTGAACGTCCCACTCAGACTCTCCACAGGCTGCCATTCCACAGCTGTTGAAGGAAATATATCTGGAATGGAATCAAAAAATGAGAAAAACAATGGGATAATGAAAAAAATTCACTGTATCAAATAGTTTTTTTTTGTACTTACAGTAAGAATGCAGTGTGGGATGTTCTTCCCAGTCTAACACCATATCCTTGGCCATGTACACATGTTGAACCTTAGCTAGCCAGCCATTGTCGGTCACTTTGAAAGCAAGAACACGACCTTTCCAATGGTTTTTTACTTTATCGTGTTTAGTTCTCTTCACTCTATGTACACCTTTGCATGAAGGAAGCATTGTTACCCAGTCATTCACACGAAAAGATATGGACTTCCAAAGACCATCCTCTTTAACGTTATGAAAGTCACAAGAAGTTATGTTATGTGAAGGGCGACGTGCAAAAGATGCTATGGAAACTCAGAGAATAAAGAAGAAAGAAAGTATAGACGAAAAGACTTAAAACCTCTCACAAACTAGAGAGCGAGAAAGGTATACGTTTGAAAAAAGTAGGTGATTTGTCATTAATGCTCTTGTTTTGAGAGCCTTCTGACATAGATTTCGTATCTTTTGACAACGCTTTTGTGAAATATAAAATAGAATAAAAGACGAGACTTCATTGCTTTGAGCCGCAAATTTAATGAGCTCTCTCGCCGAAAGCACCTAAATATAGCAGTTTCAGCCTTGTGATCAAGACATTTAGCGGTTCTCCGTCAAAATAGGACCACCAAAACCCACAATAGAGGAGACAAGAGTGCCATACTTTTGTATACGTGTCAAATAACTATTGGATTGTTCCTTTATCCTTAGATTAACAAACAACCCTTTTTGAGTCGTTTTTGGCCCTAATGAGCCAACTGAGGTCAATAGTTGCTTTGCGTATGGCCTGGAGGGGGGCATTTCATTGCCAGTCGGGAGAAGTTGCTCCCGCAACAACCTGTTTAAGCCACATTAAATTAAAAAGTTCCCCAAGCACGTCACCGTTGCAATCGGAAAATCTCTTTTGTAAATTACGTACCTAAACAAACCAGTGATGCTTGCATCTGACCACCTGTACAATGACTGAAGATTCAAAAATGCCAGACAAGTACGAAGCACATATATTTTGGCACCTTTATAGATTGGTTGACGTGCCAAATTCCTCAACATGTCTTCAGGAGATAGACGCACGGGTTATGGTGCTGCTTCGTTAGCGTTCTCCTCGCTTGTCTGGAAGAAGGCATCGAACATCTCCTCCATGCCATCGTCTTCTGTCTGTAAGCCCTTTTCTACTTCCATCCTTGGCTCTATATTGGTCGGACCTTCACGCATAATCCTTCTCTCTCTCTCTCTCTCTCTCTCTCTCTCTCTCTCTCTCTCTCTCTCTCTCTCTCTCTCTCTCTCTCTCTCTCTCTCTCTCTCTCTCTCTCTGATGTAGGTGTTATGTCGCAAAAATCAATGCCCGTTTCGTAGGAGTCGTATCGTAGATTCTGTACGATTTCTCTAGCAAAATCTCTGTACTTGTGCACATGCTCATTACATATCCTACACATGCGCAGGATTTGATACTTGCAGAGCGTGCACGAGCATGCAATCTTTTCCTCCATGTTAGTTGATGACGTTGCCATCTACAATGATTATGAATGTTGTTTTAATATATATACTCCTTACAATGTAGACTACCTAGCATTATCTAGTCATGCCCAATCTCCGTACACCTCGGTCCAGAGGTATACGGAGATCAGGACCACCGGGTCAAAATCTCATCTTTATTGGTCAAATCCTATATGGGTAGACACATACGTGCACTCCTAGGTGTACATGGCAATGCATGTAGTGGGCAAAACCCCTTTGCCTCTTTTAGTTCCATAGTTTCTTCTAGAGGGAGAGAGAGAGAGAGAGAGAGAGAGATAGAGAGAGTTTCTGTCCTTTTCACACAATTGGTCAATCAACCTAACTCTTTCACGCCGAATTTCTCTATCTACTATCTATCTCTCTCTCTCTCCCTCGGTAGCTATCTCTAGTTAATTCTCTCTCTCTCTCTCTCTCTCTCTCTCTCTCTCTCTATATATATATATATATATATATATCAATCTCTATCTCTCTATTTCTCTCTCTCTATGTACCCTATCTCTTGTTCTTTCTCTCTCAATCTCGCTCTCGCTATCTCTCTTTCTCTTTCTCTTTCTCTTTCACTCTCTCTATTTAATTTCCTATCTCTCTCTCTCTCTCTCTCTCTCTCTCTCTCTCTCTCTCTCTCTCTCCCCGTACCCTATCTCTCTTTCTCTTTCTCTGACTCTCGCTCTCTTTTTCCTCTCTCTCTCTCTCTCTCTCTCTCTCTCTCTCTCTCTCTCTCTCTCTCTCTCTCTCGCTCTCCACTTCCCTATCTATCTCTCTCTCTCTCTCTATTTCTCTCTCTCTCTATTTCTCTCTCTCTCTATATATATATATAAATAAATAAATAAATATATATATATATATATCACTCTCTTTCTCTCTCTCTCTCTCTATTCCCTATCTCTTTCTCTCTCTCTATTTCCCTATCTCTCTCTCTCTCTCTCTCTCTCTCTCTCTCTCTATATATATATATATATATATATATATATATATATATATATATATATATATATATATATATATATATATATATATATATATATATATATATATATCACTCTTTATTTCTCTCTCTCTCTCTCTCTCTTTAATTTATACGAACATCTATCTCTCCCTCTCTATTGTTACGACATCGCACATGCGGTCTTGCGGTGGTCTGGACATTGCGGATCAAGAGTCATGCGTTTGAGGCGGCCGTGGCGGCAGTTCTTCACAGGATATCATGGGACAAGAGTGTGTGCACCGTTCCCAATCTGCGTTGGAGCAGCGGTTGTATATGGAGGGGTACACCTATCTTTTGATGTACCCAATCAACCTCTATGTATTTTATGACATCTATTGTTGTAACTCTGTGTCCGGATTACATATGAATGAAGCAAGAGGTGTTTTGTGCCTGTGTACTATGTACTGTCTTCTCTCCTATTTCTATGTGTCTGATGTTCACATAATGTAGTTTGTGGGTAATTATTTCCATAATGCCTATTGCTCCCGTGCGGGCAAGAGCCATTACATCTGGTGACCACGATGCGTGATGGACGACCTACGATGAATATGCATGCGCACTAGGTCGCAGGGTCCGCCTGACTCTGTGGTTCCAATTGCAGGAAGACATAGGAGGAGAGGCGGTTCGGATGAATTTGTTTTTTCTTCACCGTGGGTTGAGGAATCTGTATCTCCATCACCAAGCCCGGTGCGTGGTAGGCGGTTGCGGCGGGCGTGGCGTACTCCATGCAGCCAGTCATGCCTTCTTGTCATACGTTCACCCTCACCCACACAGGTTGCTCCACCACCGTCTCCGGTAAGCAGTCCGGGGGTGTCTCCGCCACTGTCCCCACCTCCTAGTGCTCGTCAGCTTTTTCCGGGGGGAGGTACAGTTGGGCAAGGGGTGATGGCACATCCTCAGATTAAGTATAGTCGATTTGGAGGTCTTTCGAGAGAAGACCCTGATGCACATTTGCGCCAATTCAATAAATCTTGTGGATTGAATCATCCTAGGGTGGTGATTCCTCTCCATCAACAATCAGTGTTTGGATCTACACTCTTGGGGAAAGCTACGAAATGGTTGTCCGAATACCCTGATGATCATTTTCAGACGTATATCGACAGATCCAGAGCGTTTCTACAAAGGTTTAGAACGGAAAAGACAGTCCCTCAACATTTCGAAAAGCTTCGAACGCTGCGGCAGAAGTCATTGCCAGTGGAGGATTACGCTGCAAAATTTTGGAAGCTTTTGCAGAGGGTACCTTAGGCACAAAGGCCGGCAGCAGAGGTGCTGAATGATTATTTTTTGCGGGGGCTCAACAAGGATCTCAGAATTGCTATGGCAACAGTGGATAAGGTAACTACTCCATTGGATAATGTAATTGCTAGGGCTGTAGTAGCAGGAGAAGCTTTAGAGGATACAGAATCTCCAAAGAAATCAAAGAAAAAAGACAGGAAGAAATCTCATCCGAAGCCGCAAGACAGTGGCAGTGATAGTTCGGAGTCGGAGTTTGCAGTATCAGATTCCTCAGACTCAGGCAACAGTGATTCGGGGAAAGAATCGGAAGAGACACCTCGGAAAAAATCCCAGCGTCACGGGAAAGGTGTTTCATCTAGATCGTCAGAATCGGCTGCGGTGGCTAAAATTCTGAAGGAACTATTGTGTACTCAGTGTCAGAATCCGGGCCATGCTGCTCAGGAGTGCGCAATGAATGAGAAGTGGTGTCCGATTTGCACGACCAATACTCATAATACAATGGAATGTTATTTGAACGGTCGGGGTCGTCGGAGTCGAGGAGACTCTTCTACATGGCAACAACCACAGATAGGGCAAGGACAAGAGCCTGTTGTGGAGATGACTCATTCTCATACATCAGAGACGCCATTGCAAGGTCAAGCAGGAGGACGCGGTCAAGGAGGAGGACGAGGTCACAGAAGAGGTGGCCGAGATCCTAATCGACCCAAGACCTGCCTTTTCTATTTGGGGGATGGGCACTGGCGATCCGAGTGTACTGAAGCTATGGAATATGATCGGAAGAAGCAGGAACGCGCTGCAGGGAAACAGCCTAGTGTGGCTATGGTTCAGATTGAAGGATTCGAGGAGTCTGATCCAGTGGTTTCATTAATCACGTGATTAGGTAAAAATGTGGTTCCACCACCCGATGTAAAGATTCCAGATTGGACGGCTTAGGAAGAAGTGTGGAAAAAGACGGTGTCCTGGTTGCCACAATCCACACCACCAGTGAAGTCATCAGGACCATAGACTGTGGGCCTAGAAATAAAGGAAGAAAAAGTTGGAAATAAGGATGATATTTGAGAAGAGGAGGATTGGAATTCAGTTTGGAAAGAGGTCCTCACGTTGTTGGGCGCATTTCTGAAACCTTGTTTTTTGTAAATTTGTACATATGGCCGATGTCAAAAGGGCGTATGGGTTTTCTTTTGTGGGTTTTTTAGCTTGCTTTAGCAAGCACATGTACATGCACTGCAAGTCGCTAGTCTAGTGACAATTGTCGGGCTACTGTAAGTGCCCGTGAGTGAGTTTTTTGAAGTGAGCCTTGTATATAACTAAAACTCATGTACAAACTAAAAAAAGTTCATCCAAACATCAGAAATTTGCAGGTTTTAGCTCATTCTGTCTCCTTGGTGCTCTTGGATGCAGTTTTTTGCCCCGACTAGCCTTCTCTACGTGTAGTCGTGCTGGGACAGCTCTCTGTTCGTGTCAATTTTGCTCATGGGGGCGTATGGAATCAATTTTAGTCATCTTCAGCTTTCTCGCCAGTCATTTTTCAAGCTTTCTCTCAAGCTTTAAAGTTCCCCAATTGGAGTTGTGCTCATCACGTTACGACTAGTTCTCTGTAGGGTTATGGCTATGGCAGCCTAGTGGCAAATTGTGTGTAGACAGATTCGGAGGGCATGTATCTATGAATTGTGGAATTGATGTTGAAGTTGTGGGTTTGTGATGTTTGATTGTGAAAGGAGAGGCTCTTGTATTCATATGCATTGGTCGGCGTGTGCTGTAAATCCATGCTTTGGCAGGGTTTTGCTCCTATGTGACATAGTCTCTTGGGTGGGCGACGGCGAGTAAATTCCCAAGGGTCTACTCCTATTGGACTTGTGGTGTTTCAGAAGGATTTGGAAAAGCTTTTTACGTCTTGTAGTTCTCTTTGAACGCTCTTGGGTGACATCACTATAGAGGTGTTTCAGTTTGCTTGTTTCCCAACAGTGTTTTGGTGCCCGCCACCGAGGAATCGCTTCAAGTTACCTTCAGTTTACAGGTTTTGAAGACATGGCATTTAATTTTCCGGAGTTTAGTGCGAAATCAAATGAAAGTTCTAAAGGTTTCATTGAGAGAATGGAGTTTGCTTGCCTTCTTGCTGACAAGCAAGACCCAGCGTTGGTGCTACGAATCTTCTACTTCTGTTTGAAGGGAGATGCTAGGGAATGGTTGGAAGGCTACGAAAAGGATCTACAATTAGCCCAACCTCCTCAAGTTATGACTTATGAAATGGTAAGTCATGCTTTTCTTACACACTTTCAACAGGTGGAAGACCCACAAAAGGTATGGCAGTCTATTCAAGGCTTAGTACAAGATGAAGGCCAAACCATAGAAGACTTTGTCAAGGCATTCAATGCGTTATGGGCAAAGTGGTGTACATCTTTGGGGGCTGAAATTCCTCCAACCATGTTGAAGAAGGACAGGTTTCTTGCAAGCTTGAGGAGTAACCTACGCTTGAAGGTAGAGCTTAAGCAGCCAAGGACCTTTGAGGAGGCAGTTGAAATTGCAAAGAATAAAGAGTGGAAAGTAGAGCGTCTTCATCAACTTGGAATCAATGTGGAGCCAAATCTTGAAGTGAAAGCGGTAGAGAAACCAAGGGTCCTCATCAGGGAGCCAGGTTAT
Organism: Adiantum capillus-veneris; assembly: GCF_014529385.1. Taxonomy (NCBI): domain Eukaryota; kingdom Viridiplantae; phylum Streptophyta; class Polypodiopsida; order Polypodiales; family Pteridaceae; genus Adiantum; species Adiantum capillus-veneris. Next base: position 46,478,721 of record NC_140936.1, on the reverse strand, counting down.
GATCAACAAGATTCTCATGATGTGAATGCCTTTTGCAAGGAGATGCAAGAGGTTGTAGGTCTTATGAAGAATCTTAGTGTGCATATGATGGGAGGTGGAAGAGGTCAAAGTTATGGATATGGACGTGGTTATGGAAGCAATGAGGGTTATACAGGTGGTAGAGGAAGAGGCATGGCTGGAAGAGGGGATATGTTTCAATGCTACAATTGTGGTGAATGGGGTCATAAAAGCCCTCAATGTGACAAGCCAAAGAGAATGGGTGGCGACATGTTTCCTCTTCCTCCACAAATTCCTTCTCGAGCTCAAGATTATGGTATTGAGATTAAAGGGGAAGTAGGACCAAGTGGATTGACAACAGAAGAGAAGGGCAAAACAAAAGTGGTAAGCATAATTCGTTTGGAGAAGAAAGAGGATGATTTGGGAGCTATGGTCATGCCTGTAGGTAAGAGGGTTACAAGAGATCATGACATGAGTGATGCAAGTCCCAGCCATAAAAGAGGGAAACAGGTTGAAACAGGTATAGGTAAAGAGAAGAAGAAGAGAAAGCCCAGGAAACATTACAATGCATCCAACTTTCCTTTGGGAGAAGGGCAACCAAATTATAGTTTAAGGGCTGATTTGGTGGGTAGAAAGGCTGATGTTACCTTTGGGAAACTCATGGAGATGTGTCCCAAGTTAAAGAGGCAATGGAAGCACGTAGTCAATCCCATCAAGAAGGAGCCTACAAGGGGGTCAGTGAGAGTCCTATCTTTGAATGATCTACCTGATATATGCCCTACTATGGATGCATGGCATAAGAGGAAGTGCATTGGAGAGGCTTATATTGATGGAGGTGCACAGGTATGTGTTATTACTCAAGCTTGTGTATCAAAGTTGGGACTCAACATGATGAAGAATTCAGGTTTTCGCATAAAGCTTGCCAACCAATCAAGGGTGAGGTGCTTGGGAGTTGTAAAGGACTTGGAGGTGGATGTATTTGATGTTAAAGTGCTGGTCAATTGCCATGTTATGCCCGCGGGTATTGGTGCTTTCCCTCTCATCCTTGGAAGACCATGGTTACAGGAAACCAAAGCTATACAGGATTGGGGACATGGTACCATCACTCTCTACAATAGAAGGTGTGATAAGAAGAGGTTTGACATGGCTAGCAAGCAATCTTTGGATGCTGATTTTGATGAGAAAAGTGATGACGAAGAGTACTCAAGTGAAGAAGAAGACAATGGGGATGAGGACAGTGAAGTGGAAGATAGCAGCGATAGTGATCTAGATGTTTCCTCCTTGTTTCTTGAAGAAGAGCATGATGAGAAACAAAGATTTCTTGGCCTTATGGATAATGAGGATATCTCTGGTCCTTATGAGAAAATTGAAGAGCTGATGCAACCCAAAGTTCAACCTAATGTCAAACAGGAGCTGATACAAGGTATGTTATCTCCCGACTTGACTAGTCATGAGAAGAGTGAGTACCTACATATGATACAACAATTTCCCCATTTATTCATCACTTCTTATGAGGAAATAAGAGGCTTTAAGGGAGAGGAAATCCACATTCCAATCAAGGAAGGAGCTCAGCCCGTACGCCAAAAGCTAAGGAGAATGGGGCAGGTACAACTTAATGCTTTAAAGGAAGAGGTAGACAAGCTTCTTGAAGCAGGTTTCATATGTCCTGTGAGCACTGCAGAATGGGTGAGTCCTGTTGTTGTCACACCCAAGAAGGATGGAAAGTGGAGGATATGTGTTGATTTTAAGCCTCTAAACGCAGCCATGAAGAGGGATCCATACCCTCTTCCTTTCATAGATGACCTACTTGATTCTATTGCAGGGCATGATAGGTATAGCGTATGTGATGGATTCTCTGGATATTTTCATCTCACCTTGGCTTTGGAAGATCGAAAGAAGACCACATTTATCACGCCATGGGCATGCTTTTTTTATGGTGTGCTTCCTTTTGGTCTTATGAATGGCTGTGCGTGGTATCAAAAGCGCGTCAACAAGGTGTTCTCTCCCTTTCTTGGCAAGTTTATGAAGGATCTTATTGATGAATTTTGTGTTTATAGCTCTAGAAAGGATCATTGTGCAAAGCTTGGGATGGCATTGAAGCAATATGATGAAAGTGGAGGTCAACTCAACCCAAAGAAATGTCATCTTGCTCAACCAAGAGTGAAGTTTTTGGGGCATATGATATGAGAGAATGGGATTGAAGCGGATCCTGACAAAGTGAAGGCTTTGGTGCTCCTCCCATCACCTAAAGATACAAAGCAACTTTCTACTTTTATTCAAAAGGTGAAGTATATGGAAAGGTTTATTCCTTTGTCCTCTCAACTTCTTTATCCTCTACAACAAGTAGCAAGGTTGGATCCTCTACAATGGACAAATGAATGTGAAGAGGTTTTTCAAGGTATCAAAGAGGTTCTTGGTTCTCTTCCTGCTGTGAAAGCTCCTAATTGGGATAAGGAGTTTTATGTGAATCCATTAGTAGGTGAGGATGCTATTGGAGCTATGCTTCTTCAACGAGGTAACAATTCCCACTACATGAAGCCTATCTATTGTGCTAGCAGGGTGAAGCTAGAGGTGGAGAGAGGCTATACTGAGGTGGAGCTCATTATGGTGAGTGTGATTTATGGATGTAGAAGGTTTAGGCACTACCTTCTCCCTAAACCATTCACATTCCTCACTAGCTACACTCTTCTACCTCAATTGGTGAATAGCCCTACTTTGTCAAAGAGGCTCATGAAGTGGATTGTGGAGCTACAGGAATTCCAATTCTCTTTTCTTGTTGAGGAGAGTACAAGGGCTACATTGGCTGATTTGCTTACCTATAAGGAAAGCCCTCTTCTTCTTAAGGAGGATGCAGTGAAGAAGCAACACATGGAAGCTCCTGACATAGACAATGCCTATCTATTGTTTTTTGATGGCTCTTACAGGAAAGCGCATGGTGAAGCTTCAGGAGGTGTGGTAGTTTATGATCCTCAAGGTGCTTTGGTAACTAAAAGGAGTTTGAAGCTTACAGCACAAAGCAACAATGAAGCTGAGTATGCTACTTTGGAGAAAGGTCTCAACCTTTGCCTTGAGTTGGGCATCCGTCGTGTGAGGGTAAGAGGTGATGCTCTTTTGGTGGTTAAGCAAGTACTTGGGGTGCGGCAAAGTAAGAATCCAAGGCTGAAAAATATGTGTTTTCAAGTGAAGAATCTGCTTAAGCATTTTGAAGCTTGGAGTTTAAGGCATGTGGACAGGTCTCAAAATGAAGAAGCACATGGTGCAGCGCAAGCTTCAATTGGGCAATTGTATGTGATAAGGGCTGATTCTCCTCTTTATTTGGGAAGGGAAGCTTTACAGAGGGAGGAAGATTTTCTACAAACAGGTATGCTTCCATCAGAGTTGGAAAAGCCAAAAAAGTACGCCTTCCTACGTCGTGCCAAAATGTATGTTCTACTTGGTGATGCCTTGTATATGAAGGGGGCTGATCTTGTGATGAGAAAAGTGCCTTGGAAAGAGGAAATTTACAAAATTTTAGAGGAGAATCATGAGGGTTCTTGTGGTGGTCACTTTGCTGCAAAGATCACTTTGCATAAAGTCTTGCAGGAGGGTTATGTGTGGCCAAGTGTTCAACGTGATGTTCATCATTGGTGCAAGTCTTGTAAAGAGTGTCAAAGCATGGCAAATAGGGTTCTCAAATCAGAAATTAGAGGCACCATTGTGGCTTATGATGTGTTTGAGAAGTGGGGTATTGATGCAATAGGTACTATACCTATGACAGCTAGAGGCAAATGTTACATACTTACTGCTGTTGACTATCTATCCAGGTGGGCCGAAGCCAAAGCTGTTAAGCACATCACGAGTAAAGATGTTTCCTTATTTATATATGAAGATATTTGCTGCAAATTTGGCATGCCATTGGAGCTACTTTCTGACAAGGGTCCAGGTTTCAGGGGAGAGTTGGTGGATTATCTATGTGAAAAGCTTCATGTGCATCGCAGGTTTGCTACTCCATATTATCCCCAATGCAATGGCATGAATGAAAGGTTTAATGGAGAGCTCATAAGGATGCTTACAAAGATGACAAGAAACAATGTGAAGACTTGGGATTTAGAGCTACCTTGTGCTCTATGTTCTTATGGGACTGCCATCAAATCAGGTACTGGTTTTTCTCCCTTCCATCTAGTTTTTGGCAAAGAGGCTTTACTTCCTATTGAGGTGGAGATACCATCCTTGAAGATGATGCTAAAGCTTGAAGAAGAGCCCAAGGATGCATTCAAGGAAAAAAATTTATATTTGCAATGTGTACAATTGGATAGGGTGTTAGCTTTTGAGCATTATGAGCAGGTCTTGAAGAAGAATCACGCAAAGGCAAATGAGAAGGTAAAGAACAAGGACGTCAAGAAGGGTGACATGGTGCTTCGTTACAATAGTAAGCTTGATAGCACTTTTCAAAAGAAATTTCAAATCAAGTGGCAAGGTCCTTTCTTGGTCTTAAACAGGTTTCCAAATGGCACATATCAGCTTGCTGACTTGGATGGTACCCCACATAAAGCACGTGTGAATGGCTACAGGTTGAAGACATATATTGCAACGTTGATGACTGTGATTGAGGATGAGCCTTCTTTGGAAGAATTTTCTGATCATGTGGTTAGTGATGAAGATGAGGTGAAGACTCCCTCATGCGGTTTACAGGATCTCTTTTCTGCTGCTGATCATGAATGATCTAGCAGGTTGGGGTGTGGCAAACTATGTTGGGCGCATTTCTGACACACCGTTTTTTGTAAATTTGTACATATGGACATGACGCCCGATGTCAAAAGGGCATATGGGCTTTCTTTTTGTGGGTTTTTTAGCTTGCTTTAGCAAGCACATGTACATGCACTGCAAGTCGCTAGTCTAGTGACAGCTGTCGGGCTACTGTAAGTGCCCGTGAGTGAGTTTTTTGAAGTGAGCCTTGTATATAACTAAAACTCATGTACAAACTAAAAAAAATTCATCCAAACATCAGAAATTTTCAGGTTTTAGCTTGTTATGTCTCCTTGGTGCTCTTCGATGCAGTTTTTTTCCCCGACTAGCCTTCTCTACGTGTAGTCGTGCTGGGACATCTCTCTGTTCGCGTCAATTTTGCTCATGGGGGCGTATGGAATCAATTTAAGTCATCTTCAGATTTCTCGCCAGTCATTTTTCAAGCTTTCTCTCAATTTTTAAAGTGCCCCAATTGGAGTTGTGCTCATCAGGTTACGACTAGTTCTCTGCAGGGTTATAGCTATGGCAGCCTAGTGGCAAATTGTGTGTAGACAGATTCAGAGGGCATCTATCTATGAATTGTGGAATTGATGTTGAAGTTGTGGGTTTGTGATGTTTGATTTTGAAAGGAGAGGCTCTTGTCTTCATATGCATTGGTCGGCGTGTGCTATAAATCCATGCTTTGGCAGGGTTTTGCTCCTATGTGACATAGTCTCTTGGGTGGGCGACGGCTAGTAAATTCCCAAGGGTCTACTCCTATTGGACTTGTGGTGTTTCAGAAGGATTTGGAAAAGATTTTTACGTCTTGTAGTTCTCTTTCAACGCTCTTGGGTGACATCACTATAGAGGTGTTTCAGTTTGCTTGTTTCCCAACAACGTCACCAATACAAGTACTTCTGGGTTCATTGCTGAAATTGGTCCTGAATTTTCATAATGCATTGTTGCGACAAACGTCCACAGAGCTGAGGGAAGTTGCCATCGGGAAAGTTGAAAGCGAGGAGGATGATTCAGCTCCGTTGCCGACAAATAGGATCACGAATACCCGCATTCCGGAGCTTTCGGTTAGATAACATGGAACATACATTGACAAGGTACTATTGGATGGAGGAGTGGGAGTAAACATTATTACTGAAGCAGTTTGTGAGCGTTTTAGACTCAGTGATTGGGAGCCTGCACCCTTTGTTGTCCGCTTGGCAGATCAAAGAAGAGTGCAACCAGTGGGGTTACTTCGGGGCATTGCTTGGATGTGGCGGGCTTATCTTTTGTCATTTTCTTAGTAGTCTTGAATATTGAGGATCATATTCAGGATTATCACATTATCTTGGGGAGACCCTGGTTAAGACAAGCGAGGGTAAAGAATAATTGGGAAGCAAATATGCTTACAGTAAAGAAGGGTAGAAGGAAAGTGCGGGTGATGTTGGGAACATGCAGACAACCAGTTCAGGTAGCATGGCCGGTGATAGCAGAAACAATAAATATGGTGGAAGGATTAGAAGAGGATGAAGAGGAACAATTTCTGAAAGCTAATCCGGATTTGGTCTCTTTATACCTGGCGGATATTTCTCTGGTTCCGAAGGGGAACTTGGTGGGGGATTCATGAACTCCAACAGGAATAGGGAAGCAACAACAGGTGCTTCCAAGTCTTGAATCATTGGAGGGCGTTATTCAGCAAGAACGTGTATTTGAGGCGCACATGGAAAAAATTACAAGATGAATCAGAGAAGGTCTTTCTTGGGGAGCAAGTGGAGTCGCAGCCCATATACATTAATAAGCAGCTTGAGGCAAGTTTTAGAGTTGATTTGATTAAGTTACTGACAGAATTTGAGGTTATTTTCGCATGGGAATATGCGGATATGTAGGGATTGATCCTGAGTTTTATCAGCATACGATAAATCTGAAACCGGATGCGGTGCCAGTGAAGCAGCACTCATATAAGATGAATCCGAATGTGGCAAAGCAAGTTAAGATGGAAATTGATCGTCTTTTGGAAGTGTGTTTTATTATCCCTATTGATAATCCGGAGTGGATTTCTCCAATTGTGGTTGTACCAAAGAAAAACAAGCAAATCCGAATTTGTGTGGATTACCGGAAATTGGATGCGGCTATTGTTCCAGAGTGCGCCTTCAACTTTTCAAAGGGATATGTTTCAAATTTTTGGTCCTTATTTGATGGATTTTATGAGAATATTTCTGGATGATCTTAGTGTTTTTGGAGCGCAATTAGAGCACTTGAAGCAATTACGGTTATGCTTTATGAAATGCAGAGAGGTAAAATTCAGTTTGAATCCTTTAAAGTGTGCATTTGCTAGTCGCAGTCGCAGGCTATTGGGGCATATAATTTCTGAAGATGGTATTTCTGTGGATCCGGATAAAATATCCGCAATTATGGAAGCACCTCCACCGTGGAACCAGAAACAGTGTCAGATTTTCCTGGGTCAAGCCCGTTGGCATGGCATACATTTGCGGTTTGTCGCGCATTTGGCAATCCCGATTACTCAAGCAACGCATGCTATAGATTTTGAATGGACACATGAATGTGATTTGGATTTTCGGAGATTAAAACTTCAACTATCCCAAGCTCTGATTATGCTTCCTCCGAATTGGGGTCAGGATTTTCATGTGTTTGTGGATGCTTCGGATCGAGCTATTGGCAGTGTGCCGATGCAGGAACAAAGTCAAGGATGGTTCCGACCTGTCTATTATGCGAGCAGACGATTATCATCCGCAGAAAGAAATTATTCAGTAACAGAAAGGGAATGTTTAGGGATGATTTATTTAGTGAAGAAATTCCAACACTCTCTGTTGGGCCGACGTTTTTTCTTCCATGTGGACCATTCGGCTCTTTTATACCTAGTACGTCAACAGAATTTGACGGGAAGATTTGCCAAATGGGTGCTTTTGCTGCAGGAATTTGACTTTGAGGTCATACATCGTCTAGGGGCTCAGCATGCGGTGGCTGACTACCTATCTAGGTTAGATTCTGGTGAGCTGCCGACGAGTGTAGCTGATGAATTTCCGAATGCATCTCTATTTCTAACAGGTGTAGTTGCAGAGGATACAACAGTTTCTCAACAGACAAGGGTCATCCCTAGCATCCCATGGACATGGTATGAGGAGATGTTTCATTTTCTCGACAGTGGCGAAATGCCTTCCTTCTTGTCCAGCCATCGGAGGAAACGTATGGCTATCAGAAGCAAGAATTTTGAGATTATTATGGGAAAGCTCTATTATCGTACGGTGGCGGATGTATTACTCAGATGTGTGCTACCACCATAGGAGTAGGAAGCAGTTCTGGAGGAAGTCCATACCGGTATTGCGGGAGGTCACTTTGTAGCATTAATCACAACTCGAAAGGTTCTCCAATTAGGATTATGGTGACCCACATTGTTTCAGGATGTGAGAAATTATGTGCAACAGTGTGATGTGTGTCAGCGGTTGGGGCAACCTACCAAACGGTCCAGAATTCCTTTTCAACCAGTTTTGCCCTTGGAGCCTTTTCAAAAGTGGGGTTTGGATTTTGTTGGCCCTTTTAAACCAGTTGCGGCTCACACAGATAATAGGTATATTTTGACAGCCACGGATTACGCTACCAAATGGGTGGAGGCATGGCCTTTGAGAGATAATACTACAGTTTCTATGGCTGGATGCTTATATAAGGATATCTTTTCCAGATATGGCTACCCTATTGAGCTGGTTAGTGACAGGGGAAGTCATTTTCTGAATAAGGTGATGGAGAGAATGCTACGGTTTTATTTTGTACTGCACAGGAAATCTTCTCCATATTATCCTCAGGAGAATGGGCAAGCAGAATCAACTAATAAGCAATTGATTCAGATATTAACAAAGTTAGTGAGTATGCATCGAACATATTGGGATGTGAAACTTCCTTCCGCCTTATGGGCCTATCGGACAGCTTATAAAGTGGCAACAAGATTGACCCCTTTTAAGTTGGCATTTGGCATGGAGGCAATCACCTCGGTGGAGCATGTGATTTCGAGTCTGCGGATGCTGATTGTGGATCGGATTTTTCCGAGAGATTCTTTGATTTATCGTTTGGATGTTTTGCAGGAACTAGACGAAGAGCGGTTGCATAGCTTTGCGGTGCTGTAGGATCTGCAGTCTAGGCAGAAAAAATGGTTGGATCGCCCGAAAGCACGACAATTTGTTCGGGGACAGCTGGTCCTTGTCTTTAATTCCCGCCTTGGGAAGATGCTTGGGAAGCTTAAATTACGGTGTTCAGGACCATTCTGGATTTTTCAAGCATGCGGGCCCATCTCTTTTTATTTGGCGGATTTGCGGGGGGAGGTTATTTCTGTACCGGTCAATGGTTTCAAACTGCGCCATTATGTTTCACCTACCCCGATTCAGTACCCCTTTGCTGTGGTACAAGAGTCGAAAGCCGCCCTAATAATGATTGGGGATTCTTTTGCATGCAATCTTGGAAAGCGGGAAAGGAGCTATGATGGTTGCGACATCGTGGCTCGCCCTATTTTGGGAACTCATTGTGAGAGGGTTACTACATGCAGACGATTATTGTTGTGCTCTTGTTTTGTATATCGCGCTTCCTTAGCTCTATATTCTCTGCTCCTACATCTCATCGTCGCCATGACGGCTTCTCTCTTGCAATGCATCTCCTTCACTCCAGTACAGCAGCTAGCGCTTCACCGTGTGGATGCCTGCAAGATTTGCGGCCACATGTGTTTGCCAACTTGGATTGGCAAGGGATACCTGTTCACCCACAGACAGCAAGTTTGATTGAGCAACTGACTGCTGGAGATATGGTGGAGCTGAATAACCAACAGATTCAACTGGACAACAAAAAGATGTTGTTTGCCCAACGATGGAGTGGTGCGCGCGTCTCATGTGATTCCTGCTGCAGATGTCAAGAAGAAGTTTGGATTGAAAGTGAAAGGTGAATATAAGCTTTCAGGGTTGTCAGATGTAGAAACCAGGGATGCGTATAGATGGTTTCTCGAGGCAATTTGACTACAAGACAAAACCTATACCATCTCGACCAGAGCAAGGAATGTTTTGCATTCGGCCAACTTTGGGCCAGTGGCTTGGGAACCAGTTGTCAAAGAAAGACTGCTGGCAGAATGCCAAAGAGTGATGGCACAGTTGGGGCAAAATATCCCAACCAACACAAAAGTCGGCCAGCTGCTCACACTGATCTTTCCCTTAAGGGAAGTTTTTCTCGTCGCCCTGCGTCCTCTATGCCACTTTGAAGATGACCGATTGGTGGTCCAAGGGACTGTTGCCCCTCTGACGCAAACCCAGAGTTTGGCAGTTTCTGCTGCGCGGGAAACAGAGCAGCAGAATGTGGGCACTCAGGAATTTATGGGTCCATCGACTACAGTGGTACCCTCTGGAGCCCAAGAGATGGCCACCGTAGGACCAGCAACCTGCAAGCGCGGTCAGGAGGAACAGCAGTTCTCTACACCACCTCCTGCGACTGCATCTCCTATGCCGGAGGATTTTGCAGAGGCGCGCTGGCGTCCTCGAATGCAGGAGAGAGTGGCAAGTGCTACTCCGCTGAGGATGGGCTCTCCGGCTACGGACGTTCCCTCCCAACCGGAAAGTTCTGGAACCACCAATGCGGCTACCTTGACGGGAGGTACTCTTCCCGCAGCGCTACCCTAGGAGGCTACGGCATCAAACCCTGCTGACCAAATACAGGCGTGCGGCACTTTTTTGAGCAGACTTGCGGACTCTATTCGTGCGGCCTAGCCAACCCCAGCAAGAGGGTAGAGTTAATGAGATGGAAACGCAAGTGATGGCCCTGCATGCTCGCATTGTCGAGTTGACCAACCAAAACAAAGATTTGACTTCAATGGCTCGCCAGCAGAATGCAGAAATACAAACGCTTCGGGGGGCTAATGCTGCGTTTGTGGTGTCCATTCAAGAAGAACTACTTTAATTATGAATGCAGCATAGTCTTGCCTCATATTTAGCCTCGCACCTTGGTGATGTAATGATCAGTATGAATGATTTGGATGCGTTGGGAGTGGAGATGCAACAGGATCTCCGTATCTTTTTGGACAATCAACTACAGAGCTGGAACACACGCTTATCTACTGAGGTGAGAACATAGCCACCGACACAGCATGTTGTGGTGTAGCAACCCGAGTCATCCAACACTGACAAAGATAAGAGTGTTGTTTCTGAAGGTTTTGATAGTGTTGATTGGGCGCAAGCTACAGAGGATTGTGTTGAGGCCCAAGCTCATGTATCTCGTTTGCAAAAAATGATTCGTCGATTTCGTAAGGAGCGGCGCAGGCTCTATTTTTGGGTGGAGACTTTGGCTCATTCTTTCTCCCTCAGTCTACCCCCATGCCCTCCATTTTGGTCTGCTCTTAATCGATACCTTTCTCGCTATTATTATCTACATACGCCTCTTGCTCCTTTTCCACAAGCGCCGCAATCTATTTCTTTACATACTGCAGATTTTAGAGGCTTTGGCTACATTGACATTTCCTCTTCACCAGAACAGGTCGAAGAGCAGCAATCGGAACCTTCCAACCGGAGGGGCTGAGTGTGGGTTTGCGCAATCCACCGTGCGTGCCAGGTGTTATGGCATGAGTTGCACATGCGGTCCTGTGGTGGTCTGGACATTGCGAATCAGGAGTCATGCGGTATGCGACGGCCGTGGCAGAGGTTCTTCACAGGATATCATGGGACAGGAGTGTGTGCACCGTTCCTGATCTGCGCTAGAGCAGCGGTTGTATATGGAGGGGCATACCTGTCTTTTGATGTACCCAACCAACCTCTATGTATTTTCATGACATCTATTGTTGTAACTCTGTGTCCAGATTACATATGAATGAAGCAGGAGGTGTTCTGTGCCTGTGTACTGTGTATTGTCTTCTCTCCTATCTCTATGTGTCTGATGTTCACATAATGTAGTTTGTGGGTAATCATTCCCATAATGCCTATTCCTCCTGTGCGGGCAATAGCCATTACATCTACCATAGCAGAGCTCGTCGCTTTACACCAGAGGCATACTGATCGAACGAGTGACTCAGCTAGGGAGATCCAGACGCCCACGACTACGGAGGACTACACAACATCGACAGAGGCTGCATCAAAGGATCCAGGTCACTTTGGCTCGACATGCACAACGCCCGATCAGACTACTGACCATGGAGGAGATTGATGAGATCTGCCAGCGACCGATGCTGGATATCCTATGATCTACCTATCCCAGCTAGCTGTTTTAGCTGCTTAGTCCACACCCAGCAGTTTAGGATTCCATAATATTTTATTTTGTCATCTTGTTACTCTGACTTTGTATCAGATCCACCACATTGTAACTTTCTAGTCTCAAAGGTCACTTTGGCCTTTTGAAGACGTTAATATAACATTTCATTTCATTTCTCTTTAACTTCTCTTTCTTTAATTTTAATTTCCTACGCATGCATTCTCTCTCTCTCTCTAATTTTAATTTCCTATGCATACATTTCTCTCTCTATCTCTATAGCTTTTTAATTTCTTATTTACACACACACACACACATTTCTCTCTCTTTCTCTCTTTGATTTTCTACACACACACACACACATTTCTCTCTCTCTCTCTCTCTCTCTCTCTCTCTCTCTCTCTCTTTAGTTTCTTACACACACACACACACACTTTCTCTCTCTCTCTCTCTCTCTCTCTCTCTCTCTCTCTCTCTCTCTCTCTCTCTCTCTCTCTCTCTCTCTCTTTCCTACACACACACGATGTAGAGAGAGAGAGAAAGAGAGAGGTTGGGGGGGGGGGGGGGGGGGGGGGGGGGGGGGGGGGGGGGGGGGGGGGGGGGGGGGGGGGGGGTGGGGGGGGG